>NC_138896.1:55666199-57101971 GCF_965194825.1 Balaenoptera physalus | reverse complement strand
AATTATTGCATCTCATGATAAAACTTGAACAGATGAGGAGTTGCTTCTTATGGCTGAGCAAAGAAAGTGGTTTCTTGAGATGGAATCTACTCCTGGTGAAGATGCTTTGAAGCTTGCTGAAATGACAACAAAGGATTTAGAATAACTTCAGTTGAGGGTTTGAGAGGTTTGACTCCAATTTTGAAAGAAGTTCTGCTGTGGGTCAAATGCTATCAAACAGCACTGCATGCTATAGAGAAATCATTCACGAAAGGAAGAGTCAACTGATGTGGCAAACTTCACTGCTGTCTTGTTTTAAGAAACTGCCGCAGCCTCCCCAACCTTCAGCAGCCACCGCCCTGATCGGCCAGCAGCATCAACATCCAGGCAAGACCCTCCACCAGCAAAAAGATTAGGACTCACTGAAGGTTCAGGTGATGGTTAACATTTTTTAGCAATAAAGTATTTTTAGTTAAGTGGGTTTTTGTTTGTTTGTTTTAGAGATAATGCTATTGCACACTTAACTGTAGCTGTAGCACTGACAGATCTTAAATTTTCACACTTCATTTGTTGCCTCAAATATATTGCTAAATCCTCCCTTTGTTTAGAGTATAGGGTAAACATGACTTTTATACACACTGGGAAACCAAAAAATTCGCATGACTCGCTTTATTTGATATTCGCTTCATTGTGGTTGTCTGGAACTGCACCAGCAATATCTCCGAGGTATGTCAGTACTATATTTTCTCAGTATACCTGAGGGTCATACATGTAATTGTGCTACAAACAGCCTTGAAACAAATGAAATTGGCTGCTTTAGTGACTGCCCTTGACACTGGCACTGTCTTGGGGGAGTGCAGTTGCCAAAGACAAATGTGTGTAAAGCTGGATCTCAGGTCTGCTGATGAAGTGTCCCATGGCAAGAGGCTTAGTAGATAAGTTCTCCACTTTTTAAAGAAGGGAAAGTAATGGCTGCCAAAAGTCAATCAGTCATATTGTAATTTGAAGCCAAAGTGTTCCTTCATTCATTCATGCCTAGGAGCTCTGTTTAAGCAAAACAGTATAGAGAGGCTTTTGAGATAAAACAGGCTCACCTGCTTATCATCTCCATCAGTTCCTCCCCTGAGCCACTACCATGGAGGTCCTGAAACATTATAGGAATTGACAGTTCTGCAGAGCATTGATGAGGATTGCTTTTAGAAATGCTGGAATGTGATTTATGTTAATTACATGAATAGGAATTTAATTGAAAAAAGGGCTTTAGCCATAGAATCACTGACTAGGGTGGCAAGTCATCTTGTAGAGCACCATTTAACTGAGAGCATCATTTAACCAGAGAGGTTAAAGTACTACTTGGCAGCCACAGAACTATATAGAGCCAGACTTGGGGCAAGAACTCCTACCCCATTCCAAATTCCAGAGTATTCTTTCTGTGCATATTGTCAGAGCAGATAATTAAATGTTAGAAATCAACTCTGCAAAATACTGATTAAATTAGAGTTGGATTTATATTTGTTTCCACCAGCATCTGCCAAGTCTTCGTGCAGTGCTAAGAATTTCAGCATCCAAGAGCTTCTTAGTGGGAAATATTGCAGAGCAACTATCTAAATTACTTGAGGTCAGCAAGCCGTTGTTAAATATTAAAATCTGTTTTGGTGATTTAGCTGTAGCATTGACAAATCTTAAATTCCCACACTCAATTTTTTGCCTCTTAAATGTATTGCTAAATCTTCCCTTTGTTTAAGTTTCCTAGCTGATAAGCCTATTCCCAATTCAGCACTCTGGATGCTGTGTTGTTTGATCTTCTAATACTTTGTATCGACTTACAAAATCAATAGAGACTTAGTTGGTATTTTATGACATATCTGTTCTTTCAGATGCTATGTGGGCCAAAAAATACATCCAGGGAACATATTTTCCTCATTTGCATTTTCCTTATGGTATATTCTGCTATGCTATCCGCTCAGTTTTATTTCAGTACCTAATTTGTATGAAGCAGTGATAGAGGAGAAAGAAAATCTATGAAAAATTGAATTTCCTAATATTTGTCCATGGCCTTATTTTTCAAGTTGATGGCACAACAAAAGAGAATTTTAGGAAGTAATTGTGGAACATACATATGATGACACTTTTGCCCAGAATTGTTCAATACAATATGTCAGCTTAGCAGTTAATTGTTCTTTTATTGTTTCACCTGTGTTAGTCCAACCTCCTTGGCGAGAGTGGCTGCATGGTTTAGTGGAAAGAAAAGAGACATTGCAATCAATCATAGTTTAAATATCAGCTCTGCTATTTGCCCTGCCAGCTATGTGACCTGCATAAAGTTAATTAAACTCTTGGATCCATATTTCCATATTTTTAGAATTGGGTGTTATACTTGCCTCATAAGGTGCTATGAAGATTCATATAAAGACATGTAACATAAGTACCTAGTACAGTGTTTGTCTGGTCCACAGACGTTCAAAAAAGAGTAGTCATTTGTTTTGATTTGGATTTTCCAGAAGCAGTCAAGGATTGGAGCATAAGTAGTACCTTTGGAAGGTGGTCCCAGGGAGGCCAACAGAGAATACCTTATAAAGCAAGTTATCACTGAGGGTAACTACAGCTTACTTCCACTGGGTAACTAGGAGTGTTAGTGAAGAATACACCTCTCAGAGTTATCCCATATGAAGGACAAGAGAGCTGGATGTTTACACATTAATTTTTATCGCTTGTTGATTGAGGGATGCTGATATGGGTATTAATTTTTCAGAGCTTCTGATTTGCTATGTGAGTGGGCAGAATAGAAAGGCCACAGGCAAAGAGATGAAAGTGCTAGCACTTGGAAATCAGGTATCATGCACATGGATGAGACACCCGAAGAACCACCTTACCCAACTTTTGTTAACTATGATTACATTTCCTTATTGAAGACCTTTTTTGTTTTCCTAGATCCCTATACCATGGTGGGCAGAAGCTACTTCATACCAGCTCATGAGAGTGTCAGCTTTTCAGAAATGTTGTAAGCCAATTTGTAAACTATTGGTACCTTGAAATTAGCTTGATGGGAATACCATACCATTGAAATAGGTCTATCAGCTGTGAAGTCATGGGAAAGTGTCCTAACTTCTCTGAGCCTCAGTGTCCTTGTCTGTAAAATGGGGATGTCTATAACTTGTACAGCTGTGATGAAGATTAAATGCAGTAACAGGTTGTATGTAAGATGCATTGTGGAATAAGGACTTTATTATTGGAATTAAACCTTACACAAATGTAGGAGGAGCTGTGAAAGGAAAATTCTACAAGGGGAAGTTGGAAGTCACAGAAAAGTCACTAACCAGCCTTCCTGAAGCACCATCAAGAATGGACAGGTCAGAGTTTGTGTGGGAATCCATGAATGCTGGCATACACAGTTGCCAAAGAGTGACTGTCAAAGGAGCTGGAGAAAGAAAGTTGTTTCTCTGTGTAGTTGCCATCTCGGGGGAACAAGAACCAAGCGTCCAAATGAGAGAAGAAGAGAGTGAGGCCAAGCTCACTGCTGCATGTCTGCAACTACCCATCATTGTACGTGACCTCAAAGAATATCAGAGAGGCTGGGGTGTTTCTTCGCTTCTGCCAGAGTGCAGAGCCAAGAGCCACAAAGAATAACGGGTTAGGAAACCATCCCAGAGGGCAGAATCAGATCACATTCAATATATGCAATATACGCCTTGCTAGATTTCAGAACTGCTATGGGTCAGTGCCTGGCCCTGGGCCTTTCATTCTTTCCTGGGTGTGTCTGTGGCAGTTATCCTGTTCTTCTCACTATTTGTGTGTGGTGTCTGATAACTTATGTTTTAGTTTATGGGTCCCTGGATCAAGAGCAGCTGCAGTTTAACAGCCTTGTCTGTCTGTAGACTTGAAACAACTCATGAGATCCCAGAATTGAAGTCTGTTTCTATAATGAGATAAGATTTGGGTTGGTCCTGGGATGGAAATGAGCGTATTTTGTAGATGGGAGGAATATGAATAATTTGTGGTCAGGGGGTAGACTCTGATGGATTGCAAAGATGGCTTCAAATTCCTTTCTTCCTAGAATGCATACACTTGGCAATGTGATGTTGCCTTCTGTCACCAAGAGGTCAGCTTTTTCCTGTATCTTTGAGTACAATTTTCCTCGTGACTTGCTTTCACCAACAGAGTGTGTCAAAAGTAACAAAAGAAAAAAAAAGTTGTGTGACATCCAATCTGAGATCTCAAGAAGCTTGTCAGCTTTTTCCTTCACTGTTTTCAGACCTGCCATCACCTTCTGAGGAAGACCCAACAAATCTCTTGGATAATGAAAGCCCACAAGGAGAGAGAGGTCCAGCTAGCTCAGTCTTCCCAGCTCTGAACTTGGCTCCAAGCCAACATACAAGTTGCTGCAGCTGTGTGAGTTAGCACAGGGAAGACCAGAAAAACTACCCAGACCCAGCCAAGCCACAGGATCACAGGAAATAATACATCCTTGTTGACTTAATCCACTAAGTTTTTGGGTCATTTGTTACACAACTATAGATAACTTACACACCCTCCCAATAAATTATTTTTCTGCTTAACTTAACCAGAGTGGGTTTTAGTTGTTCGTATCTTCACAGGGTTGTTGTGTAGGATAAATGTGCTGCTGTTTGTAAAGGACTTATCAAAACCTGGCACATAGAAGGGCTGAATAAATAGTAGCTATTATTATGTGAAATAAGGTCTAAATACTTATGAGAGGTGTAGTGTGGACAGCCCTTAGAGGATCCAATAGACTTATAGAAGGGGATACGTAAACATCAAACAGTCTATGTGCCATTGAATCACAGTTCTCTCAAATTCAAAATGAGGACATTTCCCAAATTATCTGTAAGTGCTTTTCAAGCTCTAAGATCCCATGATCCTACACAAAATTGGCCAAAAACCCACCTTGGCACATATTCTAGATGGCTCTAAACTCATGCCTCATTGGGTCTCAGCTGTAGACTAGCCCAGGCCAATGCCTCTATGGTCTTTTATGCAGTGTTCTGTGAGTGCCTCACTTATCAACATAAGAGTAGCAATGAGATGTGTGGGCATCCCCCAGAGCTGCCACGTTTGCCATTTCAGGGGCACCATCTATAATGTAGTTTATGTGACTGTGTTGGCTCCCAGGTAGGTTAAAATTTTGGAATATTTGCTCTGATTTTATACGGAGGTGAGGCTGATTCTGTGTAGCATAAAGGATGAGGAGAAAGATGCTGGTGGTTGCCTCACCCTCTTCTCTACTGAGCAATTCATCTCTGAACCCAAATTTGCATACCCCATTTAGCAATGCATTTGCCCTGCAAGTAAGAGTCCTCCCTCCTTAGAAGGCAGTTCAGACTATCTATTTTCACTTAAAGATGCTTCTTGGAGAGGTCTTATTGCCATCCCAAGCAGCTTCTCAGTATATTCTTTCCAGTCTCATGTAATACACTCCATAAAGAGGTTTTGGTAAGTGATGTTCTCTGCATTTGAGGGTGGCCACGTGTGAATGTCATAGCACGTGTGTTGAAATACTGAGCTGAGAGTAATTGCCCACTACTGACCTAGAAGATGACCTTCCAAAAGCCTAGGCTAGGAGGCAGTACCCTGGGCACAAATGAGCATCACATCAGAGTTAATCAATGGATCATGCAAATGAGGTACCCATTTATAGCATGTATATAAATTTTCACTTAAATTGCAGGTTAAGTGGAATCATTTAAAACCCTGCAGTCAACACTTGAGCAAATTGGTTTTAAAACTATATATTACATTGCAGCACATTGCAATTTAATACATAGTTCCCAGATAATTGCTTATTGCTTTAGGAGTATAAAATATGTGTCCAAATAGTTTAGAGTGGTTGATAAGACATGAGAAACAATATCTCTTTATTCACCTTTTTTTGGAAAAAGGTAGAATATAGTCATTACAAACATGATGTCCGAACTCAGGCTGCCTGGCTTTGAATTCTGGCTCTGTCACTTATAATTCTCTTCATCTCTCTGGCCTCAGTTTTCCTACCTGTAAAATTGAGTTAATGAAAATAATTATTATCAGAATTAAATGAAGTAACACATATAAGGTACCTAGCTCAGTACCTGATCCATTGCAAATATCCAATAAATGTTAGCTATTGTTATTTTCTAAATGCAATTATATTTTTGTTCCCTTTCTGCCATACCACTACTAGAAAAGCTACTAGAAAAGGTAAAATCACACAGGTGGCTGGAATTGTATTTCTTTTTGGCAGGGCTGTTCTAGACTCTTTTTTGCTAAGACAGTGCTCTACCCACTGACCACAAACATCCTGACTTGTACATAAGTGGAATATTTTTAAAAAGAGAAAAAATGCAATATTTATTTTTTGACAGTAACTGGATGACCTCTAAGTTTTGGAGAACAATAAAAATAGGTGGGAAACTCTGAAGGTACAGAGAATATACTTATTAAGCTGTGTGTAGTTGGCTTTAACTTTCCTTAGTTGGGAATTTCTACAGAAGTCAAGTTGTTCAGAATATTAGTTACGGTTCTCTGTTTTCACAGAACACAGAATGACTCCTGCTCACTAGAAGGGGGAGATGACTGAAAGGATTTGGGAGAACTCACAGAATTGGAGAGAGAGCTAAATAATGAGTCCTTGGAAAAGACAGGAGCCAAGGCAACTCTGGAGATCTGGAATACTTGAGACTTGGAGATACCATGAAAGGGGAACACCTTAACTGACAGTGCTTCCGAGACTGTGTCCTGGGGGGAAGAGTGGTTCCAGTTGGGATGCCGATTAGGCCAAAAGTTCCCCAAGCAAACAAGCAAACTCAAAATGGACGTTCTCCCTACTCAGCCTCAAATCTCAGAAAACACAGGAGTCACTGATAAAGCAACAAGTCAAATGTAATGTTTCACAACTACGTGTAGGCAAGAAACTAGATGAAGAGTCAGAGAGGGTACAGAGCCAAGATGGCAGGGGGGAAGTGCCAGCAGAAATGGTGACCCTGGGGGGCAGTGGCCAGTGAAGGAGGGGGCAGACGTGGTGAGAGCAGCTCCTGGGGAGCACGGTGCTGATAAGCCAGATGAAAGGACATCATCCATAGCCACGTTCTCCAGCCCGGGCTGAAATTTACTATATGCGTATGCCAATCCAGTTTTCTCATAGAGCCTGGCTGCATTCAAGTCCCTGTAAGCTGAAGTAGTACCCATCAGTTCATAAGGTGTAGAGGGGGGATGATGGCTGGGGGTGGTTTCACGGGCTGGCCATCAATATGACAAGCTAAGACTTACAATACCAGCATGTAGATCTTGTCAAGTAATGTTTACTCAAGCCATAGGAGTAGATGTCTCGGGGAATCCTACTCTCCTGAAAACATCAGAAGGTTACCCAATTTCTGGCCTGGTGCCCAGTGAAAGGAAAACATTTTTGAAATTAAAAATAAATAAATAAGGTATATGGTGACCATGCACTTATTGGCCATTGGCAGGGCACTGACAACTATATTAAGGAGCTGTTTCAGAGACTCCCTTCTAAGAAGCTTGTCCTCTCAGAGAATGGATGGTGTTGATGGACCCAGCTCTTTTGTTAAAGGGCATGCCTTGGCGTTTCCACAGAATCGGAGTCCTTTGACTGACATCCCAGATGCTAACACAACAGGGTCTCATAAAATAAAACCCAGGGTAATGAGAACATGTCACCAAAATGTTCTGTGTTCATCCATGCTTTGCAAGAGAGGAGCTGACGTATGGATACACAAAATTACCTTTTCCTATCTTATTCTTTCACCTTTCATCCAAAGATCATTTTAGAACATAGACTTACTGGAAGATAGAAAACTATACTATCCATGTACAGTTGTAGGGCTCATTAGAAAGACACGGGATTCCTGACAAGTTTGCAGTAATAATATTGTAGGTGAGACATCAAAATAAATATAACCCCCCATCATGTCTATTATCTAGTCCGTGTCCTCCCTCTCCCTGGCCTGGATTATTGCCATCATGTCTCCCCAACTTGAACTCTTGATTTCCCACCTAAACTCGACACTGGTACCCACTTCATCTTTCTAAAGCACTCTTCTTATCAGAAGTTCTCAATGGCTCCCTATTGCCTACCAAGTAACATACACATTCCTCAGTCTCCAGTGAGGTTCCTGCAAGATCAGTGCCCATGTCACCTCTCAGCAGTCAGTCACTTCTCCCATTTACAGACCCTGCCCCTTGGACAAACAGAAGTACTTAAGGTTTCCTGGACACACACACACACGCATTTTTTTGCCTAGTTCAGTTTCCTTTTTGGTTATGAATGTCCTTGCCATAATCTTTGTTTCTACCCCATCATAACCAATTTCTACAAATCAGTCAAAAATCTTGATTCTCCATCCCCACCTTACCACACATTGACCCAACTGCCCTTTTCCAGTGGTCCCTGTATCAGCATAAGGCCCTGTCATCTAAGAGTCTTTTGTTTTCTTGACCCCCTGCACCCACTTCATCAGCAAGTCCTCTTGGCTTTACCACCAAAATTTCCCAGATTGCAATGCTTTTCCTACATCTTCTGGATCAAAGCCACCATTCTCTGTTGCCCGGACTTCTATCGTAGCCTCCTAAGTAATCTCCCTGTTTCCACATCTGCCCTCAGACAGTCTATCCTCTACAAGGTACCAGAGAACTCTGTTAGAAATGTAAACCAGATCATCTTACTCCTTTGTTTAAAACCTTTAAGTGGCTTCCTGTTGCTTTTAGAATAAAACACCTGACCTAACCTGCTCCCCGGCTGTCTTTCCAAAGCTCACTCTATTCCTCCTTCCCCTTGTCCTCACACTGGACTACACTGATGTCTTTCTATTCCTTTAAAAGGACAATTTATAGATTATTTGCATTTTTTGTTCCTTTCTGGACTATTCTCTTTTCATGTCTTTTTACATCTGGAACCTTCTCCTCATTTGCATCTCAATTCAAATGTTTCTTCTTCAGAAATACTTTCCCCTGATCAGATCTGAAATACCTCCTTATCTTCATCCTATCAAGTCATTCAGGTAATTTCCTTTAGAGCATTTATTAGAGTCTGCAGTTATTTTAATTATTTATCTGTTTGCCTTTTTATTAACTATCTCTCCCATCCATCCCAAGTCAATGTAAATTTGTGTCTTCTTGTTCATGGCTCAGCTTCCAATGCCTCACACAGTGTTCTGAACATAACAGGTGCTAAGTAAGTATTTGCTGAATGGTTGAATGAAGGACCATCTTAAATATCATCTAAGAGGACTTTCTGCTTCTCACAGTCAGAAGCCCTCCTCTGGAATTTCAGTGTGTGTTTTGTCTGACCTCAAGTATCATGCTTTATACCTTCTGGATGGGATTCTAGGTATTCATAAACGTGTCTAATTTTCCTTATTGGACTTTGAGGTCACTGTCTGTGTGTCTGATCCATCTTTGAGTCTCCCACAGTGCCTACCCCAGTGTCTTATGCATAGCAGGTATTCAGTAAATATTTTGGGAAGTATAAATGAAAGAAGTATTAACTCACTGTGTATTTCAACTAAAGAGAGTTTAACCCCAAAAATGAGACTGAGTGATTTAAATTTTCTTTTTTTTTTTTTTGCCTTTGGGTGCCCTTCTCTAGCTGACTAAAGTTGTGAGCATAGTTTTGCCATTTTCTCCTGTGACTTCATATTTGGGGGCTGTACTGTGGACATCGTTTGGTCTCTAAGTCAGGTCTATGATTCTACCAATCACAGAGCTAGATTCAGACACTCAGTCCCTGTACTTGTTGCTACTACCCACACCTTAGAGCTTCTGTGGCCACTGTTTTGTATTATTGTTATTTCTTAATATTTGTTTATTTCCTATAGTCTTCTTCCTTGGAGACTGCTCGTAGTTACCCTGGCATTGGCGTGTTGTTTCTAAGACAACAAAAATGACTTAAAATGGATGTGAAATTCAAAAGGGATGCAAACAATATATAAGTCTTACAGGACCAGGTACATTGACTAAATTAGGTGTCCACTTTTTTGAGCTTAGAAGAGACACCTGACTTGGAAAACTCCAGAACAGAGGAATGTCTCTTCAACTTTTGTTCAGCTCTATTTTTCTTCTCCCTGGCCCCCTGGATATTGTCTTTCAAGACTTTTAGCAACTTGACAGCAGAGATTCTGTGTTTTTTAATTTCTGTATTCCCAGACACCAGGCTGGTGCTTGGTACACAGTAGGCCCTTATTAATTTATTAATTAATACTATCCTCTTTTCCCAGGTTTTGCTTCTCACTCCTATCTTGGACTGGCCTACTGGGCTCTCCAGGTCCTGACCCTCAGCTCTCCCTGGGGCCCCAATATCTTTGGCACAAGTTTTCTGAAGAGTTCCTTGGCCTCCCCACCAGATGCCTGGATTCACTTTTGATCCATTGTTCCTCTTTCCATCCTTTGGAAGCAAGAATTATTTTCCTAGTGCTGTTTTGCTCTTAACAATTAAAGAATCTCATATGGGAAGCTTGGCTCTTATTGGCAGACCTTCTGACAAAGACCTAAGGCTATTGATTCTAACCTTTACCTGGGCCAGCAGTGTAACGTGGGTGCTAGAAGAGAGTTCATGTAGACTTAGCCACAGTAAAGGTCCCCATTCACCGTGTCCTGTACTCTACTCCTGGCAGTTGGCTCTGCAGCTTGCACGTATGGCCACATTCAACCGTCCCAATGACTCAGTGCAATAGGCATGGCTATTTTCTCTGTTGGCCAGATAAGAAATCTGGATCACATGGAAGTTAAGTGACATGGGTAAGATCACAGCAACACGGTTAGAATTGGGGCCAGGATCTGCCTGGTTTCAAAGCTTAAGCTTTGGAATCAACTAGGATGCTAATAGAAACCTTACTAATGGAATCATGATGACCAAAGAAGGGGAAATATCAATTCACTGTATTTTGAGTTGGTGAGACCACACCTGGGGTATGCCTCATTTTGTAAGATAGAAATAAACTGACCCAGACTAACAACCATGGTCTCTCAGATCCATGGAAGAAACTGGAACAGTTTTAACTGGCAAAATAAGAGATTTAGATGAGAGTTGATAAAGGTCTTCACGTGTTTGGATTAGAGTCCCGTGGAAGAGAAATTAGACTTGCTTTGTCTACCCATCTAGTGTAAAAGCCTGAGGAAATGACACAAATGCATATTGAGTCACTGTAGGAGAAGCTTTGTGACCACTCCCAGCTGTTTGTCCTGGACTTGCTACTTTAAGATGAGGTTTTAAAATTATAACTTTGTGATGAGGTTTTAAAATTATTATTATTATTTCTTACTGCAGATATTTAAAGAGAAGACAGGTCTTCCAATTCAGAAGTCTTCTCTGATACCTCAACTTCTCCTATAACCCTAAGCCTTAACCCTAACTGTCTACATTGCTTACATTCAAAACATTTTATTGGTATCCTTCTCATGGCACTTGACACCCTTTATCTTCTATTGCATTATTCAAACTCTGAGGCTCTCAATTACCGAGGACAGGAACTGAGTCTAATTCATCTTGCTGTCATTACTAACTCCCTAACACTGCCTTGCAAACTGTAGATGCCCATAGAGCAGTATCTCATTGCTCCTTTGTAGAACTTCAATATATTATATTATTTACCCCAGTTTCACTACTTACCAGCTCTGTGACCCTGGGCAAGCCAATTAAACCCTCTGTGTCTCAGCTTCCTCAACTATAAAACTGAGTAACTAACTGGAAATTTTGTGACAATTAAATTTGCTAAATCTATAAAATTTTTAGAACAGAGCCTACCCTACATGTCTTTTATTCTTGTAAATTTTCAGCAGCTAACTCCCCAAAGAGACTTTGAGATCCTCAAGGAGATGATCCAATTCCTGTCTTTAGCCCCCACCTACTGTGTGGCACATGGTAGGTGAATAACACATGTTTGTTGAAATGAAAACATAATTATTAAAGGATAAGAGGGAAGCCAGGCAAACGAAGATGTTAAGATTCTGGAAGCATCTTAGAGGTCAACCAGAACAGTGGTCCCTAAACCCACCTGCAATGTTAGTATATTTCAGTACTGTTAGTATAAGTGAGCGTGCAGCCAGCCCAGCACTTTCCTCGGGTTATCTCCTATTTTATAGATGAGGAAACTGAAGCACAGAGAGGATGTATTATTCCAGGATCAAAGAACCTGAGAGGCTAGAACTCAGATCTCCTGTTGTATCAGCCACTGGGTTGGGGAGGGGATTTGGGGGACTGTATGAAAGGGTTAGATAAGATGACCTCCAAGATAACAATACATTCAGCCAGTCAGTCCTCAGAGAGTTGCTGAGTGCCTACGAATGCCAACGACTGAACGGTTTTCTGGGATGTCCAGAAAATTGAGGCATGGATCCCTTCGGTAGGCGTTTACAATCTGGTGCAAGAAATAAAACATCTACACAGATAACCACGGTGCAAGGTGGAAAGTGACAAGGTGGGAAGTCTGGACAGCTGCCCACCCCATGTGGGCTGAACTGCTTGGCTGTTGCCAGAAGTTCAACTCTCTTCATACGGACAATCCCTTCCCACTGAGCCTTCGTCTTCCCGTTCTTCCGGGGGGTAACTCATCAGCCACTTTAGAGTTCATTACCCTGGGCATCTGATTACTCTGAGATCTCCCTTTCTACTGTCATTGCTTACTGTCACATGTAATTTACTCCTGTTTGTTTATGTATTTAATAAATAGTCTTGACTGTCTACTACAATTAACTTACACTTACTGAGTTAGCTAATATTTCTAACATTTATTGAGTGCCCACTACACACCAGGCATTGTTTTAGGTCTTCGTCTGTATTAATTCATTTACTCCTATGTCAACGAAAGAGGCCACGACTGAATCTCTGAAACAATATTTGAAGCTGAATTTATTGTTTGTTCAGCAAGGCAGAGCTGTGCGTCTCTTTAAGCAAAACAGAAGTTGAGCTTATATAGATAGGGGTTTGGAAAGTATGGAGTTGAGGAGTTGGTGGAAATTCAGAAGTCGGAGTGTTTCAGGATTGACTGGCTTCCACGTTTGGAATTGTGGTTCCTGGAATGAGATTTGTTATGGACTGACTTTCAGAAGTCAAATGACTACAAAAAAGGGAAGGAGGGAAAAGAGAAAGTGGCCTTGGTGAAAAGAACGGCTCAGGGAGGAAAGTGAGAGCCTCTCACCAACTGTTTCTTTTGATAACCCAGACTGCAAACTCAGTTTTGCCTTGTTGACCCTGTTCTCCAGGTCCTTCTTGTAGCCCCTGCTGCCCCTTCTCTAGCTCATGAATGGAGTTCCATGTCTGCCCTATTCCTACCAAAGGTGTTTCCTCCTTGGTTAGGGCTGGCAACCTGCGATGGCTCCTCAGAGGAAGGGACATGATCACTGGATGGTGGAGGGAACCAGGGTTCCGGGCTTTTTTAATTTAATAGCCAACAAATGTTTATGGAACTCCTACAAACTGCCAGGCACATTCTGGGTGCTGTGGAACAGACACAAGCTCATGTTCCCATAGAGCGAAACCTCTGTTGCAGAGACAATATTTAAACAAGTAAATTAATAAGAGTTGTATGTCACTGCTCTTGAGTCAAATAAAGCAGAGAAAGAAGGTGGGGGAGGGGAGTGGTGCAGTGTGAAATGGGGTCGTCGGGGACACCTCGCTGAGAAGCTGGTGTTTAAGGAAAGAGTCGAGGAAGAGTGAAGAGTTAAGGAAAGTGGGTGAAACGTGGTGAGCTTTGAGGGCAGGAATAAGAGATGAGGTTTGAGGTCCAAGAGATAATTGGGGAGGAGTTCATTTAAAGCCTTAGAGGTCATTATTAGGACTTTGACTTTTAATTTGATGAGATAAGGGGTCATTGAATGGTTTGAATAGAGGAGTCATCATGTGACCTGCCATCTTTTCAAAGACACATAGGAGCTACTATGTTGAGAATTGTCTACACGGTACATAGGGCAGGGTGGCAGCTGGGGGTTAGTTGGAAGGCTAACCCAAGTGTTTGATGGTGATAAGGGAGGGGGGAATGAAGAGCAGACAGATTCTGGGTATATTCTTCATGGAACACTCCTCCCATTGAACAATTTCATTATTTACCGCTATCAACTCTAGCAGTTAGATGGGAGGTCCTGGGTGTTCATCCCCAGAAGATCACAGCTTGACTGACTGTTCAATCTCCAGAGGGTCCTTTCCAGTTGGGCAAATGTAGTGGGGAAAGAGGGACATGATCACATCTGGTAATAGAAATAAAACATATCTATCAAGAAAAGACGCATACTCTATACCCAGTTCTATTTAGTTTTTTTAAAGTAGTATTTTCTCCTATATAATTGTTTGAATTATGGGGGATTTCTGTAATTGATGGCTGTGGAGAAACAGACAATTTTAATTTCAATTTCTCTGCTATTCTGGTTTCAAGTGGGTGTTTGACATTTTTTACTGTGTTTGTGTGTGTGTGTGAGAGAGAGAGAGAGAGAGAAAGAGAGAGAGAAACTCTGAGAGGCCCACAGAGTGGTTGCTATTCCCTGGGCAATAAAAACCTGAAATCCTACTAATGAGGTTAGAAAAAAATGGAACTTTTTCTGTGTGCTTAATAATAGCACTGCCCACTTACATAACCAGGGTTCCCTGAATAATTGCCCTCTTTTCCAATTTATTTTTAGGACCTAAAATTTGGGGGGAGGAAAGTGCCTTTAGGTGTAGAGCATTTCCATCCAAAAGCTCAACTCCAGGGCTTCACCATTTGTCCTAAACCATGTTAAATACATCTTTTCAAGTGAAAGATAAGTGAAAGTGTAGGATGGAGCTAAAATTCATCGTGGGAGCTCTGGATGGTTTACCCTTGGGTGTGAGGATAAAAAATCGATCCTTTGCTACAGATTCTATCTTTCTCAAATTGGGGAATCTTCTTGTGACATTTTTATCTGTCTTCGTGGACACCATTTGAGTTTTCCAGTCATAGAATTAAAGGGTTTAGAAAACCACGGAATTATACCAAACATTTAACTGTGAGGAGAAGATGGACTCCAGGGCATAATAACTGTTAATACTGTTAGAACCCTCAGTAAGTATAAAAATGTTTGAAATACATACAGACCATCAGCATATTTAAGGTGTATTTACAAAGAATAAGTGAGGTGCTGTGCTAGCTGAGGCGCTGAAAAATACTTTTAAAAATTGTTTCTGTAAATTTCCACAACTCAGTGAACATGTACATTATAAGGAGGAAAGAGATAGTGATTAGAAAAAGAGAACAATCGAGTCAGAGCTTGAGGCAGATATTGGTTGAATATCTGGATTAACTTGCCAGAATTATTTTGGAGGAGGGCTATTTTGGGTAAGCAGTAACCTTTATTCTCAGATATAGATTTCCATGTTGACTTTTAACCTTTAGTCACTGAGTGGCAACTGTCCAGTCCTGAAAATGTCCTGCTCCATCCTTCTGCCTAAATTGCAAGTTTGAAAAGTTTAAAGGTGTTAAATACGGGTTTACAGGAATTGTGACACTGCTCACGTTCTTTTCTCCTTCTCCCAGTAGGAAATGGCCGAGGGGGTTTAACAAGGGGTTTCATAGACAAAGCAGAGGGGCATTTAATCACAGGCTTAAAATGTAAAATTAAGAGAAAAGGCACGTTGACATTACTTCTTCTTCTTTAGGAATGACTTATGAAAAGGAAATGCATGGTCATCCTTAAATTACAAGAGAGTGTGTGCCCATGAAATAGACATGGGCTTGTGTTTACAAAGATCTTTTTGTACATGTGTCTGAAAGATGTTTGTATGAGTGAGTAAAATGGGTTGAGTTTATGTTGCTTGAGCTCCTCCATGCTCCCTGATGCTAAACAAGATGCTGCAGGAATGGAAAATGGAACTTTCTTTCTTTAACTCTGTCATGCCATTGGGCACCATAAGAGGCTGTCAGTTTCAATGCCTCAAATGTATTAAAAGAAGGTATGCCCTTTGAAGGTAGGACGGTGAGCCATTTCCCCTGTGTTTTGTTCTGTGCTCGAATTAGATTATCTCTCAAACACGGTTTGATTGTGTGCTTCCAGGAGATATCGATCCACAAGAGATGGTTTCCAGCAGGAAGAACACTGTTTTCGTGGATGGAGTCATACTGAATGGCCCCTCAACAGATGCAAGAGCAGGAGAAAAATTTGTCGAAGAGGCCTGTAGACTAATAATGGAAGAGGTGGTTTTGAAGGCTACAGACATCAATGAGAAGGTAAATATAAAAACCTATAAGGAACCCTAAGAATGGGAAAGATAGGTTTTAACCAAACCTGGATGGCTAGATGTAAGGGAAATGGGAATCATGCTTTCTTTTCCTCTATACCTTTGTTTCAAGGGGATTCCCAGATACCAAAGTTTGTATCTACTCCCCACCCCATCCCCGCCTCCAGACCCCCACCCAGTCTCTGTTTTCCTGGGAGGGTTGACTTTTACTTTGCCACCCAGCATGTGTCAGGAAATTGGCTGAGACCCAGAGTTTAACCAGGTAAGGCTGTGAAGCACAAGATGAAGCTTTCTGCCCCAGATAACAATATAGATTATAAACCACCCAATGATCTGATTTCTACACTCTCCAAGGCACACTCTGCTTTCCATTTTCTTGTGCATATTCTTTATGTTACTAGGGAAAACCAAGCAGAAGGTAGAAAAAGTGTGAAAAGTTTAAAAATTTATCTGAGGGTCTTTACCAGAACCTTGTCTGAGCTCAGACTGGAAATCGTGGGTTGTTAAGTCTGACTTCTGACTGGTACCAATGACTGGTTCTAGGTTTCAAATTCAGACTCAAATTCAGATGCAAATTGATATTGGAATTACCACTAATAACATCTATTCTTAACAGTACTTACTACGTGCCAGGTGATATTCTAAGAACTATTCCATACGTATTTGTGTATTTAATCCATGTGTTTGTGTATTTAATCATTAAAGACCCCTAAGATGCAGGTACTATTTATTAACTCCATTTTAGAGACGAGGGAAAAAAATGTGGCACAAGAGGTCAAGTACGTTGCCCCAAAGCACATGCTAGCAAGTCTCAGAGCTGGTACTAAACTCCAGGCAGGCTGGCTTCAGAGTCTGTGCTTTTAATGATTCCTCCATACGTTTCTTAAAATCTCAAAATTAACCTCTGTCACATTGATCACCTTTCATACTGGAATCAGATTATCAGGAAATGGAGGGAGAGATTTTCATTTCACTTTTATCAGGAGAAATAAATGTCATTTAAAAAAATGATTTTGAATGTGAAGTGGTATTCTGAATTTTTGGTAACATGCATTTGGGAAAACTAATAGGAAAATAGATTGAAATGACCCATGATCTTGGAATGGTTAAATTCAAGGCAAAGTCACTGGAGGTGTTTCCTGATATGTACTTATAATTGCATATTTTCCTGTCTTCTTTGTACTTGGGGAATATTTTGGACCTGCTTTACTTTGGAGTAAACTACTCCCCTGGAACTTTTTTTATATCGGCCTTTATTCAGTCATTAAATATTAACTGAGTGTTAGCTAAGGGTAAAGCATTACATTTGGGCCTGGGGGATATAAAGAAAAGTAAGATAAAGGTTCAGCTTTGAACAGAATTTTAATCTCATTGGGAGAACAAGTTTTTGTTGGGATAGAGAACAGAGGGTCCCAATAAGAATGTGATAAATGCTGTGTGATTTGGGCAGACTTTGGGGATTTCACTGAGGAGTGGGCACCTTGAACTTTGATGCAGAGTCTGAAGGTGGAGTAAGGTTTTGATGGACAGAGAGAAGTCAGCACAGGTGTGTTGAGGAAAGCGGGAGGTAAATGATAGAGAGTTGTAATAGGATAAGGTATTTAATACACTAAGAGGACCCTTCACCTAGAAAGAAGGGCTCATACAGGGCACTAATGGGAGGTAGGATGAGAAGGGTATGCTTAAGATCCTAAGTTGTCAATTAAGCAACCCCAAGCCCACTGCAATATAGTAGACGTGCATCCATATGAAGCTGGATTGTAAGTTATGTTGAGGTTAGGAGAGGGAGGTGAGGATTTTATGCTGCTGACTTAGCCTACTTGGTCAGAGATTCAACAAGTCCCCTTTCAATGGTGACCTGAGGATAGGATGGGTCCCCACGCTTAGATGATTATTACTAGTGCCCTCTTTGATAACACTTTTTCTCAGCCACTTTTTTTGTTTGTTTGTAATTGAGCTGTAATTTACATTCAGTCAAATGTATTCCTTTCGGCGTGCAGTTCTATGAGTTTTGACAAGTCATGTAACCATGAACAGAATTAAGATACAGATTAAGATCCATCACCCCCCATATTTCCCCGTGCCCCTCCATAGTCAACCTCTCCCCTCACCTCTAGCACCTGGCAATCACTGATCTGTGGTTTTTTGTCCTTGTGGTTTTTGCCTTTTCCGAAGGTAAGGTAGATGGAATCATATCCCAAGTAGCCTTTGGAGTCTTGCTATTTTCTCTCAGCGAAATGTGCTGGAGATTCATCCACGTTACGTGAATCCATAGTCCTTCCTTTTGATGGGCTCAGCCCATTTGATTTACTTCTGCCCATTATGGTTCTAAGCTGAGAGTTTGATTTCATACCTCTCGCACGACTTGGTATTTCCTCCTGCTTTCCGCAGCCTCCCACATCCTGGTCTTTACTCCCTGGAGGCCCCCCTGTCTCTCTCCTCCCCTCCACAGAGAAACTTTTTAAAGATTGTCAACACTGCCCCCCTCCCTCTATTTCCTCACCTCCTACATCCTCACTTCATGCAATCTGGCCTCCACTCCCACCTCCCTCAGTCAAATGCTCTTGCCAAGAACACCTCCTTGTTCATAAATCCCAGGAGCACTTCTCAGGCTTTGTCTAAGTTGGCTTCTCAGCAGGATTTGACAGTGATGACCATCTTCTCCTTAAAACATTCTTTTTCCTTGTTTTAGTAGCAGCAGGATTTGCCAGTGATGACCGTCTCCTCCTTCTTCCTTGTTTTAGTAGCAGCAGGATTTGCCAGTGATGACCGTCTCCTCCTTCAAGCATCCTTCTTCCTTTGTTTAGTAGCACAAAACTCTTCTGGGACTCTCCCTGCCTCCCTGGCTTGTCCTCCACTTCACAACTGAGCTCCTCTCCCTTTGCCCATTTCTTACGTGTTGGCGCCGCCCAGGTGAGACCCTGCGCCTTCCCCTCTTACTGTAGGTTCCCCCTGAGCTGTGTCACCTGTCTCATATTATAATGGATGCCTGGAACTCTGTTCCTGATCTTTTACAAGAGCTTCAGACCAACTGCTACACCCCTTTTGGGTGTCCTGAAGGTGCCTTAGACTAAATATGCCCCCAAATCATCATCTCCACCCCACCCCATCCACCATCAACCCGTGTGCAAGCTGGAAACCTCAGAATGGCCTTTGGCTCATTGCTCTCCCTCATCCTTAATGTGCTGCTGCTTTCCGAGTTCTATTGATGGTGCATTTTCAAAATCTCCATGTATGCTTCATTCCTAAAGCAGCTAGCCTCATCCAGACTACTACCTTCTCTTGCCTGGTTTATTAGAGTAACCTCTTATTTCCAATTTTATTTGGAATCTCCATATAGCAACCAAAGCTATTGTCTAAAACACAAATATGATCATATAATCCCCCTGTCCAAAACATAACAGTTTTTTTAGAGCCATGTTCAAACTCTGTAACATGCCACACAAAGCCTGTCACAATCTGAGCCTTGTTTATCTCTTCATTCATTCATTCATTCATTCAACACATCTTTGTTGATAACCTCTTGTTATGGCAGGCTCTGTTAGTTACTTGGGATCGGTGAGCAAACTGACTGACATGTCTGCTCTCATGGAGATTGTGTAGGATATCATAAATGAATTACACAGCACGCTGGAAGGTGACAGGTGCTATGGAAAAAGGAAGAGAAGAAACAGTTGGGGGGGAATTGCTAGACATGGGGTAATGTGCGGCCTGGGATTTTAAATAAGGACTCAGGATTGCTGTCACTGAGAAAGTGACATTTGAGAAGGGTTTTGGATGAAGTGAGGAAGTTAGTGATGAGGATATTGGGGGGGGCATTCCAGGCTGAGGGCAAAGACCCAAAGGTGGGAATGTGCCTGGTCTTTTAAGAAACAGAAAGGAGGCCAGGTTGCGGGGGCAGAGTCAGCTGGGAAGAAAGCAGTGCCACCAGGGAAGGAGGTTGTACAGGATCATTTTAGGTCATTATAAGGACTTAGGCTTTTACTTTGAAAGAATGAGGAGCCATCAGAGGTGTTAGAGCAGAGGGGTGACCGTGGCTCATATACAAGAGGAGCAGTCTGGATTCTGGCTGCCTGGCTGAGAGTAGATTGTACGGGGCCAGGGGACAAGCAGAGAGACAAGTTAGGAGTTATGCCGGGAGCCGAGCTTCACTTCTCCCTCCCTCCCCCAGGCGCTGTGTTCAAGCCACACCCAAAGGACTTCACTCTTCAGAAGGGCTGTGGGTGCCCTTATATCTCAGCTTTGCTTGTGCTGTTCCTCCCACCTAGAAGGCCCCTTGCATGACCCCATCCCTTAATCTTTGCTTGGTTCACCCCACTCTTATTTTATGTCACAACTTAGATGTCAGTTCCTCCAGGACATCTTCCCAAATGTAAGATGGGGTCCCTCCTTTGTTCCAGCAACATCTGCTTTACCATCATAGCTATGGTCACAGGGAACTATGTTTGCAGGTTAAATCTCTCTCTCTCCCACTTGTCTGGAAGCTTCGCAAGGGTAGGGGCCACGCTTCCGACATCCTCTCCACACCTGGCTCTAGCGGGTGCCCAGTTAACCGTGCCTTTGCCACATCTCCAGGTCTGTGAGTGGCGGCCCCCTGAACAGCTGAAACAGCTTCTCGACTTGGAGCTAAGGGACACAGGAGAGCCACACCAGCGGCTGTTGGAACTCTGCCAGGACGTCATACGCTACAGCGTCAAGACCAGTAAGAACTTCACTGACTCCCTTGATCCGTGCCTCTAACACGTTCTTCCATTTTCTTAAGCCTGTATTTACTTCATAGTAAAGGCAACTAGGGCGCTGTGTATGGGATGAGAAAGCTGTATCAAAAATAGTGGTTCTGATGTTTTGACAATGGTCCATATGTCTAATCCGTAAAATAGATTTGTCAAGGCCAAAGATAGGTTGATAGAAAAACTGATGGTGTTAGTGGTCATATGTAAATATTATCTGCTCTTCAGCAATCCTCATCCTCCTGATAAGTAGCAGTATCATGACTGCTACTTATCATTTCTTTTGTTGGTCCAAACTGATAAACAGTATTTTGATTTTAGAAGTTGTTAAGGGATTTTAAATCCTGATTGCCCAGAACATGGCCCCCCAAAATGTTCAAGAGGGTGTCTTTACTATAAACAGGGATAGATTTATTTGTAAAGTACTCTTGGCAGTTGGCAAGTACCAAATTATTTGATCAAATCTAGCAGGATCAAAAGATAAAAACCTTTCGGAAGGTATAAGAAAATGAATGTATGGTGAGTTTTTGCTCTGATAGTTTCACAATAATGCTGAACCACTGTGATCTTTTGTAAATGCAGTAACATGATCTTTGTCTTGTGCTTAAGTCCTATTCCAATTGACTGTTAATATCCTATATACCCAGTGAATAAGTTTCAGAAGTAGAAGAATAACTTTCCAAAATATGCATTTCTCAGTGTGATATAAAGGTAATCTAGTGCTTAAGACCATACAGGCATTATGCTTTGTGAGTTCTGACACTGAACTAAATTTAGTGGAAAGAACATAATAAAATCCTGGCTAGAAATAATTGGTTTATATTCCCTTGGGAAAGTCTGGTGTATGTATCAAAAAACCAGTTAACATTTCAAATGCAGAGATACATATCTCATTATTACAGTGCATGTCGGAAGTGTAGAATGACATTTAATGCAGTAGGTTTTTCAGTTTACTGGATACTTTCCATAAAGTTACCATGGAAATCAATCATAAATTAACGTGGAACTAAAAAAAAGTCTTATTAAAATTACTTGTAGCAATGTCTGGTTTCCTTTGCCAGATTAGAGGAAGTTTGCCATGTTTTATACGAAAAGGCATTTTCTTCTGAGACTTTTGTTTTTCACTGAACTGGTTTAAAGAGAAAAAAACCCCAAAACCAAATGCTGTGAGTTGCAATGAGAGGTCACTAACTAAAATGATTCCCAAATACCCAAATTTAGAAATAGGCCTCCTACCTCTTTATTCTTTGTCACACTGGACTTCCTATGATTGAGAATGTCAAGCCAGCTGTTAGCCTGGGGTTTGGTGTGAATATTCACACTGTGTAAAGCCAAGAACCTTTATGAGACCTTTTATAGGAGGGAAAAAAATAGAAAGTTGGAACTGAAGTTTTTCGAGCCTTAAAGGCAACTGCCTTTGAAGTGCATTGAATCAGAAAGTTTATGTAAGCTGCATGATGAGTCACATCTTACTCCAACAACACGATGCCAGTTGCACTATAAAAAATGGTCCAATCTGAAAAATTAAAAGGCCACTCACTGCCAGGAGCCTGAAGTGAACCCTGTTGGTGAGTGAAATGTGTTTAAATTAGGGAAATTAACATCGATATTTTTAGAAGGTAAAGGTAGCAGCAGGCTTTGATATGTGGACAAACTGCTCAAATAATCCATTTCTCAAGGTTCTGGTTTGGGTCTGGGTTGTATTTAAAAAGAAACAGGTAAAGCAAAGCTCTCAAAAGAGTGCTCAAGTTTTGCTTAGAAACATATTGTTCAGTAGACAGGGCTATGAAATGGGTCTTCAACATTTGTTTCCCTTGTACATGACAATATTTTAAATGCTTTTTTTAAATTGAGGTATAATTTACATTCAGGAAAGTGGGAAACCTCAGGTGCTCAGCTCAGTGAATTTGTACCTATCTGCATGTAAGTGACCATCACCCAGGGCAAGATATAGACCATTCCTGGGACTCCAGAGGCCCCCTCAAGCCCCTTCCTAATCAGTATCTCCTTGCCAAAGGTACCTGGAATTCTAATCTCTGTCTCCACAGATCAGTTTTGCCCCATATTGAATGTCATATAAGTGGAATCATGCATTGTATACTCCTTGTATCCAGCTGCTTACATTGTCTGAAGGATTCACTTATATTATTCTGTGTCGATAGTTTTCTTTCTTTTTTACTGCTGTGTAGATTAATATTCTATTTCAATTTACAGACCATCCAAGATTTTTCAACCAGTTATATGCTGGACTTGATTATTACTCCTTGGTGGCCAGATTTATGACAGAAGCATTAAACCCAAGTGTGTGAGTACCTTTAAATGGAATTTTACAAGGAATATGGATTAGAGATTTTGTTAAGTAGGTGAAGTTTTATTTCATTAACTTCTATTTAATGGTTTAATTTGTGCAGTGTCATCATAAATAATGGAATAGTCTTATGACACTTTGCAGTATTCAAAGAACAGTTTGATCTGATAGTGGTACTGTGAGATGGGTAAGGCAGGAATTATCTCCACTTAACAGATGAGAAAGTTGATTAAGAACTCATTCCTACATGAAAAGCCATGTCTGTGCTAAGGTGCTGGAGAGATACTTTGTGTAAAAACACACCTCCACTTTGCCTCCATGAAGCAAATAATCTAGTGATATAGAGATGCATGCAAATTAATCAAAATGATCTACACAAATTAATGTATTATTGTCAAATGAAGGAGAGGTGCATGATGCTATAAATATAAACGGGACAAGTTTTCCTTGTTGGGCACTGAGGGAAGTCTTCTCTGAGGAAGTGACGGCTAAGTGCTGAAGAATGAATGAAAGTTAACTAGGTGAAAAGAGGAGGGATGGGTTCCAGAGGGAACAGCATGTTCAAAGACTCTATGACAAGAGACAGCATGACATGTGCTATGAACCGAAAAGTCAGGGTGGGTGTAGCTGAGAAAGTTATGCGGGGTGTCATGGAGGACAAGATTGGAGCCAGACATGCAGGGCCCAGTGGGCCACATTTATGAGTTATTCTAAGTACAATGAAAAGCCATTGAAGGTTTCCACATCACTAGGTGACATTTGCTTAGTAAAAAGATCATTGGAAATATGGAGAGTGGATTGGAGGGGACCCATTAGGATGGCATTACCTTGGTCAGGTAAGAGATGATAGTTGCTTGGATTTAGACAGAAGTGTTAGGAATAGAGGGGGAAAAATGTGTTTGGAAGATAAAACAGAAAGGACTGGATAATATACTGGATCTTGGAAATGGGAACAAGAGGGAGGTTTATAAGATGATGCCTGGGTTTCTGGCCTTAATAGCTGGGTTGATAGTCATGTCACTCACTGAGATAAGAAACACTGGAAGAGGGGCCAATTTTCAAGCCTATGGTGAAAAAGGCAAGAGCAGTAATTCAGTTTTCCATTGTGAACATTTGCATTTGCAGTAACTTTGAAATATTTAAACGTATACTCTTGGTGAGTTGAGATATATATGGGCCTGAAATTCTGATATTTATATGGAAGTTATAAATGTAGGTGTCACTGGCGAAGGATGGTAGTTTCAGTAGTGGGCATGGATGAGATTCCTAAAGTCAGGGATTCTCAACCCTTTCTGCTCTTTAGGATCAACCTAGGAACTGGGTTAATATTAAGACCTGGGTCCCAACCCAGACCAATTAAATCTGAATTTCTGTCTATGTGTCCCGGACACTGATATATTTTCATAGCCCAACAAGTGATTTTAATGAGCAGGATGGAGACATTTTAAATAAAAACAAACCAGGAGATGGAGAAGCACTGCCTGCAGGACAGCATAGAGTGAGGAGAGAAGACTGCTCGGGCCTGGGCCTTGAGGGCATCTGATATTTCATGGTTGGGAGGAGGAGAATAAGCCTACAGTAGAGAGAGAAGAAGGAGAAAATCCACTGGGAAGGCCTGGGAGCCATGGAGGAGAGTGTGTCCAGAGTCATATATTGTTGAGTGGAGAGTTTAACTAAGAAAAAGACTAAAAATGTCCCCTGGATTAACAACATGGATGTCATTGGTGACTTCAGTTACAGAATTTTTCGTGGAATAATTCAAGACAATACCAGATACCAGGTTACAATGGGTAGAAGAGTTAAGTGGTAGAAAAGATAGTGAAATTACACAATTCTGTGAACCTCTCCTTGTAAGTCCTGGGATCTCTCTAACTCCTCATCTGGGTTCTTTTAGTGAAATATTTAGAGGCTTTTGAAGTATTAAATTGCTGCTAAGCTGAGTAGTCCACTCAAAATATCATGAAGCCACGAGCGCATTCTGTATTGTCCTCTCCTCCACCTCCAGGCCAATTTCCAGGGTTACGGTTGAGCTAGTTTGCAAAGACAAGTTTAATAGTATTTTTTTCTTACTAAAAAGTGAATGATTATTTCACTTTTATTTGTAGGTACACATACACATATATACTTTTTTTTCACACTTTTGATATGTGTAAAGTGGTTTCCTAGCATGGTTGAAAATAGAAGCTAAATTGTTTGAAAAATGATGTAACTTCTGTAGAGTGCTTGGCAGGTAGGGAGGTGATAACACAGTAGGTGTTCTTTTTTCCTTTTTTTTTTTTTTTTGCCTCTTTACCAAAGTTTTTTTCCTTCTGATGTTAACATAATTGCATTAAATTCCGTGACTATGAATTTAAATGTGTCTGCTTAGCTTACATAGAGTACGTATTTATTCAGATTCAATTTAATGTAATCACCTAATTGTTCGAGAAGGAGATTATACATATTAGTCACCCTCCAGTTATCTGGAGAAAGAAAGAAACGTTATAAAATTACATGGTAACTGTTTCAGGCTGGATTCCTGGGCAGCTGCCCTAGATGGAGCTTAGTGAGTAGGATGTTTATTAAGGGAAACCCTTGGGGTCAACATGGGTGAGGGAGGGGAAGGAAGCAGGAGTGGGCAGAGATAGGAGTCAAGCCACTGTGTAGACTCTAAGACCACCTTGGCTGACCCCACAGACGTCTCTGGAGCTACCCTGGCCCTTCAGTGTGGTCTGGAGCTGGACCCCCAAGGCCAGGCCCAGTTGTACCTCCAGCTGGACCAGTCATCGGGTGTGGACCACCACAGGACATTCCTAAAGGGGCTAACTTAGCAATGCTCTCTAATGACAACATTCCAGCCCAGAGCCTCAAAACTTCATGACAGGGATCCAGGTAGCGCTGTGTAGTAAAATCATCACATCATAAGAGATGTCCGCAGCGCTCTTGCCATTTGTACAAACCCAGGAGTGTGGTGGAGGAATCCCAAGTTCTAGAGCTGACTGCTAGGGTACTTCATGGTAGTAACCTAATAAACCTGGCTACCATGACAATGGTTTTTCTTTAACCAGCATCCAAAGCAGCATCCAAAGAGCTAAATGGCTGCTGTTCATGGCTAATACAAAGAATCCAGGTGCACTGCTTTTATCTCTTGCGATGGAATTGAAGGTTTCCTCTAAATTAAGACTGCGAAGTAGCTAGTATCCCTAAAGCCACCAGCTGCTGACATTTATCTAACCGTGACCAGTGCTGTCATAGACTGTGTATTTCTCTGTTTCCAATGGATTCATTTCCAAAGACTCTACCCACACTTCAACAGCCACTTGGTTTAATAAAACCCTATGTGCATTTCTTGGGACTCCAAAGGGATGGTTTGACTCTAGCCATAGAAGTGAAGTGTTTTTTATATCTATCTAGTTATACGTATGAGGTGTCCCCAGTGTTTCTGTTAGTGGAAGAAGCGGTTCTGAAGAAAATGATTGAATTTATTGGCTGGAAAGAAGGGGATGGAATATTTAACCCAGGTAAGTACAATTAGTTATTGCCTCCATTAAAGCATCTACAATTTTATTCATGCCTTATTTGAGGAACAACTCCCCACAGACTTCCACATTACAAAAACTTGGATGTTAATCATGCCACTTGGGGAGAATCGAGCTTGTGCCTTTCTCCAGAGTGATGATATTTTGCCTAAATGCTACAGAAATGACATACATGCTAACAAATGAGATGTCTACAATTTTGGATTTATATCCAACACAAATGAATTTATCTGCTGCTGGGAGTTAGGAAGGGCTATCATACGTTTTTCAAGTTTATCAATTAATTTTACTTGAGAAGTTTCCTGAATCATATTTTGTTTCTCCTACAGTCCTTCTTTGGAACCAGGGAGGAGCATGTATTGTCATTTTATTGATTAGAGACAGACGGAAAGAATATTATTAACTATGGAGACTTGGGTACTGGCCCTAAGTCCATAGATGGAAACTCTTAGTTTAGAAAAGCTCTGGAATGAGAGAATAGACCATAACTTCTGGAACTGGAGATGAGGAAGTGTGTAAGAGTAATGGGATTGGAGGGGGATGCTCCCTTGATTTTGACAGTAATTTGTCATTAAGCTGATGCACCTGCAGCCATCCATGCCTCCCACTGTAGCCGGCACTTGGGGAACAATGACGTCATGCTATACATATTTCTGTTTTCGTTTTTGCAGGTGGTTCAGTGTCCAATATGTATGCCATGAATTTAGCCAGATACAAGTACTGTCCTGATATTAAAGAAAAGGGGCTGTCTGGCTTGCCAAGATTAATCCTCTTCACATCGGCAGAGGTAAAAAACAAATTATTTTTGATATGAGATATAGATTTTCTGAGAATGAATACATCATGAAGGGAGAGGGCTTGTTTGTTTGGGTGCTGCCGATGTGCTTTTATCCCATCCACGTGTAAGTCCTGTGCCTACGTACAACGTTGTATTTCATTCCAAAAGAAATTCTGATGGGTTTGATATTGCAAGCCCTGGCCACCCAATTTTGTACATCACCTTTATTTAAAATTTATAGCCTGTAACGTTTTCTTAAGAAAAGAGAACACTTAATTTGAAAGTGCCATCTCTTTCTATGAATCTCTGAGTGTCTTATTTGTGAGAACTTAGATGGTTGCTACTGATATCAGGTATGTCTTCTACTCCCATTTCCTTGTGAAATTGATTGCTTTGAATGGCTAACACAAGGGCTCTTCAAGGGGAAAGGGAGATATTCAGTAACAATGAACATCATGCGCGCGCGCGCACACACACGCACAGTTGGATGTTGCCACAGTCCCCTATCTCACTGTGCTCCCCACTGACGTGGGAGGTCCAATTGTGGATGAGCACATTGGCTTTCAGCTAGGCTGCCTGGATTCAATTCCTGTCTCCACTACTTACTATCTGAGTGACCTTGGGTAAGTTGACTAACTCCTCTGTGCCTCAGTTTCCTAATTTATAAAAATGAGTGTATCAGTTAGTTCTAATATCTAACAAATTACTCCAAAACCCAGTGGCATAGAACTATAGCCAGCTATTATCGCCCTCGAGTTTGGAGATAGCTGGGTAGTGCTGCTGTTCTTGGCGGGGCTTGGCTGGCGAGTGGTTGGTCTGGGAGTGGCTGGGCTGGGATGACCCCAGTGGCGCTCCGCATGTCTCTCATCCTCCAGCAGGCCAGTCCAGGTGTGTTGTCAGGACAGTGGTGCAGGTAAAAGACAGCATGGGCACACACTGGGCCTCCTGAGTCCCGGGCTCAGAACTGGCACGTTGTCATTTCTCCCTCATTTTCTTGGTAAAATAAGTTGTATATAGGAACCTAGATCCAAGAAGTGGGAAGATAAACTTCACCTCTTAAGGAGACTCTGCAAAGCCACCAGGAAAAGGGACTGGATGCAGGGAGCAGTGAACAGTCTGGGGCCATTAAAGCAGCCCAGCGGCGACATGAGCTTAGTAGGCACTGATTGATTAGTGGGTTATTGCAAAGATTGAATGAGTTAAAGCATGTAAAGTAGCATCTGGCACATGCTAGATAGACAAAAACGTTAGCTATTAGTAGTAATAGGAGGAGGAGAATGACCCAGCAATAATAATGCGGAGCACAGCTCATATGCAGTCTTACTTAGAAGGGATGCTTTTTTTGTTTTTCTTTTTGTGATTCCAGTGGGGGCCTCTGGGGGTCCATCCCACCACTGCTTCTTCCCCATGTCCCCTCCTGTACCTTCTGCAATAATCCTAGGTCTCCTGTCAAACACGTGAGGCAGGCAAAATCTGAAAATTCTCTGTTAATTCCAGCTGGACTTTCCTGTGTCTGTTACTTTCTTTCAAGAGCAAGTTACTTTATTATGGCAAAAGTATAAATGGTGCAGGAACCTGACCACCCCCGCGTGTTCCCCCTGCCCTGCCTGAGTTCTGGTTAGTTCAGTGCTAAGGGCAAAGTGGGCATTGAGTTGGGGGCAGCTGGGAGGAGTCATCTAGTCTGAGATTCTGACCTCAGCTCGCCAGGCCCTTCCTCATGAGATGTTCATTCTGTAGCAAGAGAAGAATGCTTGGGAATGTGGACACCTGGGGAAAATGCTTGGTTATTTGGAATGATTATGGAGTAGAATTTCCCTGCCCTGGAAAACTTTGGTTCCAACCCTCGGGTTCCAATCCTTGGTATTTCAGTTGGAGGAACCCTAGTGTATCAGAAATGCAGAGCCCCTTCTGCGTTAGAATTGCTATTTCCACGCCTTGGAAAGCTGATTAAGCAGGGGCCCTGCTATCAGTGCAGTGCTTTTACCTTTGCCTTTTTCGTTCTTCATTTGGTTTAAAATGTACCAGAGTTCTTTTCTGGGATAATTGCTCCAGAAAGAGGGAAGAATTTCTATGGAAGCCTAAAATAAAGATTATGCCTGGGAAAGATCAGTAACAGGTGTAGCTGGCAAGTTGGGAATGAAAAGAAATTGAAAACTTGTGAACCCAGAACTAAGTATTTTTAAAAATCTCCGGTGGAGATATAGGTGCAAAAAGAGGTAAAATATATGCCTTGGCTAACAGACCAGCAGAGGATGGAGCCAGAAAACCAAGCTAGATGTGTGTCTTAGTTTGCTCAGACTGCTCTAGCAAAATATAGAGTGGGTGGCCTAAACAACAGACGTCTATTTCTCACAGTTCTGGAGGCTGGGATGTCCACGATCAAGGTGCTGTTAGGTCTGGTGTCTGGGGAGAACCTGCTTCCTGGCGAGTGAACCTCTGTGCTCACATGGCCTTGCCTCCGTCCAGGCTCGTGGTCAGAGTGAGGCCTGCCTTCCTCTTCTTACAAGGGCACTCATCCTATCAGAGTCTCACCCTGGAGACCATCACACTGGGGGCCAGGGATTAAACACACACGAATTTTGAGGGGACTCAAGCATTCAGTCCATAACAAAGTGAACTCCACAGAAAAATTCCATAACTTTGAACACACTGTAGCCTTGAATATATAAATTTTACCCCATCCACCATACTCTTCTTTGTAGCTCCTTCTTTTCCCTGCTCTGCCAAAGAGACCCAAGTCATAGCATTGACACTACTTTAATTCATATTTTAGGGACCTCTGTACCACTATTTACAACAAATCAATTCATTACTTAGTTAAAAAAAAAAGAATTAAAGAAAGCTGTGTTTCCTAAAAGATCCTAAACCCTATGCTAATCTTTTTGTTATAGTCCCCTTGTTTTTTTTCAGGCGTTGGCCCATGGCCGCCTGGTTATTTTCCCAGATTGTTTTATCAGGTGCCCTTACTTTTCCAGTTTTTATGCAGCCCCAGATGAACCAGGGTAAGTGACTCCATCTCTGCCTTGCACCATCAAATGCAGAGTGTGTGCACTCACCACTAAAGGGGTTTTTGCATACACTTCAGGTGTCCATGGTAATTCAGCTGTTGGTGGAGACCAGGAAGATCACAGCAGAGACCCCTAGACTGTCAGCATATCTAAGGTAGCCTCTCCAGGCCAAGCGGGAACCAAAGAGAAGGGGACTTTTGGAGAAAAATAATAAAAAGGAACAGATTTGTGGCCTGATTAGCAGTTAGATATGAATTCCTTACATTTATAGAAATCTTAGGGTTGTCATTCAAATCATTTTGGGAATTAGCATGAAGTAGTGACTATTGTCCGCCACTAAAAAGTGAGGGAGAAAAGAAACTCTTTTCACTCCCAGGCCAGCGATCAGTTGTCCTAGTTCCTTACTAGCAGGATCGCGGCTGGGATGAGGCAAGTGAGACGTTTAGAGTCCAGGTCTCAAGGTCACACCTCCTTAAATTTTGCACCTGAGGTGCCTGACTCCCTCCATCGTGGCCCTGCTCTCTAGGTGAGGCTGCCCTGAGTTTGGATGGCATTGCAGGCATTCACGGGCCAGCAGGTGCTTTTCAGGATGTTGTGCAGCGTGTAAGGTAGTCCATCTGGATTCCGGCTCTGCCTCTTTAGGAATTGAACCAGCTGCGTGCTCTTGGAAAAGTCCCTGTACATTCCTTTTCTTTATTTCCTAAGGCATAACATTCGTAACCCTGCTCTCCCCACCACCTGAAGCTAATTTGAACTTCAAACTAGTCAGCATCTTAGGACTCCAAGTGTCCAGAACACAATCCACAGGAGGGGAAAGCAGCGGTTCACTGAGAAACCCAAGGTCACAGATGAAATCCTTGCTGGAACCAGGAAGGAATACTTCAGTGCAATTCTGTCTTTCCTGTGGGCACTGGCCATCTTAATTTTATAGAAATGAATACCCACTGAGATTTATGTGTCTTCTGTGGACGAGTGAAACTCAGGGGGAGACTGGGTCTTAGAAGGACTAACTTCTCTTCTGCCAGTGAAGGGAGTAGGCACTTCTTGTTTCTAAATGCAGCTGTTACTTCTGAACTCCGGCCTTCTAGGTTTTTCCTTCTCTTGAAACTACTCAGTATGTCTGAAGCATTGCTCTCTCTTTTTTTTCCCCTTCCAGGGCTCTTTTCCTCCTCTGATGCTTTCAGATGTTTAGACTTCAGTTTTTCAGACTTGTAAAAATCTATCTCTATCCATCTGAGATTGACATTGGACTCTACTTTGCCCTGAGATACCCAAAAATAGCTCCACCGAAGCTATTCTTATTCTGATGACAGGTTTTTTATTCAGCAGATCCATTGGTTGGGGGTATTTTGCTATTTCTCAGGGCAAAGCAATGTGATTTTCCTTATTGGCAGATGTCAGTGGGGGTAGGCTACTATTTATCATTATGAAATCAATAGCTGTTTGGTGCCAGAGCCCCAATCTCTGGTAAGAAATAATTCACCTTAGCTGTGTCACCTTAGCTATGGTGGGCTGATGTAGCAAGTAGGGAATTAACTATATTTTCATGTACATTATTACTCTTCACTCTGCACATGTTCTTGTAACAACCCGAAATGAATGCATCCTACAGGCATTTTGAATGTGTCCTATTTGATATTTGGAAATTAATTATTTAGGACGGTTTCATTTTTCCTGATGGTGTTACTTCTGCATTTATTTTTACAGAGTTAAAAAAGAGCTCCCCATAAAACTGTCTTGACAAAAGAGGAAAAAATTTACCACATTTGAGGGAAATATATCAAGTTAAGTGTGAAGGCTTGACGACTCTTTTAATGTATTCATACCTACAAATTAAATTACTAAGGTGTTTTGGTACAATAATGTCCTTTAGCACCTTCATTTTTTCTGGCATGAAAAAGAATTAATTGACCACCTGTCCACAATAATGTATGAAGAGCGACATCTCCAATGTTTGAATGCTAATTATTTTATAGGATTTACGTAGGGCAAAAAGGCCCAACAATCCAAAGTATATACCACTATTTGCCAATAAGAGATAGACAAGACCTAATTCCAAAGCCAGCTCTTAGCCTCATTCATGCCAGGGCTGCATCAGTAGTGTGTCTATAAATTATTATCACTTCTGTTGTTATGATTTAGCCACATTCCCGTGTGTCTAATTTCAGTCTTATATTCAATATTAAACAAGATTGGTCAAGTGTCTGATCAGCATTTATAACCCACTGTTTGCTCTTGAAAATAGATTCTTCTGTGGTCTGTGACTACAATTTTTGAGACAGTCTTGCTCACTCCTTAGAGGGTTTTTGAGTCAGCAGTGGACTAGTTTCTGTTTCCATTAATACTGAGTTTTATTAGTAACATCAAGAGAAACTTTTCTCAATGTTACGTAAAACAACAGCCTCCAGCGACCAAGTTTTTTCCATATGCCAGGCTCTGTGCTAGCTCTTTACAGACATTAACCCATTTAACTCCATGACAAGCAGATGGAGGAGGCATCCACATGCCCGCTTTATAGATTAACAGATGGAGGCTGGGAGAGTATGTGTTCTTTGCTCAAGGGTCTATAGCTGTAACTGGGAAAACTTGGAATTACATCCTGGTTTCTCTGACCCCAACCAAAATCAGTGTTTTCAACCACTATACTAAAGAGCTCAGTTAAATGACTTTCTTTTTTTTTTATGGCAATACTATTCCAAAGGTTGGGCTTAGCCGTATGATGTACACCCATTTAGATAATAAACAGTACTTTTTTCATGCTATGTATTTGTGTCTCTCTCTCTCCCTTGCCTTTTTGAATGTAGTGTCATTACTCTATGAAGAAGGCAGCCTCCTTTCTTGGGATTGGCACTGAGAATGCTTGCTTTGTGGAAACAGATGGAAGGTAATGGGGACAGGATCCGGAAGCCTGGTGGGTGGAGGGGGAAACTGATACTATTTAAAAAGCAGTACCAAGGTCTGTTCACTGCTGAACATAACAATGTCTCAAACCTGTGTCTCTTAGAGGTAAGATGATACCTGAGGAGCTGGAGAGGCAAGTGTGGCAAGCCAAGAAAGAGGTGAGAGGGGGAAGGAGAGGGAGGGAGAGAAAACGTGTGTGTGTCTGGGCATTAGGGGGAGCATGCAGGGCCAGCAGCCAGGCCCAGGTCTGTATGTGTGGGAGAGAGAAGAGGGCCCCTTAGAATTAAAGGAGGAAGCTCATTTACAGATGTGCTATTTCTGGGTGCTTGCTCTACACGTTCTGAGGAGTTTCTCAGATGTTCTCATTCCCAGGTGGCTGGAGCTTATTAAAACACTGACATCACTGGATTCCGGATTCTTGCCTAGAATTAGCCTCAAAAGATGAGCCCAGCCTCTCTAGCAGGGCCGCAGCATCCACACTCCTACGTAGCTCTCGACTCTGAGGATGCTACAGGCGAAGCCAGTTGTCTCTGGGCTGCATTCAGGATGGTTTCTGATTTCTTGATCAAACTGTCCTCCTGGGTTGCTTCCACCCAAAGCCCATCCATGACCATCACCCCCTGTTGGGTGTGGGTCTAGTATTTCAGCTCTGGCAGACTATCCTCTCTTCCTTAGCTGCCAGGATGTATTAAAGCTGGCATATCCATCGCTGGGGAAGGCAAGGCATGGCCCTGGTCACCTGCTGTACTCCAGCTCAGCCTGGTGTCTGCTTTTCGGGTGTGGCGTTGTCTTGGTGCAGCCGTCTTGCTTCTTGGACCAAAAGCCTACTGGATTAGGTGCAGCCCCTTCACTGCTTCCCTCCCGTCTTCCCGCAGCCCCCACGCCAGTGCAGCTTCAGACTGTTCTCCCACCACCTTCCAATAGACGGCAACAACGTCGGGTGTGACTGCTGAAAAATTAAAAGCCCAGCTTTTGAGCTGGGATATAAGTTTATCTCTCCTCACAGGGCTTCACACTTTAGGAAAGATGGGTTCTTTTATTTTTATTTTTTAAGATTTAATATTATTTTTCTTTCACTCTTCATATTTTTTTAAATTTTTCATGAAATTCAACTTATCTGGAGCATGCTAGATCACTGTATTTGGTGTGAAATTCTGTACTTGAAAGTTCTGCTTTTACTGCAGATGTATTGGCTTCTGGTGTGTGTCCTTAGCACTACATTTTTTAAAACATTCCATTGACAAGTGGATTTGATAGTTGTCTGGTGGTACAGGTTATCAGATTTCTTTATCTCTTGGGTAAAATTCTATATTGCAACCTGTTTATTCTGCTGTGAACTACAGATATCACCTTCTAGTTTTATCTATTTTTTAAAATCTAGTTTTATCTTTTTCTACAGAAGTTCCTATCAAAAAGAACTTTATGTTATTAATGCTTGTTGGTGGGGAATATTGACTCTGCTTTTTGTATGGTTCATATGATTCCTTTTTTCCTTCCTTCCTTCCTCCCTTCCTCCTTCCTTCCTTCCCTTCCTCTCTTTCTCTTTCCTTCCTTCCTCCCTCCCTCCTTTCTTTCTTTCTTCTTTCTTTCTTTCTTTCTTTCTTTCTTTCTTTCTTTCTTTCTTTCTTTCTTTCTTTCTTTCTTTCTTTCTTTCTTTCTTTCTTATTTTAAACTTTTCATTATGGAAAATTGTAAATATATGTAAAACTAATATAATGAGATTCCACATACCAGTGATGCAACTTTCACAATCATTAGCTTATGCTCGCCTCCCCTCCCAGTACCTCTAGATCAGTTTGAAGTGTATCCTACACATTATATCATTTGATCTATAAATAGTTAAGTATATCTGTAAAAGATATGTACTCTCTCTTTAAAAAAAAAACCCATAATGCAATTATAAGAAAGAATAAATTCTTAATATTATCCAGTATTCACTCTGATTAAATTTTCTCCCATTGCCTTTTTAAAAAAATAGCTGGTGGTCTGAATAAGGAGTCATACAAAGTCCATGTGTGGCATTTGGTTGATTTATCACATAAATCTTTTCTAACCTACAGTCTCCCCTCCTTTTTTCCCCTGCAAATGATCTGTTGGAGAAACCAAGTCCTTTGTCCTGTAGAATTTTCACATTATGGATTTTGTTGATTCCATCAAGAATTTGAGACTCTAAGCGCTCCCCTCCCCTGTACCTCCCCATCTGTTTTCTATATTTCCTGTAATCTGGCTGTTAGATACTGAGACTTGGGGAGATTCAGGTTGGAATTTTTACGAGGAAGACTTCATGGGTGGCATTTTGCCCTTCAATCAGGAGACGTCTTGGGCCTCCTTTTGTTATTGGTCCATCTATCACAGAACTCTGCATCAGCCTCTCACCTCATGGATTTTGCTGCCATTTGTCATCATTGTCTAGATCCGTTATTTCATTAGTGATGTTCTAATTCATTCTCTCATTCCTTCTTCATTTAGTGGCAGGCCTCCTACTCTAAACATTTTTGTTTCTTCATCCATATTTGGTTTCCCTAAGGAAACAGTTTGGACAAGCAAGACAGAATCAATATTTTATTCTTTTCCCTTATTTACCAATTTTCAGAATAGTGAGTGAGTTGCCAAGCATCCTGAAGGATAGCCAAACCTTTTTTTCTTTTTAAAGTGTCATGAAGAACTCATCTTCTAACATATTGGATGGATTTTACTCCACGGCAGTCATTATTATTTTCATTGTTCAAATTTCTGTTTGTTTTGACAATGAAAGTCCATGAAAGTGACATAGCCTGAAGTTGAGAACTTGCAAGGGAAGTTTTTAAAAAGTAAAAATTGCTTTAGGCACATTTGAAAGTAGGGCAACAGGGTTAGAGTTGGCATGCCTCCTCAGTTTTCTCTCAAGTCAGTTAAAACTTGAGCTTGGATTCACTAAGGACAAATCTTGCATCCATTCTGAGATTTTAATACCTGATGACTAGTTTCTTTTTCTCAGTAGCTTCAGACCTACTTTTTGTTGTTGTTTGTTCGTTTCAAGCTTTTAACTCATATTGTTACAGATGTGGGAAATAGTTATCAACTTTTCTTTTTGCTGCTGGGATTCAATTCCCTGGCCAACCACGATCCGTTAAAAATCTGTTGAGCAGTGACCTTTACCTTGATGCCATTACAAAGATGGTAAAAACCACAGAAGCATCAGAAGTTCTAAAGTGCTTACAAAAAGATAAAACTAGTGTAAACACTGAATAATTGGAAGTATTTTTGTGTATGAGTATTTGAAATGACAAACTTTCTTAGAGAATACAACTCATTGGCAACACACAATCAATACTGTTTCCACTGACTTTTCTCATTAATAGTGTGAGATATGAGAAAGGGAAAAAAAAAAAACCTGGAAGGTTAAATCCAGATTATGAAAGTTGAATTTCTGGGACTTATATTTATAGCTAGATTAAAAAGGTGAGGAAAACTCATTAATGGTCTGTAATAGCTAGCATAGATATTTTCCTCACAATTGTCAGGTTGTCATAGACTTCATAAGGAAAGCCCAACCATTAAAGACACCTTCAGTGGTTTTAGTAAATTACTTTTTCTATTGCTTTTACTGCTTGATGTAAATCTGGTCACATTTCATTTAGGTCATGGCCATGATAAAGACATAATCTGTTGGTAGTTGATTACAGGGAAGAAGTCCCAAAGCCTATGGTCCCAGGGGCTCTGTCACCTACTGGCCCTGCTCTAGGAGGCTTGGTGGACTGTATTCCATGTGTCACAGCCGTCTCCCCACATGGCAGATGGATCCATTGTGTACCATCACTTTGATTCCTATGCATCTCAGCCTAGAGATGTGGACCAAGCGTCCTTGCTCTGCCCCGCTTTCCATCGAGAAATAACTTCTTTCTGTCAAAGATCAGCTAAATTGGAATGAATCTGGTTCAAGCCGAACACCCCTGACATTAAATGGGACATAAAAATATGTTACAAGAACAAGTGTATTTCACGATAAAACTGAGGGAAAAATGACTCCATCCTAAAATGACTTTGACTCTTTCTCTGCAAGTAAGTATTCTTGTCACTGACTTCTTGTGCTCTAGAATCAGGATTCTACTTGCTCTCCTGACCCCCACCTTTGTCTGCAAATTTTCCCCTCATGGCACTTCCAAAGAGAGCAACACACCTCTGCCAGCACGTTGGGAGGATGGATCTATCTGGAAACAACCTCGTGTACTCTCTTCTACATGGCTGCCATAAAATCCCTCATGAGACCAGGGTGCCTGGCTCGCTCGACTGGAATTACCATTCATCTCTGCACTTGTTCCCACATTCTCCCTTTCCTCCCATTTCTCATGGGTACCTGCTCTCTCCGCAAGATGCAGCCATGGACTGGATGAGGAGGGAAAATTATGGCAGAAAGACGCAGGTTCTCTTTTCCAGCACATTCTAATGACTTTCTCTGTGGCAGCACCCGTTTGGGGGAGTGTATCCCAATGAGGTTACCATATCCCCTCTGACGCCAGATTCGTACCTGATTACATCTCTTGCCTTGTAGCTGCACTTACTTCACCAGGTGACAAGCAGACAGGCCTGCATGGCCTGCCCCTGCAGCTGGCTGTTTGTCTTCTAGTCCTGGTCCTTCTTATTTTGGAGGTGCTAGGGAGGCCCCGATGAGTCTCCCTGGGAAGGAGTTAGGAGCCACACAGGATGCCAGTTTGCTGTGGAGGTTGAGTTTATTCACTTCTATCCGGAAAAGCTAGAGAACAGAAAAGACTAATAAAGAAAATGAGAGTAAAGAGAATAAGGGTGCATGTGGAGTTGGGACAAAGGATACTATTGCCATGGCATTTTCTGTTTCTTTAACCTATTTATAGTGACTAGAGGCCATGTGATGGAGAAGTGTAAACAACACTCACTCAATGAATGTTTATCTCCAAAGAAACCAGATAAATGTCTGGGTGTATAACCCTTGTGTTTACCAACCTACTGTAGCACAGATTTAATGGTGACGGTGATGATTCTTATAATTCTCACACGTGGGTCCTTCTCACAGGGCGCAGCTCCATTCCTTGTCTGTGCCACATCTGGTACCACGGTATTGGGGGCCTTCGATCCTCTGGATGAGATAGCGGACATCTGCGAGAGGCATGGCCTCTGGCTCCACGTGGATGTAAGTTCATCTGGGTGTGCATATCTGTTAAACTTTCTAGCCTTTTTGCAACTTTGGTGGGAAGTTTTTCGTATTCTCAGTAACTAAATGTGAGGTCCCCAGCTAGTTGTATTTAAATGTATATTTCTAATTAGGGGAAATAAATGTGTTGTTTCCTGTTAGGTAATAAAGAAGAAGATCCCGCATTGATGCGCATTTTGTCTTAGTTTTCCAGATTTCCTCTTCTGTCCTGAATCATTTCTTTGGTCCCTTGGATCTACTGTCACTGAGGCAACACGGTGTGGGGGACACATTTCCTACTGTGCAGTCAAGAGGCTGGTTTTGGATTTGAATCTGCCTCCTCTCCATTGTGACCCCAGCTGTTTGGGTTTTGGTTTCATTTGTAAAGAGGGAAATGACTGACGTGGTTAATAAAGGATCTTCTAGCTCTAACATTCTGTGCTTCCAATCAGCTGGAAAATGCAAAAGGCTGCATGACTTCATTGCATGCCATAATTAAAACAGGTTTTATCTGGATCTATCATAGATAACTATTGGAGAGGGATTGGGATAACTTATATTCTTCACAATTTTCTAACTTAAAGGGCTAATTTTCTAACTTAAAGGGTTGGCCTTTTTTTTTTTTTTCTAATTAGTTTTGTAAGTCCTGGGGTTGTTCATAATAATTGTTGTCCTAAATTAACAGTAACTCTTAAAATTCTACTTATTTAGGGTTAGAAAGTTGAATTCAGCCGGTTATGAATGCTTGTTGAGCGTTTTGGTTTTCTTTGTGTGTGTGTGAAAACAGCAGTTAATTAGTTTGATTCAAGCCAGTAGAAAGAACTGTTGAACCTGCAGTTGAGAGGAACTTTCCTCCAGTAAGTGAGTGGTTCGTGTCCTCCTTATCAGAAAAAGAAAGGACAATATTTTTGACTCACTGAACATTAGGTAACTGAGCATTTATTTGGGGGATATGCCTGCACATAATTTTATAGTTTGTATGATTTTATGCTTTCAAGGTAAAGTTTCTATGATATAATATCGAAAGAATTTTTCAGCAACTCAAAGCTTTCAGTAAAAGTATGCTAATATTTGGTAAAAGCAGAAGTAGTAATATAAAGCTCACTAGAGTGATAGGCTTGATTAGTAAGCCAATGGCAATACATCAGGTGGATTATTTGTGACTTCTTTAAATGGGATTATGGTATCTGTATCTGTTCACATTTCAACTTATATCTTATTGATTTTTATAGACTTAGAAGCATAATAATACAGTATGTCCTGAAAGATAATATGAAGTGAGTACTTTTGTGACTGTGGAAATAGGGGCAAAATCAAATATCTGAGCAGTTATACTTAAAAATTCTACTCTCATAAAAGAAACTTCAAATATGGATTATATGGTTTATGTAAAACAGAGTAACTACAGCAGTTTCCAAATTGGGAATGATATTAAGAGATTTATGGGGCTTAGAAAGAATTGTGATTTATAAGATGTGAATGAAAACCTCTCTAGATTTTCTAAAAATCAAAGCTTGAATTTTTGAAGAAAACACTTTTATGAGGGAATATTTAAGCCATGCAAATTGTTCTATTTGCATATAATAAGCTTCAAGTTGAATGTCTGTAGTATTAGATTAAATCTGACAACTGTTTATATGACTTATTAAAGAAATTAGCTCTAACATTGAGACAGTACTCACTCATCCTCTAATATTGCAGACATCATTCTGTTGATAAAATTTTATGCAGGAGCATATAACTTCTCTTGAAGAAACTTCATATACCAAGGGTAGTTTATTAATTTTACAGATAAAAAGTTAGTAAAATTACAGTGATTACTTTGGCCTGTTTGAATTTTTTTTTTTTTTTTTGGCTGCATTGGGTCTTCATTGCTGCACACCGGCTTTCTCTAGTTGCGGTGGGCAGGGGCTACTCTTCCTTGTGGTGCGTGGGCTTCTCGTTGCGGTGGCTTCTCTTGTCACAGAGCACGGGCTCTAGGCGCATGGGCTTCAGTAGTTGTGGCACGCGGGCTCAGTAGTTGTGGCTCGTGGGCTCTAGAGTACAGGCTCAGTAGTTGTGGCGCACGGGCTTAGTTGCTCTGCGGCATGTGGGATCTTCCTGGACCAGGGCTCGAACCCTTCTCCCCTACATTGGCAGGCGGATTCTTAACCACTGCGTGACCAGGGAAGTCCTGAAATTTTCTAAAGGGTATTTTAAAGATCCTTTAAAATATTAAAAACTGGCATTTACTTGCTTTCTTTTTAAAAATGTAATTAGAATTGCTTGGTCTTCTGCGTTTTCCATAAAACCAGGTTGCCTGGCATATATACCATATCTTATTATTTCTAAGATACACATATTTTGTTTACATTTTTAATATACCTAATTGGTATGTTGATGTCATTTTTCTTTTTCTTAGCAATCCACAAAAAAATGGTACTCTTACATCTGATAGTGCCTGCAATTTGGTTAATTACAATGTATTTTTAAACAACAGAATAAGAAAAACTTCAGTTGTGTTAGAATATTTTGCCTCCAGGACTATTCTGTATCTGCGAGAGTCAATGTTATCCCAGCCTCTGCCTGAGACCAGGATTTCAGGGCTGATCCAGCTCTTCTCTAAAGCAGAGGCTGCGGCCACTGCAAAACCTCACCCTCCCAGCAACACTTCCTACGGTGTCTCACCCACACTCCATCCCAAGTCCCGGGGGAGGTGACAAACGCTGTATTTAAAATCATGGGCTTTAGGGGCTGCCATCTCTACATTCCACCCTGCTTCCACTTCCCTTTCAAGATTGGCTGTACAATTAAATTATTAACTAATTACTTGAAGAGAAAAACGTAGTAAAATGGTACTCATGGTGTCTGGCTCATAGCTCAATAATGACATCCCGTTGGTTCGATGTTGTTGCGAGCTCTGGAGTGAGGGGGTTGTGGAGTGAAGCCAGTACAAGTAGGGCACTGGCATCAGGTGCGTCGTTTTTCCCCTTTCAGCTCTTTTGAGGAATACATTTATGAACGAGCTGCTTCTAACGCTGCCTACCACCCTGTAAACCAGTGAACTAATGCCTTGAAAGAGTTCATGTGATTTTAAAACTTCAGTCCAGCTCACTAAGATTGGCAGAATATTGTCTGCTTTTTGAGGAGGAAGAAGAGGCAGAGGCCAGTGCAGGAGGCACCAGGGAGGGCAGGTGTGTGAGTGGGCAGGTGGAAAGGGTGAGAGTGAATGGGCGTGGCTGAGCTTTACTGATTAATCCTTCCCCTAGTTGCCACTGGTAGGTTCTCAATGCGGTTGGGGGTTAAAAAGATTGAGAAAAGCAGGCAACTTAGAGTTAAGGGATGTAAGAGAAATAAAAGAACCTAATATGTAAGTCATCTTCATGTTCCTGAGGGTCAAGTTCTCAAACCCCAGGTCTGGGGAGCCTCAGTTAGCAGGTTCAGATCACGTTTTCCCAGAGGCTGAGGGCAGCTGCCTCCATACCTCAGCTTTGGTCACACATGGTCCATCATGAACTCTGGTGGGACAGAGAGGGCAGCAGCAAGGGCACTTGACTGACAATCCTGATCATCAGCCTTTTATCGGGGCATCTTTGGAACTCGCCTGCACACCACCTTCGGCCCACAAACCTTTGGGAACCCTATGGGGTCACTGGAGAGTCTAGTCCCAGGAAACAGGGCTGGAACTAAGGTGAGGCAAGTGAGGTTCCTAGGGTTCATTGGACAGGTAAGTATTATGAGCAAAGGAGAGGAGAGCTGAGAATAAGGAGAGGAAAGGAAATCCCATTGTCAGTAAGTCTGGAGGGGAGGGAGGAAGAATCAATGCGAGAAATAAGAAAGTCAGTTTGGTATTTGAAAATTTAAGGAGGCATTCACTCCCAAGGCCATGCAAGAGCCCAACTCTGCGAGTGAGCTTAAGGGTGCACCCTGGGTGACTCGCTCACTTGCCCCTGGGCCCAGCCCTGAAGTGGAGAGCTGTTCTTAAGGCCACTCTTTATTGTCCACCATTGGGCTCAGCTTTTTAATACTCTGAGGATCGTGGAGACCTCTCACTTACTTCCTCCTTCACATCCATGGTGCACACAATCTTGCCATTTCTTTCTGCATGATATTGGGCTCTTCCTTACCTTTTTTTTGGAGTTATTATTTCAGTGTTTTATTTACTGTTGTGTTTCTAGCACTTATATCAGTGTCAGTCTATTTAGATATGTAATAAATATTTCCTGAATTAAATTATTATACTCACTATAGTCATATTAGAATGCTCAAGGTCAAAGTTTGGGACATAAAGTTTTTGGAAAGATCTTTTTTTTAAATTGCAATGTAGTTGATTTACAATGTTGTGTTAGTTTCAGGTGTACAGCAAAGTGATTCAGTTATACATACATATTATATATATATATTCTTTTCAGATTCTTTTCCATTATAAGTTATTACAAAATGTTGAGTATAATTTCCTGTGCTATACAATAGGTCCTTGTCACTTACCTGTTTTATATATAGTAGTGTGTATCTGCTAATCTCAACATCCTAATTTATCCTTCCCCTCCTTTCTCCTTTGGTAACAATAAGTTTGTCTTCTATGTCTGTGAGTCTATTTCTGTTTTGATATGTAAGTTCATTTGTATCATTTTTTTTTGGATTCCACATATTAAGTGGTATCATATGATATTTGTCCTTCTCTGTCTGACTTACTTCACTTAGTATGATCATCTCTAGGTCCATCCATGTTGCTGCAAATGGCATTATTTCATTCTTTTTTATGGCTAATATTCCATTCTATTCTGTTGGCCAAAAAGTTCGAACTTTTTGGCCAACCCAATATATATGAACCACATCTTCTTTATCCATTCATCTGTCAATGGGTATTTAGGTTCCTTCCATGTCTTGGCTATTGTAAATAGCGCTGCAATGAACATTGGGGTACATGTTCATTGGGGTTGCCTTTTAAAATTCTGCTAGGCAACTCCCCTCCTACCTCAATTCTCCATGCTGAGTTCTACCATCGGGCCAGTTGGTCACCTTCCCTAAGATATGATGTTAGTGTAAAGAATGGGCTTTTGTCTCTCAGACCTGATTTTTATTACCTATGAGACCTTGGAAAATTTATAACCTCCAAACCTTAGTTTTTCTATTAAAAAATTGACATGATGATAACTCTGTTCTCAGTGCAACGTTGTGCAGTTTAAATAAGTGTGGAGAGCTTTCAACATCTCCCATGCTGGTCCCCTCATATTCCCTCACAAGAAGTCCGCTCGATTTCAAGTACCAAACTGACTTTCTTATTTCTCACACTGATTCTTCCTCCCTCTCCTCCAGGCTTATTGACTATGGGATTTCCTTTCCTGAACCCATGTCTCATGATCAGCACTTGTACATCGTGTATGGTAGAATGTCAACACTGAAGGGCTATTGTCTATTTTAGATTCTAAGATTTGAGAGGATATGGACTGTGTCTTTTACACTTCTGTTTGTCCACAGGAAACTCAATGAATACTATACCAATTTCTTTATAGTGTGAGAATTTAACTCCTAAGCATCAGTGGGGGACCATCAATTGTGATGAGGTTCTGATCACCTGAGTAGAGCCAGTGATCAAAATTTCCTAGAGTCCACATTGGTTAACATCGACTTAAAGCATCAAATGACAACTGGCTGGTAAACAAGTACCATTGAAATAACATCATTTTGGTTATATAAATATCTCAACAGGCTTCCTGGGGTGGCTCAGCCTTGATGTCAAGGAAGCACCGCAAGCTTCTGCACGGCATCCACAGGTAAATGTAGTTTCCCCAGTCACAGTGCCTTTTATTTAGGCAAGGGACTCTCTTTGGCCTTTGCCCAATTAAGTGACATTTTGAAAACAGGCAAAAAACTGAGAAATTGTTTTGGTTTAAAAAAATCCCAAACTCCTTAAACCGCTCACACAAGGACTCCTTTGGAGCACTAACTTGGACGTGAATACTGAATGTACCAGCATTCTTCCCACCAGTAGAAACTAATTGAGTCTCCCCTCCCTACCCTGTTTTTGTCTTTGTTTAATGTAACAGGGCTGATTCTGTGGCATGGAATCCACACAAGATGCTGATGGCTGGGATTCAGTGCTGTGCTTTCCTTGTAAAAGACAAATCTGTGAGTTTTCCTCTTATGGCCTTCATCAGGCATGGATGGGGGTAGATTACCATATTTGCAGAGGACCCATTTTTGCTTGTATTTTATACCTTGGGCCAGAGGTAGATGACGGTCTTTGGTAAATGTTGATGGAATCAAAAGGAAAGTTGAATAGACCCAGATAAAAGAAACAAGTGCTTCTGCTCAGGTAATGTTGTGTATTTGATTTAGGTATTATATAATCTCATTACTTACAGCAAAATGGTCTCTCTCGCCCTCATTTGGATTATATTTTTAAACTCAGTTTTAAACATTGCCAAGATATTTTTTCCCCTTAAGTCTGGGGTTTAAATTATCTTGAAACTTCTCCTCCCTGAGAAAGGAGAGCAGATGTGTGTCATACATTAAATTGAATGCTTAATATGCTTAGCTGGGGCTTAACAGCCCCTTTATATGGGAAGATGTTGGTTCAGGGCTGATCATCAAACCCTGATTTATTAGGGGATTGCCTGTCTCACGTGGTCGGTACTTAGCTTCTGTTGGAGCACTGGGGAGAGCTGGAAACTAGTCTGGATTGCTGTGAGGCAAGCAGGCTGAAGTTCCTCTTGGTTAGAGGTAGAAACTCTATGCTTTCTCTGGGTTAAATAAGGATCCTTGTGGGACGTGGCCCAGGCTGGGAAGTGCCACTTCATTCTTAGAAATGCCTCCTCAAGATCTGTGTGCAGCATGTGGGTGATCTTTCTCAGCCATCTGTTTACATTTTTTTCTTAGGGGACTCCCTTTGCCAATGCTAAAGTCATTTTCTCTTTTTAAGGAATTTTATTTCAAATGACAACCATATTTAAAACCTGAAATCTAGTCTCGTATGTGTGGATGGTTACAACTTTCTTTAAAAAAATTTTGTGATATTTGCATGTTGGTGCCCTTTGTGTTTTGAGATGACCAAACAGGATGTCCGTCAGAAACTATGAACAGATTCTGCATCTGTAGATAGAGAGACTCTTGGGAATATGAACCTATTCCTTCATGTTTTATTAGGTTGGCTACTATGGACTGCATTCAATGCCACTTAACTTTTATTCATTTAAGTTTTTCAATAGTAGAGTGACTTCATGTTATAACTGAAAGGTGGTTAAAGATTACTGTATCATTTATGAACCAAAGAACATATTCAGCTTGCCCACAGCTACATATATAGGACATGAAAGAGTTAGGAGTAAACCCAGGTTTTCCTGTGGTCTAGATATAAGAACAAAAACATGCCAAGCATCCTTTATGTGCCAGGCATTTTACATCTGCTTTCTCCCTAATCGGATAATCTGAATGACATCCTTATCTGTTAGTGTGATGCTCTCAGGAGTGGAAAATTTAGACCCCAAATTTTATGACTATTCTTTTAAATAACTTTCTAGCTGTTACAAATTTTTCTTGTTGAATGATATTTGGAGTGATTTAGCTAAGAATTGATTTACATTCATGTCCTTGAGGCAATTTAAAATTTTCTGGATCATCTAACACTATATAACAGTGGTTAAAATAATTTTTTTGAAGAATTCATTCCTGGATCTCAATGCAAACTATAGCACCCATGTCTACTCACATGGCAGGAATTAACAGATTAGGAAAAGTGCATTCATGATGCAAAGAATGGAGCACTTTCAAAAGTTGCCTTTTTTTGATGAAAGACTGTTTTCAAATTACCTGGAATGCAGAATTGAACCATGAGGTATGAGATATGACCATCGGCTTAAGTTCTGTGTTGGCAGTTTTCTGTCCCTTTTGTAGCTATTTTCTGCCTCTGTTGTTTTCTTTCGTACTTTCATTCATTCTACCACTGCCAACTGACTCCTACATAGGCTGGGCGCAGTACTGATGCTGGGCTTAGAAACAGACACGTTCCCCATAGTCAAAGAGCTTATAATCTCACAGAGGAGACAGTGAACAAAGTGTGCATATTGAATTGTTTGATTACTATTTTGGTAAGTGCTCCGAAGACCGTGTTGGACACTGTTGATTATATATTCACCAGCCATCCCGACCTCCTTCCTTCTCTCTCCTGATGCTCATTTAACGAGCCCCCCCTTGCAGCTGAGTCACCATATGACACAGATATGACCACTATGATGAGGGAGAAATGTGAAACAAAGCTTTTAGTTTCTGGTAGAGGTGCTATACCCAAGAGGAGAGCTTTCTGCCCCCTTTTCTACCATGAATGCAGAAACATTGTTGTGTCAGACCATGATATAGGGAGCTCTGACAGCCACTTTGTAGCCATAAGGCAATGACCCTAAATTAAAAAGTGAACATGCACAGAATGGCAGAGCATAGTCTTGGGTAACAGTTTTGAAATATTGCACTTAGTATGGAAGTGCCCACCTCCAGACTTTTTGTGATATGTATGGTAAGTGTCTTTATTGCTAAAACTACTTCTACTGGGTAATCTGTTACTTGAAGCCAAATGCACTCTTATCTGAGACAGAGAACAGTGTGTTACTCAGACTACAAAGCAGGGACACCTGAGAAGTTCCAGATGGAAGGAGCAGCATGTGCAAAGTCTTTAAGAAAGGAGGGTCCTTTTTTAAATTTTAGGAACTGAAAGAGGTTCATCGTTGCTGAAGCACAGAGAGTTATGCTAAGACCAGCATGAGATGAGACTAAAAGATTAGGCAGTGGATGGATCATGCAGGGTCTTAGAAACCATTTTAATGATTCGATGTTCAGAACAATGGAAGAATTTTAAAAGCAAGGAGTAATCAGAAAAGAGTTTCATTTAAGACAATGAATTGAAAGGGGGCAAAAATGGGTACAAGATGAGAAAAAACTTGCAGTATCCAGACAAGATAATGGTAGGGTATGGAAAAAGTGTGATAAAATTCAAGATATATTTTAGCTATCAACTAGACCGGGCTGAATTCCCAGTTATATATGGGACATGAGGAGGAAGCAGGCATCATGGTTGACTCCCTGAGTAGTGATACAGCAACTGAGTGAATGGTCCTGTGTAGGGAGATGGAGATTGCTGAAGGAAGAGAAGATTCCACAGGGAAATATCTTGATTTAGCATGGTCTATGTTAAATTTGAGACTCCTGTGCGGTATGCAAGTGAAAGTGTCATGTAGGCAGTTGACATATGGATCCAAAGCTAGGAAAAGGGTTCTGGGCTGGAAAAATATATTAGGGGATTGTTGAGTGCAGATGATGCTTGAGGTCATAGAGTGGAATGGCTTGCCTTGGGAGGAACTTTGTAGTGAGAAGAGGATGGAGATCTTAGGCCTGAAAAACTTAAGAGTCTGAGTTTAGAAGAGGAGGAACCAGCAGTGAGAGAGAAAGCTGCGTTGGAATGGCCAGGGAGACAGTAGGAGGACCAGGAAAGGGTGATGCTAATGAAATAGAGAGAAACATATTAGGAGGAGTGTCACTCTGTCTTAGTGTCAAAGCTTGAGTATCACTTCCTTAAGGAAGAGTTTCCTGACTCACCCAAGTAACTGTCATCTCTCCATTATTCCTTCTCAGAGCCCGTTCCCTTCCTCTAAAGTGCTCATCACAATTTGTAATTATGATTTCTCATGTATTAATGTTCCCTCCCTTAGAATGTAAGCTGTATATATAGATAGGGACCATGTCATTATATTCACCACTGTATCCTGCGTGCCTAGCAAGTACTCACTGAACGAGGAAAAAATAAAAATCCACTGAAAAAATGAATGATTCAGTAAATTTAAAATCCTCAGAAATATCTGCCTTCATATCAGCAATAACTAGGAGTTTCCACTTTCTCCCCTACCCCAAATTATTCCTTCTGAGAGCTCTGAGGTAACAATGATTAAAATGATAGTTGATGAGCTTTATTGCCTTGGTCCTAACACAAGGCTTGAGTGTGCCTCCAGCAGGCAATTGATGAATAGTGATTTTTATTTGGGCTTACTTCTCCAGTTAATGGAAGCGGGTAACTCTAGTTAAAAGAAAGCAAATTACTTAGTGAACATACTTCTGTTAAGGGAAAAACTAATTCCCTAATTGTACCTTCAAAGCCCCAGCATTCACAATGCTGTTTTCCTGTTTGACTAGCTGGTGGCGTTTGTTCACATTTTTAATTTCCTGTATCCATAAAGAAGACTGCTTCCAAAACAAAGAGCTGTTGCTCTCCAAGTCATACTATCACTAACACTCTGCATGATAGGGATAAAAACAAAATCAGGGATTTAAAAAAAATCTGTGATTATAAATAGGTTAACTTCAGATGTAAATGCTGGGTCTACATGGTTGCTTTGGATCAAAGACAATTTTGATGCTTTGATCTAAAATAAAAGGCAATACAGTCTAAGAATCAGATGCATAGATGGAGAAAAATCTCAGTATTGGCTTTTTGACTTTTAGTGTTTACTGGAAGAACTATTTAGTTAAAAAAAAAATCTAACAGATATATGAGAACATGAAAAATGCTAATCAGATGACTTTTTGAGAATAAATAATTCCTCTCTATTTCTGTTTATCATCATCATCCAATATTAACTCACAAGGACTTCCTGTTTAACCTAGCAGCTATAGATAATTAAAGGGACATTTTTTTTCTTAGAAAAATTATGTAGATACTAAGGATTTTTTTTATTATGTCCATTTTTATATGTTTAATTCAGAAGTAATTCACCTACATCATAGACCAGAATCAGAAAATTCAGATAGGGAGAAGGATGAAGAAAAAAGATGCCCTTTACAAATATCTGAAGATGCATATGTTCTTAGGCATATTTATATATTTAAATGTACACATATGTATTTATCTAACATAAAAACATATTTTGATTTTAGCATGCTTTTTCTGTTTCACAAAATTGTGAACATTGCTCCATGTCAATATGCATTGTATGCATTTTCCATAGCTGCATGGTGTTCTATCATTTTGATATTTGATAATTAACTAGGCTACCTCCTTACCACTGACCAACTAGATTGTTTTGATTTTGGGCTAATATAGATGTGGCTGCCACCTTTGAGGCTAAATCTTTGGGCATATCCTTTATTTTTCCCTTCGAATAAATTCTTAGAAGTTGAAGAGCCATGATCATCTTTCATGAGGCTTTTTTATACTTGTTTCCTAATTTTCCTTCTAAAAAATTGCTTGCCTTCTCACTAGCAGAGTATGCGAGTGTGTATGTGTGTGTGTGTGTGTGTGTTATCTTTTGACGTCAAAATAGCAAGGGTTTTTAGCTTTGTTGATTTGACAGGCAAGACATTTGTACACCCATACTTACAGACACATAACCATTTTCCTTCTCATTTTATCCAGTGATGTACTGTATCTCCTCCTACTCAGGGATCTTCTTTAGCTGGAGGTACTGACATGCAATTCTGGGCTACTTAGGTTTCAAATGTGAGGCTTTGGAGATAGACTTGCAATTCTTTCCCTTTCATCTTCAGTCTAGAGGAGGCTCAGGATGGTCCCAGTTTTTCTCTAGAAGAAGTAGCAGGAAGAAGAGGAGCAGGGAGTTCATTCAGTATACACTCATTGAAGGTATACTGTGGGCCTGGCACTGCTATGCATGGAGAAGAAATGGAAAAGGGGACTCATACCATCTCCCAGTGTGGTTCCCCAAGAGAAGGCAGGAATTTTTCACTGAGATACCACACTTGAGAAATGTGTTCTCTCTCAGACCCACTTAAATTTTTATCCTGAATGATCATTGATATTGCAAAGGACGACTATTATATGCCATTTAAAAATGTGCAAGAAAATAAAAAAGGGAGAGAACATGGCTTATCAGAGAAACTAGGACAGACTGTGTCTGCTTTGGTGAGGATTTCTTTTTCAGCTCTCATTTTTCTTCATGGAGTTCCTATGGAAGTGCCGTTAGATGGTTTGAAAATACTGAACAATCTGATCATCAAAAACTTCTTTTCTCCCATTCCAGAGAACATTCACACTTCCCCTACACACGTACATTATACATTTCTTTGGAATGACAGCCTCCTAGCTAATGGAACAGAAAAGGGGGAAGGTCAGTGTTTAAAACTGATTAGAAAAAAAGAAACATTTGACTTGAAGGAGAGACATCAGTCTCCTGGGCTTGAGGCTGCCGAAATTATTCTCCAGATCTTGGAGACTCTTGCCTGAGCTCAGAAAATTCTTCAGCTTTTCAGCGAGGTTGAGAATTTCATAACACTGGCAGAGCTCAACAAATTCGTGGTTGGTAAATAGCCCATTTTCTTTTTAATTGCTGTTTTCTTTTTAATTATAATGAAAAAAGTTAATTTTTTCATGAGGCTTTTAGAAATTTGTGCATATATATATATATGTATATATATACATCACATTAAAAAAACTTTACATGGTATAGTGTCTGCTTTCCTTCCCCATGAGATAAAGAGAGATAATAATTAATGTTAGAATTACTTGTGTTCAAAACCCAGCATATCTTTCTCCACTGAACAAACCAATAAATTGGGTTTTAGGATTTACTGGGTTCGTATTGCAATTGTCATTAATTTTAACAAGGGGATTTGTACTTTGTTTTAGAACCATGCATCATATAGCCTAGTATATTAACTCCTTGGTGAACTGCAGCTCTGAGGGATGTGTTATTGCATGATCATGATTGTACTATCTGATTCCAGTCGATAGTTGCCATCATGTCATAAATGGGCACAAGTCCCAGCTGAGAACCTATCCCTTGGTTCTTGGAATCATCTATATGGTAGACTGTGAGTTACTGGAGAGCAGAAGGGGTCTATTCATTGCTGTACTCCCACTACTTAGTACAAAGCCTGACACTCCATTCATGCTCAATAAAAATGTTTCCTGGAGTGAACTTACTTTGTATCTTTTTCCAATAGTATCAAATGGTAATATTTTAAATTTGTTACCTGCAGTAGATCCTTTATCACCACAACCTGATCTCTTTCAAGTCTCAGAGCATCCCTTCTTGCTAGTACATAGAGGTTTTTTTTTGAGGGAGTGTAGAAATTGCTTGTCTTATCCATATGATTTGAGATGTCCATTATCTCCTTACATCCCATTTCATGTTGGTGATTAGAAAAAGTCTACCCTAAACTGTGCCAACATTTGGCCTTTTATCTACGTGCCTCAGAGACCAATAATAAATCAGTGACTCATGCTTTCCTTTTTGCAGAAACCATATTGTCTTTCCCCTAGAAAGTTATTTTTGTTTCAGTGTCTAATGATGCTGTGCTTTATTGGATAGTGGACAAGCGGAAGAGAAGCTTGCTTTTCCAGGGCTCCCGGGTCCTCTCTTGACCCCTTCTAATGAACAGAATGACATTCACAATCTGCCAGGGTGACAGTGGTGGCTGTTTGTAATGCTAGATCAAGCATCTTGGCCAACAGTTTTCCAATTTCATCCTTGAGTTCCTTCAAACCTTTGGGTGGCTGCCACCTGGTCCTACTGATTAAGCTACATTTATTTCATCAGTTTGACTTGAGTGAGTTGGGGTGCTGCCCATGGTTGCATTTAATATCATCTGCCTGTCAATTTCTGGAGAACCCGAAGAATATGGGAATTTCTCTGATATCCTTCCAGGTAAAGAATTCGTTCTTCATAACAGCCATCCCATGTCTATGGGACTGCAACATTTGCTTCTCTGCCATTCATCACAGAAAACTTCAGATTTGCTAAGAAATGACCAAGAGGGAAGAAATAGGAAATTCTACCTTTATGTCCTTTTGTCATCTCTGATTCCACAAAAACTAGCAGTTGAAAAATATCCCAAAAAGAGGATTCTACTTACAGATTGAATTTTCTCTATCTTACCTTGTAACAAAACTGATTAGGGTCCCATAATACAGGAAGATTACATAAGTTAAAATCTAAAAAAAAACAAGAAACATAAGGATTAGGGCATAAAAGAAAACCTGGAAAGAAGCTAATGGAAAAATGCATGCCATAAGTAGCAAGCTACACCTGCCTCAGTGGGTAGGCTAAAATTTGATTTTAGCATTTTTAAAATATTCTAAGCATCTGCCTTTTGCCTTTATTTTACTTTTTACTATTAACTCACTACACCAAGGCTTTCTCTTCTATTTCTACTCTCTGGTGTGACGCTTGAGGCCCTTTTGACTTCTTGGCATAAATCGTTCCATTTGTTTTCCTTTGCACATTTCTAGCTGTCATATTTGTTGTTTTCCAAGGAAGATATCTAAAAACATATCTGACACTCCTAATTAGGCTTTCTAGCTTTGTTGTTTCAAGGCCATATAATTTCAGGGAGTCCATTTTTTGGTGGGTTTTTCTTCCATGGCAATTCAAAATGCAGATACAAGTGCATGTGAATAAGACAAGTATTTTAATTTTATAGATAACTCAGAGGTGGTAAATATAGATTTATCTTATATAGATTTTTAGCTGTTGTACTTAAACACTAATTTGTACAGAAATTGTTACTGGCATATAATAAAGGAATTAATTGTGGACTGAGTAGAAAAACAGAAACTCTATAAAATAATTGCCACATTTTATATATTGAGGTTACATACAACCCGTGCATGCAAGCACACGTGCATTTACTCAGCAAACATACTGGCCTTTAGGTCACTATGATGCTGATGGAAAATTATAATTTAGGAAGTTTTGTTAATTGCAAAAGGAATTAGAATCTTCTCTGGTAGTTCATTTTAAGGGCTATTTGGGAGTTTAGAAGATACTGATATTTTTTCAATTAATTATTATGAAATATAAGGAAAATATAAAATATGCATGAAATGCATTTATTTTTTAAAAAAGAATAATCAGGTGATTCCCACACAGATTAAAACAAAGAACAGAAACCCAGGAATCCCCTATGTGCTCCTTCCTGTTACTGACTTTTTAACTTTTCTCTTTAGTTTTGCTTTGTAGTTATGCATTCTCAAATAATATAGTTTACTTTTGCCTTTTTGAAATTTATGTAAATGGAATCATGCAGTATGTATTTTTTGGTTTGGCTTTGTTACTGTTGTTACTCAAACTTACCTTACGTCTGTAAGATTCATTCACGAGTTGCACAGTCACAGGGTTATTCATTTTCTGCTTTATACTATTCCACATGAGCAAATCACCATTTGATTATCCATTTTGCTGTTGATGAACATTTGAGTTATTCTAATTTGGGGATTTTACAAAATTTTGCTACAAACATTTTTGTGTACATGTCTTCATTGCTTGCTATGTCCCAGAGGTGCCATCTGGTATAATTTTCCTTTTTCTTGAAGATCATATTTAGGAATTTCTTAATGAATCAAAAGGTGGCATACTCTATTACACTTTGCTTCTTTGAAAATGTCTTTATTTCATTTTTTTCTGGGGATAGAATTCTGTCAGGAATTTTCCTTTAGAACTTTAATGATTTTTTTTTTTTTTTTTGTCTTTTGGCATTGTGTATTAGAAAGTTAACTACTTAACTGTCATTCCTTTGGCGGCAAAATAACTTCTTTCTCTGGCTTCCTTTAAGATTTTCTAGCTTTCTTTAATTTTCTGACATTTATCTATAATGTTATTATATATATTTTGTTTGGTTTTTCTTGCTTACACTCCATTGTGCTTCTTGAATCTGAAGATTGACATGTTTCATAAGTTTTAAAAATTCTCCATTTAATTATCGACCTTGTCTCCTTTCTTATCTGGCACTCCAATTAAATGCATATTAAACCTTCTTACTGTTTCTTCTCTTACTCTAGTTTGTAAGTTTCATAACTTTGTCTTTCCTTGTCTCCTTGTGGATAATTTTTAGGGCCCATTTGAAATTCACTAATTCTCTCTTCAGCTATGTCTAATCTGTTATTAACACTAACCCTTGGGTTCTTTATTATTGTCTTTCTGGTTTTGTAGCATCAAATTGAATCTTTTTTACATATAGGAGGTCTCTAGGTTCTTGTTGACATTTTTAAGATCAGCTTTTATCTCCATGAACGTTCTGAACATAGATTCACAGGCTGCCTCTGCTAACTCTAGTTTCTGGATTCCCACAAGTGCTATGCCTATTGTTTCTCAAGTCTGTGAGTCCTGGCTCTCATATTGTCTAGAGAGGTACCTTACAATCCTTGATGGTTTACTGAATATTTTATTTAAAAATTTACCTTCAGGAATAATTTGAAACTAGAAGTGAAGCTCTCTTTCTTTACAGAGGATTTTATTTTCATTCTCTGGGCATCTGGGGGGGATTAGCAGTCCAGGACCAACGCTTAAAGATTCTTTGGATCTTCAGAGTATAATCTTGACCTCTCTTTACAGTGGAGACCTTTGGGTCCTAAACAAGAGAAAGGATTGCTTTAGTGCTCTTGTTACATTGACCACCTTTGAACTCTGTTTCCTGAAGCCCGTGAAATGCCTGCTAGGAGGAAAAGTGATGGTGATACTCCAGGTCCCCACACGTGGAGGCCACACTCCCCCTTCCCTCACCTCTCCCCACTCTAGCTCTTGTTGCAGCTGCCCTTCTGAGTCTGAACATGCCCCTGGGGTGGAAGCATCTCTGGCTCACCTCTGAGCTCCACTCCTTTCCTGTACCTCCCAGAAGTTTACTTCTGCCTTGTGTAGGTCTGCTAAGCTTTCTATTAGATGGAGTTTTTATGTTTTTTTCCAGCCTTTCTTGTTATTTTCAGTAGGAGCATTTCAAGTTCATCTAGTCTTTTATTACCAACATTGATATATGTCAGGCTTTGGCCTTTTAATAATCAGCTGCTGTTCAGTGCTGCCAGTGGGGATGAGCATTCGTTAATTTACTCACCCTTTCATTCCACCTGCAAATGTGTGCAGCGTCTTATGTGTTAGTTGAGTAAGACATGCTCCCTATCATAAGTGAACTCAAGGGTTAGTGAGAAACAAATTTTAAGCAAATAATTAAAATATAATACCTGTATTTATGTAATAGAGTAAAAAGCAGGTGTTTTGGAAATGTAGATCAAGTGAAAGAACAACTCTGCTGAAGAAGCTGGTCTAGAAAACTTAATTGAAACAGAGGTGACCTTTAAAATATCAGTTATTGGTATTTTCTTTCCATTTTTAAAGCAATATAGGATCAAAATAGCATAGTATCAGGCATAATGAGGCATATAAAAATTACTCGTACCCACCAGTCAAAGTTAGATCATTTAAAATTTTCTTGATAGATGAATATTATGTTACTGTATCTGTGTTGATATAGATTCATGTATTTTGCTTCTATAACTAGCATCTCCTTTCTTTACCCATTCCTACCCCCTCTCATTATCTAAAAAACAGAGGCACTTGGGCTTATAAAATCTTCATTTAAAATTATTCATTTGTTTAACTATGACCACCATTATCTTAACAGATTTCATATTAGTTCTGAGGGATTTCAAGTTATTCTCTTGCATTTTATATATATAATAATATTAGTATATAACTGTAATTTTGTTTGCTGTCTAATATTCTAATATATTTTGTTTGCTTCATATCAGTTGCAATTATAATGCACTGATAAAATTTCCAAAAATATGTTCAGTAATAATAGTAAATAGAAGGCATTTTTATCTTCTTTGTGATTTTATTAAAGTTGCCTTAAGATATACATTCTGTATAAATCCTCTTGAGAAATGATCTAGGAATGAGTATTGAATTTTACCATATCCCTTTTTAATATCTGATAAGGTAGTTCTATCATTTTACTCCTGAACAAAGTTAGATGTGTGTTCATTGATTTTCTACATTACTGATTAACCTCATTTAGTTGCAGTAAATTGCTTTAATGTATTAATGGATTTGTGTACTTAGATTTTGGCCTCTATATACATACAATTAATCTACTCTGTGTGTGTGTATGCACGCGAGTGTGTGTGCATGTTATCTTGGTTAGATTGTATTTTGACTGTCAGCTTTCAACTGTCTTATTTGTTTTAGAATAATTATGAGAGCATAGAGATCATCAGCTTTTAGAAATGGTGAGAAAAGTCAATCATAAAACTCTTGTTCAGAAATTTGGAGGGAGATAATTCTTTATTTTCCCATTTTTATTCAACTGTTAAGAATTTCATGCTCTGCTTGATCCATTTCAAGAACATTTTCTCAAATATTTAATACATTTTATTGAGATTTTCAAGTATATTAGTAGAATCTATATCATCATTTTCATCTAATTTTTACCTTATATCCTTGCCTGAAGTCTTAATTTTTAAAATATTTTTTCTTAGTTTGCTCACCTTATCTTCTCTCCATAAGAATCACTTCTTGCATTTATTTTTTCAAGTCACATCTTTATTGTTTATTTAATTGTTATTCATTTACTCCTGCTTCTTTATGTTTTTGTTCTGTAAAAATGTTATTTTACATTTGAGGGCAGTTTTGGCTCAGCTCCTTAAATTTTGTTTTAGAGTATTCTCATTTAAATTATTTCCCAATTAATCTATAATCACAGTGTTGATTTACTCTTCGAGCCAACGGTGATTTATAAAAGTAATTTTAACTTCCCAAGTGCTTAAGATGTGTTATGAAATTCTGGTTTGTTTTATTGTAGTCAGATAATCAAAATGAAAGCAGAGATCAAGAGTGATGAATTTTTACCTTTTAAACTCAAAAGTTGAAAGGACATCTTATCATCCAGAATCCACTTTTAGTTTGCATTTTCTTTCCCAAGCAGATAAACAGTCCTCAAGTTTGGGGAGGGGAGAAGAGTGTTTGAAGAAGAACCAAGTATTAAATATGAATAAGCAAACCCAGGGGGTTCAAGAAAAACCAGAACTTCCCTGTAAATAGAATATGTGGGTTCTTTCCTTTCTTGGCCCAAGTTCTAGGTGAGGCTCAGAGATTTGGGAAGTCTCCCTTCTCCCCCACCTCTCATGTCAACTGGAAAGCAGAAATTAAATAGAGATGGGAAGCGGGTATATCCAAGGCATGAAAGTGCCTGAGATACTCCCAGTTCTCCTGTAGGCTTCACAGTGGCTGGTCGGAAGAACAACTGAAAGTGACTGAAAATGAACCGGGGGCACAAGGGCGCCTGGAAATAGGGTCAAGAAGCAAGGAGCATGACTCATGTGATCTGACAACCACAGCCCAAGGCAGGTTTTTAGACGTAAGCAGGAAAGAGCATCTGGAAAGAGCTAGAGATGGTCAGGTGGTCAGCACGAGGACAGCGGTGACCACACTGCAGAAACAGATGTCCCCTCCTCAGCTTCAGTTGGCAGATTTAGCAATTGAAAACATAAGATGCTCAGTGAAATTTGAATTTCAGATAAATGACATGTAATATTTTATTATAAGTATATCCTAAATATTGCATGGCATAATACTTTTACTAAAAATTTTGGGTTTTAGGAATTTATATGAAATTTGTATATAATTCAAATTTAATAGGTGGTTTTGTATTTTATCTGATAACCCTCCTTAGCGGCCTTTGTGAATGTCCCAACGATGTTAAACAAAAAGTAAGAGGAAGAAAACTCTCAGAGGAAAAATCTCGATTGCCCATGTTTTATGTCTACATGGTCTGAGAAATCACTCAGTTTGAGCTTTGAGTTTTTCTGGAAGTGACCCGATTAAATAGTTTGCATTGGAAATAAACATAGCTCCAAATCAGAAATGTTTTCAGTGAAAGAAAAGTGAAGTGTCATTTTTGCATATCCAAAGTGATATCATTTTGAAATTCATAGCAATTTTATTTGTTTTTAAGTTCATGTGACAGGTAAAAGTTGGCACTTCACAGTATGATGTTTACATCTTTACCCAAAAGACGAACACAAGCTAAATTAGAATCTCACAGTGTTCATTCCAAATCCCTTGTCTTCTCCACCTCTGGTCCAGTAAGCTGGGACCAGGGGGATGCGGCAGGGGAAAGGTGTGATGTGACCATCTCTGTGGGAGAGAAGGGAAGTAAGGGGTCCCTGGGAACCAGGCAGAGAGCCTAAATTGTGTACTATAAATGTCTTCCGTCTCTTGCTGTGACAACTTACTAATGGATTGCTGAGTTTTAAACCTGGTCCAGAAACTGAAATGGAACAAGGTAGATGGATTGCATCTTGCCCGTTTCTAGCTCATAGCAGTTGTCAGAAAGAAGTTCACGGCTTCTTTTTTATAAGGCTACTCTCTCCCCAGTACATTTCATTATGCCCTTGTCACGGAGTAGCACATGTCACTATTATATGTCCTTTGGATCTTATCTTGGCATATTATTCCTCTGTTTTATTACCAGTTTTAGACAGCACCATAGTGCGGATTAAACCCTCGACACCCAGTCACAGAAATACCAATGCATGCATTTAGAGTATTGTCAGCGTCTTTGTGCCATTTCAATATCCAACTTGCCAGAGATGTAGTGAAATTCAATGAAATACATAGCTTTTTTCAGAACTACTGAGAACCAGGAATTTATATATAATAAGAAAAAGATTGTTTTCTACCAGTGAGGTAGCAACAGCAAGTGTTAGAAGGTTAGTCACTTTAACAGATTTTATTTTCCCATTATGAGAGTTATAGGATGCCTTTCACTTAAAGGGTTCAGTTGAAATCCAAGAGGAAAACCTCCAGGGGAGTGAAGTTCTTTATATGTCTCTTTAATTTAAAAAGATTGTGCTTTGGGATTGACTCACTCTTGGTGGGTGGTGAGGTTAACTTCATGGAGCCAGCAATCTTCAGTGTACTGTAGAGTCTGATATTGGCTGTAGAGTTTAACAATGAAGTGATGGGAACCCGTGGGGGTTAACTTTCCCTACATGGGGATGTCCCCCAAAGCCGCCATTGCTTTAGGCATCCTTGAGATAGGACATCACTTACATTCAGGGCATTTATCCTAATTATTTAGGACCAAAACTGTCATTCATCGGTGCCAGGCTACATGAAATCATAGAGAAGATATGCTGTCCCTCATCACTGTACCAATTTCATGGATTTGGGGAGGCCGGGAGAAGAAAGATAGCTGTGGTTCATTTGCAGTTCCTGTGCCTCTGGGCACTGGACCTGGCAGCGCACAGGGCTTTCCTAGAGGTTCTGAGCAGAGGTCTGCTCGAGGGCTTGAGGATACGGGGTAAGAGTCGGGGTGAAGCCTTCACCCCAGTTACTGCCTGATTTCTGACCTGTTCTAAACAGTCCGAAATGGAGAATGTGTGATCTGGTCATTTAAGGATTCCATATGGCTACTTTCATGCTATAATCCCAGAGTTGAATAGCCGTGACAGTGATCACATGGCTTATAAAGTGGAAAATATTTACTCTCTGGTTGTTTACAGAACTCGTTAGCCCATCCCTGATTTAGAACCTCCAGAGGAGAGGACTTTGTCTTTCCCACGCTCTGGGACCACAGTTTGACTAGGAAATTCTGGGCTTAAATACGATTTCTCAGTGCATACCTCCCTCCACCTAGGGCCCTTGATGCCCAGCAAGACTTGTGTTCAAATTCTGCCTCTGCTTCTGCCCTGTGTGACTTTGACAAGTCGCATAATTTCTCTGAAATTCCATTATTTTATCTGTAAAATGGAGACACTTCCCATTTTGAAGAAGTGATATGACCTTGAGTGAGAGAATGTCCAAAAGCGCACAGTATGCTGCCAGCCATGTGCTGGGCACCCTGTGCATGCCATTTCTTGTTTCCTTGTTCTCTCCAGATTGAGGGCACATGTGAATGCACAGATTCTTCTGTGTGGACAAATGTCCATGTGTACAGTGGGAAAAGCACATTTCTGTATTTTATCACGAGTCTTTGGGAAAAGAATGCTTTTGTTCACTACATCCTAGGTTCTATTCAGAGGTTTTTACCAAGTGCTTCCTAGTTCATTTCAAACTATTATTTAAGCCAGTTTTCTGTGGGATTGCCCATGGTTATGGTAATATCAACAATTTCCAACAACCCTTTCATGGGATTTTTACAAAAATCAGGGAACAGTGTTTCAGAAATGGCCCCCCTGGGTAGCATTTCCCTGTGCAAAATCAATCTCTTACCTGTGCTCCAGGCCTCAGAGGCCAGACCTCTCAAGGATGCTAAAACTCCTAGAAATGTAGGCCGGCAGCCTTGGTGCTGAACGTGCCCCTGTGAACAGCATTGCAATAAACTGGAGACATAGATTGATTTTGTTAAATATTGTGCTCCTGCTGTAGAATTGCTCTCATAGCTCACGTCCAAAGCAGCACACTTGCTCGGTGTCCGTTTTGTCCAATTTGAAAGACCTCATTTCCATCTATGTCTGTCCACCTATTTTAGAGAGAGGCAACTAAGCCATCTAGACTGAAGAAATATGTCTTGGGTTAATAAATGTTTTCTTCCAGACATTCACTTAAACATTGTGCCATGAATATCCATCCCCGGGAGGTGGGATGCAACACAATGTCATTATCCTCAAATTACAGATGAATGATGAGTGAGGCGATGGGGCAGCATGACGTACTTGACAGTTCACAGTCAAGACTCAGCGCTCAGAAGCAGCAAGTGACGCCTGGATGCTTTTGCTGTGCCTGTGGGACCGGGTGTGCTGAGACCTTGGCAAATATCTGTCCCCTTTCATTCTCCTGGCGTGCCTTTTGTGCACAGATGTCACTCCACATTTCATCGTGTTTCCACATCACCTTTTCTGTCAGAATGGACCCCGTGTCCTCCCCTCCTTCTCCTCCTCCCCCTCCTCCCCACCTCCTTCATCCTCCTACCTTCCCTGCTCTCTTTCCTCCCCTTCCTCCTTTTCTCTTCTAATCCCACCATATCGTATTTTTGTAAGCTGCCTTAACTCCCTTTTGCAACAAGAAGGGTGACAATAGATATATATCAGGTAGAATTGTAGAAACTCAGAGATGGGAGTAATGCAAGATCTCAGTTGAGTGAGCGAGGTTTACTCGTATCCATGTTGATATGATTAAGCTTCCAAAAACAAGTGAATCTTTGTCCCCCATCACAAACACCTAGCTAATCGAAAAGTGTAATAGATTAAGGTTGTGGGATTTTTTTGCATATCACATCCACACCAAATCCTTGGACATATGTTTCATAGCTCGGAGCATTTTCCCCCCTGATGAAGACTCCAGCATTATTCATATCGAACCTGTATGCTCTTTATATAGTTGCATGGACTAAAGTCATTCTTCACTTGTATTCACACACAAATAAAACTTTGATGATTGGCACAGCACAAAAAGAAGGCAGATAATCACCCTGGTTTATATGCTTTGGTGAAAACTCAACACTTGAGAGTTTTCTAGATTCAATGTGAATGTAATGCCTTCCAAAACTTCTAGATCAGGATTTTTCAACATAAGGTCAAGACCCATCAGAGCAGTGCTTTGCAGTCATGGCTGCACAATGGGGTCACCTGGGAAGCTTTTTAAATAAATAGCATTGCCCTTACCCCACATCAAAGATTCTGATTTTTTGATCTGGAGTAAGGACCCTGCATTGCTATTTTTCAAAAAACTCTTCAGATAATTCTAATATTAACTTGGGTTAAGAACCACCATACTAGTTGGTCTTGAGTTATATAGTCAACTGTAAGTCACATCAGGGTTTTATTTTCCCTTTTAATGAACAGTGAGAATAAAATGGAATAGAAAATATCAGTATGCATTTCATGTAGAAATGATGGATACTCTATCAAGAAACTTTTGTTTCAATTTCATGTATTTTAGAGTGGATGCTGTCACTATTGAAAAATAATTTCTTACTGTGGGTTGTAGTCAAAGACTGAAAAACACTGTTTTAGATAATCTTTAACAGAGAAGGTATGTTGATAGTTGCCTGGGGAAGATCAGAAAATCTCCATCTGTCCTAAGAGAGAAGCCTGATAGAACTATTTTTAAATGCGTGTAGGGCACGCAGAGGTATTGCCAAGCGTTCTCTGTGCTATCAAATGTTTCTTGCCTATTTATAGAAGCCCTTACACATTCTTTGAGACACTGAGCCTGACTTTACCCTCTCCTGTAGGTACCATCACTGCTTAAAAGTATTAAGTTGCATTTCTTAAAAATGTCTTTTAGTTCAGCCTCCTCATTTCCGAATCTGCTCATTCTAACCCGTGGTTTGGGCGAATTTAAGGAAGATTGACATTTCAGAAGAAAATATGGGAGTGGTGTGTGCTAATGCCTCTAATGCCTCTAAGTTAGTGAAAGATGACCTTCCTTCTTGCTCCTTAGACCTTGCTCTTTCCCCTGGTCTTGCTCTGTACTCTAACTGACTGTTTTTCCGTTCCCATTTCCACCTTAAAGTTCTTAAGAACAGTGACGTTCTCATTTACCACTACAGCCCCAGTGCCTAGCACAGCTTTTGGCATATATTCAGGCTCTCAAAATGTTTCCTCAATAAATAAATAAAGACAACATCAGAAGCTATAATCATGTTAAAAATTCACTTTTGTATTCTAGATTGCAACCAAGCCTTCCTGCTATTCACAGTCTAAATTTAGTTTTGCACATTCGATCAACAAGTATGAGCCTAGATGTGTTGTACCTCCCTGGGGTTATATATCTAAGCTCCTGGCATCATAGTGCTTGTTATAAAAGTTCTCAACACCTAATTTTGGAATGACTTAATTAGTACAAAGATGATTAATATACCCATTTCCTAAGGCATTTAGGCAATTTCTTGCATGTAAATAATGGTGATATGGGACAGATTATGTGAAAAGCCATACGGGAAGAGTTTTTAGGAGATTTTGTTAAGCTGAAAAACATGATTGCAAGAAGTGAGGGCTGTGAGTAGTCACTGACTCCTTGGAAAGAGCCTGCAGAATCTGGTCTGGCCTATGGATATCAAAGATGGCTTAGCTAATTTTGACAATGAAAATACGTAACCTCATAATCCAGGATGTGTTTTTGGTGATAAATTAAGTATCACCAGTCACAGGTATTTAGAAAAAAATCTCAAAATGCTTTACAGAGAAGATATTACACTAGCAAGACTAGAAGTCGTATTTACAAGAACAAAGTAAGAATCTGAAACAGGATGTGAGTTGCTTTGACCTCTGTTGTGGTATATTCTCTGCTGCCATGTTCAAGAACTCTTCATGAGCTTTCACAGGTCCCTCTCCTCCACAAATATTTAAGCTCCAGTGCAGAGAGAGTAGAGTATAATGGGTAAAGAGTTCACGCCCTGAATCCTAGCAGCCTCGGTTTGAAACCCAGCTCTGCCACTCAGTAGCTACATGATCTTACGTCATTAACTGAACCTCTCCGGGTTGCAGTTTCCACACATGTGCAATGGCATTGAAAAATAATAGAACTGCCTCTTTGGGTTGTTACGAGATTTATGAGTTCATCCACACACAGTGCCTGACACACAGTAAGGACTCCATAAATGTTAGCTCTGGTCATGACTGTTACATGCTAGGTGAAAAGGAGTCTTGTGGCTTCTGCACTCATGTAGTGTGCTTGTCATTTGTCATTTCTCTTTACTGTATAATTCATTCTCCAGTTTTCCTCAGCTTTGCTCTGCAAGGGACCTTACTGCTGGGAACCACATTTCCTGGGCTCCCTTGCCCACTGGCTTCAGAAGAGATTGAGGCTGGGAGGCCAGTGGTCTCTTGGCTTGGGTAGCGTCACCAGCCGAGGCTACCTCTTTTACGTTTCTCATCACTCTCTAAACAGAGCCTCCCCCTGGGCTCACAGGTCCTACTGGAAGACACTGTTCCAAGGCTTCCTCCCAGCTTTCTGCTTTAGGAGTGAGGCCAATACAGAAGAAAACAGAACAAGAGGAAAAAGACAGATTGCAGATTTAATCCTGGATCCAACTGTGCCTGAAGGTTATATACGACTGGATTTTAAATATATGCGCCTATAAAAATTCTCCCTTTTGCTTAAGTTACTTTGATTGCATTTCTTTCACTTGTCACTGTGTGTATCCTAACCCAATGTCTCCTAATTCCTGAGAACTGTTTGAGACGCTATCACAATATGGAGCAATTGGCATTCTCATTGAATACTTCTTTCTAGAATTTGGATAACTAGTATTTACTGTCCTGCTAGGATTAAGAATATAAAGATGAGCAAGATGAACATGGTCCTTCTCTTTGATAGCACAGCAGTGACTAATTAAATGTTTTCAAAAATGTTAACTTTTACCACACTTATTCTAAAATGTTTTCTCTGGAGATCTGAACATCTTCTCTTAGTTGATGTCTATCTTAAAACTAAAGACAGTTCATCCATTTTAATACAAAGATAGAAACTAAAATGCAAAGCAGGGACTTTGGGAGGAAAGTTTTCATTTATTTTGATAAAGTAAATATCGAAATATTTTTAGTTGTTCTTTATGAAACCTTCACAAGACAGGAGGATTTTTCAGTGCAGCGAGATCAACAGTGTCATGACTACAGGGTAATCACTCATTCTGCGTGCGATATGCTTTCTGGGCTCTTCGCTTCTCCATTTGTCTGTGATGATGCCATTTGTCTTCCTCTAACGGATGGGCTTCCTCTCCCTTTCAGTCACTAGCAGAAGGCACTGAAACTTGCCCAAGACATGTCCAAAGTTCATCTGCTTTGGGAATTTTTTGAATCTTTCATGGTTGATGAAAGTAAATTTATAATCATGATGCAAGTACAAGTGTGTGGTGTGTGTGTGTGCACGCACGCATGTGCGTGCGCACGCGCGTGCTTTGTCCTTAAACTGCAGTGATTTTTTAATGTTATAATATATGGTCAGGCTGTAGTTGCTATGGAAGCAGTAACCAAATTTCCTGACCTTTGAGGGTAGGGAGATGCAGTGGTGGCAGCTGTGATCAGAGTTGAGAGATTGATGATAGAATTATAGTAAAGATTAAAGAATAAGGGCTTTTTCTACCTTAATGATCAGGTTGGGGCAATCTCCTCTTCCCCTGTGTCTACCAATATTACCCATCAGAGCCAGGCTGAAGGCCTACTAGTATTCCTTTATTATTTTAAAATCAGTTTACTTTTGGATACTGGATGAGCCAGATTTTGGAGTTCTTGACTATAGTTGGTGTATCATTTTTTACATAGTATAGAATCATACTTTCTGGTATTGGAGCATATAATACCCAGATTAGTGTCCACGCAAGACAGTATTGTTATTAAGACAACAAATATGTGCTTTTGTTTGGAATGTGATACCTTGAGATTTTCTCGTTATTCTTTAAGTACATGTTGATCACTCAAATGAGGCATGTAATACATTCATTCTTCAGGAGGGATCATTTTCTAGGACTTCTGTGACTCGTGGGGAGTTTCTCCGTAGCTTCCTGTACAGCACTGATGGTTCTGCATTGTTAAAGTTTGGAAGATGCACCAAATGAGAAGTTCTTGTATCTGTGTTTATTTTGTTCATACTAAATGTCAGGGGGATGTGGGAGAAGTACAGAATATGGTAGGTGGTGTCCTCACCCTAACTGCTTAGTGAGGGTCTTTGTGCCCAGTGGTGTTAAGTTCTGTGGATGTGGACATGGACAGGAAATGATTCCTGCCCTCAAGAAGCTGCTTGGCCTCACGAGGAGAAAATATGTGGGGCTGCTCACTTAGTAGGGGCAGCACAGGAGCAAAGGCAACATATGCAGTCAAATGTGAAAAGAAGAAGGGAGTCCAACGGGATGGGCAGATAAAGAAGCTGGAGGGGAAGCAGAACTTGAGATGGGACCCAAAGGAAAGGCAGACCTAGAGAAAGAGACGCGACTGTGTTCAGCGTTAGTAAACTTCACAACTTATAAATATGCTGCATTTATTCTTTCAAGTGTGTCAAATACATTAAAACAGAGACAAAGAGAAGCAAATTGTGTGAACAGAGATACAAATGGGGCATGATCTAGTGATTAAGGGGCGTTGAGCAGTTTGGTTATGCTAGGGAAGCAGAAGGTTCTAATGGGTATTCTCTAGGAGTGAAGACGCTCAGGGGATTGTGGGGCTGTGAAGGATGGGCTAGGATACCTGGGATTTCTTAGATCCCACATGACATTGAAGGAAATAGGGCTTAAACTCTAATAATTTGAGGTCAAAGTAAAGACTCTAGAATGGTAATAAACAGGGTAAATTGTCACCCAGGGTAAATCATAGAGAGAAGTAACCAGTCAGTAAATGCAAATTGAATTTGGTTGCAAATAAAACCAGTGTGAGACCAACCCCCCACCCCCAATTCTATGGAATTGTAGGTGCTGTTTAGTGGTGGTTGAAACGTGTTGGTTCTTGTTTGACTCTTCCATAAGCTCTTTCCTTAGGTTTTTTTTTTTTTAATCTCTGGGTTACTGTCAATTCTGGCCTTTTCAATATGGATATGAATTGAAAAAAGGATTTGGATTTAAAAGCCTAGTTTTTTGCCTATGAAATTGTATAAAGTATGTACAATATGTTGGGTATTTTTTTTCTAATACAGAGCCTTGAGTGAGTTATAGACAAGTTTTTTTTTTCATCTTGAGAAATTGGCCCATCTTGATGTCATATGTCATACAGATGATGATATGATCATTTCAAAGCTTCTTAATACTCATCAATACAACTGTGAAGATGGACTTAGCATTCTCAACTCTGAGGGGTTTTTGGTTTTTCTGAAAACACAACGGGTCATCTGTGTCTCAAAGTTAATACACACCTAATGTTCCTGACGTAGGGCAGTCACAGAGCGAGACCAAATACTTTGGGCACAAAGTGGTAGAATATTATACAGGTTTTGTTGGTGGGCATGTGTTTTTGAAATCAACTGCATTCTAAAATGCACAGTCTTACAGTTTGTCTTTCTTCCTTTTTTTTTTTCCCGAAAGGACCTTCTTAAGAAATGCTACTCTGCCAAGGCATCTTACCTCTTCCAACAGGATAAATTCTATGATGTCAGCTATGACACGGGAGACAAGTCTATCCAATGTAGCAGAAGACCAGACGCATTCAAGTTCTGGATGACCTGGAAGGCCCTGGGCACATTAGGCCTTGAAGAAAAAGTTAATCGCGCTCTTGCTTTATCTAGGTACTTGCTCTGTGTGTGTGTGTGTGTGTGTGTATGTGTGTGTGTCCATGGGTGTCTAATAGAAAGATGTTCTTCCATGTATGTATTCCTTCTTTCATCTAATAACCATCTTCTCCGTACCTAGTATGTGTTAGGAATTGCCAACAAAGCAGTTCTACCCTCTGCCCTCCAGCATCCCAACCTAGTGAGAGATACATCCAAGTGACAAAGCAGATAAAATACAGGTGCACCTAGTTTTGGGTAAAGGGAGGTACACGGTGCTCCAGAAGCACTCGGGAGGGGAGGGTTCCCTAGTATGTTCTTGAGGGATGTTGGCAGAGGTTTCCTGGAGGAAGTGACATTCAACTAAGACCCAATGAAGAAAGGGGAGAAGATTGATTCAAGAGGAGGGAGCACCAGGCCCAAATCTCTGGGAGTGGGAGAGATCCTGGTGACTTCAAGGACCCGAAAAGACAGTCTGTGAGAATGTGGGGCTGGTGGAAAGACATACAGGTAAAGGTGATGTGGAAGCACCGTCATTGCTGCCTTCTTGTAACGTAAGGACAAAGCTTTTGAAACCACTTTCAACGACACTAGAAAAGCTCTTCAGATACAGGTGCTGGGTGCTTGCCACCAGAGCAGGACTCTGCTGCTAAGCTTGGACCAGTGTGTGTGGATGGCAGGCCATGGCCAAATGTAGTTTTAAATGTGATTTGTTGGGCCTGAGCTCCATTGGGTTAACCTGGATTGTGTTTTAAAAAATCAAACATTTAAACATTCCAAATATTTTTAAATACGGAGACCGTCAAAAATCTAGATTCGTGGTTTCTCTCAAAAGATCAGAGTGCTCTGAGTCCCACCTGGTGACAAGGCACTGAACATGGTGATGCCTGACTCTGGAGACCCACAGTGCCCTCCACGCCCCCTGCTTTTTGTTGAGCCTATTTTACTGTGGCACAGAATGCTAATAGCCGGGACTCAAAAGTTAGCTCCACCATTTACAAGCTTTGTGACTTGGGCAAGTTGCTAAAACTTTCTTTACCTCCATTGCATCCCAGTAAGATGGAAGTAACAACAGCTTCGAACTCAAACAACTGTTAGTAGAATTAAATGAATTGATATTTGTAAAACACCCAGGATGGTGCCTGGCATATGCCCCATGCTCTATGAGTTTTATTAGTTATTATTTTCTCACTTGCTTGGCCACTAGAAGCATCAGAGTTTGTGATCTCTGGTTTGGATAATCTCTCCTTCTTTACTCCCTGTTCATATTTCAATCGCAGAAACCTGCAGTGTCTCCTGAGAGATTTAAGCAATTTCCTCTCTCTATAGGGAGGTGGCATGGGTGCTCTGTGCGCCTCTCTGTGTGACAGTGATGCTCTGAGCATCGCTGAGGACTGTCTAAAAACCCAGTATCTTAAAGCAGCAGTCGTTTATTCTAAGAGGTCTGCAAGTTGGCTGGAGCGGCTTCATCTCATCCTGCGGTGGCTGCGGGGGTAGGAGGAGGGTCTGGGTCTCCCGCCTGCGTGTCTTGCATCTTCCTTGGACCAACAGGCCAGCCAGAGCCTGGTTTTGTGATGGTGGTAACAGAAGCCCAAGAAGGCAAGCATACTTTATGCTTCTGATTGCATCATGTCTATTAGCATTCCAGTGACCAAAGGAGATCAGATGGCCTAACTCAATGTCAGATGGCCAAACTCAATGTCAAGAGGCAGAAAGAACTGCAAGATTACATGGCGAAGGGCTTAGATATAAGGACAGGGGAAAAGACGGCTTTGGCACTTTCAGAAGACTATTAGAAGTCAGCAATTCTGGTGATTTTGGTTTAAAAAGTAGTTTGAAAAATCTGTAAATACTGTGTCTGTTGGTAAGCAACAGAAACCTTCATTCAAGGCATTATAAACAAAGAAAGGTAATTTATTTGCTCATGTTACTGATAAGCCAGTGTAATGATGACTATGGAATGGCTTATTCTAGGGGCTTAAACAAGATCACCAGGCCTTAATCTCTGTCCATCAATCAGGTCTGTTCTCCTCCATGTTCAGTTTATTCCTCTGTAGGAAGGTAGCTGCCAGGAGGGTCAGATCTATAGCCTCCCAGGTTCAACTTCAAGGTCAAAAGGAAAGAGTGCTCCTTTCTCAACAATCCCAAGGAAAGTTTTAATTCCTTTTGAATGAGGCAAATGTCCATATCTGAATCAATCACTGTTGTCAGGGAAATGTGATATTGAGTCACATGCTCTCCCTTGGCACTGGGAAGACTGTCGACTCCTCCTACGTATATAGAATATACTGACACTGGGTGAGGAGTGTACCTCTCTTAGAAGCAGGGATAAAGTGCCTTCGTCAGAAGTGGGGAGATAACTACACAGGGGTGAAAACATGAAACTGTCTACCATAAATATTCACAGTTGCCCATTAAACTAAAAGTTCAGAAAGCTCTGTTCCCTTGTTTGTATTTTTCTCATACTATTTAAGTAGGGTAGACTCTGCATTATTTTATCAAAGCTGCTAAGTAATTCGATGACAGGTGTCTTGAAACAAGGCTAGATGTAAATATTTGATGATCGTATTTATTACAAAGTTAACATTCATCTCAGGGTGGAATTTAATTTATAGTCTAAGGTTACTTCCTAATTTTGCAGAGAAATATCACAGGAGGATAAATGTAAACATTTCAATTCAGTTCAACAGCACATTGTTTGTAAATGTTTGTCAAGTTGAATTGAATTGAATTAACATTTCAGCGAGCGTCACTGCAGACTCTGTGACCTATATTTAAAATAATCCCTTTTCTGTCATGCCGTTAGTCATAATGGTTTTCTTGTCTTAACTTTCCACATTCTTGATATCCAACAGTCCATTCCTGGGGTGGGCAAAAGCCATCCTCTTCCCCTATCCCCAGTGACAGGTGCCAAGGAAGAGTCCTTTTAGGCATGTCACTTGGAATGAATGTGAAATTATAAACTTGGAGAACGTTTCTCTGGGATTAAGAATTATTTCACAATAGCAACACAAGTGCTTTATTTTCATGATTTTATGTCTTTTCAAATTGAATGTGGTTCTGCTTTTTCGGAAAGAGGAAACATTATCTGAATTCTGAGGTCTAGTCTATTAGTTGGAGCCTATGTGCAGTTGTGCACTGGTAAACTGTTTCTCAGGAGGGGAAAAAGGCCCCAATTTGTAATGTCTGCCAATTTCCATGGTGTAAATATTCCCACTGTGGAAAATTGCAAGCTACCAACAGTCGCGGCTGTTAAATTTCTGATTATTTAACAATTGGCTCTCACTAGCTAGTACAAACTAACTCTATACTACCATTGATTATATGAGCCAGCATAATCGGTTCAAACCACTGGCTGGTGGGAGTTAAAATACCATTTCTCATCAAGCCTACTGACATGCAGCCACTTGTTTTAGAGTTTACCTAATAAAAATGATTCTCATCCACTGTCAAAAGACTCTATTTGGCTTAATTTCTAGGTCAGACCAACACTGTTTTGTTTCCAAGAAGTATGATTTTCTCCAGTAGATAACAACTCTAGCGAAGTAAAGCTGCAGATGACAATTGTGTTACTATTTGTGGTACACATCTGTCATCAGCAGCCTTAGGTAGATAAGATGTCCATTCCCACAGTCCCTACCTAGGTCAGGTCTCTTAAACACAGAGAAGGCTGTGCAAGTCTTTTCCCCTGGCGTATTGCAGTAAGGATTGCACTGATTCCATAGAAACAACATCTCCATGTTCCTGAATCTGAATGGAACTTAGTTTTAAAATTTGTGTATTGACTTTAAGATTTAAGCACCAGATTTTGATGGACCAATGGACGGCCATCACCCTGATCAGATGTTCCCTCTTCCCTTAGAAAAGCAAGAGCAGACCTTTTCAAGAGGACAATGATTCCTATTTTATGAGTTGTCAGAAATCCAGCAAGAAGGAACTAATTAGTTCCTAGAAGATCTCTAAGGCTTTCCCTAATTTCCATTTCACCCTTGTCTCATCCAATGGATGAGAGAACATTTCTCTCAAGAAATATTAATGACAAAAAACTTGCTTTCTCCTTTGATTGTTGGAAAACCAGTGACTTTGGGAACCTAAAGCAGCATGTGATTATTAAGCATATTTGAAACCCGGAAGGCTGAGGTTTAAAACCACCATTTCTGGCACAAGGTGATTGTGATCTCTGATATCTAGTTAGAAAAGTTGAAAATGTGTTACAATACCCAGGGCTACTGGTTGCTGAGGGCACCTTGTAGGCCTTTGTTACAACACTCAAGTTAAATGGATATTCACTAAGGGGTAAGTTTTAAAGCAAATCTAGAAGATTCATGTGCGTAAGTCTTTTCAAGAACAACAAACAGGTCAGGAACTCCCATTCTGCTATGTTGCTAGGTCTCCAGTGTATCATTTATCTATTCCTTTGACACACAATCTCTGTAATCTCTCAGATGGAATTCATTTCACTGACTTGCATGAATACTGAGGGATTTATTGGTACTAGTATGGAAAAGGTAAGCAGAAACACAAGGCAATTTTGTGCTAGTGTATTTCTCTAGGTGAGGAGAGGGAGAGAGTCTAGAAGACTATAGAAGGTCCAACGTTTTCATTTTTTTCTTTATATTTGTAATTTTAAAAACATCACAATGCTGTAAAATGTAGCATGTAGATATCTGTGATGAATCACACATGCATGCCATGCAATATGTTCTCATAAATGCAGAGCATACAGAAAGCATATGGAAAAAAATCCCAGGAGTTCTGGGAGGTTCCACTGCATCAGAAGAAATTTCACATGAGATGAGACTGGGAGAGGCACTTGGTCCAGAGCGCTCCAGGGAGACTCCAAGTGGCTAGTGAATTGAGAAAGGGACTGGAAAGGCTATTTCTGGAAAGGAATGTATGTCCTGCAAAAGGGCAAGTGAAATGCACAACTGTTAAATGGACTCATGGAACTAAGGAGGGAAATGTGTGTTTCAGAGCAAGATTTCATTAATGTACATTTCAAAACTAAGCCAGGATCTTAATAAAATGAGTTTTTTACCCAGTAGGATTGGTGAAAACTTACTAATGTGTATTTTTTTCTCTCTTCTCTCTTTTTGCTAAGCTTAGTGGGAAGGACTGTGAATTTTTTGACGCTATTGTTGCTTTTTGAACCCATTTACCTGGATGCCTTTTGGTAGAAGTGTTTTATGGTTCCTGAGTTTTATCAAAAAACTCAATGTATATCTTTTTTTCTCTGGCTTGTATCAGATAAGAATAGAGGTTTTTTTTTTAGTGTATTTTATCTTTAGGCTGTTTCCATATACTGAAAAGTTGCGAGGAATAACTCATCCTATGAATGTAGGCAAAGTGACTTAAACCTTATTTGGATCCCCTCCCCAAAAACTCATTTCATTTAAGCATTTATTTAAGAAGAGGGTAGGTACCCTATAGAAGAGGCACTTTATGCTAGCATTTCTGAACCTACGCTCCGTGGGATAATAGACTTCCAGAAGATCTTAATAGATGCTCTTCCAAAAAATGTTTCCACAGTCAAATATGTTTGGACAATGCTAACCAATACATTGGTCCCCTCTTGGAGGTTCAAAGTGTTCATTAGCACATTAAAGGCTCTGAGGGTCTTGTAATATAGAAACATTTTAAACTTTAGCCAGTAGACAGACATTGTTGACTGTTCATCCAAAAACCATTCTTCCTTTTTCCTTGCCAACAGAACCTCAAATTTATATAGATAGCAATATTCCAGCTGGGAACATTGGCCTAAGCCTATCCGCTTTGCCAATCATTAGCTTAGGGATAGATATATGACTTAGGTTCAGTCAATAAGATACAGGAAGAATTCTATGAAGGCTTCTGAGGAAAATGTTCTTACCTAAATAGAAATTAAGAGAAAATGCAGTTTGCTCCAGCTTCCTCTCTTTCTTCCTGTGACACTGTCACATATGGATGTGATGTGTGGAGCTGTGGCTGCCATCTTGTGAACACAAGTGAATTCACTAACACTCTGAACATGGCAGGCTGAAATAATAGAAAATGCCTGGTTCTTGGTGACATTACTGAACTTTCCAACCAGCTCAATAAATGTTCTCATGAATTAAGCCAAGTACACTTCTAATTTTAAGCAAAGCAATCTAATGGATATGCCTAGCATTGCTCAAATTTATTTGAATGGAACCCTTTCATGTGGGAAACCTATTAACACAGTATACCAAGGAACATAGTTTGGGAAGTCTGGTGTAAACCTTTTATTATTGTTATAACTCTTTATCCAAATCACCTCCACCCTCAGTTCAGTTGGAGTGTTTGTTACACTGGGCTTTACAGGTTCTGAGAGTGACTGCATGGGGGCATTGATCAGACACAAAGCCCAGATCCACGTGGTTAGCAAAGAGCAGAGTTTTAACTGAAATGATTCAGCTCTGCCTTAGGATGCCTTTCTCCCAGGAGCAGTGTTAGCCGGTTTGACAGATATTTTAAACTGAGACTATAGGCAGTGTGTCTAAGTTTCATTTTAACAGTCTTAATCTGTTGGGGAAGGATTTTACAAATTTAGTTCCACATCTGCATTATGTGCATGAGGAAACTGAGGAGGGCTCAGGGAGTCTGAGGAGTTTGCCTAGAATCACTAAGTTGATCAACTGCAGAACTAGAATCTTCTAGAGTCATTCCCTGGATTTCATAGCCTGGGGGTATCCAGGATTAGTGCAGGCCCCCTCAGAATGGAATCATGGCACTGAGTTAGCAGATTGCCATTATATTTGTGCCTGAAAAGGTAAGAAAAAATAGGGTTCATGAAGCTTTCCTTGTATAGATATTGTATATGTCTATTTATTTTGCTTTGTGATTTGTATTTTTTTCTTTTATTAATTTCCTTTTCAAAAATTATGAGTAACCACACCTATGAAGCTTTGCAGAGATATAAAGAGAGTAAATAGTCCCTACCTCCCCATTGCATCCTGTTTCTCTCTTCCTCACGTAGACATCAAAGATGTCTTTAGGATGTGGTCTTCCATACTTCATTCCGAGCTCATATATACATGAGGAGAGGGATCACTTATGCTTTTTCTTTTTTTTACATTTTCTTAAAAAGCAGAATCATATTATCTACATTCCTCAGTCCCTTGCTTTCATCTCTTACTAATACATCTTGAGCATCCCTGTGGCTTAATTGAAGTGGATATAATCCATTCTCTTTAATAGCTGCATCGTAGTATATGTGTTGCTATAATACATTTTATTTTACCCTTTGCCAATTTCTGGATATTAATCTTGTTTCTAATTATTCCGTATGGAATACACACACATACGCATGCACATGTAGGTTTAGATGCAGCAACATTTGTGTATGCATCTATCTCTCTCTCTCTCTCTCTCTCTCTCTCTCTCTCTATCTCTCTATCTATCTGTCTTAGTGTTGATGAGGTTTTCCTGGTAGACCAGCATCTCATAAGTGGTTTGCTAGATCAGAAGCCGCGAGTATTAGTAATTTTGAAAGGTTTATAGCAGCTTTCTATCACATTCACTAGCACTGGATGTTGTCCCTCTTTAAATTTGTTTCCAGTGTCCTGTGGGCAACAGGTTTAGTATTGTTATTTTAATTTGCACTTCTTTGATTACCAGTGATCTTGAGCATCTTTTCTAATGTTTATTGACCATTGGAATTGCTTTTATCGAAAGTTAGGCAGTATGCTAACGGTGTAAAAACTTTACAGCTACATGACATCTCCTGAAAAAACGTTCAGGGAAAGGAGTATGTAGAAAGAACATCAAATAGTTTGTGAATCTGTGTGTGTGTGTGCGCGCGCGTGCATGCATGTGTGTGGTGTCACAACATTATTGCTCAAAATAAAAGATTCATATTATCCAGTTAATACCGATAGGATTTTTAAAGATATTTTATAATTTAAAGATGATATAATCTGTATGCTAAGCACCAATACTTAACCTTATGCAAAAAGCTAAAAAAATTGTTTGGGAAAAAAGAACTTCATCCCATTAACTGGTGTATTCCATATCCACATTCTAGAATGTCCTTTAGTAAATAAACATAGTAATAATAATCCCCCATTTCCACAGTTTATATTCTATACAATTTTTTACATATGATTTAATTTATTTTTTTTACAACGTCCTTTTGAGATTGGAAAATCAGAATGTGTTATTCCAGTTTTACAGGTAAGGGAATTGAGGTCCAAAGAGGAGCATTTCTTTGTTGCCCTTAAATATTAATTGAATATATGTAATTTAGTTACACAATCAATTCCATATGATGGTACCATAATTCCATATGACCGGACAGGATTTTCAAAGCCAGTGCTTGCTTGCTTGCCTGCTTTCTTCCTTCCGTCCTTTCTTTTTGGCTGTAACATATAAAATTACAAAATACCCTGGAAAGTACATTTTTGTCAGCACCTCCGATCATTTCCTTACATTTGACCGCCAAATTTGAAATACTAGGTCAAGTGTTATGAACTTTTCAAAGCTCATGAACAAATCACTAGTTTTCAAGGCCAATTGTTCAGAAGGTTTATCTTTTTATTTAGACAATAACCAAGCCCAGTGGGGCAGAGTCAGTGTTAATTTACTCTACATTCTCAATGTCATTTTAGTCTTTTCTCCATCACATTCCATATCTCATGTAGCTGTGCCCTTTGCTTATGGCATGATAATTCTTGTTTCCCTGACATTCAAGATAACTTCATAGACATTCTATCAATGGCTACAACCTACTTACTTTTAGCATGATACCAGTGATCAGTCTTTCTTCCCTCTGGCCTGGCCTTGGGAAGGATGATGTTGCACTTCCTTGATCTTAAAAGAACACACAGGCAAGACTACACACCAAAAACTTTTACCCCCAAGCCAGCTAGATAATTTAAGTACCTAAGCTAAATCCCCATCTAGAATATGAATGAGCTATATATCCGATCTACTTTGTGTGGCTTTCACACTTGGGTTGAAGTCTGATGCTAACATGTAAGATAGACATCATCTCATCAAAGAGATGTACCTTTTTACTCAGGCCCCAGTGGATTGCAGTAGGCTCAGGTGTATCTGTCTAAATACAAACCTGTGCCTGTACATGTACCCTTACTTATTTCTAAGCCTTGTCTCTGCATCAGAAATTATAGATTTATTGTATGTCAGCCATGTTCATGGAATTTTTAGATTGCAGATTATAAATATTATTGTGACTTTTTTTTAGGTACCTAGTAGAAGAAATCAAGAAAAGAGAAGGATTCAAATTACTGATAGAAGTAAGTGATTACAGAATTGTGCTTGTGATTTTGTCAGTCAACAGTGGTGAAGGTGGTAATTTTCTAATCTATTATATTTCATTGGTTTTTGTGTTGCAGACTTAGAAACAAGTCATTAGCTTAATTCATAGAGTCCATTATGTTAATTTACTCTGTTAGTGAGTATTTTTCCTTTGTTGGATTCAGAGAACACACTTGCCTTTAAGTATTGAAAATTACAGTGCTCAATAATAATTACCAGGGATAATACTGAATAAATTATGACCTCTCTCTTGATATATAAATTGCATAATGATTGTACTGCAAATATTCAACTGTGCTATAGTGGTGCTTCTGTGAAAAATCAATTAAGTGAATGTACAATAATGCATATAGTTTTCTCTTTTTATAAAATAATGAGAGCATATTAGCTTTGGAGCAATGGGAAAATAAGTCATTTTGTTGTTGGATTGTTTGCTATATATAAGAAATATGGTGGTTACAGAGATAGAGAATATTGGGGTTTTCTTCTAAAATATATGGTTAGAAAATATGAAGAATATTATTTAATTCTGATTTTTAAGAAATATAAAGTGTGAGGTTTGCTTAGCTCTTCTTATAGCATATACTTTATAGCAATTTTTAACATAATAAAAATCACTTAGAGACTGCAGCCTAGGAATCTATCCTGTATATAAGCAATCTGGCTAAATTTTGGTATTCATTTATTTGGCAAGATTTACTGAGCAATTGCTACGTGCTGGAGATATAAGACAGGGAAGTTCCCCACTCTCATGGTGCTTACATTCAAAGGGAAAGTGACAGGCAATAAACAAGCAAATTATTACATGGGAAACATCAAGTTGGGGGAAGTCTTAAGAAAACAATAAAACAGATTTATGAAAGATAATAAGTAATTACAAATAACTCATTAGACAGTTCCAGATGTGGGAAGTACTATAATGGAAATAAATAGGGTAAAATGCTGAAATTGGGGTGTGAGTGGTGGTGGCCTGTTTGGTTGGGGTGCAGGTAGGGCCCTCTGGGGTTGCCTCTGCGCTGAGACCTGCTGAATGATGGTAAGAAGCATGCCGCGCAGATGCTTGAGGGAAAGGCATTCTAGATAGAATCAACAAACAACTGCCAAGGCTTGAAGCTGAAAAGAGTTCTGTGTGTTTGAGGAGCCAAAAGAAGGTGCATTAAGCAAGGGGGAGATATAGTAGGTGATAGTGTGGAGAGGTTTGCAGAGACCAGATCTGCTGGAGCCAGGCAGGTCATGGTAAAGACCTTTGGCTTTTATTCCAAGTGTAATCTTTGGAGAAGTTTTCAGCAGAGAGGAGTCTGACTTCCATTTTGAAAGGTGGTGCTGGATGTCATGAGAAGAGAGGGAGGGGGCGGTGGTGAGGGGAGGACAAGAAAAGAATAAGCGAGACAAGGTGGGAGACTGTTGCAGTAACTTGGGTGAGATGTGATGATGGTCCTCAGATGACTTCGGGAAACACTGCTCCAGAGACTCCTGGCCGTGGATTCTCCCACTGTCTGCAAAGGGGGCATCCGATCAGAAGGTTCTAAGAATCCAGACTCCCTGAAAACTAGGGATTTAAAGGAACTTGCAAAAAGCGCAGAAGAATCCATATTTAAACGACTTTCTGGTAACACCACGAAAAAGCAAGAAGACCAGTTTAGAATGTGGAACATTCCACAGGACAGCTGACCTGGTTTCTTCAACAGGTCAGCGGCATGAGGAAAAATAAAGGAGAGTGTGATGATGATCACTTCCGGGGTCAAAGAAACCTAAGAGGCAGAACAACCAAAGGCAACATATTGGAACCCTAGTTGGAACCCTGTTGGAACCCTAGTTTGAGGGAGCCAATTGTAAAAAGTAACTTTTGAAACAGTTGGGGAATTTCTAATATGAACTAGCAGGCGTTATCACTGATTTTGTTAGACATGACAATGGCATTATAACTACAGAAGAAAATGTCTGTATTTTCTAGAGATGCATACTTACCATGTAAGGATGAAATAAGAGCTATCCAACTGGATTGAATATGAGTTTGAATCACCTTTTTTATTTTCTTGAGGTTGAATTACCTCTTTATTTTCTCAAGTTTGAATTGCCTTTTTTATTTCTCTGGCTGTGGGAGCTATAGGTCTTAAGAAGAGTGCTGTACACCTCAGAACTGCACAGTCTTTGATAGAGCTGAGAGAAAAAGTGACGAGAAAAATGATGAACTGATTTAAAAGTTATTTATATACCTTCCTAAAGGCTTAAAAATTGAGGGAGGAACCTCTTGCCATCATCTTTAGGGAAATGCCAACATTCACATCCTTGTAATGAAAGTTAAGGTGGATTTTAAGCATTAGGCAGCCTTCTGCCCTGGATATTTTATCTGTGGGAGCCAGATGGCCCCAAAGCAGGGAAGGTGGCTCCTTCAATGGTCCTCCAGAATTCCTACTTATAAGGGATTTTGTATGTGATCTGCATTTGCCTCTTTTCTCTGTATCCATTTAGAGAAATAAAGTAAAGTTAGACCTTGAATTTCACATATAAGTGTCAAATTGATTAGCCTCTTTTTGTTAACAAATGCCTTCCTTGGACTGATTAAATATAACCCTAATGCATACTTAAGAGAAGAGATACACAGGTTTGATGAGAGCCCAGGTCTGTAAAACTGCAAGGTTTTCAATTTAGGAAAAAACAGAGTCTATAATGATATATACGTGTATTTCGCTGTGAAGCAGATGGCAGTGAGAGTGTCAAGTGGAACATTACAAACAGTAAATGAACACAACCACACAGAGTATCTAGTACTTGAATATCTTTCCCTGAAAAGAACAAAAGTAATGCATATCTTCTTGAAGATGATTGAAACTTATCATTTCAAAGGAATTCTGCATTATTCATAGGCCCCTGAAAATCCTATCTTTTTTTTTTCCATGTTGGATCTAAGACCTAATAGATGTTTTCTTAGAGGTATATACTATCATTCACATGTTTTATTTTGATCTCTTGGGAGAGTCCTAATTATTCAACTTTTTGTTTTTCTCTTCCTGAGTTCTGCCTTAGAAAGGGTTATTTAGGTTTCATAGACTTTCTGAGTTACAAAGGATCTTCAAGGACATCTAGTCAACTTCCTGCTCAGTGCAGGAAACCTCTCTTGATAGTTCTTGTAACAGGAAGTCAACTTCTGCCAGGACACTTCCTGTGTAAGAGAATTCACAGTTTATTCCTCTTCCAGGGAGCTCTAAATATTCATGTTCTAATACTTACTGAATCCTACTATTAGGATTCAATATGTATCAAGCACGTTGCAACTTATAGTTTTTTAAATACAGTTTTTATATAGTTTGACTAGATCATAACCACCTTCTATTTGCTAAATTCAATGCACATCCTTTAATCTTCTTGTTGGACTTCTGCAGCATTTTGCACCATTACCCACTTCTTTCCTGTCTTGGTTCCTTTAACTTTCTCTCCCAGTTTTTCTCCTTTCCATGTGGCTTTTTCTTCTCAGTCTCTGTGTGAAGGTCTCTTCATCTGGGGACTGCTTAAATGTTCTCCATTCTTTTGTCTTGGCCCTTTCCTGTGTCCACATACTGTCCCTGAAATATTTTATCCATGTCTAGAGCTTTGTCATCAATAGTCTCAATAATGTCTCCATCCCTGACTTGTCTCCTCAGCTCCAGTCCTTTGTATATAGGTATGTCCTGGAATTTTCCAGACTCCCACAGTCACCTCAAATTCATCATTTCTAAAGCTGAAGTGTAGCCATTTTCTTTACCAAAATTTTGATAAATTGATTTTCCAGATGAATTTTTGGAACTCTTTTCCATTAGAACTATGATCCATCTTCTTCTTTTTCATTAGAACTATGATTTATCTAAACAAAAGTCTCGATGATGTCTTCACTATTCCCCTTCTCTACTCCTAAAGCCACCACCTTAGTTCAGGCTCCCCTTACCACTCAGGTTGGTGCTGTCTCCCAACTCATCCCCTGCTTCCAGTCTTAGACCCCTTTATCCCATCTCCACACTGCAGCCACCCTGTGGGCTTTCTAATAGAATGAAATCTGTCCCCTAGACTGAAACTCTCCAGTTGCCTCTGGAATCAAGCCCAGACTCCCCAGCATGGCCAGTGAGGAAGCCCTTTGTGAAAGGATGCCCATCTCTGCTTCCAGCATCACCCCTCTTCAGCACACCCTGCCATCTAGTCATTCCAAGTACTTGCCATCACCCTGAATACACCAGCTTCTACCTGTGTACTCTTCGCTTTGCCAGGAATATTTCTTGGATTATGAGAAATTTCTTCTTTTAAAATGCCCATACCATTGCAGCTTGATTGCCTGTACCTAGCTTTATTACTGTTCTCTGAGTCCCTGGAGATAAGCATAAAATGTAAGTCATGTTTCTCATCCCAGTGCCTGGTCCAATATCTAGAACATATACAAATTTTGAGTTATATTCTGTGTTTAAATCATATGAAATTGAACATTTCAGTTGTCCTTCTTTGGACATGCTATAACATTTTTATGTTCCCCTTCTAATAGGTAGGCAGAAATTAACAGTGATGTGTCTCACCCAGTGAAGATTTTAATGGGACTGTTTATCCACTTGAAAAGCACATTTCTTTCTACCAATATAGTTCCAAATAATAGTCACTACCCTAGTAGAGTTCCTTCTGTGTGCCAGATGTGGTGGTAAATAATGGTGGATAATGTGGTGGAAATAATCTCTTTACTCATCAAACCAACTCTGTGGGGTAGACAATATAATCTCCATTTTATAGATTAGGAAGCTGAAGCTTAGAGAGTTTGACACTTGTCCAAGCAAACACCTGGTGAAGCTGGGCTTCAAACTGCATCCATGTGACTCCAAAACCCAGGCTTTTTGTGCTACTAAGTGCTGCCTTCAGAATTTTTCAGTAGTCTAATCAGTTACTTAAAACTTGTGAGCTTGAAGTCAGGTAAAATCCATCATGGCCCCCTTCTCCATTCTATATTTGCATGATTGATCATTTCAGTCTATGTGCTAGATTCTACATTTATACTTATTAAAAAGCATACTGCTAGTTTTTATTATTATTATTATTATTATTATTATTAATCATCATCATCATTGTGATCTAATGATATTTCAGCAACAGAGATGAATTTCTTTTGACAAAACTCAGTTTTAGAGAATACAAACTACTATATCTTGGTGACCACTGACTTTTTTTCCCCCAAGGGTCTCATATTATTTGCTCAATAATCCTTGCTGGAATTGACATCAAAGCACTGGGTTTATTTCTTGGAATATATCTCCTTTCTTTCTCTTTGAAAATCAGGATAGAATGAACCCATCTTTTCTTTAGTGACACTTCTCTACTCCTCCATGAATCTTTAAAGATGATGGCAATGCTTTTACTGCTACAGGTTTTTTGTACCCTTCTCTGTCATCTGTCTGGTCTAGACACTTGGATTCCCTTTTATGCCTTCTCAATGTTGTGGTGTTAGACAATATGGACTAAATGTGGTCCTAGGACACCCAAGAGGTCAGACTTTTATATATGTAGGGAATTAAGTGGCATGTGAATGGTTCTACTCTGAAAATACACTTTACTGCTTTGAAGAAAGTCTATATAAAATAAAAGCTACAGAGACAAAGAGACAGGAAAACTCAAATATGTTCCCTGTGGATATTCAAGGGATGTTTTTTCCAAGTTTTAATAATTTGGGGAATGCCTATAGTAAAGGTATTTCACCAAATGGAGCATCAAATTTCCTCCAATTAAATGAAATGTCAAAAAGGCTTCACCAGTTTTCAAATATCATAGCACTGAAGCCACACCATTCTAAAAGAGACTGGGCAAAGATATCACAGGTTTGTCACTTCCAAAATATCTAAACCGAAACTTATTGAAGGAAGAAAATATAAAAGGTGGTTCAAAAGGACTAGGTCCTAACTTATATAGAGCAGATCTGGTAGCAGATAGAAACTATTACAAAACGATTCATAATGTTGCCATACAAATGAAAAAGAATGGCTTATTTAATGATGTATTAGGGTCCAATAAAAAGACAAAAACTGCACAGTAATCTGAAGTGGGAAAGTGCAATGTAAAGAATTATCGTGCTTGCTTTAGCAGCACATATATTAAAATCAGAATAATACGGAAAAGATTAGGATGGTCCCTGTGCAAGGATGACATGCAGATTTGTGAAGAGTTCCGTATTTTAAAAAAAAGAATTATTAACAGGGGATTGGAGTCATGGGAGATTGCCTCGCAAGAGAGAGAGACCCTAAAAAATACAGAAATAGCAAATACTGTAAAGAAAAATACAGAAATAACAGATACTGTAAAGACATCACTCCTAGAATTGAGATGGAGCACTGAGCAAGAGGCCACCCCCACCCAGGGCTGAGATCCGGACTTGGTTGGAGAGGGTGCAGTGTGGCTCACAAGATGACAGGGAAGTCCCCCAAGGTGTCACACAGGTGGGGTCTCTAGGAGTCCACCTCCTGGAGTGCTGGAGGACGCTGATTTCAGGGCACTGTCATATTTTAGAACTCACTCAAGCCATCCAAGGCAAGGTGCCTCGCTGGCAGCCCTCCCTATGAAATCCCCCGAGGAGAGTGTGCAAGGAAAAACCATTTATGGGCATCCTCCTGTGACCAGGCTGCTGTGAAGCCGCCACAGGACGTGGTGCTGTGGGAAGCTGTCAGGGGCCACTTGCTGCTGGTCACCAAAACTGCTTAAAAGAGCCCCACCTACTGCAGGAGCCCCATGAGATGAGCGCACGTGACCAAGAGGAGACACCTCTTCCTTCTCCGTGTCCCTCCAGCACCCTCTGCTGATGAAGTCTCCGATCGGACCAGATGGCAAGGAGAAATATTTATAGAGTCCACCTCCATTATTGGGGAACATAAAGAAAGGGTGGATTTGGAGCTGAGAGGCAATAAATTGATAACTGACATAAATGGCACCTGGAAAAAAAATCTACGTTGATATAAAGACACAGATTCCTAGAATCTAGTGACAGATAATAACTCTGTTTTTTTCTACTTTCTAATCAACCATAGTGACTTGATTTATTCACATTAGATGATTAAATAATTTGAAGGCCAGGACATTCTATCCTAGAGAAACCAAATTAATCATAAATTAGAAAACCAAATATAACTTGCGTAGATCTGTAAAGACTATTATAGTCTCATGATAAATGTTTATGGAAATTGACTTGAATTACAAAGTACTCCATTTTGTTTTTTTGTTTTTTTAATCATTTCTTTATTTTTCCCATGTTCAATATTAGTTATCTATCTTATACACATCAGTGTATACATGTCAATCCCAATCTCCCAATTCATCACACCACCACACACCACCTTCCCCCCTTGGTGTCCATACGTTTGTTCTCTACATCTGTGTCACTATTTCTGCCTTGCAAACCGGTTCATTTGTACCATTTTTCTAGGTTCCACATATATGTGTTAATATACAATATTTGTTTTTCTCCTTCTGACTTACTTCACTCTGTATGACAGTCTCTAGGTCCATCCACGTCTCTACAAATGACCCAATTTCGTTCCTTTTTATGGCTGAATAATATTCCATTGTATGTTTGTACCACATCTTCTTTATCCATTTGTTGGTCAATGAGCATTTAGGCTGCTTCCATGACCTGGCTATTGTAAATAGTGCTGCAATGAACATTGGGGTGCATGTGTCTTTTTGAATTATGGTTTTCTCAGGGTATATGCCCAGTAGTGGGATTGCTGGGTCATATGGTAGTTCTATTTTTAGTTTTTTAAGGAACCTCCATACTGTTCTCCATAGTGGGTGTTTTTTACACTCCCACCAACAGTGCAACAGGATTCCCTTTTCTCCACACCCTCTCTAGCATTTGTTGTTTGTAGATTTTCTGATGATGCCATTCTAACCAGTGTGAGGTGATACCTCATTGTAGTTTTGATTTATATTATCTAATAATTAGTGAGGTTGAGCAGCTTTTCATGTGCCTCTTGGCCATCTGTATGTCTTCTTTGGAGAGATGTCTATTTAGGTCTTCTGCCCATTTTTTGATTGGGTTGTTTGTTTTTTTACTATTGAGCTGCTTGAGCTGTTTATATATTTTGGAGATTAATCCTTTGTCCATTGATTCGTTTGCAAATATTTTCTCCCATTCTGAGGGTTGTCTTTTCATCCTGTTTATGGTTTCCTTTGCTGTGCAAAAGCTTTGAAGTTTCATTAGGTCCCATTTGTTTACTTTTGTTTTTATTTCCATTTCTCTAGGAGGTGGGTCAAAAAGGATCTTGCTGTGATTTATGTCAAAGAGTGTTCTTCCTATGTTTTCCTCTAAGAGTTTTATACTGTCCGGTCTTACATTTAGGTCTCGAACCCATTTTGAGTTTATTTTTGTGTATGGTGTTAGAGAGTGTTCTAATTTCATTCTTTTACATGTAGCTGTCCAATTTTCCCAGCACCACTTATTGAAGAGGCTGTCTTTTCTCCATTGTATATCCTTGCCTCCTTTGTCATAGATTAGTTGACCATAGGTGCATGGGATTATCTCTGGGCTTTCTATCTTGTTCCATTGATCTGTGTTTCTGTTTTTGTGCCAGTACCATATTGTCTTGATTACTGTAGCTTTGTAGTATAGTCTGAAGTCAGGGAGTCTGTTTCCTCCCACTCCATTTTTTTCCCTCAAGACTGCTTTGGCTGTTTGGGGTCTTTTGTGTGTCCATACAAGTTTTAAGATTTTTTGTTCTAGTTCTGTAAATTGCCATTGGTAATTTCATAGGGATCGCATTGAATCTGTAGATTGCTTTGGGTAGTATAGTCATTTTCACAATATTGATTCTTCCGATCCAAGAACATGGTATATCTCTCCATCTGTTGGTATCATGTTTAATTTCTTTCATCAGTGTCTTATAGTTTTCTGCATACAGTTGTTTTGTCTCCCTAGCTAGGTTTATTCCTAGGTATTTTATTCTTTTTCTTGCAATGGTAAATGGGAGTGTTTCCATAATTTCTCTTTCAGATTTTTCATCATTAGTGTGTAGGAATGCAAGAGATTTCTGTGCATTAATTTTGTATCCTGCTACTTTAACAAATTCATTGATTAGCTCTAGTAGTTTTCTGGTGGCATTTTTAGGATTCTCTCTGTATAGTATCATGTCATCTACAAACAGTGATAGTTTTACTTCTTCTTTTCCAATTTGGATTCCTTTTATTTCTTTTTCTTCTCTGATTGCCGTGGCTAGGACTTCCAAAACTATGTTGAATAATAGTGGTGAGAGTGGACATCCTTGTCTTGTTCCTGATCTTAGAGGAGATGCTTTCAGTTTTTCACCATTGAGAATGATGTTTGCTATGGGTTTGTCATATATGGCCTTTATTAGGTTGAGGTAGGTTCCCTCTATGCCCACTTTCTGGAAAGTTTTTGTCATAAATGGGTGTTGAATTTTGTCAAAAGCTTTTTCTGCATCTATTGAGATGATCATATGGTTTTTATTCTTCAATTTGTTAATATGGTGTATCAGATTGATTGATTTGCATATATTGAAGAATCCTTGCATCCCTGGGATAAATCCCAGTTAATCATGGTGTATGATACTTTTAATGTGTTGTTGGATTCTGTTTGCTAGTATTTTGTTGAGGATTTTTGCGTCTATATTCATCAGTGATATTGGTCTGTAATTTTTTTTTGTAGTATCTTTGTCTGGTTTTGGTATGAGGGTGATGGTGGCCGCACAGAATGAGTTTGGGAGTGTTCCTTCCTCTGCAATTTTTTGGAAGAGTTTGAGAAGGATGGGTGTTAGCTCTTCTCTAAATGTTTGATAGAATTCACCTGTGAAGCCATCTGGTCCTGGACTGTTGTTTGTTGGAAGATTTTTAATCACAGTTTCAATTTCATTACTTGTGATTGGTCTGTTCATATTTTCTGTTTCTTCCTGGTTCAGTCTTGGAAGGTTATACCTTTCTATGAATTTGTCCATTTCTTCCAGGTTGTCCATTTTATTGGCATAGAGTTGCTTGTAGTAGTCTCCTAGGATGCTTTGTGTTTCTGCGGTGTCTGTTGTAACTTCTCCTTTTTCATTTCTAATTTTATTGAATTGAGTCCTCTCCCTCTTTTTCTTGATGAGCCTGGCTAATGGTTTATCAATTTTGTTTATCTTCTCAAAGAAGCAGCTTTTAGTTTTATTGATCTTCGCTATTGTTTTCTTTGTTTCTGTTTCATTTATTTCTGCTCTGATCTTGATGATTTCTTTCCTTCTGCTAATTTTGGGTTTTGTTTATTCTTTCTCTAGTTCCTTTAGGTGTAAGGTTAGATTGTTTATTTGAGATTTTTCTTGTTTCTTGAGGTAGGCTTGTATAGCTATAAACTTCCCTCTTAGAACTGCATTTGCTGCATCCCATAGATTGTGGATCATCATGTTTTCATTGTCATTTGTCTCTAAGTATTTTTTGATTTCCTCTTTGATTTCTTCAGTGATCTCTTGGTTATTTAGTAACGTATTGTTTAGCCTCCATGCGTTTGTGTTTTTTATGTTTTTTTTCCCAGTAATTCATATCTAATCTCATAGCATTGTGGTCAGGAAAGATGCTTGATATGATTTCAATTTTGTTAATTTTACTGAGGCTTGATTTGTGACCCAAGATGTGATCTATCCTGGAGAATGCTCCATGTGCACTAGAGAAGAAAGTGTAATCTGCTGTTTTTGGTTGGAATGTCCTATAAATATCAATTAAATCTATCAGGTCTATTGTGTCATTTAAAATGGGAGTTCCCTTGTATGTTATTTGTCATTTTTCCCTTGCTGCTTTCAATAATTTTTCTTTGTCTTTAATTTTTGCCAATTTGATAACTATGTGTCTCGGCGTGTTTTTCCTTAGGTTTATCCTATATGGGACTCACTGCACTTCCTGCACTTGGTTGGCTCTTTCCTTTCCCATGTTAGGGAAGTTTTCAACTATAATCTCTTCAAATATTTTCTTGGTCCTTTCTCTCTCTCTTCTCCTTCTGGGACACCTATACTGCGAATGTTGTTGCATTTAATGTTGTCCCAGAGGTCTCTTAGGCTGTCTTCATTTCTTTTCATTCTCTTTTCTTTATTCTGTTCTGCAGCAGTGAATTCCACCATTCTGTCTTCCAGGTCACTTACCCGTTCTTGTGCCTCAGCTATTCTGCTATTGATTCCTTCTAGTGTATTTTTCATTTCAGTTATTGTATTGTTCATCTCTGTTTGTTTGTTCTTTAATTCTGCTAGATCTTTGTTAAACAGTTTTTTCATCTTCTCGATCTTTGCCTCCATTCTTTTTCCAAGGTCCTGGATCATCTTCACTATCATTAATCTGAATTCTTTTCTGGAAGGTTGCCTATCTCCACTTCATTTAGTTGTTTTTCTGGGGTTTTTTCTTGTTCCTTCATCTGGTACATAGCCCTCTGCCTTTTCATCTTGTCTATCTTTCTGTGAATGTGGTTTTTGTTCCACAGGCTGCAGGATTGTAGTTCTTCTTGCTTCTGCTGTCTGCCCTCTGGTGGACGAGGCAATCTAAGAGGCTTGTGTATGTTTCCTGATGGGAGGGACTGGTGGTGGTTAGAGCTGACTGTTGGTCTTGTTGGCAGAGCTCAGTAAAACTTTAATCTGCTTGATTGCTGATGCTTGGGGCTGGGTTCCCTCCCTGTTGGTTGTTTGGCCTGAGGCAACCCAACACTGGAGCCTACCTAGGCTCTTTGGTGGGGCTAATGACAGACTCTGGGAGGGCTCACGCCAAGGAGTACTTCCCAGAACTTATGCTGTCAGTGTCTTTGTCCCCACAGTGAGCCACAGCCCCCCCTCCCCGCCTCTGCAGGAGACCCTCCAACACTAGCAGGTAGGTCTGGTTCAGTCTCCCCCGGGGTCACTGCTCCTTCCCCTGGGTCCCGATGCACACACTACTTTGTGTGTGCTCTCCAAGAGTGGAGTCTCTGTTTCCCCCAGTCCTGTCGAAGTCGTGCAGTCAAATCCCACTAGGCTTCAAAGTCTGATTCTATAGGAATTCCTCCTCCCGTTGCCGGACCCCCAGTTTGGGAAGCCTGACATGGGGCTCAGAACCTTCACTCCAGTGGGTGGACTTCTGTGGTATAAGTGTTCTCCAGTCTGTGAGTCACCCACCCAGCAGTTATGGGATTTGATTTTACTGTGATTATGTCCCTCCTACCGTCTCATTGTGGCTTCTCCTTTGTCTTTGGATGTGGGGTATCTTTTTTGGTGAGGTCCAGTGTCTTCCTGTCAATAATTGTCCAGCAGCTAGTTGTGATTCTGGTGTTCTCACAAGAGGGAGTGAGACCACATCCTTCTAGTCCGCCATCTTGGTTCCTCTTCTGTTTGTTTGTTCTTTCTGTAGCTCCTTTTTTGTTTTTTGGTCAAATTCAATAAGCTTGTCACAAACTTCAAAGGTGAAGGGATGATCAGATCAAGAGCTTACCTTGTTGAGCTGGAATGTTTCTGGGCTATCAGTTGTAATTTAAAATCCATTAAAATCAAAACTCTTTATAGTACCAGTTTTGATTTTAAGATGTGGGGTGATAGCTGTTTCTTCTCTCTGAAATACTTTGAAACTTTATACTGACAATGGAGCATAACTTGGTTATTGAGAACTATTATAACACCGGTTATTACCTACATACTGTGTTTGTGGTGGGAAAATAGAAGGCATTTCAAAAACTGTCAGCATGAAAAATCAGATGAGGAAGGTGCTGAGTGGGTGGGCATGACCCAGCATGACCCAGTTCTTCAGCCATTTCTATGACGGACTTATTCAGCTCTGGGTGTTCTGAGCCCAGGTGCTGAGAGTCTTCATTTTGAGCAATCCGTCTAGCAGACTCACACCCTTCCTGATACTGATACTTGAGAGCCAGTAGTCGAACTGATGGCCTTTTTTTTTCCTTCTGATGCTGTATTGGCCAGGGTCACAGCAGGGCTGGTTAACTGGAGCCTAAGTGTATCATATGTTACCGACTCACAGGTAATTGGGGATTTTGCATTTGTCAAGTGTAGCAGGTAATAGAAGACAACTTTGGCCACCTTAAGTAGAGAAGAAATTATTTGAAGGATATGGTGGTATGAGATATAACTTAAAGGATTAGGGTTGAAGAGGGATGAACCAGGGTATCTCTAGGTATATGTGTATCAGGTGCTAACTAATGGTTAGTTAGAGCTGGGTTGAGTTAGCTTCAAACTTCATTATGTTTATTTTTGATCTTGTGCACATCCCTTACCCAGAGGGGAGAGCACTCTCTCGGTGCACCCAACTGAGAAGAAAATTACTCAATAAGCTGTTATCAAAAGTAAGGTTGAATGGATGTCTAATCTATCAGATTCTGATGTTATCAATGTAAGACACACATGATGACTGAAAGAAACTAGCTAAGAGTTGAATTGCATTCTAAGATTAATTAAAAACTTTCAAACTTTCTTCATCTTCAGCCTGAATATGCCAATGTTTGCTTTTGGTACATTCCACCGAGCCTCAGAGAGATGGAGGAAGGACCTGAATTCTGGGCAAAACTTCATTTGGTGAGTGATAAGGATATTGCATTTTTTCCTTTGGATGGAATAGATTCAATGCCCATTGTCTATTGATCCTATAAATAATTTGGTACTTGCAAGAACTTCTTGAGGATCTAGAGAGGTTGTTCTTAGTATATTAAAAGTTAATGACATGCCAAACAGTTGTGAGCATTTGTTAAAACAAATCAACATACTTGACACACACAAATTCAAAATAATTGTGTTGTTTGCAAGAGAGTGGTAGAATTTGTCAGAAGTTCTAATTCACAGTGCATTTCAGAGCACGTGATCTGGTAATGGTTAATGTCGTATGATGAATGGCTTCTTCCTTCAGCTCTGCTGGTGCATGTCTGTGACTGCTTGCATCACTTCACTAGCAGATAATGTTAAAGTCTAAATCTGGTACCCTTTGTGAGTGTGAGACTTTCTGTTCTTTCCACCAAGGGGCTTATGTGATAAAAAAGAAAGGAAATGTCAGCAATGAATTTCAACTGATCATTGAACTAAATGTGACTTGCAAACCCCTCCTTACCCTCAGTGTGGAAATCAATGATAGTTTTAACAGCTTTGATAGGTGCTAGCCCTTCTCCTTGCTCTCTAGAAGAAAAGGAAAAACTTCCCAGTCATGCAAGGGACAGACATTCAGCGCTCACTCTGCCGGGCACTAGAGATATAAACATCAAAGAGACTTGGTCCCTGCCCTGGGAAGCTCGTATTCTAGGAGACAGATGAGTAAAGAGATCATCACAAGGTAACTAGTAGGTGCATAGATGAAGAGAAACCCTGTAAAGGCAGAGAGAAAGGATATCTACCCCGAAGTGTGACACTAGATTGGAGTCTTGGACAATAAGTAGGTTTGAGTCAGTGACAACTGTGAAGAAGTGGGTTCCAGGAAGAATCACAACATCATGGCCCAGAGGCTAAGAGGGGAGGGTGTGATCGAAGACCACAGTGGGGCAGGGGGCAGTGCTAGGAGTAGGACAAGAGCAGCAGGAAGGGGAGCACATGCAGGCCTCATCTTCCATGACAAGGTGCTTGGAATTTGTGCCTAGTTAGGGAGAGGTGGGAAGACCATGGCCTTTAAGTCATAGCCACCTGGATCCTCACCTGCAGCATCTTCTTTAGCCTCAGGCCACTTTCTGTTTCTTTGTGGCTCATTTAGCCTCCTGCAAGGTAGCACAGTACATACTCAATATATAAATATCTTACCTCTTGTTAAACCTGAGGTCAGGCAGCAGAGATGGGGAGAGAGGGACAGAGTTACCTGTGCCTTTGCCTAGACAAGCCCTCCATTGGCCATTTCAGGCAGTTAGCATGGTCCTTGGATCTGGCTTGTCTTTTTGTCACACAATGTAAATGAGAAAGTGCTAAAGAATACATTTCAGATGGTAAGTGACTCAAAAAGAAACAATGTGTGAATTTAATGGTGGTGTTTCCAGGGACATTTTGCACTTTGATGGAATGCATCAGGCATTGTTTGGTGACATTGAGAAGGATATGGCTGCCATCCTTCTCACTTTCTGATTGTTAAGAAAAGCAACCGAGAAGGTGATATTCGTGTTTTATGGACTCATTACTGTTGCATGGACACGGATCAGGATAACTAAATAGTCTCTTTATGTTTGGGGATACTATGGACTCACTCTTCCATTGTTTAAAGAAATACTTACATTATCTAGTCTCAGAAAATTTAAAATTGAGGATGGCTATATAAGCTAAAATCAGATAAATCAGCATATAATACACTTTTAATCTTAACTGGAGATCAAATATGAATCAGGACAGTCTCTTCTCTCCCCAGTATTCTCCAGCATCGGTTCTCTCATGATTGACATACGTGATTCTCCATCCCTTCATTTTGGAAACACTTTTCTGCCATTTAGAACCATGGGGCCCTTGCCCAGTCTAATATCATATTATTTTAATCGTTCTGGTTGCTTCTGATTCCTAAACATGTATGCTGCAGATGAATCATCATTGGTTCTGTCTTAGTTTCCTTTTATCCTCTCTCTTGGCATGGGTGTGTGTGCGTGAATTTGGCAAGGAAGGGAGGCATATATATCTGCTGTTGATCTATGTGGTTTCATGCTTACTGTAGTATGAGAATGCAAGTATATCATTTATAACCTGGAGTGTACTTAAAGCACACTTGAAATTTGTTTCAGGATTTATCTTGGATGGAGAATCACAAACAAATAAATAAACCGAATAAGGCTTCTCCCCGCCAATTCAGACTCATGTCAGGCGGAGCTGTCAGATTTCAGAATCAGTGGTGTGATAAGTCTTCCCTTTGGCAGCAGGAGGGGAGCGGGATTATTTCATAAAGAACCTGGAGTTTGGGTGTGTGTGTGTGTGTGTGTGTGTGCACGTGCGTGTGTGCGTGTGAGCACACACGTGAGACTATTTCTGAGAACACAGTCACTCTGCTGTCTACTGATGCTGTGACAACCCCTCTCTGACACTATGTTCAACCACTGAGTTCCAGCAACTCCTCTTTTTAAAATGTCCTCCATGAAAGTTCTTCTTTTTGGTTTTCTCAGGCATTGCGGCATTCTAGGTCTTCATTAGTTCCCTGCCCAGATTGTACTCGCTTCTTTTCTGGTCTCTGCCTCCTGTTTATTTTCCTTCCTCTCTGCACAGTCATACCTGCAGCCCTGTTTTATCTTGTCATTTTCCTGCTGGAAGCCTCCGAATGCTTTACACTCTTTACACTCGCAGCTTTCAACCCGATCGACCAATGACCACTGTTTATAATAAATGCTGTTAATGTTCTCTTTATTCTCCTAAGATGAAACCAATAGAAAATAGGACCTACCTACATGGCATTTTGTAAAAGGCAATAGAAGGCCTTACATGTCATATGACGGAAAAATAATCTTTATAATAAAGATATGTATTTCATTACACAAACGTTTGGCATGACAATATTAGAAGACACAAGGAAGTGATAAGATGCTTACACATCCTTTTAGAATCACTGTGAATGTGAGCCATCTTCAAACGCAGACTCTTAGAAGTAGGTGATGTTGCTGATGCCAGTAATAGGAATGGGGTGATGTTAGTGACATAATTTTCAAAAAAGGTGCACAATTCTTGGTAAAGCATTGAAGAAAACATTTTCCCCTTGATTTATATGGTAGTAGAAAACTTAATGTTTATTTAAAATGGGCACAGAATAGTTTGCATTTGCATGTAAACCAGAGTGAAGTTCTGGGCTTGCATAATTGTAATCAGGCTCCTGGCCTCCTGCATTTACAGCAGGACATTTCAAAGTCGTACAGGACATGGGGCAGCTCTTCCTGGCTCAGGACTGCTCTCCACGGTGCAAGGCAGCTGGCATCCCTGTTCCCCACCTTCTAAACACAAGGAGCAACTCCCAACATCATGAAAACCAAAAACATCTGTCCAAATTTTGAAGATATTCCCTGGAGGTGTAATACCATTTCCTTGAGAATGGCTGGTCCACAGTATAAAATCTAGTTCATTCTGCTTCGCATCCAGAGGCCTCCATGTCTGTTCCTCAGGGATTATAAAAGCAAGAAAATTTTAAAAACTTAAATATTCAACTATAGGGAATTGATTAAAATGTGGTACATAATTTATATGCAAATTTGTAGTGTATAGACAATTAAAATTTTCTTCCAAAATAATGTATTCATAATTTATTATTAATTGAAAAAATAAGTTATAGAACAGTCACTATATTGTATATACATAGAGATTTATATACATATACAATATTGTATATGTGGTTAGATAAGGGGTACCAAACTATTTTAGAAATAGAGTTACAGATGATTGTTCCTTTCTTTTGTATTCCTCTGCAATTTCTTAATTTTCTACAATTAATATATATTGCTTTTGTGAAAATAATAATAACAGCAGCAACAATAATAATAATAATAAACCAAAGTATAGAATAATTGACCCAACGAAGCCTTAGAGTTCCTTGAGTGTTTATCCAGGCAAAGGTTATCCAGGTTTTGACCACAATCTCCTAATAGTTAAAAAATGTTTTTTTAATTGAGTATTTACCCCAATATGTGTTTATTGTTTTAAATTATCTACATGTATTCATTTTTAAATATAGTATGTACATTTAAAAAATGCACAAAATAAGTTTTTTTAAGGATAGATTTAAAATATTTAATTATTCAGAGATACTCTAATCTTTTCTTCTTATACCAAAGGGATTGTCTTGTTTGGAGACCATGATTATACCATAGTCAAATCAATTAGTTTGCAAACTATTTTCTCTCATGACTTGCTCCCAGATGTAGTATATAATTTGTCTTCCCTTCCTACTTCTCTTTTTCTCTCTCCTTATCTCCTTACTGAAACACCTACACTATCTGCACTGATTTCAAGTTCAGAGACGTTGCCCCTGGGGTCCACAGTGAGAGCTTCAGCAGGCTTCCCAGGGCTTCCTGAAAGCTGCCTACTCTGTGGTCGAGGTAGACTTCATTCGCTAAGGTGACTGCCCCAAATAAGATTATGTATGTTTGTTTCTTCTCACTTGGTGATCAGGTATGGAGGGCGAGGGAGCTGGGGAGAGAGGGCAAAGATAAAGCTGAAAGCATAAGACCCAGAGAATGTAATTGAAAATTTCATCAGTTTGTTTTATTTCATCATTACTCAATGTTCTGATGCAGAAGATTTCCTCTTTTGTCAGCATTTCATAAACAGTCCTGCATTCCACCAACATAATTTACATTCTTAAAAGTAATTACCAAGGTGTCTTTTTGTACTTAAGCATGGTCATTTCAACTTTTTTTTCATTCACTCACCTGCAGATTTGTGACTAATGTTAGACATTTATAATAGGCTCATTTCTCCTCAACAGTAGGCAAAGAATAAATCTTTTAGAAACTACTAGATGGGTTTGTTGTATTGCTTATTTGGTGATATAACTTGATACGGTATTCCAGATATCTTTGGAGAGAATCTAGTGTTCTCCCTGGCGGGTTTCTGATGAACGGCACTTGAAGATGAGACAGCGTAGACTGACTGGCTAGGGTTGTGTGCTTTCACGGATGCCCACTTTCTGGGTTTGCATCAGGGAGGGCCTCAGGGCCCCTGGCTGTGCTTCACTTGTTTCCTCTGTGTGTGTGTATGTGTGTGTGCATGTGTGTTCACATGAGTGCATATGAGTCCATACACATTTTGAGGTCTTCTGTGTATTTTGAGGACTTTGATTCTGATTTTGTTTCCCTCATCATCTGTGACATTTGCTTATCAAGCACTCGTTTTTGGATCGTGAAAAAAAAAACCTGTTTCTTTAAAGGTGTGACAGTGTTTTGTTTTTTTTTTTAATTTTCAAAGATGAGTTTCTTTTTTAACCCTGTGATATAGAAATTATAACATCTTCAAAAATCCTGTTTGCTAGTGGATATCCCTCATTTTAAAGCTCTACTTTAAAAAAATATATTTAAGGAGAATGTAATATAGAAGTGTCTTAAAATAAAATATTTCTGAGTGTGACTTGAGACTCTCTCCTTCTGATGATGGCTGGGATGTCGATTTTGAAAATGCTTAATGTACTAAATACTTAATATACTATTTCTTGCAGATACTATATTATTTTTCCCCAAATTATTAAGACCTGAGATAAAATGCTGTTCTTTTAACTATTCTCTCAGGGAGAGATGTTATTTTCTACAATCTGTCAGATATTCTACTAGTTGTAATCAGTTTCTTCTGTGTAATTAAGGGTCAAGGAGCTACTTAGGTAAGTCCTGTGTGTATGGCCTTCTTCAGAAATCAGCTGGGGAAGCTGGGTGTCCCTTCTGTTGAAGGACATGGGATACTCTGTCTTATAGCTTTTATGCCCATCTCTCTTCCCCAGTTGTTTACTCCTAGTCTTTCTAAATAGCTCTACTCCATTGGATCAATAAAATTTCAAGCAGTAAAAGATTCCAACAGCATCCTTGTTGGATATGCGTGTACCATGGGGAAGTTCACATGAGTTGTCCTTTGTATTCAACAACACCTTTCAACATGTAGAATACATTTGCCAAATTGGTGTTGTTAATTTATTTATTTCATATGTTGCTTTTTAGTCTTTTAAACATTATTTTCAGACACATAGAGAGGAATTTCCATGGATAGTTACTTGAATCCCCAGGAAAGCCAGACAAGTCCAGATGTCCTCAACAAAGAATTATTTTTTCTTTCCTTTATTTTTCTCCCCTAAGTTTATTGACTGTGCAAGAAGTTCTAAACTTGGAATGATCTACTGAAAGTTAAAATTGAGCAAAATGAAGCTGGGTGTCTCTGCAGGCTGGGGCTGAACTGTCCTGGACCTGAGGTCAGGACAGGACTGGGTCTGAGAGGAATGTCCATGGGTGTGGCCTCCTGTAGCTCACTCACACCAGCGCACACTCCATGGGGCACTCAAGGTAGCAGTAATGGGAAATGAGGCCAAAGAACAGAGCTAAAGCTGCATTTCACAAGTATCTTTTTGTGCCTTGGGTTTACTCTTTGGCACACAAACAACGAGTCTACTTGATGCCAGGAGTATGGCTGGCCTTGTCTGTAACATTTGCATGTGAACCAAGTTAATCACTTAAATACAACAGTTTCTTCAGTCTCTGCTCAAATCTTCAGGCCCATCTGAAATAATTCTGAATTTCCAGATCTATCAGAGTGCGAATTGAAGAAATGCAGAAGCTTAATTAGTTTCATGGAACACTTACCCTGAGTATAATTTTATTTAGTTCACTCAGTCAGGAGTTACAGACTCAAAACCTATAGAAGCTAGGCCAGTAGCATACATGAGGGAAGTAGACGGGGCATAACACAATAGGGAGTGGTGGGGACTGTGGACAACTGGAAAGCAGTGGCCCCAGCTAAAGGGAGCAGCCTCTACTCAGCTCCTAATGATGGCTGCCATGTGGAAATGCAGGTCTGGGTTGCCAGGTCTTCTTATTTTTAAAGAGATGCTAGATTTATAGAAACTTATGTAAACCGTCCTTTGCTTTTAATGTTTTAAATGTTGGCAAGTGAAAAATTACTAAGGTTGGCGGGTTCTGGCCTTCAGGCTTTTAGTTTGCAACTCTTACCTAAATCCATTAGTGCCCTATCACCTGTTTCTCTTTATGTGTCACCAGAAGCTCCTTGAGTTGAGGGTGTGCCCATCTTTGTCTTTGTTCCCCCAGGGCAGCTAATCTGTTAGCCAGTCCCAGCCCGCCATGAACTTTGAGAGATGTCAGAGTTCTGTGTCATCTACCAGAAAAAGAAAACTCACTGTTGCATGCTGTCAGACTTGTAAACGGGGTTTTAAGAACTGTGGTCTTGTGGTCAATGTGGCAATACAATTAGGATATACGGGTGTTTGCTGTTCTTTTGATGTTCTTGTGTTTTCTCCTTTCCTGAGCACTGGACCTGGCCTCTGGGCTCCATGCTTCTCTTGAGGCTTCTGTAGCCTTGAAGACATCTGTCTTCCTAGATTTTCTGAAAGCCTCAGCTGGCCAGAGATGAAACCCATAGAGGAAGGCGAGGAGTCTGGAGGCGGAGAGGCAGGCACAGGAGAGAGGAGCAGAAAGGGGTGTGCTGGAGACAAGAGCTCTAAAGATAAGGATGAATCCCAGCTTTCCTTCTCTGAGTGCCCTAAGGAGGTGTGTGTGTGTGTGTGTGTGTGTGTGTGCACGTGCATGCGTGTGTGTGTGTGTGTGTGTGTTTTCCAGGTGATGGAATGTCTGCCCATTCCTAACGAGTCACAGCCTATCAAGGGATCATGTTGGTTCAGACCATAAGCATTGAACCATATTGAACCAATGACCTAAATATTAGCCCTGGCTGAGACCCCCAAGAACCTCTGCAGGATCCAATGAGGCTGCGGGAGCCATGTTAATGACTGAAATTGACTTTTAACCTGACCTAGTAGGATAGCGGCTTGAGGTTGGATTTAATTTTATTTAAAGGATATAAAGTACTGTGACATTTCTTGCACACCTGAGCGAAATTCATATCCATTAAGGAATTGCTCTGGACTTGATGCAATATTTATTGTTGCAAAACAAAGAATGGATCCTGTGCTGAAAGAAAAAATATATATATATTTTTGCACGTTGTCTTTGAAGTCCCTTTGCCAGTGCCAAACCTGCCCCCTGGTGGCACTTTTGCTCATTTTTCCTTTCGTTGCTGGGAAGTGACCCTAAATGCTGACTGAATAAATGCTGTTATAAAATGTTACAGAATTACAGCATCACTGGGGTCAGGGCTTCTGGATTCTACCAAACCAAGAGCAGCTCACCTGAGTGAGGAATTCTCAAAGGATAAAATTGACCTGTGTGTCTTCATTTCAAACATGTTTCTTGTTGCTCTTTCTTCGTTTTCACTCCTCGTTTCCACAGCAAACTTTTCTGTGCTTACCTTTGCATCTGCTGTCTAGACTTCATCCCACCTGCAGTCTTACCACACACTTCCCTCTCCTTCTCTGCCCTCCCACCCTCTCTTCTCCTTACTTCTCTCTCTCTCTTCTTCTCACATTTTCCTTCTTCTTTTTTCTCTAATATATTGCTCCCCTCCAATGATAAGCACATCCAGGCTCTGACAACCTTAATCTTGAGGGGGCAACAGTCTTAATACTGTTGCCCCCTCAAGATACATCCCTGTCTCTTTCTCCATCCCTTTGGACTAAACTTATGAAAATAATAGCTTAAAGTGTCTCATCCTGAATAATAGTCTGTGTCATAATTTATAAACCCATTCCGATAATTTGGGGTGTTCAGGTTGTTTCCATCATTTCCCCTTGGTGAGCTGTAATGAATGACCATCTCCATCCTCAATCCACTTTTGCTTTTATTATTTCCAGAAGATGAAGTGCTCGGTATGTAATTGCTGATTATAGAAATCACTGTGGTTTGGAGCCTGACTCTGGCTGTGTATTGTGATACTGATTTTTAAGAAGGTTGCATTCCACCAGTAAGCAACCAGTACAAAGCCTTCTGTCTAACTGCGGCAACACTGGGTGTTGCCTGCTTGGGGGGAAATGTTATTTAGAAAGGGGAAAAATACTATCTTAAGTTTGTTTTGCTTTTATTGTATTAATTGTTGGTGGTTTGAACCATTTTCTATTTTTTTCTTTACTGATGGTGCGTCTCTGTGTATCCATTGTTTTTTCCTATCTTACATGTTTGTATTTTGAGGTCTGATGGTTTCCTTATAAATTTGAATGAAGATATATATAGTTTGAGTTTTAAAGCCCTTTTTGTCAGATGGGATGCAAATAATGCCCTTAGTATAATGTCCTTTTTATTTTAGTCTTGCTGTTTTTTCATTGTACAGAAGTTTTAAATTTTTTATGTATTCAGATGTGTCAGTCCTTTCCTTAATGATTTATTCCACTGCTTCAAAGCTGAAGTTATTGTTCTTTCACAAATCTGATAAATATTCTATTCCATCTCCTGCTGGTTTTTCTGTCATTCAATTTTTTTTTTTTTTTTGTAATTAACTCAATTCATGTGGAGGCTTTTTTTGTGTACAGTGTAAAATATGTATCTAACCCGATCAGGTCCCCAAATTATTATCCAGTTATTCCAATTTGATTTATTTAATAATTCTTCCTAACACTTTTTATTATGGGAAGCTTGTGTTATCATGTGTTACATTTTTTAAAACACTTTAGTCTATTTCTGGATTTTCTAATCTGTTCTATTGATCTGTGTTTCTGTTTTTGTGTCAGGAACAAAAGGTTTTAAACGGTGTTGCTTTATAATGAGTTCTCAAGGCTGCTAAAACATTACCCTTCTGGTTCTTTTTTAAAAGAGCATTCTTTAACATTACATTTAGAATTTTTTGTACGGATTGTAGAACTTTTTTTTAGTTAAAGACATCTTGTTAGGATTTTTATCGGAGTTTAAAGTCATTGAATCTGGAGTTAAATAAATAATACCTTTGCTGCCACTGGCTGTGTAACCATGGACAAGTTACTTAAAGTCCCTTTACCTCCTCTTTTTCCTCAATAGCGTGGGGATAATAAAAAGCACCTATCTTAAAGGGATTTGATAGGGTTGAATGGCATAATCCAGGTACAGTGTCTGGCACAGAGTGTTCATTAAATATTATCTTGCATTATTATTAATCCTGTTTCCTCATTTTTGAAGGACTGTATGAGCCTTAAATGTCTTCTTCATGACTTTTTGCTTATCCCCCTTCAAATTACCTTAAATACTATTACAACAGTAAACTTTCTAAAATACAACCCTGATCATGTCACTCCTTATGTTTCCCTTTGTCCCAAAGGAAAGAGCCCGCAAACATTCAGGGACTGCGGAGATATGATTTAACTCAGCCTCCGTGCCCTGTCTCCTGCTAGCCCTCTTCGTGTACAGTCTTCTCCTGGAGGCCCCAGAGATACGTACTTGTTTCCTCCTCTGAAGTAATATGGCTATGACCTAGTCTCCTCGAAGCCTCTTATAGCTTTCAACCTAATATAGTATAGGGAATCTGGGGGTCTGAGTTGACCTTCAATTAGGCTGGCAACACCTCAACTTGCCCAGAAGGCATTTCCTGACACTTGAGTATGAGTACCCTTTCCATATACTCCTGTGACATCTTTGCTACCCTGTCTTGGCTGTTACCATAAGATAGCAGCATTTGGGGCGGGGAATGGAAAAGATAGTGGCAAGCCAGGGAGGAGGGGAGTAGGCAGTGAGAAGTCACCCATTGCAGGAAATAGCTGATGGATTTTAGCACAAGGAAGATGCATTGATAACCCCCGTTATCAACAAAGATTCACTTATTTGTACTGATGACACTGTTGATGGAGGCGAGATGAAGAAATCGGGCAGCATGTCCCACTGGGGTTGGCCATATTTGAGCTTCAGTATCCCAAGCCAGGCTAGTATAGAGCCCTTGAAGCTCTATACTAGAACAAAATGAAAATGCAGAGCCCTTTGTTCCAAAATTATCAGGAATTTCAAGATGGTGACAGCACGGGGCTCTTCCACACCCAGGGCCCTATGCAGCTACATTGGTTGCACACTTATGAGGCCAACCTGGTTGTATACTCATGTGGTGTGAGTGTTTAATAAGGGGAAAGTTGCTAGTGTTACTATTTCTTTGCATTTTCTCACGCTGCTATCACACGGTAGATGCACAATAAATGTTTGCTAAATGAATGAATCGGTGAGTAAAGACATGGCCTGATGGACTACCCTTTGGGTGACTGACTCGCATGCTTATAGTGGTCTCCTAGAGACATTAGTTGTTCTTACCTCTCTTGCCCATCAACTCACCCACAGAAGTTTTAAAAACTATGAGTGCTCATTCTCAGAGTGTGATTGGGTTGGTCTGGAGTGAAGCGCTGGGATCATCTTTTTTATCTGGCTTCTGATATGCAGGAAGGACTGGGAACCATCACATCTTATGAATGATCTGTGTAAGGGATTCTCAGGATGAGGGCAGCTTAATAATGAAGATATTGTGAGGAGATAAATTGGAGGAGGCCCCCTCCTCTGTCTCTATGTGAATCTAGCAGGGTTGGTGTTGTAGTTTGCTGTCTAGTTAGTTGTGTTCTGTTCACCAAATCGTCATTAGTTCAGAATGCAAAAAAAAATTTTTTGAAGGTCAAAATTTTTTAAGTCTGACTTCAGATAGCTCTCTCGATTTTAGTTCAGACTTTTCATACTACCTATCTTTGAATCATGCTCCGCTTCTTATGAAAATAACCCCCTATCTAGGAGGTCCTAGAAAGAATAGCACTCCACTGTTTTAGGGGGCAGGGATAATTCAAATGCTAGAAATACAGCGGCAGAGCTTGCTTTAGTTGATTGTAATGCCACCTGTCTGACTCAGAATTGAGACTGTCTTTCAGTCTACAACCTGGGGGGAGCTGCTGTTCCAGGTGGTACTACAATGGGCTAGAACAGTGGTCCCCAACCATTTTGGCACCAGGAACCGGTTTTGTGGAAGACAATTTTTCCATGGACCGGAGGGCGGGTGTGTGGGGTATGGTTCAGGCGGTAATGTGAGCAATGGGGAGTGATGGGAAGCAGCAGATGAAGCTTCACTCACTTGCCGGCCGCTCACCTCCTGCTGTGCGGCCTGGTTCCTAACAGGCTGCAGACCATTACCAGTCCGTGGCCCAGGGTTTGGGGATGCCTGGGTTAGAATCTTGTAGGTAATGAATTGGGTCTTAATCATGTCTTTCATATGGCTTAACAATGCTTCAGGGTAAAAAGACAATCAGGGAGTCAGAATTCTCATTTGAATCTGCCTATTCATTCAAAAAATACATATCTAGCCCCTACCATGTACCAGACTCTTTTCTAGGTGCTTGGGGTACATCTCTTTTGTTGAGTAGTTTCTCTAATAAAATGTGATCAAAGCTTAGAAAAATTACAATTAGAGACTGAGGTTTTATGAAGGATAACAGGAAGGATTTAAAAAATTAAAACTGAATTACTCCTCAGTTTTTACAAATGAAGGTTCAGCTTGGTTTTTAGTTTATAATGCAGTGGTCCTGCTCTGTTGTTCTTACAGGCATACGTTACATTGTAAGTGTAATCTAACATAAATGTTGCAAAACTGAGTTATGATTTCTGTTATACTCTGAGCACCAGAATCTATCAGGTCATGTCTTGCAAACTAGTTTCTACTGTGTATCTTCTTATAGTCTGAACAGAGAAAATGTCTTGGATCTAAAATCTTACACTCTTAACTCCACTGAGATTTTTTCCCCTTTCATATCCTCAGTTATTATTTAAGAGAGCTAAATTTTGAAATTTCTTAAAGCAGTTTGTTTATTTTATTTTTTGGTATGAAGTTTAAATATAAAATAGCTTCAGTAATTACATTATTAAAGATAAATGTGAATATGTCAAATATAAATATATAAGTATATATATTAAATATCAATTTACATTTTTGTAAAATACTTGTATTAAATTTTTCTATGCTATTATCATAAAATTAATATTGAATAAAGAATTTTACTGCCTGATAGCCTCATTCAGAGGTTTAAAGTTAGTTAATAAGAACACCCTATGATATTTTGGTTCTTTTTGTTACAAAGAAAAAAAAATCAATGGAAAGAATAGTTTCTTTTGTATTATTGAACTTATTTATAAAGCCATATTTTCCAAATATAGACAGCCACATTCTACCTCATTTCAAAAACGATATTTTCTGATACTTGCACATTTCTTCATTTCATAGGTATATTAACTTTGTTATATAATTTTAAAATTTCCCCCAAAACTGACTAAAGATTTTATATGTATGTATACATATACATACACACACACACACACACACACACACACAGATATATAAATATGTAATTACATATAATTTGAATGTGCGTATATATACATTTATTTATACACACACACTTAGATTTTTTTTCCCACTTAGTGTATATTTATTATTTTCTAATGAAGAACATCCTTAAGCATGAAGATGACATAATATTTTGAACAAAATCAATTTTCTAAAGCCATTGAGATCTACAGTCCCCTAAGTATTAAGCTGTATTAAATACACTTAATCTTTACAAATGTTCATTTTTCCACAGAATTCAACAACTTTTTCAATAAAGCTGAAAAATCAGAATCACAAGGCAAATTCAGTTGTCAGAAATAATAAGAGCAATTTTATAGTGCTTTCTACATGCCAGGCCCTGTTCTAAGCACTTTACATTTAATCCTCAGTATAGCCTTAATGAGTGGGTACTATGATCTTCATTTTAGAAACAAGAAAACCGAGGTTCAGAGAGGTGCACTCACTTCCCCAACATCACACGCTATTAGGGGATTAAAAAAAAAATAGTTGATCTTTAATTAGGCAACATATGAGGGTTATCTGAAATGTGAATTTGTGTACCCCAGCAATTCTCATCCGCACCCTAAGTGTCTTATTCACATTGAAAAGTGATCAAATGAAGCAATAATGCCAAGTAAGCCTGCTGGAATCTTCCTACAGAATGTCTGTCTCACACAGAAAAAGCTTGGACCCTTTTAAATTGTCTATGAATGCAAAACAAGAAACAAAGTTCTTTTATGTGATAAGTTGAAACCAGATCAGATTTGTTGCTTATTTTGTTATTTAACCAACACTGACATCAGTTAGCTAAGTGCCAGGCATTGTCCTTGGACAGCAGTTCTCAAACTTTTTGGTCCTGAGACCAAAAATCACTTTACACTCTTAAAAATCACTGAGAACATTTAAGAGCTTTAGTTCATGTGGGTTATTTATCAATATTTATAGAATTAAAAATGATGACAGAATATTAACAAAATATTCATTCATTCAAGAATAACAATACTTAATCTATTGTATGTCAACATATGTCTCTGTTTACTCTCAGGTGCTTCTGCCTCAAGTGACTTTTTTTTTTTTAATAGATCTTTATTGGAGTATAATTGCTTCACAATACTGTGTTAGTTTCTGTTGTACACAAAAATGAATCAGCCAGATGCATACACATGTCCCCATATCCCCTCCCTCTTGAGCCTCCCTCCCATCCTCCCTATCCCACCCCTCTAGGTCATCGCAAAGCACTGAGCTGATCTCCCTGTGCTATGCGGCTGCTTCGCACTAGCTATGTATTTTACATTCGGTTGTGTATATATGTCAATGCTACTCTCACTTCGCCCCATCTTCCCCCTCCCACCCCGTGTCCTCAAGTCCATTCTCTATGTCTACATCTTTATTCCTGCCCTGCAACTAGGTTCATCAGTACCATTTTTTTTTTTTTTTTTTAGTTTCCATATATATGCATTAGAATACGGTATTTGTTTTTCTCTTTCTGACTTACTTCACTCTGTATGACAGACTCTAGGTCCATCCACCTCACTACAAATAACTCAGTTTTGTTTCTTTTTATAGCTGAGTAATATTCCATTGTATATATGTGCCACATCTTTATCCATTCATCTGTCGATGGACATTTAGGTTGCTTTCATGACCTGGCTATTGTAAATAGTGCTGCAATGAACATTGGGGTGCATGTGTCTTTTTGAATTATGGTTTTCTCAGGATATATACCCAGTAGTGGGATTGCTGGGTCATATGGTAGTTCTATTTTTATTTTTTTAAGGAACCTCCTTACTGTTTTCCATAGTGGTTGTATCAATTTGCATTCCCACCAATAGTGCAGGAGGGTTCCCTTTTCACCACACCCTTTCCAGCATTTATTGTTTCTAGATTTTTTGATAATAGCCATCCTGACCGGCCACACACTTATATTTTTAATGGAAGTCAAAGGGTGGAAAGTATGTTGAATAAAAAACAGTTTACAAGCCAATAAAAATATTTTTTGTTAAATTTCTAATCTCTGATTTTGGAGGTCAGTTTGTTGTACTGGAGAACTCAGATATGTTTTGTGTATTTTTTCAAGTAATGGCAGTTCTGAAAAATCACATGGAAATTTTGACTATAGCCTTCCAAAGGGACATTATATTGAGGTACTGGGTGAATTGGAAGCTATTTTAAACCTGTATTGTCACTTTTCCTACGTAGATTATTGCCACAGATGTCTCCACCTGACCCACCTGCTTCCGGCACTGCCTCTGCTCCAAGCCCCTGTCCTCACACTGTCAGAGGGCCATGCATAAATGGCCATGAATCACTGTGTTCCACTGCTTAAAGACCTTCCCACCACCTTCTCTAGAAAATGCGGGGTCCTGAAAAGGGCCGTGGAGGCATTTGGGGGTGTGGCTTTGCCTCCTTCTGCAGCCACACCTCCCACCTGTCCTGGCTGCACGAGTTCCTTTCAGATCCTAGAGCTCCAAGCTCAAGGTCTCATCTCTCCCTTCTGTACCTTAGTCCCAGATGCCCCCTTTTCTTAGAATCTCACTGCACCCATCATCCCATCTTCCTGAAATATCACATACGTATATACGTATGTGTATGTGTACACATGTAAACATTTCTTATTATGTATAAGGCCAAAGACAGCATACTGATGTGCTGTACTATTTCAACACTGTCTTAAAAATATTAACCTTACGTTTGGCCCCAGTTGGTGCATGTCTGCATGCTCAATTGTGGGTATGGTGTAGAATAAGAGTTCCAGTATGATTTTTTGACTTAATGCTGGTCCAGTAAAGTCATTTTCTCTCTGTCTGTTCCTCTCTCCCCCTACACACCTCTGAAAATCTCATCCCAGTCCCCTTTTTGATCACTGCAGTCTGCTAAAAATTGATATTTTCAATGGGACAAAGTTTAATCTAGACTCAAAGACTTTTTTTGGGGTAAAGAACAAGGATCAACTACAGAGTCAGGGAAGGAAGCTTGCCCAATTTCCATCTGCACAAAAACACTTGGCCAGCACAGAAGCTAAAATATACCATGCAATAAAAATAAACATATAAAACCTCAAGTTCTGCAGTTAATGGGATGTGAAAATGTGTTTGCTACAGACACTGGGTGCCTGGGAGAAGACGTAGCCACTTGTTTTGTCAATAAGCCCCCACACACACACACACTTAATAAACAGTTGTCATTCGTTCCTGGAATCCACCAAACAAATATTCTCTGAATCGGTTTTAACTCAGCAACGTGGTAAGGGGCTCTGCCAGACTCTCGTTGTCTCTTCCCTAGAGGCTGTGCCCAGAATTCTCATTACTGTCCCTGCCGGACAGATCTCAGTAACAGACAGTGTGGTAGAAAGCCAGCCAGACTGGAAGAAAAGCTGGAATTATACAAAATGAGTTAAAAAAAAAAAAGCATCCAACATGAGATTTACGCCCAGCGTCTCTTCAGAAGTCCTTCGTTAAATGCCTGTCTATAAGCTGAGAGTGTGTTATCCTTTTTGAATGGCAAAAAAAAATCTAGTTGCAAAATTTTTATGGGCTGTGTTCTGCGTGGTAAATTTTAATCCCTGTTTTGCCAGCCTGAATTAATATTGCTTACATTTTTATTAGCCATTGATTTCTGAATAGGACAGTACAGGATATCAGCCTTTAATTTTGATAATTGAAGTGGGCGTGGCCGCAGTTTCCCTATGCCCTTTGTGTCCCACCAAAACCGTTACTGGTTCCAACAGTCTTTTTATACGTGAGGCTCCATCTTCTGTCCCTCACCACCCTGCCCCTAATTCAAGGAAAATGTGTACAGTAAAAATCCTGAAAGTAGAGACACATTCAGGGCAAAGCTGCATTGCCAAAGTCCCTCTGCTTTACAAAATTATTCCAGAGGGTGCTCCTTTAACTTAAAAGCTCCATGAACCTAAATAACTCCCTCTTAGTGCTTTTGAAAGCCACATCAGTTCACTGCAAGGTAGTTGGCAGGTATTTGGTGACAGAAAGAGAACTATTTATTCCTGCAGTTTTTGTGTATGGATGACCTGGGAGATGGTCAAAGGAAGAGAAGACAGAAGAGTGAACTAGAAGAAGTTGCTGGCTGTGGTCTGGGAGTTCCGTGTCAGAGATCGCGTGAGGAGTGCCAGCTGGAGACAGGCTCTTGGCAGCTGGAACTCAGTGGCTATGACTTGAGGACAACTTAGGGACTGGGGCTAGAATTTGGGAGTTTTCCACAGAGAGTGATGCAAGTCCTCAAAAATGATACTGAGAGGAGAGAAGAGGACTCAATGAAAAGAAGCCAACATCTACTGAAAAGCACAAGGAGGGTGGGGTGGGAAGGGCAGAAAGTAGCTCCAACCCCACAAAGTGTGTTGGGTGGAAATGAAGGAGATGAGTCTCCGGGAGGAAGGGGGATGTGGAGGAAAGTATTAAACTTCATACAAGAGGCACCTTCTCTTTCTAATACATCCGATCTTTTTTGAAAGGGGGAATTTCCCTCTTTGCCTCTCCAGGAGCATGATTTATTGCTACAACAACACTGTGTCACAAACCTCAGTGATAGAAAACAGTAAGCATGTATATTACTCATGCATCTGCAGATGAGAGGGGAAGGAGAGGTGGGGGTGCTAATTTAGGCTGGACTCTTGGAAGGGGCGCTCTGCTCCATGGGTCCCTTATCCTCCTCCTTGAGCCAGTGGACTCTCTGGGGCATGTTGTTATGACAATGACAAGAGACCCACGAGCACAAACCTACTGCGTAAGAGCATTTCAAGAGTCTCTGTCATAGCATGTCTGCTAACAGACGATTGACCAAAGCAAATCACGTAACTGAACCCAACATGAAAAGATGGTGGAGATATACTCTACCCCAGTGTGAGGCCAAATCAAGCCATGTGACCAAAATCAATATAGTACTCCCTTGGAAGTGAGGCAGTGGGAAGAAATATTTCTGAAGAGCTACCTAGTCTACCGCAAATAAAGATGGCCACTTTGAAAACTTACATTTAGGCTTAATTTAACAAGAGATCAAGCACGGAATAATAAAACCTAGTGATATTTCAAAATCAGTCTTTTGCCAGCCACGGTGCTGCTGTGGGGAAGTCCCAGTTCCATTCAGCACATGCATTGTGCTGAGTGCTGTGGGGAAAATCAAAGATGAAAATGATGTCTTCCATCAAGCCGCCTTCAATTGGAAAAAGAGACAGTCATATATAAAAGTTACTATAATGAAAAGTCAAATGTCACAAGAATTATGGGCAGGAACAAAGGACTGTGGGTACAGAAAGGAGGTCAAGAAGAATTCCTCTTCTAAGTGACTGCTTAGAGATCAAGTACAGAAAATAGAACATACTCTGGTTAATTTAAGAAGAAAGGGATTTATAGAAAATTAAAGACTTACATAATCACTGAAGGGCTGAAAAGACACGTTTCAAAGTCCTACTCCAGAACTGGGCCACGCAGGGGGCTGCTGCTCCTTCCCGAGTCTGAAGTGGCCTGTTGAATTGTGAGTTCGCCATAAGAGATGCCAGCACCAGAACCAGCTGCCCCACCATGACCTTCCTGGCAAAAACGATCCCTGCCATTATGCCCCTTCTCCCAGTCGATTCTGAAATGATGGCTTATACACGTTCCAATAGTTGGCTAACCTTCAATCACATCAGACACCCTAGCTGCAAAAGAGACTTTATTAGAAGGAGGTTGGATGATGCTGAATCAATCCCTAATGTCTTCTACAGGAAGTTCAGGGAAGACGTCATCGGGAGTGTGGCACTGGTACCACGTCTTGGAAAGTGCTGCCTCGTGTCAAGGGTGACATAAGATTCTGTTTATGGAAGTACTTTATAAATTGTAAAGCAGCAAACAAATATAAAGAAGACTTGCTTTATGAACTTCCAATGAAGTCCTCTTGAATGGGGTCACCATGGAGACCTTTTTCTCAGTAACAAGAATCTAGGAATAGTTTTGGCTTTCTCTTTCCACCAAATTTATATGTTCCTGGAAGGCGTATATTTATTTTTCCATAACAATTTTTGAGCTTTTACTATATTACCTTACACTGCGCTAAGCCCAGTACATATATAATCTCATTTAGCCTTTTCTTATTTTGTTCATTTGGGTCCTCTCTCTTTTCTTCGTGGTGAGCCTGACCAGAGGTTTGTCAATTTTGTTTATCCTTTCAAAAAGCCAGCTCTTGGTTTTATTGATTTTTTCTAATTTTTTAAAATCTCTATCTTATTTATTTTCTCTCTGATCTTTATTATATCCTTCCTTCTGCTGACTTTAGGTTTTGTTTGTTCCTCTTTTTCTAATTCTTTTAGGTGGCAGGTTAGGTTGTTTATTTGAGATTTTTCTTGTTTTTTAAGGAAGACCTGTATTGCTGTGAACTTCCCTCTTAGGACTGCTTTTGCTGCATCCCCTAGATTTTGTATGGTTGTGGTTTCATTGTCATTTGTCTCAAATTATCTTTAAATTTCCTCTTTAATTTCATCGGTTACCCATTGGTGTTTTAGTGGCATGTTTTTTAGTCTCCATGTAATCATTTTTGTCTCATTTTTCTTTCCATGGTTAATTTCTAGTTTCATGCCATTATGGTCAGAAAAGATGCTTGAAATAACCTCTTAATTTGTTGAGGCTAGTTTTCTGTCCTACCCATTTAGTCTTTTCTATGAAGTAGGTTCTATTATTACCCTCAGAGAAGGTAAGTTACTTGTCGAACATCTCATGTTAATTAATTAGTTAGTTAATGACAGAGCTAGTCTAACACTAAAGTTCTTAAGGCCAGTCACCGTGGCTCTTGGTAAAGGGAAGGGAGCAAAAAGCATCAAAAGCAAAGTGTAGAGAATGGAGCTCAGGCAAAAGGCAGAGCAGGGAGAGGCTGCAAAAAGTGGCCCCAAGAAAAATTGTCAGCCAGGAGGGGCTCTGCAGGGAGCTGGACCAAGCTCTGCTAAGGAAAGGTATGCACTCAGGAAGGTGACACATTTGGTTCAGGCAGCTGACAAAATGCTTGGTAGTTTAGTTTGTAACATGTTGAATAAGCATTATTTTCAAATGCAAAGAATTTTGGCTGGAGTCAAAGCTTGAAGTTCAAGTGGTTGTTGGGAGAGAAGTACTTTGGTCTCATCCAGACTTAGTTTTGCTCTCAGCTCTGCCAGTAAGTAGCTATGAGACTTTTGGGACAAGCCGCTGCATCTTGCCAATTCTCATCTGTAAATGGGCTTAACAATACCTGACTCATGGAATTGTTGAGAGACAAATTTGAGGTAACGGATGAACACCATGGTGCTTAGTACATAGTAAAGTACTCAGTAAATGGTATCTGCAGTCATTGTTTATGGGTACTTGGCCTTCTGATCTTAAGCTCATATGCTTTTCTTAGTTTTTGCTGATTTGTTGGTTGTTTAAACAGCTTTGCTGCTGGTGTATTTTGATAATAAAGGAGAAAGAGGGAAGGCTGGGTATCCAGAAGTTACAGTATGGAAAGAGAACCCTTTAAGCAAGGGTGGGGATATATTTGTAGGAGTTGTAGAATTCCTTCAAGTCCTCATAACTTTGTGAACCTGATCTGTTAATCATGAAACATATTTGGACGATTGGAGTCCTGGGCCCTCATCCCATACTTATGCACACTCTGTGGGAGAGTTAAGCCCTAGGAAATAAACAAAACTCCCATCAACAAGGCAGAAATATAGGGAAACATTAATCCATGGGCCTGTTATTATCCTCAGAATATTCACAAAGGGCATCACATTAGCCTTGGCTATGGTGGCCAAAGCTCTGTGAGCAAAGACATAGTTGGTCATAAAGAAGACTTTGATGGCTTTTACCCTTTCATTTCTTTTTAAATTACCTTTCCACTTGCCACGCAAATCATCCTGAACACTTATGGTTTTTATAGGCTTCTGATGATCTAGCCTCTGATCTATTCCCTTTTCCACTTCTGCTGACTAATCCCTTCCTGCTTTCCTGTATCAGCTGATTTTTAAATGTCAGTCTGGGTAGGTTGATTTCAGAAGCTATATTTAAAAAGAGACCTGCCTGCATCTTTGGCTCTTTGCCGGGACAGCATACTTAAAGAGGGATGAGATCCAGGAGGCAATTTCTTATTTTCTTTTTAGATCGCATCTTGGAAGCAGAAGCACAGCTGTTCACATGGTATCCTGTGAACTCAGGGCAGGCTTTCTGCTGAGATCAGAAGCTCTCAGCCTTAGTCCTGAGGTCAGCCAGAAATTGTGGTTAAAACCACCCTGGAAATGCTGAAGGAAGCTGAAGGGAAAAGCTGTACCATGCAGTTGTCGTTGACTTACACATTTTCCGACCATGTGAGCCCTCTTCTCTGGACATGTCCCCAAGGGCCCTGGTAGGCAGCTATGATGCCAGGTCAGTGAGCCATTGCCACGTAGCACACCACCCCCAAACCCAGTGGTCTCAAACAATAAGCTGTCATCAGTCCTGATGAATTTACAGATGGTCTGGGCGGTTCTGCTGGTCTTGGCTGGGCTCCCTTTACACCTACAGTCAGCTGTGGGGCGGACAGGCAGCTCTGCTCATCGTAGCTCCGTTTGCTGCTGGATGCTGCACTAGGATGACCTCAGCTGGGACAACCGAGCCGTCCTCCAAATGACTCTAATCCTCACCAGGCTATTCTGGGTGCGTTGTCCTGGCAGTGATAGCGTTCCAAGAGAGAAAATGAAAATTTGCAGGACTTCTTGGGCTCAGTACTTCCACACCATCACCTCTGCTGTTTTTTGTAGATCAGAGCAAATTGCGAAGCCAGACAGATTGGAGAATAGGTTTGGTGGAGGAATAGACGCCACCACTGCTGATGAGGGGAACTTAAAAGTCACACTGCAAAGCATGGCAGAGGGATAGAAATTAGCATTCTACCACACAGACCCTTTTCTTTATAACTTTGTGTATTGCAGAGTGTTCTGTGGCTTGACAAGTGTTTCCACATCCACAATCTCACTTGACTTGCCTAAGAATCCTGTAAGGTCAGTTTCATTCTTATGATCATTCCCATCTTACATATGAAGAAACTGAGGCCCAGATCAGTTCATTAGGTAGTTAATTACGTAGAGTTGAGGTGGAGCCAAGACTTAAATACAGTTCTTATTGTAACCATGCCCCATGTGGTTTTCATGGCACATGAAAAGATGATTACATCAAAGGATGAAGGGAAAAGAAATGCTCTTGATGTAGCTAGCTCGTGTGTGTCCAAAGAGTGGTGAGTCATTTTGTCTCTGCTGCTGCTGGCTCCATGCTGCTGAGGCATCTTGTGAAGCTCCCTCTGGCTGTGAGTGTCTCCTGAACCATGCTAGGTCTCTGCTGCCAGGCCTGGCCACGGCGCCTTTATGGATGGCCTGGATGGGGGGCTCTTCATATCACATAGGAGAGGGCTGCCGGAGGTCTACCTGTGAGGCAGCGTGGCTCTCCCAGAGGAGCCAGCCCCTTAAGGCTGACTTGGGGTTACCTGTGTGAATGTTGGGTATACAGACTAGTGCCTCGCACTTTCTTTTAGTAGGCAAAGAGAGTGCTTTGGCACATGTTTAAATCATTTTCTATCATAACATATGTTTCTGGACATTCAGACTTTATCTTATTCACTCACTCATTTAATAAATATTTATTGAGTGTTTCCAATATGTCAGGCTCTGTTCTCGGAGGGTTCTCTGTCCTCAATGAGCTTAAGGTCTAATGGAGGATACAGACAAACATATAAATATACTATATATACATATATGTTTACATGTGTATATACATGTGTATATACATATATGTACACATGTGCATATATTATATGTGTATAAATATACAGATGAACAGACAAATAAATAACATTACATTAGTGTATATAAATATACACCATATATACATGTATGTGTGTATATATGCAATATAAACGTTAATACATATAAATATACAGATAAACGTATAAATAACTATAACTTTACCGTCATTCAGAAAGTATATATTCTCTCCAAAGTCACACCCTAACAAAAGCCCCCTGACAATTTCCTGTCTTACCAGTATTGCAGAGGAGGTAACCCCACCCTAGGACAGGCTCAAGAAATGCCCAATGGAGAGGAAGAATCTTCACCAGGACTTTAACTTAATATATTTTTTGATGTGTGACTAATTATCTTTGTATTTACTCCAGTGTTGGCTTAGAGAAATTTTTGACTTATTAAAAGTTTCATTATTTAGAAAACTTTATTTATAGTGGTTCTCTTCTTCCAAGAGCTAGACTGGAGCTGTCCTCTTTTATTGTTGCTATTTAATAACAAGAAAAAAACACCCAGGTTCTTTAATAAATCAGGTTTATGGTTTCATAATGTAAACATCTCTGTATGTATACCTTCAAGTCAATAAATAATTATTATCTCCTGTTATATATAAGACATCTAGTTAGGATTTAATTTACATTAAGGGAAAGGTAAGTCCTTGATAGAAATGCAAATTCTCTGGATTTCTTGCTAGCTTAAATAGTATTCTTCATCCAGGAAATCCTCTTCAGAGATGCTATAATGCTTTCTCAATGAAAGTCTCAGCTTTTCAATATTTAACCATCTTATTAGTTTCTAAAGAAAATTTAAAAAATTTTTCCCAAGCACCTGAGATGATTTTTCAGAAAGGAAGAAAAAAAGGAAAAGAAACCAGTGCTCCCATGGCCCAGAGTTAAGATCCATTGTTAGGAAAACATGCTGGGTAATTACATCTTTTACATGTGCTGGTTTATCTCTGTTAACCATAGTAAACATCTCACTGCTTAATTTGTTCTGTCAACCACAGCTTTTAAAAAACTGGGGCTCTCAGGCAGTTGAGGGTTTGTGTCTGCAGTAGAATTTCACAGGCAGTTTTTTTCCTTCTAATTTTGTATTCTTGGCTCATTTACAGTCAAATATCTTCTACTCCATGAAGCTTAAATATTTACCCATTGAGGTAATATACTTTATCAACTGTCAGCTTAGCCGTAGAAGCTGGACTCCATACTCCTGATGCTCCCAGGCTCCTGTAGCTTCAAAAGTTTGTCATCAGCATCCCTGTGGAGCTCTCTCTTTCCCTATCCCTTTAGGATTTAGGCTTTATAATGTTTATCATCGTCACTGCATCATGACTCTCAAAATGCAGTCACAACATACTCCCTTTTTCTTTCCTGAAGGAATCCATAAGGTAATATTACTTGATAACTTTTATTTCATTAGTTGGATAAAATTATAGTTGGTGTCCCAAAAGCCTTGCGTGTAGGACCCTTTTTATATATCTTGATAAAAATAAATGGTGGGCTCCCTGCCCCTTACACTACACTGGACTTATAACCCCTGGAGAAAGTGAAAAGGATTGAGTCACACTTCAAAGGCAAACTAATACACCTTCTTTTCTCTTTTTATTGAAAGGGGTTTTAATCATTTGGAAACCAAATATCAATCAGATACTTTTTTACAGGAGCCTGCGTCAGTAATTGAGTTTATCACTTGAAAGTCGAAGACAGAAAATGAAATTGGTAATGCAAATGGCCCTCATCGCCCGTGGGGAAATTGTGTGCATCGCCGTGACTTTCAGCGTGCTTCTAGCAGCTAGTGATGTCATTTAAGCAATTGCTTCCTCTTCTCTGATTAGTCAAGGTTCTCGTTACCTGTTTTTGCAGAGGCCACTAAAACTAAGTACTGAGTCGGGAACCTCATAAGTCGGTTAAGGCATCAAAGAAACTTGCCTGTTTTCTTGCAGTTTATGAATTAGCTAAATCTTACTTAGAAACACATGCCTTCCAGGTTTAATAGTTAAGAAGCAAATGAGACTGTCATTGTTTATTTTTCGTGGTACTAAATTCACGTTGGTTTCCTCATATGATTACCCACATGTCAGCGGGACCTCCTGTAGGTCCCGACCCACAGGTAAACATGGGGTTAAGAGGGTGAGTTTAAGTATTGCTCAGGAGGAGGACTAACCAGTTATCCTTTAACGTCTGTGGTCTTTGGTTTTGTTGGATGAGCTCCGTGGTGGTGGATGGGGAAAAGGGTTTCTCATTAATCACCTTCAGTAAGAAACCACGCTTCCTTAACAGAAGTAGTTTGCTTTCTTTCTTTTTTTTAAATTTTATTGAAGTAGGGTTGATTTTCAATGTTGTGTTTAATTTCTGTTGTTTAATTTCTTTTTAAATTGAAAAAAATGACTACTTGAGAGAGTATTATATTCTGTTGTCCCTAAATATTAAAATTAAGAAAATTTAAAAATTGACAATAAGCAAGAACCCCAATTAACCAAGATAAATAAGCAAAATGCGTATTGTATGCAGATCTCTCCCTGGCATCTTTAAAGATGTATCTGGACCTAGGAGAGCTGCTTTTGAGGAAAGACTTCTGAATGGAAGGAATAACTGTCGGAGAAAAAATGCTGTTATGGACACAGCATGTAATGTCAACTGGAACCGTCCCCACGCACACAATCTGAAGTCAGGTCCCACTGTTTGCGTGCAATCATGGGTGGGGTCTCTGTAGTGTGGTTAATATTTCACAAGCCTATTTAGCAGATTGACCTCACAGAGGCTGTGAATTGCTGCCTCATCAATAAGAGAAAACATTGCATTTTTTTTGGTAGTGACAGTGTTTTGTTTTAAAGAGAAGCTGGTTTACAAAGATGCCTATTATGACTCTCCTCTATGAATCTGAATAACACTTGAAATATAATTTAAGACTTCATCAGGGGAGGGATGGAGTGGGAGTTTGGAATTAGCAGATGCAAACTATTATATATAGGATGGACAAACGACAAGGTCCTACTGTATAACACAGGGGACTATATTCAATATCCTGTGATAAACCATAATGGAAAAGAACATAGAAAAGAATATATATATGTATAAATGAATCACTTTCCTGTACAGCAGAAATTAACACAACATTGTAAAACTATGCTTCCAAATGAAAAATTTTTTAAAAAGACAGACTTCATCTGCACTGATGATGGAGTGTCCTACACTGATTGAAGTTGGTGAGGATGAGAGTCTACATTCTTAGCTGACTTCAAGGGACTTACCTGTTTGCTGCCATCCACTTATACTGGCTTGACTTCCATCCACCTTTTTTAGCATTTATTTTTTGAGACTTTAAGAAATAATTATCCTATTAATTTAAATAAAACAAGCACTAGTCTCCCAACAGTTGGGTTGTTTTAACAGGTGATTGACATCTTTCAAATGTTAACAACCAAATCTTTTCTAGAAACCCACAAGTGAACTAGGAGATGGTGGAAGTTTCTTCTAGAACAATCTATGGTGCCCTTCTGCTCCTGACATCCGCTCTGGAGTGTGTTCCAACCACCATTTTCTTGCAACTATCAGATGTGTTAAGGGGGAGAGGTGAAGAGACAAGGAACAAGGAAAGAGTCATTTAGAGCTCCTTGAGACTGGGTCTTGGAGTAGTTCTGGTGACTTAAAGAAGCAAACAGAGTTCCATGTGATCCTCATCTCCAGGGCTATGGAGATGCACAGTAAATGCACAGTAACTATGGTAACTGTGAGATGCAGGACATTAGCTAAAGCTGAGGTCAGCATGGCACAGACTCCACTGTTATTCCCATCATCTTGTACCATAAATTTCTTCACCTCCATGCACAGCACACCACTTACATGGATTTTATGCTTAAACTGTACCCTGTGACTGTCAGACAGGAAAGGCAGGCCCTACAGTGTCTGAAATGAGAGAACGGTAGGCTTTGTCTCATGCCAGTCTGGGCTAGTGCTCAGTTTGTGATTCTGCGTCCCTTGGAAATGACCCTGAAATTACCCGAGGAAGCCCGGGGAGCAGGACGACAGCTCAGGTGTGTCAGTGAAGGTCCCTTTGTGTGTGTGTACTGAGAACCCACGCCAGCACTTGGAACTCGGATGAAAGAGGTTTCAGCCGTCAGGTCAGGCAGCCTTTGGAAAATTCTGCCTGCTGGGTTTAATTTCAGAACCTTGGCCTGTTTTATTCAGATGGACAGCCATCACACGTCTTTCCTTCTTTCTTTTTTTTTTTTTTTGTCCTTTTCATCCTTGGCCTCATTACCCTTTGCCATTCACTTGTTGGAAAGAGAGGGGAATGAAATTGGCTGGGGGGTGAAGAGGGAAGCTGAATTAAATCCTGCATGTGACAAAAACCTGTGAAAAATTTTCCAAAGGGCTTTCCTCTGAAACTGTGAGATGGTGAGACCAGTGTGGGGCGTCAGTGCAGCAGAAATCTAATTGAGTTTCTCAGTCCCTCTATTGATGTCTCTGGGACACAACTGTAGTACAAACAGACTGGGGGAGGGGAAGATCATCCTTCAAATCATTTGTCTTTGAAATTGTGTATTAGCCTATTTTCCCCAGATACTGCCATTCAAAACCTGGAGGGCTTTCTTCTGCTCTGCTTGGTATATTCACTTTGCCTAAGAAATAGCTCTTTACTTCTTTCTCTACCAAATATGCCCTTTCACATTTGCTACAAAAGTTGGCCTTGGGATGCAGATGAGGTCCTATGTCTTCCAAAACTATGTAAAATATATCATGTTCTATTTATTATATGCTCTACCAGGGCCTGATTTTCATTGTAAATAAAAAATAAGCTAAGTCAGGCAAATGAATTAGCACTTTGATTTTATTTATTTTTTTATACAGCAGGTTCTTATTAGTCATCCATTTTATACACATCAGTGTATACATGTCAATCCCAATCTCCCAATTCATCACACCACCACCACCACCCCCCGCCGCTTTCCCCCCTTGATGTCCATACGTTTGTTCTCTGCATCTGTGTCTCAGTTTCTGCTTTGCAAACCGGTTCATCTGTACCATTTTCTAGGGTCCACATATATGGTTAATATACGATATTTGTTTTTCTCTTTCTGACTTATTTCACTCTGTATGACAGTCTCTAGATGCATCCACGTCTCTACAAATGACCCAATTTTGTCCCTTTTTGTGGCTAATATTCCATTGTATACATGTACCACATCTTCTTTATCCATTCGTATGTCGATGGGCATTTAGGTTGCTTCCATGACCTGGCTATTGTAAATAGACCTGCAGTGAACATTGGGGTGCATGTGTCTTTTTGAATTATGGTTTTCTCTGGGTATATGCCCAGTAGTGGGATTGCTGGGTCATATGGGAATTCTATTTTTAGTTTCTTAAGGAACCTCCATACTGTTCTCCATAGTGGCTGTATCAATTTACATTCCCACCAACAGTGCAAGAGGGTTCCCTTTTCTCCACACCCTCTCCAGCATTTGTTATTTGTAGATTTTCTGATGATGCCCATTCTAACCGGTGTGAGGTAATACCTCATTGTAGTTTTGATTTGCATTTCTCTAACAATTAGTGATGCTGAGCAGCTATTCATGTGCTTCGTGGCTATCTGTATGTCTTCTTTGGAGAAATGTCTATTTAGGTCTTCTGCCCATTTTTGGATTAGGTTGTTTGTTTTTTTAATATTGAGCTGAATGAGCAGTTTATATATTTTGGAGATTAATCCTTTGTCTATTGATTCGTTTGCAAATATTTTCTCCCATTCTGAGGGTTGTCTTTTCGTCTTGTGTATGGTTTCCTTTGCTGTGCAAAAGCTTTGAAGTTTCATTAGGTCCCATTTGTTTATCTTTGTTTTTATTTCCATTATTCTAGGAGATGGATCAGAAAAGATCTTGCTGTGATTTATGTCAAAGAGTGTTCTTCCTATGTTTTCCTCTAAGAGTTTTATAGTGCCTGGTCTTACATTTAGGTCTCTAATCCATTTTGAGTTTATTTTTGTGTATGGTGTTAGGGAGTGTTCTACTTTCATTCTTGTACATGTAGCTGTCCAGTATTCCCACCACCACTTATTGAAGAGACTGTCTTTTCTCCATTGTATATCTTTGCCTCCTTTGTCATAGATTAGTTGACCATAGGTGTGTGAGTTTATCTCTGGGCTTTCTATCCTGTTCCATTGATCTATATTTCTGTTTTTGTGCCAGTACCATATTGTCTTGATTACTGTAGCTTTGTAGTATAGTCTGAAGTCAGGTAGCCTGATTCCTCCAGCTCCGTTTTTTTCCCTCAAGACTGCTGTGGCAATTCGGGGTCTTTTGTATCTCCATACAAATTTTAAGATTTTCTGTTCTAGGTCTGTAAAAAATGCCATTGGTAATTTGATAGGGATTGCATTGAATCTGTAGATTGCTTTGGGTAGTAGAGTCATTTTCACAATATTGATTCTTCCAATCCAAGAACATGGTATATCTCTCCATCTGTTGGTTTCATATTTAATTTCTTCCATCAGTGTCTTATAGTTTTCTGCATACAGGTCTTTTGTCTCCTTAGGTAGGTTTATTCCTAGATATTTTATTCTTTTTGTTCCAATGGTAAATGGGAGTGTTTCCTTAATTTCTCTTCCATATTTTTCATCATTGGTGTATAGGAATGCAAGAGATTTCTGTGCATTAACTTTGTATCCTGCTACTTTACCAAATTCATTGATTAGCTCTAGTAGTTTTCTGGTAGCGTCTTTAGGATTCTCTATGTATAGTATCATGTCATCTACAAACAGTGACAGCTTTACTTCTTCTTTTCCAATTTGTATTCCTTTTATTTCTTTTTCTTCTCTGATTGCCGTGGCTAGGACTTCCAAAACTATGATGAATAATAGTGGTGAGAGTAGACATCCTTGTCTCGTTCCTGATCTTAGATGAAATGCTTTCAGTTTTTCACCATTGAGAATGATGTTTGCTGTGGGTATGTCATATATGGCCTTTATTAGGTTGAGGTAGGTTCCCTCTATGCCCACCTTATGGAGAGTTTTTATCATAAATGGGTGTTGAATTTTGTGAAAAGCTTTTTCAGCATCTATTGAGATCATCATATGGTTTTTATTCTTCAATTTGTTAATATGGTGTATCACATTCACTGATTTGCATGTATTGAAGAATCCTTGCATCCCTGGGATAAATCCCACTTGATCATGGTGTATGATCCTTTTAATGTGTTGTTGGATTCTGTTTGCTAGTATTTTGTTGAGGATTTTTGCATCTATATTCATCGGTGATATTGGTCTGTCATTTTCTTTTTTTGTAGTATGTTTGTCTGGTTTTGGTATCAGGGTGATGATGGGGCCTCATAGAATGAGTTTGGGAGTGTTCCTTCCTCTGCAATTGTTTGGAAGAGTTTGAGAAGGATAGGTGTTAGCTCTTCTCTAAATGTTTGATAGAATTCACCCGTGAAGCCATCTGGTCCTGGACTTTTGTTTGTTAGAAGATTTTTAATCACAGTTTCAATATCATTACTTGTGATTGTCTATTCATATTTTCTATTTCTTCCTGCTTCAGTCTTGCAAGGTTATACCTTTCTAAGGATTTGTCCATTTCTTCCAGGTTGTTGATTTTATTGGCATAGAGTTGCTTGTAGCAGTCTCTCAGGATGCTTTGTATTTCTGCGGTGTCTGTTGTAACTTCTCCTTTTTCATTTCTAATTTTATTGATTTGAGTCCTCCCTCTTTTCCTGATGAGTCTGGCTAATGGTTTATCAATTTTGTTTATCTTTGCAAAGAACCAGCTTTTAGTTTTATTGATCTTTGCTATTGTTTTTTTGTTTCTATTTCATTTATTTCTGCTCTGATCTGTATGATTTATTTCCTTCTGCTAACTTTGGGTTTTGTTTGTTCTTCTTTCTGTAGTTCCTTTAGGTGTAATGTTAGATTGTTTATTTGAGATTTTTCTTGTTTCTTGAGGTAGGCTTGTATAGCTATAAACTTCCCTCTTAGAACTGCTTTTGCTGCATCTCATAGGTTTTGGATTGTCGTGTTTTAATTATCCTTTGTCTCTAAGTATTTTTTGATTTCCTCTTTGATTTCTTCAGTGATCTCTTGGTTATTTAGTAACATATTGTTTAGCTGCCACGTGTTTGTGTTTTTTACGCTTTTCTCCCTGTAATTCATATCTAATCTCATAGCGTTGTGCTCAGGAAAGATGCTTGATATGATTTCAGTTTTCTTAAATTTACTGAGGCTTGGTTTGTGACAGAAGATTTGATCTACCCTGGAGAATGTTCCGTGCACACCTGAGAAGAAAGTGTAATCTGCTCTTTTGGGATGGAATGTCCTATAAATATCAATTAAATCTATCTGGTCTATTGTGTCATTTAAAGCTTCTGTCTCCTTATTAATTTTCTGTTTGGATGATCTGTCCATTGGTGTAAGTGAGATGTTAAAGTCCCCCACTATTATTGTGTTACTGTCAATTTCCTCTTTTAGAGCTGTTAAAGTTGCCTTATGTATTGAGGTGCTCCTATGTTGGGTGCATATATATTTGTAATTGTTATATCTTCTTCCTGGATTGATCCCTTGATCATTATGTAGTGTCCTTCCTTGTCTCTTGTAACATTCTTTATTTTAAAATCTATTTTATCTGATATGAGTATTGTTACTCCAGCTTTCTTTTGATTTCCATTTGCATGGAATATCTTTTTCCATCCCCTCACTTTCAGTGTGTATGTGTCCCTAGGTCTGAGGTGGGTCTCTTGTAGACAGCATATATATGCATCTTGTTTTTGTATCCATTCAGCAAGCCTGTGTCTTTTGGTTGGAGCATTTAATCCATTCACGTTTAAGGTAATTATCGATATGTATGTTCCTATGACCATTTTCTTAATTGTTTTGGGTTTGTTTTTGTAGGTCCTTTTCTCCTCTTGTGTTTCCCACTTAGAGAAGTCCCTTTAGCATTTGTTGTAGAGCTGGTTTGGTGGTGCTGAATTCTCTTAGCTTTTGCTTGTCTGTAAAACTTTTGATTTCTCCATCAAATCTGAATGAGATCCTTGCCAGGTAGAGTTATCTTGGTTTTAGGTTCTTCCCTTTCATCACTTTAAGTATACCATGCCACTCCCTTCTGGCTTGTAGAGTTTCTGCTGAGAAATCAGCTGTTAACCTTATGGGAGTTCCCTTATATGTTGTCCTTTTTCCCTTGCTGCTTTCAATAATTTTTCTTTGTCTTTAATTTTTGCCAATTTGATTACTATGTGTCTCAGCGTGTTTTTCCTTGGGTTTATCCTGTATGGGACTCTCTGCACTTCCTGGACTTGGGTGGCTATTTCCTTTCCCATGTTAGGGAAATTTTCAACTATAATCTCTTCAAATCTTTTCTCTGGTCCTTTCTCTCTCTCTTCTCCTTCTGGGACCCCTATAACTTGAACGTTGTTGCGTTTAATGTTGTCCCAGAGGTCTCTTAGGCTGTCTTCATTTCTTTTCACTCTTCTTTCTTTATTCTGTTCCACAGCAGTGAATTCCACCAGTCTGTCTTCCATGTCACTTACCCGTTTTTCTGCCTCAGTTATTCTGCTATTGATTCCTTCTAGTGTATTTTTCATTTCAGTTGTTATATTGTTCATCTCTGTTTGTTTGTTCTTTAATTCTGCTAGATCTTTGTTAAACATTTATTTCAACTTCTCGATCTTTGTCTCCATTCTTTTTCCGAGGTCCTGGATCATCTTCACTATCATTAGTCTGAATTCTCTTTCTGGAAGATTGCCTATCTCCGTTTCATTTAATTGTTTTTCTGGGGTTTTATCTTGTTCCTTCATCTGGTACATAAACCTCTGCCTTTTCATCTTGTCTATCTTTCTGTGAATGTGGTTTTTGTTCCACAGGCTGCTAGTGTTGGAGGGTCTCCTGCAGAGGCGGGGGTGGGGGCTGTGGCTCACCGTGGGGACAAGGACACTGGCAGCAGAAGTTCCGGGAAGTACTCCTTGGCATGAGCCCTCCCAGAGTCAGCCATTAGCCCCACCAAAGACAATTAGCACATTTTGAGTTGAGCTGAAAATAAATTAGTTTGACAAAGATACTTATTTAAATCAAGCAGTATGAAACCACAGAACAAATTACATATACAGGTGTGTGTGAGAGAGAGAGAGAGAGACTGTGTGTATGGGGTATGTATGTGTGTTGCTAATATTGGCAATTAGTTGTAGCAATTATGGCAAAAGGTTGGCATCCGGGGAAGGAAGGGAGAGATAGGAACTTGTATCCAGTGCCCTTTCAAACATATGAAAGCATAAAATGGTACCCTCTCAATGGACTATGACATTTCTTACAGCCTCACCTTTGGAATGTTGTTTGGATGTCTTGGGAGACCTGGCATTTTGGAAACCTTAGCAGAGGGAGACCAAGAGGCTCCTGGGGCAGTGTGTGCTGCTAATGCATCCCACCCACTTGGGCAGCTCCATCCACTTACATAGCATCCATAAGATAAGACTGTCAGTGTGTGTCTGGTGACCAGAGAATGTATTGCTTAACTCAGGACACTTCTGAAAGTGAAGTGGATCTCAGAGCAAACCAGCATCCTAGTTATAGGCTCTTTTTTTTAGGTCACAGTTCTTTCTCTGATGAGGTCCAAAAGCAGAAAGCATATTTTTATTCAATTTTGATATATGTGTTTGATGAAACCAGCATCATTTTAGAAGAGACCTTTGTTTTAGTGAAAATGATACACACTCATTGTAAAAACAAATTGGAAAACCCAACAATGCAGAAAGTGCAAGACAAGTAAAAATCCATTGTGGTGTCAGAACCAGGAGATAACTAGCGTTAACAGTTTGGTAAACATTCTTCTGGTCTTCTCTACATATGGGCATATGTACACAGATACACGAATATACTTTTACACAAATGGGATCAAATTATATATAATGTTCTACAATTTGCTTTTCTTCAGTAAACACTTAGACATCTTTCCATGGTGTCCGATATAGGTCTGCACCATTTTCAATGGCTACACACACAAGAGAATGCATGTATTATACCATTGTTTTACATAATTCAGTCTTGCATTGACATTTGGTTTCTACATTTTTTGTAGTTTAATTTTTATTTTATATTGTAGTATAGATGATTTACAATGTTGCATTAGTTTCAGGTATATACATATACCTATTCTTTTCCCATTTTGGTTATTACAGATTATTTAGTAGAGTTCCCTGTGCTATACAGTAGGTCCTTATTTATCATCTATTTTATATATTGTTGTGTGTATATGTTAATCCCAACCTCCTAATTTATCCCTCCCCTCTACATTTTTAACATTATAAATAACAGAGATGAATGCTCTGGTATACACTTTTTTGATTGTAATTTTAACCCCTTCTCTCTCTTTAATGAAAGCATGTCCGAGGAGTGAGAGATGTGTTATATTGGGACAATCTGAAATGCTTTTAACTTACTTTGAAGAAGGAGGAGGAAGAGGAAGAGTTACTTGCAAATTCCTATGCTGTAACCTGATTAATAATAAGTTGCCTACACACTGCATGCCTGATTGAGCACCAGCAGTATTTCTGGACCCTTGTCTAAAGTATAAACTCTCCTGCCCTAAGTATTCTTTTCTGTCACCCCTGATCTCTGCCTATAGGACACTGTGTCTTAAATCTCCATCACATTTCATTCTTCAGTTCTGATATTTAATCCATTTCATTTCATGCAATAGTCATTTTCATGTTTTCTCACCCCTCCCCGAGAGATGATGTGTTTTTCCTACTTATTCCTTGTTAGCAGCCTCGGTGGCTCGTTTGTGTGAGGTGCTGAACTAGGGCAAGTGACACAGGCAGTGGGGCTCAAACCACTAACAGCAGCATCTGACCACTTTGCCTGCCTACAGGTGCTCTTCACGGAGTGTCTAGCAGACTGAGAATGTTTTGCCAGGTAACAACCCTCCCTCCTTATTAGTTAAAGGACCACCAAAAAATATAAGGAAAGCGTAGTTGAAATGTTTGAAAACTGCTATATTCTCTAAGTTCAAAGTAAGTCCAATTGGTTTAAAGTGTTGACTTCTTGAAGAAATGTCCCGAGAGTCACTTGTTCCTAAAAAATAAGCGTGGGTTAGTCAGGGCAGGGCTGGATTAAGATAATGATCAGTAATATGCCATTTGTCAGTGGAAGAGTTCAAGGAAGAAGTAAAAGAGCCACCCACCATTCTGACTGGCCTTCTTTCCTTCTAATTAGAGAGAGACCAAGGGCCTGATGGAAGGCCACCATCTCCCCAGGGACCTCTGATCGAGGCTGGGAGGCCTGATGGAGGCTTTTTTTCTTCACCTAAAAAGGAAAACTCAGCAACATTAGAAACACAAATACAGCATTTGCTTTCATTTAGAGTAGCTAGAATCAGTTACCCCTAGGAACTGTGATGCTCCAAATGGCAAACGGAGGGTGTAACTTCTGAGCGACAGCTAGAAATGACAAAGCAAGCTTCTGATCAACAATGTGAAGTGAGGTTTTTTGAAAGTCAGAATAAGATGAATGAAGATTTGTTAGAAACTACTGATAGTTAATTATGGTCAAAGTACCACAAGATTGAGCTTGGGGGGTGGGGGGTTGTTGTTGTTTGCTTTATTTCTTCCCCCTGAAGTTCAGAGGCAGTCACATGACATTTATTCAACGCCAAGAGCACGTAGATCAATGTATGGAGGAGTGTGACATTGAAATGTGGAACTAAGTTATAGATGAATGAATGAATAAGTAAATAAATAAAGGACACAGCTTTATATAGAAGAATTCAAAATGTAACAGTTGAGTTGTATTCAGCTTTCCTCCCCAGTTAAAAATTCTCTCTCCCACCTCTAGTTATTGAACAATCTTATATTTATTGAGTGCTTTTGGTGCACAGCCCACTGTGAAATAGGTAATGTTGGTACTCATTTTCTGGCGATAAAAGCTATTGAGTTCTAGAAATATAAAAAAAATTTTTCATAGCTAAGGCCTCTGACACATATACTGTTTAACTGAAAAACATGGCAGTTTGTAGATGAGTGTTTGAAAATCTGGTGCCCTCGCATCATACTTCCCAAGCCCTTTGTTGTCATTCCCAGAAGGGACTTTCTGGCAGGTTGGGCTGACTCGTGTGTTGCTTCCATTCCTACTATAGTCCACGAGAAAGTGCTAGGGGAGCAGAGCCTATCCTAAGAAGCAGGTGGGATAACCAGCTGAATCTGGTCTTTGCTGGAATGCACACGGGTCATCCTGTTTTGCTTTTGCCCTAAATTAAAAAAAAAAAATCATACCATCATCATTTCAGAACCATTTAAAATAGTCTGAAAGAGTTGAATCAGAATTGGGCTTGGGATTTTCTTTCTCTGTTCATGCACTTCCTCAAATCCTTCGCTAGATGGTGTTCCAAATCAATCCTTGATCTCTACATGGTTGCTTTGGTCCAGGAAAATGGGGGAAACACACAGCCATCCCTCTGTGACTGACTGTGGTCCCTCCCTCTGCCTTCAAGAATGGCTGGACTTTTCCCCGCTACTCAGTGAGTAGTTCTGTGTATTGCTGAGCTGTGTTGCAGGCCATATGTGTCAGTATCTGGGAGTGGTTCTGACAGGAGACATTTCTGTGTGATTGGCAGGAAGCTTTGCTAGACTCATCATCAGCGGCCCCCATGACTCTCGCTGGTGCTGGGAATCACAAGCAAATTGGTTTTAACACCCTGGTGAAGATGGTCAATTCAAACCACAAGCCCAACGGGAACTGAAACCTGGGTGTGGCCCCTGAGTGGGACCAACAGATGAGTAATGAATAGAAATATTTACAGAAGGTGATAGACCCAGGAAATGTACAAATCTGTGCCAGCATACGTAAATCTTGGATCTGTGTTTGTTAGATAGGGCTGTGTCTAGAGTCTTCATTTCAAAGGAAATGATGAATTAATGTTGCTTTTCTCAAAACTGAAAAATTCATTTGATTCACAAAAGATATTGGAGACTATCTTTCAAAAACAAACTGGATTTGAGGATGCTATAAAAATGATGGTCCAAGTATGGTACTGGCACAAAAACAGAACTATAGATCAATGGTACAGGATAGAAAGCCCAGAGACAAACCCATGCACATATGGTCACCTTACCTTTGACAAAGGAGGCAAGAATATACAATGGAGAAAAGACAATCTCTTCAATAAGTGATGCTGGGAAAACTGGACAGCTACATGTGAAAGAATGAAATTAGAACACTTCCTTACACCATACACAAAAATAAACTCAAAACGGATTAAAGACCTAAATATAAGGCCAGACACTATAAAACTCTTAGAGGAAAACATAGGAAGAACACTCTGTGACATAATCACAGCAGGATCCTTTTTGACCCACCTCCTAGAGTAATGGAAATAAAAACAAAAATAAACAAATGGGACCTAATTAAACTTAAACGGTTTTGCACAGCAAAGGAAACCATAAACAAGACAAAAAGACAACCCTCTGAATGAGAGAAAATATTTGCAAATGAAGCAACTGACAAAGGATTAATCTCCAAAATATACAAGCAGCTCATGGAGCTCAATATCAAAAAAACAAACAACCCAAACTATATATAATAACCTGTGATAAACCACAATGGAAAAGAATATAAAAAAGAATGTGTATGTGTGTATAACTGAGTCACTTTGCTGTACAGCAGAGATTGGCACAACATTGTAAATCAACTGCACTTCAATAAAAAAAAATTTAAAAAACAAACAAAAAACCCAATCCAAAAATGGGTGGAATACCTCAATAGACATTTCTCCAAAGTAGCCATACAGACTGCCAACAAACACATGAAAAGATGCTCAACATCACGAATCATTAGAGAAATGCAAATCAAAACCACAATGAGGTATCACCTCACACCCATCAGAATGGCCATCATCAAAAAATCTACAAACAATAAATGCTGGAGAGGGTGTGGAGAAAAGGGAACCCTCCTGCACTGTTGGTGGGAATGTAAACTGATACAGCCACTATGGAGAGCCGTATGGAGGTTCCTTAAAGAACTGAAAATAGAACTACCATATGACCCAGCAATCCCACTACTGGGCATATACCCTGAGAAAACCATAATTCAAAAAGATACATGTACCACAGTGCTCATTGCAACACTATTTACAATAGCCAGGACGTGGAAGCAACCTAAATGTCCATCAACAAATGAATGGATGAAGAAGAAGTGGCACATATATACGATGGAATATTACTCAGCCATAAAAAGGAACAGAATTGAGTTCTTTGTAATGAGGTGGATGGACCTAGAGTCTGTCATACAGAGTGAAGTAAGTCAGAAAGAGGAAAACAAATACCGTATGCTAACGCACATATATGGAATCTAAAAAAACAGTACTGATGAACTTAGTGGCAGGGCAGGAATAAAGACGCAGACATAGAGAACGGACTTGAGGACACAGGGGAAGAGGAAGCTGGGATGAAGTGAGAGAGTAGCACTGACATATATACACTACCAAATGTAAAACAGATGGCTAGTGGGAAGCTGCTGCATAGCACTGGTAGATCAGCTTGATGCTTTGTGACAACCTAGAGGGGTGGGTTAAGGAGGAGGGTGGGAGGGAGGCTCAAGGAGGAGGAGATATAGGGATATATGTATATGTATAGCTGATTCACTTTGTTGTACAGCAGAAACTAACACAACATTGTAAAGCAATTATACTCCAATAAAGATATTTTAAAAATGACGGTCCAATGAGATGTATGAATAGATATGAACTTATCCTACTTAGTTCCACAGTTCCTTATGCTCTCCTCCCCCGCCTGTGCTCCATTATTCAGATAGCTAAACACACCATCACTTTGACAGCTGTATATGCAGTTGATTCCTTATTGTCAGTAGCCAAGGAAACTGAAATTTTTCATGACATGTTTGTGTCTGGAGGCAGCTCCATGGGAAAAAAAGAACTTTTAGACGACCCAGTGGGCTGGGTCTAAAATCCCTGGGAGAGTACAATGGCCTGGTTCCACTTGTGATGATTCTGCTGTTACCATAAACAGAGCAGAGCCCAGTTCTAATGGACTGGTTTGAGGATATGCTTCGTGTGCAAGGCTTAGTCCGGGCCTGTGATGATGAAAATCATCTGAGTGGCAAAGAGAAAAGTGCAGGACCCTGAAAGGTGCTATGTTGTAGAGACATCCCTATATAACTGCTGTGATTTTACAGGGTACCCAAAAGGGCCTGTGAAGATGAAGGACGGACGTTCCTGGCCTCGATTGCATTCTTTCATGGAGGGATCTTTCAGTGGCCTTCTGCCCTTTAATGCTCAAACTCACACTAGTTCATTTTCACTCTCCTGCATGGCCGGCCCTCAAGAACGCTTAAAGACAACACTGAATTCATAGAAAATGATTTTTGTACATGTGATCGATCTGGTTCATTTTTTCAAACATTTAAATGGCATTTTTTATTGACAATTATTTTAATAATTTTTTTCTTGAGTCCCCAAATTATACTTCGTTTTTATTTGTTGATGTTCCTGAGAGTGTGAGATGCCTGATGGCCTAGAGAAAAGTACAAAGTAGAAAGAGAAAGAAGCTTCTCACAGAAATGTTAGCCCACCTGTCACCCTGCTGCCCAGTGGGACGGGCCCCGGTGCCATTTTTCATGCTGATGTGAAAACACTCATGGTGATGTCTGTTTGCGTCTCTCATGATCTTCATAAGGAGGTTTCTGTACTTGACTTAACATTGGAATCACAGGGAAATTTTGGTAAAAATCATATTTCCAGGCTCAACTTCTTAGAGAATGAAGGTTCTGTAGGTCTGCAGTGGGTGGTACCCTAAAATCTGTATTTTTAACAAGCATCTCCAGATGATTCCAAGGCAATGTGTCCACATTCTGGAAACACTAGACAGGGTGCTTCAGGGCTCGTGTAAATGATACTGTCTCCACTCACCACTATGCTTGAAGTATGTTAACATCAGGATTAAATGAATATTAACTCATCTCCCTTTCCTGTACTCCCTTCTCCATATGTTTATTTAAACACACAACATACCATCACCTCAGAGCAATTTCACTTACCTTAAAAATCTCCTCTACCCTGTGAAAAAGTTTCCTTAAGTATATAACCAGTTTTACGGAGAATATTTCTCCCTTCCTTTGTACACTATTCCAGGAGGAACGTGTTCATACCTGCCTTGGTGTCCTGCAAGGCAACAGTGATAGATAAGATGCATGTCAGATCATCCATTTCCTAGACAGAAAAGACACTGTGTGGTTGTTAATGATGTTGGTCATTATTTTGGCAGTAGAAGAAATGGAAAGAATGGAGGAGAAGGGATTTTAAAATTCGGGGACACGGTGAGTCCAAGAGGAGGACTGGAAGATAAATTTAAGATGCTAAATCAGGCCAAAAAAATGTATTGAAAAAATAAATATACTTTTCTCTGGTGGCATGTACATATACAGGAAGAAAAAAGTTGGTTCAGTTATCTCAACAATTGTCTCTATGGCCCATGCACCAAAGATGCTGGATATCGGCCATGGGGTCCTAAGCACATCTGACCCTAACGATTTATGTCAGAAGACATTTAACACAACATAGAGCAACACAGTATTGAGATTCATTGTCTTTTAAAAGAAAACTTGAGTTCAGTAAGTCACAAAATTGACTTCTGTGTAATTAAGCAGATAGCACTAAGATCTTATTTTCTATTCCTTGTCCATGCAGAACAAGCTCTAATGCAAGGCTTTGGGAATTACATGACTTTGCTATAGAACACAGTTATTATCTATCATTCAAAATACACCCCTGAATTGAAAATAAGGCACTTCCATGTCAGGTCAATATAATTAAGAATCTAATTAATGGTCATGTAAATCATGACAGATATTAATATTTATTCTTAGTTATCCTGTTTGTCATATCAAACCAATTGCTCAGCAAATGTTGACTTAAAGGATTCTCTGCTTCGCCTCATTACTGTTTGACCTCATGTGTTAACTCAGCATGCATTAAATAGGTCTAAAGTGAGAATCCACTCTGAGTCTATAGAGCAGAATGAAGAATGCAAGGAGCTGAAATTCATTGAGTGCTTACTCATTGACACTTTCTATTTCATCTTAATTAATTCCTCCAAAAGCCTTATGAAGTGGCTTTTATTATCTCTGTGGCAAAACCGAGGAATTATGCATGTCTTTCTGTGGCTGCTGGGTGGGGCTTTTAATGTTAAAACAATAGAAACGTGGTTGTAAAACATTAGTCTGGTTTTAAGATTTTTTTTTGTTTCTTTGTGTGTTTTTTAAGTTTTCTTACGCTATAGCAGGGTCAGCCCCCAGACCAAATCCAGCCCATTGTTCGTTTTTGTAAATAAATTATATTGGAACACAGCCACAGTCTTGTGTTCTGTATTATCTACAGTTGCTTTCACTTACAACCTGAGTAGTTGCAACAGAAATTGTATGGTCTTCAAAGCCTAAAGTTTTTACTACCTGGCCCTTTATAGAAAAAGTTTGCCAACCCCTGTGCTACAGATTGATGCTCTCTCTATATGACTAAACCTCTTTCATGATGGCAGATATTCATCGGATAATAGCTCAGAATCACCAGATTGTTGCCTTGACATTGTGGAAATCTAAGTGTGTGGTGTCATCAGGGCTTGAGGGCTTTAATCTCCCTTGTCTAATGTGGGAAGAATTAGTTAGATCCAAACTTCCAAATAAGCACGAGTTACCTAGTTTCCTCTAAAGTGGGACTCAGCCTAGATCTAACCTTCTATACCTTAGTTTGAGTCACATTCATTAGGGTTCACTCAGTTATACTACAGAACAAGTGAGCTCCCCCTCCCCAATCTCAGGTTTATTTCTTGATCGCATTTCATGTCTGCTGCGGGTCAGTGGCTGCTCTGCTCTGACACAGGGCCCTCATCCTCACATCCAGGCTGAAGGAGGACCCCTATCTGGGACATGCCATCCTCACAACAAAGGGAAAGGAGAAAAGGGCTGACGGAAATACACAAGGGCTCTTATAGTTTCAGCAGGTACTTGGTCACATGCTGATGGAAGGATGATACATGCTCCTGCTGTAAGGAGGCCCCACAGGCTGCGAGGCAAGGGCAAGGATGCACGCTCTTACAGTGAGCAGGACATGTGGATAATTGAGGACAGCAATAAAACCTACTGCAGGCCAGAACAATCAGTCCCCCATCTGCCAACTAGAGAACCTCCATCCTCCTAACCATCCCTTAGGTAACCAGGGTGTGTTGTGAAATCTCAGAGTTACTGCTTCCTGTAAACACTTCACGATCCCCCTCCTCTTCCAGGTGGGTTATTGTTCTGTGTTTTTTTCTAACCACCCAGCCTTACCTCACCTTCCATGCACGTGTTTCTATTTTTCTTTCTGGGGCGAGTGCCCATGACTTGATAAACAATCAATGGTGAAGTAAAGCAGGTCCACTCAACAGCTTTTGACTTACTTGCATCAGCAGGTGGGCACCATTCTGAGGCATTTCAGTTATTCCACATCTCTGTCTTCTGTCTGTCAGGGTGACAACAAAGAAAGTCAAATCGCCTAAGAAGATACCCTATGGTTTAAGTTTCCATTTCCTTTTTAAAGGAAGCTGACCCTTTTGTGAGCCTGAAGATGAAAGTTGTCTGTTAAATGCAGATTTTCTGGCTATTCTGCCTCAAAGTCAGTGAAGTAGAAGAAGATATTAAAGATACTTCTCCAAACTGGGTCAGAACTGTGGTAGAAGATGAGAGGATTATTTCAGGAAGCCACACAATAATCCACTCAGGACTGACAAACTTAATTTATATAGTGTTTTTGGATTCCCCAAAACTGAGGAGATGGATTAGTCAGCCACGTGCCCAAGGTTCCATTTTCTGTGCTCCATCCTACCAAACTCCATTATTTCCAATGCTCAGCCAAAGCAGGTTTGAAAAAGCAATTTCATCATTTTATACCTATTGCTGAACAAGTAAATCAAGAAAGTAGTCCAAAAGTATTTCTCCCACTTAAAATGAAGCAAGAAAGACAAAATCCTTAGAAATTGAAAAAAAATATACATGTTGAATGACCTTCAAAATTAATATTAAGGGACTTCCCTGGTGGCACAGTGGTTAAGAATCTGCCTGCTAATGCAGGGGACATGGGTTCGATCTCTGGTCAGGGAAGATCCCACATGCTGCGGAGCAACTAAGCCTGTGCGCCACAACTACTGAGCCTGCTCTCTAGAACCCATGAGCCACAACTACTGAGCCCACGCACCACAGCTACTGAAGCCCATGACCCCTAGAGCCCGTGTGCCACAGCTACTGAGCCCGTGTGCTGCAACTATTGAAGCCCATGCACCTAGGACCCATGCTCCGCAACAAGAGAAGCCACCGTAATGAGTAGCCTGCCCACCACAGTGAAGAGTAGCCCCACGCACCACAACTAGAGAAAGCCCATGCACAGCAATGAAGACCCAAAGCAGTCAAAAAAAAAAAGAAAAAATTAATGTTAAGAGAGATAAATTAGGAGTTTGGGATTAACATATACACACTACTATATATAAAATAGGTAAACAACAAGGACCTACTGTATAGCACAGGGAACAATACTCAATATCTTGTAATAACCTATAATGGAAAAGAATCTGAAAATGTACGTATATGTACATGTATAATTGAATCACTTTGCTGTACACTTGAAACTAACACAACATTGTAAATTAACTATACTTCAATTTAAAAAAATAATGTTAAGGTTTAGCGGTTATCTCATGGTTATATCATTTTGTTTGCTTATATGATATCTTAGATTAAATTATATTAAATGCAAAAAGCCTTCCCATTAAACTCAGGAACAAATTACAAGCATCTGCCCTCCCCGCTGTGCATTAATTTTATTCAAAGAGTGGTACCAGCTTAATAGGCAGAAGAAGACATGGGCTTTAAAATATTTAACAGGAGACGATCCAAATACATTCATTTTAGATTGTATGATTGTATACCTATAAGACCCAAGGGCATCAAATAAAAAACTTAGAAATTTTCCATAGTAGATGTACAAAGTTGAATACCTAAAAAAGTTTTTTCTTACATACAGAAGGAAAAACTAGGAGCTTGAAAATTGAAATTTATATCAGAAGGCAGATTTTTAGTCAGAATAATTTCATCTCCATGATAGCAAAACATACTTGAAGTAACTGAGTTAAATGAAGTATATACCTTCAGAAGAAAACTATAAAATTTTAAGGACCAAAAAAATACCCTTAATGTTCCAGGAACAGTTTCTGTTTTATAAATTATTTGAAGTATAGCAGCTTTAAACAGCCATTTTATTATACACCCAGATTTTGTGGGTTAGGCATTTGGACAGCACAGAGGGAATGGGATGTCTGGAGCCACATCTGGGAGACTGATGTAGCTGAGGGTGATGCAGTGGCTGGGGCTGGAATATTCTGGAAGCATCTTCAGTCTCATGTCTGATGGTTGGTGCTGGCCCTGGGCAGGAAACTCACTGGGGACTGTCAACCAGAGCACCTGCTGGAGGCCTCTCCAGGTGGCCTGGGATTCAGCAGAGCTGGGGGGCTCAGGATAGTTGGACGTCAAAAGGTGAGTGTCCCTGAGAACTAGCTGGACTCTACCCTACTACCTCTCCTGACCTCATCTCGGGGGCCACGCAGTGTCCATTGCTCTCTGCTGGTAACTAACCGGCCACAAATTGTCTCCAATTCAGGAAATTTCCGAGAGCAGTGCCAAAGAAATTGCAGCCATATTTTAAAAATCACTTCATTAAGAAACTGGAAAACAGAACAAAAACCACATTCACAGAGAGATAGGCAAGATGACAAGGCAGAGGTCTATGTACCAGATGAAGGAACAAGATAAAACCCCAGAAAAACAACTAAATGAAGTGGAGATTGGCAACCTTCCAGAAAGATAATTCAGAATAATGATAGTGAAGATGATCCAGGACTTCGGAATAAGAATGGAGGCAAAGATTGATAAGATGAAAGAAATGTTTAACAAAGATCTAGAAGAATTAAAGAACAAACAAACAGAGATGAACAATACAATAATTAAAAAGAAAAATACACTAGAAGGAATCTATAGCAGAATAACTGAGGGAGAAAAACGGATAAGTGACCTGGAAGACAGAATGGTGGAATTCACTGCTGCAGAACAGAATAAAGAAAAGAGAATGAAAAGAAATGAAGACAGCTTAAGAAACCTCTGGGACAACATTAAATGCAGCAATATTCGCATTATAGGTGTCCCAGAAGGAGAAGAGAGAGAAAAAGGACCTGAGAAAATATTTGAAGAGATTATAGTCGAAAATCTCCCTAACATGGGAAAGGAAATAGCCACGCAAGTCCAGGAAGCGCAGAGAGTCCCATACAGGACAAACCCAAAGAGAAACATGCTGAGACACATAGTAATCAAATTAGCAAAAATTAAAGACAAAGAAAAATTATTGAAAGCAGCAAGGGAAAAAGGACAAATAACATACAAGGGAACTCCCATAAGGTTAACAGCTGATTTCTCAGCAGAAACTCTACAAGCCAGAAGGGAGTGGCATGGTAAACTTAAAGTGATGAAAGGGAAGAACCTACAACCAAGATAACTCTACCTGGCAAGGATCCCATTCAGATTTGATGGAGAAATCAAAAGCTTTACAGACAAGCAAAAGCTAAGAGAATTCAGCACCACCAAACCAGCTCTACAACAAATGCTAAAGGAATTTCTCTAAGTGGGAAACACAAGAGGAGAAAAGGACCTACAAAAACAAACCCAAAACAATTAAGAAAATGGTCATAGGAACATACATATCGATAATTACCTTAAACGTGAATGGATTAAATGCTCCAACCAAAAGACACAGGCTTGCTGAATGGATACAAAAACAAGATGCATATATATGCTGTCTACAAGAGACCCACCTCAGACCTAGGGACACATACACACTGAAAGTGAGGGGATGGAAAAAGATATTCCATGCAAATGGAAATCAAAAGAAAGCTGGAGTAACAATACTCATATCAGATAAAATAGACTTTAAAATAAAGAATGTTACAAGAGACAAGGAAGGACACTACATAATGATCAAGGGATCAATCCAAGAAGAAGATATAACAATTACAAATATATATGCACCCAACATAGGAGCACCTCAATACATAAGGCAACTTTAACAGCTCTAAAAGAGGAAATTGACAGTAACACAATAATAGTGGGGGACTTTAACATCTCACTTACACCAATGGACAGATCATCCAAACAGAAAATTAATAAGGAAACACAAGCTTTAAATGACACAATAGACCAGATAGTTTTAATTGATATTTATAGAAGATTCCATCCCAAAAGAGCAGATTACACTTTCTTCTCAAGTGCGCACAGAACATTCTCCAGGATAGATCACATCTTGGGTCACAAACCAAGCCTCAGTAAATTTAAGAAAATTGAACTCATATCAAGTATCTTTTCTGACCACAATGCTATGAGATTAGAAATCAATGACAGGGAAAAAAACGTAAAAAACACAAACACATAGAGGCTAAACAATACATTACTAAATAACCAAGAGATCACTGAAGAAATCAAAGAAGAAATAAAAAAATACTTAGAGACAAATGAAAATGAATACACCATGATCCAAAACCTATGGGATGCGGCAAAAGCAGTTCTAAGAGGGAAGTTTATAGCTATACAAGCCTACCTCAAGAAACAAGAAAAATCTCAAATAAACAATCTAACCTTGCACCTAAAGGAACTAGAGAAAGAAGAACAAACGAAACCCAAAGTTAGCAGAAGGAAAGAAATCATACAGATCAGAGCAGAAATAAATGAAATAGAAACAAAGAAAACAATAGCAAAGATCAGTCAAACTAAAAGCTGGTTCTTTGAGAAGATAAACAAAATTGATAAACCATTAGCCAGACTCATGAAGAAAAAGAGGGAGAGGACTCAAATCAATAAAATTAGAAATGAAAAAGGAGAAGTTACAACAGACACCGCAGAAACACAAAGCATCCTAGGAGACTACTACAAGGAACTGTATGCCAATAAAATGGACAACCTGGAAGAAATGGACAAATTCTTAGCAAGGTATAACCTTGCAGGACTGAAGCAGGAAGAAATAGAAAATATGAACAGACTAATCACAAGTAAAGAAATTGAAACTGTGATTAAAAATCTTCCAACAAACAAAAGTCTAGGACCAGATGGCTTTACAGGTGAATTCTATCAAACATTTAGGGAAGAGCTAACACCCATCCTTCTCAAACTCTTCCAAAAAATTACAGAGGAAGGAACACTCCCAAACTCACTCTATGAGGCCACCATCATCACCCTGATACCAAAACCAGACAAACATACTACAAAAAAAAGAAAATTACAGACCAATATCACTGATGAACATAGATGCAAAAATCCTCAACAAAATACTAGCAAACAGAATCCAACAACACATTAAAAGGATCATACACCATGATCAAGTGGGATTTTTCCCAGGGATGCAAGGATTCTTCAATATATGCCAATCAATCAATGTGATACACCATATTAACAAATTGAAGAATAAAACCCATATTATCATCTCAATAGATGCAGAAAGAGCTTTTGACAAAATTCAACACCCATTTATGATAAAAACTCTCCAGAAAGTGGGCATAGAGGGAACCTACCTCAACATAATAAAGGCCATATACGACAAACCCACAGCAAACATCATTCTCAATGGTGAAAAACTGAAAGCATTTCATCTAAGATCAGGAACGAGACAAGGATGTCCACTCTCACCACTATTATTCAACATAGTTTTGGAAGTCCTAGCCATGGCAATCAGAGAAGAAAAAGAAATAAAAGGAATCCAAATTGGAAAAGAAGAAGTAAAACTGTCATTGTTTGCAGATGACATGGTACTATACATAGAGAATCCTAAAGATGCTACCAGAAAACTACTAGACCTAATCAATGAATTTGGTAAAGTAGCAGGATACAAAATTAATGCACAGAAATCTCTAGCATTCCTATACACTAATGATGAAAAATCTGAAAGAGAAATCAAGGAAACACTCCCATTTACCATTGCAACAAAAAGAATAAAATACCTAGGAATAAACCTACCTAGGGAGACAAAAGACCTGTATGCAGAAAACTATAAGACACTGAAGAAAGAAACTAAAGATGATACCAATAAATGGAGAGATATATCATGTTCTTGGATTGGAAGAATCAATATTGTGAAAATGACTCTACTACCCAAAGCAATCTACAGATTCAGTGCAATCCCTATCAAATTACCAATGGCATTTTTTATAGAACTAGAACAAAATATCTTAACATTTGTGTGGAGACACAAATAACCCCAAATAGCTAAAGCAGTCTTGGGGAAAAAAACGGAGCTGGAGGAATCAGGCTACCTGACTTCAGACTATACTACAAAGCTACAGTAATCAAAACAATATGGTACTGGCACAAAAACAGAAATATAGATCAATGGAACAAGGTAGAAAGCCGAGAGATAAACCCAGGCACCTATGGTCAACTAATCTTTGACAAAGGAGGCAAGGATATACAATGGAGAAAAGACAGTCTCTTCAATAAGTGGTGCTGGGAAAACTGGATAGCTACATTTAAAAGAATGAAATTTGAACACTTCCTAACACCATAGACAAAAATTAACTCAAAATGGATTAGAGACCTAAGTTTAAGACCGGACACTATAAAACTCTTAGAGGAAAACATAGGAAGAACACTCTTTGACATAAATCACAGTAAGATCTTTTTTGATCCACCTCCTAGAGTAATGAAAATAAAAACAAAGATAAACAAATGGGACCTAATGAAACTTCAAAGCTTTTGCACAGCAAAGGAAACCATACACAAGACGAAAAGACAACCCTGAGAATGGAAGAAAATATCTGCAAACAAATCAACGGACAAAGGATTAATCTCCAAAATATATAAACAGCTCATGCAGCTCAATATTAAAAAAACAAACAACCCAATCCAAAAATTGGCAGAAGACCTAAATAGACATTTCTCCAAAGAAGACATACAGATGGCCAAGAAGCACATGAAAAGCTGCTCAACATCACTAATTATTAGAGAAATGCAAATCAAAACTACAATGAGGTATCACCTCACACCAGTTAAAATGGGCATCATCAGAAAATCTACAAAAAACAAATGCTGGAGAGGGTGTAGAGAAAAGGGAACCCTCTTGCACTGTTGGTGGGAATGTAAATTGATACAGCCACTATGGAGAACAGTATGGAGGTTCCTTAAAAAACTAAAAATAGAATTACCATATGACCGAGCAATCCCACTACTGGGCATGTACCCAGAGGAAACCGCAATTCAGAAAGACACATGCACCCCAATGTTCATTGCAGCTCTATTTACAATAGCCAGGTCATGGAAGCAACCTAAATGCCCATCGACAGACGAATGGATAAAGAGGAAGTGGTACATATATGCAATGGAATATTACTCAACCATAAAAAGGAATGAAATTGGGTCATTTGTAAAGATGTGTATTGATCTAGAGACTGTCATACAGAGTGAAGTAAGTCAGAAAGAGAAAAACAAATATCGTATATTAACACATATATGTGGAACCTAGAAAATGTACAGATGAACCGGTTTGCAGGGCAGAAATTGAGACACAGATGTAGAGGACAAATGTACGGACACCAAGGGGTGAAAGCGGCAGGGCGTGAGGGTGGTGGTGGGATGAATGGGGAGATTGGAATTGACATGCATACACTGATGTGTATAAAATGGATGACTAATAAGAACCTGCTGTATAAAAAAATAAATAAAATAAAATTCAAAAAAATAATTTAAGACTTATGAAGAATGATAAAGTGAAGAAAGAAGAAAACGGGATCCAGAATAGCCCTTGTATACCCTGCTTGTGGACATCTGCGAATTAAGAATTTCTTGTGAAATAGAGATGGATATTATCACTGGGTCATAATATTTTGGATAATCTTTATTTTCTAATTTATAATATTTTAATGGTGGTGATGGTGATGTGTATATGTATGTGTACATGCACATGTATGTGTTTTATGCTGAGTATGTATAATATTCATAATAAGATGAAGCAAATAAACCATTTGTATAATAAAAAAAAAGAAACTGGAAAACACCATAATTCTAGATGAGAAGATTAATTTTCCCTCAGTAATATATAGGCCTAATATAATTCTAATCATATCAATAGAAGTTTTTTTTTCCTCTTTGTATCCCTTCTTTTTTTTTAATTGAATTATAGTTGATTTACAGTATCATATTAGTTTCAGGTGTATGGCAAAGTGATTCAGATATATATATATATGTGTGTGTGTGTGTGTGTGTGTGTGTGTGTGTGTGTGTATATATATATACCTTTTTCAGATTCTCTTCTATTTTGGTTATTGCCAGATATTGAATATAATTCCCTGTGCTATCATAGGTCTTTGTTGTTTACCTATTTTATAAATAGTGTATATCTGTTACTCCTAAACTCCTAATTTATCTGTCACTCCCTTTCCCCCTGTCACTCCCTTTCCCCTTTGGCAACCATAAGTTTGTTTTTTATGTTTGTGAGTTTCTTTCTGTTTTGTCAATAAGATGATTTGTATCATTTTTTAGATTCCACATATAAGTGGTATCATGTGATACTTGTCTTTCTCTGTCTGACTTACTTCACTTAGTATGATCCTCGCTAGGTCCATCTGAAACGGAGCAGGACCCTATGGTCCTTGCCCCCACCACGTCCTCAGCCTGCCTTTTGTCTGGGGGAAAACTTTAGCCGAAGAATAAGTTTAATCAGAGAAGTGAGAAAATGCAGAAACAAAGGAAAACAGTCCAACAAGACTAAATAATAATAGTTTAGTCATTAAGCAAAGTCAAGGACCTGTAGTTCCTCCTCAAAGGCTATAGATAATATTCTGAGCCGTGTCCTGCGAGCTGTCTTATAGATACTGAAACCCCCACCAGGTGGAAGAGGTTAATACATGATGACCAGACTGTAGCCATGACATAAGCTGCCACAATTCCGAGAACAGCCTCAAAGAAATGGGAACAAACCCACCCTGGAACAGAAGATTAACTGTACTTAACACAATCAAGATGATGGTGGTCAGACCATTGGTGGATGACCAATTTCAAGATGAGCGTCAGAGCTGACTGTGCTGTTTCTACATGTAGCCCCCCCCCCCCCCCCCCCCGCCTATAAAAGCTCTTGCCCACTGATTGTCAGTGGGAGGAGTCGGCCTTTGGACAAGAGCCTGCCCCGCAACCTGGTTGCTGGCCTCCAAAATAAAGCAAGCTTCCCCTTCCACGAGGCTTGCCTCTTTATTGGCTTTTGAGCGGCGAGCAGCTGGACCCACTTTAGGTAAGTATTTGGTTCCCAGCGTGAGGCTGGGCTCTCGCGATATCTGGCTCCCAGGTTTCCCTGAGTAGGGCCGCCGCCATGAAGATGCACTGGGTTGGCTGTGAGGAGCCCTCTGCTTGTGGCTTATTGGCCCTGAGAGGGGGATTTGGGGGGACGTTCCTAGCAGGTTCCCAAACCATTTGTTTCGGGGCTCCTCCCTGTTTCTCCCCTGCTCGGCACTGGCTACCAATGTACGCTTTCCCTTGGTGGAACGGAAAGATGCCTCACGACGAGCTGACGAGCTCCAAGACCCAGTAAGTCCACCGGAGTGCACCCGGCAAACTTCTCTTTTGAGCACGAAGCGTCGTTTGGGTGTTTTGCTAGTTGGTTCTGATGTGTGTCTGACGTCGAGGCCTGTTTGTGTTGGGAAGTGTTTGGGACTTTATCAGTCATCTCTCGGAGGATTTGTGACAGTTCTGTTTTCTGGTGTATGAGTGTATATTCCATTTGTGTGATTGGTATCTTTGTTGTCTTTTGTAAAATGGGAAATTCAGGTTCAATTCATTAGAAAAACCTTAGCTATGATATTATGACTAAAGAAAAAGAAAGATGATTTTTTTAACAATATATGACAATGGTATTCTTTAGACTCTGGAAAAAAATGGTTAAGATGAAACTCTTTTGAAACTCCAGAACTGTTTCTGTTTGCATATGCAGTTAGAGAAAGCTAGCTTGATAAAATACTGTTTTCAGAATTCTGACCCTGAGAGAACAAAAATATACTTCGGAGAAAACTTGAAGTTAGCTCTCATCATGTCCTTGAAATACAAACACAGCCCACTTTGCCTGAGACTTCAGCCTTTCGTTAATTAGTAGAACTTCAGAAGATGTTTGGGTTTATTAAACACGCATCTTGTACCACATTAAGGAGAAATTATGCTACAAGAAAAATGTAAGTTTTTAGAGGTTATGGAATATGTTCTTAAGTTTGCCAATCAGTAAATGCTGGAGTAACAGTTCAGTTACTTGTTTCTTGGTTTTGTTAAGGATTTTAAGGGTTAAAAATTGTAATATGTAATTAAAGCTACTAAAAACCAAGTTAAAAGCAGATAAATCACTTGCAACATGTAAAGCCATCAGATAATGTTCTTACCAACAAAGAGTTCTTCTAAATCAGTAAGAAAAAGATGATTACCCAAAATGGGCAAAGAACCATATGAACAAGCGGTTCTTAAAAAGAGGACATTCAAGTGGCCAGCGGATGAGTTGAAACCCTGGGGCACTTACAGGAGAGTGAGAGCATGGGAATGGAATGATGATTACCTGCCAGAGGCAACAGAGCCCCTGGAACGTGAAACGGCTTTGTTACATAGCTGCGCTTGGGACATACTTAAGTTCAATTATGTGAAATGGTCATTTATTATTGTTGGTTATTTATTATTACTCTACTTGAACGTAACTTGACAACGTATGGCTTATCCTAACTTTTTTTTTTAATTAATTAATTTATTTATTTTTGGCTGCATTTGGTCTTCGTTGCTGCACGCCAGCTTTCTGTAGTTGCGGTGTGCAGGCTTCTCATTGCAGTGGCTTCTCTTGTTGCAGAGCACAGGCTCTAGGCTCATGGGCTTCAGTAGTTGTGGCATGTGGGCTCAGTAGTTGTGGCTCACGGGCTCTAGAGCACAGGCTCAGTAGTTGTGGCACATGGGCTTAGTTGCTCCACGGCATGTGGGATCTTCCCGGACCAGGGCTCAAACCTGTGTCCCCTGCATTGGCAGGCGGATTCTTAACCACTGAGCCACCAGGGAAGCCCCTTATCCTTAACTCTTAAATAAAAGAAGCTTAGTTTTAGCAAGTAGACATATTTCCCTGTGAATTTTCTTAGCTTCCCCAACCCGGTCAGGAATGTCAGACCCCAGGGTCCACTCTCTGCCCTTAGACTCAGCATCTAGGGAGCATTCCCTTGGCCAACATCTAGAGGGCTATTTTGCAGATATTCCAAAATGATAGCTCTTGAATAAATAATAATACATACATTGCCAATCAAATTCAAAGTTGGTCTTTTTAAGTGGCAGATCCCTTTTTGTCACACAAATTCTTACATAGAACTCCAACATGTAAGACAGGTAAAGAGGAGCTTGGTTGAGGCCAAGAAGGACCCTGTCTGCTTTGCCTCCTTTTTGCCTCTTGTGGCAGCCCCTCTCTCCAGGGGCAGCACCCTGCAGCCAACACTTTTTACATGACTTTAAGGAAAAAGTGTTGCTGACATTCCGCCTGTGTACACCAGCACCGGATTAAATCTTGGAGACAGAGTTTTGGGTGAAGTAGAAAAGAATAGCTTTATTGCTTTGCCAGGCAAAGGGGGCCACAGCGGGCTAATGCCCTCAAAACTGTGTACCCCTGGAGGGGGTAGTGCGGAGTTTTATAGTAATGGTTCAAAGAGGATGTGATCAGCTGATGGACATTCTTCTGATTGGCTGGTGGTGAGGTAATTGGGAGTCAGCATCATCAACCTTCTGGTTTCAACCAGTCTAGGGTCTATGTGCTTGTGGTCAGTAGTTTTCACCTGGAGGGGGTCTGCTTCCTGTACAAACAACTCAGGAGTGTGTCAGGCCTTTATCTGTATCTTTCAGGGAACTGGGAGTTAGGTGATTCTGCTATGTGATGGATTTATAGTCTAAATTGTCATCATTTCCCCAGCCCAACAGCTGTTCTCTGTTTCTACATCTTCACAATTCCCAATCATAACTCTTAAGTCAACATTTTACTTCAAAAGTCCGGGACACAGGGGCTTGTATGTGGCTTCAAAAGCAACTTCTAATTTTAAGTACTGGGTTCAATAGTGTTGAGCGAGCTCCATAAGGAAGAATGTATAATCACTTTTGTTAATTTGTTCAATATGTGCAAACCTAAAGCATTTTGTTACTTAAGTGTATATCAAAACATCACATTGGACACTATAAATATATAACATTCTTTTTTCTCAAATAGACCTCATAAAGCTAGAAAAAAATGAAATTAAAATGAAACATTAAAAAAAGAATCTAAGGGAAACAACAAAATACTATTTTTTGCCCTCAAGGGTCCCATTTACTTTGCTGAGCCATCAATTGAGTCATCTGTTCTGACTCAAAGCAAGGTCAGTAACTTGTGGGAGAAACTGAAAGGACCCAGAGGTGTCAAGACAAAGTGTAGAAGGTGTTCCTGGAGCCCACAGGCCTCCTGATCAGCGTTTCTCAGCAGGGGCCTCACTGGCATTTGGGGCAACATCATTCTTCCCTGGGCAAGTTGTGTCTAACCATTATGAAGCGTTTGTCATTCTTGACCTCACACATCAAGTGCAAGAAGCACGCAGCTGTCAGTCATTGCAATAACCCAAAATGCCCGGACTCCTTTCCAAACGCCCCTGAGAGGTGGTGCCAGCCTTGGCTGAGCATTACCGAATAACTTGCCATTTTAAGGAACAATATAGGGATCTCGCAGCGTGGGCTAACGTTTGGGGGTTGGCCCACAACAGTTACTGAGGAGCTGTGAGCTCATGTGACACCAGTGAGTATTAAGGTTTTACTTTATAGAGTGTGTAAAACATTTATTGTGTCCATTCTCCAGCTAAAGCTTTCAGTTCAGTTTGGTTTCTTTTTATGACTGTTCATTCTGGCTGCCTTGAATATATGACTGACATTAGGTTTACTGGAATTGCCGTCATTGTCATTTCTACGTTACAAACACCGCATGTGAAGCTGTGTTCTTCATTCTTCCTGGAGGTCTGACCTCTTTGTTTCTGTGGCTTTGCTCATCTGTACTGGGAAGCGTATAGACAGGGCAGTGCTTTTAAAGTGAAGCACTTTTTAGTGTTTTGCTGATTTTGAGATATACTCCAGAGGAAAATAAGGATAAGAATCCATATTTGAAAAAAGGTATGCCCCGAGTGTGGCCTGTTTCTCCATGTCTGCCAAGCTGAAATGATCTCTTAGATGCAAATGATTTCATGGGCTCTGGACCACCGATTTTACATAATGTAAGCTTGGGAGGCACACCAGGGCAGCTCACCTCTAAATTGTAGAGTGGAGACATCAGGGGAAAAGAGTGAGGGCAAAGGAGTAGGAGAAGAATTGAGCAGGTAAGGAATGGCAGGAAATATATCGAGAGAGGAAAATTGATTCTTTAAGCATTCAGTACGAAGAGTTTCATTGTTTCCTGGTCCATAATTAAGTGTTTTGAATACTTTTTCATGTTTTATGATTAACAGAAAAGTTGGCTAACAGCTTCTTTGAAGGTCACTCGTTTATTATGAAATCAACATAAGCAATTCAGGAAGGGGAGATTCCCAATCTCACCTCCTTCCTCTCTCAAAATTGTTTTTTCCTGTCCAACACCTCTCACCTCCTACTGTACCATATGTCTCCAACATCCTAGTTAAAGGACTGCCATTGTCCAGGTTCCCAAACTTGCATCATGATAGCAAGAACTTGAGTGCCTGGTCAGTAAACATACAGACCAATGGCCTGTCCCATCAAAATTCACATTCAGCTGCTGTGGATTGGGGTCTAGATGCAGGTGCCGTGTATCGTCAGGCACATTTGGGAAGCACCTAACACAGCTCTTTGATCTTCCTTTGATAAAAATGTACATGGCAGGACAACACAAAGACTAAAGTTTTGGATACAAGCTCATGAATATGGGGACAAATGACCTTTTCATTATATGTGAACTTTTCACATGTCCAAAGGAGAAGTAACTTCATTACTTAGAAAATATTTCTGTATGCTGCAAAATTACACAACACATAGAAATTTCTAGAATACAATAGAAACTCGTCCCTGCCCACAGTACATTTCAAGGGAAACTTCTCTCCCCACCATCAAACGGCCAAGATAATCAACAACTGTTTTACTTTTTAAAGAAAAAAAAAGTTTGCTTTGTTAATTTTTGTCTGATTTGGAAAAAACCTGGAACATAAATAGAAGATTAATATAGAAGCAGCATACATGAGGTGTAAGATTTAATTTCTAAAACTGGTAACTCACAACCTCTCAGAATTATTTAATACAGTTTAGATGCTTTGGGGAGAAAGAATAAGTTACAAGTCATGTTTTCACAACACTTTCAAATGCTCATGTCTCAAGAGATAATGAAATAAGAGTAATAAAAGACCAGGTGTGAATGTAAATTGATTAAAAGCAAATTCATTTTAAGAAATTAATAATACTAGTTCATATTATTGAGTGCCTAGCAGATGCCAACTCTATGCTTGTTTTTTTTTTTTAATAAATTTATTTATTTAATTCAGTTATTTTTGGCTGCATTGGGTGTTCGTTGCTGCACGCGGGCTTTCTCTAGTTGCGGTGAGCAGGGGCTACTCTTCATTGCGCCGTGTGGACTTCTCATTGCAGTGGCTTCTCATTGCAGAGCATGGGCTCTAGGCGTGCAGGCTTCAGTAGTTGTGGCACGTGGGCTCAGTAGTTGTGGCTCGTGGGCTCTAGAGACACAACTTGCGGGCTTACTTTCTCTGCAGCATGTGGGATCTTCCCGGACCAAGGCTCGAACCCGTGTCCCCTTCATTGGCAGGCAGATTCTTAACCACTGTGCCACCAGGGAAGCCCCTGTGCTTGGTGTTTTTATCTATATTATTTCATTTAGTCCACATGACAATCCTACAAGGGATTATCAGTTTTTCATAAGAGAGGACTATGAGTCCCACAGGAGTCATAGTCTTAAGTCCAAAGTTCTTGTCCAGAGTCACACAGAATTTCAGGAATTGGGTCCCTAGTCAGTAAACTAGTCTCTTGGTCTATTTATGGTTAGTCTAAACCATAGAACTTAGCCTCTAAATTGGGACACTTATAACAGTGAAAAGGAGTGCTGTGATAATTACAGGTATAAGTTGAGTCTGTCCTGAGGACAGTGGATGTTTGGCCACTCATATGTGCATAGAGCTAGTTTATTTAGTCATCAGGCAAAATAAGCATGGGGTGGGGTATAAGAATTGAATTGGGGCATATAAAAATACTTGCTAACTTTTAAAGATGGCTCCAAAATACAAAAGAAAAACTGCAAAATCACAGATAATGAACATTATGTTAACTTAGTCAATCACAACTCAACTGAAATCTTCTATAATTATGTGTGAATTCTATTTAATAAGTACAGTGATATTCTTACTGAATGCAAGTTTGTGTGCCCAACACACAGTGAGTCCAAACAACCAAAACGTCGGAGTTTGGAGCAGAGAAAAGGCTTATTGCAGGGCCATGCGAGGCGATGGGTGGGCCATGCCCAAAAAACCCCAAACTCCCCAAAGGGTTTCAGCAAAGCACTTTTAAAGGCAAACTGGAGGGAGGGGGGCATGGTTAGTTACAAACTTCTTGGTGCCAGAATCCTTCATTCTTGCAGCTGTCCCCATAGGTCATAATGCTCCTGTAAACCTCCAACAAAACACATGTTATTCTCTGTTCTGCAACTTTTTACCTTTATATGAATGGACTCTTAAAGGTCAGAGACTTGAGAATGGGCTATCCTGCATATTTCAGGCTATACGCAACATTCTTTTACAAAAGGTGCAGAGCCAGCATGACTAAGCACAGGCAACAGAGCACAAAGGTTAAAGCAAAAGGAACAGATCTAATATAAAGTCAGATTTGTTTTTCCCTATTACAGTATATATGATCTTTTTTTTTAATATAAGTTTATTTATTTATTTATTTTTGGCTGCATTGGGTCTTCGCTGCCGCGCACAGGCTTTCTCTAGTTGCGGCGAGTGGGGGCTACTCTTAATTGCGGTGCCCAGGCTTCTCATTGCAGTGGCTTCTCTTGTTGCGGAGCACGGGCTCTAGGCACGTGGGCTTCAGTAGTTGTGGCACGTGGGATTCAGTAGTTGTGGCTCGCGGGCTGTAGAGCTCAGGCTCAGTAGTTGTGGTGCATGGGCTTAGTTGCTCTGCAACATGTGGGATCTTCCCGGCCCAGGGATCGAACCCGTGTCCCTGCATTGGCAGGCGGATTCTTAACACTGTGCCACCAGGGAAGCCCCAGTATATTTGATCTTATGTGCTTCAGAGCCTCCAAAAAACCTCAGACCATACAGTTTCCATTAGTCTCCACTGCCCACCATGAAGAAAAGCTTCAAGTGCCACCATGTCCAAAATACCTTTATCCTTTGCATCTAAGAGTGGTCAACATGACCCTTGTCATTTTCAGACCTACAGAGAACTCAAGTGATTTGCTAAAGGACATGCAGTGAGTGGTAGAACTAGAAGGAAACATCCCAATTCATGCTCCATTTCCTTTCCAGATTTTGTTCTCTAGACTCTTCTTTTTTTTTCAGTTTTAATATTTTTTATTGAAGTATAGTTGATTTACAATGCTGTGTTAATTTCTGCTGTACAGCAAAGTGATTCAGTTATACATATGTATACATATATATATATATATATATATACACATTATTTTTTTATACTTTTCCATTATGGTTTATCATAAAAGCTTACATCTGCTAACCCTAACCTCCCACTCCATCCCTCCTCCAACCCTCTCCCCATTGGCAACGACCAGTCTGTTCTCCATGTCCGTGATTCTGTTTCTGTTTCATAGATAGGTTCATTTGTGTCATATTTTAGATTCCACATATAAGTGATATCATATGATATTTGTCTTTCTCTGTCTGACTTACTTCACTTAGTATGATAATCTCTAGTTGCATCCATTGTTGCTGCAAATAGCATTATTTTGTTCTTTTTTTATGTCTGAGTAGTATTCCATTGTATATATGTACCACATCTTCTTTATCCATTCACCTGTCGATGGACATTTAGGTTGCTTCCATGTCTTGGCTATTGTGAATAGTGCTGCTATGAACATAGGGGTGCATGTATCTTTTTGAATTACAGTTTTATCTGGATATATGCCCAGGAGTGGGATTGCTGGATCAAATGGTAGCTCTATTTTTCGTTTTTTAAGGAACCTCCATACTGTTCTCCATAATGGCTGTACCAATTTATATTCCCACCAACTGTGTAGGAGGGTTCCCTTTTCTCCACACCGTCTCCAGCATTTGTTATTTGTAGACTTTTTGATGATGGCCATTCTGACTGGTGTGAGGTGGTACCTCATTGTAGTTTTGATTTGTATTTCTAGATTCTTCTTGAGTAAGAATATTAATCTCCATCATGGACTGTCTGTTCACAGCATTACACACTTCACCCACAATATCACATTCCATATTTTATCAATCTTAGGAAGAGATCTGTACTATTATTACTATCTCTTGCCTAGAGATAAGGAAACTGGGGCACTAGGAGCTGAAGATACTTGCATGATCTCACATATCTACATGGCCCTCTCAGAATCTCTGTTGTTTTTTAAGTTAATTAATTTATTCACTTCTTAATTTACACACACGTAAAGTTTACCTTTTAAGGTGCACAGTTCTATGAGTTTTGACAAGTGCATAGCATTATCTCCTAGCAAGGCTTTACATTAGGTTCTGAGGGATATAAAGAAAAATAAGGTGAAGACCTAGCTTTGAACAGAGTTTATAGTCCAATGGTCATGTATCCACACTATAGTAGCAGTTTTCCTTCTTTGAGTCAGAAATGCTCTTAGAAATGTGGAAGTGCTTTAATGTTGTTCTGGCAGGTAATGGTTTCTTCCTTGATGGGGGGTGGAGACTGCCTGTGTGATCAACCATAAGCAAAATTTCTGCTGTTTAGGGCTGTGAGCTCAGAACAATTTTAGACAAAAGCAAACTGTGTTAGGAGGGCAAATGCCTATTCTATATAGAATGTCATGTTTGGGGCAAATTACTCTAAAGTGTTTGGAAATACAAAGGAATGGTTTCTGTATTGTGAGGTAGCAACTGTTTCTTTTGTATCGGGTGAGAGATTCCATTTACTACATTTTAAGGATGTAAAGGTAACCATTACCACAAAGAACTTTTTTTATAAGACTAAAAACTCACTTTCTCCTTTGGACTATATCATGTTTAGACCATAAGGAAATGTTTTCTTTCAATAGCTGTTCATTTAGCAACAACCTCCCTGTGTAACACAGAGGTTACAAATGGGAGGATATATATTTAGCTGAATTCAAAACCCATTTCTATATGTTCTGAATTGCATGTGTAAAGGAAAAGCCAATTTTTTTTTCTTTGATGGGAAGTTTCACTGTTATAATAGTGTTCATTTTTCCTTAATTTATAATTTCACATATATCCAAACAGCAGAAATATGTTAAACCCGTGAAAATGAAAATATCTTTTTTTAAAAAAATTTTATTGGAGTATAGTCAATTTACAATGTTGTATTAGTTTTCAGGTGTACAGCAAATTGATTCAGTTATACACACAAATACACACACACACACACACACACACACACACACACACATATTCTTTTTCAGATTCTTTACCCATATAGGTTATTACAGAATACTGAGTAGAGTTCTACAGTAGTAGTCACAGTTGGTTATCTATTTTATATATAGTAGTGTGTGTATGTTAATCCCAAGCTCCTAATTTATCCCTCCCCTCCATACATTTGTTTCCCCTTTGGTAACCATAAATTTGTTTTCGAAATTTGTGAGTCTGTTTCTGTTTTGTAAATAAGTTCATTTGTACCATTTTTTTTAGATTCCACATAGAAGTGATATCATATGATATTTGTCTTTCTCTGTCTGACTTCAGTTAGTAAGATAATATCTAGGTCCATCCATGTTGCTACAAGTGGCATTATTTCATTCTTTTTTTGGCTGAGTAATATTCCATTGTATATATGTACTACATCTTCTTTATCCATTCCTCTGTTGATGGTCATTTAGATTGCTTCCATGTTTTGACTATTGTAAATAGTGCTGTTATGAACATAGGGATGCATGTATCTTTTTGAATTGGAGTTTTCTCCAGATAAATGCCCAGGAGTGGGATTACTGGATCATATGGTAGTTCTATTTTTAGGTTTTTAAGGAATCTCCATACTGTTCTCCATAGTGGTTGTACCAATTTACACTCTCACCAACAGTGTAGGAGGGTTCTCTTTTTCTCCACAACCTCTCCAGCATTTATTGTTAGTAGACTTCTGATGATGGCCATTCTGACTAGTGTGAGGTGATACCTCATTGTAGTTTTGATTTTCATTTCTCTGATAATTATTGATGTTGAGCATCTTTTCATATGCTTTTTGGACATCTGTATGTCTTCTTTGGAGAAATGTCTATTTAGATCTTCTGCCCGTTTTTTGATTGGGTGGTTTGTTTTCTTGACATGGAACTGCATGAGGTGTTTTTATATTTTGGAAATTAATCCCTTGTAGGTTGCTTCATTTGCAAATATTTTCTTCCATTCTGTAGGATGTCTCTTCTCTTGGTTTATGATTTCCTTTGCTGTGCAAAAGTTTTTTAAGTTTAATTAGGTCCCATTTGTTTGTTTTTATTTTCATTACTCTAGGAGGTGGATCAAAAAAGATATTGTTGCGATTTATGTCAAAGAGTGTTCTGCCTATGTTTTCCTCTAAGAGTTTTATAATGTCCAGCCTTACATTTAGGTCTTTTATCCATTTTGAGTTTATTTTTGCGTATCGTATTAGAGAATGTTCTAATTTCATTCTTTTACATGTAGCTGTCCAGTTTTCCCAGTACCACTTATTGAAGAGACTGTTTTTTCTCCATTGTGTATTCTTGCCTTTTTTGTCATAAAGATCATAGGTCTGTGGGTTTATTTCTGGTCTTTCTATCCCGTCCATTGAGCTATATTTCTGTTTTTGCACTAGTACCTTGCTGTTTTGATTACTGTAGCTTTGTAGTATAGTCTGAATTCAGGGAGCCTGGTTCCTCCAGCTCTGTTTTTCTTTCTCAGGATTGCTTTGGCTATTTGGGGTCTTTTGTGTTTCCATACAAATTTTAAAATTTGGAAAAGCCAGTTCTTACGTACAGTCAGAAGAAATCAAGGTATCTTGTTCTTATGTACAGTTAGAAGAAATCAAGATAAAAATGTTCATTTAAGTTTTGGGAAGTTCTTATATGTTTGAGCTCTTTCATGATCAGAAATTGATGGAATGCACTTATCCATTGGAGAGTATATCTTTTTTTAATCGAAGCTAAAAGGAAAATAAGAGATGCAAATCTATTTTTAGACTGTGATCCAGTATCAGTGTTATGATGGCCTTCCATTCACTGGCTCATGCAAGGACCATCATGATGCTTTAGTTATGGAGATAAATACCAGAGAAAGTAATGAACAAATAAAGGATTTACAGGCTTTCTCACATCTTATTTTCTATAACTGCAAAACTGGGCATTCAGGAATGCCTGGGGAATCTCTCCAGGGTAGCTTTTCTCTGATGATTGATTGGCCTTCAGCTTATATGCACTGGGAAAGCCCCGTTTGCTTCCTAGATCGTCACTGTGCTGGTCTGCACTTTTCTCAGAGGAAGGAAGGCCCCTGGAAGGCCCACTTAAGTTCTCTGACTGGTTTAGTCTTGCTAATTCTTCTCTTGGACTGGAATTCCTCCATTTAAATTCTGGCCGTTGCTGCTATTCATGCCCTGAATTCTGGCCCTCACCTTGATCAGCATTGCATCTCTATCTGGGCTCAGAAAATCTGAGATGTCCCCAAACTATACAAAAAAAAATTACTTAAATGGGGAAAGGAGTTACATACCTTGTTATAAGTCTTGGAAAGAGTTTTGTGTTGGGTGCCAGGTACCAAGTGTGGACATTTCCTGCCAACTCTTTTCATGAGCTAGATTTTAATATCCTACTCGGAAGAACACACCTCAAGTTTAACATGGAAGATGGGGCTTATTTGGAACCCAGATTATTTGGGAAGACAATATAAAGCAAGCTACTTGTTGTGCTGGTTCAAGAATAATTGTTCTGGAAGCAATCCACTGTGGCAACCCTGCCCACCCATCTGTGGCTCTGGTTTCATGCTCTCCTGGAGAAGAAGAGACAGGAAGAACTTTTTCATTTCCTGGCTCAATTCAGAGTTTCTGAAAGAAGCCCAGCGAACCTAATATTCATGCACTTTTTCCTTCTAAGGGGTAGATTTTATACATTGTAATGTATTTTTTTCCATTTTGACCAGGGAGTTAGTAAATTATGTCCGAAGCCAAATCTAGCTTATCACCTATTTGTGTACAGCCTAGGAGCTACAAATGTGCTTAATATTTTTAAGAGGTTGAAAAATAATGAAAAGCAGTTAATATTTTGTGACATGTGAAAATCATATGATATTGAATATTAAATTTCATTGTCCCTAAATAAAGTCCCTAAATAGCCATGCTCATTTATTTATATATTGTCTAGGGCTGCTTTCATGCTACAGTAGCATAGTTGAGTATTTGCAGCAGAGCTTGTATGACTTACAAAGCCTAAAATATTTACTGTCTGGTGTTTTACAGAAAAAAAAAGCTTACCAAACTAGAGCTAGAGCAACTAACATTCAACATAGCAGCTGAATCAGCCCCCACTATCTTGCTTTCTCAGTGTTTATTTGCTTAACCATGTATTGCAATGAGTAGCTTTGGTATGGCTATAAACTCTGTTCTGGGAAATACAGAAGGTGCCAAAGATGTATGAAGTTTAGTGTAAATATAAGGAAATTAAAAACTCTTCCAAGTGACTTTTATAGAGAGAAAAAATATTGTAGATAATTTTCTTCATTTGATACAACTAACTCTCCTTTAGGCAAAATAATCTTAGAAAAAGTTTTATTAATTACAATAAAACTCTAATAATTTATTCTTCAGTTTATTAGTCTGCCTGCCCACTCCATGTTCTACCCACAAGATGTGCAAATTATTATGAGTTTAGCCTCCTACTCCTTAAAAAATCTTTGCTTCCTTAGAGATTACAGAACGAAGATTTAATTAAATTGAAATTGAGAAAACAACTGTAAAATCTGGAGTTTGAAGAACATCAATTTAGGGGAGAATTTAGCAAAGCACAAATCTTGCTGGGTTTATTAGAAGCTCCGAATGATTCTGCTATCTAGAGTCACAGTAGAAGTGTATGTAGTCTTTGTCCCTCATATTTGCTTAAAGGATCACTTCCTTTAATTACAGGCCTATCTTCTCAGTCATGCTGGGTGTTGTGCTGCCCCATATTTTGCAGGTGAAAATGTGACTATTTCACCCTTATAGCATCTGATGGGAAAAGTTGTATAAAGATCCTAATGTCTAGGAGATTTTGAGACATTTATAATCTCTGAACTAGACTTTGAAGAACTGATTTAGAGTTTTCATGATTGGGTTCATGGTTTCACTGAAGTGCCATTGGAAGCAGTTCCAAGACTTAACAAGTGGGACATGTTTAGGTAAACTATGGCACAGTGGTTTAGTGAAAAACAAAAACACAATTCAAAATGGTATGGAGATTATGCCAATATGCAGAAGTAAGTATGAAAAATAACACCAACATTCATAACTAAAATTATATACACCCCTAAGGAGACAAGGGAGTTAGAACAGAGCAGCAATCCTCAAAATGTGGTCTCCAGCACCCTGCAGATCCATGAACTGGGTGTCTGCCATAAGAAAAACATGGGAACCCAAAGTTACTGTTTAGAAACTTTTATAACAACAGTAAGTTTGCTGTTGATTTTTTTTAAAAAAACACTAATTTAGCTTGTACTTATTATGTCTTCTTTTTACCTTCTTTCTTTTTGTGTCTTTTAAAAAAAAATTTAAATTAATTTTATTGAAGTATAGTTGATTTACAATGTTTTTTAAATTTCTGCTGTACAGCAAAGTGACTCAGTTATATACACATACACATACATTCTTTTCCATTATGGTTTATCACAGGATATTGAATATAGTTCCTGTGCCATACAGTAGGATCTTGTTTTTATGTCTCTTTTATTTCATTTTTATTTAGTAATTAATTTTCATTTAGTTATTCACTTTTATTTTATTTCACAAAAGAATGTAATGGACTGGAAAAAATAAACTTCCTTACAGAGAGTTTGAGAAACACTTTGTATATTGAAAAAAAATGTGTTGTTTAACATTAAATAAGTTACACATTTTTAAGAAGAAATGTCACTGTATAGACCTGAGGATTTTATTTTAATAAAAGGCTCTGGTGACACCTGGTCAGTTATCTGTTACCAAGTTACTGTACTTGGCCTGAATGAGAGAGTTGTTTTTTTCTTTTCCTTGGGTTTAAGCAACTTTTAAATACCAAATGCTGTTGATGCAGCAGGGGTGTGGCAACAAAATTCTGTTTAAATGGCTAAATCATTGCTGAAACATAATTTAAGGGGGGGAAACAGCAACCCTACAGAAATGTGTCGATTAAGTTCCTGTGCAACCAGATAGAAATGTCAGGATCTTCCTCCACTTAAGATGCAGGGACCAGAGCACTGAGGCAGGAGAAAAGAACTTGATTTACAATTTGGGGGAAAAACCAGCAGTAAAATAATTGCGAGCTGGAAAGCAATCTCACTCCTGCTAAATTGCTTTCCTCCTTGCGTGCTCCATTTAGGGGCGATATTCGGATACTTACATTTAGTTTGCGCATATTTTCTTTCCCTTGTGAATATTCCATCTTGTCGGATTAGGACTGTTTCTCTGCTGTGATCAGCAAAATAGAATATCCTAGTTGCCAAGAATTGGATTATGCCTGAAGCTTTATAAATAGGAAGTGGTTTTTTTTTTTTTTTTTTTTTTTTTTTATGTACAAAGGTGACAAGCTGGCTAGTCACGAGAATATTCTGGTCCCTAAATTGCAAAAATGTGGATTCTTTTCAAATAAGCTTTAATTTGGGTTCATGAGAATCAGAGACATGAAAAGCACATTGCAAATTTTAAAGAGTTGGTAAAATATTAACAATAACAACAACCGCTACTACTACAAATATAGTTTGTGGCAGATTTAATGAATGATGTTGGTGTTGCTTACAGCTTGCTTTCCCCATGAAGTATTTAAACAAAGGAGGTTTTCCCCTCTTGGCCAGGAGTAATTACCTCTAGGAATTAAGCTTATATTCATGGGTACGAAAATAAGATGTGTGTTGTACTGCCAAACCCTTATTTAGCTGGTTCTCTGAATCACACAGATATTTAGTCATTTCTTTATAATTTTTGAAAGTCAGTGACAAAATTTGGCTTAGAAGTTTGGTTCTGATGCCAAGTGTTCTGCCCATGGAAGCAAATTTTTATGCCTTACAAAGAGCAAGAATTTAAAGATCAAAAATATCTTTATATTAACACATCTGAGTGCCTCTTAGTTTTATCTTTCTTGCTCACATTAGGAGATGTTTTTGGTTTGCTAACAAGAAATGCAAACCTGACATTCATTTTGATAAGCGCCTCCTGTGAGCCGCATTAGGAGCTGGAATCAAAATTCTACTGCTCTCCAAAGGTAAGGCATAAATTATCATTTGGGAAAAAAAAATAGAGGAAAAATAAATAGGAATAAATAATGCAAATTAGGTTTGAGCCAAGAACATGCCTGTTTTAAATTTAAAATTTGCTCTAAGCCAGAGCGGATTATATCCTGGGTACCACCTAGAGGAGGATGGAGATAAATAGGAAGGGAATTTTTATTTTAAAAAAAGTCTACAGAACCTCAAGCTGTAAGCCCTAAAATTGGTAGTCTGTGACTCTCCTGGGCAGACATTTGCCCCACATGGACCAGATCTTCCTGGCATTGATTAGCACGGGCACTGTGGGCCATGCCTTCTCATACCTACTCTCACACCTACAGGTTACATGCAAGAGCCCACTCGCTCTTGGAATTAAAAATAAATGTATCTTTGTCATGAGCCTAAGTCAGCCCACAGTTCTGCATTGCCCTGTGACTAGGAGGATTTTAAGAGCGGTAAATGACAAATGGGGGGTTAGAAGTTTAAATTACATGTGATTGTGCACACACATGCACACATACACCCACACATGCACATACATACACACCACACAAACACACATATGCACATACATACACATCCACACATGCTTGCATACACATATACACACATGCACAAACACACGCATTCATACCCACATATGCACTAGAAGCCCACCTACCTAAGGGGATGAGGATTGGTCACGTTAAAGCAAATAATCCTAGAAAAATATGTGATGCATACGTAACTTAAATATTTTAACTTAAAACACATCTATGTGCATTTTAATTTCCCCATCTTTCGATGGAAAGGTTTTTTTTTTTTTTTCCATCAAGTGAGGATCTCCAAGAGCAAATGAGGCTTTTCTTGAGCAGAGTTCTGATGCTCTGAGGGTGTCTATGGTTCTTACATAAACTATACTCTTCAGGAATCATCTGTCCTTTCCAGCTCAGGTTTCTTTAAATGGAAAGCGTGCTCAGCACCTAGGCAGCCACCTGTGGGCAGATTTGGTCTGGACTCTCAAGACTTTGTTTTAAAGCTTTTACAGCTCTCCCATCACACCTAACTTGATGGCAGTAAATTCTGGCAGCCCCTCGCCTCCTTTATCTGGTCTTTCCAAAGGATTCAGCTTAGTTTTTATGGAAAACACTCTCCTTTTCACTTTTCCTTTGCTTAGTACTATTTCACTAGATTTTATAATTCTAATAAGAAATGGTACTTGCATAGACAGCTTTGGAAGAAAACTGATGATACGAGCATACAAATTGAAGGGTTTCAAATGGGCATGAGTAAGCATACACAGAGTTACCTACCAGCTTCCAGCTTCAGTATCCACTGGACTTTGCCACTAAGTTTTGCAAAGAGAATGGAGGTGATGTTGGTTTAACCCTGTTTTCCTAATCTAAAAAGCTCAGAATAAAATTTGTGACACATTCCCAGACATTTATAGAACCTGATGGTCTGTATTTTTTCAGTAACTTGACCTCCGACTTCATCTTCTTCTTCTACATTTATTTTTCATTAAAGCTTTTATATTTTCTTTTTATGTTCCTTTTACTGTGAGAGACGTCCAATCCTTCGCTAGAATGACTGTGACTGTGCTTAGTAAGTCTTCGTTTTTGCTGTTGTAAGCACAGTAATAGTTCATGTTTTACAAGATTTAAGTTCTAAAATGAGCACATGATGAAAAAAGTATTTAGCTAAAATGACCCTTGGACATCGCTTCGGAAGGCTTTGGTTGAGTCCAACTATATCTCCAGAGGTCTGAAGCATTGATTCTCCCATAAGCTTGGATCATTTTGTTGAGAGCTGGATGAAGTACTTTGGCTTGTGTTTAGGGAAGTATCTGACAAATCATAGATGTGTTTCAAACCAGAGTGGTGTGGGGTGGTCACACTCTGAGAAGGGCTCCCGGGAACCAAGATTTATGCCCCTCATCTAGGGCATCTTATACCACGTTGCGCCTGGTTTTATTTAAGTATGCGTTTCTCCCTTCTGGACTAGCTAAGTCTCCTCTTCCTGACAGGAGAGGACAGACGCTCATTCTATTCTCTTTGCCCATATTCACTGAGGACATGCTCAGCAACTGTGAAAGAGTTAAAATGAAAATGGAAGTGGAAAATTAGAAAAATGTGTGCACTTGGACTCTCAGGGCCCATTCTTCCCGTGTTCACCAGAAATCCTTAAAATATGGACTTACTAATTTTATTACCAACTGTACACCTCTTAATAAGTGACAGTGGTTATATTTCCTGTTAACAAACAATTATGTTCTATTAATAAACTAATAACCTGGTAGTCTTCAAAATATAACCTCACATAGTACCTGTTTTAGTGTTTTCTTTGGTAGACTGTCAAGGCATGGCTGTTTTGTGTGCTTTTTATCCATTTCTGACTAATCTTTATTCGAGTTGCCTGAACTGGAGTATTTTTTAGCTCCAACAAATTTGGGAACATAACATTTGACACTTTTGAGACTGTGACCCCTGAGAACACCTGGTTTGATTTTAATGCGGCATCATTGCATCGTGATTTAAGTTTCTGAGCGTGGGCTTAGGTGAGACTGCCTGCTTTTAAATCTCAGCTCTCCCACTTACAAATGCAGGACCTCAGGCTATTTATCTAATCTCTGTGCACCTCAATTTCCTCATCTGGAAAGGGTATATTAATAATATCTCCCTTGTGGAGTTATTGTGAAGATTAAGTGAATTCATCTCTCTAAGGAGCTTGAATCAGTACTTATATGTCATAAGTTCTCAGCAGATGATTATTATTAATGTCAACTTTGTGTGTGTGAGAATGGCGTCCACACCAGTGGCTGCCCTGTGAGTAGCCAATGACTGGGTACAATGCAATCATGATGCCTCGGTGTTCTGGTCTTTCACCGCCTCCCTCCTCTCCCATGCAGGTGGCCCCGGCCATTAAGGAGCGGATGATGAAGAAGGGGAGCCTCATGCTGGGCTACCAGCCCCACCGGGGGAAGGTCAACTTCTTCCGGCAGGTGCTGATCAGCCCTCAAGTCAGACGGGAGGACATGGACTTCCTCCTGGATGAGATAGACCTTCTGGGTAGGGACATGTAGCTGTGGTTTTTGATCCCCCAGAGGCAAAGGTCCTGCCCTGGAGGGTTATAGATCCAGGGCATCTGGGGACACATAGGAGATTGCAGCCCTTCTGGTGAGAAATAGGAAACATGCCCCATCCTTGCCCAGCAAAACCAAAATGCTAAGCAAGTAGTGTTAAGGACTCTTTAGCTGCCTGGGTGCTACTGCTGCAATAAAGGATTTTCTCACGGATGATCCCTGGGGCAGAGCCTGGGAGAGAGTTTAGTGAGTACTATGTGGGCTCTGGGTTCTAAGCTTACATTTCTCTTGAAAGAACATCGAAATTAGTGGGTTAAAGCAGTGGTTCTCACAGTATGATCCCTACACCAGCAGCACCTGGAAACATGTTAGAAATGCAGGTTCTCAGCCCCGCGCCAGACCTACTGAATCAGAAACTCTGGGGGTGGGCTGGGTATTCTGAATTTTAAGGAGCCTTCTACGTGATTCTGAGGCAAGGTAAAATCTGAGAACCAGTAGTTTAGCACAACTTTGAATTGACTGAATAAGCACTCTGATGTGTTGCCAGCAAAAGGATATCTAATATTTCAGTGGTTCCTGAGTCGGTCTCTGAAAATGCAGCTGTGGCATCTGTAGCACAAATGTTTAGGGTCATCAGAAGTATATCAATGCTGTTTTTTAAAAGAGAAACTATATAAGATGGTTACTTTATAAAAAGTATCTTTTATGCAGACTAAATGTTTATTCTCAAAAGTTAAAATTAGCCATTATCTATTATAAATTATTTAAATTAGAGATAAGGATAAAAGACAAACACTTTGTAGTGTAGTCCTTTTAATCAAAGCAATAGTCCTAATTCACTTCCCCAAATCATTCATGTCATTAATTGGGAGTAGACGTTAGGTATATATATCTCTAATAAGGTACCTCTTTAAGCTTGAGGGGCCCTTTTTTTATCCTGTTCTCTGCTTGTAGGAAATAACCAGAATGAAGTCCAGGGTTATACAACATTCCCTTTCTCAAGCTTTGAAATGTCAGTGTAGACTATTAAGTGATTTATATTGGGCAGAGAATCTGGGAATTAGAGGTCTTTCAGGGCAAACACCTCCTCCATTTCTCCTGAGAATGGATAATTGTAATTCAATCTAATCCTGGTCCTAGATTTCTAGCAGAATTTTCTTTGACTAAGAAATAAACAGAATTCAGAGGTGTGGGTGCAGAGGTCAACAAAGTATAATTATGAATCTAGTTAGAGCTGTGATTTGGAAGGCACGTGATCGAAGATTGTTCAAGTATTAGACGTAGCATATTCAATAACCATTTTGTATGCCTTCCCTAACTTATTTAAATTGTGAAGACTTAAAAAGCAGATGTGTACTATTTGCTTTTATTCCATATTCTCATTTTAGGGTGTGTCATTTCTCAATATCTCCATCAGTCAAAGAATAATCTTTCTCTGAATTACTTCAGTCTCTGGTGATAGATATTTGTGTGTGTGTATTGAATTTCTTGTTGCCTTTTTGTTTTAAAGTCTTCCTAAAATGTTCTGAAATTGATGTTTGCAGTAATTTGGGTTTAATGAAATAAAAAGCGATGTGAGCACACCGTGTTTGGCTTTTCTTTTCCTGTCACCCCCTCTTTACTGGATTGTACCAAAACATTTTATTTATTTATTTATTTTGTAAGTAACACATAGTCATTTTATTTTATTTTTTATATTTTTAAGTGTTAAAATCTTTTTTTTAATTTTTATTTTATATTGGAGTATAGTTGATTTACAATGTTGTGTTTGTTGTCAGTGTACAGCAGCTTGATTCAGTTATACATATACATATATCTTTTCTTTTTCGTATTCTTTTCCCATATAGGTTATTAGAGTGTTGAGTAGAGTTCCTGTGCTGTACAGCAGGTCCTTGTTGATTATCTATTTTATATATATTAATGTGTACATGTTAATCTCAACCTCCTAATTTATCCCTTCTACTACATTTCCCCTTTGTTAACCTTAAGTTTGTTTTCTAAGTCTGTGAGTCTGTTTCTGTTTTGTAAATTAGTTCATTTGATACCAATACATTTTAGAAGTAATTTGGGCTCTGTTGGCATTTTAGTTAACTAATTGAGAGAGTAGGTTGGAAGTGGTCTGTTTTTTAGTTAACACCTTGAATAAAGTGGAAAAAACAGTTATAGCCAAGTATGGATTTGCCCCTTGTTCAGTCTTCCTTCATCTACAAGGCAGGCCATGGGAGACTCAATAGCCCGAGCTCAGCTCCTGTTGGGCCTTTTTTTTGAAAGATGACAGTTCCTTGCTCAATGGCAAAAAAAAAAAAAAACAACTGCTACCAGTACTTTGAACATCCCACTCCTTTCTCCTTAAAATGTTCAGATATACCACCCCCAATCAGGTATTTGACTGAATGGTCAAGAAAAATTTTTTGATGAAAGGTTAATTGTAATTCATTCACCCTTTAAATATATTGCTAATGGGTCTACTGTGTTCCAGACTGTTATCTAGGTGCAGGCAATACCCAGTGACTGAAATAGACAAAATCTCTGCTCCTGTGAAGCTCTCTATATCCTTGGGGCTGACAATCAAGTCACTATGTAACAAGTCAGGTGGCAATGTGTATTTTGAAGAAAAAGAGAGTAAAGGGATGGAGTATGGTAGCAATGAGGATGGACTTGGCTGTCGGAGAGAAGTTGGTTAGGCAGGGCCTCCCTGACAGGGGAACCTCTGCATGGAGATCAAGGAAGTGGAGAGAGAGCCCTGTGGGTATCTGGGGAAAGGGTGTTCCACGAGGAGGGCTTGGTAAGCTAAAGGCTGAGGAGCTGCACTTGTGACCCATCCAAGGACCAACGTGGAGGTAAGTTTGGCTGGAGTGGAGGGAATGATTGGGGTGAGTGGTAGTCAGGATAGGGTGATGGAATCAGGGACGTATCTGGGAGTCAGGACACTGGACCATGTAGATGGAGACTTAGATGGAAACACACTGGAGCATCTGAACAGGGTATTGACATGATTCAGCTTATATTTTTGGAGGATCACTCTGATTACTGTTTGGAGAATAGGGCATGCATGGGCAAGGGTGGAGATCAAATGGGGGCAATTGCAATAGTGCAAACAAGAAACCATGGTGGTTTATGCTAGAGATGTAGTGAAGGAAGCGGTGAAAACGGGTCTGATCCCAGAGGCACTGAAAGGTGGAATCTTGGCTAATGGTGTAGAGTATTTAAAAAGAAATGAGAAATGAAGGATAGTTTCATTTACCTTTGGTTTGGGCAACCATAAGAAAGGAATTGCCATTACTGGGATGAGGGCTGCAAGAGTAGCTTTACCTGGTTTTGGTCATGTAAAATGTGAGCTGTAAGTCAGCCAACCAGATATGATACAAGAAATTACTTACAAGTCTCAACTTCTGGGGGGCCGTTAGGCTGAACCAATGAAGGATTGGACACCCAGACCATTAAAGTAAATGCCCCTGGGGCAGGGGGAGTATGTGGAGTGCTATAGCCAAAAGGAGAAAGATAATATAGGTTTCCTGTTTCTTTAGCCTGTTAGTCCTGCAGGTGTAGTGTTTCTCATGGCAAATTCCACAAGTTTGAGCCTCCTCTAATGCAGAAAACCAAGGATGATGGTGACAATAGCTAACATTTACTGAGTCCATACGACATGCCAAGGACTGTGCCAGCTAGTACATTTACATGGTCTTACACACACCTCACAAAACTCGATCAAGGTGGGAGTTTTATTATCCGCATTTTACAATCAAGGAACCTGGTACACAAATAGTGTAAGAAAATTCTCCAAGATTATCAAACTACTGAGTGGTAGACCCCAGGGTCAAATCTAAATCCATCTCACCCCAGAGCCCAGGCTCTAAACTTCTTCACTTTGCTACTGTAGATGTATAGAGAGAAAAGGGTCATCTTGAACTAATCCTAGCAATCTGACTGTGTCTGACATCCCACAGTTACTTGGCAAACAGAAACATCAAGAACTAGGTTGGTCTAAGAGGACAATAATTATATCATACTGTCATGGCCCCTTTCTCAAACCAGAAGATAGGAATTTTCCTGTCTGCTTTTTGCCATTGAAGTTGGAGGGCAATAGCCTAGAGGGCATTTTGATTTGAAATAGTAAGAAATTTTAATAGGGACCCCAGTGGAGGTGAGGATAAATATTTTCTTAGTATTTGGCCATTGCTTTCTCAGACCTTTGTGAGCTCCATGCCCACATGGGCAAATGCTTACTTGACAACTCCACTCAGGTCCCACTCAAACTCAGCGTGCCCAAAACGGACTCAGGATTTTCTACACCCCTGTTCAAACAAGTTCCTTTGTCCATGCTTCCATCTCAGCGAATGACATCATTTTCTATCTAGTTCAGCAAACCAGAATTTATAATTGATGCTTAATGTCTCTGTCTCCATCTCTCCCCCACTGTCCAGCCTACGAGCAGACCTTCCTTGTTGGATTTACCTCCAAAACATGTCTCCAATCCATCCATTTATCCCAGCTCCATTGTCATGTCCAAATTCCAAACTCCTTTCACCTCTCCTCTGGACTATAGCTATAGCCTTCTTACTGCATCCACACATTGATTCTGGACTTTGTCCCATCTGCTCACCAAACTGCAACCATATTGAAACACAGACTGATCCTGTCTCTCACTTTCTGTTTTACAAACTCTGCAGAAGATCTTCAGAAAAGCTGTTGGTCAAGCAAAGCTAATTAAAACTTTATTAGCCCTACCGAGTATGGAGCAAAACTGCCTTGAAAGAGTTTCAGTGGGGTCTCAGAAGGGGGAGTTGAAGAAGCCTATTTACAGGCTTCAGGTGTGTGCTCAAGTGGCTTAAGGCGGGTCTTTTAAGGCAAACTGGTTGGGACACAGTCCACCATGTAATGGTGTCGGGTTGGTGGGCACAGCAAGGGGAGTGTCTTGGCACAAGTCTCCATAAATAAATTGTGTGATAAGTGAGCTGTTTCTACAGCTGAGCCCTCTTTTGTCCTGATGGGAGAGATGAGTCAAGTGTTTCTCTGGATAAGCTGGTTGGCAGGAATTTCCTAAAGCAAACAGTAAAGTTACTCACTGATTTACAACATGAACTTTCTGAGCGAAAATCTCCTGGAACAAAATTAAATCATGTTGGCGTAGGTGATCGCGGTCCTGATAGTTAAGCTGTACGAAAGCAGGTGATTTTAATTCCCGGGATAAAGATCAAATTCTGGAAGTGGCTGCCAAGGCACTGTGTCCTTCCAGCCCCATACAGGTTGTGTTGTGCTGTCCCCCACCTGATGGGAGCCGGAAGTTGGGCTTTTTTCAGATCCCACCCCTCCTTTTTACCCCAGCTGTCAAAAGCTTTGGCTGTAGCCCTGCCTCTTCCTACAATGCTGTTTCCCCCTCCACCTAGCTAAACTTCTGCTTACACTTCTGATCTCAGCTTGATTCTTTGTTTCTTAGGGATGTTCTCTGCCTGCCTTCCACCCACCCAAAATGGGATCCGCCCCAATATAAGCTCTCTATAATTTTCTTAAAATATTTGTATCACTATTTGTAATTATATATCTCTATGCATTTAAAAATTAGACTATAATATCCATAGGGGGCTTAGCACATAGTAATTAATAAATAATCGTGGCTGTGAGGAAGGTTGGCAGGTAGGTGCATTTAGTTTGCCTTTGGAGATGATAACTTCTTTATTTAGGGAACACCTGGATATATGAATGTAAAATAACTAACTCATGTCTTAGAAAAAGCTCTTAAATCACCTTTAATCTTTTTAATTTTTGAATTTTATTTTATTTTTTAATACAGCATGTTCTTATTAGTCATCAATTTTATACACATCAGTGTGTACCTGTCAGTTCCAATCGCCCAATTCATCACACCACCACCACCCCTCTGCCGCTTTTCCCCCTTGGTGTCCATATGTTTGTTCTCTACATCTGTGTCTCAGTTTCTGCCCTGAAAACCGGTTCATCTGTACCATTTTTCTAGGTTCCACATATATGTGTTAATATACGATATTTGTTTTTCTCTTTCTGACTTACTTCAGTCTGTATGACAGTCTCTGGATCCATCCACGTCTCTACAAATGACCCAATTTCATTCCTTTTTATGGCTGAGTAATATTCCATTGTATATATGTACCACATCTTCTTTATCCATTCATCTGTCGATGGGCATTTAGGTTGCTTCCATGACCTGGCTATTGTAAATAGTGCTGCAATGAACATTGGGGTGCATGTGTCTTTTTGAATTATGGTTTTCTCTGGGTATATGCCCAGTAGTGGGATTGCTGGATTGTATGGTAATTCTATTCTTAGTTTTTTCAGGAACCTCCATACTGTTCTCCATAGTGGCTGTATCAATTTACATTCCCACCAACAGAAGTCACCTTTAATCTTAAAACACATGCTACAAACTGAAATGTCAAGTGTTCTGGTTAGTATATGCATCCCTGCAGGAAAAGAGAAAAGTTTCCCCCTAAAAATGAATTTAGATTGACTTATATGAGAAAACTTTTCTTCTTGGGAGAAGCATGATTTTGATTTCTAAATATTTTCTCACAAGAGAATGTCAGGCTAAAGCCACATTCATTTTAAGAATCACAAGTTACAGGTCGGTTAACATTTTATGAACACTGCCTGGGACCCACTCATATTTGACATATTCTGCAATTCTGACTGATAGCTGATAACAATGTAGAATACAAATAGCCACAAAATGTAACCCAGGTGAATAGTGAGTCCTAAACAATTCTTTTCTGTTATTTGAAGGCTCTTCTATGGGCAGGTCATGTTCTGCTGCAGACCAAGGGATGAGAAGGTTGTTACACCGTAATGGAAACACAGTTGTTCTCTCTGCAGGGGGAGGCCTTTCTGTGGTGGGCTGGGTGGGGCAGGGGGTGAGCATCGATGCTGGAGGGACTTCACTACCTCCTCACCTCCCTGCCCGTGGAAGAGGACCCTACCGTCACATTGGAGAACCTGTGCTAAACCTAAAAATACGTCTTCCAATCCTACTTAAGTCAACACGTGAGTTGAATTTTTAGTTGAATGATTATTAGGTTGTGTTCTAAAACCCAAGTGCCGTGTTTTTCTAAGGCCTCTCACATTTGGGTCTCCAGAGAGAACTTTTCTAGAGGATAAATTTTGGTATTTCTCACATCCTTGGGGCAGAACCACATACCTCAATCTGCATGGCTTCTGGGGAGGTCTTATATTCATATTAGAGGGATTTGCTGGTCTGCCAGGCAGGAGCACACACATTCCTTCGAATCTGGTGTGCAAATGATAAGGATCTGTTTGAGATTCTCCGCTTCCTGCAAGCGCTGGATGCGCGTTATAGTTGCAGCCACATAATCAAGTCTAGGTGGGAATTTCTGCATCATGTCTCCTAATGTGAACAATCCAGGGTGAAGTGCCAATCCTGGAGATTACTCATAAGCAGATTATATGACATTTGGGCCTGTTCCATCCCTCCTGGGGCTAAAGCTAAACCACTGGAAAAACACTCATGTGCCTAATCCTGTGTGATTTCTTTCTGTCTTTACCATCTCTTTAGCATATTACCTGAGCTGCACATAACCTCTGGTTTAATGCTTAGTCAACAATAAAACTGTCACCTTTGTGGCTAGATTTTATTCATTAGCAGAAGATTTTATTTATAATATTAGACTTCCCCATCAATTATTAAAAATCAGTTGCCTATATTTGCGGAGTCTATTTCTGGGTTCTTTATTATTTTATTTTATTTTATTGAAGTATAGTTGATTTACAATGTTGTATTCTATACAGCAAAGTGACTATATATATAGTTATATATATGTATATATATATATATACTTTTATATATATATTAAAAATATATTTATATACTTTTTTATGTTCTTTTCCATTACGGTTTCTAACAGGATATTAAATATAGTTCCCTGTGTTATACAGTAGGAGCTCGTCGTTCATCCATTCTATATATAATAGTTTGCATCTGCTAATCCCAAACTCCCATTCTTTCCCTCCCCTACCCCTCCTCCCCTTGGCAACCATAAGTCTGTTCTCTATGTCTGTGAGTCTATTTCTGTTTTGTAGATAGGTTCATTTGTGTCATATTTTAGAGTCCACATATAAGTGATATCATATGGTATTTGTCTTTCTCTTTCTGACTTACTTCGCTTAGTATGATCATCTCTAGGTCCACCATGTTGCTGCAAATGACATTATTTCGTTCTTTTCGATGGCTCAGTAATATTCTATTGTATGTATGTACCACATCTTCTTTATCCATTCATCTATTGATGGACATTTAAGTTGCTTCCATGTCTTGCCTATTTTAAATAGTTCTGCTATGAACATAAGGATGCATGTATCTTTTTGACTTATAGTTTTCTCTGGATATATGCCCAGGAGTGCGACTGCTGGATCATATGGCATCTCTTATTTTTAGTTTTTTGAGGAAACTCCATACTGTTTTCCACAGTGGCTGCACCAATTTACATTCCCATCAACAGTGTAAGAGGGTTCCCCTTTCTCCACACATCTCTAACGTTTGTTGTTTGTAGAGATTTTAATGATGGGCATTCTGACTGGTGTGAGGTGGTACCTCACTGTAGTTTTAATTTGCAGTTCTCTAATAATTAGCAATGTTGAGCATCATTTCATGTGCCTATTGGCTAACTGTCTCCTTTGGAGAAATGTCTGTTTAGGTCTTCTGCCCATTTTTCGATTGGGTTGTTTGTTTTTTTGTTGTTGAGTTGTATGAGCTGTTTGTATATTTTGGAAATTACGCCCTTGTCGGTTGCATCGTTTGCAAATATTTTCTCCCATTCCATAGGTTGTCTTTTCATTTTGTTTATGGTTTCCTTTGCTGTGCAAAAGATTGTAAGTTTGATTAGGTCCAATCTGTTTATTTTTGTTTTTATTTCTATTGCCTTGGGAAACTGACCTAAGAAAACATTGGTACAATTGATGTCAGAGAATGTTTTGCCTATGATCTCTTCTAGGAGTTTTATGGTGTCATATCTTATGTTTAGGTCTTTAAGCCATTTTGAGTTTATTTTTGTACATGGTGTGAGCGTGTGTTCTAACTTAATTGATTTATATGCAGCTGTCCAACTTTCCCATCACTACTTGCTGAAGAGACTTTTTCCCATTGTTTATTCTTGCCTTCTTTGTTGAAAATTAATTGACCGTAGGTGTGTGGGGTTTTTTCTGGACTCTCTATTCTGGTCCATTGATCTGTATGTGTGTTTTTGTGCCAACACCACCCTGTTTTGAATACTGTAGCTTTGTAGTATTGTCTGAAGTCTGGTAGGGTTATGCCTCCTATTTTGTTGTTTTTCCTCAGGATTGCTTTGGCACTTCTGGGTCTTTTATGGTTCCATATAAATTTTAGGATTATTTGTTCTAGTTCTGTGGAAAATGGCATGGGTAATTTGATAGGGATTGCATTAAATCTGTAGATTGCTTTGGGTAGTATTGCCATTTTAACAATATTAATTCTTTCAATTCAAGAGCATGGGTTATCTTTCCATTTTTTTGAATCATCTTTAACTTCCTTTATTAATGTTTTGTAGTTCTCAGCATGTAAGTCTTTCACCTCCTTGGTGAGGTTTATTTCTAAGTATATTTTGATGCGATTTTTAAGGGATTATTTGTTTACATTCCCTTTCTGATATTTCATTGGTAGTGTAAAGAAATGCAACCGACTTCTGTAGTTAATCTTGTATCCTGTTATCTTGCTGAATTTATTTATCAGTTCTAGTAGTTTTTGTGTGGAATCTTCAGGGTTTTCTATATATGGTATCATGTCATTTGTGTATAATAACACTCTTACTTCTTCCCTTCCAATTTGGATACATTTTCTTTCTTTCTCTTGTCTGACTGCTGTGGCTAGGACTTCCAATACTATGTTGAAGAGAAGTGGTGAGAGTGGGCATCCTTGTCTTGTTCCAGATTTTAGGGGGAAGGCTTTCAGCTTTTCACCGTTGAGTATTATATTGGCTGTAGGTTTGTCATAAATAGCTTTTATTATGTTGAGATAAGTTCCCACTATACTCATTTTCATAAGGGTTTTTATCATGAATCGATGTTGAATTTAATCAAATGTTTTTTCTGCATCTATTGAGTTGATCATGTGGGTTTTGTCCTTTCTTTATTTGATGTGGTGTATCACATTGATTGATTTGTGTATGTTGAACCATCCTTGTGACCCTAGGATGAATCCAACTTGGTCATGGTGTGTGACCTTTTTTATGTGTTGTTGGATTGTTCCTAGTATTTTGTTGAGAATTTTTGCGTCTATATTCATCAAAGATATTGGCCTGTAATTTTCTTTTTTTGGTAGTGTCTTTGTCTGGTTTTGGTATCAGAGTGATGGTGGCTTCATAGAATGTCTTTGAGAGTGTTCCTTCCTCTTCAGTCTTTTGGAAGAGTTTGAGAAGGATTGGTATAAGTTCTTCTTTGTTTGGTAGAATTCCCCAGTGAAGCCATCTGGTCCTGGACTTTTGTTTGTAGGGAGGTTTTTTTTGTTTGTTTTTTTTTTTAATTACAGATTCTATTTCATTTCTAATGATTGGTCGTTCAAGTTATCTATTTCTTCTAGATTCAGTTTTGGTGGGCTTGTATGTTTCTAGAAAGCTGTCCATTTCTTCTAGGTTGTCAAATTTGTTGGCATATAATTGTTCATAGTATTCTCTTATGTTTTTTGTATTTCTCTGGTAACAGTTGTGATTTCTTCTCTTTCATTTCTGATTTTGTTTATTTGTGTCTTCTCTCTTTTCTTCTTGGTGAGCCTGGACAGAGGTTTGTCAATTTTGTTTACCCTTTCAAAGAACCAGCTCTTGGTTTTATTGATTTTTTAAATTGTTTTTTTATCTGTGTTTTATTTATTTCCTCTCTGATCTTTATTATCTCCTTCCTTCTGCTGACTTTAGGTTTTGTTTGTTCTCCTTTTTCTAATTCTTTTAGGTGGTAGATTAGGTTATTTATTTGAGATTTTGCTTGTTTCTTAAAGAAGGCCTGTATCACTATGAACTTTCCTCTAAGAACTGCTTTTGCTGCATCCCATAGATTTTGAATGGTTGCATTTTTATTGTCATTTGCCTCAAGGTATTTTTAAATTTCTTCTTTGATTTCATTGTTGACCCATTGGTTTTTTCGTAGTGTGTAGTTTAGTCTCCATATAATTGTTTTTTTCTCGTTTCTTTTTCTGTGGTTGATTTCTCATTTCATGCCATTGTGGTCATAAAAGATGCTTGAAATAATTTCTGTACTCTTAAATTTGTTGAGGCTTGTTTTTGTGCCCTAGTACACGGTCAGTCCTAGAGAATGTTCCATGTGCACTTGAAAAGAATGTATATTCTTCATTTTTTGGATGTAATGTCCTAAGATATCAATTAAGTCTAACTATTCTATTGTATCATTTAGGATCTCTGTTGCCTTATTGATTTTCTGTCTCGAATCTAGGCTGTTTATTCTGATGACTGTAGCCGTAAACCGAAACCTCAATTAAAATAAAGTCAGGATACTAGAAGGGGAAGCTCTCACATCTTATGACCATAGCAGAGCCCAAAAGGAAGAAGAAAGACGTTCTCTTTATGTCTGGCAAGGGCTCAACCAATGAGAGACTGTCACAACTCAGCCAATGAAAAGCCACTATTCTTCCAAATCTTAATTCCTCCAGCCGACTCTTTGTTTACTATAGCCCTTTTAACTTCTTTTCTCCCTATTTATTTTTTAATTTTTAAAAAAGTTTTATACACTTTTTAAAGGTTACTTTCCATTTACAGTTATTACAAAATGTTGGCAGTATCCCCCATGTTGTATAATACATCACTGAGCCTATCTTTCACTCCATAGATTGTACCTCCCACTCCTCCTTCACCTCTCTTTAAAAGAGTTCTCCTCTCCTTGCTGTGCAGGGGACTTGCATGTGACTTGCCATGGTTGCAGACTCCAAATTGCAATCTCTTGAGGATCCAGAATAAACCCATTTTTGCTGGAGAAATAAATGGCAGTCTATTTGTTTTAGGTCAACATAGTTTTATAGTGTGTCTTCAAAGTAGATAGAACTTAGTTCGCTTTCAGAATTGTTTGTGCTATCCTAGTTTCTTTGCACTTCTACATAAATTTTAGAATTTTCTTGCTGATATCTACCCAAAAAAGTGCTAGGGTTTAGATTTAATTGTCTTGACTCTACAGATCAAATTGGAGAGAATCGATGTCTTAACAATATTGAGTCTTCCAATTCATGATCACAGAATAGCACTCCATTTATTTTGGTCTTTTATATTCCTTTTATCAGTTTACTGTAGTTTTCAGCATACAGATCCTGCATACAATTTGTTAGCATTTAAACTGGTAGAGCTTTTCTCACTTTGGGGGGGGAGGTGTCACAATTATGCCATCTTCTGCTCCTTATCCTGTTTTTTCACTAGTCAGGCTCAATCTGTATATTTTTCAATGAATTTTATAATCTAAATCATCTTACTTCTTTTAATTAATTTTGATATCCTTTCCTTTTTCTAATAAAATAGATCCGTACTGTCTACTCAACACTTTGTAATTATAAAAAAAAAATTGGAAAAAACCCAGTGTCTTTGAGTAAGGTGAATGAAGAAATTGTGGTATATTCATGTGTATTAAAAGGTAAACTGAAACATATTAAAAAACCAAAAGTAGTTAGGAGTGCTCCACAGACCAGAGCTAGGGGCAAGGTTTTTATACAGAAGACATGGCTCATCTTCCTCAAGGGTCCACTTTACCCAATGATTTGTGGAACATTATATCTTTTTTAAAAAATTTATTGGGGTATAGTTGATTTACAATGTTGTGTTAGTTTCAGGTGTACAGCAAAGTGATTCAGTTATACATATACGTACATTCATTCTTTTTCAGATTCTTTTCCATATAGGTTATTACAGAATACTGAGTAGAGTTCCCTGTGCTATACAGTAGGTCCTTGTTGATTATCTATTTTATACATAGTAGTGTGTGTATGTTAATTCCAAGATCCTAATTTATCCCCCTTGCCACGTTTCCCCTTTGGTAACCATAGGTTTGTTTTTGAAATCTGTGAATCTGTTTGTTTTATAATAAGTTCATTTTTTTCAAAATTAGATTCCACATGAGTGATATCATATGATATTTGTCTTTCTCTGTCTGACTTACATCACTTAGTATGATAATCTCTAGGTCCATCCATGTTACCGCAAATGGCATTAGTTCATTCTTATTTATGGCTGAGTAATATTCCATTGTCTCTATGTACCAGTTCTTTATCCATTCATCTGTCAATATACACTTAGGTTGCTTCCATGTCCTGGCTATTGTGACTAGTGCTGCCATGAACATTGGAGTGCATGTATCTTTTTGAATTATGGTTTTCTCCTAATATACACCCAGGAGTGGGATTGCCAGATCTTTTTTTTTTTTTTGGATTGCCATATCTTATGGTAGCTCTGTTTTTCATTTTTTAAGGAACTTCGCTACTGTTCCCCATAGTGGCTGTTACAATTTACCTTCCCACCAACAGTGTAGTTGGGTTCCATTTTCTCCATGCCCTCTCCAGCATTTATTGTTCGCAGACTTTTTGATGACTGGTGCCAGGGGATACCTCATTGTAGTTTTGATTTGCATTTCTCTAATCATTAGCGATGCTGAGCATCTTTTCATGTGCTTTTTTTTTTTTTTTTTTTTACAGTGTGAGTAAAATTTACCTCTTGAAATTGTCTTCTTGAAAGTTGGCCCTGTTTTGAATTCCTTTTTGGTTACCTACTGCAGGACATTTCTTGAGGGCAGGTATATTTATAGCCCTGCAGGTCTTGTTAAGACGAAGTACCCATAAGCACCAGTTTTAAAGTTTTTGTTATGAGAAATGCCTACAAGGCAGCAGCATTTCTATATGCCCCACTCTGGCAACTTGGGCAACCAGAGCCTTAGGAAATTTGCATTCCTGGGTTATCAGAGTGGAATGTGCTAGAAGAAACTCCTGAGGGCTTGTGTCTCATTACTTCTTCCCCCTTACCCTTCACCCACCAGACAAACCCCAACCCTGCAAAACCACTACATTGAGGGTGCTGTCATCTGTAGGTGGGGCAACTGTAAGGAAGGAGGATAGAGGTGGGAACCCCACCACCAGGAGATGTGGAGACCAGGTGACTTTTCAAAGCTCTTCCAGACCAGAGGGTCCACCCTTCTTTGGATGCAATTGGCTTGGTTTAGCTTTTGAAGGGCCTGCCTGGATCTGGAGCTTGTGGTCCCATCCAGAGGGGACCAGGCACTACAGGTCCAAGGGAGGCTCATTTGCTGGTACATCCTCCCCAGCTCCCTCAGCCCCATGAGAGTCCAGCCTTGGGACCCAAGCCTGCTCAGGCTCCAGGGGATGTGACACCAGCCCAGGTCACCAAGGCCGGAGGAGAATAGAGTAGGCATTTCTTTCCTTTTTTTTTAAATTTTTATTTTCTGTTGGAGTATGGTTGATTTACAATGTTGTGTTTTTATGAGGTGTACAGTAACTTGATTCAGTTATACATATACATGTACCTATTCTTTTTCAGATTCTTTTCCCACATAGGTTATTATAGACTGTTGAATAAAGTTCCCTGTGCTATACAGTAGGTCCTCATTGATTATCTATTTTATATATAGTAGTGTATATGTGTTAATGCCAACCTCCTAATTTATCTCTCCCCCCTCCTCAACTTCCCCCTTCGGTAACTCTAAGTTTCTTTCCTAAGTCTGTGAGTCTGTTTTTGTTTTGTCAATTGGTTCATTTGTATCAGTTTTTAGATTCCACACGTAAGCAATCTCATATGATATTTGCTTTTCTCTGTCTGACTTCCCTTAGTGTGATCATTTCTAGGTCCATCCATGTTGCTGTAAATGGCATGATTTCATTGTTTTTTATGGCTGAGTAATATTCCATTGTATGTATATACCACATCTTCTTTATCCATTCATCCGTCCATGGGCATTTAGGTTGCTTCCATGTCTTGGCTGTTGTAAATAATGCTGCAGTGAATGTTGGGGTCCATGTATCTTTTCGAACAATGGTTTTCTCTGGACATATGCCCAGAAGTGGGATTGCCAGATCATATGGTAGCTTTGTTCTTAGTTTTTGTTAAGGAACCTCCACACAGTTCTCCATAGTGGCTGTGTCAATTTACGTTCCCACCAGCGGTGCAAGAGGGTTCCCTTTTCTCTACACCCTTTCCAGCATTTATTGTTTGTAGACTTTTTAATGATGGCCATTTTGACTGGTGCTAGGTGATACCTCATTGTAGTTTTGATTTGCATTTCTCTGATAATTAGTGATGTTGAGACATTATGTCTTTGAAATTTGACAACATCACAACTTCATTTTGGAGTAGATAATAATAATCAATGCTTACGTGCACCAGTCTCTGTTCTAATGACTTTGAAAACAGTAACTCTATTTTTGTAGTAATTCTTACTACTCTCTCAGGTAGGTCCTGTCATTACCCATTTTATATGGTAAGAAACCAAAGTAATAAAATGATTAAAAGGCTCATGCCATGTCAGTCATTGTGGAGCTGACAATAATTTGAACCAAACCAAGGAGATCTGACTCCAGAGGTCCCAATTTTAATGATTTTGTTATGAATATTTAGACAAAATATGACATTTCAAAGGCATTTCATCTTTCTGGTGACACACCAGCACCAGGGCTATCATTATTCTATTGTCTACACAGCAGGCATGGAGGGGGGAAGATTCGAGGACAGTTTCAGCAGCACCGATTGCACAGGCTGCACGCAGAGTGAGTTTTTAGGATCGGGTGTGTGTGTGTGTGTGTGTGTGTGTGTGTGTGTGTGTGTGTGTGTGTGTGTAGAAAGAGTGAGAGAGAACACACATTTCACACCATGTGCAGTTTTAGCTTAATTAGAATAGGAAGACTATTAACAAGCTATTTTTAAATGCACCAAAGATCAGGAGGTGTATTAGAATTAAATTACACCGTGTGAGGCTGATTGGCAGGCCATGTAATGGGGGAAGGTTCACAATCTTGTCTTTATCTGCAGTTTGCAAAGTAGGCCCAAAAGCCATAGCCCCACACCCATAGTCTGGAGCTATAATTATCCAAGTAAAAAAAGAAATACTAATTGGAAATGTGATAAGCAACGATTAGGCAGCCTATTTCAGAAGGAAAATGAACAGAATTGCGGATGCCAACTGTGGTGACTTTTGTGAAAAAGGATGGACACGCTTGCATAGATGAAAACTTCTCTGTCACCCTGGGAAGGGATTTCCCTCAGGACTAGACTATTAGTGTACACCCTGTCATTTGCATAGCGAGCTTAAAACAAAAACCACCACTGCAAACTAGAAACTGCCAGGCACAGAGAGCGCCTGCATTCCAAAGCTGCTGACGGGTGCAAGGACCAGGACCCCGCTGAGGGCACTTGGAGACTTACTGCCAACCGGGAATGCTCCCGACTTTGCAGTAGCCAGGACTGAAATAACCCGGGTAAAACGGAGCCTGTAAGGGGGGGCGTCAGAGGACCTTGGCTCCTGTTTTGGCTGGAGCACTTGGGCTGGAGCCCAGAGTCCATGTGCCTTTGAGGAATGACTTTTGCTCCCTGATGGCCACCCTGGCCCCTCCAGGGTGCACTGCATCTTCCTCCTGTGGATTTGACCCTAAAGAATCATACCTCGAGCATTCCAGGACTCCACCTTGACCTTCAACTCCAGCTTCATCTTGTGTTCAAGGTCTACATGCGGGCTCTGGAGTCTGACTGCTTCAGTTCCAATCCTGGCCTTAAGACTGCTCACTGTGGGACTCTTAATACCTTGCTCCCTGCCTGTTTTCTCACCTCTCATATGGAAGTAAGACTACCTCATAGGTTGGTGGTGAAGATTAAAGCAGATAAAGATGGTAAAACACAGAGAATGATGTTTGGTGCTTCCCGAGTGCTCCATGAATGTTAGCAATTCATACGGATTTGCTTCCTTGTGGGGAGCACGCCAACCTCATCATTCATATTCCCAGCCCCTGCAGTTGCCAAAAATAAGGACCGTTATCTACTTAATGCATTTTAAAAAGTCAATTCAAGTTTTTAAACCCAGCTATATTTCAAGCAATAATATTTGTGAAAGCCCAGGGTAAATGTGTTTATTTTTTCTAGCACATGTTAAAATAAAAACAGACCCACTAAAATAATGTTTTTAAAGGTTGGCACAATCTGAAACCGTCTGAAGGAGTGGGCACACTCCACACATTAGGCAACACTATTCACTCGTCCTCCAGTTGTGCTCTCGGCAAGAACTTAGACAGCACTTCTCATGTGAGTGGAAGCAAGTGGAGCAATAGAGATAAGAGCACACCTTCCTTGTTCCCACTGTGCAGACAGACCCCCGGGGGGTGGCGGTGGATGAGAACAATGATGGTGCTATGGGGATGTTTCATGGTGGTGCAGCCCTCTCATCCTGCTGGGCAGGCCAGGTCCGTCAGGAGACACTACGAGAAAAGAACCAAGCATTATTCCAAATTATTATTTCACATTTGAGGTCCAGGGCAACTTGGCTTTGCAAGCGGACCTACCTCTGCGAGACCCTAGGCTTCTTACTGCAGTCCTCCGAGTGTGATTTCTCATCCGTAAAGTGGGCACAGTACCTACCTCACGGGCCTAGCCTCGGCAGGTGCTCAGTGAATGGGCGTCCTCCCCAGATGACCAGGACTCACCCGGGACAGGAGCTTCCCTGTGCTCCAGGCCTGCAGTGTGTGTGTGTGTCCACTTCTCTGTGTTGTTAACGCCCTCTAGGATGTATCTCAGTATCGGCCTCTTTGGAGAGCAGCCCTGGCACACTAAACCAACCGAATACTGGCCACTGAAGGCTTTCCAAGTTCAAGACGCAACACCAAAAGCCTTGCCGGTATTCCTTACCACAGTGGTCACTGGTATGGGATGAAGCCTGTAAAATCCCATTGTACATATAATTAAACTGAGGCATGGAGAGCTTAAGTAATTTGCCCAGGTCACACAGGTGGTAAATGGAGGAGCAGGAAACTGCTAAAATTAGTAACCTTTAAAACTGCCGAGCTACTAGTTAAGACAGCACTACAACTAATGCCCACAGTAGTACAGGACCCCGTCATCCAGCTAAGTGATTCTCAGCTGAGAGTGACGATTTTTGTCCCCCAGAGGACATGTGGCAGTGTTTGGTGACATTTCTGGTTGTTGCAGCTGTGGGGCGGGTGCACTGCTGGTGGGAATGCACATACTGGCGCAGCCACTATGGAGACCGAGCAGTGTGGACAGTCCTCAAGAAGTTAAAGATAGAGCTACCACACAATCCAGCAATTCCACCTCTCGGTATTTATCTGAAGAAAATGAAGACATTAACTTGAAAACATATCTGCGCCCCACGTTCACTGCAGCATTATTTACGAAAGCCAAGATAACCATGCAACTTAAGTGTCCATTGATGGATGAATGGATTAAAAAAAAGCAGCGTATGTATACAATGGAATGCTTTTCAGCTATAAAAACATAAAATCTTGCCATTTGTGACAACATGGACAGAACTTGAGGGCATCACGCTTAGTGAAATGTCAGAAAAAGGCGAACACCATATGATCTCACTTATATGTGGAATTGGAAAAAACAAAACAAAACAAAACAAGATTCAGAGAACAGGCTGGTGGTGGCCAGAGGCAGGGGGTGGGGAGTGGATGAAGTGGGTGAAGGGGGTCAGAAGGTACAAACTTACAGTTTATAACATAAATAAGTCCTGGGGATGTAATGTGTGACAGCATGGTGACGATAGTTAATAATACTGTGCTGCATATTTGAAAGTTGCTGAGAAAGTCAATTTGAAAGTTGCTGAGAAAGTCAATCTTAAACGTTCTCATCACAAGAAAAAAAAATCCTGTAACTGTATGATGACGGATGTTAACCAGACTTACTGTGATCATTTCTCAGTACATACAAATATTGCATCATTATGTTGTATACCTGAAACGTACAATGTCGTATGTCAATTATACCTCAATGAAAAAGCTCCAAGTGGGATGGGGTGGCTGGGTAGAAAGGAAGAGGGAGGAAGCGTGACACATGACCGGGGCTGGGGGCTGGGGGCGGGGGCGGGGGCGTGGCGGTGGGGAGATAGCGGCAGCCTGTTACTGTGAGGAGTGGGGAGGGAGAAGTGGGCATGCGCGGAGCCGGCTACGCACCCCGCGAGAAGCCATGTGTGGATACGGGCCGCTCCCGGGACCAGCGGACAGGGGAGATGGTGGTCGGGGATGTAGAGGGACACTGTGCCGGACCTGGGATAAGGGGCAAGCCACCACCAGCATCTGCGACGTCTCACAGTACTGAAGTGACTGCTTTTTTAAAAACAGGGACCTGACACTGTCAGTTGAAGAAGACAATGAATATGGAAAAGTTGGAGAGGATTTGTCTTGTGGCTTTTTGTGCACAAACTGCAAAATAACCAAATGAGGCTCGTGGGCCTCTATGAATAGGAACAGGAGGCAGGAAGCTGACCTGAGTATTTTTGTTTTATTCAATTGAATAAACATTTTATTTATATAAAAGACAAACAATGCATAGAATGAAAATAAGTGCTTGACACAGTTGATATAAAAAGAGTATATAGCATTCACATTCCTATTTTAATAAATGAGTACTGGTGAAGTGTTCCATAAAAGAATAAAACTTTCCCTTTATGTAGAGTAGTGAAAAAAGTCAGTATTTTTAGGAACTACAGAATGATATTCCTTGGTCTTTTTCTTGAATAAGGGAAACAAACATAAAACAAGCCACAGTATCATCTGACACTACATTCCAGTTTATGCTGATGGCCACCCAGAAGTGATAAAGCTCTTTTGACTCTTGGAAGATCCCATAATGGACCAGTATTCTAGAAATTCACCACTAGAGGTCAATGAGCAACAGCTATTGGGACGGCCTCGCCAGCCCTAAAGTGCAGGGGATTTCTGGGCACTTCCGCGGCATTGCGGGTCAAACTACCTTAACTCTCTCAGCCCACCCCACCGAGCAGGGTTCCTAAAAGTTCCACCTAATCCCAAACTTCAGCATATCTGCTAAAACCCCAATGAGATGAGACCTTCCAAAACCCAAGCAGAGCTGGTCACTGCCAGTCCCTCTCCAATATTCCTATTTGGCTGAAAATAAGCTTCAAAATAAGCTTCAAAAACATTTTAAAAAAATTGTTATTTGCAGCATTAACACTTGTCTGTGGATTAACGAGTTTCCTATGGAGTAGTAAAGCACATTCTTTGTTTTTGTCCATGTGGACACAGATTTCCTAACTGTACATGGGACTCCTGTGTCCCACATTCAAATTCTGCAAAGGTTGGGAAGGCAGGTGTGACTGAGACCAGTAACTATGACGACAGCTTCTTGGAGTAAAGGGCTCCCTCTGAAAGCAGAGGGGGAAGCTCTTAAAATACAAGCAAACGAGATTTGGGTTAACAGGGACCACCTAGAGGAGGTCCCCGGTAGTCCAAAAGAAGGCCAGCTTCAAATCTTAACCCCAGGAAGGGAATCAGAATTATACTCTATAGCCAGAGAAGGAGTGCATGGACACACATTTCTCACAGGGGCCCTTGGTTGGAAGCAGGTTTAATTCCCAGACTGGGGTGGGGGTGGGTGGAAAACACAAACGTTCATGGCGGAAGTGAGCAGCTTTCTAAGAGTGTCCACACCTGCGTCTGTGAATGATGTGGCCCAGAGAGAACTGGAAACCATTTGCTCTCTAGTCTTACTTGAGGATCCAAATTTTTTTTTTTTTTTGCAAAATCTCCAAGTATTTAAAAAGTGCCTCGATTTTGTTAAACACTGTGCTGGCCAAGCAAAACACACGTTCAGAGTGCCTGAGGAGACTCCTGACTGTGGCAGTGCTGTGCTGCTCAAATACTTTCCCCTTGGCCAAAATGTGCTCGAGTCCCCTGAAGCCCAGAGCATAGAACCTACTAGTGTTGCATAGAAAGCTGGAGACTGAAACCAAGAGTGATAAAAAAACTAAACATAAAGAACCTGGAAGGGAGACCTGTTCCCTTTTAGGAAACAGGGAACAGTAACATAGGTATGAGGGGAATTTTTTTTAAAATAACAATTTCTCATTAGTAGAAGGCGTGGCAATTTCATGGGTGGGGAAATGTGTCCTGATTTTTCTGTAGCCTGTGAAGGTAAAACATGGGGCTTAAAACATTTAAGCAATTAGAAATGGCGCAAAGTTTCTGAACTAGCTGAGGAAGGAGCTTTACAAACCAGAGGTGGGTTGTGAAGCTCCGGTGACAAGTCCAGGAGAGATGATGGCACACGGGGACCCCAGGGTCTGGTCCCCAAACAGTGCGACTCCAATCAGCTCCATGGCCAGAACAGGACCCAGTACAGGGAATTATTACTTTGCAAAAGCAAGTGCAACTTGGCCACAGCAGGCTCTGAGACCTGGAGCCTCTCTCTGAAGGCAAAGACCGCGCCCCCCCCACCCCCACCCCCAACCCCTGTGTGCTCAGTGGCCTAGCACATGAGTGACTGCCAAGTGCTGAGGCTGCCCCAGAGCCCTTCCTTCTGTGCTCAGTGCCAAGCTCGCCCATCCAACCCATTTCTTGGGCATATTTGATCTTTTTCTTCACCTCTTTCTAGAGTATGGCTGTATAGATAGATATAGACATATATAGATATATATAAAACATAGCTATTCCATATTTATATACAGGCATTAATAAAGTGCAAATGTTATTGGCTATTGTAAAAATCAATCTCATTTCCTGAGGAAGTGCTAACACAGCTTATCCTATGACAAAGTCAAAGACATAGGACGCTTCCTGTCACCCCCTCCCCAGCTCGGGGGGAGGGAGCGGCCCCGGGGCTCCAGGAAGCACCGTCCAGGGGCAGCTTCCTGCTGCCTCTGCTCTTTGGCTGCAGGGCCAGCCACACTGGCCGGCCGCCGGAAGAGCTACTTGGTAGTGTTCAGGGAGCCGTCTTCGGGAATCTTCTCCTCCGAACTGCTCCTGCCCGAGAGTCTGTCCAGATGCTCCAGCTCACTGAAGCGCTCGGCCACACACTGCGCCGTGAGCCGGGCCTCGGGGTCGTGGTCCCAGCACTCGGCCAGCGTCTCGCACACCATCTGGACGCCCTGCAGGGGGAGAGGGTCCACAGGCCTCTGAGAGGGGCTGGCGGCTCCTGGGGGCAAGGCAGCCCCTGCCCTGTCTCTGCCGCCATCGCTCTGTCCCCGCCTGCAGGCCAGTCCCCAGCACCATCTGACTGCAGCTGCAGGCGGCCAGCGTTCCGGGGCCATCTGATCATAGGAAGTGGGGAAATGAAGACACAGCACAAGGCCCCCCAGTAGGCTTCTGGGGCACAGCAGCATCCCCAATCCTGAAAATTCCCATGAAGTGGGCTTCTAATGCCATCTCACACCTTTCTGTTTGGTGGGGAGGGGCACAGCTTTAGGCTTTACTGTTGAGGGCAGTTTTAGGTTCATAGCAAAATCAAGTGGAAATTACAGAGAGTTTCCATATACGCCCTCCACCCTCGCGGACAACCTCCCCCGCCATCAACACCTTGCGTCTGTGTGGTGCATTTGTTAAAATCGGTGAACCAACACTGACACGTCACTATCAACCAAAGTCAACCAGAACACGGTTCACGGTAATGTACCGGACGTGGGTTCTGACAAATGTGTCCATCATCACAGTATCCACAGAAGGCCACTGCCCTAAACATCCTCTGTGCTCCACCTCGTCACCCCTCCTTCCTTCCCCCTCAGCCCCTGACCACCACTGATCTGCTTATTGCCTTAATGGTTTTGCCTTTTCCAGAGAGTCTTAAGAGCTGGAATCATATACACATTCCTATGTAAACAGGACTGAATATCTGAGTGAAGTCCAGGCATTGGTCTGGTTGCATTTTCTGGGTTCAAGTCCCATCTTCCAGCAGCTGCTGAGGAGACCCTCTGCTAGGCCCCTCCTCTCCTGCATCAGGCTGGACCCTGTCTGTCTTTGTAGGTCCTGCAGGCTGTTTCAGAGAGTTCAACCTAACCCCATAAAGGCCCCATTCAAAAGGCCCATCCAGAAAATGCTGCCCACAATGCGTGACAAGGGTCTTCCTTCATGGCTGTAATTTTTATTTTGCATTGCAAATATTTTTATTTCAAGTCATTTTTTGGAAATAAAGCAGGCACGGATTAACTAGATAGCCCAATAGGTGGAAACAGACTGTGCTCTTGCCAATCAGAGGCCCAACCCTATCACTGGTGTCCCCTCACACGAGTGGCCAGGTGGGATGGATCAATCCCAACTCTGCCCTGAGAATGGCACTTTCCTGTTTGCAGTCTAACCAACAACTTTCCCCACACACCTAGGAACCTGACCCTCCCTTCCCGCCCTGTGAGTGAGTTCATGATGTTGAATTAATTGTGTAATTCACCTAATTGGTGGTATTGATTGATGGCCTTGTTAAGAGTGGAGTGTTATTGTTGGTACACAAGTAACGTTTATTTTATTCTGGCACTGTAATTACAGGCAGTAAATTAAATTAAATATTAAGCATTAACTTGAAATAAATAGGGCAACAAATCTCATTAAGAGAAAAAATGTATTATGCAAATTCTTTCCAGAATTTTATCATCATGAATAATGGCTTCATTAGAAGAACTGTACAGCAGAGGCGGCAGCAAGAGTTTGAAAGAAACAATACTAGTGTCTTCTGATTTCAGAGTTAACACAAAATAGTCTTGCATTTTCAAAGTCAAAGAGGCTTTCCTGAAACCCAGGGAGAAGCCCTGGGCCATGGCCTGGTCCACGCTCTCCCCCGACTTTATCAGAGTCTGTCCGCTGAAGTGGCTCTTGGCCAGGGCTGGCACTGCTCCATCTGTCTCCTCGATTGCACCTGACTTGTGGTTTCTGTTTCTTATCTGAATTATTTGCCTTGCCCTTAGGAAACCTATGACTTAGCCCCAGCCTTCCCTGGGTAAGGGAATTCAGCCAAAGGCAGCCATAAAAGGTTTACGTCAATGGAAAGGACAGTCTTGTCCGTGAGCTATGGGCACAAGGCCCCTCTCCCTCATTCACTGCTCTTCCCTGCCATGCCTGACAGTCCCCCGCTCTCACAACCTCCTTCTTCTCCTCCGATTGGGGGCATTTTGATGAGGGGAATTTGGATAGGTCTCCCTGTATGTCAGAACCACTGCCCTGCTATGGATGGATGGCCTTACCTACCATTGCTTAAAAAGAAAAAAAAAAAGAAGCCATTAGGAAGTTCTGGAAAGACAGATTTCCTATTTGTTCCCTTGCCCTTTGCTCTTCTGTGCTTTCCTTTATCCCAGCCTCCTCCTTCTCGACACACCTGCTGCAGCCTGAGCGCACAGCAGCCCCTTGCGGGCCAGCTGGCTGACAAACACCCCTTCTTTCTCACTAAGTATTTCCTGCCAGAGCTGAAGATTCCCAGAAGAAAACATTTGGAACCCAGAAGGGAACAAAACATAAACTCCCTATACGAGGTGAGTGGCACAGGCTGCAAACAAAGTATTTTAACTCAGAAGCAAGACGGCTTGGACAATATGACAAATGCCCGTCAAATGATTCTGTGTGAGCCCTTTCTGAATGGTGGGTAGAACATGCAATAACAAGGTCATCCCACTTTACTGAAACTTCTTTATAAAGAAAAGTGCACAGGCTCATGGAAAACAAAGGGACCTGCCTCAGACTGATGCCCAATAGCCAGGCATTCTCTCCTACCTAAGATATTACTCTGGATGAACTTTACTTGCCCTTCGCAACAGTCACTCCTTACCTGGTGGTTGAGCCAGGAGCTGGGGATTTCGGGTCGTCCTCGATCTCTCAACACGTTGTCCTTCATGCTTTCGACACAGGGATGCTCTCGCACCTTGGAACCGAATGGAGGCTCATAATCCTTCACTTCTGTTGGAGAGAGCAGGCAAACACAGGGCCCTTGAGAAGGGTGTGCACAGCTGAGACACTGAGTGTGATGCACCTGTGATTACACTAAGGGCAATTTTTAATTCTTGTGGGTTCAAATATAAGGAGGGGTTGTGGAAGGAGCTTGAGAAGTATTCAACACATGACTGTTGAGTGCCCACGATGTCCTAACAGCTGGGGACAGAGCGGAGAACAAGACCAACAAGGTCAGGGGATTCAGGTTTTAATGCAGACATCTCAATGGGGGCGATCCTGGTTCCTGGGAGGTAGAAAAATCTTACATATTACAATGGTTTGTAGCCCTACAAAGGTCGACAGTACATAAATAGATTTAATACGTGGTATTAAATTTCTCGGGGAGATTCAGCCATAAAAAAAGGAATGAAATTCTGATAGATGCTACAATACAGATTATGCGTAGTGAAATAAGCCAGACACGAAAGGACAAATATTGTATGATTCCCCTTATATGAGGTACCTGGGACAGGCTAATTCACAGAGACAGAGAGCAGAATAGTGGTTGCCAGGGGATGGGGGGAGAAGAGGTAGAGAGATATTGTTTAATAGGTACAGGGTTTCAGTTGGGGAGGATGAAAAAGTTCTGGAAATGGATAATGGTGATAATTACATGACACTGTGAATGTACTTAATGCTACCAAACTGTACCACTTAAGTTGTGAATTGTAACCACTTAAAAATGGCTAAACTGGTGAACTTTATATCATGTATAATTTTCCCACAGGGAAAAAAATCATGGGGAGTAGTGATTAAGAAAAAAATGTCTACAAAGGCTCCTTGCAATAGTAATAATGAAAAAGAGGTTCAGAAATGCTGTTTTAGATGACAGAGGAGAGAGACTGATAACAGCAACAAACAAAATTTAAAAAGGTAACTTTCCTTCAGTGATACTTGCTAAAAAGAAAATAATGAAGGATGATGTAAACACTTCATTAGGACTTCAGGTCCTTCAGGACTAAGGACAAAATCTTTTCTTCTTTTTTTTAAGGGAAATTCAGTTTGCTGATTTTCTTCTAATTTTTCTTATTGAAGTATAGTTAGTTGACTTACCATGTTATATCAGTTTCAGGTATACGACATAGTAACTCAATATTTTTATGGATTCTATCCCATGTAAAGTTATTATAAAAAACTGGCTATATTTCCTGTGCTGTGCATTACATCCTTGTAATTTATCTATTTTATACCTAGTAGTTTGTACCTCTTAATCCCCCTCACCCCTAACCCTCTGGCAACAAACCATAGTTTGTTCTCTGTATCTGTGAGTCTGTTTCTGTTTTGCTTGTTTTATTTTGTAGATCCCACATGTAAGTGAAATCAAGCAGTATTTGTCTTTCTCTGTCTGTCTGACTTATTTTAGTAAGCATAATACCCTCCAGGACCATCCATGTTGTTGCAAGTGGCAAAATTTCATTCTTTTTTATGGCTAATATTCCGTTTTGTGTGTGTGTTGTGTGTACACACATATACATTTTACTTTTGTATGTAGTATGAGAAAGTGTTCTAATTTCATTCTTTCGCATTTAACTGTCCAGTTTTCTCAGTACCACTTATTGAAGGGACTGTCTTTTCCCCATTGTATATTCTTGACTTCTTTGTTGTAGATTAATTGACCAAAAGTGTCTGGGTTTATTTCTGGGCTCACTATTCTGTTCCATTGAGCTGTGTTATATGTCTGTTTTTGTGCCAGTACCATACTGTTTTCATTACTGCTGCTTTGTAGTATAATCTGAAGTCAGGGAGTGTGATCCCTCCAATTTTGTTCTTTTTTCTCAAGATTGCTTTGGCTATTCAGGGTCTTCTGTGGTTGCATACACATGTTAGGATTATTTGTTCTAGTTCTGTGAAAAATGCCATGGGTATTTTGATAGGGATTGCATTAAACCTGTAGATCGCTTTGAAGAGTATGGACATTTTAACAATATTAATTCTTTTATTCCATGAATATGGGATATCTTTCTATTAATCTGTATCATCTTCAATTTCCTTCTTCAATGTCTTATAGTATTTAGAGTACAGGTCTTTTACCTCCTTGGTTAAATTTATCCCTAGGTATTTTAATCTTTTTGATTTGATTATAAATGGGATTGTTTCTTCTCTTTCTGATAGTTCATCATTAGTGTACAGAAATGCAACAGATTTCTGTATATTAATCTTGTATCCTGCAACTTAACTGAATTCATTTATTACTCCGAATAGTTTTTTGATGGTGTCTTTAGGGTTTTCTACATATAGTTTCATGTCATCTGCAAACAGTGACAGTTTTACTTCTTCCCTTCTAATTTGGATGCCTTTTTATATCTTTTTCTTGTTTGACTGCTGTGCCTAAGACTTCCAATAATATGTTAAACAGAAGTGACAACCGTGGGCATACTTGTCTTGTTCCTAATCTTAGACAAAAACCTTTCAGCTTTTCACCATTGAGTATAATGTTATTTAGCTGTGGCTTTATCATAATGGTCTTTATTAAGTTGAAGTGTGTTTTCTCTATACCATCTTGTTGAGAGTTTTTATCATGAATGGATGTTGAATGTTGTCAAATGCTTTTTCTACATCTATTGAGATGATCATATGACTATTCTTTCATTTTGTTAATGTACTATAAAACATTGATTGATTGGCAGATACTGAACATCCATAACCCCTGGAATAAATCCCACACGATCACGATGTATGAGACTTTTTATGTACTATTGAATTCAGTTTGCTGATATTTTGTTGAAGATCTATGTTCATCAGGGATAACGGCCTGTAATTTTCTTTTTTTTATAATGCCTTTGTCTGGTTTTTGTGTCAGGGTAATGCTGACCTCTTAGAATTTGTAAATTGTAAATCTGACCTCATAGTTTAGAAGTGTTCCCTCCACTTCAATTTTTTTGCAATAGTTTTTGAAATAAAGGCATTAACTCTTCTTTATATGTTTGGTAGAATTCACCTGTGAAGTCATCCAGCCCTGGACTTTTGTTTGCTGGGAGTTTTTTAATTACAAATTCAATTTCACTTCCAGTGATTGGTCTGTTCAAATTTTCTGTTTCTTCTTGATTTAATCTTGGCAGGTTGTATGTTTCTAGAAATTTGTCCATTTATTCCATGTTGTCCAATTTGTTGGCATAACTGTTAGTAGTATTATCTTACGATTTTCTTATATCTCTGTGATATCAGTTGTTACTTCTCCACCTTAATATCTTATTTTGTTTATTTGGGTCCTCTCTCTTTTCTTCTTGGTGAGCCTGGCTGAAGGTTTATCCATTTTGTTTCTCTCTTCAAAAAGCCAGTTCTTGGTTTCATTAATCTTTTCTATTGTTTTCTTGATCTCTATTTTGTTTCCTCTCTGATCTTTATTATTTCCTTCCTTCTGCTGACTTTGGGCTTTGTTTGTTCTTCTTTTTCTAAGTCTTTTAGGTAGAAAGTTAGGGTGTTTGAGATTTTTGTTTCTTGAAGTAGGCCTGTATCACTATAAACTTTCCTCTTAGAACTGCTTTTGCTATGTCCCATAGATTTTTGAAAAGTTGTGTTTTTATTTTCATTTGTATCAAGGTATTTTTATTACTATTGCTTTGAATTCTTTATATCAGGTAAATTATTTATCTGTGTTTCATTAGGGTTTTATCTTGTTTCTTCATTTGAAATAGAGTCCTCTGTCTTCTCACTTTGACTATTTCTGTTTGTCTCTCTTAAATTAAGTGAAAAAGTTATCTACCCTGATCTTGAAGGCATATCCTTGTGTGCATCCCTATGCAGTCTGCATGTGCTCTTTGTGGCTTTGGTGGGAGAGCTGGTTCTGAAGTGAGCATGGACCGTGTCTTTTCCTGGGATGCTGCCTCTGCTCTGGGGCCGGGAGCAAGCAAATCTGTCTGTGTGCTCTTCAAGAGTGGGGTCTCGGTTTCTTACAGTCCTCTGGTAAGCCCCACCGGTTTTCCAACCAGCCAAGGGGACTCATCTTCCAGTGCCAGACACCAGGGCTGGGGTGCTTAATATGGGGCTCAAACCTCTTGCTTCCCAGGGAGGATCCTTGAGCTTGTGATACTCCCTCCTCTTCTGGGTCATGCAGTAGGGGTGTGGGTCTGGATGAGATCACTTGTCCTCGCCTCCTACCTGACTTTGTGTGGTTCTTTCTTTATAGCCTTTGTTGTAGAAGAGCTGATCTGCTAATCTTCAGGTCATTCTCAGAGAGATCTGCTCTATATGTAGTGGTAGTTTTGACATGTTCATGGGGGGTGGTTAGCTCAGGGTCTTCCTACTCTGCCATCTTGATCTCCCCTCATGTTCTAGGGTCGATATCGTTATAGAAGCTTCCTTGAATATCCCCAGAGCCATTCTTTATTAGACGTCTGGGGGCAGAGCTCTGTTTTAGGGTGTACAGCCACTGCTTATCTGTCTCACTCGACCAGACGGTGAGCGTCTGCAGGCAGGTTCAGAGTCCCTTTCTCATGCTTGTATTCCTGGCACCCAAGGCAGGGCCTCCCATACAACAGGCTCTCAATAAATGCTTTGTTGAGCAAATGAGTGAATTAATCTTAGATCCTATCCAAAGTGGCCAATGCATAAACTCTGGGTGAATATTAGAACATCTACTAATTTAAGTGGGTGGGACAATACCCATGTCAGTGCATCACAGGACAATTTAGAAAATAAAATCACTCCAGTACTGAAACATGCCTGAGCCAAAAGGGAAGAGTGGGCTGGATTCGCCATTTTCCTCCAAAATAAATAGTACCTTTGGCCTTTACTTCAAAATAACCCTGTTTAATGAGTGAAACTTTCAATAATTTGCCCTTCCAGGCTGAGAATTGAAGAGGCATTTAAGGCGAAATGACATTTTGAAAAGAGATGGCTTGTTCTTGTTTATTTGATCTTCCCCCTTTCCCAGAACCTTACTTGCATATTTATCTTTTTCCGCCTCACCCAACTAGAAGAGCTGGCAGGGTATTTTCTTTTTCCTTAGTTGGGATGAAGGCCTCCCCTCCTCCACCACTTTGAGACAAGCACAAACCATCCTTCTGTGTGTCTGCATTTGCCTTCAAGTGCCCATAGCACTTAATCTGTACTGCTCTTGGGGTGAGATCTGAACTTTGATTTGCATAGTATTTATACACCTTCTTTCTTTCTTCTAGTCCCTTATCTTTTACTGGACTGTAAACTCCTAAGGCCTAAGGCAGAGGCTGAGTTTTGTGTCTGCTGAAATTGTGCCTTATACACAGTAGGCTTTCAATAAATATGAGCTGGCTTGAATTCCAGCAAGAGCTAAGCTCCCAGTAAGGGTTTACTCTGACCTAAATCTTCTCTTCTATAAAATGAATGGGCTGAACTAGATGACCTCCATGTTCCCCTCCAGAGCTATCCTGTAATTCAATCTAATCAAATAATGATGCTCTCTTAGTGCCATGCCCTGAGGTATGTATAATATAATATAATATAATATAATATAATATAATATAATATAATATAATATAATATAATATAATATAATATAATATATTAGTGTAATATGATTTGCATATGACATAAACTGCTCCTTAGACAATGTATCAGTCCACTGACTCTCCATTTCCAACTCTTTTGGCTGCCATAGCAGATGTGGTTGGCAGCCTGCCTAGACCCACTTTACCAAGCCAAGAACACCAGCCCCGAGCTGCTGCAAACGCTGAGTTGTAAGGGGTCACAATTTCTCCCTTCTATGTAGAATTACCCTTGGTTGATGGGAGCTTCCTGGCCTGGAGGGCAGTCTGTAGCCAATGACGAATTAACATGGGAGTTTTTTTTTTTTTAATTGGTATAATTGCTTTACAATGTTGTGTTAGTTTCTACTGTACAGCAAAGTGAATCAGCTATACATATATATATATCCCCTCTTTTTGGATTTCCTTCCCATTTAGGTCACCACAGAGCACTAAGTAGAGTTCCCTGTGCTATACAGCAGGTTCTCATTAGTTATCTATTTTATACATAGTGGTGTATATATGTCAATCCCAATCTCCCAATTCATCCCCCCCACTTCCCCCTTGGTATCCATACATTTGTTCTCTACATCTGTGTCTCCATTTCTGCTTTGTAAATAAGATCGTATAGACCAATTTGTTCAGATTCCACATATATGCGTTAATATACGGTATTTGTTTTTCTCTCTGACTTACTTCACTCTGTATGACAGTCTCTAGGTCCATCCACATCTCTACAAATGACCCAATTTTACTCTTTTTTATGGCTGAGTAGTATTCCATTGTATATAGGTACCACATCTTCTTTATCTATTTCTCTGTTGATGGACATTTAGGTTATTTCCATGTCCTGACTATTGTAAATAGTGCTGCAATGAATATTGGGGTGCATGTGTCCTTTTGAATTATGGTTTTCTCTGGGTATATGCCTGGTAGTGGGATTGCTGGGTCAACACAGGAGTTCTAACAGTCTGTCTTGCCTCTAGAGGAGATGACTACTGTGCAATTCATGCTCCAGAGCTCCCCCTGGGATAAGGCTGATGGTGGTGGAGATGGAGAAAAATAAGACTGTTGCATTTTTCTTTTTGTGCCTTTGATCAAATAATGTGAAGAACTGCAGAGAAAGCAAGTCAAAAGGTGAGTGGGGTTAGTTCAGAGAGTGCCATCTTTTAAAATAAATACCATCTTTTAAAAATTTTGGAAATACCTCTAAGAAAAAAAGCAAACAGCTTAGAGAGTAAGATCGAGTTTAGCACTTTTAAAAAGAAGTGCTAACGGTATGCATCATAAGTAGGGGTATTATTCGTTGTGTTTACCCCAGACCCGTCATAAACTAGAGATGAGGACTTGGAAAAGAGACATCAACTCTTTGTGCCTCAGTTTCTGTATCCACAAAACAAGAGAAAGCGCAAGTGCTGGCCATCATTAACACAGTCCTCCTTCGGTACTTGTGGGGCATTGGTTCCAGGACCAGAGGCAGATACCAATATCTGCAGATGCAAAAGCCCCATATTTGCCCTTCTGTATATGAGAGCTTTGCATCCACGATTCAAGCAACCATGGACTGTAAACACAGTACAAGATCCGTGAGTGGCTGTATCCGCAGATGCCGAACCGCGGATGCCAGCCAAGGGCACGCTCACTACCCTAGGACGCTGGCCACAGCACTCAGCACTCACCCTGTGCACCCACACTGGCTCAAATCCAAGAGGGTCAGGCTGGCGACTAGGGTTCATCCTCCCAACGTGCCCCAAGGGCAGCCCTCAATCAGCAGCAGATGGGGGCTGGAAGATAAACCGGGCTTCCTTGAGCCAGGGGTGTGATGCTGAGGTGCACGTGGGCTCTGTGCACTGCCAGGGTCCCCAGTGGGGTCATGCTCTGGTTGTCCCCGTGGTGACCTGCCTGGTAGCACAGGGCTCATCAGCTCCCTCCCCTTCCTGACTCACTGCCTGTTCCTTCTCTCCGTGGCTTTTCCTGCCCTCTTTTTCCTACAGAATGCTCAGCTCGGGCTCCTGTTCCAGGGCCCGAGGCACCCAACCCAAGGCAGACACCCTGCTCGCAACGGCAGGACCACCTGCTGGGACCAGGCTCCCTCTCGCGCCTCAGCTGGCTGCCTCCCTACAGGCGCAACGGGGACCTTGGGATTTCCTTGAGGGCCTCACACAGCCTCTCTTCTAAGAAACCTTTAGATCTCTCTGCTTTTCTTCCCACCCCCATCCCGTCCTCCCCGCAGTCCTTTCACTGAGGGCCACCGCCCCATCCCGGCCCCACAGCATCTCTTTGTCTGGCTGGAGGCTCTCAGGAGAAAGTCTGCCGTCTCCGGCTCTGGAGCTCAGAGGGGACCCAGGCAGCGGAGATGCTCACTCCCTGAAAGTCAGCATCTGGTCTGCAGCTGCTGTTTTGATCGTGGTTCCAACTTCATAGAGCCGTGAAGTTGTTGGCAGTTTTCCCCTGAGCACAACCCTGACTTTTATATCTGCCTTCCTTCCAAATTATCCTGCCTGGAAATGCAGGAAGATGAAGGCTGCGATCCCGGGCTCTCCTCACTCCTCTCCCACCCCTCTTTATTTTCTTCCCTCCTCTCCTTTTGATTCTTTTGCACGTTTTGTCTGCCTTACAGGCTGCAGCAAGCTGGGGTTGTGTTTCTCCTCTTGTGAAAATACTTGCTCAGCTGGCTGCTGTGTGTCAGTTGCTATTCAAAGGCCGACATGGCCAGGGATTTGGAAGTCAGCCAGCCTGGGGGCCCAGTTGGCTGGGGTGACATGACTATTGTGCCTGCTGTGCTCCCAGAGGGGGCCCTGAAGGACCCACCTTCCTCCGCTTCCCACACACCACACACGGTGCAAACACTTGCATGGACACCAGACAAGCCGAAAGCCAGGACAGAGACTTCTTTGTAGAAGAGAACAACTCTCCTGATTTGTCCTGGAGGGATGGTGAGTTCATGGCTTTCCTCCTTCTTTATAAAACAGTAACACACTGGCCACCTCCTTCCATTTGTTCCCTCCTCAAGCAACTCTGAAAAACCTATTTTCTTGGTTTCTCTTTTCTATACTTTCAGATGACCCAAGTGCCTGAAATAACAACCCCTGTTATTAGCTATCCCCTAACTCTATTTTGTTTTTCTTTCTGCAATCATCATACACACCCCCAGCCCTTAAGTTATGATTTCATATCTATTCATGCAGTACTTGTCTTTCTAGCATAGTAGTTCTTCATTAGACACCCAGTCCCTTGAGGACAGAGACTCTTTTTTTTTCACTACTGCATCCTTAGCATTTTCTTTTAATTTTTATTTTAAATTGGACTATAGTTGATTTAGAATTTGTGTTAGTTTCAGGCGTACAGCAAAGTGATTCAGTTATACATATACATATATCTATTCTTTTTCAGATTCTTTTCCTTTATAGGTTATTACAGAATACTAAGCAGAGTTCCCTGTGCTTAGTATTTTTTTTCCCTTTGAGGTCATACTGTACATTTCTCAGGTATTATTATTATTTTTTAATTAATTAATTTATTTATTTTTGGCTGCATTGGGTCTTTGTTGCTGCATGCGGGCTTTCTCTAGTTGCAGCGAGCGGGGGCTACACTTCATTGCGGTGCGCAGCCTTCTCATTGCTATGGCTTCTCTTGTTGCAGAGCATGGGCTCTAGGTGTGCGGGCTTCAGTAGTTGTGGCATGCGGGCTCAGTAGCTGTGGCACGCAGGCTCAGTAGTTGTGGCACACGGGCTCAGTAGTTGTGGCTCACGGGCTCTAGAGTGCAGGCTCAGTAGTTGTGGCGCACGGGCTTAGTTGCTCCACAGCATGTGGGATCTTCCCGGACCAGGGCTCGAACCCGTGTCTCCTGCATTGGCAGATTCTTAACCATTGAGCCACCAGCAGGTCCTTGTTGATTATCTATTTAAAATATAGTAGTGTGTATATGTCAATCCCAAACTCCCAATTTATCCCCCACTGCTGGCCAACCTTGCTCCTTTGGTAACTATAAGTGTGTTTGCTAAGTCTGTTTCTGTTTTGTAAATAAGTTCATTTGTATCATTTTTTTTAGAATCCACATATAAGAAGTATCATATGATATTTGTCTTTCTCTGTCTTACTTCATTTACTATGATAAGCTCCAGGTCCACCCATGTTGCTGCAAATGGCATTATTTCATTCTTTTTAATGGCTGAGTAATATTCCATTGTATATACGTACCACATCTTCTTTATCCATTCATCTGTTGATGGTCATTTAGGTTACTTCTGTGTCTTGGCTATTATAAACAGCGCTACAATGAACACTGGGGTACAGGTATCCTTTTGACCCATGGTTTTCTCTGGATATATGCCCAGGAGTGGGATTGCTGGATCATATGATAGCTCTATTTTTAGTTTTGTAAGGAACCTCCATACTGGTCTCCATAGTGGCTGCACCAATTTACATTCCCACCAGCAGTGCAAGAGGGTTCCCTTTTCTCCACACCCTCTCCAACATTTATCGTTTATAGACTTTTTGGTGATGGCCATTCTGACTGGTGTGAAGTTATATCTCATTGTAGTTTTGATTTGCACTTCTCTAGTAATTAGTAATGCTGAATATCTTTTCATGTGCCTCTTCACCATCTGTATGCCTTCTTTGGAGAAATGTCTATTTAGGATCTTTTGCCCATTTTTTGATTGGGTTTTTTTTTTTTTTTTGATATTGAGCTGCATGAGCTGCTTGTATATTTTGGAGATTAATCCCTTGTCAGTCGCATCATTTGCAAATAATATTTTCTCCCATTCTGTGGGCTGTCTTCATTTTGTTTATGTTTTCCTCTGCTGTGCAAAAGCTTTTGAGTTTAATTAGGTCCCATTTGTTTATTTTTGTTTTTATTTCCATTACTCTAGGAGACGGATCAAAAACGATATTGCTGCAATTTATGTCAGAGACTGTTCTTCCTATGTTTTCCTCTAAGAGTTTTATAGTGTACAGTCTTACATTTAGGGTTTTAATCTATTCTGAGTTTATTTTTGGTGTTAAAGAATGTTCTAATTTCATTCTTTTACATGTAGCATTCCAGTTTACCCAGCACCACTTATTGAAGAGACTGTCTTTTCTCCACTGTATAGTCTTGCCTCCTTTGTTGTACATTAATTGACCACAGGTGCGTGGTTTCATTTCTGGGCTTTCTATCCTGTTCCATTGACCTATATTTCTGGTTTTGTGCTAGTACCATACTGTTTTGATGACTGTAGCTTTATAGTATAGTCTGAAGTCAGGAAGCCTGATTCCTCTGGCTCTGTTTTTCTTTTTCAAGATTGCTTTGGCTATTCAGGGCCTTTTGTGTCTCCATACAAATTTTAAGATTTTTGTTCCAGTTCTGTGAAAAATGCCATTGGTAATTTGATAGGGACTGCATTGAATCTGTAGATTGCCTTGGGTAGTACAGTCATTTTGACAATATTGATTCTTCCAGTCCAAGAACACGGTATATCTTTCCATCTGTATGTATCATCTTTGATTTATTTCATCACCATCTTATAGTTTCTTGAGTACAGGTCTTTTGCCTCCTTAGGTAAGTTTATTCCTAGGTATTTTATTATTTTTGATGTGATGGTAAATGGGATTGTTTCCTTAATTTCTCTTTCTGACCTTTTGTTGTTAGTGTATGGGAATGCAACAGATTTCTGTGTATTAATTTTGTATCCTGCAACTTTACCAAATACATTGATGAGCTCTAGTAGTCTTCTGGTAACATCTTTAGGATTTTCTATGTATAGTATCATGTTATTTGCAAACAGTGATAGTTTTCCTTCTTTTCTAATGTGGATTCTTTTTATTTCTTTTTCAGCTCTGATTGCCATGGCTAGAACTTCCAAAACTATGGTGAATAAAAGTGGTGAGTGGACATCAGGTGAGTTCCTGATCTTAACAGTGAAAAGCTGAAAGCATTTCCTCAGAGCATGATATTAGCTGTAGGTTTGTCATATACGGTCTTAATTATGTTGATGTATGTTTCCTCTATGCCCACCTTCTGGAAAGTTTTCATCATAAATTGGTGTTGAATTTTGTCAAAAGATTTTCTACATCTATTGAGATGATCATATGGTTTTTATTCTTTAAATTATTATTGTGGTGTACCATACTGATTGATTTGCAGATATTGAAAAATCCTTGCATCCCTGAGATAAATCCCACTTGATTGTGGTGTATGGAAATTCTTTTTCAGGTAGATTGCCTATCTTCACTTCACTTAGTTGTTCTCCTGGGGTATCTTGTTCCTTCATCTGGGACATATTCATCTGCCATCTCTTTGTGTAACTTTCTGTGATTGCAGTTTCTGTCCCACAGGCTGCAGGGTTTTATTTCTTCTTGCTTCTGCTGTCTGCCCCCTGGTGGATAAGGCTGGTTCAATGGGCTTGTGCCAGCTTCCTGGTGGGAGGGACTGGTACCTGCCCACTGGTGGCTGGAGCTGGGTCTTGTCCCACTGGTGGGCAGGGCTGTGTCAAGGGGTGTGTTTAGCAGGAAGCCATGGGCTCAGGAAGATTTTAGACAGCTTTTCTGCTGATGGGTGGGGCTGTGTCCCCACCCTGTTGTTTGTTTGACCTGAGGTGGACGCCCAGGTCCCAGCATTGGAGCCTACAAGCTGTTGGGTGGGGCCAGGTCTTGGTGAGAAAATGGCGGCCTCCAGGAGGGCTCACGCCAATGAGTACTCACCAGAACTACCGCCACCAGTGTCTTTGTCCCCGCAGTGAGCCAGAGCCACACCCTACCTCCACAGGAGACCCTCTAATAACAGCAGCTAGGTCTGGCCCAGGCTCTTATGAGGTCACTGCTTTTTCCCCTGGGTCCTGGTGTGCACGAAACCTTGTGTGCACCCTCCAAGAGTGGAGTTTCTGTTTTCCCCAGTCCTGTGAAATTCCTGCAATCAAACCCCACTGGCCTTCAGAGCCAGATGCTTTGGGGGCTCCTGATGCCAGACCCCCAGGCTGGGGAGCCTGATGTGGTGCTCAGAACTTTCACTCATGTGGGAGAACTTCTGCCATATAATTATTTTCTAGTTTGTGTGTTGCCCACCCGATGGGTATGGGATTTGATTTTATCACGATTGCATCCCTCCTACTGTCTTGTTGTGGCTTCTTCTTTGTCTTTGGGTGTAGTATATCTTTTTTGGTAGGTTCCAGCATTTTTTTATCGATGGTTGTTCAGCAGTTAGTTGTGATTTTGGTGTTATTGTGAGGGGGGGTGAGCTCACATCCTTCTACTCTGCCATCTCCTGAGAGTCTCTGTACCCTCAGCACTTTGAGTAATGCCGTCCATGCAGTAGGTACTCAATAAATATTGGTTTAGTGAATGAAAGAATGAATAGATATATCTTCAGAGAAATAAGGATAAGGAAGTTATCTCAGACTTTAAGGCACTGAGGCTGTAACACACTACAGCATTTAATAGCCTTGGGATTCTTTTAACAGAGACTCACCCAGAGGTGAGAGGAAAGTCAACCACTGGAAATGTTCAGAAGTGAAGCCATCACTGAATGTTCCCCAAGTGTGTGACTGTCTTGCCAGATGCTTCCAGAAAGGCTTTGCGTCAAAGGCCACAATACACAGAGTAGCACTGACTACCCCCTTCTGTAAAATTAATAATGGTAGTCCTAGCTGCCATGGGCTATACATGCTCTCCATTGGTCAGGCCAACACTGTACTAGGAAGGTTAGGGCCTGGGGGCCAGAGCCAGACAACAGGGCTCTGATGCCTGTCTCCACAACTTTCCCACCTCCTAAAACCTCAGTTTTCCCATCTGTAAAATGGGGCTAGTAACAGCACACCCTTCAAAGAGTCCTTGGTAGATGGAATGAGTTGTTCCATGAAGCAATTGCTTATGTAACGGTAGTTATCGTTTCTTGGTGGCCTTCTTCATCTGGACCAAACCGACTTCTACCAGAAAGTCTTTCCCTTTTGACAACTCTCTTCAATTATGACAACCCATCTCTTGAGCTCCTAGGTGGAATCTTGTGGTAAGGGAGCTGGACCAGCTGGCTTCCAAAGGGTGCTATTACCACCTCTGCATTTTCTCACCTGAGAAGAGTGCGGCTTCTCCAGTGTTGTGTTGTCTCTTGTTTGTGTTTCCTCTGTACTTCTTGCACAGAGAGGACACTTCTTAGCCTCATTGTTCCTTTGAAAGCTGACTTAACCCTCCTTGCCTGACCCTACTGTTGAACTCCCTTTAGCCAATCTGGGCACTCAGTCCCTTGTCCCCTGCCTCGCCTGTAAAAAAGTCTCCTTCAGTGTTCCAGGCCCAGTAAATAGTACGAGACAAAGCCTAGCACTAAGACCTGTGATAAACGCAGAGAGAAGCAGGCGAGGCCTGCTGGGCATCCACGCCAAGAGTTTGGGCTCAGCCCTGAGAGCAGAACAGAGTCACTCGAGTCAGGAAAGCTGGGATTTCACCTTCTCCTCCTGCAAGACCGTCCTTTGATGCCTAGTCTCCTGCTTCATTCAGTTAGATGTCCTGCTACTCAGAATAAATGGGAGAGAATATCAGTGGATCTATATTGTGAAATAAAATATCAATCTATAACTCATCACACTGAGGTAAGCATTTTCCACATTTCCTTTTCTGAAATGAGACTGTCCATGAAAAATAGTAATTACATACGCTGTATTTCAATTCACAGAAAGAAGTTTAAGCTTCAGGAAAGCCCTTTTATATCCTGCCCTCTCTCTGTATAAATTAAAGCGTAATATCAACTAGAGGGATATTGTCTATTTTATGTGTAAGGTAAGAAATGTGTCTGAATGTGCAAAGTTTTTAAAAGTAAAGGAGAAAAAAAAAGTCTGTTTCATCAGTAGACAGCAAGCTTCTTCATGGAAATACTTGTCCTTCCATCTGTGTTTGTACAGCAGGTTAGAGGGAACAGCCCTAACTTCCCTTAGAAGGTACTAACTTTAATGTACCCTTTAAGGGGCTCTTTAAATATAAAAGAAAAGTCTCTGTAATTAAGACTACGCTGAAAATCTGCCTTCACGGTTTTTGAAGCACAGACACAAAAAAACAGAAAACAAAACAAAACAGAAAAAAACAGTACTTTTAAAAGAAGGCAAAAGAAAGGGTTTAATACATGAGTTCACGCACTTAATCAAGTGAAGGGCTGTCTGCTGGACAAAAGTGAGGATAGACAAAGAACTTTGATTTTTGCAGCCTGAGCGGAGATGGGAGGAACAGTACTGTGGGCTTAAGATCAAACAAAATGAAAACCGGGATGGCCTCTTTCCGGTTCCCTAAAGCTGTCTGTTCTTATCCTAAAGGTTATGAAAGGTTTTTTGAGGCTTGCTGAACAAATGGGACCCTGTTCCTTCCTTGGGAAAACTTATTTATACTGTATCCGTTTTTAGACCTTGTAAAAGCTGGTGAACTCGGTTCTTCCCCATTAGCCTGAATTCTTCCACACTCAGCAAATATCAACAGGAAAGGGCGTCAGTCATTGATAACCGTGGAAGCAGGGAGCTCACATCAGGCCTTAAGAAGCTGGCGGCACTGCCAGAGGGGAAGACACAGTCTTCCAGCTCACGTTTATAGAATGACGGGCTTGAAAGGATAAGACAGACAGATACCGAAGACGAGGTAAATTTATTGAGACGGTGACAACAGCATCATTGTCTCTTCTGACACAACTCACACTGGTCTGGTCTAAGGACTCATTTTCGAGCTGTCAAAGCTTTCAAGCAGAAAATGATTCTCAGTGGCTGAAACTTGATTAAACAAATTTCACTGTGCAAGAAAAAACTGTTACTTTTGGAAGTGCTACGGGGGAAGATATCTCAGCCAGGAAACCAGAAAATAACAGGGTCAGCCAGACAGGAAGTGCCATCTCCATGCAGGGACCCAGGGAAACAGGTGATGGGACAGCAAGGCTCCCAGCAGGACCCACCCTAGAGAGTCAGCTAAGAAAGTTCTCAAAAGGAGGAATTATCAGAGCAGGAAATGGTGCCAACCAGATCCACCTGGAGCAAAATGCTAGGTAGTTTAGCCCAGTGACCAAAGCTGTTATAACCTAAGCAACAAAATAAATATTGATAATATTAAATACCCATAGAATAAGATAAATATCCACAACTTCATACTCATAAATACATAGTAAAATGAACAAATAAAAGGGGTTGGTGAGAGAAAGGACAGATATTTCATAAGCAGAATATCTGTGAATAAATGTAGAAGGGATAAGAAAAACAGAAAATCACCATTAGGCAAACATTACAGTAATAATTGTAGCTGGCAAGAGCTACTGATGGACCCTAGAATTAGCAAGTAAAATTATGGTAAAAAACAGGTTTAGTCTCCGTACTAAACAGGTGTTTAGTAGAAACAGGTCAAAGTGCCTTCCCACAAGATTTGTATTAATTACAAATGGAAAAGGTAGTATCTTTACAGGGAGAAATGTGGAGACACCTTCACCACGTGATGAGATTGGACAGCACACTGGCATCTCCACCCACATGTGACACCCTGAGTAGGGCTCAACATCATTTCTGTGGTATTCTTGCCTAAACATGCACATTCTCAATCTAATCATGAGAAAACATCAGAGAAACCCAAAGTGAGAGACAGTCTATAAAATACCCGGTCTGAATTCTTCCCAAGTGTCAAGGTCACGAAAGAAACACAGACTGAGCAACCACCACACATCAAAGGAGACTGAGGTGGCCTGGTGGCTAAGGTAACGTGGAATCCTGGGGTGGATCCTGTTCCCCATTACTAGGGGCTTGGAAATACAAGTTAGTCCTATAGATTAATTAAAGACATGGTACCAATGTCAATGTCCAATCTTCCACAGCTGTGCTTGGTTTAGGTAAGGTGTTAGCACAAGGGGAAGCTGGGTGAAGAGCATATGGGAACTCCCTGTGCTACTCACGCAGTGATTCTGTGTGTCTAACATTATTACAAAACAAAGGGTTAAAATTGGAGTTAGCTTGGCTTGACTTAGCATCTAGCCAGGACCAGGTTGGGATATATCAATTTTCTAAGGTGAGACCTAAGACCCTGACGGAAACCACTGAGAGAAGGGTCAGAAAAGGATAAAGTGATGTAGACATCAGCCAATCCCATCTCCAAGAAGATCAGGGGACAATGCTCTCTAAAACGATGACAGCCCCCTGTACCCCTGAAGAATACTGCATTCCTCAATAACCTCTCTTCACTAGATTTTTCAAAACCTAAACAAATATGTCAAACCATTTTGCTTGTTTTGTTCAACAAAGGAAAGTTATGTCCATAAAAGTAAATTTTGAGTCAAATCCAGTTCCTGGACCATATAATTCTGAAAAACCTTAAAATACAAAATGAAACAAAAGTCAGATACTTTTCTGAATCATGGTACCCATTTGATAAGCAGAAATAATTCTTATGAATATTACTAGTGTTCATCTCTTGCCAGATATGTAAATATCTGTGGCACGATGGGTCAAGAGAAAAGTAATTATAAACTTCAGGAAAGGAGATAAAATGCTTTATGCTCCAAACCTGGCTTTCAGCTATAAAACCTAGGCTTTTTAGCACCATTCCGGATCGTTCTGGAATAGCTGTGTCCTACCAGATCTCAATGAGCGCTCTGTATCCCTGGAACTGTGTTGAAGCAAAGAGCGCGACATCACGCTCGAAGGCGCGTGAGGCACCACTGCACCGCGACGGTGTCCATGCCTACCTCCCACTGCGCTGCAGCGAGATGTCATTTCCCAGAGCACCAGGGCCATGGAGTAGACATCCGTCTGCTTGAAGGACTCGACATTCTCCAGATTCATCCTGGACTCTAGGACCTCTGGAGCCATGTATCTCGCCGTTCCCACCTAAAGCAAAAACAGACATTGAGGCCCATCACTGAATTCCAGCTGCATACCTATTTTCAAAATATAGCTGATGTTTGTCCCCTACACGGGTAGTTGACCTTTAAAAAGCACAATGCTTTTAAAAGTAACGAGACCTGCACAGAAAGGTACAGCTTATGTAATTATTTTTTAAAAAATAGGTGTTCTCTCCCTGAAAACCCTTTAATGAATATAAAGAAAAAAATGCCACAATAAGGAAATGCCAAACCCCAGAGCTGCTTTGTTTAGCCCCGTGACATATGTCATCGTATCACGTATACAATAACATCCTTGCAGAGAACCTGAGTGACCACATCAGTGATATTTTTGATGCTGACTTTTGTTTTTGCAAATTAAATATTTTTTCACCCTTGTAACTCCAAGATTTGTGGTGAAATAATAATTACCATTAATTTTTTGTCACTTGAGAATTGTCTTAATCTTCTTTGTTTACCCCATGGCACATTCTAGTGTGCCGAGGATGTCGTATAATTACATAAAATCTCTGCTAAATTGAATTGTATGAAAGTATTTCCATTAAGAGCCCAAACCTGGTCATTTTATAATTTTGATGGGCATGCTATGTAGTTTTATTTGAACGATGACTGGTAGTATGAAAACACTGAGATACATAGGAACACAGAAGAAATGCTTCTGGGGAAAAAAAATCGCTTGAATGTTTGATAATGTAGCTTGTATAGATTGACTAAATAACAGTGAAGTCCTATCTTCCCAAGGATCCAGGGAACGTCAAGTGAGTTGATAATATCACCCCAAATAACGCTTCTTATTGGCATAAATTAGAAGAAATTTTTCTTTTTAATAGGTCATTGCATGACTTGTTACCCTGGCACAGTAATCTGTCCGTGTTTCAACATGTTTATCCCTACACTTGGATGTGTGGCCATGGACCCGGAGAGCTGCCTGAGCAGTGACTAGATGCTTCAAAAGCACTCCCCTCAGCCTGGTTAGAGGAAACAACAGCGCTCTCAACACTTCACTCTAATCCACAGCCAAGCTTCCGGCGTGTGAAACATAAAGAATGACGGTAATGTTAGTATCTGATAGCTCCTTAACCAAAAAGGTTTCAATTTTAATCTGTGAGATGCTTCAAAAGAGGAACTTTTCCTTCACCCAGTCTGTCACTCACTCTACAAATACTTATTGGTCACTTTCCCTGTTCAAGGCCTTGTGATGGATGTGACCAAATAGATGTGGATTTGGACTTCAAGGAGACTGCCTTCTAAAATGGTTTAAAAAAAAAAAAGAAAAAAACCAATATAAGGACCAAGATTACAGAGTAGCAAGGGCTGAGTACAACCCTAAGACAGGAAAAAGATAGAGATACAGTACTAGCAGTGTTTGAAGCAAAGGAAAATAATGTCCAAATGGAAGAGAAATGAGGACTGACTCAAGGAGAAATGCCTGTCCTAAGCTGGTAAGGATCTGGAGAACCAGGGAGAGAAATGCTGCTTGTTGGCAGAGGTACCCTGGCACGAGAGCGGGGTGCAGTCAGGATTAACTGGATTCCCTGGACCAGTGTCAGAGTGCAGGGCTGATGGAGATGAGAGGGAGGGGTGCCAGTAGCAAGGGGAGGGGCCCAAGGGGGCCGGGGCTGCCCTACCTGCCCACTGTTGGCCAGGTCATCCACAGACAGAGTGGGGTCCAGCCGCAGGGAGAGGCCGAAGTCACAGAGGCAGCAGGTGAGGTCTCCCTTGACCAGGATGTTGGAGCTCTTGAGGTCCCTGTGCACGATGGGCATCTTGGGTCGGCCGCACAGCGTGTGGTCGCTGTGCAGGTGCGCGATGCCACGGGCCAGCGAGCTGCCCAGCCTGCGCAGGTCCTCCCAGCTGATGACGTGGCGCGTCAGGTACTCCTGCAGGTTGCCCTTGGCGTGGAAGGCAGTGATCAGCCAGTACTGCTTGCCCAGCTCCGTCTTGCGCTCCTCAGCTGTCAGGAACTGCAGGATGTTCTCGTGCTTGAGGTTGATGTCTGAGAAGATGTCCTTCTCCGTCTTCCAGGAGGCATATTCTTCATAGGGGAAGATCTTGACGGCCACAGTCTCAAACTGCTCAGACGTGTTCTGCCTCAGCTTGGCCTTGTAGACCTCAGCGAAGCGCCCTTTGCCCACCAGGGTGTCCAGCTCAATGGGCAGCAACTCTGTGTTGTGATTGATGTTGTTGGCGCAGGTGGAGCTGATGTCGGAGCGGTCATCCTCCAGGATGATGGCCAGGTGCTCACTGAACTCCATCAGCTTGCGCGGCTTGCCTGAGTCCCAGGCCGGGCTCAGCTTCTGCTGCCGGTGGACGCGGTAGCAGTAGAAGGTAACGATGACAGCAATGGCGATGCCCAGTGGCGGCAGGAGGCTGACACCTGTCACTTGGAAGATGACCAACAGCAAGTCGGGGTTGTTGGTGGCGTATTCTGAGGTGGAAACAAAGGAGAGAAGGAGCTGGGTCAGCAGGTGTGCACTGGAAGGAAGTGGTCCACACCCCAAGCATCGTAGGTTTTACCTTCAGCATAGTTTTTGTGGACAACATATGGTGAGTTTTTATTACAGGCATGGATGCTATTGTGCACTTGTCCAGCCTTGCCTGCCTCTGGCCATCTAGTCCATATCTCCTACTCTTCCCTCAAAACTCATCTTAGAAATCAAAACTCAACATCAACCAATCAGAGAATTGTGCACGAGCTAATCACATACCCTGGGATGCCCCTCCCACGCCTGGTCTTTAAAAATGGTTTGCTGGCACTATTCACAATAGCCAGGACATAAAAACAACCTAAATGTCCATCGACAGAGGAATGGATAAAGAAGATGTGGTACATATATACAATGGAATATTACTCAGCCATAAAAAAGAATGAAATAATGCCATTTGCAGCAACATGGACAGCCCTAGAGATGACCATACTAAGTGAAGTAAATCAGAAAGATAAAGACAAAAACCATCTGATATCATTTACATGTGGAATCTAAAATATGGCACAAATGAACCTATCGATAAAACAGAAACAGACTCACAGACACAGAGAACAGGTTTGTGGTTGCCAAGGGGTAGGGGAGGTGGGAGAGGGATGGATTGGGAGTTTGGGGTTGGCAGATGCAAACCATTACATATAAAATAGATAAACAACAAGTTCCTACTGTATAGCACAGGGAACTACATTCAATCTCCTGGGATAAACCATAATGGAAAAGAATATTAAAAAAAGGATGTACCTATATGTATAACTGAATCACTTTGCTGGACAGCAGAAATTAGCACAACATTGTAAGTCAACTATACTTCAATTTAAAAAATGCTTTGCTGAAACCCTTTGGGAGATTCGGGGTTTTGGGGGGGTGGTGGGCATGAGCTACCTGTTCTCCTTGCTTGGCCCTGCAATACATCTTTCTCTGCTAAAAACAAACAAACAAACAAACAAAAAAAACAACAACCCACAAAAAAAACCCACAAAACTCAGCTTAAACGTCACTCCCTAAAGGAAATTTAGGAAAACATTCTATTTTATATATTCCCATAGCATGCCACATTTTTCCTGTGCAACAAGTGAGCACAATTTGAGTTAAATAACTATGACTCCATTTATTGGTTTCATATCTGCCTTTCCCTACTTTCCCCACCCCAGCAGACTGAGAGCTCCATGCTGCCAGGGACCATGCCTTTCTTCTCCATGACTGTAACCAGCGCTTAGCACACATGAGGGCCTTAATAAGTGTTGAATAAATGGATGAAGCATTTACTGAGTGTTCACTAAGCTCCAAGCACTGCAGGAGGTTTTGGGAATATAGAAAATGACAACTCCTGCCTCCAAAGTGCTCATGTATATGGTATCTGGTGAAAACAAAGAGACAGCCACAGTCCTGCCGCAGTCTGTGCTCTTTTGTAAACTCTAACTTGTCCTGTTCTGCTCAACACCCAGGCTACCACGAAACATCAGCTCTGGGCCTACTGGTCTCTTTGGAAGTCAGTTACCTTATATCCCCCTAATGTTTCTCTTTTCAGTGTCATGTGATTTATAGCTTCATAGAACAGGGATATTTAGTAGCAATAATGGAAACATTAGTGAGAGAAGTTATAGAAGGAAGTGCAGGCCAGTTTCCTGACTGGGACCACTGAGGCAGGCTCTGTGGGGGATGGAGAAGAGCCCTTATCACCAGCTAAGTAACTACAATGTCTTGTTCCTCAAACTTTGATTCATGAGCTGGCCTTGGTTGGCTCTGGTTAAATAGTTTTCTTCTTGGGAAGAAGAACGTGGATGGAGATGCTCAGTGGGCAAGAGTCAGGAAAACATAGTTATAGTTCAGGGAGAGCTTTGTGCGAGACTGTCTCCAGTGGGAACGGATGCCAGAATTCTATTACTTTATCAGCCATTCATTTTCTCTCAAACGTGCCCACTAAGGAGCAGTCCTCATGCTCAGAAGCTAGATTCATTCATTAAACACAGCACTACTGAGGTCCTACTAGGGGATGGGACAGCCCTCAAAGCGGGGATGACCCAGCAGAGAAGTTAGGATGTGTCTACACCTGCCTGGCAACATCCAGCAGTCTGGGATGGAAGCTAATGCGTGCCCCCATCTATGCTGGAGTGTGGGAAAGACAGAGAGACAGGGATGGCACAGTGGTAAGGACTGTGTGCTGGCCAGTGAAGGATGGGAAGCAGTCAGTGATGGCAGAAGGAATGTTATGTGAAGAAGTAAGAGTACAGGATCTACCTGAGGAAGAGCAGGAGTCCCAAACTGACAACTGTGCACAAAGGAAGAGAGAGGAAAGTTTGGGTAGGTGGTTTGGGACCAGACATCACGTCCAAGGATGGATTCATAATTATATAATTGGCAGTATTCACCCACTGGCGGTGTATTTTATTTTTTTTTATTTTTTTATTTTTTTAAATTATTTATTTATTTATTTAATTTATTTATGGCTGTGTTGGGTCTTCGTTTCTGTGCGAGGGCCTTCTCCAGTTGCGGCAAGTGGGGGCCACTCCATCACAGCGCGCGGGCCTCTCACTATGGCAGCCTCTCTTGTTGCGGAGCACAGGCTCCAGACGCACAGGCTCAGCAATTGTGGCTCACGGGCCCAGTTGCTCCGCGGCATGTGGGATCTTCCCGGACGGGGGCATGAACCCGTGTGCCCTGCATTGGCAGGCAGACTCTCAACCACTGCCAGGGAAGCCCTGGCGGTGTATTTTAAAAAGTGATGAGAATACAGTCCAGGTGGAACAGAGATAATCTATCAAAGGGAATCCATTACCTAAATGGTATTTGATGCCTTCACTTAATGAAGCACAGAGAGAAATGAAACTAAGACGATGTCAAGTGGCCCTATGATTAACTACCTACTCTTAAGGGAAGTTCTAAGTGGAAATGCCAACTTCCACTGACTATTCTAGATGAAAGCCTTAGGTCTTACATCTATTTGATGCCACTAAAAACATGAAAAGTACCCCCAAACATCAGAATTCCAGCAACCAAAAGAAAAAAAAAAATCACTATTTTGGAGGAAGATACATGAATGTATTAAAACGAATAGGCAAATTCAACAAGGTAGCAGGATACAAGATTAACATACAGAAACTGTTTGCATTTCTTTACACTAACAATGAAATATCAGAAGGTGAATGTAAATAAACTATCCCTTTTAAAAGCACATCAAAAAAAAAAAAATAACAACTTAGCGATAAACTTCACCAAGGAGGTGAAAGACTTAATATGCTGAGAACTATAAAACATTAATAAAAGAAATTAAAGATGATTCAAAGAAATGGAAGATATCCCATGCTCTTGGATTGGAAGAATTAATACTATTAAAATGGCAATACTACCCAAAGCAATCTACAGATTTAATGTAATCCCCATCAAATTACCCCTGACATTTTCACAGAACTAGAACAAAAAATCCTAAAATTTATATGGAACCATAAAAGACCCTGCCAAAGCAAACCTGAGGAAAACAAAGCAGGAGGCATAACCTTCCCAGACTTCAGGCAATACTACAAAGTTACAGTAATCAAAACAGCATGGTATTGGCACAAAAAGAGACATACAGATTAATGGAACAGAATAGAGTGCCCAGAAAAAAACTCACACACCTACAGTCAATTAATCTTCAACAAAGGAGGCAAGAATATAAAATGGGAAAAAGATAGTCTCTTCAGCAAGTGGTGCTGAGAATGTTAGGCAGCTGCAAGTAAATCAATGAAGTTAGAACACACCCTCACACCATACACAAAAATAAACTCAAAATGGCTTAAAGACTGAAACATAAGACATGACACCATAAACTCCTAGAAGAGATCATAGGCAAAAAATTCTTTGACATAAATTGTACCAATGTTTTCTTAGGTCAGTCTCCCAAGGCAATAGAAATAAAAACAAAAGTAAACAAATGGGACCTAATCAAACTTACAAGCTTTTGCACAGCAAAGGAAACCATAAACAAAACAAAAAGAAAACCTACAGAATGGGAGAAAATATCTGCAAAGATGTGACTGACAAGGGCTTAATTTCCAAAATATACAAACAGCTCATACAACTCAACAACAACAAAAACAACCCAATCAAAAAATGGGCACAAGACCTAAATAGACATTTCTCCAAAGAAGACATACAGATGGCCAAGTGGCACATGAAAAGATGCTCAACACCGCTAATTTTTAGAGAAATGCAAATTAAAACTACAGTGAGGTACCACCTCGTAGCAGTCAGAAGGCCCATCATTAAAAAGTCTACAATTAACAAATGCTGGAGAGGGTGCAGAAAAAAGGGAACCCTGTTACACTGTTGGTGGGAATGTAAATTGGTGCAGCCACTATGGAAAACAGTATGGAGATTCCTCAAAAAACTGAAACTAGAGTCACCGTATGATGCAGCAATCCCACTCCTGGGCATATACTCTAACAAAACTATAATTCAAAAAGATACATGCACCCCTATGTACATAGCAGCACTATTTACAATAGCCAAGACATGGAAACAACCTAAATGTCCATCAACAGATGAATGGATAAAGAAGATGTGGTGTGTGTGTGTGTATGTGTGTGTGTGTGTATACACACACACACACACAATGGAATATTAGGCATCAAAAAGAATAATGCCATTTTTCAGCAACATGGATGGACCTAGAGATTATCACACTAAGTGAAGTAAGTCAGACAGAGAAAGACAAATACCATATGGTATCACTTATATGTGGAATCTAAAATACGATACAAATCAACATATCTACGAAACAAAAACAGACTCACAGATATAGACAACAGACTTGCCAAGGGTGGGGGGAGGGGCAGGAAGGAATGGGAATTTGGGATTAGCAGAGGCAAACTATTATATATAGGATGGATAAACAACAAGGTCCTACTATATAGCACAAGGAACTATATTCAATATCCTGTGTCAAACCATAATGGAAAAGAATATGAAAAAAGAATATATATGTATGTATGTATAACTGAGTCACTTTGCTGTACAGAAGAAATTAGCACAACATTGTAAATCAACTATACTTCAATAAAATTTTAAAGAATAGGAAGAAGGAAACAATTTGGTGATTGAATCTTGAAAACCTAAGTTCTTACACTGTCAGGCTTGAGTGGGACCCAGGGCAGGTGGGACTAGAGGCTTCAGTGTGGTGGGACAAAGCGATTACAAGACAGATTGGAACTACAAGTGAAACAGAAGATCTGGTGCAGAAGTATGGATGGTCTCTCTTGTCCAGCAAAGAATGAACCTGGAGATCAAGACTGAGGGGACAGATTAAATGATATTGAGATGCAGCAGAAAATAAGGTTCCCCTCCTATAACTCCACCTCTACTATCTGGACTATCCAATGGGCATGTCTTCTTCAGGTGGCCACTTGTCTTTAACAACATAAAATGTCTTATAAATAAATGGGTTTGATTCTCTGATTGCTTGTTCCTCCCATGAAAAAGTAAGCTCTACAAGGGTAAATCCACATGTATTGATCACCACTCTCTACCCAGCAGCTGACTCAGGGCGGGGCACTTAGGTACTCAGCAAATGTTTCCCGTAGAAGCTGAATGAATAATTACTTTTGTGGGACAATATCCCTCCCATTCTTGGATAAAGAAGATGTGGTACATATATACAATGATGGAATACTACTCAGCCATAAAAAGAACGAAATAATGCCATTTGCAGAAACATGGATGGACCTAGAGATTATCATACTAAGTAAGTTAGAAAGAGAAAGACAAATACCATGTGATATCACTTACATGTGGTATCTAAAATATGACACAAATGAACCTATCTATGAAACAGAAACAGAATCACGGACATAGAGAACATTGCCAAGGGGGAGGGGGGTGGAGGAGGGATGGAGTGGGAGGCTGGGGTTAACAGACGTAAGCTTTTATATACAGAATGGATAAACAACAGGGTCTCTATAGCACAGAGAACTATATTCAATATCCTGTGATAAACCATAATGGAAAAGAATATGAAAAAAAGAATGTATATATATATATGTATAACTGAATCACTTTTCTGTATAGCAGAAATTAACACAACATTGTAAATCAACTATACTTCAATTAAAAAAAAAATCCCTCCCATTCTTTATGCCCTACAGCAGGGGTTGGCAAACTATGGCCCCGGGGCTTACAGGCTGCTCTTGTACAGCCTCAAGAGCTGTGAATTTTTCATTTTTAAAGGGTTGTTTAAATACAAAAAGAAACTAAGTAGTTCATACAACAGAGATCATATCTGGCCCAGAAAGCCTAAAATATTTACTACCTGGCCCTTTACAGAAAAAGTTTACTAGCCCCTCTTCTATTGGTGTTATTTTAACAACCTGCAATGCATTGGCAGAATTTGGAGAGACTTCATTCTGGTCCAATGTGAATATTCTTTTACGTATGAGAAAACAACACAACGAAAAAATTTTAAATATTAACTGCATAATTACTTAGCTATGTCTCCAATTCATTCAAGGGTGTAAAACATCCAAATGAACTGTTCATGTATCACTGATAATTTTATTTTCTAATTCCTGTCCATATATGTAAAAGGGTCTTCCTTGCTGATTTCTAGTCTTCTTCAGGCTAAGGGAAACACAAAAACAGAAATCTCCTTTAATTTATTAATTGAAGAAGACTCTAGAAATCCCCCTTTCAATGTCAGAAACCAAAGTGTTACTTTCCCCTCAAATTTCCTTTGATTTCTTTTTGAAAACCTACAGGTAAAAATGTGGTGGGGAAGGAATTATCTATTAACATCTGTCAATCTTGAAACTTCAAAGAGGTGGTGAAAAACCCGAACAATAGCAAATCAGCCTGAAAGGAAGCTTTGGGATGTGGCTTTATCTAAACAGAAGCCACCCACACCCTCTCAGAGTTAACCCTTGAGCTGCTCCTAGAAAAACCAACAGCTATAGCTATAGTAGGTACAAGCTAGCTTCTCCTTTACTCAGAGACCAGCAGGAAATATTTCTTTTTGCCAGCCCCCAGTTACACAGAAACTCGTAATTATCGAATACAAATTATGTACTTCTCTGTGTGCCAATAGTTTTATATAATATTTATATTTAATTGAAAGAAAAACCCTATGAGGTAGATACTGCTATTATTATAAACCCAATTTTTCAGATAGGGAAGCTAAGGGTCAGACAGTTTAAATAATGTCTCAAGCTCTGTTTGATTAGAGACCCCCGCTCTTAACCCCATGCCATACTGTCTCTAAACTTCACATCAGTGGGAGCTGATTAAGAATGACTTTATACAAGCTCTCAATTTGATAAAGTGGTTTTCTTCACTGGGGGCTGGACTAAGTGATTTCATGGCCGTCCACTAAGGTTTAACTCTGAACTATGGGCAGTTCTCAGACAACGTGTCGGGTGTGCAGACTGTTCCCCTTGGCTCTTAACTAAGAACCAGAGTAGACTAGTGTTCTTGCAAATATGCATCTTTTCCCTGCCTGGGAAGGAAAAGTCTTACACAAGGAAGAACCCTAAAATCTTTCGTAGGACCTAGAATGTAGGGCACTCAAGATATGGAACCCTCCATGAATTGTTTCTTGGGCACACAGGTAACCAGTGCTCAAAAGGTGATGTTCACATGACACTCCCTTGTTATGTAACACTGAGCCACACAGAGTTCTGGGGTGCATTACAAACGAGGGGAACTTTTCCAGGGTTCATACACATGCAGCTCTCCACTGTTAACAGCAGACTTTCTTAGCCTGGGCTCCAGAGATAGACTTCTGGGAGTATGTAAATTTAAACGGGCAAAATGACATCTTTTTATTTTCTCTAACCTTTAACTAAAATTTCACATTTCCCAGCATTAGCCACACCATGACTTTGTCACCAAGAGAAACCACAGATATTTTCATGCCGCTTTACGTGTGTTGCAGAGGCCTCGGTGAATCCTTTATATTCATCACTTAGCCATTTCAATTTGTTCGATCTGATGCTAGATCTTGTTATTTAAACCATTACTATAGAAGTAAATATTACTACATCACAAATTTATTTTATAAAATATTTGATAATTGTATTACACTATGTTTGATCTTCTTTGAACTCCTGTGTATTCTATTTTATGCATTTGAAGACATCACTGTGAAGAGATCCACAGGCTTCGCCAGACGTCCCAGAAGTACAGGGCACACACATAAAACCAGAGAGCCCTGGGCAGAGTGAAGGCATCAAGCCCTAGCCTCTCTGCCAGGATTTCCTAGAGCAGAGATTTCCAGACTCATCTGTTTCTCTGGGAAGCTAGTAAGGAAGGAAACGGGTGCCAATGACGGACCCTCCTGGGGTGATACGTTGTGTGCCCCACGGACAAGGGTGGATTCTGTCATGTGTGAGGGGAGCTCTGCAGTGGAAAAGGACGGGAAATTCTCTGAACTCTCTTAAGGACAACAGAGATAACTCCCCTATCATGGGCTTTATCGAACTGGGCACAGATCATTCACTTTATCAGCAGCATCTCACTTTATTTCTTCAACAGCCAAGTCAGGTTCTGTTCATTGCCCTGGTTTATAGAGGAAACTACTGAGGAAGGGAGGGAGGGATGAAGGGAGGCAGGGAGGGAAGGAGAGGGGTGAGGAGGGAGGGAGAGAGGGAGGGAGGGAGGAAGGGAAAGGGAGAGAGAGAGAGAAAGGCAAAGTGGGGGGGGAATGAGAGGCAGAAGGGGGAGTGAGAGAGAGAGAGAGGGAGGGAAGGGAAGGAAAGAAAGAGGGGAAAAAAGAAAGAAAGAAACTGAGAAGAGCCTGTTTCCCGCAGGTCTGAGTGGCTCCAGAGCCCTTGTTCTTTCCACGCCACCAAGATGTCTCCCTAGCAATGAACCAAAGGCCCGTTTAATAATTCCAAAATTTTCCAACCAAATGTGTCCCACATAGAGGAGCCAAACTGACTTGCAAATAAGGAGCCATTTGCAAATGTCAGAATCTTGATAAATAAAGTTTTTAAGGACAAATGTCAAAGATAAATGTTAGTACGCCATTAAAAAAAAACAAAACACAAACTGGCAGAAAACCTCAAGGGGAAATTCCTTGGTATAGGTTCCTCCAGAGTGACTTAAAAGTAAATAAGTTGCCCAATCACACACACACAGGCGTGCACACACAGGCGCGCACACAACATGCAACACAATGGAAACATGTAGCTCCCAGGCTCTTTCAAGTCCTCTGTGAGGCCCAAACCCAACACTGATTACTAAAAGGAACTTAAAACTGAATCTCTATAATTCTTTTTTTTTCCAAAAAATCACATAGTAAAAAGGACATTAAATTAAGGCCAAGAGTAAAAATGCCTATGTGGGTTGGTTAATGCATCTTGATAAAAACCAAATTAACAGAGCTGAATTTGACAGATGGGCTCCTACTTTAATATTTGAATTAGTTCTGTAACTCCTCCACTCAGTGAAGAGTTTGGGCAAAAATTTACCAAGATAGTAGTTTATCCAAGACACAGAAAGGGATACAGATGCTCATTTTCTGTACACCTCAGTGCGTTGGTGAACACTGCAAGACAACCACAGAGATGCTTGAAGTTGGCAGTGACACACTAACCACAGAGATTTTCACACGCCAACATGTTCATCTAAAGCAACAGGATATATATGCAACCGGCTGAGATCCAAAGAAGGAAACTGTGCTCAAGAGAGATACGCTGGTGGGAAAGGAGAATTTCCTGTCTCAAGTCATTAATTAAGTCAAGTTAATTGTAATATTTAAAAGCACAGCATTCATTTATTGAGAACCTACTAAATGCCAAACACTGGGTTTCACGTGGATTATTCTGAACCCCTGCAGCCACACTGCTAGATCTGAATCAGTTCCCATTTCCTAGACGTGCCGATGGAAGCCTGTGTGTACAGTGAGCTGCGGTCCTTGCAGAGCAGGCTGCTGTGCCAGTTAGTGGCGAGCTGGAGGGGCAGTGTCATTCAAGAGGGATGCTGACAGCCGCTCCCCGGATCTCTGGCCAACAGAGGCTTCAATACGAGCATTTAGAAAAAGGACAAGATTACACAACCAAAGAAAAGAGAAGGAAAGAGAGAGTAAAGATAAAAGTTGAAATCAGTGGAATAGAAAACAAAGTTACAAGAGGGAGAATCAACAACACCCTGAATGGGTTGTATCATGATCAACACAACACGTAAACCTCGGTGAGACTGATAAACATAGCCAAGGGCAAAGGCCCGGACGAGACAGAATCACGGGCACAGCCAAGACTCAAGGGATCTGAACAACTTTTCCAATAAGTTTGAAAACTTAAAACAATATTGGTCAAAGTCCTAAAAGTTTATATGTGTAACTTACTAAAACTGACCCAAGAAAAACCTGAATAATCTTACAAACATTAAAGAAATTGAGTAGTTAAAAATCTTCCACAGTATAACCCTAATTTTTTTATCTTTAAGCCTTTTACTGTCAAATTTCTTAGTATCAATGACTGAATACACGTCAGAATTTGATTTTTGTGGAATTGCCAACCCCCTAAAAAAACTTCCTACAATAAAAATGCCAGTGGAAATCTTAGAAAAATGTTTAATCGTAGTCTAAACAAGTGGGAACCATCAGATAAATCCAGAATGTGCCTCTATAAAATCAATGGCCCACCTGTTTCCAGTCAGAGTCACAAAAAACAAGAAACACACTGAAGAGGCAAAATAACCAAATGCCACGCGTGGTCCTTGACTGGAACAGCAGCAACCTCACTGCTCTGGGGAAATTTGAATGTGGACTGTAATACACCCACACACCCACCCCCAGTGCCTCCCCACACACATAGAAATGAGGAGGTGGTAAAATGTTAACACATGGTAAATAGAGAGAAAGGGAAAGGGTATACAGGTGCTCATTGTTCCATTCTTTCAAGTTTTCAGAACGTTTAATTTTTTTCCAGTAAAAATTGGGGGAAAAAGTATCCGAAAACATTTGAGCAACAGTGTTCCCCTCGAAGCCCCAGACACACACCTGACCTAGATGAAGCTGAGAGCCACCGAACTTTCGAGAAGTAGGTTATTTCAATGTCACACAAACTCAGTGAATAGGAAAAGCGTTCTCTGAAAATAGGACAACCAAAAGCAGACAAAAAGAATGTAAGAAAATTACAGAAGAATCTCACTCGTGTACCATGATTTAAAAAAACGAATTCTAAATAAAAATGGCAGCAACCCAAATCCAGTCGAGGGTATAAAATAAAAAGTATTATTTTAAATTAAAAACAAATATGCAAAGAAAACAACTCCTATCGCTGACCACATTAATAATTTAAATGAGAAAAGAACTGTATGATCAATTCAGTAGATACAGAGAAAGTATATGACAAAGCTAAAGGCCTCCGTAAGGAATATATATACCAACAATCCTCAGCAAACCTTACTGTAATGGGGACATTTTAAATGCATTCCTTTGAAAAACAGTTCAGGCACTGAGGCCAACTGTAGCTATTTCTAGTCAACATGAATTACAGATCCCAACCAACCAGCACAGTAAGGCAAAAGGGGGGAACCTGCCGTACCAGGTAAAAAAGGTCTATACATCGACAGCCTCATCTCACCTGGTCCTTTACACCTGTGCAGTGTTTCTTAGTCTCCAGATGTCACTGTGCCCGCTCATCTACTGTACACACAGATCCACTGACAGGTGGCCGCTTTTCTGATGAGATAATTTATATTTAAAGGATGATTTGATATCGGGAAGACAGGAAGTTCACAATATTAAAAGCACTCTTACATTCAGTCCCAAAACCCTATTATTTCCAAAGAGACTAACACAAAGTACATTTTTTTTAATAAATTTATTTTATTTATTTATTTATTTTTGGCTGCGTTGGGTCTTTGTTGCTGCATGCAGGCTTTCTCTAGTTGCAGCGAGCGGGAGCTACTCTTTGCTGTGGTGCACAGGCTTCTCATTGCAGTGGCTCCTCTTGTTGCAGAACACGGGCTCTAGGCATGTGGGCTTCAGTGGCTGAGGCATGTGGGCTTCAGTAGCTATGGCACGCAGGCTCAGTAGTTGTGTCTCACGGGCTCTAGAGTGCAGGTTCAGTAGTTATGGCGCACGGGCTTAGTTGCTCCGCAGCATGTGGAATCTTCCCAGACCAGGGATCGAACCCATGTCCCCTGCATTGGCAGGTGGATTCTTAACCACTGTGCCACCAGGGAAGCCCACAGAGTACATTTTGTTAAAAGAGCTTATTTGAGGATTTTTATCCCAAGTCTCCTGTATATCCCCAAATCATCTCTCTTTGCCACGCTGTGTTTGCTGCCGGGGGTTTAAGGTCACATTTTGTGCAGGATATTACATGCTTTCCAAGTCTACAATCTAAGTGATATACTTTCACATTACTTCTTTGCCTCTAAACCATGATATGTCCAGACACCACACTGAGCTGAGATTCGATTTCATGATTTTCTCAATGCACACAGAGAAGTTGCCTTTTTTGACAATTTGAAGAAAAAAAAATAGTTCTAGACTCAAACAAGTAATATTTTATCAGGCAATGGAAAGCCCTAAGAATAATCAAAGCAGATTCTGCAATTCAAAAATTGACCGATACCGGGAATTCCCTGGTGGTCCGATGGTTAGGACTCTGTGCTTTTACTGCCGAGGGCCTGGGTTCCATCCCTGGTTAGGGAACTAAGATCCCACAAGCCATGCGGTGTGGCCGGGGGGAAAAAAAAAATTTACAGACACTAGTCTGTATACTTAGAGGTAGTATAAGTTGGTTTTTAAGAACTTGGGACTCTGAAGCTTTTGCACAGCAAAGGAAACCATAAGACAACCAAAAGACAACCCACAGAATGGGAGAAAACATCTGCAAACGAAGCGACTGACAAGGGATTAATCACCAAAACATGCAAACAGCTCATGCAGCTCAATATCAAAAAAATAAACAACCCAATTAAAAAAGGGGTGGAAGATCTAAATAGACATTTCTCCAAAGAAGACATACAGATGGCCCAAAAGCACATGAAAAGATGCTCGACATTGCTAATTATTAGAGAAATGCAAATCAAAACTACAATGAGGTATCGCCTCACACTGGTCAGAATGGCCATCATCAAAAAGTCTACAAACAATAAATGCTGGAGAGGGTGTGGAGCAAAGGGAACCCTGCTACACTGTTGGTGGGAATGTAAATTGGTACAACCATTATGGAGAACAGTATGAAGGTTCCTTACAAAACTAAAAATAGAGCTACCGTATGATCCAGCAATCCCACTCCTGGGCATATATCCAGAGAAAACCATACTTTGAAAAGATGTATGCACCCCAATGTTCACTGCAGCAACTATTTCCAATACCCAGGACATGGAAGCAAACTAAATGTCCATTGACAGAAGAATGGGTAAAGAAGATGTGGTACATTTATAACGGAAGATTACTCAGCCATAAAAAAGAATGGAATAATGCCATTTGCAGCAACATGGATGGACCTGGAGATTATCATACTACATGAAGTAAGTCAGGTAGAGAAAGACAAATATCGTATGACATCACTTACATGTGGAATCTAAAAAAATGATACAAATGAACTTATTTACAAAACAGAAACAGACTCGCAGACTTTGAAAATAAACTTATGGTTACCGAAGGGGAAAGTGCGGGAGAGGGGATAAATTAGGAGTATGGGATTAACAGATGCAAACTACTGTATATAAAATAGATAAACAACAAGGACCTACTGTAGAGCACAGGGAACTATATTCAATATCTTCTGGTAACCTATAATGGAAAAGAATCTGAAGAAGAATATATATGTATATATGTATAACTGATTCACTTTGCTATACACCTTAAAGTAACACAACACTGTAAATCAACCATACTTCAATTTTTTTAGAAAAACAGGTAGAAGGCTTTGGAGGGAGTCAGTCTGGCTGCGCTGAGAGAAGGGAAGGCAGATGCTTTTTGGCTGTCTGGTTTGGTTTCTGTTTTCCCAGAGACAAAATTCAGTTTTATCACATCTAGTGAAGTTGGACCCAGTTATAATAAAGAAAATGATGAAAGTGAACAAAAGGTACTGATATCCGCTAGACGTTTACTGGCTATGTTCCAAGTATGTTCATTTGACAGACAAAGGGAGCATTACTGAGTCACAGCCCTAGCCGGGCACAGACACATGGGGATCCCTAGAGGGAGAGATACAGGATTTCTTAAGGAGCAAAGCAAATTGCCTCCTTATTCTGTGACACTCCACATCCTATCAGCTTTCCTCTGTTACTGCCCCCCATCTCTCACTCACACACACACCCCAATCCATCATACTGTATACATACTTTCTAACTCGGGAGTTCCAATATTTTGCATATTTTCTGGTGGCACGGTACAAGAGGGATCTCTTGGTGCCTCCAGGCCAGCAGTATCAGCAGGCAGCATCTGGGAACTTACTGGAAACGCAGAATCTCAGCCCTGTCTTACACTGCTGACTGCAGAATCTGCATTTTATAAAGTTTTCTAGGAGATTCATTTACACAGTAAAGTTTGAGAAGCACTGCTTTAGCAAACATCCCTTGGGATTCTGCCACAGAGTTGTTTCCCTCTTACAGAGAAAATTCACAGTGGACTTGCTTGCAAAGCCCTAGGGCAATTGTATTCAGGGCTAGCCAATGAGAAAATGGTCCGTAAGAATGTTCTAGTCAAATGAACTTCAAGAGGAGTGTAGAATGAGATATAATTCCCCATCCATCATCTCAAGAAAAAGTAACAATTAAATTCAGGCAAACAATAAAAAATCATTTTAATTAAACAACAGGACAGTAGCTCACCGGGCATGCAGGGCTTAATTTAACTTCCAGCATATGGACAGCACTGTTTGACATTCTAGACAGACTTTGAGAATACATTTTCCCCAAATGATGGAAGAATTCTTCTTTCCAGTCCATTTGATTGTTTTATTCCCATTGTACATATTTCAAAACTAAGCTATTGCCTCACCTCACATCCCATTGCAGAGTCTCCTTTAGGTTATTTCCTCCCTACCTCTCTCCCCAATAAAAGGGTCTTACATGTAGTCTAATCCAGTATGACAACCTCTTCCAGAATATTCCTGAAAGGTACAGAGGAAACCTCTGTCATAAGTGTTACGACAGAGGGATTCCACTCCTCTATAAATCATACCATAATCTAACTCCAATAGACCTATTAGGAGAAAGTCTCAACATTGGGATATTTTGAAATATATTCTTTATAATCAAATATGGCCTTCCCGTAAGTCCACTTACTGGCTTTCGTGCTATTCTCTAAAGCAAAAGACAATGCGATGACTCCTTCTTCTATGGGATGGCAGCTCTCAAACTGCTGTTTGGCATTTAACCCATTTCCCATTAAATGCTGTTTGGCATTTAACCCATTTCCCTAAATCATCTCATTTCTGGGCTGAACATCTCTGTCTTCTTCAGTCACTCCTAAAAAGGCCTATTGATCAGACCCTAAAGTCTGGCACGTTTATCAGACTCCCGCCTGCCAGCATGGAGCAGGCACCCCATACGTGCCGGGTCTAAGTATAAAGTGATCTGGTCTCTGAAATCATTCTTGCTTCTCGAGATTCTCTGTGACGTTTCACCAGACCCAGCTCCAACACGTGGGTCGTAACCCGTGTAGACAGGTAACGGTAGGACTCTCACGGTTCTGACCAATGAGCGCAGACTACTGCTGGTTTGTGCGCTCTCGTTTCCTTTTGATTCTCTCCACCAGGTCACCCCAATTTCAGAATGACCTTAACTCACCTCTAACCCCCCGGGGTCTTTATCGCCTGAGCAGATGCCAAGCCAGCTTTCTGACAAGCTGCTCTTTTGCCATCGACTGTGTGAACAGACAGGCCTGGCTTGACGTATATCTGTTCAGTTTCATATCTCGGTCATTTCAGGCAGTTAGAACCCTGATCCTGTCCCTGCCGTTAGGCATTCCTTCCCCTGTGCTGATCGTCCTTCCCACATGAAGAGAGAGCCTGAAACGTGCCAGGCTTTGCCCACAACACAGTGACACGTCCTATGAATATCTATCCTCCACGGGCTGACCTGTGCTCTCTGGAGCAGGATTTTTTCATTTCCTTCTCTGTGTTAGAGTCCTCTGACCACTAACTTAGCTTGGGCTTTGTTAAGATCCCCCAGCTGCCCCGATTCTCTCATTCTTGTCCTGGCTGCCTGTCTGGATCATATCTTCCACCCCGTCTAGGGGCCCTTCATGTTTTCAGGAAACCTGAAAACAGAGAGAGAGGGCTTGAGTTACCCCACTATCCTCTCCAACAGGGAGACCCGCCGGCTTTAGAAAAGCACATCAGTTATGCACATTATCAATACCTGTCACGTCACCGAAACACCTCCTGCCTTCTCTCTGGCTCCACCTGAACCACACTGTGGGTTGGGTTTTGGCACCCAGACCCTGCCATCCACACCTTCAGGTTGCAAATGTGCCTGCCCTGAATGTATCATTTCACCAGTTCTAAAACCTCAGATGCCTACCCAGCGAGGCCCGTGGCCTCGTTCTGAGGTACTTGCTTGTAAAGTGTGGCAAGCACAGTGACATCCTGTATTAAGGAATCCTATTATTCCCCAGGGAGGGGGGGACCCAGGTGTGAGTTTGCTTGTTTTTCTTCTCCTCTAACCTCGAGGGCTGAATTTAGCTACTTCCTGTGGTGGTTACTGCGCTCTAATTGTTACCATCCTCTTTCAAGTTATATGGGGAACATGATGAAAAATACAAAAAGATGTGGCAGAACAAACTGTCTTGAATTCAGTGGTTCCCAACATTGGCTGCATATTAGAATACCTTGGCGGGTTGTTTTTTTAATCCTGACACCAGGCCCCAGACCAATTAAATCTGAAACTGCAGGGCTAAGACCCAGTTAATGAGTCATTTTTAAAGCTTCTCAGGTGGTTCCAATGTGCAGCCAAGGCCGAGAACAACGACTTCGGCCTGACGGGAGACTGGGATGGGACCTGGGAAAAAAGAGAAGGCATGGAAGGAATTTTAATCACTAAATTTAGGATCCATTGTTCCTGACACTGGAGCCAGTGGCATGAGGTGTATGTATTTTTTTAAAGTAAAGAAGCAAATATGAATTGTTTCTTTAAAAGTTAATATTAGTTTTTATAAGGCATAATTATTGCTGGGAACACTGAGATTTTACATAATTAGCAAGGTGTAAGAGTTATTTGAGGATCAGAAAAGGTTTTCCAAGAGCCAGTCAGCCGGATGTCCAACTGGAGGTAAATACAGCCTCTGGAGTTCAGGACGGGAGGAAATGAGGGTCAGTTTCCCAGTGGTTAGCTAGCTCCAGTGTTTTTCCACTGGTGGGACACTGAGGTACTTGGAAAGTAGCAAACAATCTCCTGGACCCTTTTTGCCATCACCCATCTGTGTGTTGTTTACAGAACACGAGAAGGCCACTATGAGAGCAGAGACTGCAGACGTTTCACCACAGCTTCGCAGCAACGCCAGCCTTACTGGCTCAACTGATTAATTGGTCACTCACATCTAGGGGATGGGATTCGAGACAGACTGTGTCCTTAATGGATTCCACTCGGCTGTGATTCACGTCAGGATGAGGTTCCAGGGTAGAAATATTCACAGCTGGCAACCACATCTGGCCTCAGAGCATCTTTGTTTACTTTGCTGCTTAGGGGAAAAAGAAAAAAAAAAACCTACAGAAGCCAGTTGCTTTGCCTGAAGACACTTCAAATACACGTTAAGCCTCACTGGACTGAGTCACAGTGCCCTCTGGCATGCACAATCTTTATGATTTCCTTGGCCAGACATGGGGCTGTATTCAGGGATTCAGAGGATGCTTCTAACTCATTCACGACCCAAGTCTCCTTCAGCACTGAGTCATCCCCTCAAGTAACTGATTTCTCTTCCCCGGAATGAGACGAGTGACTTTAATGCATAATTTTCTTCCTCTTCTAACAACTTTTCTCCACCAAATTTCCACACTTAGGTTTCTTTTCCTTTTGCATTGAGACCAGAAAGTAAATCTGGTTTGTTTCTCTTGAAACAAAAAAGCACAGCTGGTGAGCCAGCTATTTTGAGTCGTGAGGGCACAGTTCAAAGGCAGCAGCACACCCAGAGCCCAGAGCTGCCAGAGCACCATCGTTCTGCTGGTTTCTCACACGCAGGAACTCAGACCTTCCCCCAAGGAGCCAGCTGCCGCATGCTGGAGCAGAACGAACACAAAATGCGACTGGAGAGAAAGGAGGCAGCACGTCCAAGCCCTCCCCGACTCAGAAGCCAAGAGGAGTCCGTAGCGTACGCAAGGCGCGTGATGCACCCCCGGAGTGGGTCTGCTGGATGGCGGGAAGCAACGTTATTAAGGTCACAACAGGTCCAGGGGGACCCAGCTGGCTGACATGATCTGCTAGCAAGTTAAACAGAGACAGGAAACCGCGTGTCTGATATTGTAAAAAAAAAAAATCATTTGTCTTCCTGCCAGCTTTAGGCCTGCAAACCAAAGAGGCTGTTTTCATTTAAAAGAAACTCGACAACAATGAGAAAGGAAAGATGGAGCCTTTGTGGCTACCAGGAGTCCCTGTCTCCTCGTCTCCTCGCTCTCAGCCTCTCCGGGTCCTGCGGGGCCTGCAGGCAGCTCGTGGGTCAGCCAGGAGCATTTAACCACAGCAGGTGAGCTCTGAGTCAGAGTGGTTTCTAGAGTCCTGGTTCCTAAGTTAACTAGATATAACTGACGTATTTACTGATAGTTCCATCCTGTAAAAAAAAAAAAAAATCTCATGCAACCTAGAGATAGACACAGTAGTAGGGGGAAGACCAAAAAAAAGTAAAAATGGGAGCTGGGATCGAGACAAATGGAAGGTAAATGTAGGAAAACAGGCAAGCAGGGGTGATGTCAGTATGCAAAGTACACGCCCACATATTTGCTAGAAGCATGACTCGAGCTTTTCTGGTAGGGAGAAATACAACAAAACATGGTCATGTATATCAGGGGTTGGCCTGAAGCCTTGTTTTGTAAACAAAGTTTTACTGGAACATGGTCCGTCCATTTGTTTACATACTGTCTGTGGCTGCAACAGAGGCTCTCTGGCCTGCAAAGCCCAAAATATTCATGAACTGGTCCTTTACCAAAGAAGCTTGCTGATCCCTGCTCTACTTGAAGCTCTATATGCTTCAAAGTGTCCTTAAGGTCAGAAGCAAGTATGTCCTCATGAGGGGAATAATCTTTCCAAAGCAGAGAGCTGAGAGAAATTTCTCCTGGCTTCCTCAGCAAGGTGACAATACAATGCAGAGGACAGCTTCCTTAGCAGCGTTCTTTACCGTGAACCTGTCCCTCTGATTCACAGGACTGTTGCTGATGATGGATGGTACTTACAGATGAGTCAGCAGAAGGAATTTTCAGGAAGGAGAATACAACACGGCATTGGTACAAAGTGCATCACTCATCTGGCTAAATCCAAAGACAAGACATTTGAATCTAGGGGAATAATAGTAACTCTTTACAGCCAAAATTTATTGCATAGTTGCTCTGTGCCAGGTACTATTCTAAGTTCCCTACATGAATAAACACATTTATCCTCACAAAAATCCTATTCAAAGTGAGCACTATTTCTATCCCCATTTTTCAGAGGGGAAAACTGAGGTAAATTGGTTCACCCAAGGGCAAACAACTCATAAATGGCTTAGCTGAGATCTGAACCCAGAAAATCTCACTGGGGAGAGCACGATCTTCTCAAAAGATGAGCATCCTGCTGAGCGTCATTTATAAAGCTCGTTCCTAACAAGCCCATGAATGGTACAGCCTCTGGTTGTGCTGCTTGCCCAGGACTGGCTGAATGGGGAGTCTGGGCACAGATTAGCACCCAGGCTTGTGTCCACAGCCTCACATGGGGGTAAGACTGTTGTTAACAGGCACCCCACACACACCTGAACGTGGAGGGTTGATGGTACTCCCTGAAAAAAGAGACAAGATTCTCCAACTCTCCTGTGGACAAATGGTGGAGAACCAACTGCGAAATCTTGGGAAATTCACACCACTCTCTAGAAATCCCTTTCTTTGTCAGTAAAATGAAAAGTTTGGACGAGCTAATTGCATGGGCTTCATTTCAGCATTAAAAAAGTTACGACTCCAAGAAGACTAAGATGACAAGTCTTGGCAAGGATGTGGAGAAAAGGGAACCCCTTTGCACTGTTGGTGGGAATGTAAATTGATACAGCTCCTATGGAGAACAGTATGGAGATTCCTTAAAAAACTACAAATAGAACTACCATATGACCCAGCAATCTCACTCCTGGGTATTTATCCAAAGAAATGAAAACAGGATCTCAAAGAGCTATCTGTACTCCTATGTTCACTGCAGCATCATTCATAACTGGCAAGACATGGAAGCAACCTAAATGTCCACCAAGGGATGAATGGATAAAGAAGATGTGGTGTATATACAATGGAATAGTATTCAGCCATGAGGAAGAGGGAAATCCTGCCATTTGTAACATCATGGATAGACTTTGAGGACATTATGCTAAATGAAATAAGACAGAGACAGACAAATACCTCATGGTATAATTCACATGTGGAATCTAAAAAAAAAAAAGCAAACTCACAGAAACAGAGAGTAAAACGGTGGTTGCCATGGGCTGGGGGCGGTGGGGGAAAGAAGGGGAGGTTGGTAAAAAGGTAAAACTTTCAGCTCTAAGATGAATGAGTGATGAGAATCTAGTGTAAAACATGGTGACTATAGTTGATAACACTGTCTTGTACAGTTGAAATCTGCTAAGAGAGTAGAACTTAAATGTTCTCACACACACAAAAAGGAAGATATGTGAGGTGATGGATGTGTGAACTGCCTAGATGGAGGGAATCCTTTCACAAAGTATGTGTATATCAAGTCACCATGATGTACACTTTAAATATCTACAACTTTATTTGTTAATTATACCTCAATAAATTTGAAAAAATGCTAGAACGTGACGTCAAAAAAAAGTTATGGGGGCTTCCCTGGTGGCGCAGTGGTTGAGAGTCTGCCTGCCAACGCAAGGGACACAGATTCGAGCCCTGGTCTGGGAGGATCCCACATGCCGTGGAGCAACTAGGCCCGTGAGCCACAACTACTGAGCCTGCGCGTCTGGAGCCTGTGCTCCGCAACAAGAGAGGCCGCGATAGTGAGAGGCCCGCGCACCGCGATGAAGAGTGGCCCCCGCTCGCTGCAACTAGAGAAAGCCCTCGCACAGAAACGAAGACCCAACACAGCCAAAAATTTAAATAATTAATTAATTAATTAAGAAAACAAAGCCAAGAGAATTACCCAAAATTGAGAAATATTAAAAAAACAACAAAAAATGTTATGACTCTAGGAAACAAGGCAACACACCTGAAAGCAGTTAGCACAGGTGGACCAACCACAGCAGGCTCTCACCCCAGGGCAGAGACCATTGCTACTGTTGTTCTAGGGATTTCCATGGTCTGGGCCTTGGGCATGGTGCCAGCTCCCCCGCACTTCAGCTAAGGAAGGGGGTGGGGCTCTGGCCTTGAAACCAAACTTTTCAGAGTCCAGGCTTGAGTTTAATGCTGATTGCCTTTCCCTCATGGCCATGGAGACTTGCCATTTCCAGAAGAAGCAGTTCAGCTGTAAGTCAGGAGGAAAGGTGGGATGGCCAGGGATCCAGCCATCTGGGAGCTGGGAGCAGTCCAGAAGCACACCTCCTTCAATCTGCCAAGTTACCATCCTAACCCAGCAGATGATGACAAACAACTGAAGAGCAAACTGATTCAGGCGAACTCCTTTTAACGCCTCCCTATTCCTTGTCCGGGGCTCCCCCGGGCTACCAAACAACTCCCTTGTATCAACAGATCCAGTTCAGAACAACATCTTGTGAAATGCTTCTTGAAGGTTTTCCTACATGTCTTCTTGCTTTGGGAAATAGTAGAGTATGATCCCATAGATAAAGTATGTGAACATTATCACGGAAACCAAAGAAATGTTCCTGAAAAGGCACCTCATCTTCTCTACTCGGAGCTCCAGGCCGGCACAAAGTTTGTAACGCATACAAAAAATGACTTCACTATCGCTATGGAAAAACACCCCCATTTCAGTGGGGAGTTCTGTTACACGAAAGGACGGAGTAAAGCATATTTAGCTCATTTCCAAATGACCAGGTTTAAGACCAAATGTATTCCTCTTGGGCTGACTGATCAGCTGGGCAAGTTACCAGCATGAAGCTAACAAGACCCATCTTTGGTTCTGTGGTTCCATTCCTAGCTGGGTGAGTTCACACCAGCGCTTTCACACTTCAGTGTGAGAACAGATCACCAAGGACACTGTTACAACACTGATACTGATGCAGTGGGTCCAGGAGGGCCCTGAGGTTCTGCTCTTCTACCAAGCTGCCCGGCAATGCTGCGGCTGGCCTGTGGACACTTGGAGTAGCGAGGGTTCCCCATTCAGAGAAGGGGTTCTCCCCAGCTAAGAGTGCACTCCTTATCCGGAGGAATGAGGGAGAATGGAGGCACCTACTGTGTACCAGCTGCCACGCTGGCCCTCCCAAGCTTCACCTCCTTCAATCCCCACGGCATCCCGAGGCCATAGGTATCACTATCCGCACTAAGTAGTCCACAGCGGCACAGCCATCCAATGAGGCGGCCACGCGGCCCAAAGCAGCTTTCTGCTGAGAAGAGGAAGAGGGAGTGAAGCCCTTTGGCAAGAACAGAACCGCGATCGCCCCGAGCACTGACCTGAACGGCGCTGTGAGTCCTCCCACTCGAATTTAGCCACCTCCTACTGTGATTCTGCGTCAAAATAGGAACAACGCGCCTAATGTGTGATATTATCCGACGATGGAGGGATGTGGTTAGCTCTGATTACACACTGTGGACTCGGTATGCTCCCCCTACCTCTGTGAAGGCACGTGGAGAAGACAGAAGCTGCTCGAGGCACGAGTTATAGCAACACAAGCCCCTCCCAAACTCTTGCAGCGCGGTACCGACCCTTGCAGCACGGCACATACACAGGAGGTCTGAGTGGCCTGCTGCACACTGTGGTCAAGTCTCCACCACAGACCTCAGTGCTGGCACACACCAGAGGGCCGGACGGGCCTGGCTTCACATCTCAGGGTGAGCAAAAGTCCCCATCGGATATAAACCCCCAAATAATACCAGCAGCTAACAGATGGGGCGCTGTCGTAAGCACTGCATGTAACAATCTAGCCGCACCCCACCCATCCCCCGTTTCAGTTCCATTTTACAGACTAGGAGACATCAGGTAACTGGCCCAATGTGGCAAAGCGAACAAGTGGTAGAATGGGCCTTAAAATTCCGGAAACCCACCACAGACCCATCTTAACCATTACACTAGACTGTTTATTTCGTACCTAAAACAAGCAGAAATCATCTCCTTGCCCGGCACTCTGCAAATGAAGCATCTTTACTGCACTTGGAAACCATTTATGAAATGAATAAAACGGAGTGGTTTTTTGGATTCTTCAAAGCTTAGTGAGCAATCCTACCCACATCATGACTTTGCGAAGTGGACATGTCATCTGCAAGTGAACAGGGAGCCGTTAGCTTGGGGTCCCCACCCCCATCCTGGGCTCACTTTGTCCAGGAGCCTGACAGGGCTTGTTTGACTGACAGCTGTCACCAGGACATCAATAAGGACCCAGACAAATGCCTTCTCTTCTAACCAGAATTGTAGGGCTTGGTGAGCTCAGGGGGAGATAATGACTTCCTCAGAATTCTACACATCTTTCACCAAGCAGGAATCATCAGACAGGACAGGGAGACCTGACTTTTGGAGAGCAGCTGGAAGAGCGGACCCCGGCCTCATTCTAATTGATCTACTTTAGGGAAGCAGGGAGCCACCGGGCATAGCACAAGGCACCACTGGGGGGTTTTGGGGGAAAAGATAGGTACCTGGTTCAAAAAGAAAGACAGCAAGGTCTCTTTAATTCCTTTGTTTTGGAACATTGGTTTCAAACTCATGAAAGCTGGCAACACCTTTCTGTGATTCATATCTTCTGCTGAAGCTTGGTACACATGGCAGGTAAAGGAGAGCTGATTCACTCCCTTCTCCCTCAGTTCCTCAGAGCAGCCCCTGATGGCCCTCGGAATACAGACTTCAAACCCTGTACTAGGGGCACAGACCTTGGTGAGAGTCTGGAGACCAAACCTGTAGCCCAGCTCTGCCACTAACTAGCTAAGTAACTACAGGCAAGTCACCTAACTTCTGTGTTCCTGGCTCTCTGCCATCATCACCTGGGGACAGTAATCTAATCATCTTTCTGGGCCTTAAGACGATTATCTCAACGAATCTTCAGTATCTTCAATACATTCTCTGCACATTTCTCAGGTATAGAACATAAAGGTGCTTCGACAAGGTGAACAAGACCAGAGGCATACAAGCCATCACTACACACCAACCTCGGGGAACCTGAAAGGAGTGAAGATGGGAGGACTGGTGGCTTGTGTAGAGGCCCATCCTCCCCCAAACCATCTGCCAGGCTTCAGGCTTCATGCCAGGCGTACAGACAAGCAACATGGAGCAGGAGAGAAAATCGGTGCTAAATAATGCAGAGAGTTGGCATTTGTCCCTTTTTTTTTTTTTTGGTAGACTAGGCCTGGGTGCCTATAGAGGCAAAGGAACACAGTGGTATCTTGTTGTCTGAGGCTGGGCTGTCCCACCTGTCCATTCGTCGGAGGACTGAGGTCATGGCCTCGGTTAAGTAAATGGAAATCACCAAATACAGGAAGAAAGCAACCAAATTTCTAAAATGAGGATAAAAATCCCAATGATGATGGAAAAAGGGAATAAGGGAATTTACTGGGAGTCACAAAAATGTTCTGTATCTTGATTGTGGTAGTAGTTACACAGCTATATACATTAGTCACAATTCAGTGAAAACAGTATCTTCAAACGGTAGATTCTATTTTATGTAAATTATACATCAATGAATCTGACTTTTAAAAAAAATCTCAATGATATGATTTACCAAGTTTAGGATTTCCATGCAGAGTTCCATGCAGAAAAATCTCTCTGGATGAATGGATGATCACAGACCAAGAGGAGGCTTTCTTTTCACTGTATCCAGTTTGTCGAATTTGAATTTTTTAATATGTACATATATTATCTGTTTAGAAAGACAGAGATAGAGAGAGTGCAAGAAAGAAGGAAATAAAAAGAGAAGGAAGGGGGAAAAACCCTCACAGAAGTTTTATTTTATACACAGCCCATTATGAATCCTAGCTATGCCACCCACTAGTCATGGGATCCTGGACAAGGTGTTACAGTTCTCTGAGCTTGGTTTTCTCATCCATAAGATGGGGATACTAGCAGTGCCTACCTCATGGGGTGGCTATGAGATTAAATGAGGCCAGGCCATCAAAGGGGCTTAGCAACAAACACAGCAACTGCATTCCCTCTGAATGTCAGCTATCATTCATAGTAGCACTGAAAATAAAGATCTACATTTAAAGAGTAAATCTTGTGGCTCAACTTTTTTTCCCTCACATATTTAAGAAAAATGTAAGATGTAAGTAATCATTATCCATTGTTTGTAGATCAGAAATCAACAAGAAAAGAGTGCTGTCCTAATAAAAATACCACACAGAACACTCCAGAGAGCTTTTGTGTTCACCATCTTATTTGACTTGGAGTAGAAAAATAAAATTTGCTTCAAGAGTTTTCCCACCTTATAAACCTGATCAAGGAGGTGAAAGACTTATATGCTGAGAACTATAAAACATTAATAAAGGAAACTGAAGATGATTCAAAGAAATGGAAAGATAACCCATGCTCTTGGATTGGAAAAATTAATATTGTTAAAATGGCAATACTACTCAAAGCAATCTACAGATTTAATGTAATCCCTATCAAATTACCCATGACATTTTTCACAGAACTAAAACAAATAATCCTAAGATCCATATGGAACCATAAAAGACCCAGAATTGCCTAAGCAATCCTGAAGAAAAAGAACAAAGCAGGAGGCATAACCCTCCCAGACTTCAGACAATGCTACAAAGCTACAGTAATCAAAACAGCATGGTATTGGCACAAAAAGAGACATACAGATCAATGGAACAGAATAGAGAGCCTAGAAAAAAAACCCCACACATCTGCAGTTAATTAATCTTTGACAAAGACGGCCAGAAAATGGGAAAAAGTCTCTTCAGCAAGTGGTGCTGAGAAAGTTAGACAGTTGCATGTAAATCAATGAAGTTAGAAAACACACTCTCACCATACACAAAAATAAAATCAAAATGGTTTAAAGACTGAAACATAAGACGTGACACCATAAAACTCCTAGAAGAGATCACAGGCAAAAAATTCTTTGACATAAATTGTACCAGTGTTTTCTTAGGTCAGTCTCCCAAGGCAATAGAAATAAAAACAAAAATAAACAAATGGGACCTAATCAAACTTACAAGCTTTTGCACAGCAAAGGAAACCATAAACAAAATGAAAAGACAACCTACAGAATGGGAGAAAATATTTGCAAATTATGCGACTGACAAGGGCTTAATTTCCAAAATATACAAACAGCTCATACAACTCAACAACAACAAAAAAACCCAATCGAAAAATGGGCAGAAGACCTAAATAGACATTTCTCCAAAGAAGACACAGATGGCCAACAGGCACACGAAAAGATGCTCAACATCGCTAATTATTAGAGAACTGCAAATCAAAACTACAATGAGGTACTACCTCACACCAATCAGAATGCCCATCATTAAAAAGTCTACAAATAACAAATGCTGGAGAGATTGTGGAGAAAAGGGAACCCTCCCACACCGTTGGTGGGAATGTAAATTGGTGCAGCATAGAAAACAGTATGGAACTTCCTCAGAAAACTAAAAATAGAATTACCATGTGATATAGCAATCCCACTCCTGGGCATATATCCAGATAAAACTATAATTCAAAAAAGATACATGCACCCTTATGTTCACAGCAGCACTATTCACAATAGCCAAGACATGGAAACAACCTAAATGCCCATCAACAGATGAATGGATAAAGAAGATGTGGTACGTATATACAATGGAATACTACTCAGCCAGAAAAAAGAACAAAATAACGCCATTTGCAGCAACATGGATTGAACCAGAGATTATCATACTAAGTGAAGTAAGTCAGAAAAAGAAAGACAAATACCATATGATATCACTTATATGTGGAATCTAAAATATGACACAAATGAACCTATCTATGAAACAGAAACAGAGTCACAGACATAGAGAACAGACTGGTGGTTGCCAAGAGGGAGGGAGTTGGGGGAGGGATCGACTGGGAGGTTGGAATTAGCAGATGTAAGCTTTTATATGTAGAATGCATAAACAACAAGGTCCTACTATATAGCACAGAGAACTATATTCAATATCCTATGAGACCCAGCAATCCCACTAGTGGGCATATACCCAGAGAAAACTATAACTCAAAAAGACATATGCACTCCAATGTTCATTGCAGCACTATTTACAATAGCCAGGTCATAGAAGCAACCTAAATGCCCAACAACAGATGAATGGATAAAGAAGATGTGGTACATATATACAATGGAAAATTAGTCATAAAAAGGAATGAAATTGGGTCACTTGTAGAGATGTGGATGGACCTAGGGACTATCATACAGAGTGAAGTAAGTCAGAAAGAGAAAAACAAATATCGTATATTAACACATATATGTGGAATCTAGAAAAATGGTACAGATGAACCTGTTTGCAAGGCAGAAATAGAGACACAGAAGTAGAGAACAAACATAGGGACACCAAGGGGGGAAAGTGGGGGTGGGATGAATTGGGAGATTGGGATTGACATATATTGACATATATATACTAACTAATATGTATAAAATAGATAACTAATAAGAACCTGCTGTATAGCACAGGGAACTCCACTTCGCTGTACAGTAGAAACTAACACAACATTGTAAAAGAACTATACCCCAATTTTAAAAAAATCCCATGATAAACCACAATGGAAAAGAATATATTAAAAAATGTGTATATATATATATATATATATATATATATATATATATGTGTGTGTGTGTGTGTGTGTGTATGTATATATATATATACATGCACACACATATGTACATAACTGAGTCACTTTGCTGTACATCAGTAATTAACACAACATTGTAAGTCAATTATACTTCAATTAAAAAAAAAGTTTTCATTCCTTAATATAAAGAAGAGATGGTGGCAATAAGAGAAATGGACCCCAAAGTGTTCTTCCTAATACCTGATGTTGTAGGGGAGGAAAATATCCCCCTACAACAAATAGAGAGAAGAGAGATGGTTATTTTTAAGCATACTCCCTGGAGCATTTTAGAAGACTCTGAAATCACTCAAATATCTGAGTCATCAGCTGTGCTGGATTTCTTGAGTTGTACAATGAGAAATACCTTTATGCTGATTATCTCACCTCATAAAGAAACAAACAGTCTGATAATGAATAAGAGGGAAAACATGAATGTGGGCCCATGATTATCACATGAGTTCAAAATACACTGAAAACTGAAGTCATAAATACCTTAAGAGCTTATAGTAATATACATATATATAAAATATATCCAACTTGCAAGCCATTTATCAACTTTTGTCCCCTTTCAATGAAATAAATTTTTCCATCGTGGATAAGCCAGTATGCAAAAGGAGAGAAAAGTTTCATAGATGGTAATAAACATGTCTGGATATTCCACTATTAGGGATTAATTCCTTTGGCTTAGCCTGGGCCTTGTTTTTAAAGGTGAAGTACTTGGGGAAGGTTAACGTGGTAAACCAGGATATCAAGGTTACCATGTTTTAGTGTGATTTAATCTAGTTACAATGTCCCTCCTAACTCAAATTACATAAGGAAAATGAGAGACATGGAGTGCTTGTAGAACGAAAAAACAGAAGAGGGGAGTGATTTTGGAAAGTGCTGCGCTGACAAGATGTACATGCCTGCCTTTGTACACTGAGAACTTGGCACAGGTGGGGAGTGGAACAGGAAGGGAGGGAAACTGGCTGAAGGACACACGGAGAGCAAGAGGTGAGTCTGCACTGCCCATGAGCACCATACACAAAGCATGAGACTCATCACTTTCCATAGTCGGGACACACACAGTAGCAGGGATAGTGTGTCGACCCAGCACTTGTGTTCCAAAAGGATTTTTTATGAATTGGACCTATCTGGGGCTAAAATAACCTTTCCCCATGCTGAATTTATATTCCTAAAACCAAGAGAATATTATTTGCATCATCAGCCTGGAAAAATTAAAAGGCTTATAATCTCCAGTGCTGGAGAAAGTAGATGGAAATTCATATGCTTATATATCTTCTGGGGGAGGAGAACAATTTAATAGTGGCTATCCAAATTTAAAATGTGCATACCTCTGATCCAGAAATTTCATTTCTAGAAATCTGTCTTGCAGAAATACTAGCACAAATGTATAAGATGTTTTAACAAAGATAGTCAATGTAGCATTAAGTGGAAAACTGGAGACACCTAAAATAAGCTACCAACTTATTTGGGAATAAGTTAAGAATGGTTAAATCACTCATAGAAGATATGCCATATTATGCAATTCTGGACAACAATTAAAAGGTGTACAATGTATCTACCTATATTGCTTGTTTAGAAGAGAAGTAAAAGAGGGTGGGTGAAAAAAAAATATTGCCAGGTAATATTTATAGTATGATCAACTATTTGTATGGAAAGATGGATGAGTGGGTGCAATGAATGGTTGGACAGATGGACAGATAGATGGACAGACAGATATACAGATGGATGGTGGATGGATGGACAGATGGACTGGTGTTTGAGTGGATGGACAGATGGACAGATACATGGATAGATGAACAGAGAGATGGATGGACAGATGGATAGATAGATGAATGGATGCATAGACAGATGGAGAGATGGATGGGCAGATGGAGAGATGGAAAAGTGGGTGGATGGATGAATGGGCAGATGGATGATGGATGGGCAGATGGATGGATGGGCAGATAGAAGATGGGAGGGAAGGTAGGAGGGAGACAGGGAGGGATAATATTGGGTTGGCCAAAAAGTTTGTTTGGCTTTTTGTGGAAGATGTTACAGAACCCGAACGAACTTTTTGGCCAACACAATATGCATGATGGATAGAGACAAGTGTGCATCCAACAGGCTATCATTACTGAGGTTAATGTACTTTCCCCTTTAGACAAATCCTAGGAGTATGTACACACAACAACTTGAGTTAAAGCAAGTCTCCCTCCTGAATCATACAGCCTCCTCCCAACTCTGGACCAGTCGTTCTCCAACTTGAGCTGCCTCAGAATCACCCTGGGCCTGCACCCAGAGTTCCTGGTTCCACAGCCAGGGGTGGCACCCCGGAATCTGCATTTCTAACAAGTTCTCAGGTGATGCCACTGCTGCTGTTCCAGGCCCTGCGCTTTGAGAACCACTGCTCTGGGTGACACAAACTATTTCTCAGTGACAAATCATCATGTGGGCCCCGGGAGCCAGATTTGATACAGACCAGAGCCAACCCTGCTACCCCTTAAGCCCCTCTTTCCAGCAGGTGAAGGGGGCCTGGTCCCCAGTGTGAGCCCACCCTCCAGCACCCGCCAGGAAGGGATGTGCCCTGAGCCTGCAGACCATCCCGAGAGGAACACTCACCTTCGGAGAAGATGATGTGGTCATTGCACTCTTCGGAGCTGCAGGAACACATGAAGAAAGTCTCTCCAGACCCCTTTTTTTCCTTCATAATACACTCTGGAGAAGCAGCGTCGTCAAGGACGAATCCATGGTAGGCGATCTTGGGGTCATGGCAGACCGTCTCCAGCGTGATGTTCTCATCATTCTTTCTCCTGGGGTACAGAGAAGGAGCGGGTGAGTGTGGTCCCACAGGGAAGCAGTCTGGGCTGTGTCTCCATCAGGACATTGTTTCTAACAGCAGCGCTGCCTCCTGTTCTCCATCACTTACAGGTTGTCCCATCATGTCCTGTGCTTTTCCACGCACTTCAGTTTTTCCTTTGCTTATCTCAGAACCCACTTAGGATCATAACGTGAGGGCTTTCCTTGGAGACAAACCTGTCAGAGAACTTTACACGTTATGCCTTAATTAAATCATTAAAGGGAGGGCGTGGGGAAACAGGAGATCGCTAGGTCCTCGGGGTGACTCCAAACCTTCCATCCTGACCACACTGTGAAGCTAGCATTGCATCTCTAGTTTGTTGGACAGAATCTAGCTAAATATTACTCAGTCATAAAAAGAACGAAATTTTGCCATTTGCAGCAACATGGATGGACTTGGGGGGCATTACGCTAAGTTAAATAAGTCAGACAGAGAAAGACAAATAGTATATGATATCACTTATATGTGGGATCTAAAAAATACAACTAGTGAATGTAACAAAACAGAAGGAGACTCACAGAGAACAAACTAGTGGTTACCAGTGGGGAGGTGGGGAGAGTGGGAGGTACCAACTGTTGGGTATAAGACAGGCTCAAGGACGGGAATATAGGCAATATTTTGTAATAACTACAAATGGAGCATTATCTTTAAAGATTGTATAAAAAATTAAAAAGTAATAAATTTTGAAAAAAAAACCTAAAAAACCCACCAAAACCCCTACCTATCCTTAACCCCCAAGCTATTGGAAGGTCTTGGCAAAAACAGTGGCCGTGAAACAAAAGGACCGCCCTCCCTGCCCCCATAGCTGTGTGCCCACCTGTGTAGGTGGGGGTTTGTGTTTGGTTTTGGTAACAGAATGAAGCCGTGCTGAGTCCTCCGGGATCCCAGGGAAAAGCACGGGGTCCCTGCCTTGTGAAGCCTCCAGAGGCCCCGGGATGGGACAAGGAAGAAACTGAGCCACGAAGGAAAGCTGCTCTGCAGCCCTGGGGCAGCTCTTTCAGAGCCCCCTGCCTTCCACCCACCGCTGCCTATAGAACTAGAATCAGAGGGAGGAAACTCAACCACAGTACTTGAGGCTCCATAAGGCCCTCAACTGCTTCCTCCACTCAGTGCTGTAATGGGGTCTCCCGGACAGGCAGGGCCCACTGTGCAAAACATCTGTGGGTACACTGGAGCACAGAAAGGGAGGATACAGTGAAATAAGTACAGACTTCTTCGTCCTGCTACTGAAGAGGCTGTCCATATCTGCGACAAAAGAACCCCAGTTATGAAAATTAATTTTGGTTCCAAAATATTTCTATCCTTGAAAAGGACTTAAGCATTTCACGTGGTAAGAGTGCACAACTGGCATTAGTTCAGTGAATGAATGAATCAGCGAGTGAATGAAAAGAACACTACAACTGATCATGGGAGAGTACCACCACAGAGAGCAGAGTCTTTTATTCCCCCACTGGGCTATTCCCAGGATAGCCTAGTGTGCGAGTGTGCGTGCCCCGGTCGCAGACTCTGAGGCTGTGAGATCTCTGGATCCCTGTGCAGGAGCTCTAGGGAGATTCCCCTGCGGGGACCAAAGGCAGCAATGCTGCACGGAGCGGGGAGGGGGTCGCGATGAGGCTTCTGCTGACCTGTGGGCAGCTGGGGGCTGGGATGGCCCATCAGAGCTGTCCCAAGCTGAGGCAAAGCGGTCAGGCGTTTGGGCCGCTGCAGCAACCAGTCCTGGGATGCTGGCTGCTGGTACGGAGAGGCTGAACCTGCCGGACTCCAGTGAAGCAGCTCGGGGAGCGGAGGGGAGGAGCAGCCCTGGGGGGCTTGGGGTGACCCCTCAGCCCAGGGTGAGCGCCTCAGTGCTGCCTGGGCGGGGGTGCAGGGCAGCATCCCTGGCGCCTCCCTCTCTCCACATCCAAATGTGTCGTTGCCCAGAAAGGTAAAAATAACGTTCACTGTATTTAATCTTCAGGGCTGAGACACAGAGGGCACAGAGAGGCTTCCCCACATGCCCGCATCTTCTGAGACAGCAAAGCTTCAGTGCCAGGGACGCGTGAGTCACACTCCACCCCTTGGACTTGTACTGGGGTAGGGAAACTACCTTTAATGAAAAGAGCCTGTTTGGGTGCAGAAGTATGTTCTCACCTCCAGTGGATATTTAAGTAAAGACAGTCAGCAGAAAACAGAAAGGAAGAGGAGCCTGGGGTCACCTGGTCTGGGGTCTGAGGCTTCCTGCCCCGAACCTGACAAGTGGTCCTCCGTCCTCTCTTGAACTTGGTCTGACTCTTCCAGAGAAGGAAGCCTGTCCCACTGGCAGGAAACCACGACTGAGAAAATGTTTCAACTGATCCTGAGTACAAGTCTGTCTGTCCCCTTGTAAATGCTGCGGGTCTCCTTCTGTCCTGCAGAGTTCTGCACAACAAGTTTACTGTATTTTCCACTTGAGAGCCCTTCAGATCTCTCAACAGAGCCCACGTCCTCCTTACTGGACTAGCCGTGGCCAACTGCCCCCACCCGCCCTCAGATGGCACGCTTCTGAACCTCTGATCACACTCGTGCCTCTGCTCTGAACACCATCTCTGTCAAAATCCCTGTTTCAAAAGCACCGCTCAGAGCTGGACACAAGTGCAGCTGGCAGGTATGGCAAGCTGCCGTGACAGATCTTTGCTGTTAACATTCCTTTAGTTCTTAAGAACCTAATTCATGTCCTGGTACATAGGGAAATGTGCCAGGGTTTCAGATTTATCATCAAGGCTGAGTATAAACGGTCTGGAGAAAGTCTCAAAAGACGCCTTCCAAAAGGAGCGGGCAAGATATCTGGGTTTACATTCTCATTTGCAAATGGCCAGGAGACACAGAGGTTACTTTAAAAAAATAGCTGATAAATTGAAACCATCAGAATAAGGCTTCAAAATGTTATATTTCATTAATGAATGTGTAGTTTTTTATAAAATAAGGACTCTCTTAATGATCTCTATTTTTTTTTTTAATCTCTGGCTCATACTCCCAATTCATAACTATGAGTTAATCAAATGATTCATGAGCACCCACTGTGTATGTGTGTGTGTGTGTGTGTGTGTGTGTGTGTGTGTGTGTGTGTGTCTGTGTGTGTGCATGCCTGGCAAGACGGGAGGATGAGGGTGGGAGGGAGGGAGGGAGGGAGAGGGACAGGGAGGGGAAAAGGGAGGGGGGAGGGAGGGGGAGGGGGGAGGGAGGGGAGGGAGGGGTGGAGAGAGGGAGGGAGAGAAGGGAATCTGCTCCAAGAGGAAGATGTGGTCCTGCTCCCAGAGGAAGACGCCGTGTTTGGCCCAGCAGTGGTGTGAGGCACTGGCCAAGGCTTCTGACTAAGGAATAGGTTGTCTCCTGATGCCGAGTCGCTTCCCCCATTTTTGACAAGTGCGTCCCTCTTGCAACAGCCCACCTTTCATCTCCACGAAACAGGACTGAGTTTGCGTCAGAAGAACAAAGCTCCTGGCGTCACTACGGGGATCCCAAGGGGTCTCAATTAAATGACTAGTAAGTGGCAAATCCCTCTCCTGGACACAAGGAATGGTTTCCAGACTTATAAATAGTAAAGGTACATGTGTGTATTTGAAAATGTACAGAGTATCTCTAGAAATTACACTGAACGACTGAAAAGGAGATGGTCTAAAGGGAAGGGAATGGGACAGATGTCGAAGTTTCGGGCATGAAGACACGTGACTACGTACCACGAACGCACACTGCGTATAAAAGGGGAAAGAAAGGAGTTACAGGGCATCCTTACCAGACAGCCACGCAGACCTCTTGCGGCTTCTCACAGATGGCCGTGATGCTGCAGTTGCTCCAGCAGGACTTCTGGTTGTCACAGGTGGACAATCTCACATCACAGAATTTACACAACTGCGGCAACTTGACGGCACCATTGTCGTCAGTGACCATCATGTCACTGTTAACTGGGAGGGAAAAGAGATGCATTACGTGATTAACCAACATAATCAGCTGCCAGTGTATTCCTGATACAATGCAATTTCAAATGAACCTGGTGTCAGAAGCATGAATGCGGAGAAAGGCCACATAATGCCTCCACATCAGATTAGAATTCTGTAATAAAAGCCAGGGCAGGGTGGAGATGGTTGGGGTGGAGGAGGTTTGGTAACTTCTTGCCTTTGTCAGTGATCGTCATAAGGCACTCTTTCTACAAAAGCCTCCCCATTCAATCCAGAGACAGAGGTTGCGTCGCCCCACTGCATGGCGCTGGGTGCTGGGGAACGTACCCTTAAGGAAATTATAGTTTAGCTGGTGGATGGACACTAAAACAGACCAGGGCAGGGCAACCCAAAATAAAGAGAGGCACGGAAGACATGGGAGCCAGACGAGAGTCACCACCTCATGGGCAGAGAGGGGTCACGAGGAGCAGAGCTGTGACGGGGGGAAAGGGGGTCGGCCAGCTCGGAGGAGACCCTGGGGGTGAGGGGGGACTTTGCCATCGCTTTCCTGACCTACACCCGACAGAGCTATCGGGGCCTTCTTTGCAAGAGCCTGGCTCTGACTGCTTCCTGTTGCCTTGAGCCAACTCAGTCGATAAAGTGTGTCTCCTTGACACACACACACAGGTGAGGCCTGGAGTCCCACAGGTGAGTGCCAGCAAGCTCCACCTCAAGGGTCTGCTGTCGGCAACCTCTCTGACCTCATCCCTCCCACCGCCACCAGCCACCCTCTTATTCTTCACTCACTACCTTTTAAGACACACGGGCCTTTCCTGGAAGAAGCCAAGCTCCTGTCTTCCTCAGGTCTTTCCCTTGCTGTGCCCTTTGCCTGCCTTCTTGTCACCTTCCTGATCTCTGCTTAAATGTCACCTCTTCATCCTAAAGCAGCCCACAAGGAACCAACATAGGGTTTTGTTTGATCTTCTGCACAATCTCCATCACTCACTGGCTTCTGCTCCAACCACCAAAATGCAAGCTTCATGAGGCCTTCTCTGCCTTGTTTCCACACTGCTTCTCCAGGGCCAAGAAGAGGGGCTGTCACATAGAAGATATCCAAACAAACGTACTGAATCAATGGTGACTAGCTAACACACGAAGGAATGAACACAAGAAACTCACATCTGGCCTTGGCGCCAGGTGGGAAGGGACAGAGAGCTTCCTCTCTCCCCTTGGGGGAGTGTGATGATACACGCAATATTCACTCACATTCACCAGTAACACACCGAAGACAAACTGTCCTTGGCAACACATGTCTGTGTGCTGAGACACGCTAAAAAGGTGTAACACCCCTTCCCTCTTTTTTTCCTCAATGAGATCCTTTTCCATTGGCAATGGTGGTAACTAAAGGCATGAGTTTGGAGAGTGAGACCAGGCTATTGTCCACAAACGTGAACTCAAAGACACTTCTTTGCTAGACTAGGAAAGATTAAGCACCCAGACAGCAGGGGGCACTAGACCAGACTCCATCAGGAAGCGGGAGGGTGCTTCTCCCAGGGTCACCATTGGAAAGGCCTGAGCAAATCCTCCTCGTCCTCTTCTGTGTTAAGGACGCTCCAGCCTAAGTCCAGATGCACAGCTTCCAAGACCTCCCATGGCCGCTCCCTGCCCATGAGTTCTAGTTTCTGTCACCGACACTTTGCCACGCAGATGTCTTTGTCGCTTGGGCATAGCACCTGTTTCCTGGGTCTCTAAAAATATAAACCTATATAAATTTAAGATTTGCTTTCTTGTGGTACATTAAATATAGAAGCAAAAAAATAAACCCATTCATCCCTCTCAGGCCTCAAGTTCATTTCAGGAAGTGTATTTTTAGGTAACAAACTATTTTGAAATTCTCAATGTCTCCCAAACCAAGAGCTCTAACTAAGCTTAGCTAAAAATACAGGCCACAATGCTCTCTGAATCTTGTGTTCCATTTGGGACCAAAACAACAATGAATATATATATATTTTCTACAATGGTTAGATTTGGATCCATTTGTGAAACAGCTAATTTAACCCTTCAGGCTTCCCTACAAGACATGGGCAAGGCAAAACAAAACAAAAAAAAGCTAGGCCATGTTCTGTTTATTTGATTTTTTTAATAGAGTAGTTTCAGACAAACATCTATTTGCTGGTTAGAAAGCTTTGTTTTTAAATATAAAATCAAGCCTCCAAGACTTGGAATTCAGCCTTCCAGCATTTTAGGATTTTAGCCTCTATTAGTGGTTATCAACTTTGGGGCCATGTTGGAATCCATCACTTAGGGCGCTTTAAAAACTCATGAAGCAGCCCCACCCCCCGGACATGCTGATTTAATTATTCTGGAGGGTGGCCTGGGCACCAGGTCTTTTAGAAGCTGCTCAGACAATTCTCGATTCTCACGTGCAACCAAGGCTGAGACCCTGACCTGGAATTAGTTGGAAACGACATAACTGGCACAAAACAAATCAGCACAAAAATACCCTCCCGGCCCCCAACACACAAACACATATATAATGTATGTGACAGTGGTGGGGTAGCCCCTCAATAAAGCTGGAAGATGTTTCCTTGTGAAAAACATACACTTAAAGCCACGTGATTAGCACTTTGACACACTGCTGATGGAAAGGAGTCCTTCCCTGGGCTGGCAGATCCTTTTCTAACAAAAGCTAAGAAGTGTGACAAAAGTGGCAGAGTCAGGAGTGATGGGAGAGAAAAAAACCAGATGTGACTGGTGCTGGGAGCTGCAGCGGCGACCACAGATGTGTTGACAAGTGCAAGTGCTTCAGATCTGATGCCTGCAAAACACAATCCACAGGGAAGAGACAAAAAAAGGGTCATGAAAAAAAAGAAAGAAGAGAGAAAGAAGAAGAAAGAGGGTCCAGTAGGCTGCAGGGCTCAGAGGGCCGGGAGACAGGCAGATGCACAGCCCTCCTGCCAGATGGAGAGGCCAAAAAAGAGAAATCTCATGGCTGAATTCTGGGGAAAAGGCAAAAGGACAACTTGACTCCACACGCGGAGGCACAGGCATGTGGAGGGAGGGGGATGCATACACTAGAACTTGTCCATATTAAGCACCTACTATGTGCTAGTCAAGGTGCTAAGTTATCACATAGAGCCTCCTGAGTACCCAGCGAGGGGGCCCCATTTTTCCCTTTGTTACAGTAACAGCTACCGCTGCTAAGGTGAGCAGACTTTGTAGCTTGACCAGCTTTTTTTTTAATTGGAAAAGTTCGAAAGCCTTGACACAGGGCATAGTCACTGCCATGCCCCCACCCCCACCAGGCACTCCCTACTAGCGGACCCAGGAGGCTCCTGATCTGGATGATTCCACCAGCAAATAGCATCCAGGCTCCGCTTAAGGCCAGTATTGTCCTTTGTGAACAGGTGCAGTGGTGGGATAGAGAGAGAAGTGCAGGAGCATGGCTCCCTTCACCTTTACTGGGGGTCACCTAATCTTGATAAAGGCTTTAAGTGCTCACTTTGGGGCAAGGGGACAGAGAGAAATGCATACAAGCTTTTGCTCTTGGCTTCAGAGGCTGGTTCACAGATTCCCTGAAAGCCCATAGCCCCAGGTGAAGAATCTGAGGCCCACCCCGGAGTCCTCGCAGGTCACTGAGAACATGCTGGATAGTTCAAGGCTAATCAGAGTGGGGGGCAGGGCCAGTGGGGCAGAATGTGGGGGGGATGGTGATTCACTCCACTTACAATTGCCTCTTGTGCATTCCAGTCCACAGAAAAAGCTACTGTCATAGCAAACAACATCGTATGCTTAATACATAATTTTTGTGAAGCCAAAGGAATGAAGAGTTAATGCATGCATGTAAGTAGCCAGGGACAAAGATATTCCTCTAAACAACAGCATAACAAACACCACCTAATGAACCCTATAGCCAACCCCAAACAACTTCAAAATTCCTTCCAACGCAGGTTGGAAAATTACTCTCCTAAGTGTCTTCAGTTAAGATGATCTCATATTAAGGTGTATTTTCCTGCCTAGGGACGCTCTGTGAGCAACTGACCATCCTCAGGGAATTTTCTACCTATAACAGGCAAATGAGCTCTTCGTAACGTTCTCCAGAATGACAAGATCTCTCACCTGGAAAGCCATCCAGTAAAGGAAGTGAATGAGGGCGGCCTCCTCCAGCATATGACAGTATCACATGGCCCATCACATGTCACTTCTCTTCAAACAGACCCATGAGTAATAGCAAGACCTTCAGTCTAGATCACACTGCCTTCCTCATTTTAGGGCACATTTTCCCCCAACTCACTACCTAGAGATAGAGGTTTCGAGTCTTGAGAATAAGAACTAAGTAAATGCTTAGCTATGTCTATTTCTGGAATAGTACTACTATCTTTGAAGGTCATAGATGAGCAGCCTAATAAAGGTTAGATTATTCCAGATAAATATTAGGAATTTTGCATACAAATTGTTACTCCATAACTTTGGAATGGTGTCTACTATTAGCTGAACTATTAGGTAAAGTCTCAAAATTCTAGACATAATCCCAAACACTTTGGCAGAAATGCATTCACGTATCTTTGAATTCCTGCATCTATCTACTGTTGTTTTATGGCATGTTTTGGGGGCATTTAGGAATTCATTTATTCCACAAACACCTGTGGATGTCTTGCTTTGCGCTATAAATTTCATAGCAGGATAATTAAAATTGATATAACCAAGTGGAGCATCTCAAAGAATAATCCACGGCAACTGGCAAACGAAACTATGACTCAGAGCAGTGCTCTCAGATATTAACAAGCACACAGCTCCCGTGGGAATATGTTAACCCCGCTGGGGTATGTGTATGGAGTGTACTGGCTCATGCAATGGTGGGGCTGGCAAGTCTGGAATTTCTAGTGCAGGCCGGCAAGCTGGAAACTCAGGCAGGAATCAGTGCTGCAGTTTTAAGGCAGAATTCCTTCTCCAGGAAACCTCAGTTCTTGCCTGTAAGGCCTTCCAACTGATTGGAGGAGGCCCATTCACATGACTGAGGGTAATCTACTTTCCAGAAAGTCAACTGATTGTAGCTGTCAATCATCTACCTTCCCAGCAACCCCCAGATTCGTGCTTGATGAAAGACCAGGGCACTAGAGCCTCGCCAGGTGCTCGCAGGTACCATTCAGGGTAGGACAGTGACTCTGTCCTCAGCTGATGCTCGTGCCTGTCCATACTTTGGGCAGGAAGTCAGCGGAGAACCCAGTTTGCGGCTGGCCATGACTTCCCTTTCTCCACTCATTCTGGATCTAGCAAAATCGAATACCGATTCCTCCTCACCATTTTTCCAGGCATGGTCTCCTCTTACAGTTCTTTCCATCTGCTCCTCTCTTGCTCCTGGCCTTGTAAACGATCGTGGGCCCAGAGGCTCTGATCACCACATGGGCCACAATGGAAAGACTTGTTCTCCGCAAGAAGGTTTTTAATCGCAGTTGGCATTCAGAGTCAGACACAGAGGCAACCATCTGGCAGCCAGCCGCCATGGTCTGCGATGTTGGCAACAGACACCCATGGCCCCCGAGACCCGGTGGGACCAGTCTACTGGCCTGTCACACGTGCCATCCCCCCCAGAACAAAGCAGCCACTCAAACGACTCACAGGACCCTTCATGACTCGTCATGAAAGAAAGCCATTCCCCAGCGAGTCAAATAAGTTGGCCAACTGCTAAATACAAACAAATAAAACAAAAATAACCCTCGTAATTAAGTCAAAGATAGTTTAGGAAGATTTCCCTTCTCTGAACTTCTATTGCATACTTGGAACTTCTAATACAAGGCGATACCTTATTAGTTTTTAAATTGTATTTTAACCCTCATCCCTTAAATAATTATAAGTATATTGAAAGCAGGAAAGGAGGGGCTTTTCTCCGATGAAAGTCCCCCAAAGTCTCTGGGAACCAGGATCAGTACTGGAGAAACCACCACTAAGGTAACTGGGAGGCCAGAGTCTGGTTTTGAGAGGCACAAGAGGACAGAAAGGCATTTGATTGGGAACAGAGCATAGACCAGGAGAGGTTGAGCAGAACGGGGGATCTAAACAATCTAGGGGCAGGATCTCTGAAGACAGCAAATTATTCAACAAACACGCATCCTCTGTTTTACAGATGGACAGAAGGTGAGGTACACGATGTCTGAGGTGTGTACTCAGGTCATAGCATGGCTTGGCCAAAACTGGATTTAGAACAGGCAAGAAGACAGACGAGGCATAAAAAATGTCCCAGCAGGAGCACAACAGGCAAGAACAGAATCCAATTTTGTCTATCTAGTCTCATAATAGGACTATTCCTTTCTAAAAACGAACTGAAGAAACTCAATGCCTGGTTTAAAAACTTAAAAGTCAAGGGCTGGTGAATAAACCACTGAATCTGGACAGTTGGAGACCCTCTTAATAAAACTCCAGCCTAAATTCACTGTTATATAGGTAACTGTGAATGACCTGGAAAGGAGGCAGAGGTGTGTGTGTGAGTGTGAGAGTGTGTGTGTGCATTTATGTGTATAATTCCCCACCCTCTTTGACTTGTTCAACTGAGGGAACTTAGCTTTGAGGGTTTCTTTTTTTTAGCCTTTTTGGCTCATAAGTTTAACAGTTCACTATGGATGGTTTTAAGAAGAACTGTATAAACATAAATTTGTAGCAAATTAAGGAATTAAGGGATGTTTCAAAGGGATTAATTCAATACAGTACTTTAAATGGAAAACTTGATTGTTCCTTTTTTAAAAAATTATTTATTTATTTTTATTTTTGACTGTGTTGGGTCTTCGTTGCTGCACACGGGCTTTCTCTAGTTGCAGCGAGCGGGGGCTACTCTTCATTGCGGTGTGCGGGCTTCTCATTGCAGCGGCTTCTCTTGTTGCGGAGCACGGGCTCCAGGCACGCAGGCTTCAGCGTGTTGTGGCATGCGGGCTCAGTAGTTGTGGCTTGCGGGCTCTTGAGTACAGGCTCAGTAGTTGTGGCACACGGGCTTAGTTGCTCCGTGGCATGTGGGATCTTCCTGGACCAGGGCTCGAACCGGTGTTCCCTGCATTGGCAGGCGCATTCTTAAGCACTGCGCCACCAGGGAAGTCCCTTGATTGTGCCTTTGAACTAGGATTTTTAAATTTTGATTTACAAGGAAATATTAAAGGAGTTATATATAGTATAAAACAAGCTGTAACTGAATGGAAAAATAATTGCTTTTTCCAGTGACAAACATAAAATAACTGAGCAGGAGTTTCACCTGCATCTTCCCTATTTAACACTCCCCAGCCCCTCTAATTCCAAACAGCTCCCAAATAGGCATGCTCTGTTTTCTTACTTATCCTGAATTTCTTGGATCACTAAGCAATGAAATGCAGTTTGAGCTCTCAAACAAGTTGTTGAATTTGCTTTTTTTTTTTTTGATATATGTCCCAGAATCAGGTCACATATCAGGTGACAAAACCCAAACATTTAAAATGATTCTTGCAGATGGAAATATCTATATTGTTGCCAGAGGCAGTATTTCAGAATACAGGCACTTGTGCCCTGTTCAAAGAGTTGAAACACTTTTAGCACTCTCAACTTTAATAGAGATCCTTCATCTTTAACAGGGATCTCATGCATAAAACACCCTTCTGAGAGCTGGACAGAGGTGAGCAGTCTGCAACAAATACCACCATCCATACTTGCCAATTTTAGTTTACCATTGAGAAAGCTGATTTTAACAGTGCATTTATCTGGCAAATCCTAACTGTATAGTTTTTGAAATGAGCCCAAACCCAAGAGCATGCAGGGCTGGGGCTGAGGAAGAGAGGAAACAAGTTGAAAAAAATGAAGCCATATCAATGCACATGGGAGAGTTCATCAAGTGAAGATTAGACTGTGGCGCTAATTCATAGTCTGTCAAAATCATAACTTTCCCGCTAGGAAGGGCTTTAAAGTTGGCCCTTTACATAAAGTAATAGTAACTGAGAAAACAATTCTCCCTCAGTTGATATGACTTGGATGGTGGGCTGTAGCAACAAGGAAAATAACCCAGAGATCACTGAAAATAAAAGATGATTAACTAACTCTCTTAGTGACAGTCAAAACAACACTGGTAAATAGTCTGATAGAGGCAAGATAATGAGCAGAAGATTTATGGAGCATTACCGCATTCCAATTCAGCTAAAATCATTTGTTACCTACCAGAAATATTAGCCAACATAAACAAACATGCATTATTTATCTGCTCTGGAAGAGCCTTCAAATTAACCCTTTATGGAAAGCTTGGACAGAATAGGGCATGGTTCTTTTTTCAAGATGCTTATGATCCTACAGGAAATAAAAAACTTGCACAAAAATGATTTTTAGCAAAAGAACTTTGGAAACGGTCTACCCAAAGATATGCTTTTCCATTAAGTTATTTATGTAGGAATTAAACAATACTTTAACTCAAAATGCTGAGGCCACTGAATGCAAAATGCCAGAACTAATACAAAATCCGATAAGAAGGGATTTTTTTAAAAGGTAGCAGCTATTTGAGAATCAGAAAAATAGGCATCTGGGTTGAGCCGTTTGTTTCAACTGAGCAAGGAATTTGGTCGGAATATCAATCTCCTGTGAGATCCAGCTTTACATTTCTAAATTTCTGTGGTGGTTTTTCCCTACCTCTCTTCCAAAATGGGCTGCAGTGTCCTGATGCAGGCCCGGTGCCGGAAAGGTTTTTCAATTACAGTTTTATGAAGTATGTGAAAATACCAGTCAAAGCAGATGATTCCCATATTTGTGATCTGGAAAAAGGCCGAAACACTACTGCACTCAGGAGAGATACTCCTTCAGATGGTGAGTCTCAGAGGCTTGGTTTCTGGCAGCGAAGGAGCCTGGGGCTGGACCAGGCTGGGAGATGCTGCAGCCCAGCCAAGATCGCTACGCGGGGGTGGTGGGCGCGGACAGCCCCCAGATGTATCGTTTGGCTTAACTTCTCTTCTTTTTCAAATGTGAACCAAGTTTGAAAATGAGGCGATGTCACATGAAAAGCTGGATTTCCAACTCCACTTAAGAAAATAAAAAGACTGGGCAACAGTGGGCAACATCATTCCGTGACAACCATATCTGGCGGGGAGGGGCAGTGCCCCCTCCTTAAGTCGGCCTCATCCCCGCCGCTCCTCTGTGTCTCCTACCCCCTGCCCCTTTGGCCACCTGAATGTACCATTAGTGAGTATTTAACATGCCCATTCAATTCTCTCTTCCCATATTAGAGGTTTCACAGGAATGTAAAAATTCATGATTAACTCTCTAATATGGATATTTTCCAATATGCATTTTATTCTCTAATGCGGATACTCACATTTCAGTTCAAGGAAAAGGAAAATTTTCTACTTTAGAAATCAGATCTGTGTGGGATAAATGATAATAACAACAACGATAATAATTTCTATTATCACCATTTACTGGATGCAGACCAAATGCTTAGTCCAGTGCTAAGTGCTGTAACGATTAGTTCATTTACTCATCACAAATGCCATGTAATTTTGTCATCATCATTTTATAGATGATTAAGGGTCAGAGAGGTGAAGTAACTTATGGAACGTCAACGAGAGACAGCCAAGGAGAGACAAAGCCACAGGTCATATGCAAGCCCTCATCCCTCCTGATATGAAGAAGAAAATAGAGATTCCCCTAGAGGTTTAAGAGCAGAGCTGTACACTCATTCCAGCTGAAGGCAAAGACTGAGTGTGGCCAGCTGGAGTTGAGGGGAGCAGGTAGGGGTGGGAGAGCAGTATGTTTCTTGGAAGACAGCTTTGGTTCTCTGCAATTACTTCACTTATTTTATTTTAGGATACATCTGTAATAAGGGCAGGTTAGTAAAGTCCAAGAGTTCTCAAGTCAAAGACTTGAGTGTGAGTTCAGGTTTGGGGGCCAGCCACTTAACTTCTTGGAACCTCCATTTCTTGATCTACGAAATGGTACTTTTTAGGGTCAAGACAAAGAGAAAACATGCTTGACGTACATGTGAAAACTGTCTAGACGGTTAAAAGTGCCACACAAGCACTCCCTGGCGAGAAAAGGAACAGGGCAGTCAATGCTCTCTCTCCCAAAAGGAAATTACAGGAAAGGCATGCCAATGACAAGACAATTAAGAGTCTGGTAAATCTATTCCCACTTATCAGTAGAATGCAGCAGTTTGATGACTTCTAAGAAATCTTTCAGGACATTTGAGTAAACAAACTGAAATATAATAACTTTTGTTACTGCGATGATCCAAAGCTTTCAAAGAGATAGAATGAAATCAGTCATTGTTACTGTAAAGTTCCCAGGAGTGCTTAGGGTCTTCAAACAACCCTTCTAGAACCAAATAACCTGGTTTTAAAATATTGGTCATAACCAGCTTAGGTCTCGCAAATAGGCAGTAAGTTGAAGATCAAGTTCAGTTTTCCAATCCTCTGCTGACCCTTGCACAACATGCAACAGGCCAGAGCTGATCTGCTTTGGCTTTGCGACACCTAGTATGTTACCTGACAATGTGCTGATAAAATTAGTGAGTTTTGACACTCAGAGACGGGGAGGCAAGGAGGCGTCTTAAGATTCTGGAACTCTAACATGTTGAAATAAGCTTATGTTTGGCTTTCTTTGAGAAAGAAAGAAAGGAAACAAAACCAAGACACTTAGATTCACAGCTGACCAGAAAACTGGAGGACACCGGCAGCAACTTTACTAGATTTTTAAGTGTCTAGTTAAGAAGGAATGCCATTCAGATGTATGGAAAGCAACAGTCCTTAATCTCTTCTCCTTGAGGCCATTTAGTCTCGTAAAAATTAATGAGGGGCTACTGCTCTCAGAGTCATACTGGAGAACTGTCCAGGCTGGGAGTGGAGAAAGCTCTAGATGACGGTGAGCTGGCTCCAAGCTCCAGGGCAGTTAGCCCGTCCTCTGCCAGTCAAATACTGGGTTGAACACGATGATTTTTAAGGTCCTTTTCATTTTGGAAAACATTCACAATTCTACCCCCAAAGTCATGAAAGCTGAGTAATTCAAACATGTCCCAGCACTGACCTGGCACCCCTACTTAAATAGCATGAGATGCCATGATTCCGTTTATATAAGAAAAATGGCTTCAAGACTATCATTTTGTTTTGTTTTCTCTGCTAATGAAGAAATCCACTCTGTGCCACTTCTCGGCACGCTGATGAAGGACCACATCCCCCCTTCATGTGCATAGACTTCAGCAACCTGATCAGGGCAGCTGACCAGTCTTCCAAGAACAGAAGTACAGTGTCATTCGTGCATCATAAGGTTGGAAGGAAGGAAAATGCTGTCAGGTGACAGAGGATCACTTTCCATTCAGCCCCTGTAGGCATTTCCTCTGACTTTACAGGGGATGTAGAGGAAATTCTGATTTAGAACAGACACTTTAACTGTAAAGTTTCAAACAACAACCTTCAGCATTTGAAACATCTGTGGTTACCCTGGATCCATTCTCTGGGATCAGCTTGAATGATAACTATTAATAACAGGTATGGTTATACAAAAACAGCCTTTTGCTTGCTCAATGCCTTGATTACGTGTGGCAAACAGTTAATGAAACATTGGTATGACTGTTCCCATTTACAGAACAGGGAAGTGTTTAAATAACTAGCTGACGCTGGCAGGCAGAGGCTGGCAGCTTCATGAGGGCAGGACTGTCACCTGTCTTGTTCCAGGACAGACAGCCTCAGCCCAGGTCGGCCACATACTAGGGGGTCCATAAATGTTGGCTGAGTTAAAGGCCAAAATTCAAAATCAAGCTCCAACCACAATGCCATCTATTTAAGGCTGATTCTCCCCAAAATGCAAATGAAGGAAAAGAAATACAGCCAATTTTAAGGAAATGAAAGTAAAAAGCACTCCTAGTCTCAGCATTATGTTAACAGGGACCCAGTTTTAGAACTTGGGTGCAGGGGGTACTTTTAATGGATTAGCAGCAGCCAAATGACCCTTGACTCACTGGCGTAAGAAGAGCAAAAAGCACGCTCAGATTCAGTTTGGTTTCTAAGATAACACCAACCACTTTTAAACCTCCCCCTGCATGTTGTTCAAGCAGAGGAAGTGAAACAAAAAAGAAACAAGTTTCAAGCGTTGTTAAGCCTTCAAGAAAGGACAACAAAGTGTAGGAAATCTGAAACAAAATCTGAGAATCTGCCCTTAAACTGGGCAACTTGGCTTGTTTTCTCACAGTGCAGCTGGATGAGAAAGTGAGGTGGTCTCTGCCCTTCCTGGGCAGCACTCGTGGCTGTCATGACCTTACTGTTATTTGCAGTAAACAGTGTGAAGGGCTCTGGGGAGGTACGTAGCTGTGATCTGTGCGATGCTATCTTCCAATGAGTGAGAAGTCAATAGCCCTCCCGGCCCCGACAGTCCCAGTCACGCTGCTGAGAAGAGAAAGCAGCATTTACATGATGATGTTGGATTGTCAACAGGCTGCAGTAGGGTCAAGATAGATTCCAGCACTCATTTTATTTTATTTTACTTTTTAAATTTATTTTAACCAAGTCTAGTTGATTTACAATGTTGCATTAATTTCTGCTGTACAGCACAGTGATTCAGTTATATATATATAAATTTTTTAAAATATTGTTTTCCATGATGGTTTATCACAGGATACTGAATATAGTTCCCTGTGCTATACAGTGGGACCTTCTTGTTTATCCATATAATATATAATAGTTTGCATCTGCTCATCCTCAACTCCCATCCCTGCCTCCCTCTTGGCAACCAAAGTCTATTCTCTATGTCTGTGAGTCTGTTTCTGTTTTGTAGATAAGTTCATCTGTGCCATATTTTAGATTCTACATATAAATGATATCATATGGTATTTGTCTTTCTCTTTCTGACTTACTTCACTTAGTATAATAATCTCTAGTTGCATCCTTGTTGCTGCAAATGGCATTATTTCATTCTGTTTATGGCTGAGTAGTATTCCACTGTATATATGTACCACATCTTCTTTATTCATCCAGCAGTCATTTTAATACGGAAAAATGAGAACCACAAAGCCCTGGAAGTGCGTCTTCTCACTTGGTACTGGAATCCAAAGGGCTGCTCCCAGCTATGGGCGATGGCCACCTTTACATACTGAAATACCATTCAGTACGAGGGCTAAGGGTGGAGTACGCAACTTCAACTTTGAAATGTTGTGAATTACCTTTGATTAGGAAGTCAAACTACAATACTTTCTAGTTCTTCAGAAGACTTTTTAAGCAAGCTCTTGTATGCAGCTAACTTTGGCGTCTTTGATTTGCAGTCAAATAATCTCATTCATTAAACCTACCCAGTGCTGGAGTGAAGGCCAAGATGTGTAAAAAGCTACATGGCCCCGGGGGTGACCGAGAAAGTACCCTCTGACTCCATTTCACAGTCTCTTACCCGTCTTAGTCCTATCTTTTTACCAACACCAATGGAGTTGTAGCCTGGCTCCATTTCTTGTGGAGTCCAATATAAAAACGTGTGTCTATAAATGTAAAAAGAGAGAAGTAAAGATGAGAGACGGTGGGCGTGGGGAGGTGACAGGCAGCCTCTAGTTTTAGGGCATTTGAACTTGCTGTTCCCTCCAACCAGAACGTTCTTGCCCCAGACATCTGCCTTTTTCCGACAGGGGTATGACAACCATCACTCTCTACTCACTTGTACACACGGACTTCATGCTCCAGAATCGTGAACACTGCCTGGCACGTGGTAGTTGGTCCTCCATAAACACTTACTGTTTCCAGTTTTCTGTTTCCCTTAGTCTTCTAAAGTCAAGTTTCATATCCCTTCCTTAGGTTCCAAGAGAAACCTTCTACCCTCCTGATAAATTCCTCTCATTTGTAAAAAATTAATACATATTTGCTGGAACAGGAATAAAAATATGCTCACAGAGGAAATAGGGGAAAAAGATGTATTGGACCCAGGCATGGAGGGTATAAGTAGTCATGGCAGAGTTTAAAGAAAATGAAAACCTCGAGGATTGGTTAATCAACGTTAGCTGTATAAAGAAGTCAGTTCAGAAGTCAGAGCGATAAACAACAAGGTCCTACTGTACAGAATGGGGAACTATATTCAACATCCTGTGATAAACCATAATGGAAAAGAATATGAAAAAGAATGTATATATATATGTATAACTGAATCACTGCTGCACAGAAATAACACAACATTGTAAATCAACTATACTTGAATAACTTTTTTTTTTTTAATTATTTTTGGCTGCATTGGGTCTTCGTTGCTGTGCGTGGGCTTTCTCTAGTAGTGGAGAGCAAGGGCTACTCTTCATTGCAGTGCGTGGGCTTCTCATTGCGGCGGCTTCTCTTGTTGTGGAGCACGGGCTCTAGGTACGCGGGCTTCAGTAGCTGTGGCACGTGGGCTCAGTAATTGTGGCTTACGGGCTCTAGAGCACAGGCTCAGTAGTTGTGGCACGTGGGTTTAGTTGCTCCACAGCACGTGGGATCTTCCCAGACCGGGGCTCAAACCTGTCTCCCCTGCATTGGCAGGCAGATTCTTGACCACTGTGCCACAGGGAAGTCCCTTCAATAACATTTTTTAAAAAGAAGTCAAAGGGAGTTTCTTTCCCAGGAAGAGCTGGCTCACAAAGGTGGAGGACCGGGGGCAGCCATGAGAAGGTGCTTCTTTCCGACGCACTGTTCTGAAGTTCAAGGACATTGTACGGGGCTGCACTGTGTAACCTGGTGCCAGGAGCACACACGGCTGCTGACAGTTTGATTTAAAGCAACTAAAGTTAAATAAAATCACACCTCCAGTTTTAAGCAGCACTAGCCATTTTCAAAGGCTTAGTAGTCGCATGTGGCCAGGCTAGATTTAGAACATTTTTCATCACAGCAGCAAGGTCAACTGGACAACACTGATCTAAAGAAATCCAAAAAAACCTAGGTTCCTCAGCTTCCAAGGAGCTCTGAAATCAAAGGCTCCAAGGGATATGGAAGGAGAAGCAGGGCAGAAGCAGAAAAGAAGTCCCCCAGGAGAGATGTGCATACTGGCTAAGATGTCCTTGGAAATTAAAGCTCCATCCTGACTATCCTGACTTCATAAGGAATGTCTTTTATATTAAACGATTGGCCATCTGCAGTATTACAAGTGAGGGAGGGACAGAAGACAGTCAGGGATAGGGACTAGAGTTCCAGAGCAAACCCATAAGCTGTGAGCGGCAGCGCAGAAGGTTCCAGAAGTGAGAAAAAATGGACCAAACTAGGTTTGCAACAAGCTGGCACCTGGGAGGGCTCAAGTCAGCTGGCGCCACCTCTCAAGATGCAAACCCCTCTACCCAAGACAATACACTGCTCACGAAATAAGGCCCGTCTGACTCCTAAGGTACCAAACAGTTCTCATTAAACCCCATTTCAACGGCTGGAACCAAATCCAGAGCGAGGCACACAGATCATGTTTCCATTCAGAGCCCACATAAGCCTACAGCAAGGAAATGAACATTTCAGGAAAAATACTGGCCTTTTTTATTTTTATTTTTTCAAGGTTTTTGGGAGGGTGTAAGTCACAGCATGCCAAAGAAGCGTGAGTTCCCAGAAGAACACAGCAGAGAGGTGACCAAGCGGGGAGAATTTATTCACAGGGGAAAAATCCCAGTGCCCTCCGGGAAGCCACTTCCACTGGACGCTTTTGAAGGAAGCTGATCCCAATGAAAAGCATTCCTTCAGAGCAAGTTTTCTCCCTGAGATTTCTACCTGCTTCTTTAACTTCTCTACCTGGTTTTCCAGCAGAAATGGCTTATGATCCCTAGCTCTCCATGGGCAGAGACCTTAAGCATATTTTTCTCCTGCAAGACAACACTACTTGTCCAGCCCTTTAAAGATTAAAACTAAAAACACAGATAATAAAAGAGGGTATTATAATTAGTGTGTATTGAAAAGAGGGTATTATAATTAGAGTGTATTGCTATTGAGTATTTCCATAAACATTAGGATATCATGGATCCAGGACAGAGACAGTCTCTAATTCCAAAAGAGAGGAATGGAAAGGTGCAAATAATTCAATCTGTTCCCCTAAGAAATGACCTGATTATCCTCACTGGAAGACTTGAGGAGAATGGGAATTTCAAGGATATGACTGTCCTGTCCATTATGGTAGCCAATAGCCCCATGTGGCTATTTACATTTAAGTTAATTGAAATAAAATAACATAATTCAGTTCCTTAGTTGCACCTGCCACATTTCAAGCCATATGTGGCTAATGGTTACCACGGTGGACAGTGCTGATATAAGATATGGTCACCACTGCAGAAAGTTCTACTAAACAGGGCTGCTCACCAAGACAGCTACATAATTTGTCCCAATAACATCATGGAGATTATGAAGTAAAAAGCTCCCTGAATACCACGTTTCTGGGCTATTGGCATTCTTCTCCACCCTAGTGAATTCCTTGCAGAGGGTTATGTATGTTGTACAATCAAACCAACCTCCCAGGGCTCAGGCCCATTCAAATGGCATCAGATACAATAAAAGGATTCCATTGAGGCTCTCCTCAATTGAAACTCTAAATTCTTTAGATTTCTAAAAGTATGAAGTGTATGTTTGAGTTACCCGTGGTGCAGACATGCCAGGAAAATATCTATGAGTGAGACTTGGTAAAAGAAAGTGCTCCCTTGGAATTAATGAATCTGTGCCCTTGTTTGGTTTTTTTGTTTGTTTTTTTGTTTTGTTTTATTTTGTTTTGTTTTTTTCCTTGTTTGTTTTTTCATACCATATTTCAGAGGAGTCAGCAGGCTGTGCGTGGAGTGAGGTCTAGATGGAACCTGAGGATAGGTGGGGGTACCAAAGGTTCTGGGACTCTTCAGAGCTTCCCTATATATCTTCTGAGGTGCAATGAAGGAACTATGGTTTTAAAAAATCATGAAGTGTTTGGGGAAGGGAAGGATTGGGAGTTTGGAGTTAGCAGAGGCAAACCATTACATATAGAATGGATAAACAACAACGTCCTACTGTATGGCACAGGGAACTATATTCAATATCCTGTGATAAACCATAATGAAAAAGAATATAAAAAATAATATGTATATGATAACTGAATTGCTTTGCTGTGTAGCAGAAATTACATAACATTATAAATCAACTATACTCCAATACAATTTTTAAAAATATATTTTTTAAAACATCATGAAATGCTACTGCTGGTGGAACCCTAGCCCCACCATGGGGTCAGAAATAAGGGTCCAGGAGCTGACTTGATGCGTAGGGAGGTTGTGACGGGCCCCCCTGCCTTCTGCTCATTGCAGAAGCATGATGGGAAAAGAAGAAAGGGGTCCACTGCCTGAACATCACACACTCCTGGCCTTGCAATGGTTTTAGGATGACATGCCCCTACTTATGATTTGCTAGTGACTGGAGAATTAAGCCTAAACAACATGGCCTGGCATTGAAGGCCCCCATAATCTGATTATCTTTCTGCTAAAAAACCCATTATCAGAAACCCTTTGATATGTTAACGCCTTCTGCCTTCTTCACCCCTGGCATTTCTACCTTCTCCCAAGATCTACTTGTGCAAGGCCAAGGGATCACCCCCAAGGTGCCCGCCCAGGCCCCAGAAAGAGTTCAGTGCCTCTGCCAGCAGCTGTGAGCTTGACTGTGACCAGGAGAATGGCTTCTCCAAGGAGGCCTGGTGTCCACAGCAGGCTGATGCCCACTTTGGCTGCGGTCTGGGAGCTGGAGGTCGGCCTCTGTGTGTTCGGTGGGCACACATCACAGGCAGGCGTCTTCCCAGCTTCCCCTGTTTCCTTGCGGCAAATGCAGAAGCGTGACCCTGGCTAACAAATGGACAGTGGTGCCACTGAGTGGTCCTTAGCCCTTCAGATGCAGGTCAACCATTTCCCCCTTTGGAAGGTCATCAATCTCCAACCCAACCCAGAGAGTTCTGCCTCCTTTGGCCTTGACTTTTAACCACCTTTATGGTGAGGTAGGCCTGTATTTACCCCACTCTGCAGGTGAGTTTCCAGAATTAAAGGGATTTTGATTCTCCTACAGCTCTATAACAAAACCTTGCTCTTGTTATACAGGATTTAAAGTCAGAACATGTGAGCTTTTGAATCTAAAAAATGGTACTTGTTTGCTAGGAGACATCAAGTAAGTCCCTTGGTCAAATTCTCCATTTGTAACCTAGCTGAGTGGGTTCCACATGAGAATCATCTGGGGATCTTTTGAAACAATACTGATGCCAGGGCCCGACCCCAGGGCAAATGAATCGGAACTTTTAGGGGTTTGGCTCAGGCATCTAAAAGCTCCTTAGATGATTCTAACGTGCAGCCAGAATTAAAAAAATAAATACTGTTCAGGGAGGATTTATTCTATATGGAGTGAAGAACTCACTGGGGACAAACTTAGGGCGTAGAGACGGAGGCATGGCAGTACCGGACAGAGGTGCCAGGCCTACCAGCCATGTTTCCCCACTCGGCCTGCTGTTAGGAAAATCACTGACTGCATTAATACTGTACCTTATTATAAATGTATAAAGGTAGGGTCAAGTCCAACCCAAGCAATCTTATGTGACTCATAAAAAATCTTTTTGGGATGAGGCAGGGATCATAAACACAATGGCCCCAAGGCATTCGTTTGCTATTGTACAAATTCCTTCCAGGAAGATCATTTTTAGATTAATTTTTAAGCACAGATTTTACAAGTTACTATCATTTAAAGGGTGGAAATCCTCTGACAATCACCAAGGGGACAATAAGCTTAAAGGAAGGTCTGTTTGAAAGATCTGAGGAGCAGGCTTCCTGAGAAAGCTGAATTTCTCAAGTGTTCTGACCCCATGAGGCAAAATGAATAGCGAGTTCAAGGAGACGAACGTGAGAAAGTGTATCTCCCTTTAGAGAAACTAGCAAAGAAGTTAATAAGATACACAGTTCCTTAGATCAGAGTTAACAGTTGTAGATAAGCTTTTCCTTCAGAAAATCACAAAGCTAAGTAGATAAAACACACACAAATGATAAGTTTTAAGTCAACATGTTCCTGCAATGTAATTTCTCTTCCTAGTCTTTGGGATGTTTTTCTTTTTCATTCTATTTAAACAAACATATATTGAGCACCATCTATATGATAGGTCTAAAAAAGGATCATTTCTGAAATGTTCAAAATGTGAGTATTTTCCTTCGTACAATTACATTTGCATTAACAGGAATCAGTATGTAAAAACAATAATTTTTAAAAGGATTATATTCCAGAGGATTTACTACAAAATCCCTTTAAAAAAGAAAGTGCATAAAAGGTAACACTGAAATGTATTATAGTTTGAAGAAAATCTCTCCAATTATAATACAAATTCATGAACCCAGTCATTATGTAAAGAAGCTCATCTGTTCTAGGAAACATTCACTGAGGAGGAAGGATCAGAATGATCTGTGGTCCTGAGTCCAGGAAGTCATCCTGATGGATCTGGTGGGGGAGAAAAAGAGGTCCATGTGACAGACAGGGCTGCTTTAATGCGTTTCCTTAACCGACATTAATTAAAACAACAACACAACCCAACTTCTTTTTTTATGCTGTGGGGAAAATAACATTTATATAGAGCACGGTGCAGGAAGCAGGAATCTAAATTAGCTTTGCGTGCTGGCAGCCTGAATAATGCTTCTGCCAAGAGGTCATTTTTTTACCAAATCCTTTCAAAATGTCACAGTCACAGGCACAGTCTTCGCTACTCCTCAAGGTATAACTTCTTTAATATCAAAGTAATTTGACCAAACATTACATGTCTAATGTCACTCGTGTTCTGCCAGTCTAAACAATTCTGTTCTTCCCTCCATCTTTTTCAGACATCCATCTTTAAGAAGATCTGTGAAGGAACCCCAGACAGTCCTTGACCTCTGGGCCTTCCTACATAAAGACCCCCATATCCCTGACCATGTCATGCACCTCGAGGCTCTGGGGAAGAGCAAACCTACAGGACTGGGGCAATGGCCACAGGTTTTTATAAATGGCAACATCTGCCTCCTGACAATGGTGACATAACCCTCAGAAAGCAGACCGCATGGTGTTTAAAAGAGAAACTGTCCCCACAAGAAAAGGGGAAAAAGAAAATGACTCACGACATAGTCTGAACTCCAGTAAGACTGGTGGACAAAACCCTCAAAGAAATGTCTGGCAGAAGGTAATGCTCCAGTCCTAAATGCGGCTTCTCAGGTTCAAGGCAAAACAATGAGGCTTCTGATGCCAACCCTTCCATCCCCTCTTTTGTTACGGAAACATAAAAACACAATGGGACCAGAGTTTTGATCTTATATTTACTTAGAAATTAAGCGGCAAGGGAATACAATGACTAAAAACAGTAAAATGATGAAAAGACAAATGACACTTTATGATGCCTCGGGTGGTTTCACCTTTCTGGGCCTCCGTTTCCACGTATGTCAAATGGGATAACTAGACTCATCTCAGAGGGTTGTTTCCAAGGTTACAGGTGACAGGCAAGGGAAAGTGTTTTACAGATAACAAAGCACTCCATGAACGTATGGGATTATTAAAAAACTATTATAATCAGACATGGTCAATATGTTTTCTTCAAAGTTATCTGACTAGATTTTTTTCCACTGGTGTTCTTTCCCCCATCAGTCTCAATGATAGTAAAGTTATTCAAATCACTTCTCTTTTCTGTTTCCCTGGCACTAGTTTTCCATCTTCCTGGACAAGTAAGTAAATGACTAGTTTTACAACGTTTGTTGTGCTTTTAATTTTCATTTAACGAGAGACACAGTATATGTTCCCAAGAGATATGCACCAGAAGGCGGTTGGCAGAAATGTTCACTGAAATAGGGTCCTGGATCCATTGCAGCCCTGGTCGCTGCTGATAAAAGGCACACAAGCCCGTAGTGTCCTGAGGTTTATGCGGCTGCTTTCAACCAGCACAATCCTCAACTATCCACCCTCATCTCTTGGTTTTCTTATAACTTCAAGACTCTTCAACTGAGAAAGCATGATGGCCATGTCTGCTTCCATGGGCTTCTTGTGTAACCCGGGAAGATGATTTAAGAAAAGTGCCAAGACTTTTCAGGGGCTCGCTCCAAAAACGCTCCTGAACATAAATTATTTTAGAGTATGGGGCATCGTCAAAACAGACCATTGTATCAGAGGTCAAGTACTGTCGGGGCTTCATTTTCCAGAACTTAAAGCTAAATGTGTAAATAAAGACATACAGAGAAGAACAAAACTGCTTTGACTGGCAGAACACAAGTAACATAGACACCTAACATTCAGTCCATTGCTTTTACACAAAAGAAAAGCAAAGCCAATAGGCTTAGAGCAGAGGGGGTTCAAGTTTGTTGGGGCTCCAACAGTTATTCAAGAAGTAACCACTGAACTGTTAAGAAACCAGATTCCCTCCTGGGCCCTGAAGACATGAGAAGCATCTCATTCACAAACTGGTAACAGGAAACACTCTGAGTTTGACAAACTGCTTTGCAAAGTGCTGAATAAATATAAGTGATTCTATAATTGCCACAAACATCCCCACCAACACCACCATCAAAATCTTGGAAGATTCATGTTTTCAACAGTTTTGAGAGCTCACCAACAGTACATCAAATTTAAAGTATTCTCTGCCGACACAGATGTAGAGAACAAACGTATAGACACGAAGGGGGCAAAGTGGTGGGGTGGGAGGTGGTGGTGGGATGAATTGGGAGATTGGGACTGACATGTATACACTGATGTGTGTAAAATAGATAACTAATAAGAACCTGCTGTATAAAAAAATAAATTAAATTAAATTAAAAAATAAAGTATTTTCTGCCTAGTCAGTGCCACGGAAACATTAAGACACAAATTTCTTATTTCGCCTCCTTTTCCCCCATGGATAAAGCAGAGACATTGCTAATGCATGTCTACATAATTTTATGAAGTCCGCCCCAGAATTTCCACAGAGGAGGGTTCAGGGGTGATGACTCAGCTGGAAAGGAGGGGAGACGTGTCTGGAAGCCGTGCTGACCAAGGAAGCACACTAGCGATGGAGTCTAGACAGCAGGGGGCTGTGGAGACCACAGTGATGGAGGTGCTGAGACCTTCCAGGCCTTCTTTGGAGACCCGTCCATATTAAGCGCCCATCTAAGGCAGCCTTCCTGCCTAAGTCTCCTGAGCATGTGCTGTTTTACCAGGGCTTTCCCAAAAGTGCAACCAGGAGTCCCCTTGTATGTGGGATGTTTTGCATCAGGCAGGTGGAAGGATGTCTTCAGCCGCTCTCCACTGCCCCAATACCCCCCTATTCAACGGCCCCTTCTCCAGCCATCCCAACACAGGAAATAACCTACGAGTCAGAAAATGAAAGGCAGGACTGGCAAAAAAAAAAAAAACCAAAAAACAAAACAAAACAAAACAAAAAAAACCATCCTAAGTCAGGTGGTATGATTTGCTTTCTGACTTTTCCTGGCCTCTGCAGTCATAACACGTTGAGCCCTCTAAAAGATGCACACAAGAAGATAAATGAATCAAAGGCAGGCTGTGATGGATGGAAAAACAACAGCCCTCCCCACCCACAGACTGCAGCTCCCCTGAACTCACAGAAAATAAAGGCTGAACACACAGAAAACCTCCACTGTAAAGGGCAACTTACACAAATCAGAACGTTCGAGATTTCCCACAAGCCCACGGTTCTCTCACTCACCACCACACGTGGCTATAAATAACAAAGCCCTTGACAACACACTTGGAGGAAAGGCAGGCAGGCTAGCAAAAAAAAAAAAAAAAAAAAATCTTGTCACCCCCATGTTGCATTTATAAGCACTGTCCCTGGCCTTTAAAAGCAACGAATTCCAAACAGCAACAATCTTTCAGTGACAATGCATGCTGAGCGCCAGGGAAGAATCAGACAGACTGTTCTCCCTCAAAGAGCTTTCCTCCTAGGAAGGGAGTTAAAACACACACACGTCCAGCCACAGGGAGCTTCCCACCAGGGCTGCCGGAGAGGAAGCCAGGCCTGATGGAGAGGCTGTGAAGGGGAGAAATAGGACAAATCCAACTGCAGAACTGACAGAAGAAGTGGGGTTCCGCCAAGCATTGGCTCAAAGGAACAGAGGTGCTGTAGGGCATGAAGAGAGAATGGGAAGATCGTGGGGAGCAGAGGAGTCACAGGTTAGAAAAGCTGAGTAAACCCAGGGCCTGAGGATGCACGAGGGCAGAAAGGGGGCTGGGGGAGAGGCTGGCACCGTCCAGGCCTCCGGTGATCTAACTTATGCTGGGGCCCTTCTCTGTGTCCTAGGAGCCAGGGATGCAGCCCTGACCTCAAAAAGGAAGCAAGGGCCACGCAGTCACCTAGGATCCATGGAGAGGATCCCCAGGAGGCTTCCAGCAGGTCACCTATTCAACGTGACATCTGAGGGGCAGAGTTAACTGATGGCGACGTATTGTGTATTGAAGAGATGAAGGGCGTCCACGGGCAGAAACCAACGAGGAGATCCTTACAGATGACAGAAAACAGGAGCTCAGACTTGCATTGTGGTAGCATGATATAAGAGCAAAAATGCATTTCCTGTAACTATGTTCCTGTTGTAAATAATGTCTGATTAAGAGACTCTAGGTATTAAAATCTGAAAGTTATTCTGATAAGTTGAAGTTGAGATCTGATGAAACAGGAAGCGACATGAGACCAGGTTGCAATGGGAAGTATTTTCTGTCTTTGTTTTTGCCAAGTAAGATGTCAAAAGAAAAAAAAAAAAGTCAGGAAATAAAATTATTTGGAAAAATCAGAAAGTAGTTGTGAGAACCGGTTGTTGCAACTGACAGGGACCCATAATTCTTGAAGACAAAAGTAACTGAGGTGCAAACATGGCCTTATGTTGAGTGAAATACAGAAGCTCATCAGTGAGAAAGCCAGCCATGGGGCTCTCAGAACAGTCTAAAATTAATGTTGAAGGATTCAAGAAAAATTGAGTCCTCACTGAGCACTGACCAAATAACTTTCTCAAGACAAAAGAAGATTTTTTTTTTAAATGTTGAAAAGTAGAACCACTTCCTGAAAATCCTGACATTAATTCAGTAATTTATTGGAGACATACTTTGCATACAAGGGAGTGCGACATATTTTAAGAAATGCCGAGGTGTAATAGCTCCAAACTGATTTAAGGCCTACAGATGTCAAGGTGGTCTGTGATTAAACACCTAAGGAGTAAACATGATGAATGGTGTGAGTTCAGCAGAGAAAAGGATTCCTGGGAGCTACACTTGGTGGTCAAGGGACATTGAGTGGAGGAAGCAGCCAAGAAGGATGCTTTGGGAAAAGAGATGGGTTAAAACCCACTCGTTAACTGACTCGCCCTCAGCAAATCTCTCTCCTGCTAGCCTTAGAGCATTACTTACCCCCAGTTAAAATGGGCCCTGTAGCTGAGGAGGAGTCGAAGCACCTTCATAAAACGGGCAGCTACCCTTCCTTGAATCCTTCTCTTTCTCAGTGACAGAAACAAGTCTGATCTGACACACTGAAATCTCTGCACTTGACACCCCTGTGGAAAGGTTTTCATGCTGTTACAACAGTGCTTCTCAAACTTCAATGCACACACGAATCACTTGGGGGTCTTGTTAAAATGCAGATTCAATGCCATAGGTCTGGGGAGGGGCCCGACACTCTGCATTTCCCATAACCCTCAGTGACGCGGATCCTGCTGGCGGCTGGACCACCCTTTGAGTAGTAAAGTGCTGGAGCATCTTTAGTTGCTGTTATCAGGGGATGGTAGAAAGGCATCATTTCTGAGCTCAAGATTTGGGCCTCAAGGCATACTCTAAGTCATAAACAGTAGATGTGAAAAGGAGAATGAGGCTCCTGGAGAGTGAGAAAGTAGAGCCAGCAGGGCTGCAGGGGGAGGGGATGGAAAACAGAAGAGGGCAACAGAGGAAAAGGCTGGCTGGCCCGCTGCTCATTAGAATAAATAGGAGGTGACAAGAAAGAAATTATGAGAAAAAAAGTAAGAGTGCCCAGGGTGTGTTGAGAGTGTTAGAAAGTATTTTATGAACAATGAACTTCAAGGGATTCCAGAATAGTGAATACAAAATGTTACTCTTGGGTGTTTTTGTCCCTTCTCACATATGGTCTTTCTCTCTTTTTTTTTTTTTTTTGCCTAATACTATGGGTTTTAGAGAATAAAACATAAACGTGAGCTATAGCAACAAGACCATCATTCAAAGCAATAGTTAGAAGATTCCTCCACTGCTGACTATACAAATGCGATTATAGGACTCACAGTTACTCCCCTGCCTAAAACAGCAGTCTGAAAACTGCCAATGTGGAGCAAATTCTGTCTTTTCTGAGAATATTTTAAGAAAAGAGGTGGAGAAATTTTTGAAAGGCAAGACAAGACTATATTCAGACAAGTTTCCTTTTTTTCCCAAAAAAACACAGAAGCTCCTTTAGGGCTTTCTTTCTTTTCCTAGACATAGCAAAGCATTTCATAATTCTCTAACTTAGGAAAACCCTTCACAGACATTCTCACCAGCTCAAAGAAAGGAGAGGATGCAAACACCGTAATTAACCAGAGGGAAATGGTATTCCCACCCAAACCAAGACAGCCTTTCTTCAGCAAGGAGAAAGTGGGAGCTGCAGTAAACATGCCCTTTAGTTAGGATGTCTGCTCAGGCACCTGCACTAGGAACATTCCAAAATAAACGTGGCTTCTTTCTTTTTTAAACAGCAGTTGTCTCCAACAAACTCCAATTGGATGTTTGTGGTATTTGTTAGTTCCAACCTGTGATGACTTTCGATAGTTTTCTATTTTGATTAGCTAAGGATTATGTTTTCTACGTCAACAACAATGATTTCCTTTACTAACATCCAGAATTAAACATTTTGGAACATAAAAAGGTAAAAATCTCATCTAGTTCAATGCTTGTCACTATACACAGAAGAAAAATGAGACCCAGGGAGACCAAAGGAGGTAACCAGGTCCCCCAGACACCTTGATTGCTAGTATGACAGGGTTTAATCTTCACCAGCTGTCTCCGAGGCAGATTCTTAATCTCAAACTAAGGGTCAGAGCTGGATTAGAGCATTCAAGATCAAGGTTTTGTGATCATTACACATTTGCAACTTCTTTTCTGTTTGGTATGGGGCCTCTAAACTAGGAAAATGACGAAGAGGTTAGGGAAAAAAAAACGTTTTGGTTTGGTGATGTAACAATGCAGACTCCAGAGTATTTGGATGGGGTTGGGGGTGAGGAGCACTTTGAATTTATTTTCTAAGCCAACCAGCAAATCCTGCCATTAGGCATGTAGTCAGGTATTGTGGAAGTCGAAGCTTATAAATTTCAGGGGCACTTGTTAAGAAAAAGAATATAAAAATTAAGAATAGAAATTTAGGTATGAAAAGAATAGTTAGAATTTAGAGTGGCATCTTACACATTACAAATTTTAAGAGGCTGCAGATACCACAAATATAAAAGTTAAAAGAAAACAAATATTTTTATTAATTAACTGCCTGATACACCTCTGAAATATTATTGCTACATTTTTTGGTTACATTCTCTTTGATCACCTCTTCCAATGATATTTCACGATATTCTCTTCAGAGAAAATTTAAAATAATTCAATCTTTCCTCTAGAACTGTTGATCAGAATTTGTAATTTATTCTTGAGATAACTTGGAAGTTTTTTCCAGCTTTATAACTCATTATAAGTAATGTCATATAAATGTTTTGGGAAAACCTCTATGAAGTTGCTTTTCCAGGTGAGCTGTAATATTCAGGGCATCGCAAGATGTCTTAAATATTCTCTACCTTGATAACACTCGTTAACCACATTGCCAGGGCCCCTCCCAGAGCCAGGAGGGGGCCTGCACCAGGGAGAAGCCTTGAGGTTCCAACCACATCATGGTAAATCCACCTTGGCACACCATATATATCCCCCACCTACTTATGCATCCTTGAATTCCCCCAATTCTTCCAAATAAAGTGCCTGTTCTATTCAGAATATCTACTAAATTCCTTGATGGCATAACTATGCCATGATTCAGGCAGGACTGCATCACCTGATGTGTATATTTCATTTTTCCCATCAAGGTCACAAGACAGGCCTAACATTTGACTGACTACCTGGTGTACGGATCAAACGTTATTTTATTTACCTAAACAAATTACATGGGATAACGTATGAAGAACACCAAAGCATTAGAAAAATGTTGGATCTCACCATTATTTCTCTTAACCCCTAGAGTCTCCCAGCACCCACGCTATAATGGAGAAGTGGTTTGTATCAATCGAGGCAGCCTGGTCCAGTAGAGCCTAGCACTTAGGGTCTAGGTCCCCAAACCAGACCATCTCGGGTTCAACCCCAGCCTAATCATTTGCTAATTGAGTGGCTTTAATTTCCCTATCTCTAGAGGACTTACAATGAGCATTATGAAGTCGACCTTGCAGAGCTGTTTGGAGGTTAAATAACACACATGAAGTGCTCAGCATGGTCCAGGCAGCAGCAGTTAGTGCAGCTACAATCATTACTATGCATTATCAGGAAACCTGCCCACAAAATCTCTCGAGTGAAGCTTCCTCAAGATAGTAACACCATTCAGAGGGGCATGAGCCACTGTCATCTCCTTCCATAGGAAAGTTCTGCAGAGTTTTAGGATCACCAGCGGTCATCCACAAAGCAGCAGAGTGAATTTCCTGCCACAGCAAATGAATCCTCCATGACAATTTACAACTTTAACAGATAAAGTGGCAAATATTGAAAATACGAACCTGACTCTGTATTTTCCTTCAAAGACACTCATGGTTGTTCTGCCAAGCCCCCAGCTCCCTGCGATGCACAGTTTTCACAATCCTATACATTGTATAGTATCCTAACAGCTTTTTACTTCTTTATCTGTTCTGATATTCTTGTTTCCTTAAAAAGGCTTGAGAAGGCCATGGATCACTCAAATAAAACATTTACAATAGGAGAAGAAGACGTCCAGATAAGCTGCACCTTGCCTCATGTTCCCAATACCCAGAGAAAATGCAACCAAGGCACTGGGAAATCTTAAAGAAACTGTGTAAGTGAAATCCTGGATAGAACAAGTCAAATGAATACAGCTGAAGTTTCCTGCAGGAAAAGACAAGCCATGAAAAACTGAATTTCCCCAAGGAAATACGACACTATGATTACAGCCAAACTCTTAGCTTTTTCATTAATGAGCAATCTCTCTACTCCGGGGAAAATATGATATAATCAACAATAACTAATTTTGTACCTAACACCTCTGCAAAGGCGTGTTGTTGGTGCAGATCAATCCCTAGTGTTGGAAGACCCAGGGCGGGGGGACAAATGGTGGCCCACAGACCACAGGTCAGAATATTGAAAGTTATAAGTCACACTGACAAACTGTTCAATAAAATAGGTTTTATCCTTCTACCTTGATTGACAAATGCACCTCCATAACGTCTTAGAAAAGACCAAGTTCAACTTCAAACTCTTGACCTGCTCAGAGACCAGCCCTGGAACTGGGGAAACACTGTCCCAGACCCGGCCAACAACCTACCTTCCTTTTTCCACTGGCTGCTCCATCCGGCACCAAGAGGGACCTTGTAACATGTAAAACACCCAAGTTTTAACACTCACACACCCACACACCCCACATCCCACACATACACAGCTGTCCCTTCACGACCCCTCAGGCCCACAGACCAGTGGCTACAATGGCCCTCAGGAAGATGGGTCCAAAGGTCCATGTAGGCTGTAAAAGTTGGTCCACGGCCATCCGAGCAGCATATTTTGGGTTTCCAGGTACCTGAAACTGATCTATAAAGGGGAGACTTTGGACTCAGAGGCCCAGGAGTCTCCTCACCCCATAGACAGAGGCTGACCAGAGAACAATAAAAGTAGTGCCCTCTAAATCCCAGAGCAGAGGCTCCTTTTGCCTGTATACTAGGCCTATATTTTAACTGAGCAGAAAAATTGGGGGGGTGGGGAATATCTCATCAGAAAGGAGCAAAAATAAAAACGAGCCGCTTATCTTGAGAGCAGGCAGCCTTCCCCAGATACAATCTCACCCATCACATGCAATTGCCCTGAGCTAAGTCCATTCTAATGATCTATAGCTTCAGCCCTGTGAACAAAACACAGACGCTAGGAAACCCTAAAGAGGCCAAGCCGGAGATCCTAAATTGACCACAGGCAAGGAGGCAGTTGCTCCATGTTGAGTGCCAAGACCTAAAAAGCTGATTATGGCAAATAAAAGACAGATCCTTTTGGGAGGAGAAGAATATTAACCACCTACAAGTTTTCTAAAAGTCAAATCATCCCCCTTTGTGATACTGGATAAATTCTACTCTTCAAAATCATCCCCCTTTGTGATACTGGATAAATTCTACTCTTCCCACCCTCCCCAGCAGCTCTTCGAGGACTGTACACAGATGCTGGTCCTACATGCCTGGAATCTGGGGTTGCCAGTATATATCTCTGAAAACAGCGCATGTCCAGCTGCTGTCAATGGTCAAGGCACAGGTCACCCGCAGTGGGTCCCACCACCATGACGACATTATCAGACTAGGAACAGCAGAGTTTTCTTGGGCAAAGAGACTCTACCCTATCCTGATTTTCTGTAGGACAATGACAATCAGGTGACAATCAGGAAGGAGGCAGATCATGCAAGCAAAGCAAATCATGATCTCAGGGGCACTGAATGGATATTAGATGGTAAGTTCCCCTTTCTTGAATATGATATCCCTTTACTCACTCCCTAACTTCCATCCCAACACACATACACACAGATACACCAAGGAAAAGGGCCGAGCAGAACACAGGGAAGACAAGGTTAGAAAACACACAGACACACACAGAGGCAAACGTCAAGTTGCCTTGTGCAGACTCTTATCTTCTCCATTTATAAAATAAAGGTAATGAAAATTATCTTGTCGGTTTCTTCTGAGGATTAAATTAGATAATAATGTCAGGCAGCTGGCTCAGAACAGGTTCTCAAATGTTACTTCTCCCTTCTCCCCACTTGTCCTTGAGATGAGCCAATTTACCTGCTTGGCTTCCCAACCCTCATGACACGCCAGGCAAGAAGGAGAATCATCGTTATCCTGCCTTGGTCAGAAGCCACAAGTAGGTAGGAAGCAACATATTACAAGGGAAAGAAGGAGTGCAAAACAAATGGTGAGCGTTCTTGCTGCTAATACCTATCTGCTAAATCATTTCTACTGAAAATCATGAGTTAATCTGCTGAAGCTGTACAGAAGGCCCCCGAGGGCAGAAGCCAACAAGGTGACAGAGTTATGCTTTTCTGTGGAAATTGGCTAAATAATGCCATGCTGTAGCCAGGAAGGACTTTTCCTCCACACCCTATTTTAAACTGTTTCGGTGGTTTGCATCAGACCTAAATAATAGCCACACTGCTCTTCTGCAGATAGCAGCTGCCCCAGGTCTGCACTTCCCTTAGACCAACTCACTTCACTGCTTATAAACCAAAACAGAAGACCCTGATGAAAAAAGAAACTTCAAAGCTAAGTTTAGATTTCGGCACTTCATTTTTAATGAAAGTCTCCTTTCAACAACCTTCTAGAAAAAAAAAAAGAGAGAGAAGATTCAGTATTCACTGGCAAATGTCTTTGGTAAGACTTTGAAAAAGTTTTGCAATGGCTTTGACTGCCCTACATGAATTCAAATGTACAGCTAAAGAGGTTGGATGAAAACTTCTAGCAGCTTTCCATCATGTTTGTCAGAAGCTGACATGTTTGTCATCTTTTTCCATAGGTCATCAGAATAAAAGAACCAATAACACAGTATAAAACAGCCAAATTGCCTATTGAGATCAAAGCCAAACTATTCTCAGTTAAGATTTTACCATTCAGACCAAACACCCAACAAATAGTGACTGCCTGGTTGTGGAAATGCTCGACTGACTTGCAGTGCCTCTAGGAGGATGAACGGAGGCTCAGCTCAGCATTTCCTGGGTGCTAAGTGATATGCCAGGCACTGCCAGAGACCCTGGAGACAGAGAAATGAGTGGGACAAACCCAGTGCCTTTGAGAGAATGGGTAAGGGAGTCTCATCAAGAGCTAATTCTGCCTTACTATTGTTAGCAGCGAAAAGAGAGGCCTGTCCCCGGGAGGAGGGAACCTTTAGCTCCACCCAGGGCGTTGAAAGCAGGTTTGCTTAAGAATGACACTTAAGTCAAGTCTTAAAAGATGAATCTAAATTATCCAGGGTAGCAGGAGTTCCAGACAGACAGCAGCTTGAACAAAAGTGAGGTGGCCCAACTGGGGGCCCGGAATTAGGCAGGCACAGAAAAGAATAGATAGATCAATGAAAAACACGTTCAGAGGGACAGTGGAGGGAATGGAAGGAAACACTCAACACCCAACAGAGTGGGCTTTTGACAAAGGGGTCTAGAGTCAATAATGCTTCCAAGTACACAGGGTTAAAATATACATCCTTCTCTGGGCCTCAACACCCCCCCCCCCCATATGTTAGACTCAATGGAGGCAAAGACCAGACCTGTCTTATTCACTCAGAATACTGTTTCCAGGTCTGAGCCTCCTGCCTGGCAAAAAGTGACATTCTATAGATACTGTTGAGAAGAAAGAAATGGGTAATGGCCACTTTCTGCAATGGCACCAATGAAGTGTCATTCTTAATTGGAAAAATATGGTTAAAAAAAGAAAATTTTTAAAGTTGTGTTGATAACTGAAATGGAGACCATGTAGCAGGTATGCCGGCTCCAAAGAGAGCAATGAGGAATCATCATTTCAAGGTGGGGTGTTACCTTGAAAAAAAGGCAAGGAGGGACTTCCCTGGTGGCACAGTGGTTAAGAATCTGCCTGCCAATGCAGGGGACACGGGTTTGAGCCCTGGTCCAGGAGGATCTCACATGCCACGGAGCAACTAAGCCCGTGCGCCGCAACTACTGAGCCCGTGTGCCACAAATACTGAAGCCCATGCACCTAGAGCCCGTGCTCCACAAGAGAAGCCACCGCAGTGAGAAGCCCGCGCACCGCAACAAAGAGTAGCCCCCGCACTCGCCGCAACTAGAGGAAGCCCGTGCGCAGCAACTAAGACCCAACGTGGTCAAAAATACATAAATAAATAAATAAATAAAGGCAAGGAATCCAAAATGTGATGAGTATCTTATAGAAACCATAACTAGTTAAAAATAAATGGCCTAGAGGTAAAAAATGTGCTTTCTGGGAACAAAAGCAAACAGACCAAAGATCAAATTCTGGACCTAGCAGTTTCCAGAACCCTGACAAAATCAGCAGTGATTTGGGGGAAGAAATTTATCCGTACAACACTTTTACCAACATTGAGTCCTCAACAAGGATCTCCTGTTAGGTATTCGAAAAGTAAAAGTTATATTTTTCAGATCTGAAGAGTTGTCAAACATTTAAAGTTTTCCCCCAAAGAGCAATTACTTAATTTTGGGCATTTAGGAAGAGTGAATCTACTAAGTCAAAAACAAAAACTAAAATATCTTTAAGTATGTATCTTAGTGGAGTTTGCTCTTATACTGAAGTCCTTGGCTCACTTGTCAATATACTAAATATAAGATGGATTTTTTAAGTAACCTAAGAGAAGGCTGTGAACAATCTCATTTCCTCTTATCTTACCATGCATTAATATATTTTGAAAAATGTAGTGACAGATTACCAATTACGTTAGGAAAATCCTGAAACCATTTACTTCCATAGAAAATGAAATGCAAGTGGAATTAGGTTTCCCACCTCCATTATAGCTACCTTTGACCTTCAACTATCTTCAAAATGTAATTTCACATGAATACCAATCCAAAATGATTCCTTAGTTCAACCATTTTGTGGCTTTAATTCCATAAAAATATGAAATCTGTGGCTTTTGTAACACTGTTTAAAAGCCCAAATAAAAAGCCAGTTGGCTTTTAAGCTAATTGTTTAAAAGTGTGTATATAGATGAACTGAGATTGACTCATGAACTACTGAGTCTGGAATTTGCAAATCATAAATCTTATCCTCCTAAGCAAAGACTAACAGAATCAGGGCCCGCTAATTTCCTTCTTTCGTAATCTAAAACCAAAGTTTTAACGATTTTTAAGGTACACTGAAAATTAAGGGTGCCGTTTAAAATATTAACAAAATATAACTCAGTTCTTAAGAGTTTGGTATATAATCAGAGAGTCGAACATTCTGGTACTGCAAAGTAAGAAAGCTTCCAAGGATGAAACAATGGAACTTTATTAGACTGTAGAACTCAAATTTGTGTTAGGATTTTTTTGTTTACAATAGTCCTTCCTCATTATCTTGAAAACTCCCATCTCCATGCCACCTTCAGTAAAAAAATATAACTTTTAAAAATTCTCAATCCACTTCAAGAACTGTGAAATGTCCCATGTAGAAACTGGTCCATATTTCTTTTAGACAAGACCAAAGGTAAGTCTGCCTCTGGCCCTTGGTAAACAGAATGTGTGCCTCAGAGTGACGGAGGCTGTCAGATCCTCCACATTTCATCCCAAATCCACACAGGGCATCTCCAAGTTACCAAACAGGAGTAGAGAGACAAAAGATGTTAAAGATGAAGGGAACGTAAAATGATCCAAATCTAACCATGTCCTTTCACAGATGAGGAGACTGAGGCCCAGAAAGGTCCCCAAACTCCAAAGACTCCATTACCAGACCCCAGATGCAGGTTCTCAGTTCTGTAGCAAAGAGCTACAAAATTTCTAACTTCGAAGGTCTCAGGGGTTCGGTACTTTACATAACAAATACTTCAGAGTTCAATTCCTGCATTTTTCTCCCCTCAAAACCTCCTAGACACCAAGATCAGGTGGGCAGGGGGATTTATGATTTTAACCCTTCCGTTTCATTTACACCAAACAATTGCACAGAACCTTCAAGACCGCAAGACGGGGTTGTCCTGCTCCAGGCAACATCTCCAGCACCTAGCACCTGGCAGGCACTCAGTAAATACTCCGCCTTCCACCTGACAAGCCCCACTCCCTGCCGCATCCACGCCAGCCCTTAGTGGAGCGAGACAAGTTTCCTTTGGCAATCGCCCTTCTCCTTGAAACTTTGCTACAGCAACTCCGGGCCAAAAAGCCGGTCCGGGGGCATGTGGCCCTGGGCAAGAGCTGAGGATGGGGGCCCTGCCCTTTAGGGGCACTGGGCGATCCCGGGCCGGGGACCAGGTGTGCCCGCCGCTCGCTCGGAGGCCGCCCGGGCCGCGTCCTGCCTCCGCCGATCACCAACTTCTCAAACTTCCCTTTCCGGGGGTGGGGGCGGCCCGGGACGCAGCGCCCTTCCTGCCCGCACAAAGGGGGCCGGGCGCGCCCCGCGCCCCCGCCAAGACCACTTTCCTAGTCTTTGGAAAGAAAAACGCACCCGTCCCAGCGCAGGGTGCTGGGGCGCGGGCACCGGGGCCACGTCCCGGCTTCCGCCCGCCTCCCGGGCCGACTGTCAAGCGCAGCCCGGCGGGGCGCCGGGGACCCCGGCGCCAAGCCCGGGCGGGGGCCACTCACCCGACTTGGGAACGTGCGGCGGGATCGTGCTGGCGATGCGTGTCCACAGGACGATGTGCAGCGGCCACAGGCCCCCGAGCAGCCCCCGGCCCATGGCAGCCCCCGCCGCTCCGCATAGACCGGCCCGAGCGCGCACGCCGCGCCTCCGCGCCGCGCCCTGCGGACCCGCGCGGGGCAGCGGTGCGGCCAGATGTGGCGCCGCAGAGGGTGGCGGTGGGCGAGGCGCGGGGGGCCCGGCAGCCGAGGGGAGCTGCGCGGGAGGCCGGCCCGGCCGGCGGGTGCGCGCGCGGAGTGTCGTCGGGCCGGGCGCGCGAGTGACTCACGACTTCGCCCGGGCGCCGCGGGGGAAACAGGAAACTCCTCGCCAACAGCTGGGCAGGACCTCTCGCCGCCCCGAGCCTGCTCCCCGTCTCGGCTCCCGGTCCTCGCCCTCCCTCGCAGCTGCCAATCACGTCCCCGGGACCAGCCCCTCCGGGGCTTTGGCAAACTTTCAGCGGCCTCGCGCGTTCCCGCTCCGAAGATTGACTACGGAGCACTAAGTGCACACGTTCCAGAAAGTCACTGAACGCAGAGAGTGTCTGCGCTCTCCAAAGCACCCCCACCAGCATCCTCCCCTTCCCCACAACCCTCTTCGGGCTGTTCCTAAGTGCTTCAGAGCTGGTTTTCAAACTCCAAGTGGCGACCCAAGAGTGGATGCTGAAATCTAAGTTGTGAGCACTTTTTTTTTTTTCAAGTAAAGTAGTAAAAGTATTTCCTCATTAAACTTTGTTTCAATTGTGTATGCCTAAACCATCACATTGTAAAATGTTTATTTTACTGTAGGTGGAAGTCCAGAAGTCTGTTCTCAAACTTCAATGTGCTCATGGACCCCCTGAAAATCTTGTTAAAATGCAGATTCTGCTTCAGTACATCTAAGAGGCAGCATTTCTGATAAGCTCTTGGGTGGTGCCTCCCATTTTGAGCCGCCTCTTTCTTCCTGGGGGTGACTCAGTGAGCAATTATAAACGACAAGCCATCCCAGAGTGATAATGGTAATGGGAAATGTTATCTTCAGAATGTATCAGGTATGGCAGAAAGTGTGAAAGTAAAAGTGGCCTGGGAGTCAGCTAAGTGCCAGGGTTTGCCTTCCAACACTGCCTGTGAAGGGACAGAACTCTGAGCCCCTCCCCTGCAAAAGGGGACATCGGTGGGAGCAGAACAGGACGAACTTTCAACTTTCCCTTCTTGCTAAGGTGACCAGGTTTGCCCCCAAACTATCCTGGTGTACATCTGTTTCAAAGTTGAATTATTAACAGAACCCCCTGTCTCCTTCCCATGTGTCTTGGTGGGATATTGACTCATATGCTCATCCTACTTCCAGCCCCCTCAAAGAGTTAGATTCACTATAGCCCTCTCTCTGGTCAGGAGATCTTCCAGCAGGTTACACAATAGACTCCTTTATCTGAGACGAAGCTTGTTTGCAGAGGCAGGTGGCCAGGCTTACTGGGAATAAAGGCAACTAGCTCTCCCTGGAAACCCAACCCCTTAAATCTTCCCTGTCAATCTGAGAGTTCTTTTGCTTGATCCTGGAAGTTAAGTCTTGTCACCATTGTTCCACCCAACACAGAAGCTGACTTTTAGGAAAAGACCACTTCCTAGCTCTTGAATTTAGGATGCAGGAAGTGGGGTGAAATCAGCAGGGTTGGGCATCTTCCTTCCCACCAACCTTGCCAAAGCCACTTGAGCAAAGGAGGAAAGTTGAGTTCAAAATCTGTTTCCCCCCATTTCCTCCACAGGCCCTGCCCATGCCACCGCCACCCCTTGAGCAGGAGTCTCCCAGCCACTCACCCCCAATCAGGGCCATTCTGGGCCTTTTCACTCAATTTCTCAAAACCTAACGAAAGTCAAATTTTCAAAAGGCAAACCTGATTATACCAACCCTTCTATTAAAATCATTTGATGGCTTCCCACTGCTCTTGAGACAGAGGATAGAAATGAGATCCTTGAAGGTGCCTTGAGCCCCTTCTCTCTTGTAACCTTGGGTTTCTCCTCTCCCAATGAGAGGATCTCCACATTCCTAGAATGCACCCCTGTGTTCCTCCCACACAGAGCCTACCCCTTCCCCCGGGGCACACTTCCCTTCCTCTGTCCTTCCTTCCACCCAGCCCTCTCCTGGTCTTCCTTGGGTGAATCATGACTTCCTTGATGGGCAAGCTTTCCCTGACCTCCCTGAATAGACTTTTTTTTTTAAATACATTTATTTATTTATTTATTTTTGGCGGTATTGGGTCTTCGTTGTTGCGTGCGGGCTTTCTCTAGTTGCGGTGAGTGGGGGCTACTCTTCGTTGTGGTGTGCGGGCTTCTCATTGCAGTGGCTTCTCTTGTTGCAGAGCACGGGCTCTAGGCACGCGGGCTCAGTAATTGTGGCTCTCGGGCTCCTGAGCGCAGGCTCAGTAGTTGTGGCTCACGGGCTTAGTTGCTCCGCGGCATGTGGGATCTTCCTGGACCAGGGCTCGAACCCATGTCTCCTGCATTGGCAGGCAGACTCTTAACCACTACACCACCAGGGAAGTCCCTGAATAGACATTTTATTATGGGTCCACTTGGCACCATATGCCTCTCCTTTTTAGCACTTACTACACCTCCTTTCCCTTCTCCCAAATCAAGTCCAAATTTCTTGAGGACAGGAATTATATCTTTTCCTCCATTCACTATTGTATTCCCAGGACCTAGCACAGAATAGGTGTTTAATAGACATATGTTGGATGAATGAACGAATGAGGTAATTAAGATTCAGAAGAAAATTGTACTTAATCATCCTAATTATTTTATAACTCGGGAAAAGGCATTCTATTACCTAACAAACTGAGATATAAACAGGCTAGATTTTAGCCGAGGATGATGTCATACTACTTCCTTTTCTTAAAAATGGAGAAGTCTGTGGTTTTGTTTTGTTTTTCTTTTTTTCTAAATTCACCCAAGTTCCTCTGGACAGTATACATACACTTCCTTACTCCCAGAAACACTGAGGCAAATAAATGCCCAATTGATTCCAAAGGCCTTCTTTTCTATATTTATTGCAAAGAGCAGATATTTTACATTGTTAGAGGCCAGGTTTGAGGTATTTGATTCCAGGGTGGAATATTTAACTGGTGGTCTCTGTCATCATATATGACTAATGTTGATTTTAATTTTGTTTGCCTTTGATATTTCCAATTTCATCCTCAATCTCCTGTGAAACTGAGAGTCTGACTTTGGCATTGCCAAGTGCAAACTCATCTTTCAAAAAGCATTGAAGTGCAATCAGAGACACGTAAACTCGTGTATACTGCAATTTGACAATCTTACAAATTTGTCAATATGAACTTCCTTTAGGAATTCTCACTGAAAGAGCAGTCTGATACCCTTAAGCCATGGTCTTCACATATAGTTGTATATTTAACTTAATATAATTTTCTGTGTATTCACATAGGCAGTTAAGATACAATCACAAAAACTGGGCCTTTTGCAGATGGAAACAAAAAGATAAAAGTGTGACTCAGGGTTTGAAAAACAAGGAAGGTAATTTTTAAGTTCTCATCAAATTGTAAAACAATAAAAACCAACTGGAATGAAAGTTAAACAGCTGGAATATCTTCGTTTTTCCAGTTTTACAAACTCTGAGCAAACACACAGAAAACAACTGGACTGGATCAAAATGTGGTTACTGTAAGCCCTGCATCTCCCGGTTGTGATGAGGCAAGAACTTTTGACTCCCCTGTGCTTTCTGACATATGGCTGTTGAGGTTACTGGCAACTAAAGCAGTGGACAGGGAGATTCCTCTCCATGTGAACTGGTCGTTCTGCATCGTTATCTCTTATCTCTGGGCCAATTTTCCTTCCATTGTGAAGCAGACCAATAGCACTGAGACAACAGTGAACTTGCGAGGGAACGCCCCCCACCTTTCAGGTCATCCGGGATGCTACCTCTTCCAGGAAACATTTTGTGATTCCTCCAGCCTAATGTCATCCCTCCTCCCCCAGGGAGAACCCCAGAAGCATTTAGTTTATTTAACCTATTTTTTTAATGTTTGTCCTGTTCTGGCATGGAGTGCATTATTGTTACTCATTTATTTGGGGGAATTCTACCCCACTAATTGTGAAGTCCTTGAAAGCACAGATTGTTTTCTCAACTGTGAACCCCATTCTGTCCCTTGCAGTACTCAACGTATGTTTCTTGTCTTCACTAGAGGGAAAAACGAGAGTCCTTCTCTAATCCATTTCCTTGTTTGCAATTCATCACAGATATTCATAGAAACTGCAATTCTGCCACACATTTACAGAAAGCATGAATAGTTTCTTTTGGAGAAAACATAACTTTTTTAAATTACAAAAGTTATGTATGTTAACTTTAGGTAGAAAAAATCTGAAATACAGATAAGCCAAAGGCAGAAAATAAAAAGGATCCTTAACCCTATCACCCAAAGATAATCCCTTAACATACTCTTCACCTCGCAGCTAAGAAACTGAGGTTTACAGAGATTAAGTATTTGGCCAAGGTCACAGGGCTAGTAAGGACCAGAGCCAGGGTGTGAATGAGGCCTGTCCAGCTCCGGAGTCTCCACTCTAGGATAAATTGATCAGGTGGCTGATGGGCCTGGTCACCCTAGTACTTTGAGATGACTCTGGAATGATCAGGCCACCCTTTGCTGTTGCTTCCTCGTCTCTCACTCATTAATCAGCCACTGCAGCCCCTTGTCCAGTGGAAAGTCCTTTTGTTTAGCTCACACCTTGTCTGCAACCAGCAAAACTCATGGGCACATTTCAATCGGAAGCTTCCTTGTCTAGTGCCTTGGATACTAGCATGTCACCTCCTTCCTTTGACTGCCATGTTGCTATTGTATCCCCATGGTATGGACTGAACTGTATCCCCCAACATGCACAGGTTGAAGCCCTACCCAACATGACTACATTTGACGGTAGGACCCTGACCCAACGTGACTAATGTCCTTATAAGGAGAGGAAGAGACACCAGGGATGCTGCTGTGAATACACAGAGAAAAAGCCATGTGAACTCACAGCAAGAAGGAGGCCACCTACAAACCAAGAAGAGAGGCCTCCGGAGAAACCAAACCTGCCAATACCCTGACTTTAGACTTCCAGCCTCTAGAACTGTGAGAAGTAGATTTCTGTTGCTTAAGCCACCGAGTCTGTGGTATTTTGCAATGGCAGCCCTAGCAAACCAGCCCACCCCATTTCCTACATGCTTATCCAGATGTTCCTTCTCGGTATCTTTACAGGTTTGTTTTCTTCCACTCATTGGTCAGTGCTAGTTCTTACCAAGTTTGTTCTCTGCCCCTTCTCTCATTCCTCCTGCAGAACACAGCTATTTCTATGGCTTCACTAATCTATGATCATTTCCAAATCTAATTATCAAGCTCTGATTTCTCACCTAAGCTACCATTATTCCAACTGCCTACTCAACTCTCTTCATGGGTGTTCCACTGGTACCACATGCTCATTATTCTAAAATTGGATTCCAGAATACCCGCCCCTTGGTACATTCCTGACATCAAGAAAAGGCTCTATCTTCAATGGGTAACCCAAGGCAGAAACATAAAAATCAGCTAAGAGTTTGCCTCTATTTTACCCTCCAGAACTAACTGGGAATTAGGATCTATCTCTTTACTCTCTAAATATCGCTTGAGTCTGCTCTGTTCTCATCCTCAACACTGACATTATTTTAGTTCTAGCTCCTGTTATTTCATATAGTCTTACATCAGTTTCCTGATCTTCTTGCCTCTCTAGTCTCACCCCTTCTACTACATCCTTCACTGCTACCAAAATGTTCCCCTCCAAAAATACAAAAATAACAGTCACATTTAAAATTATCCAGTGGCTTCCCATTGCCTTCAGGATAGAATGTCAAGCTACTGCCATCCATTTATCTAGTCAACCAGCATTTGATTCTCTACTGTGACCCAAATACTCTTTAAGTGCTGAAGATATGAGGACTCAGAAAATGTACTCCTAGCCTTAATTGCAGGGCATTAGGCTGTCCTTATGATCTGATGTGAAACATATATAAGTAAACAAATAATATTAACAAATCTGATAATACGATTATCACAGTAGTGATGAGCTCAGAGTACCACGGGAGAAGGCAGGCAACAGAGGCCATTAACCCAGCCTGAGAATAAGAGAAGGCCCAGGGGAAGAAATGCCTTTTGAGCTGAATCTTGAAGGATGGTCAGGTGAAGGCATGAGGAAGGATGCTACAGGTACACAGATCAGCAGTTTAAAGACAAGACGTGTGAGCTTGGAGTGGGTAAGGAAATGCAAAGGTTTCAGAATGCCTGGAGTATAAATTTGAGGGGATTTTAGATGGAATGTTTTGGCCCCAATTCTGCACCCCTCCCTGAATTCACGCTCTTTGCCTCATGTCTATGTAGTTTCTCCCACTAGAGGCAAAGGGTTCTCATGGTCAAATACTAGCATGGGGTTTGTTATGCGGACAGTAGATGGTAAATATCTAATTTGGATATTTCAGTGTTATCTGAAATTATATACAATTATATAATTGTTCTACAATTTTGGTTATATATGCAGTTACAGAACATGGCCAGCATCGTTACTTGCTTGCACAAAATCTATTCTCCCCTTTCCATATTGCTCTCAGAAGTCCAATTTTGTTTAGGATGTAAATTTAACTACATCTTAGGGAAAGGACCCATCCTTTTAAAGGTAGATATAGGATCCAATTCTGTACAAAGAAATATAAGAAGAAATCTGATCGGGGCTTGTGAGAAAGATTTTTTTCTCTACGTGGTTAGAAAGAAGCGACCAAGGAAAGCCACTGTGCCCCTCACTACTTCTGTTTCCTACCTTTGAACATGATTAGGGGAGGCTGTAACAGAGGAGATGCAATAAACTTTCAACAATGAGAGGGAAGCCAAAAGTATCAGAGTAGACCCATTGAATCAATACAGTAACTACCTCCATGCGGACGTTATCTGGGGTAGAAAGTCCTCAAAGATGGCTGCGATCCCTTCCTCCCCTCACTGTACTCACACGTTGCTTCCCGCATCCAGAGGTGGGATGGGATCTATTTTCTATTTTCCCTCTCCTTGAACGGGCTGGCTTTGTAACTTACTTTCACCAACAGAATATGATGGAAATGACACAGCGCCAGTTCTAGGACTAGTCTCAAAGAGTGACTTCCTCTGTCAGAAACCAGTTACCAGGTAAGAAGTCTACATGCCCTGAGATCTTCATGCTGTGAGGGAGCCCAAGCTAGCCACATGAAACCACATGGAGAAGGAGACAGCTGGTCAGCCACCAGATACCCCAGCCCCCCAGCTGAAGCACCAAACATGTGAGTAACGAAGCTATCTTGGATGTTCCAGCCCCAGCAAACGCAGAGGGAATAGATTCAGCAAGGTGAGTCCAATCCAGATGGCAGAATCAAGGGACGTAATAAACTGATACTGCGCAACTCATTAGTTCCAGTCAAAAATCATTTCTAACTAATACAAAGAAGTTCACCGATCATATGGAAAGAGGAAGGTGCTCCAGTCACCAATGGCTGTCAACCTGTGTACCAAATATGAACCACATCAACTATCAATTAAGATCTGTAAGGTTTTTCCAATTATCTTGTGAATTACACAATTGTATGTTTATGCATTTGTTGTCATAAATAAATAGATATTCATTTGTATTTGTTTACTATATGTTGCAAACATGTAAATGTACCATAATTTTGAGATTTTATTTTAGCAGTTCTCCATTTTTACACATGAATAAGGCATCTCAAAACCCAAGAGGGACCCAGGATAACTTGAGCTCTGGGAGGCCCTGTTTTTCATGTCAGACTGAAGAGTCTGTATTTTATACTCAAGATGATGACAGACATTGAAGGAGATTTTGATCAGGGGAGGGAGATGATCAGAGATAATCATATAAGATTTTCAAATAAGTGACTGGGAAGTCTGAAAGATACATCTGAGGGCATAAGACTCTGTGAGGAAAAGAAGTGTGAAATAACAACTCTTACCAGAGTCATGACCAGGAATGAAGGGAAATCCTAGATAAGAAAGGTAATGAGGGGCTTCCCTGGTGGCGCAGTGGTTGAGAATCTGCCTGCCAATGCAGGGGACACGGGTTCAAGCCCTGGTCTGGGAAGATCCCATATGCCGCGGAGCAACTGGGCCCGTGAGCCACAGCTGCTAAGCCTGCGCGTCTGGAGCCTGTGCTCTGCAATAGGAGAGGCCGCGATAGTGAGAGGCCCGTGCACCGCGATGAAGAGTGGCCCCCGCTTGCCGCAGCTAGAGAAAGCCCTCGCATAGAAACGAAGACCCAACGCAGCCAAAAATAAATAAATAAATAAATAAATAAGTTTAAAAAAAAAAAAAAGTTCCCATCACAGGAAAAACATTAAAAAAAAAAAAAAGAAAGGTAATGAGTTCAGTTTGGAGGGAATTGGTGTCTGAATTGACTTGGATGAACCAAAGGGACTCTTGTGGAAGCAGATCCCCAACTACCCTACACTTAATAATAACTGTAGCCAACACGTGTTGTCCACACATTCATTATTATGTGACAGATCCTGTTCTGAGTTTTTAACATGAATAACTGCCTTTAGTCCTGACAACAGCCCTATGCAGGTGATAGTATTATCATACCCAGTTTACAGGTGGGGATACTGAACCCCAGGCAGGTTAGGTCATGACAGAGCCAGAATTCCAGCCCAGCAAGAGGGCTGCAGAGCCCAGGCTCTCAGCAACTTTGTCATCTACTGCCATCACACCAGCTACCTCCCGGTCTCCCCACTAGACTGTGACATTCTTGAGGCAGGGACTGTGTTTCTCATAGCTTTAGCTTCCTGTGCCTGATCCATATTTGTTGCTTAATAAATACCTGTGAGTGAGAGGATGATTCATTGAATAAACTCCATAATATATAATATTCAAGAACTGAGAGTCTGCAGATTGTGAATTTGGGAAATAAAATCTGTGGTGCCCTCAATGCCTGATGACCAAATGAGGCCAGAAATGCTTGTCAAGGGATCTAAACACCAGCATAAACTTCCTCTTAAAATGCTGAAAAATGCTTCCCAAAGTAAAAATGGTACAAATGAGGATAGATTTCACCCAGGGGAAAGGATTTATGTGTTTGACAATTATGTTAATCAGTTTTATCCTAGTAAAACATCCATCTCTAATTCTTAAGTTTTTGAGAAGGTAAAATTAAAACAAAACAGCTTTAAATCTTTTTGTCTAACAATACAGTGGTCTTTGGTATCCACAGGGGATTGGTTCCAGGACCCCCTCAGATACAAAATCCTCAGATGCTCAAGTCCCTTATATAATATGGCTTAATATTTGCTTATAACCTGTGCACATCATCCCTTATACTTTAAATCATATTTAGATTACTTATAATACCTAATATGATGTAAATGCTATGTAAATGGCTGTAAATACAATGTAAATGCTATGTAAATAGTTGTCCACAGCTCAGGAAAATCAAGTTTTGCTTTTTAGAACTTTCAGGAATTTTTTTTCAAGTCTCTTTCATCTGTGGTTGGTTGAAATCTGTAGATTTGGAACCTGTGGATACAGAGGGCTGACTATACTTGCTTCCTAAGAAATGCTGGACAACTTCCCTCTCATTTTGACATTATTTTCCAATCTTCAAAATCACTCAACTGAATAGTTATTAACTAAAATACATCGCAAGACTTGAAAGTTGGAAACTTAATCAAACAAAAGTTATTACTTTAATTACAACAAACTGTTCTAACTGTTCATTTCATGAAAGTACAAAATCACTTAACAGTACAGGTTCAATGACTTAAAAAATATAAGTATCCTAAGGTGGATTTATTTAGCTGGTGTCAGAGAAATGATTAGTAACCATTTTAAGAGCTACATTTAATTTGTACTTCAAATTCATGCTATTACACAGCTCAGAGCATAAAACATGCATGTGTGCTAATTAGATTCAATGACTATTTGAGATTTTCTGGTAAAAATTTTGTACCCTAGTTAAAGATAAGTATTTGGAGGGTAATGGTAGCTTTTAGGAAGCCCTTATCAAAAGACTGTACCCCCTAAGCAGCTTCTGCCATTATTTAAGCCATCTTTTTTTTTTTTGCTGCACCACATGGCTTGTGGGATCTTAGTTCCCAGGCCCCCAGCAATGGAAGCACAGAGTCCTAACCACTGGATGGCCAGGGAATTCCCAAGCCATCTTTATCTCTGATTAACTCCAGAGGGTTTGTCAACTGACAAAAAGAAGATCAGAAGTGAATTTTCATTGGTGAAATAATTGGTGCTCAGGATATGGAGATTGGCTTAAAGGAGTGGTGCCCTGGACCTCACCCAGTATCCTGTGTTCAGCCACTTTGGGGAGAGTCTGACCCCTGATCTCAGATTAACTGAATTCCACTGCTAGAAAATGGTCACATTTTCCTGGAGTGACCATTTCCTGCAAAATACTTTCAGAATATATGAAAGGACTGAGAGCAGAGTCTTTGCCTTCCCACAGAGGAAGCCAATGCTGATTTGCTGACAAATATTTGTACACGTAGCAGAATTCAGTCTGAGACCCACTTTTATTGTGAAGCGTTACCTGGTAGTGAGGACGTGGCAAGACCTGGAGTTCTGATCCATTTCCAACTTCTCTCATCAACCGAAGGTAACCAAATATTTGTCAATGACAAATTGGTCCGTTCACAGCAGTTCTACAAACACAGAAACTTTAGATTAATGGCTAAGAATGATTGCAGAGAGTATTTGGTAACAAAACACTCGGCCCGAGTGTATCAGGGGTGAAGAATTCATAGTGGGATGCAGTGCTCTTGTGTAATCATTTGCACAAGACTCAGATGTTATTAATTATTAACCTGCTGAATCATTGGGAAAGCATGGGTCACTTGCGCTGCAGGCATTTCAAAGGGCTGCCTCCTTCCTGAAGTTGACAGCAGACTCATTGGTTCTTGTTTAGAGTTGCCAAGGCATATGCTTATCTCCAAGTCATAATAACATTCAACCACCTGCTCTGCGTCCTCATTTCTCACCTAGAGACTATCAGAATGCTACCAGTTCTGTAGGATTTCAGAGGAAGTCGTTCAGAGAGGCTGCCTTTGAAATTTGCCGTTATCATTTTGCCTGCACACCCAGAACAAACTCCTGAAAGACAATTAAAACACTGAGCTCTTTTTCCAGCACTTAATGTTTTACTTGACTGATTTTATAGGCACCTTTTATTATGCTTGCCTTTCTTCCATCTCAGCCAACTGCTCCAATGAAACATATTGCTTCTCTTATAAGGAACACCCATAAGACATTTTTCTCCAACTAGAGAAAATGAGATTATCGTTTTACCACAGAACTTTTTAAAGTTTTCAAATCACATCTTCTACATGAATATTTTACAGAAAAATAACAATTCTGTAACATAAAATTCTACTTCTGGGCGAAGTGTACAATCTTTAGTCAGACCTCAAAATAAAATTGGGGTAGCATTCGCCAATTTGCCAAGAGTCTCTACACATGTGATCTTATTTCTCATCAAAACCACATGATGCTGGGGGGAGGGATAAATCAGGAGTTTGGGATTAACATATACACACTACAATATATAAAATAATCAACAGGGACCTACTGTATGGCACAGGAAACTATACTCAATATCTTGTAATAACCTAAATAGGAAAAAAATTTGAAAAAGAACATAAATATATATGCATAACTGAATCACTCTGCTGTACACCTGAAACTAACACAACGTTGTACATCAACTATACTCCAATATAAGATAAATATTAACAAACAGAAAAAACAAAAAATAAACCCACATGAGGCAGCATTTCCTTCCTGCTGCTGCCAGGATGGCGATGCCCCTGTTGCGGTGCATTTCCTGGGGCCGGTGGCTTGGGAGCCCAGGCCGGTCAGGGGTCTTGCCCCGGGGCTGTGTAAAGCCCACTTGGGCGCCCAGGGGTTGCTGGCGGTGCAGAAGGCTCGGGGTCGGTTCAAGGAATTCTCCCCAGAGAGAGGAACGAAGACAGAGCTCCCCCAGCTCTTTGACCGCGGCCTGGCAAGCAGTTTTCCCCAGGCCATCCACGGCGTCTTCGACCCCGCGGCGGACTGGCTTCCTGTAGGGCACCTGCTGGCGCTTTGGGGCCTCCCTTCCAGCGAGCGCGCACCCACGTGACCACGCTGGTGGGCGGAGCCATGGCGCCCCCGCGAGACCAAAGCTGCGGCACCGCAGAGCACTAGGCGCTGGACGCGGAGCCTGTGTGAAGCGGCGCGCGCGCCTCCTCCGAGGGCTCGAGGCTCATCCCCAGCGGCTGTTCATTAATGGGCAGACCTGGGGCAGCTTCATGGTGCTGCACAACCCCGCCTGGTACCGGAAGCAGCCCCTGGTGGACTTCCTAGCGGCATTGGTCGGCCACTTCCGCATGGGCGCGCGGCTGAACCTCAAGAGCCTCGAAGGCAGGAGTTTGGCCGAGTTTTAATACCAGTTGCTCCAGGCCTCTGATTTCTACTACATGTTCCATCGTTATGGATGCCGGGTCCAGCTGGGTGGATCTGATCAACTAAACAATATCATGTCCGAATCTGAGTTCATCCACAAGTTGACTGGAGAAGATGTATTATATTTGGAATCTCTGTTCCTCTAATTACAGCTGGAGCAAAACTGGGAAAGTCTGCTGGCAACGCTGTTTGGCTCATGGTATCGATTTTTTGTCAGGCAGCAAGATGATTGTGTAGAAAGGTCCCTGAAGCTCTTCACTTTTCTGCCCCTTGCAGAGACTGACCACATAATGCAGCTACATGTCAAAGAGCCAGAAAAGCGGGGTCCTCATAAACGACTTGCTGCATAAGTCACAAAGCTCGTTGAGGAACGAGAAGGGCTGGACTCTGCTAAAAGGTGCACACAAACCCTTTAGCAGCATAGATGCACTGGAGGTCATGTGCGATCGAGGGTTACAAGAGTTGTTGAAAGAAGCTTCATTTCTGAATTAGTTCTTGACCCTGGAACAAGCATCCTAGATTTGCTGCAAAGTAAATGCCATTCCAGATGGTCCCTGAGGGTATCAGGTGATCACAGAAGGCAGAGTCAGTATAAATCACAGACAAGTAACAAATCCTGAGAGTGTGTTAGTTGTCGGACCACGTATTCTTAAGAATGGCCTTTCGTTACGTAAAATAGGAAAAAGGAATTTCTACACGATAAAATGGCTTCAGCTATGATGAAAAACCCTTCTGATGGTTCAAACTTATGCATCATTCATTCCCAAGACACACGAACTTATACCTTCGCTTTTGCAAATCCAAAACAGAGAATGGAGTATGCTCTCGGCCTCACAGTGTGAGTAATTTCTTTATTTATATAGGTTGGTTATGTTTGTGGAGTAGTGGGCTCTTTTATTTCCTGATCCGTAAACATTAAGGACTACCATAGAAAAGCATAATTTCCAGGATTAATCTCTTTTAATAATTATACTTCATGAAAAACTAAATGCTGTCTTTCCTATCCTGTCCTTGCTCTTTTGGAGATGAGTAGGAACACTGAAAAAGGGGTACTATAAGGACTTGTGGATACTTTTATATCAGGTGTGTATCTCACTGGATTTTTTTGTTGTTTGGGAAGCAAATACAGTTCTCTGTAAAAAAGGAGAAAAGTTAGAGGAAGCCATCGTTGGCATTAGAAATTGCAGTAGAAATAGTTTCTTTCTTTCTTTCTTTCTTTCTTTCTTCCTTCCTTCCCTTCCTTCCTTCCTTCCTTCCTTCCTTCCTTCCTTCCTTTCTTTCTTGGCTGTTTTGGGTCTTCCTTGCTGCGGGCTGGCTTTCTCTAGTTGCGGTGAGTGGGGACTACTCTTCGTTGCGGTGCACGGGCTTCTCATCGTGGTGGCTTCTCTTGTTGCGGAGCACGGGCTCTAGGCGCGCCAGCTTCAGTAGTCATGGCACGTGGGCTCAGTAATTGTGGCTCGTGGGCTCTAGAGCACAGGCTCAGTAGCTGTGGTGCGCGGCATGTGGGATCTTCCTGGACCAGGGCTCGAACCCGTGTCCCCTGCATTGGCAGGCGGATTCTTAACCACTGCGCCACCAGGGAAGTCCCCGAAATAGTTTCTTTTCAAGGAAAAGAAAAATCAGTACTTGACTTTTCGGAAAGTTTCTAATCAACTTTCCAGTCCCTTGCCTGTGTTTCCATATAATTAAATTTACTCAGCCTTGTTTTTATACTCAGTAAAAAGGTAGCAATGTCTTAAAACTGATTTAAAAGTTGATAAATGTACAAGTTCCAGCTTCTGTCCCCAATCAGATTGCAACTTGAGATGAACCAAAAAGTTAAGTAACCAACAAAATGAAATAGAGGCAAATATTATACTAAATATGCAACCATATGAGAATACCAAAAGATATTCCAGTAAGGGAAGTTTTCAGGTCAAATTTAAAGGATTTGGAATCAAGACAGTTCAATTAAGCTCTGCATTCATCAGGCAAGTTGATTCTCCAGAATTATTTCCAACATCTGAAAAATCAAAGTATTAACACCCTTATTTCCCCTGAGGATCAAGTAAAACACAAACATACACACAAAATAGTCTACAATCAGATTTGTTCTAGAAGAATCTTACAGGCAGTAAAGCATGGCTTTAACAGTTCAAATTCTAGCCATTTACTACCTGCGTTACTTGGAGCAAGTCATTTATCTCCATATGCAAAAATGGACATGTAATAATACTTCAGTCAATTACAAAAATCTAAAAGGAAAAAAGTCCTAAGACTTTCATACAGTATAAGCTGTATTGCTATGTTCCAAAGTAGATTTATATGTTAAAAAGCTATAGCTTATCTAAACTTCCTTCTGGGAGTAAAGTTAGGAAGAATTCATTTACTGACGAACTTTAATGTCACTTCATACCAGCAATTTTATTTACATAGTAAGAACATGCAGGTATCCATTAGAAATGTCAGAGATCATCTCTACATTTCAAAACTTCACTCATCCTAAGGGCCAACAAAAGGAGGTTTTTGGCTGTTGAAAGTCATCTGTGTTATTTCCAGTTTGGAGCTTATGATGAGTAAATCTATACATTCTTGTTCATTTTTCGATGTGAACAAGTATCTTCATTTTTCTGGAATAAAATGTCTAGGAGTTGAATTGCTCAGTTATATGATAGTTGTATGTTTAGTTATTTAACAAACTGCCAAACTTTTCTAAAGTGGCCACACCATTTTATATTTTTACCAGTAACGTATGAGTGACCCAATTTCTCTACATCGTCACCAGGATTTGGTGTTGTCATTATTTTTTATTTTAACCCCACTCATAGGTATGCAATGATATCTCTTTGTGGCTTTATTTTAATTCTCCAATGAACATTGATATTGGACATCTTTTATGTGCTTATTTGCCACCCGTATGTCTTCCTTCGTGAAACATCTTCTCATATTGTTGGCCCATGTCCTAATTGCTTTGTACTGTTGAATTTTGTGAATTATTTATGTGATCTAGACACTAGTTCTTTATCAGATATGTGGATTGCAAATAATTTTACTCACCTGTAGCTTGTCTTTTCATCTTCTTAAAGTGTCTTTCACAGAGCAAAGATTTTAATTTTGATGAAGTCTAATTTATCAATTTTTTCTTCTGTTGACTTTCTCAAGACCAAGAACTCTAATCTACAGCTAGATCCCAAAGATTTCTCCTCCTAGGTTTACTTTTCTAAAATCCTTGTAGTTTTACTTTCTACATTTAAGTTGGTGATCCATTTTGAGTTAATTTTCTTATAAAATAAGAGGATTAGGTCAAAGTTTTGTTTTGTTTTTGTTTTTTGCATGTGGAAGTCCAAATGCTTTTGCACCATTTGTTGAAAAGGCTATGTTCCCTGTGTCTGGGAACATCTGTGCTTTATCTCAATTTATTTAGTGCATCGTTATCAAGATGTGTCCTCAGGTAATCACTTCTTTGCTTCACACCATTTCGGCTTATGAAGGTTTCATAGGAACGCTCTACTTTCGGAGAACGGGAAACCTGTCAATAACATCCCTAAAACGACAGAAGTATTAAAATGGAGAACAGATTAGTGGTTGCCAGGTGTTAAGGAGGGTGGAAGGCAGTGGGGAATGGGTGTGGCTACAGGAGAAGGCAACATGAATGTCAATGTCATGGTTGAAATATTGTACTATAGTTTTGCAGTGTTACCACTAATGGAAAAGTGGGTTTGGAGTACATGGAATCTCTCTGCTTTATTTCTTGTATCTGTATGTGGATCTATAATTACCTTAAAACCAGAGTTTAATTAAAAATCATGTATAACTATATTTCCTTGAGAATCAAATGTGCTCGTGTTTATGAAAGCTCTTTATAACATATATATATATACATATGTATAGGTGTGTGTGTATATATATATATATAATTTATTATCAAAGTAGCATCAATATTAAGTGTTTCTTTACAGGCATATGAATGTGGTATTTCGTCAGTGTATTGCACTCAGTGCATTTTCAAGCATTTAACTTTCAGGTTCTCGAGGGTATATGAAATGAGAAATAGTTAATGAGCATGCAGGTCAGATTCTAATGATAATTAGAGATAGATAACCTCACTCCTGAGTTTGCATGCACGTGTCTTTTTAGCACTTGAGGATGCTGCTACCAACGTGTAATTAACTACCAATGATGTACCAGTGATCCTGGGGAACTGATTCAACTTCTCTGAATGTTATTTCCAATATATGAACAAATATTTCTCCTGCTAAGATAGGGATAATGTAACATAATGAATCAATGGATATAAAAGTGCCTTATGAAGTATATGCTCACATATTTTATGATTTATTTATTATAGTATGATTACAACAGGGAATTGATTTGGGGGATTCTGATCTACAATATTTCTGGAGATTAATATTACAGGTGTGAGGCTGATGCTTTTCAATATAGCATGTTTTAAGTACACTACCTATGTGTCCTCCCCTTGAGCCTGAGAGAGCAGGGCATGTTCCGACCCACAGAGCTCAGTGAAAATAACACTGCGTGATTTCCAAGGCTAGGTCCTAAAAGACCATCCAGCTTCCACCTTGTTTGCTGGAACACTTGCTGTTGGAATTCTGAGCTGCCGTGTGGGAAATCTGACCATCCTAAGGTCGCCATGGTGATAAGGCCTTTTGGAGAAATCACTTGGAGAGGCCCTAGTGCTACACCGAGAGAGATCCGGTGAGCCCCAGCCATCCATATCATCTCAGCTCAGGCACCAAACATGCAAGGGAACAAGTCTTAGGTAATCCCAGGCCTCATCTGCTCAAGTCAGCCCCAGCCATTTGAGTCTCCCCAGCCGAGTCTCCAGGCAGAACAGTGCAGACAAGCCACATTGGCTATTCCCTGTCCAAATTCCTGAGCCACAAAGTTCATAAGCAAAATAACACGGTCATTGATATATCACGAAATTCTGGAGTGGCGCATTATACAGTAATAAATAATCAGAACAGTTTGTTAATCAGTTTCCACAAAACCTTGCATAATCCCCATTTTTATAAAATGGAAACTGAGAGTCAGAGAACTTAAGTTACTTGCAGATCTACCTTTGATAATGGCAGATCTAGGATTGGAACCCAGGTCTGCCTGAAGGCAGATTCTTTGTTCTTCTACCCACAATCAGGCTGACCTCCGAGTGCACATGTATGACCAGCTTGCTAAGTCCAAAGGATGAATGGGCAGGAGGAGAAACATGTATTCTTGCCCTGGTGCTTGTTTGTTTCTGGGATGTCTGCAGGGTGATCATTTGAGGAACCAAGTCCTTCATATTTGTTATTATCTGCCTCAGACATCTTAATTAAATGCTTTGGAGGCCAGTACTATACAAACAAAACTCGAAGCACTTTTCTCTCTCAGGGAAAAAAAAAATGTAAACTAAAATTTCTGTTCACTGTTCAGATTCCAGCTATTGATTTCTGCTCTTGTTTTTAATCTATTTTCTCTCTGAGAGTGCAAGTCCCCCAACACGATAAGAATAAATAAAAGCAAGTTGGTGTCATTTGGGTGAAAGGTGTGGGTGTGGGGGGGGTGGATCAGACAGCTGATAAGAGCTTGGGCTGATGGTTCAATAGCAGAAGGGTTAAGAGACCTTCAGTTAAAACTTGTTTGAACTTGAAAAATCCTTTCCTGAAACCCCAGTACAAGATCTTTTCACATTCATAGTCGCGTTCGCTCTACATATGCTCTCACAATGAGAATAAGAAAAAGGCAAACCAAGAAAGCAAAGTGATGGTGTATCAGTGAACATTTCACCAACTAGTGTTTTACATGGAAAAAGAATTCACTCCCTCAGTTTTATTAGATAAAGAGCCCAAGGTCTGGAGGGCCACAGGCTGTTTCCGAGGTGGCAGAGAAACATGGAAGCAGTGTCTGGAGGAGAATTCTCCATTCTCCACTCTTGCTCCCTGAGAGCTGTCCATATTTATTTTTATATTGTTCATATTTATTTTTATTCGATGCAGTTGCTATGACTGATGCTTGTTTTGCGTAAAATTGGGCATGTTGGTTCTATGAGGCTGTATTTAGAATAAGAATGGTCAACAGATTTTTAGAGAGAGTAAGAAGTGCAGAAAGAAAGAATAGGGTTTGTTTAAAAAGTGAAACCATCAACACCATTGTAGCAGCTGACTGAGCACCTAAATAATTTATGGAAGGCTCCTACTGGGAGATCTGCATATGTTTTTCATTTAATCGTCACAATTCTGTGAGGTTAGTTTCCTTACTCCGTATGTATGTGAGGAATTACCTTTTAATGACATTAAGTTACCTTGGAAATGGCAAAGCTATGTCTTGAACACCCGTTCATCTTATCCCAAAGCCTATGTTCATTCTGCTGTGCTGGTATCTAGATCTTAGTTCTAAGATGGACAGGATATGTTTCGATATTTATGTGCTTATTTAAGAGTGCATTAGAAAAATAACATAAGAGGCACATAAAGCTGAAATATACATGGGTATTATTTCTTATAACAGAATTAAAGTATTAAGATAAGTTTTAAAAAAGCAAAAAGCAGAACTAAACAAAAAAATTTACTAAATAATCACATAAAATAGTTTGGGCAAAAAGATGAAGTAGTATGCAATAAAGTTGAAGTCTGAGAAACTCTGCGCTATGTTAGGCTGCCATATCATTGATTGGCTATGGGCTTTTAAGGATTTCAAAGAATTTGTTCAGATTTACTGATACTTAACACAAGTGAGGTGTAGTTTTAAAGTGATATCAATGATATTAGGGTTAGCGTATGCTCTTAAAGAAAAAGTATCACTCCTTTCAGAAGTATCTGTTTAATTTAGTAGGAATGTAAATCTCATATATTTTCAAAGTGTTGTTCTTCAATGAGATAGTACTCATCTATCCATCCATCCATCCATCCTTCCATCCATCCATCCATCCATCCATCCATCCTTCCATCCATCCATCCATCCTTCCATCCTTCCATCCTTCCTTCCATCCATCCATCCATCCATCCATCCATCCATCCATCCATCCATCCTTCTGTCCATCGATCCATTCATCTGTCTACTCATTCAGTGGAGTTTATTAGGTGCCTGAAATGTCATAGAAATAGTATAATTAACGCACGTTCCCTTTGTTATAAGAGCTCATGTCTGCTGGGGGAGATGGTCACGCAAACATTTATTCATGACATATATATTTGTGAGCAAAGTGCTGTGGAATCAACTGAGGAGTAAACTGCTCTCCAAGTCTCCAGATCTCTGAGAAAATTTCACATTGCAGCGAATTCTACTGTAGATAATAAGCTGGCACTAAATCCAGTCCACATGCAGGACAGGTGAAAACCTGCCACCTACATCTGAGAAGTCATGGGAATCTAGTTTGGGGTAAAGGTGGAACATGGCACTTCAAAATGGGAAAACTCTGGCATAGTCATGACCCAGAGTTCATGCTATTTGAACACTACCCTTCTTTATTAGATAAAATTATGATCAGTAATAATACTCATAATAATAATGGTCAGAAAAGAAACACAGAGTAATGGTTTAAAACTTTTAATTATATTAATGTATTCTTTGAACAAAGGGGAAGATGTAAGCCATCATATTGTTCACTCATAGTAATGAATAATAACATTACAGTTGGCTTTTGAGGCTTCATTTCTGCCAACTTGTTGATAACCTCATCAAAATTAATCTTAACACATTCCTTAAAAAAAGAAGATAGCTAGATTTTTAAAATCAGTTTCACTCACAGTTGATCAGAGAACATGTTTTATTCATTTTAATTTCAAAATGTTTCACATTAAGCAACGTATACAAAAATAGTTATGCAAAATCTTAAACATGAGGATAAATTTGGCAGAGATTATAAAAATTCCATTTTATAATGAATCTCCCCAAACGCAACTACCCATGTATTTGTTTCTTCAAGATAGTGTGATTGATTGTAGGGGCTTTAAATAAAGGTTTTTGCAGTTAAAGGATTGTAAACACAAATTAAAACACCATACAATGACAGAATTCATTACTCAGGTTCTGTTTCTTGTCTCTGCAATCACTGTGCCATCATTGTTTATTTCCAAGCTACTGTTTAAACACAGGAAGATGTAGTACAGCAGGGGTTAGAAACAGAAACTTAGCCTGAAGTCAGCTCAAAGGATTTCAAACTGTCACAAAACTTACTGTCAAAGTGAATTCACATAGCTGGGTCTAGGTGTTCTGGGCCAGGATGTCTAACTGAGGATTTTATGAGTTTCATGTAGAAATAATATGCTATTTTTCTGCTTCTGTATTTAAAAAAAATTCAATTATAACCACAGCAATTGCTTAGAACTTAACAACACACTTTTTTAGAGAGGAGCATCTCAGTATCACTGGCATCATTCAGATTTGCTAGCATGTGCTATTAATAAAAAGTAGGCTGACTTTTAGTCAGTTTTATTACTGTTTTAGCATTGTCTACATGCACTACTTCCCTGTCTTACTGACTGCAGTGGGGGCCAGCCACTCCTGGGCTTCCCTTGGTATGCCCTGGGTCTTGGGCAATCTTTGCTAGATGGTAGAACTAAATCATGTCTAATCAGGTCCCAGGAATTGGGCCTCGCCTTTCCAGCAAGGTTAATGTTGTTAGTAACAGTAACAATAAACCTCTAATCCCTGGTATGAGACTCTAAGTTTACTGGGCGAAAGCAGAAGCATATCCAGGTGTAAGGAATTCTGCCCACACACCTGCCCTCTGGGATTCCCACTCACTGGTGTCTGGAATGACACTCCATCACCTGCTCAGCACAGGGGAGTTTGACTCACTGTGTTCTGCTCCTCTTTACCCCACTGAGGGATAAGCTGGCTTCAACTGAACTTGCAACTTCAGTCAAGGCTTTCAATTCTTACGATCGTGTCTCCTCACCTGGAAAAGTGCAGATGCTGAGCTGAATCAGGAGACTCAAATTCAGATGTCAATAGAGGCCAGGCAGACAGTAGCTGTGGGTGAAGTGGGCAGGCCATGGGCAAGAGGGAGCAAGAGGTGGGGGTGGAGACTGAAAACTGGAAGGAGGGCACCCCTTCTGTCCAAAGGGGGGAGTAGCATCTACTTTGTTCTTGCCAATCACTGCCACGCACAGGCTTGGTGCTGCCAGATATCTTAGTTTTTCAAAAAATATCAATTATCTTGCTTTTCTATGTTAAATCTCATGTTTTTAAATGCTGGCAATGAATTTAAAATATTAAAAACCTATATGAGCCAAACAACATATATCTGCAGGCCAGTTGATGGTCTCCAAACTTGGTGAGCTTTCTGATCCTTGGGTTTCCTTAATGATTCCACCTTGCCAGAGAAGAAGAGGAGTGGCTGTATTTCCTGGGTCGGGCATCCAAAGAATGGTTTCTGGTGTGATACTAAGGTCACAGCTTGGACTTTCATAAATCACGGAGTGCACTGTTGGTTTGGTCCAAATCTGTTTAATCTATCCAGATCTCATCCACCAGGCTGGGAGCAAAGGGGATTACCTTTTATCAATGATCTCCATTCTACATCATGGCTGTGAGCTCCGTTTGGGATCAGGTTGACTTTTGCTATTAAGACATAAATACAAATAGAAATGGAAATGAAGCAAATGGAAACTCCCAAAGTAGACAGAATGAAGGGACAGAATCATTTCATGCTAATAAGCCTCTTTATTTTCATGATGAAAGGTAGGGTCATACCCTTTTTAAAAGGGCACATTAAGTAAGAACTATCTTTACTCTTTGCTTTTAATATACTCGTGTGTGTGCACGTGCTTTTGTGTGTGCGCATTGTGTGTGAGCGCGCTTGTGTGTGTGCGCATTGTGTGCGCTAACATTTCCAACTTGAGCAGTCAATTATTAGGGATCCTTTTTTGAACTTGCAATTTACTGCAGCTCACTCTCCCTGCTCATTTCAGTTCTTCTTCTTCTCTTATTGCCTTGGTATTTTTCTAAAATATACAAAATATAATTTTGAAGAAACCCTACAAAGAACTTTTAAAGATGAACAAGAGATGAGTAGTCACTGAAATTAAGAAGGGGAAAAGGGAAGCAGGGAATCAGAAGGCAAAGGCAAGGAAATAAAGCCTGGACAGAATTATTACTCATTTTAGTCATTAATCAAAGCTGTCACTCTTTATTACTGTGCTGGGTCCTGGTGTGCTTGCCTTTGCGACACAAACCTGTGCTCTCTCTCGTTCTTTGGGTCCATGTTTCCATTGTGATTGAAGAGGGCACTTATTCAAATATAATGCCATTTCTGGAGAAATTAGAAAAACATATTGAAAGTCAACATGTGAGAATTCTCTTATCCCCCATTTTCCATGCTGTAAAGGACATTTCCATTTGCATTGTTGTGAACAATTAAAGTGGAGGAGAGAGCATGCTCAATTGTAAATTAAACCTTTTCAGAAGAGGATTAAAAATGATCCTATAAACAGGCTTTTAAGTGTGAAAGCATAAGCTTAACTCTGAATTGAAAACCACCGTACAGAAACTGAAGCAAGAGCATTTAATTAATCTACAGTTGATCCTGTCATACTGGGATAAACAAAAAGAAACTAATTTTCTTAGGACCTTTCTGTTTGATTTTTAGGAACAATTGCATTAACTGAGAAGGGTAATTATTAGTGCAAAGGAATGCCTGTGGACGCTTTGCAATCACAAGAACAATATTGAAAGTCTCCATACTTGAAATTTAATCTGTCTCTTGCTGCTGTGATGTAATGAAAGGGTACCTGAATTTCAGCCATTCACAAAGCACTGCTTGCATTTGTCTGTACTTGCCTGTTTTTATTTAACTCCTGGGAAAGAAAAAGTCTGCATTTAAAACAATTACTCTAAAATATTGCCTCATTGATGAAATGAACAAAGCATTCCTGGCAGGAGCCAAAAAGTGACTTATATATAACACTTTCAATGAATATTTCACTTTTTAATTTGCATACATAGACACAAGCCAAGAGAAACCAGGAATGTAATTTCAGAATCTGTATGAGAATTTCAAGGCTGAATGTCAAACACAAGAATTTAGGAAAGAAGAAAGAAAAAATCAACTTCAAAGACAAGGGGATAATCATCTTTGTAACTTAATTTTTGCTCACATCCCTAATTATTGAAATAGGTGTCTTTTTAGGGCATTATTGGTTATAGGGAATCTCGGTGGGTTTCCAACTTTAGATTTTGCTTGAAATACAGAAACTTTGTCCCTGCCCCAAATCAGTGAATCAGAATATCTAATTTATGGGCCTGGAATAGGATCTGGGAAACTGAATTTTAGACAAGCAGGCCTAGGGGATTCTGGTGCAGACCACATTTTGAGAAACCCTAGTCTACAGCTGCAACAAATTACCCGTGTTTATCAGACATTTTATGAGCCTCTAAATGCTTTTTAAACTCTGTGTAGAAAGATAACAAATACAGAGCTGCTCTGACAAAGGCAGGTGATCATTCTAAGAACCCACAGCCTTGACCTGCCCTTCAACCTCCAGAGGTGACCCAGGAAGCATCCCCGGGGCTGCTGACAACCAGCTTACCTCTCTCCTCAAGCTTGATTCCACAAAAGCCCCTCTAGCTCTTTCCTGGGAAGAACTACACAGTTAACACGAACATTCTTGTGAGAATTTCGCTAATGTTTTGGGGGACTTGTATCTAATTGAGACTAATATGTAAAGGGAAACCCCATTTCAGTCTAACCTGCTGTTCAAGGCCACCTCTGTTCTGATCACTCATTGCCCAAGGCCATCCCCTTTAGTAAATATTCTATATAATCAGTGTTTTTTATTGAATTCTTGTGGCAGACAGCAATGTTTGGCTTCTGAACAACTGTTCCCAGCCCCATTTCTGCTTTCTTGCTTTCCACTCTGAAGGATGGAAAGATCCACATTGCCTTTCCCAGCTTCCCTGGCAGCCGAGAATGCCCATGTCAGATAGTTTTGAACACGGAGATGGAAGAGGCCGTCTTCTGGAGTCCTTCTTAGAAGCGTTGCTCCTCCGTGATGAAAACAGGAGGGTATCCAAGGAGAGGTTTCTTGCCATCCTGGCTTGCCCTGAGAAGCAGTCACACGAGGAAGTGATGGAGGAAGTGACAGAAGCCACCTTGCCACCTCAGGGCAGAGTCCAAGAGAACATCCGACACCAGTCCCCCACGCATTCATGGAGGAGCTGATGAAATGACTCTGGAAGGGCTGCTCCAGACTTCTTGGTAAATAAAAATCAATGGGCTTCAACTTTGTGTCTCACTGTAGTTTAGGATTTTCGTTTCGTTTACCTGAGAGCATTCTAACTGATGTCTGCAGCAAACCTCTTTCTTCTTCTCTGGCCCAGAACTTTTTTTTTAGTAATATTCCAGAGTTTCTAACTGGGTGACGTATGGTATAATTTATACACACACACACACACTTCAGATTCAAGATGAAAATATTAGAGCATCCTAAGTTAAATTCTGTAACTTACACAAGTACTCAAAACTGTCTTCTCACCCATCATTTTATTAATGGATTGATATCTACCTTGTCTTACTCTAAAATGTGTTTAGAAAAACTTACAAGCATTCACAAATTGCAGACACATGAAATAAAAAGAATTAGGACGAAATCTAACCAGAAACAAGGGTTAGGGCATCCAACAGAGCCTGGAGAGAGGAAGAGAGAAAATGCATAGCCTGAGATCCTCTATTGTCGGGACGTATATTTGTTTTTAAACCAAGTAGTCGTTATTCAAAGCCAACCAATTGTTCAGAACAATTGTAACTATTCCTGATCCTAATGTCAGGAAGAATATTGTTTTCAAGGATCTTTGTAAATGGAGCATTGTAATGGAGTCAGGCTGTTCGCAGAGGCTCCCTTTGACAGTGGCCATCGCACCAGCCTGCCCAGTCCTTCCTGGAGCTGGTCAGCTTGGCCCAAAGCAAAGTAGAGGGGAACAGATGGTCTGCCTACACAGACCGCCTAAGAAGGATTTAGGGCGTACATTCCCATAGTCCTTGCTTAGCTCAAATAAATGGAATCTAATTTTTAAAAAAGAAGTGTTGTGATTTTAGTATAAATGTTAAGAGCACAAACTCTGAAGCCAGGCTGCCTGGCTTTGAACCCTAGCCTTGCAGCTATTAGTGGAGTAACCACGGACAAGTCCTGTAATCCTTCTGTGCCTCAGTTTCCTCGTAGGGGTGATAACACTTAGTTCATAAGGTTTTTTGAGAACGGCATGTGTTACAGTGCCAGGCACATAGTAAGTATTATGTAAATGTCATTATCCTATGTAGGGCTTTGAACTAAACCATCTAAAATGTTCTACACCCAATTCCAATGTAGATGGGTAGGGGGAAGGTGTTTCCCACCCTAAGCAGTTGTCCTACAGCAGCCAGGTGTCCTAAAATTCACCTCAATTCCGACACTATCTACCTGGAGGTAATGTCAGATCCCACAGGTGAAGGGCTCAGTCGTCCAAGACTGCCCTCAGCATCAGGTACCAACTGCAAGTCCAGGTTGTCACCTGTGCTTCTGACTCTTGGCGATAGATCAGAGGTTCCCATGACCCCCTCCTCGGGTTCAATTAATTTGCTAGTGGCTCAGAGAACTCAAAGGAACATTTTACTTACTGGATCACCAGGTTATTATGAAAAAGATAGGACTCAGGAACAGCCAGATGGAAGAGATGCGTAGGGCACAGTATGGGAAAGAGCTAGGAGCTTCCGTGCCCTCTGCAAGTCACTCTCCCAGAATCTCCATGTGTTCACCCACCTGGAAGTTCTCCAAACCCTGTCCTTTTGGGTTTTTGTGGAGGCCTCATTACATAGGCATGGCTGATTAAATCACTGGCCTTGATAATTTATTCAACCTCCAACCCCCATTCCCCTCCTCAGAGATCAGGGGATTTCAACCCTCTCCTCATTGTTCGTTCCCCTGGAAACCAGCCCCCATCCTCAGGTGCTTTCCTAAAGTCACCTCATTAGCATAAACCCAGTCTTCACGGAAAGGGCTTGTTATGAATAATAAGATACCCACTTTGCCTTTATGGCTGTGAAAAGATTTCAGGAACTAAGGACAAGACACAAAATATTATAATGAAAGATGTTCCCATAGTTCTCATTGGTAAGGAAATTGCAAGGGTGTGGGGAACTCTGATCCAGGAAACATGGATGAAGACCAAATATATGAGAAATATATTTGGTCGTCTAAATGATCAAATATATTTCTTATCAATTACAATATCACACCATGGTACATATTTTTTTAGGGTTCAGTTTATCTATTCCTCATAAAAAAATTCACCCAAAACTTAGTGACTTTAAAAAGCAAATATTTTAAGTTGGGAGATTGGGATCAACATATATACACTATTGATACTATGTATAAAATAGATAACTAGTGAGAACCTACTATATAGCACAGGAAATTCTATTCAATGCTCTATGGTGACCTAAATGGGAAGGAAATCCAGAAAAGAGGGGATATATGTGTACGTAGAGCTGATTCACTTTTCAGTACAGTAGAAACTAACACAACATTGTAAAGCAACTATACTCCAATAAAATTTTTTTTAAAAGCATTTTATTACATCTCACAATTATATAGGACAGGAGTTTGGTAGGGCTCACATGGGTAATTCCTCTGCTGCTCTAGGCATTGACTGAGATCACTCAGTGGGACTCAACTGGTGGCTGAGCTAAGTTGACCAAGGGCCCAGGATGGCTTTATTCACGTGTTTTGCACCTGGGGGTAGTGACTGGAAGTCTGGGACTGTCCTGCAGAGAGCTTACACGTGACATCCAAATTAGCAGCCCCTGTACAATCAGAGTCCTCACATGGTGGCCCAAGTTTCTCAGAGCGGGTAGTCCAAGAGACCCAGGTGGAAGCTGCAAGACATCTTAAGAACGTGCCTTAGAAGTTCCAGAATATAACTTCCACTGCATTCTGTTGTTCAAGCAAACAGAGAGACCAATGGAGATTCAAGGGGAAAAGGATCAGACTCCACGTCCCAATGGGAAAAAAGTAAAGAATTTGCTGTCATCTTTATCTCATCAAGTACCTACCCTCCTGCTCCAGCCCAGGACATGTCCGCTTCATCACTGCCTGGAAACACATTTCCACTTCAGCCTCACCAGTGCTGCTGATGCAACACAGTTTAAACAGCGTTAGGAAAAATTTGTGTTTGCGGACTTTTAAAGGCCACACAAATCATTGAGCTGTTAATCCTTTAATATTTTTGTAGTATCAATAAAGCTATTATATTTTGTACTATAAAGCATCTGCAGGATTTCTTGATTTTAAGGTGGGCTATCTCGACTTTCTCTTCTGTGAATTGAGCCACAAGAGAATTCAAGCCCTTAGAACTTGGCAGTTATGTGCTTAGACATCTGTCACGTCCGTGAAGCTATTGGATGCTGCCGGAGGTCCTCGCTCAGCATCCAAACTGCAAGACTCATCCATCAGCCAATTTTCAGGCTGAGTAGGTCAACTGAAAGGTGAATCAACTGCCTTAGAGATGAATAATCAAATATCGAGGTTTAACTTACAGCAAAATGCTTATGAATGGAAGAAACCATGAGGAAGGCAGAAAATTGGCTTTCAGCTTTGCAATAAAGGAAAAGTGGAGAGTGTTGGAAGAACACAACTGGTCTCATATTTGCCTTTTACTCAGAAGTCTCATAGTGGAGCACCCCAGATTGAATTTGTCCCTCACTATCCAGGGAGCATATCATTGTGCTTGTGTTTGTTTTCTTTGTTTGTTGTATTTTTATTGTGTTTTTGAACGTGCCCTGGTAGGGTATTCATGCTACCTTTAGGCACGGTCCTCACTACTCCTTATGGGAATGCACTGATCTGCTTCCCTTGGGGATGTTACTTGTGTAGGGGCTGAAACCTGAGAAGGCATTATTAGCTCTATGGCCTTCGCTGGTCTTTCAGGTCTTTTGGTTCAGAAGGTCACCTCTATCATGAAGGGAAATGAGTACATAAAATATATATCACCCACCCTTAGCTGCTAACGGTAAGTCCTAGAACTGAGGCCCAGGTGAGCTGGGGGAGGGTTGAATGCCACAGGCATCACTCCATCTTGAGGGAGCTGCCACATAACAATGGTATCACCCTCTGGTTACTCTCGCTGGCTCTCTGGTAGTTTGAACACTAAGGTTTCAACCCAGTATTGAGTCGATTGACCCTTATTTTCTCACTGCTTACTCTGGTGTCTTACATCATCCATCTAAACCTCCATCACAACCTCAAAAATGGTGGAAAAGGCAGCATTTTAAGAGGATGTGCTCAGGAGAGTAAACTGCTTTCCCCGTTGCTCTTTCTTTACTTGGGTGGGGTCATTCTCCTCAGAGTCTGAGCAGCCTGTTGCTAATTATATTAGCTGTGGTTGCAGCAGACCCCCTCATAGCTAATAGTTACAGGGAGGACAAGTCTTGTCTAAGTCATTAGAATGTCCCCAAGTTGCCTTTGTTTGTCACCAATCAACCACATCACATCAAGCTTGCCCTTGTTTTGACGAAGCAAGTGCAATCAAAGTGCACTCAATAAACGATCCTATTTTATTAGATACATTTGTACTTTTTGGAAGATAATTTTTTCCTACTATGAATGTGCAAATTCTCTACATGTTTCTTCATATTCATTTATCCTCATTATTGGCACTTTAAGAACTTTCATGTTAGTCAACAAGATTGAATGTTCCTCAGGTCCTGTGGTAATCAAATTGCTGGATTTCACTTAGGAAATTCTGGAATTGAACAGCAAATAATGGTTGGTTCTCTAGTTAAGAGGTCACCCTTACTCCCAGCTCCCTGTCCAAACATAATGCAATTTGAGAACCTATTGGTTTTTCATTTCCCTATACTTGTTGCCTTTTGGTCTTGTGTCAAGGAATTATTCTCATTAGAACAATAACAACAAAAACCCTTTGTACTTTCATTGGTCTCTTGGGTGGTTTTAGTGGTATTGAACTCAGACATATATTTTCTGTTTCTTGAAACCATGAATTCCACATCTCAATGGGGTCATTACAGCCCTACAGCATGAGATAAATCAAATTGAATGGCATTTGTTTGAGAGATTTCTAAAGAACAAAAGGAGTGTATGTGTCAGGAGGAAGGATGGGGGTGGACAGAATCTATTCATACCTCCAAGATCATGGAAAACTCCATCTGCTTAAAATAGCTGCCCTTTGTGGCAGGTATTGCTTGCTGCCTACCCCAAATCCATTTCCCTTCTTCCTTCCTAGCAGGATCCCTGATTTTGTTCAGGGCTGCAATGTATGTAGTTTAAAAGACCCATCTCCTGGAGTTCCTTTGTGTTTGGGAACTTTTCCATATCTTGATTGTGACCATAGTTAATATGAGTCTACACAGGTGATAACATGTCACAGAACTACATACACAGACAGAAAAAACAAAAACAGAGTTCATGAAAAAAACTGGTGAAACCTTAATGGGGTCAGTAGTCTAGTCTCATTAACTGCAATCTGTCAATGTAAATTTCTTAACTTTGATAACGTACTGTAGTCATGGAAGGTGTTAACATTGGGGGAAGCAGTGTAATGGCTACACGGGATCTCTTGGTATGATTTTTGCGACTTCTTGAGACTATACTTCCAGATAGAAACTTAAAAAAATAAAGATACTGACCCAGACTTCTTTGCAAATATGAATAACTCTGTGACCCAATTTTGACCAATGACATATAAGCAGAATTGCACAGGTCAAGTTACACAGTTATCTTCTCCAAAATAGGATAATAAACAGGATTGAACTCATTGGTTGGTATACAAGGCTGCTTGATTAAATGTATGAAATGTATGAATACACAGTACTTCAGTGTTTTGTCTCTATTACACATTCAATATTTAGCTGGTATTAATGTCAGAACCCAGCCACCCACCCATTAGGCCACATTACTCTGCTTTTGGCGAAGACAGTAAGAAAATTACCAGAGCTGTGAACATAAGCACAGACCAATAAATGAAGGTCTAGAAGGAACTGGGGCAAGACAAATGAAATCAGAAAAATGAGTTCAATGGGAAATGCTTTATCTTTCTATCCATCCATCTATCTGCCTACTCTTCCTTTCTGTTTCCCTGTGGATTGGCCTCTAATTAAAAATGTATTTACCAAAGGCAAAGGCAGACTTTTGTTTTTTAGCTGTATGCTATTATTTTATTACTGGAAAATTTTAAGCATACATAAAACTGGGGAGAAATATACAAAAGCCCCCATGGATCCAGCACCTAAGTATAAAAATCATCAACTCGTGACCATTCTCGGTTCATCTATGCCCTCTCTTCCCCTGCCCCACTAGATTATTACGAAGAGAATCCCAGATGTCATAAGCATTTGGTGGAATAACTTTGAGAAATCGTTTGCAATTAATCTTTTTCTAATAAAGCGTGGCCTGTTTGGGCTGTTAGAGTATTCTCATTCTGAGTTACATAGCATCAGAAAATTAGAGTATAATAATTAACTGGTGGGTGGTTTATCAGCTCGTTAAAATACAAAGTGTGGGCTGTGATCGTGGTCTGGAGCCAAGAGTCTGCCGAACATGCTTCCCACATGGTTTCAGGGCACTTCTTTTTGTAGGGCAGTGGTCTGAGAGAGATTTGTAAAAGTGGTGCTTTATAAACCTTAAGAACAAATCAATGCAAAACATCAATTCACTTTATTCGATATATATTTAAAGACCACCAAGAATGCAATATGCTTTAGTATTTAGGAAAATAGGTGATTCAAGAAGAGCCCTGCCATTCCAATTTAGTGAGGATTAGACACATGTATAGTAAATTGTAACCCAAGGCCACTTGGGGAGGGAGTGCGAGTAATGTTGTATTTGAGGAGATGAGACCAAGAGGGACAGTTTCATAGAGGAAGCAAATTTTAAATTTAGCTTTTAAAGAAAAAAAATTAGCATTTTGACAAGTGGACTAGGAGGTGGGTAGGTGAAAGCCACCCCCCCAGAAAAAAGTAAGAAAAGAAAGAAATTTTTAAAAGAAAATTTAAAAGGTGTGAAAATATACACATGCCTTAACCCAGAGGCATGTGACATTTGGGGTCCCAATTCTGGAACTTTCCTTCCAGCATTACATAAGTCCAGTCAGTATTCTAGAAATTTGTTTTTTAATAGATGTCATTTGCTGACATAAAACATTTTCTGCATACTGATGAAATTTAATGGGCAAATCACATAATATAACATTTATATTAATTTTAAATTTTCCCATAAAACTGCAGTCAGCAAACTAGAGCCCTCAGGTCAGATCTGGTCCAGTGCCTGTTTTTGTCAATAAAGTTTAATTGGAACACAGCCACGCCCATTCATGTGGCATTGTCTATGGTGTGATGGTGGGACAATGGCAGAGTTGGGTAGATGCAGGAGCCCATCTGGCCTGCAAAGCATAACAGATTGACCTGGGATCAGGACGAGGGTGAGGTGAGGAAGGGGCCTGGGGTGTAAAATTTAAGTAGGTACTCATTCCCAGGGGCACCTGCATGACCCTGAATGAGAGAGAGCTTCTTTAAATTTGTGCCTTAGAAGCCTCACTTGCCTTACCCTAGTCCTGGCTGTGTATTTACGCTCTAGAGCAAAGTTTTTCCAATCCTTGTTATAAAATAAAAGGCTTTGCAGCACACTATATTCTTAAATTATTTAGCAGTTTTCCCGGGATGAAATGAAGTCTGTTCATTCTCCAATAGACATGAAGAGTGGGAAGTGATGGATTTCACCTTCATTAATTTGTGGTAATATGTCCCTGAAGGGAACCAGAATAGGGCACCCCGAAATATGCCACTTTGCTGTTAGGAATATTTTGAGCAAAAGGCAATTGAGAGCCAGCAGACACTGGGAAAGCTCTTCACCTCCCCCTAATTGTCTACAAATAAAGTAAATATAAATGTCCCTTTTTATAAATTAAATAAATTTACTTATTACAAATGGAAATTTCCATTGTAGAGATGTCTCTGTATCAGAGAAAAGACTCTTATCACCTGAAAGACTCTAGTCTGCATAGCAAGACTACCCTTACTGATCATGCTTTTCTTCCCCTGGACGTCCCAAAACTTGCCTCCCCTGCCCAGAAGCCCAGAGGCCCTTTTCCTTTGTTTAGCCTGACATGGCAAACCTCAATCACCTGGCTGCCTCCTAGAGCCTCATTTTGCATTGTGAAGTCTAGTGCACACATTTATAATTAGAACTGTGTTTTCTCTTGTTCTTCTGTCTGTTACCAGTTTAATTTGCAGGCCACAGTCACTGAACCTAGAAATGCAGAAGGAAAAAGATTTTTCTTCCACTGCGTTACTACATGGAAACTATTCCGCCATTTCTGCAAAGTATCCTGGGGCCAGGACTGTTGATTGGAGCATGGATGATTCAGTTAAACAGGATTCATTTGTTGGTCTTTTCCTTTTCTTGTTTATCTCATCTGTTATAATTTTCTTTTCTGGATATTTCCCCAAGTTGTTTGCATTATTATAAATTTCAAGTTATATGGGAAGATTACTTTGTATTTTATGCATTTTGAATCAGTGCATGCATTGAGTTTAATAGAATTACTTCTCATAAAATGAAAATAATAAAATTTTTTAAAAACAAATGTATAGAACCAGACAATAGGAGATGGGTCAGAATAAGTGAAAGCTCAATGGAATGTGAACGGCTCTTGCCCTTTCATCCTCTACTGATTTTTCATCTACCCCTGTGGGCTGCTTGGAATACACCCCAGTTCCTAGTGCTTCTAATGGAGCATTTTCCTATATGAGTTCTATTGTCGCTTTGGTGAGGGCATTCCTTTCAGAGAAAATTGCTTTGGAATAATGTTTCCTGTGAGTTTTTATCCATCTTCTTGTAGCTCTTACCATATAAAAAAGATTTCAAGTTGTATAGTTTGAGGGCATCACATCACTAGTGCTACAGTGGACAGAACCAGGGACCCTGATATAATGAGGATGTATTCTGAGACTTTTATGATTCTTGTTATAAGAATACACAGCTACTCAGTTAAGAAATGAAAATTGTTGACATATTTTGAAACTTCATGAATAGATATAAAATATTATATAATAAAAAATTCACTGAGTAAACATTAGATTCTAAAAAAATAAGGCAAGTAGTAGGAAATGCAAGGATGCATTTGGGATTTTAAAGCATTCCAGAGTGAAAACAGTATTTTTTTAACAGCTGTGTAAATAAACAAACATCGAGTAGCGATAAATAGAATAATTGTCTTGATGCTCCAGGTAAAGTTAGAGATCATACATTTTTAATGGATCTAATCAATATGGATTTCTAGAAGTTATTAGTATTCCATAGGCAAGAGTGGAAAATTGAATATGTAACATTTACCCAAGGTCAAAATAAAAAGCTTAGAAAAGGTGGCAGTGTGACCCTCTTAGAGATCAAAGAAGGTGAGGCACGGAGAAACCAAGGAGTGATTGAAAATAATAAAATATATAGTGGTGTGTGTGTTATCACCATTCATAGTATATTTTTTGCAGCTCAGAAATCCTGCTCACCAAGGTCCCTAGAAATCCAAACTAGGAGGACAGATGATTGGATACTGTTTATACATCCCATATGCTTCAGGAAGAAAACCACCCTTCACATACTCCCCAGAACGCCCCTCTGCACTGGAGCAAGTGGTACACAATATGTGCTTATGCAGTGTTTAGCCTTTCCTCAAAACAACCTGGCATAAGTCTCAGTAGGAGACAGGATATCAGAATAAATAAGTCATTGTTCTGTTCCATTAGGGTAATTCTGGTGTTCCTGTCGCTTGACAAAGACCCAAGTGCCGGGGGGAAGCAGGTTGATTATTCCATGGAGCTCACATTTTAAAGTTCTCCTCAGTTGCTTGTTTGGAGTAGTTCCTCTGCTAAAAACCCATCTAGGAGAAAGGTCTTGGTAACAGTGCCATGGGGAGATAGCTTTTTCTTTTATTCTACTTCTCCTATTCACCATCTGTTATTAATTACTTAGTCCATTTGCTAAGCATTTTAAAAGTAGAAAAATGAGCAAGCAGCCTCAGGTTTGGGGAGGATCTGTGTTTAAAAGTGGAGTGAGAAAGTCTTGGCTTCAGCACCAGTAGACCAGTAGAAGTCAGATCATGGGTTGATGGTATTTCTTCTTTTCCTAGCGTGAATGAAAAACATTGTCTGCCATTATCAGCAAACAAAGGATACAGCGGCCATCAGGCCATCAGCCACTATAGCCACCCTGATAAGCCCTGAGGGGATTCAGGATGGGAATGAACAGGACACTGGATGTAGGTAGCTAAGGTGCATATCTAAGGAAAGATTTCAATGAGCTCAGAGTTTTGCATCTTCTCATACATAGAGAAGTGCTAAAATTCATTAACTTGAGATGTCTGGTTTTCTTTAGTTAACAGTTTTGATGTTCAGACTACTGGTTTTTGTTGCAAAACCCCCTGTATATCCCAGCTCCTCCCTTACCTCTTCAGAGCCGTCCCTCAGAGCTGAGAGCCTGCCTCCTGCCTGGGCTTGAGTCCTCAGAAAGTCCAAGGAATAAAACATAATTCTCAACTTGAAGGTTGTGCTTTTTTTAAAATTTTTTCAGTCGACAGTAATAAGGAAACATTTTAACTACTCTTCTATGTGTAATCTGATCTAGGCACCAACTGGATTTAGAAATTTTGAAAAGGTGCCTATATAGTTTGCCAGGGCTGCCGTAACAGATTGGGTGGCTTAAACAGCAGAAATTTATTTTCTCACAGTCTGGAGGCTAGAAGTCCAAGATCAAGGTGTTGGCACGTTTGGTTTCTTCTAAGGCCTCTCTCCTTGGTTTGTGTCCTCAAACGGTCTTCATTCGGTATCTTCATTTTGTGTCTTCAAACGGTCTTCCCTCCATGTGTGTTTGTGTCCTAATCTCCTTTTCCTATAAGGATACCAGTCATGTTAGATAAGGGCTCACCCTAGTGACCAAAATCCACAGGCCCAAAATGGTGTCCCTTGGGCTAAAAGCAAACCTAGATTTAATACCTTACTTAATTGCAGTTTTGACCTTCCCTAGAAATGTAATCTTAATCAAACAGTTTGGAATTTTCTGGCCCAGAACAATGCCTTTTCCACTTCTTACTGGCAGAGAGTCCCTTTTTGGCTCTGATTGGACGAACATGTATCTGGTTTGTAAATCTCACCTATGCTGCTGAGGGCTCACCTCATGCAGGACAAACATGGTTAACTTGGAGGTCAGAGGTTTCCTTCCTCCTGAGATCAAGGCTCTAAAATGGAATTTTTCCAAGTTCCCTCAGAATGAGGTTGGGGCCTGAAGGGTTGGTCTCTGTGTAAAGTGCTAGTGAGACTGGACAATTTTTTATGTTAAAAATTGAAAAAGTTGGCACATAGCTTACAATCTTACATATACTTTACTTTTTTGACATCATCATTTTCTACTTCCCCCTCCCTACATAACTTGTCCCTTTTCATCTTTCTTTTGACATCAATTTAAAAAAAAAGATTTAATTGCACTTCTTGCTATCTTTTATTATATCACCTCAATCTAATTAAGGCAGTGACTTGTATCAAAATTTATTTCTCTGTTAATATTAAGTTTATCAAAATGTGGCCTTCATTTTAATTCTCACTGTTGGTGTCCCATGAATATTAAAAGGGATTTAAAATATCCCTCTCAGGTGTACATATCAAGCATTAATTTTCTATTAATCCTAAGAATTTTATTTAAAAATTTTAAGTACATAAGTTTGAAAAGAATTTAGAATACAGACAACTGATAGTATAACATGGCAGCCAGTGAGTGGCAGCAAGGTGTCTGAGTTATAGCTACCCTGGGAGTAAAGCCAGGTCTGGTGGGAGCCACAGAGAATGCTCCTTATTCTTTGATAAAGGCATGCAGCTCCCTCTGTCCCCAGGCTGGACTCTGGCTGGAGAAGTCACTTTCCCATGTCAGGCTGTGATGACTCTGTGTAGGGTCTACCTGTAGGAAAAGCAGTGATGTAGCTAAGAAGGGCGTTGAAGGATGTGGGCCAGTTCTTTCCAATTCCTTCTTGAAATATAACAATCTCTCTAAGACATAAATGTGATCACTGGATGAAAATCAATGCTACGTGGTGGACAGCACATCCTACTCTTTAAAACTCTTTAGAAGACACATCATCTTTTCCTCTTGATGCCAAAAACTCAGCCTCTGTACACCGGTGTTGGTGCCGAATTGAATCTCAGAGATGGAGCTTTGAGTGAAGTAGAAAGTAATAGCTTTATTGCTTTGCCAGGCAAAGGCAGACACAGCGAGCTAATGCCCTCCAAACTGTGTGTCCCAACCCAGGGGGACTTGGTGAGGAGTTTTATAGCAATGGTTCAAGTGCCGGGTTGCTGATAAGGATCAGGGTGTGCCAAGGCCTGCGCTCCTTTAATCTGGCTTCAGGTGGTCTCCTGATGAGCTTTGAGGTTATCAAACTGTGACCCTCTCTCTGCAAGGGTTTTAGTTCTGTAAAAAGCTCAAAGATATTGTTAATGTTTATCCCTTGAGGCAGAACCAGGACCCTGCCCCAAGGCTGCTCTATTGTTTCCTGGCTGCTCCTCCCTTGTCTCTGCATCCCCTCCCTTCCCTGATTAGCAGCTGTTTGAAAGGCTTTTGTGCCCAGGAGCCTACAGTATCCTGCTCGCTTTCATTCTCACAACTGCCCAGTGACACCAGGCAGTGTATCCCCTGAGTTCTGAGTCATGGGGACGCCCCTCACATGTTTTATCTCCATTGGAGAGGAGAAAACTAAAACTCAGAAAACAAAAGAAAATAATTTCCTCATGTATGAGTCAGGAAACTCATTGACAAGATTTTGTTTTGGTGGCCGATTTGTGAGATTTACTCACTTTAGTCATTGATGGAGTTGACGTGATTTTTTCTCGCATTATCCCAATAGATAGGCACAGGCCTTTACTTAAGAAAAGTTAAAAAAAGTCCAGGGTTATATAAATCTTTCCATTTTACAGATTTTCTAGAAAGTCCTTTTATTAGAGAGTCAGTCTTGTCTTGCTACTTTTTTGTCTGCTTTTATAAAATAACACTTTCATTGTGTCTAATAACTTGGACATCTAAGGATTATACACATGAAACCGTGCAACTCAGATTGGGACTTGAACCCATGTGCCGGGGCTCAAACCCAGCCAAAACCCAGTTTGGGACTTGAACCCATGTTCTTTTAACTGAGATCACACACCTGGTCTCAGGACTTAATGAAGCTCAGGTTCTTGATGTCTTATCGAAGAAAGAATTCAGTGAGAGACAAAGTGATAGGTAAGAAGTGGATTTATTTAGAGAGAAACACACTCCACAGACAGAGTGTGGGCCATCTCAGAAGGTGAGAGAGGCCCCAGGCTATGGGGTTGTCAGTTTTTATACGGATGGGTAATTTCATAGGCTAATGAGTGGGAGGAGTATTCCAGCTATTCTGGGAAAAGGGTGGGGATTTCCAGAAATTGGGTCACCACCCACTTTTTGACCTTTATGGTCGGCCTTGGAACTATCATGGCGCCTGTGGGTATGTCATTTAGCTGATGTGTTACAATGAGTGTATACTGAGGCTCAAGGTCTAGTGGAAGTGGACTCGTCCACCATCTTGGACCTATTTGGTTCTAATCAGTTTATGTCGTGTCCTCGGGCTATGTCATTCTTTTGAAGGTTGTGCCCTGCCCCCTTCCCTCCTGTTTCACATGTACACAAACAAAATTGGAATCATGCTAGATAATCAGATATTTACCAAGATGACGGTATAAGGATTTCCCACAATTTCTAAGTGAATTTTTCAATCTTAACCTTAATGATTAATTTTTTTCTTAAAAATTTGTAGTATTTATCTCTGGACAAAACTGACTAAAAAAGTCTTTGGGGGGAAGACACTGTATCAGTACTTTCTGCTTTGTAATTTTTTGCTGAGTTAATGAATTAGAGAAGTGATTGGAAGAAAAGAATTTCAGAAATGGGACACGGGATAAGTATGTTTTGAAGGATGAGAGGTAGTGAGAGGTACAGAATGTAGTGGATCATATCCGGCAGGTTTCCTACAATGTTAGGAAACATCTTCTAGCTATAATCCATCAATGTCACTTACAGAAAGCATCCCCAGCCTTCCTCTTTGCTCTGAAGATAATCTGAAACCTATTTGATATAGAACCTGTGATTCCAGTGTGGTAACTGTTAGCCACGTGTGGTTATGTAAACATAAATTTAAATTAATTTAGATGGAACAAAATAAAAAATTCAGTTCCTCAGTGCATTAGCCACCTTCCAAGCCCTCAGGAGCCACGGGTGGCAAGGGGCGACCGTGTGGGCAGTGCAGATATGGGACATTTCCAACATCGCAGTACTGGCCTTGGCCAGGGGAGGAAAGAACTCCACAAGAAGGTAGATAGGTGCTAAAAGAGGAGCAGGACCGGGATTGAAAACAGCTTATGACTGCTTCAAATCTGACCTTGGCCAAGGCCTGAGATTTTATGGGACATGAACTTCTCTGCCCCTCCAGGATGCTAAGGATTGAACACAACACGCCCAGACTTCCCCAAATGAGTCATTTCCTTTCCCATCACTACCTGCGCTCAACTCGAAGTCTCCTTGCAGGGGGGCCCAGCTGTTACTACCTTTCATTTTACGAGTCACTTTTTAGTATTTCTTTATAAGGTGTCAACTCAGTCCACCTCTTCTCAAATTACGTTTTATAGACGATTGCAATTAAATTTAATCAAATATATTAACTAGGTATATTTCCCATATTCTATAGAAGGAATTTCTTTCCACTAAACTCTGAATATCATTTGGGTTAACATTTAGTGTATTACCGTATCACAGCATTTTAGTTTCAAGGCTGAAATCCTTTAATCATGTGCTTAAAGTAAATGGAAAATAGGTTATAGGATACGTGAGTCTCATTTTGTTTTGCTTTGCTCTTCTCACACATTATTAATTTTCATATGTGACAACCATGAATATTACACATTAATTGAATCGCATTTTTACTTCCCTTTTTATCGTCAATGTTAGTGATTAAAAGACCCTTGAATTTACTTGTCCTGGCATCCAAAAGTAGGACATTTTAGTTCTCATAATAATTGCATATATAAGAGATGAAATCATCTGTTGGTTTTAATGCTTTGAAGTTGGAAATAATTTCCATGTGGTTGAATTAGGCACGGTCTCCACACTCATAAAGATCCACATGGCTGAAATGATATATCCATGCCTTTAGAGAAAATGGAGAAATAGGTAAATTTTACCACCACCAACATGTAAATTAGCAAGGATGGATTGCTCTTCCAGAGGATCTAAAATCAAGCTGCCAATCACAAAGACATTAGTAATCCAGATTTGGCCTTTAGAGGTAAAAATAAAAACATCTATAAATCATCAGCACTAACTATGTGCTAGATTACTGTATTAAGTGCTTTGTATATATTATCAGATTAGGGCTTGGCCAACTTTCTCTGTAAATAGCCTGGTAATAAACATTTTAGACTGTGCAGGCCATACGGTCTGCATCACAACTACTCAGCTCTGCTGCTGTAGCACCCAAGTAGTCAGAGATAATCCTAAAGGAAGGGCATGTTTTAGTGAAACTTTGTTAAACAAAGGGGAAGTGGGTCCGTTCTGGCCCCTTGGGCTCCAGTTTGCCAACGTTTGATCTAAACAGATCCTCATAAGTAACTGGTTTATCTACTGAAGACATATCTCCAAGCCACTGAAGGTAGCTGCTCATGGGATAGAGAAATTAGAAGATCCCTGCCTCTACCCCCTGGACAGGTAGGATGCACCCCTGCAAACAGTTCCACATCTTAGGAAGTCTCAGACTTACCCCTTGTCCTGGCTTCCCTTGAAGCACTGAGTACAGGCAGAAGACTGTGGTCCAGGACCTCAGACTGTGGGGTCCTTAGGCCTCTGCTGCTGCTTGGATTTAGGACACAGGTTTACCTATGCAAGAGCCATGGTTTGAGAAATCACTGGAGAAAATCCTTTTCCTAAAGCATTAGCAGCTGCCAGGACTCAGGGAAGAGACAAGGCCTCCCGCCATGACATCTGAGCCTCTGTCCTCAGCCGCCCATCATCATGTGGCCTATCCAGCCACCTCTTCTGAATAAACCCTTCTTCACCCACAGACTCCATAGAATCTCTTTTCTACCTGTTCTTTTTTTTAAAATTATGCAACATGCTTTTATTTGTCTGTCTTTACTATGCTTCCTGTTTCCATACAGGTCCTTCCGAGCTTGCATGAGGGTCTAGAGTCATCCCAGCGCTCAGAGTGGCCACGTGGGGTCTGTCACAGCCGGAGCCTTGACCAGCCACATCCCTCATCCTTCGAGGCCATAATTAAGGAAGGAAGGTGGAGCGGATGCTGTCTCACCCACTATCTTGTCCTTAACCACCTTCTATACCAATGACTCTGTATGACCAGCTGGAATGAATCCTCCGAGCTCCTCAAATTTCAATACAACTGTTCAGATATATTTTCCATTTGGTTGTCCCACAAATATCTCAAGTTTAATATGCTCAAAGATGAATACATGATTTTCCGTACAAACTAGTTTTTCCTTAGATCAGTGGATTTTCCTGTCTATCTTTTCACAAAACCCAGAAACCTGGGGCACTCCTGACTCTGCCCATTACAGGAAGCTGGTCCTATAAGATCTAGCTTGGTGACATCTCCAATAGCTATTGCCAAATGGTGGTAGCTGCTAATTGTCCCCTAAAGTTACCTTTCTCTTTTCACCCAATAATAAGATATTTTAAATTACATGTTCACTTGGAATTAAGACCACATTTCCCAGACTCCTTTGCAGCTCAGGAAACCACGTGACTGAGCTCAGCTAAAGGAAGTAAGCAGAAGTCTCATGTGTAACTTCCAGGGAGTATTCTTAAAGGAAGAATACACAGCCTTCCTTTCTTTGTCCTTTCCTGATGCCTGGAATGAAGACATAATGCCTGCGTCTTGAGTAGTCATCCTGAATCTCGAAGTGCAGTCCACATTTTTGAGGAGGGAGAGGAAGCAGGACAGAGCAGTCTTGGTCATAGATGAGTTTGAGAATTTGCCTTACCAGCCTCCAGCTTGGGACTGGGCACATCTCATTCGCATGGAAAAAAGGAGAGAAAGAGAGAGAGAGAAAGAGAGGAAGGAAGGAAGAGAAAGAACTATACACACACCCACACATCCCAGAACACACACACAAACTTTTATCTTGTTTAGGCCACTCTTAGTTTGTGTTTTTTCTCTCGCTTTAACAAATCTCTATCTACAAAAAAATCCTTCTAAAAGCCAACTCTAGTCATTTTATTCTTCTCATTACAACCTTCCAGTGGTTCTGTTTGTCTCTGGGATAAAGTTCCAACTCCTTAGTGAAGCATACAAGGCTGGTTCGTTCTGACCATGTCTACCATGTTGCACCTGGCATCTTCCACTAAGAATGGGGCCAGTAACAATTATGGTGGTAATGGCTCCTTTCGGTGTGAATTTCCTGTCAAATCTCCTAATAAAGAATGCAGGTAAATCTGTGTCTCAAGGCATCATCCAGAGAGGAGTTAAAATCAAGCCTAACATTTATTAAACTTGTGTTATTGTCCAGGTCTCTATAGATTAACTCCTTTGATCCTCAAAACAAATCTGTGAGATAGGATTACTATCCTCACTCTACAGAAAGAGAGACTGAGGCACATAGCGACTAAGTTGAATACCCAAATGTTGCTACTAATATGTAATAGGGCCAGGGTTTAGCTCTGAGCAATCTGATGCCAGAGCCTGCTTAACTACTATGTGATATGTCACCCACCAGTGCGGTGGAAGGCTAATTCTAATAGCCCCAGAGATTTTCCAGCGCTCCATCTTTCCTTTCCATATCTGTTATCGGAAGCAGAGGCCTGTGCTGTTTCCATCTTTCCCAAGATGACATCAGTAAAAGTGGGGGAGGGGGTTGTTTCATGATCCACTCGTTAACTCCTAAGTCATTAGAATTATGAGCTCATCTCTGGCAGACTCAGATACTTTATATAGTTCTAGGAAATATCCAGCACTAATTATAATATACTCTTACAGTTAATACCTACTACAAAATGCAAATTCATCTGTAGTGTATTAACTCCAAGCTTCTAAATATTTTCAGTTTAACTTTTACTTTCCCAAGGTGAACGAAGACATGGCAACAAACATGTATTGGGAATTTCCTCACGCCATAGCAGAGTGTAATACATGCATTTCAGCTAGGTGAAAAGAGGGAATTTGCTCTGTGTAAAAGCTCAGAGAACCAGAAATATTTTACTCAAATCTTGGGGTTCTGTAACCTTTGTATTATTTTTATGCCTACACGTGCATAAGCAAACAAGATTGGGGTGAAGGAAAAGAATTAAAATTGTAGGACATTTTCTAAATTCCTTCCTCAGTAATTCTTTGGAAATGTACAAGGTGTATTATTTCTATGTCCCCTGATGTACCAAGTCGCAGAATGTTGTTAGACCAGTTCTTGGTGTCAAAAGTTGAAATTCTATTCAATTAATTGGCTACAGCTTTACTAGAATAACTTCACACAGTTTTCTGTGCAGAAACACTTAGAATATACTGGCAGGGAATACTTTACTGTTAAGATGTTTCACTGATGTATTGGATTTGTCCAGTGTGTGTCCAACTGTTAATAATTGGAAAACATTTGATTATTTATACCCATCCTTTTTCCAGAAAGGATTTAAAACAACTTACTAAGATACATATGAAATAGCAAATAAATGAGAAAAATGAATCAGGAAAGTCCAGTAGAAGCAGAGGTGAGTCAGGACACAAAAATCACACTATGAAGTCATGCATATTTTCTAGAAGTGTGTCAAAAACTTGATTTTAAGTTTCTGCTAGCCAACGAAAGGAAGGAAACATTATAAATGTGTGATTCACACCATTTATAATGTCAAAACTATCTAGTTTCTCAAGAGATGACCAATTCTGTCTGATTCTGAGATCAGAATTTTCTCCCATGAGTCTTTATAGAGAGGGCACCATGAAATGTCATAAACGTCATCTCATCAGTAAACACAGACATAGTTGTACAGAGGAGTTTCATACAACACGCCATACTACGGGCTTCTGGTGAAACAGAGCAGGACCCTGGGGGCCCTGGTACAAATCCTTTCCATGTCCCCTGTTTCTTATTTGTAGGAAATAGGCTTCATTCAGCTTCCTTGGCCTTCCCTGAGATCCAAGGGCAGATTCAAACAGTTGCTAATCAGGGAGGGAAAGGAATGCAGAAACAAAGGAGGAACAGGCAAGAACCACTAGTGCAGCCGCCCTGGGGCAGGGTCCTGGTTCCTCCTCAAGGGATATACAGAACAACATATCTCGGAGTTCTTCTGCAGAAACTAAGGCTCCCACCCAGGTGGAGGACGGTAACTTCAGGCTGAACACAGATTCCTGTTACCTCACCACCAACCTGTCAGAAGAAATTCTGCACACCGTAGAAGGTAACGAAGACTCTGACCCCCTCCTCAAATGATTCTCCCTTTAAAAACTTTCGTGGTTGAGCAGTCTTTTGAGTTGGTTTTTGGACATGAGTCCACCTTCTCCCCCAGTTGCTGGCCTCCTGAATAAAGCAGCCTTTCCTTTCCAGCCAACACTCAACTTTCCAGCAGCGAGCAGCCGAACCTGAGTTTGGTAACCCTGGCATCTGGCCAAAGTGCAATTAAGTAAAAAGAGGGCTACTGAAGCCAATATGATGGACCATAAACCCATGACTCCCTAATTATCTGCTTAAACTAGGATAGGTTTGAGAACTCCTAAGAGCAGTTCTCCAATGTTTATATCCACAAGAATTATAAAGTACAAAAGATGGATTGCTGTGCTTCTTCCACGGAGATTCTGGTACAGATCATCTGGAGGGGCACCAGAAATCTCTAGTTTTAGCTATTGCCCCTCACCCCTTTGAAATGACTCCACTATAGAAGGTGGGCTTGTTACGGAGCCCAGGCTCGCTCTGCGCGCCACACGACAGGCCAGTAAATTGGGAGACGAGGTGTTGAGGCAAGAAATATGACTTTATTCGGAAAGCAGGCAGACAGAGAAGATGGCAGACTAATGTCTCAAAATACCCATCTTATTGGAGTCTGGATGCCAGTTTCTTTTATAGAACAGAGAGGGAGAAGAGGTGAGGAAGTAAAGTAAAGAGGCCATTAGTTTTGCCTGGCTTGGCCAGCATCCCAGAAGGGATGTGTTAATTTCTTCTTTTCTGCAGCCATTCACAAGTGGGCAGGGTCAGATTATCTCCCTGTGGGCTGAACAAAGGCACTTTAGTTTAACATTCAGGCAGAGGGGCAGGGTTCCCTGAGGCAGGCCATTATGTATGATTATAATAACAAAAGCAACGAAAAGCAAAGGTTAAAGTCAAAGAAACAGATCCAACATGGAGTCAAAATTGGCTCTTCCCTGTTACAGGCTAACTCCAATGGAAGGAGCAGGGACCAAAAGCAAGTAGTGGCATTATTTGATGTAAATTAATGAAACTTCTGGGGATAGCAGCAAGAAACAATCATTTCAATTTGAGGATGATTAATCTGTAACAACTCTTTCTGAAGTAATGTTAATGCAAACTCTGTGGGCTAACTTTCTAGAGAGGATTTCTCCTAGAAAGTAGACTTGTATTTTTCCTTTTCTTCACAAAGTGAAAATGCTTGCTGAATCAGAGGGCATGGGGATAGGAAATATCTCAGTATCACTGAGTGCAGATTTCCTGAAGGTGATGTTCCTTTGATGTGTGAGTGTGGGAAGAGGTCTTACTGGAATGACCTCTGTGGGATGTTGGGCACTTTTCAGAAAATCGCGGCCTAGGGTAGAGGATGCTCTGGTGTGGCCTCCCGATCCCCACTTCAGCACAGAGATATTGATCACCCAGCTTCCAGGAGCATTTCCTTCCTTTGGCTTACAGACAAATCTGTCTGCAGGAGTTGTCCTCCTCAATCAAGGTTGCACATTTGGGGCAGCCAGCACCCCACGCTCGCTGGTGCAGAGGACCAGGGGCCGTGGACCACTCTCAAGGACAGGCAGCTCCAGGCTTCCTGCGGGGTTGGCTAACATCTTTCTTGAGCCTGCATCGAAGCTCAGCTTCCTCCTCCATCCATCGTTTGTTCTGCACCCCTTACAGATGTGAATCCCTGGGAATTTCTGCCTACAAATCTCATCTCTGAGTCTACTTCCCAGAGAACCCGACCTAAGACACATGAGTACAAGTCTCCTGGTCCCCATCGCATTAAATCATCCGTGTTACTTTGCAATTGAATTTTAGTCACCTACCCACCACTCCTTCCTGCATCTTTTGTCTTTTTCTCCTCTTGGTCTGTCCTTGATATTTAAGGGCTGCCTACTGTGGACTTTGCTGTCTCTCTTTGAGACTGGTTGAACACACACACATACACATACAAAGCACTGAGTTTTCTGTGCTCCAAGGCACTTGAGAAATTCTCAGTTAAATCTAAGTCATTGCAGGAGTTCTCAGAGTCTTTAAAATGCTCACATAACATACAATTAATCATTTTAAACCATACAGCCCAGTGACATTTAGTATATTTATAGTGTTGTCCAACCACCACCATTATCTAGTTGCACGTAGTTTTCATCACCCCAAAAGGAAATCCTGTATCCATTAAGCAATCACTTCCATTGCCCCTCCTCCCAGCCCCTGGCAACCACCAATCTGCTTTCTGTCTCTATGGATTTGCCTAATTTAGATATTTCATATAAATGTAATCACACAACATAATACACAACATAATATGTAAACTTTTGTGTCTGGTTTTCACTTAGCATAATGTTTTTGAGGTTCAACCACATTGTAGCATGTATCAGTACTTCATTACTTTTTATGGCTCAGTAATATTCCATTGTATGGATAATACCACATTTTGTTTATCTATTCATCAGTTGACGGACATTTCAAGTTTTCATCTTTTGGTTATTGTGAAAAAACAAAAAAGCACAAAATGTTGTGCTGTTTTGAACATGTGTGTACTAGTTTTTATTTGACTGCCTCATGCCTTTTGGGTATATACCTAGGAGTAGAATTGCTGAATCAGATGATAATTCTATGTTTAATTTTTTGAGAAACCAAAACCCCTTTTAAAAATCATATTGATACTAGGACACTTAAGGATAATACAGTCTAAAAAGTGTATTCTGGACTAATTCACTTTGAGGTGTTAATGGTTAGTTGTGAGTTAATGTGTTTTAACCTTCCGAATTATTTGACGCTTCAGAAAATTTTAACCAAAAGCCTTGAATTTGCAATAATAGAATTTTAGGGCCTAGATCTGCAAAGGGGAGATAGTTTTGAGAAAAGATGTCTTTCAGCAGTCCTTCTCGTATAATTTCATGCCAAGGACGACTTATTCCTCCTATGTTTTGTAATACTTTTCCTTTAAGAAGTTAAAGTGAGTCTGATGGTGGTCACTTGAGTAACATCTGTGTCATTCATATCTATTGAATAAGGGGTGACTGTTCTGATGTGACTAATTCAGCCTGGAAGAGGAGTTATTAAAACCAAATAGAAATAAAAGAATAAGAAATTTAATTTAAATTTTATCCATTTCTGAACTCTTAATTTTTCTTTATCTTATCTTTATTATGATAAAAATTTGTAGAGGGCGAGAAGACAATTTTGGCTTTATATTTTTCTGTAGTGTTTAAACATTGGTAGTAGTCTTTTGGGTACTTTAGAGGAACAAAAATATAAATATTGCCATGATACACAAAATTAGCTCTAATAACATAATAATATTTGTGTTTATTATTGAAATAATTTTATTATATATGTAACATATAACACATGTGGATATCCTGGCCTAGGCAAGCCTCTTGCAGGATAATGTGAGGATTAGGTGGACCTGAGCTGACATTGTCATGTGTGAATTTTCCCAGTGGTCGCTGTTCCGTAACCTATGCCATGTGTGTCGTGCAATGTGACTTGAACTCTAGAATACAACAGTGGAGACCTGGATGGTCCCCAGCTTGCCTCATGTGGGGAGGCATTGAAAGAGAGAGTATCCGTGAACTATAAACGTACCACGTATTTTCAGTTTGTAAGAAATATAAGGAAATCAAGGAAAACATTAGTACTTGAGCAGAACACTTCACAGAGTAATGTGGACAAAAAATGTCACCTTCCATATCAGCTAACAAAGGATGTTGGGGCCATCAAGCCATCAGCCACTGCAGCTGCCTCTGGCTGTGCACCCTGAGGGGATTCAGGATGGAGAAAAAACGGGATACTGACCCTGGATAGTTAAGGTGCATATCAAAGGGGTGATTTCAATAAGCCCAGACTCTTGCATCTTCCCATACATAGAAAAGCACTAAATTCATTAACTTGAGATGTCTGGTTTTCTTTAATTAACAGTAATCTTTCGATGTTCAGATCACCTGGGTTTTTTGTTTCAAAACCCCCCATATATCCTGGCTCCTCTGTTACTTCTTCGGAGCTCTCCCTCAGAGCTATCTGAGAGGCTGCATCTCGGGCTCAAGAACTCAGAGAGTCCCTGGAGTAAAATATAACTCTCCACTTTTAGGTTGTGCTTATTTTTTTTTTTTTAGTCGACTGTAAGATATTTTTTGATGTTCATGACAGCACAGCAGCCCTAGTGACCTGGCCATTTTGCTCCTCGGAAGTGTTTCCTTTGAGGCTCATACTTTATTGTCTCTGCCATTCCCCTGCCTCCCTCTGCTCTCGCTGTGACTAGATCTCAAGCTCAGAACTCCTGGAAAAGATGATCAATTAACTGCCATCCAATTAAAAACTCCTTGGGTGGTGTTCTCTCACCTGACCCGTGGGGATTCTCTGGGAGTGATTTCTAGTCCAAATAACTATTGTTAGAATCAAATGGCCTCAAGTATGGCAATTTTATACAAGGAGCAAGACTGGTTTTCTAGTAAAACCGATGGGTGTGGCAGCCTCTTCCAGTGTCATGTGTTTTACTCTAGTACAGGCAGCACGAGAGGGTTCAGATGCCATATTATCCAAACCAGGATGCATTTGAGAGTGAAAGGAGGGAGATATTAAGAATAGACTGAAGACAGACATAGAAAAAAAACGTGTGGTTACCAAAGGGAGGAGGGAAGGGAACAGAGACAAATTAGGGGTATGGGATTAACAGACACACACTACTATATATAAAATAGATAAGCAACAAGGACCTACTGTATAGCACAGTGTTTCATAATAACCTGTAATGGAATATAATCTGCAAAAATACTGAATCACTTTGCTGTGCACCTGAAACTAACACACTATTGTAAACCAACTGTACTTCAATTTAAAAACAAAAACAGAAACAATAGAGTGAAGGGATAAGCCAGCACTGTCCTGGCCAAACTGGGTTGTATGTCACCTTACCTACAGCAAAAACTTGATAAATAGCGGATTGAGGTTCGTATACTGAGGCCGCCATAAACCAGTGGTGTGCTTGGAGTTAGCCATATTTTCTCTGTAAGGTGCATTCTCCTGTCTATAAACGTGAGTGTCATGGTCTCCTCTAGTATTCTATGGTTCTAACATTTTTCTGCATCTTTATAATTATTTCTTCAATGTCTGGCTTCCCCGTTAGCAGCATGAGGGCAGGATTCTGCCTGTCTTTTCAGCCACGTATCTTTGTATTTATCTCAGTGTTTGGCTTATGGTAGGCACTCACTCACTCTTTTTGCATGAGAGAATAAAGGGATATACCCAAGAGCATCCGGTAATGCCAGTATCTGCTTTATAGTTAGAATATTCTGGAGAAAGTCGTCACATACTTAGCTTGCTCTTATTGACGGCCAGTAGTAATAACATCCAGCCCATGTTTGGAAGAGACAGTGTCTCTAAACTTATGACGTTAATTCTCAGATTGCTGGAAATGTTGAGATCAATCATTTCTGTGCTTTAGCTTCAGGAAACACACCCACACACATATTGCTTATCTTACACAAATTGGGACTTAAAAAAATTATTTACTAGGGAGGTTGAATCTTATAGACACATTCATTCATTAACTCATGCATCAAATATTTATATAGTGCCTACTACAATACTATATCAGGCACTTTTCAAGCACTGAGGATACATAGGTGATACAAAAATGCTCCCTACTAACACGGTGGGGAGAAACAAGAAAAATAGTAAACTAATGAAAATTGGTATATATCATTTTTGTAGTGATAGCGTTTTCAAGAAAAATAGAGCAGATTATAGAAGGCAAAAAGTTTGGGTGGTGAGGAAAGGCCTCTTTGAGGAAGTAACATTTAATTCAAAACCTGAGGGACGATAACAACTAAGCTTTGTAAAGAATTTCAGGAAGAGAATGAATACCAGGGAGAGGAGTGGCATGTGCAAAGGCCCTGGGTGGGACGTGCTCGGATACGGATATGCAGGAACTGCAAGAAAGTGGGTGTGTTCAGAGCAGAGCAAGACACATAGGGTGTCAAGAGGTGAGATCAGAGGAGAACTTGTGACGATCATGGCGTGGAGTTTGGATTTTATTTTAAGAGGAGTCACATGATTTCATTTCGATTTTTAAAAGGTAACTTTTTCAGGAGGAGGGGTGATAGACTTAGGGAGACAAGAGAGGAAGCAGGGAATCAGTTGCAAAGTGACTGCAACAATTCATGTGAGAGATGATGGAGCTCAGGAGGAGAGGTTGGCTTTGGGATGTCTCATGAAAGGAGAGCAGGGGTGGGGGGGGTTGCCGATGGATTGGGTGTGGGATGATAGAGAATTAGGTGAATCAAGGGTGATTCCGAGGGTTTTGCCCTAAACCACTGGAAGACGGCGATGTGGTGACATCGCTTGCAGAGGTGGGGAGGCAGGGGATGTGAGGGGACGTGAGCTTCAGGGTAAGAGTGAGTGGGTGATCAAAGTCTGTCTGTGCGTGAGTTTAAGATGCTGGTAGATGCCGAAGTGCAGATGTCAGGTTGCCTGTTGGTTATACCAATATAGATTTTATAGGAAATATCAGGGCCAGTGAAGTGATTTGGGAATTCATCAGGATAGAGGTTATAAAGCATGGAATTGGATAAGGTCACTGGGGTCTGAGTAGGAAAGACAGGAAAGAAAGACAGAGTTGTGAGACTTGCTAGCAACAACAGGAGGAGGGGCAGGACCCAATAAAGGCTTTTTACAAGGGTCACGCAGGAAAGAGGAAAACCTGGAGGAGGTGGTGTCCAGGATATCAAGAGAAAAAAGCACTTAGGAAGGAGGAGTCCGGCTCAGTTGTGTCAAATGCTGAACTTGACACAACTCAATTTCAAATGCTTCAGTTTGAAATTGAAGATGTATTGAATGACAACACCTGCTCCCAAGGCTAAGCTTAACTGTGCAAATAAATCAGAGTATTTTTCTCTTTTCGATGAGAGAAGAATCATGATACATTTTTCTCCACCTGTTTGAATACTGTGTGAGGAGACATTTCCCTCAATTCTAGCCAATAAGCATAGGAGGAAGATGTGGATTCGTGAAATTTACGAAAGCTAAGCTAACATTTATAGATTTTCCAACTGTGTGCAGCGCCGTCTTCTGAGAAGCTGCAAAGGACATTGCATTCTGCGCTGTCTAATTTATAATTGAGTTTTTAAGTAACTTTATTTTCTCTTCCAGAGCCCTATTTAGAGTACTAAGAAAAGCTGTCCTTTGTCTAGGCAAGAGAGAGTTTAATATCCCTAATTTGGCTTCTTTTCTTCAGGCTTCCGTCATTCTCTGTTTATTTTGGAGCTTTCTGAATCGAATGTCCAGGGTCAGTGTCTGTCACTTGACCTGAGGGCAACAGCAGCTTTTCTGTGTTTTGCTTTCCGCTTTCCACAGAAAAGGAAAAGATGACAATAGATTTGCCTCTTCCTCTTCAGCTTCAGGTCTTAGGATGACAAATGGGGGGGCAATATTTCAGATACTTCTAAGGTAATGGATCCTTCAAGCCTCAGGAATGTCAAGGCCTTACTAGCTGAACATCATTTCAGGCAACTCAAATAAGACCTTCAAGTTTCCATTGATGTGGCCTGGGGACCTGATGGGGAAACTGCCCGACAAAACTAGAGGCTGGAGGCAGCTCTCCCAGTGTCAATGGCAGGAGTATCTCTAGAGGAAAAGGAAAATGCTCTATAGGTGTTCAGTCTGTCCTTCCATTTTTGCTCTAGGACTGAGAGACAGTTTGACTCTGTCCCACCTCTGCTGCAGCTATGTGACCTCGAACATGCCCCTCCATCCCTCTGAATTCCATTTACTGTATTTGTAACACCAGGTTCGTATGTGCATGTAAGGGTCAGCATCAAAGTGAGGTTTTGTAAACTGATAATTACTGCAAGAATACATAATGTTATTTTTTATAACATCCTAAATCCTAGACGTCTCAACATATTTTATAAAGTAATCCTTGCTGCTGTTGTACTTTGCTCATTATGTTTCCCAGGGTTTAGTTAAATTTAATTACCTTTCTTACAGTTCTGACTCTCTACTCAAGCCACTGCCCCCTTCATCACTGTTCAGTAAGTACCTGCCCTGCCCCTCACCCCTAACAAGACAACTGGGAGGCAACTTAACCCGTTCTTCACCCTACATCAAAATGGTGACAAAGTGCAGATAATTCTATCATCTCCTTACAATTTTTTAGTTCCTTCCCCTGCTTTGTCCATCCTCATTATTAGGATGACCCCAAGGTCAATGGCATCATCAGAGCCCACTACTCTGTTTTTCTAACTGCCTTTATCACCCCGGCTTCTTATCTCCAGATCCATTCTTCATACAGCAACCTTAGAGTGAGCCTTCAAACCAAACCCAAACAGAATCCAGGAATGATCCACGCACTCCCCAGTTAAACACCCACAAGTGGCTCCTCAACCCCAACACCCTGGCACGTTCTTCCAGATTTTCCATGGGAAGTTTTCTCCCAGCATCTTCACACATGGCATGCCCTTTCAACCCTCGTCCCAGATCTCCAGGCAGGCTCAGGGCCTTGCGCCGCCTTGACCAACACGTGGGTTTCCGCCTGTCCCCGCTCACACCGTCTACACACTGCCCTGCACACCTGGTCATCAGGCTTCTCCCCTTTTGAGTTTCTGTGTTATGACTCTACACAATCTGTGTTTTTTTTTTTTTTAAATGAAGTATAGTTGATATACAATGTTGTTAGTTTCAGGTGTACAGCAAAGTGATTCAGTTATACATACATATACATACATATATATATACACACATATATATTCTTTTTCAGATACTTTTCCAATATACGTTGTTGCAAGATATTGAGTGTAGCTTCATGTGCTAAACAGTAGATCCTTGTTGTTTATCTGTTTTATATACAGTAGTGTGTATCTGCTAATCCCAAACTCCCAATACACAGTCTGCTTTGATTGCCCTTCTCTGGCCCCTTGCTCCAGCCAGAATTTACACTTCTTCCATGGTTGTATCTGGCTCACCCTTCTCTCTCAGCCCCTGAAACATAGCACTTCAGGTAAGTGTTCACATGAGTGTCTCCTTCAATGTAGACACCACGTCCTATTTGTCTGATTCATTGTTTTATGCAAGCATCTAGTGTAGAACCTTGTGATCACTCAGTGTGAAGGAAGGAAGGAAGGAGGGGAGGGAGGGAGGGAGGGTGGGAGGGAGGGAGAGAAGGGGGGGAGGGAGGGAGGAAGGAAATTTCTTAAAAACATTTATATTGCAAGTTACATGTACTCCTGATATATAAATAAATGAAGTCTACCCATCAATCAACCAACATTTTTTCTTCGAAACATTTATTTAACCATATTTTACCCAAATTCAACTATATTTGAAGCAGCCCTTGGTAAAGGTGGCACCATTCTTGTAATGTCTGTGCTTTTCCCCGAGCTTGAGCCTCTGCCTCCGGAACCTCTGCTTCTGAGGCTGCAGCTGCTGAGAGCAGAGCTTGATAAGCAGGATGCCAGGACCCCATCTGGAGTCCACAAAACCCAGGCCAGCCCTGCTCCCAGGTCTGCCTCTCCTTTAGTCCAGCAGCATTCACTCAAGAGTGTGTGGGCCCCGACATCCTCACTCTGTGTATTATTGCAGGTGCTGGAGGCAAAGCCGAGCACCTGCTTCTCACATTTGAGAGGATTTGAAATAAAAGGTCTGTTCTGGGAGTGCCCCCAGGAAGCCTCAACCAGACCACAGAAAATTTACATCCAGAGATCTCTGTTGCCGTGGGTCTCAGTGACCTGCAGGAACTGGTTGGACCCGTATCTTCCCAGCTCCGCATCAGTGATGGCAGATCAGTGGACTGGAATGGGCCATAGTGAGAGTGTTTTTAGCACAGACACTGCATAGACATCGGGGCTTTTCTCTTTTCTGCAGAGTGAGTTTGACAGTACAGCACCTTCCCGACCCCATCCTTCCCTTCCAACGCCCCTCCGCACTCCCAGCCCCCTCCCCAGTCCACCCTTGAAGAGCTGTGTTCCAAACGAAACACTTGTGAGAAACACAGAGAACGTGTGTGTCCACAGGAAGATTTATTTTTTCCTTCACCTTCATGCAGGAAGTTCCTCTGCAGAGTTTTTTAGACAGAAGTGCTGAAAGACCACATCCTCCTGGCTGCTCACTTCAGGTTTACATGGCCATTGTTTGCTAAGAAGGTGTTGAAATCTTCCTAGAACACAGTCTATTAAAAGTGATCATGAAAAAAATCTCCCTTAGCAGACCACAGTTATAAGCACACACACACACACACACACACACACACACACACACACACACACACACACACACACACACACACACACAGAGTCTTTACCTCTTTCCTCTTCTCTCTTTCCCATCTATGAACTCCCTGAGACCACTCAAATAGGAAAAGTTTTGAAATTAAGAACATAAGTAGTTCACAGGCCTGCAACCCAGCCCTGTGTTTGAGGAATTTTATGATTGCTTTAGGCTCTCTTCTCTCTCTGAAGTGGTGCCTTTAGAAGGGGCTTTATTAAGATGCTAATGAGGCTTAAACTTAAAGACCCTTCATTTTCACAAGACCCATCCCAAATTACAGTGTGTTCACGTACTCACAGGTCTTTCAAAAAAGTACAAAGGTAAGATTTTTTTTGCGTTATTTTTCTTAAAAAATGTCTGCCATGTTATATGAATTTCAGCCCCCCCAAAACTAGAGCCACCCCTGAGGGTTATTTGACATTGGTTTTGCCTAATTTATTTGAAGTCACAATCTCGCTTCCAACCCCATCCTCCTCATTAACTAATTTCCCGTCCTCTGTCCCTCCTTCTAATAAATTCACACGGAAACCTCTATGTTATAAAGTTGCTGTTTTTAAAGGTCTGTGTTATTATCAAGAAAAAGAAAATGGATATTTATTTAACTTCTAAAGGAAAAACATAAACTTATTGGCAAAAAAGCTTAGAGCTCAGCCATCTACGGGTTTCACTGGATCTAAAACCTACCTCCCCAACCTCCCCAGCCCATCGCCTACAAGTCAGTCTCCTTCCTTAGCCTGGGTACCTTTTCCTTGTCCTGAAGTTCATCTCATCTCAGGGGCCATTCGCAGATTAAGGGCCCCTCCTGTGAACTACCACTGAACTTGAGTTTCACCCTACACAGCACTTACCACCCATTAGAAATGGACTTTTCACACCATTAGGGCATGAGTTCTAAGGGCCAGCACAGGTTGTGTACATCCCTCCTGTGTGGCTGGCACAAAACCAGCCCTCCGTACATGTTTATTGAATAGATACACGAATGAACAAAATAATACTTTTCTGAATTAGGAGTCAGAGTATCCAAACTCTGGTTGCATCTCTGCTGCTAAATAGCTTGAGAACACTGAACAAACCCATAATTTCTCTGGACCACATTTTCCACATACAGATGTCAAAAGCAGGGATCCCAGGTGGGCTCCAAACTGAGATTATCTTTAGCATCTCATATATCTGGAGCCAGTCCTCAGAAGAAGGAATGAGATTCCTCCTAAGAAAGACCACATCCTAGGGAAAGACAAGGTAGCTGCAGACAACTCGGTTCAGTGGTGGGCTGGTGTTGAGGAGGGCTGGGGGTCTTGAGCATCCTTGGGGCCTGTCTCTCCAATGATTCTGTAGCCCAGGCCCCGTGGACGTGCATTATGAACAAGTAAAGAAAGTTTGTTTTCCATTTTTTAAATACTAATTGCTTCAGTGGGCTTTGGGGTCTCAATGTCTTGGCAGCATTAATATCAAGAGTTTGGGCAGAGACAGAGTCTGGCACTTGTGGCCTTGGGAGGTGATGGCTTGGCAGCATTAACAGCAATGAGGGCATCTTGGTGGGCACTGGAGTCGGGCAGCCTCTCTTGATAATGTAAAGAGCCAAAGACACAGTCACAGAGAGATGGAGCAAAAGAGAAGGAAAACAGCAGACACTTAGTATCATAAGAAGACAATTCACAGAGTGTGTATCTCAAACACCCTAGACATTCGCAGAACTCTACGGAAGGAATGTAAAGAGGGCTCTGTGTCTCCCCAAAGCAGAGACATGTGCATTTATTGTTATTGTGTGAACCTCTTTTTACTCCAAGGTCTGGACTGGAATATGATTGGGGCCTTTATCTGGAATTCACAATTATAAAAGATTATCGTGACCCAAAGAATGTGATACATGTTCACTCCTCAGATATTAGTAAACCGAACAAAATTAATAAGTCTCATCATGGCTATGAAATTGGGAAGTTAAGTTCAGGCCTATTTTTTCTTTTCCCAATGCAGTAGAAAGGCTTTGGAATTGTCTGGCATCCTAACTCTCATACATGGTTGAATGAGTCAAGTTACCTAGCTTATCTGATCCTCAGTTTCTTCACCTGGAAGATGGGATAATAACATCTACTCTGCAGGGGTGTTGGGGAAGGGACTCGATATACAGACCACCTGGGTGAGTGCCTGGCCCTCAGTGGGTGCTTAATAAACATTACTTCTCTCTCTCTGGCTTCATCTTCATTCATTCATAAAGCTTCTTCCCCAATTCCAAGCTAATAGAGGTTCAACAGAGAGAGGACAAGGGCAAAAGGAAATAAACTTCATGTGGTTCCAGAAGTTTTCTTTTGATGCCCATGACATTTTTAAGGGACTGAAGAGTCTATGAAGTATAGAAGAAAAGGAAAGGTTTGGCTTCTGCTTACTGAAAACAATTCTGTGTTCCGTTTAACTTCAACCTCATTCTAGCTCCCTTTCCATCGAGACCTTATGCTCACCCTTCAGTTGCTGGCAGTTTGAGCCTGTGGTCATTGTCGCCAACATATCGAGACTATAGGTCCTACAGGAATCATCTCAGAGCCTGTGAAGAGCTCACTGGTGTTTTTTCTTTCTTTTTCTGTGTTTTGCTAGTATAATATTCATGTATATGTATAGGCTCTTGACTATCAGTTGATTTTATTGACTTATTAAAATTAGTAACTGTGCCACACACATACCAGAGAAGTTCCCAATAGAAGTATAAGTCTAGGGCCATAGTATTCCATTCCCAGTGAACCCTTGCAAAGCATATTCCTACATGCAAATATTTCTATAATTATGCAGATCTTCCTTTATCAGCAGTTGCTTGATTGTGTCCTGGTGAGTGGTCTGGAGCAGGTATGAGCTTGTGTGTGTACACACACAATAAGGTATATAACACATTGTAGTGAATAGAATATGATTTTTGGACTGTGGGAGACCTGTGTTTAAATTCCATGTCCACTACTCACTAACTCTGTGACCTTGATCAATTTACTTAACTGCTCTAAGCTTCAGTATTTTTAATTTAAAAATGGGATTTGGAGGATTTATGCACAAACATAGCACCCCAAAGATGGTAGCTATGCCATTAATATTCCAAATATAATGAATAATGAAGCAGTATATAAATATTACATACAACATTGTTAACAAACAGGTTTTATGAGAAACTTTTCAAAAATACTTGTTGAGATCTGTTGATAATAAAGGCCACAGAGACAGCCAAAAAGTTTTCACAAATTTTCCAATTATCAAGGGAAAAGTGAGGCAACTCAGTAAAAAAGTTATTGCTTTATCAGTCCTTTCCAATTCAGTCATTGGGAGTTAACAGTTAAAACAATATTGATTCATCATATTTACTGAAACTCACCAGTAGAGATCCTCCTGGACCTTTTATCTTTCCAGGAGGAGCTCTGTCTTAGCACTGTTGCCTCTTCCAAAAAAATGATCTGGCAAAAAACAATATCCTACCTAGAATTCACAACATTTCTTCATTTGTGAAAACAAATAAACAAAAAAGTTCATTTCCTCCCAAATTTTCTTAGGATGCTTTCTCCTGATTTATCTCCTAGGAGTCAATTTTCCCATGCCTTCTCTACTCTTCCACGAGGGAGCTGGCCAATCCTTCCCCAGATGGGAGTGAAGCCTTTGAGGGGCATTGTAATGTCACCTGGATGTCTCATGATCAAGTCTGAAAGGATTTGATCAAACTCTCCATGGGAATTATTTCTGGAAGATGATTCTATAAGTGATTAAACAATTCTCATTAAAAAAAAGTATCTATATTTTCCAGTTTTTTTACAACAAATATTTATTACTCATGAGATAAAACACAATGAAAGTTAAAACAAAAAGTGTGGTGATGTCAAGGTTGCAGCCAGATACACTTTTCTCAAAGTTTGTTACTGTTTTCATCTTGAGTTGCTCTTATGGGCTTTTCACTTGCCATATACTTAATTTTCCCAAGCATATCCACTCATTCTGCCCATTTACCATTGAGAAAGCAAAGTCCAGAGAGTTTAACAAGCTGACCTAAGTCTCAGAGCTAGGAAGAAGCAGTGCCATGATTTGACTGTTATTGAATTAAGAGCCTTATCATTTTTTTTTTTTTTGGCTGAGCCACACGACACGTAGGATCTTAGCTCCCCGACCAGAGATCAAACCTGCGCCCCCTGCATTGGCAGTGCGGAGTCTTAACCACTGGACCACCAGGGAAGTCCCAAGATCCTTATCTTTTAACATCTACAAGTAGGTAGCAATGCAGGAATTTGAACTCAGGTCTGTCTGAACAAAGTCTATATTTTTCACTACTATTACTCCTTCAGACATCTTCCCAAGGCGAAAAACCCAGAGTCTGATCAATGTGGTTTCTTTCTGTAGACACAGTTAACAGGAAAACAAAAATGGATTTTTTCCCTGACAATCGAACGTCCATTTCTTTTTCCTGAAACTGATGGATTTATAAGATCCTTGGCTATGTTCATGACTCTTTACTGAAAGGGCCCATTCTAAACCCAGAACATCGATAAAGTGTATCTTCATTTTGAAATTTGTAAGGAAGCTTCCAAAGATACTAAATGACAAGATAATATGAGGGAGATGTGGCAGACAGGTAACACAGAGAGGCAAAAATAAGGCAAATTAACACAAGCATGAAATAATACATTTGCCACTAGCAAGTAACTAAAGAAGAAATGACTTAAAATAACTTTTAGTAGTGCTTAATATTCTAAATTTTTGTAAGCAGAATTTGAAACTCCTAATTTTCATTGGGTTACAATTTAATGACCATTAAGTACCTTCTAAGTCAGTTACATTTTGACTTCCTTTGAGTTTTAAAAACTTGTCCCCCAAACCTTTCCTTTCCATGCTTGTATTTCCCCTCCTCAAACTTTGGTTTTGCATTAAAAAAAATCTTCTGTTTATTTTCATTCAGTTCAGGGTGAGAGACAAGGGATTATTTCTGTCTCGTGAGGTTACAGCACCAGTGTCAAGTTTAATTGAATGACTGAGGAATGAATCGAATGGCAGCAAATATGAATTAGCCCAACTGCCAAGGAGCAGATTATAAAACTAGTCATGTGATTTTAAAGCAGTCCCAGGTTTCAATTTTGGAAAGCTGGATTTAAGAGTAACTGAAATCAATGCCTAAGGACAGAAGGAGGAAGAATAAAGTCTTACCTGTTCTGCCTTCATCATATTAAATTTCAAACCCACCAGCCCCAGCCTCAATTTCAGGCAAAATTAGCTAGAAAGCTTGAGAATGGGACATTCAGGGGTCTGGAGGAATTGACAAAGAAGGGAGAACCAAACTCATTGGGTCAAACTGTGCAGAGATGGATGGAGAGTCCACACCGCCAACTTGAGAAGTGTCCCTGTTCCCCTCTGAAACCCATCAGACCTGGACAGAGAGATGCTGGATTTTATTATTGTTTATTCCTGACCTAGAGCCAAAATAAGCCCCCAAACTGAATATCCAGCTTTGCATCTAAGGCATTTTGGTGTCTCCACTGTGGCAAAGGAAAACACGTTTTTTTCCTGTTGCTATGTATATTGGCAATTATCCTATCCAAAGAATTGTGCTCCAAGAACTCTGGAAACACCTGCCAGCAGAAAACTTGGGAGCTTTGTTTAAACAAGTGGACCTGCCAACTTTCCAGTACTGTTGACTTTGCAGGACTGAAAAACGTGGACTATTTTAAAACCTACTTGATGGATAACAGGAACTGGGTCATGGAGATGAGGCACGGAATGTGCCTAGAATGATGTTTATCTTTTTTTTTTTTTTAATTTAAATATTGCGTAGTCTGAGCCTTCTGCAAGAACACACAGAGTTCATCTCCCTTCAGAACTGAACCCACCATATGCCTGTGAATGGGGAGAATGCTTGGGCCGAACTCAAGATATTTGGCAAAACAGAGTTTCCAGGAAACACTGTGGTAATCCAAAGCACCAAATCCAAAGCACCAGGCTCTCTGACATGTACAGGCATCAAAATGATGTCCTTTAGGTTATCATGAATTTGTAGATTTCTTTTGTAGTATCTTCTGTAACGTATTATCAGTCACCCAGTGTGGACACTCTTAAGTCTTAGTGAGCAATTTAATTCCAAGTCTGAGTCCTAATTGGACTCTCATATGACAAACGGTTCCACTCTCCTCTCCCCCTGTCAAGTTGACTACTATAGGTGCTTGCCCAGTAGGCAAGATGCTTTCTTGAGTAGAAGATAAAGGCATTTGGATGTATACATCTTAATGATTGGCAAAAAAAAATGCCATGCTCAGGACAATAGCATTTAGTGGCATTTGTTTTCATTCCAACAGGCAGTGCATGATTGTTTGAGAGTAACCGAGGTGAGCAGAAGAGGTGGAAAGGATGCCAAGTCCTCACCTTGCAGGGTGTAAGGTGGTCCCATTGAACTTCAGCTGTTTCCCTGGCTAAGCATGACATGGTGAAGTTTTTTGGAGGGACCAATGCTGCTACTCCAAAGGTTCATCGACCTGAGGATTCTGGTCTGCCTTTGTGTAATTGGAAGAGTGTTGAAAACCTTCTTCTCAATGTGTCCATCTTCTGACCTGCCATGAAAGTCCTAGCATTTTGAGTTATTCCTTCAGATTAAGTTTCCTTAGGAAAGTCACTTTGCATCTTAGATCCTCAGTTTTCTCATCTACAAAATTAGGGAATTAGACTATGTATCATTTAGCTATCACCATGGTAAGACTTTATACCGAGGGTCCACAGGTCAATTCTGCCCCACCTGCCATTGGCTAAAGCAAGTCACATAAGCAACCCCAGAGCCATGGAGTGTGGAAATATGCCCCATCCATGAAGAGGCCATGGCAAGGGTGTGGGACAGGGAGGGAATTGGGGTCAATAATTCAACCTACCACAGACTGGCTTGGTGGGTTCTAAACTTTTGGGTTCTTATTGCTGTAAAAGAGAGTTCTCAAATACATTCGTTACAGGATCCCCAAATTTAAAACATATAAAGCTACAACCATTCTGCATGGCCTCTAGGGAATTCCTCGGGCATTGGATTTAAAACTTAGCCCATATAAGTCTCATGCTATGAGCTTGTACAAATTAAGGTCCTGTGGCCTCCTGTAAGATATTCTGATATAGGAGAACTGAGATGGGGGTCTAGGAAATTTCATTTTTAATTAAAAGACTCCAGATGATTTGGATGCCAGGGCTTTGTGGAACCTGACTACTCGAGGATCCCAGGGTTCTAAGTAGCACCTCTGTTTTGACAGCACATGTGAGTATCAAGTACCAGCACTAATTTACTGACTACCAGCACTGCTTTACTGAATCGGGTGATATATGTCAGCTGAAATATATTACTGTTCCAATCCCAGTTGATGCATTTGGCAGGGACAACAGGTCCACAAGCCAGTAGAGGATGTGGAAGTGGAAAAGGAGCAAAGGCATCTTGTCAAGGTATGAATGTCTCAGATTTTGTTTTCAACAACAATCCTAAACAGTAAAGGCAAGTGAGGGTCTTAAGCATTGTTTCCAGAAGGTCAGAGTTAATATGCAGTTATCCCTGGCAGTGGGAAACTCAAGCAAAAACTCAGTCATTTGATGTATCATTCAGCATCCCACCAGAGAACAGGAAAACAGAACCAGTAGGATGGGATCCTTTTCTTTTTTCTCTCTCTTTATCACTCTATCTTTCTATCTATCTATCTCTATTTCTATCTCTATCTACTTTCCCAATTGGCAGATGTGGGGCTTGGCTCTACATATCTGAAATCCATAGGGCAGGCTGGAACTCGGGCAGGATCTGACACTGCAGTCTACAGGCAGAATTCCTTCCCTGCCAGGGCAACCTCACTTCGGCCCTTAGAGCCTTTCAACTGATTGAATCAGGCCCAACCAGATTATGGAGGATGATCTCCTTTACTTAAGTCAACTGATTGTAGATGTGAATCATATCTACAAAACACCCTCATAGCAACACCTGGATTTGTGTTTGATTGAATAACTGGGTACAGTAGCTGATCCAGACTGATACTTAATATGGACCATCAAGTTGAGGATTCTTCTAGATTTGTGTCACATTTTTATGTTACTTATATTCCTACTAAATATTTTTTATTAAGGTAACTCATTTCCTTCTAATTTTAGCCTCCTCCTAAGCAATAATAACTATGAACTTCCTGACGTGATCTGCTAGTTACGTAGATTATAAAAATACTAAAATTAATTATAACTATTAAAATGCCACCTTAAATAATTCACCATACCCTCTTGGAAATGCTAGACTAGTTCATCAAATCACCTGCCACAGAGCTGGGTTGAAGAGTTTGCTACGAAAAAAGAAGGAATTTTGATGAGCAAAGGAAAGTCTTCAGTCAGTTGCTCAACCTTGGCATGCATGGCAAAGTCCAAGAAGATATTTTCTGTTAGAGAAAGCCTTGGTCAAAGCGCATGTGTGAGTGTCTGGGGAGTGGGACTGAGACACCTCTGCTGAGGAAGAAGGATGGAAGGATGCTGAGGGCTTTCTGACAGTTTCATAGATTTTTGAAGAATGACTTTAGCTACTTATTATAACTTTTAGAAAGGCTATGTCGCAGAGAGCTTGAAATAATTTATTTCATCAAGCTGAAGTGACAGAAGATGAAAAAGAAATAATCCTTGCCCTTAAAACCCTTATAATCTAGTGGTAAAGAGGAATATCAAAAGATGACTGCAGACCAGTGTAGAATATGCTGCTGGAGGCCTGCAGGGGTGATGAGGAAGGGGGTGAGGCAGTCAGGAGGGCTGCCTGGAGGAGAGGCTGTCTAGTTGAGGCTCAAAGAATGACTGGAATTAGCCTGGTGAACAGGACCTGGGTGTTGGGGATGGGAGGAGCATTCCACATAATGTGGAAGCATGAACAGAATCACAGACTTGAACTTGAATAGTATTTGTGTGTGTGTGTGTGTGTGTGTGTGTGTATTTAGAGGATAGGGCTAGGGTGGATACCATACAGAATCTGCATGACCACTGGTGCCTGAAGCACAAAGCATGGGGGTGGGATGGTGGAGGGGAGGGTAGAGAGGTAGGCAGAAACCAGGTCTTCATGAGAAAGTCCATGATGAAGAGCTTTCTCTTTAGCTGCAGGGAAGTGCTGGATTTCCCAATGGTCAGATCAGGCACATGCTTTAGATACCAAGGAGTCAGAAGAAGGACAATTATTTTATTTTGAAACAGTTTGTACATTTTTTAAGTAAAAAGTAGTTATTTTAGGAAAAAATATAAAGCATTGGATTTTCTTATACTTTACTATTCTGGCATTGCTTTTGTTTTTGAATTACATCTGGCAGGATGGGGGTAGGTGGGAGAGTGTGAGTCGGGTGTCACGACTGCAATGTTATAGCTTTCCTGGATGGGTTTTATGTATTTATTTATTTTGAAATTTTTAATTGAAGTATAGTTAATTTACAATGTTATGTTAGTTTCAAGTGTACAGCAAAGTGATTCAGTTATACATATATATGTGTGTATATATGTACACATTCAGATTTGGATGTGTTTTCTCATATAGTGAACAAAGCCATCCTATTTTAGCAACCTCTCCCATTGTCTTAAGGTTTTTGTTTGCTTTTATTTAGTGGATCTCTGCTGAGAGCATGAGGAAATGTGTGTCAGTGTTTCAGTTTGTCACAGTGATTGGGATTACTGATGGGTTTTAGTGGGTGCAAACCAGGGGTGTTCGTATGGACTCAATTCTGTGCCCCCCCATTCATATGTTGAAGCCCTAGTCTTCAGTGTGAGGGTATTTGGAGATGGGGCCTTTGGGAGAGAACTGGGTTTAGGAAAGGTCTGAGCCCCCATGTGGATTAGTGTCCTTATAAGAAGAGGAAGACACCAGATCTTACTCTCGCCCCCGTGTGAGGACACAGCAAGAAGGCAGCTGTCTACAAGCGAGGAAGACGCCTCTTACCAGATGCTGACATCTTGATCTTGGACCTCCCAGCCTCCAGAGCTATGAGAAATAAATGTTTGTTATTTAAGCCACCCAGTCTGTAGCATTTTGCTGGAACAGCCCAAGTAGACTAAGACAGGTGTCATAATCTTCCAGTGTAATGTGCAGGACAGTCCCACTGTCCTGACTGAGACTTTTTCTGCCCCAGATGCCCAAAGTGAGCCCATTTAAACACTGGTTGTTGGATCTGTACATTTGAACCTGGGGAATGGTCCCACAGGTCAAAGTGTCCGATAAAGCTGAGATCCTTCAGTGCTTGTGGAAGGCTTCTGAAAAATCTTAAGGTTCTACAAGGAAGGAAGAGATGGATAAGGGGTAAGTCTGAGACAGAGGTCAGAGCTCACAGCACCTTGCTGAGTATCTTTACTACCCTCTCACATAGGATGGATATGGAGTTGTCGTGGGAGGACCTGGTATTAGAATACTGGGCAGAGCTGGCTTGAGAAAAGTGATTTTTTAGGCTCATATAAGTTGCAGTCAAAAAAAGAAAAAAAAAACACCTTGGAGGTAAGATGGATGCACTGTCCCACATGTGCCCCATATACTCATAGTGTCTCAAGGATACTGAAATCTTCCTGGTTACAGTTGGTCACATTTGTCTTCAGGAAACTGGGACCTCCAAGTGGTTCCAGTGCAGGAAAGAGGGTCCTTGTAATGGTAACAGAATATCTGTGAATGGGCGGGTGAGAGGAGGGAGGCCAGAGTCCACGCCGGGGGACGTGGTGGGTCCAGTGAACTCTGTCCCCTTTGTGCCTTCAGCCAGGCTTCCTCAGGTCTGCACACACTGTAGGCCTCACTGGACAGGAGGTATTTTGATTCCCTTGGGTAAATCATGTGTTTTAAAGCAAGGAGGGGAGACACTGTCCCTTTGTCAGTCACGCCCCTTCCTTTGGTGACTCAACACGTTACTGAGCAAGGGAGATGGGAAAGGTCCCAAGACATGCGTGCCTTCAGGAGTAGTGATCCTGGCTGACACCCTGCCCCTAGAAACAGCCCCTGGAATTTACAGACCAGAGACTAAAGAAGGGGGCAGAGCAATGGAAGTTTCTTTAGAGTTGCTCTCACCGCGTACACCTCGGGGAAAGTAGAAACGTTTTCTAAGGTAAAAAGAGGGAAAAAGGGACTACACATCATCAGGCATGTTGCTAGAGAACGCCACATCCTGCCGGCCCCAGTTGCCCCCTTGTCAGTGCTGATAAGAGTAACCCATGCTTTTATTTTCTCAAATATCCACAGTAGTTCAAGTGCCCCAGCATCACGTCAAGTTTATTTTGAAAATGCCGAGGTCTCCACGGAGACTTGGGGCAAAGAAACATAATTAAAGGCCTTTATCAATTTTCATATCATCTTGTCCTGGTTTTACATAATGCTCTTGATGAAAGTAGAAAATAGCAGCAAGTAGTTAGTTTCTTCAGATAGAGAATTCTGTGGGGCTAGGAAATTGCATGGCAGCAAGTTTGAGGAGCCATCTGTCCTATGGTCTCTAAGTCCTGAAAGCTCAGAGAAGAGGTTGGCCACTCAGTCCTTTTCCGGTATGTCTCTGCTTGTGGAGGGGGAGGAATGAGGCCAGTTATGCTGTAAAAGGGCCACATCGGTCCTTGCCACTTTTTTCTGCTTCCAGCCCATATACACTTCTGGTGTTTCTTGGCTTCGTTATTCGGATGAGGTACCAGCATCCAAGTGAGCTGAGGGCATCATTTTCAAAGCTGCCCTTTGAGAACAGGGAGGGGGGGATGGTGGCCCAGCCCACAGGAAATGAAGAAACTGATAGGCCAGGTCTTTGGGCTCCACGCTGAGGCCGGAATCAGGACACTTGTTCTTGAGGACAAGAACTACTTTGTAAAGAATAACCAATGTACCCGCAGCCCACAAGGTCTGTGCTTGAGCACAGCCAAGCCCCGAAACTCATTTTTCCATAAATAAGCCTCGGCCTCAAACATAACTCTCTTTCGACGCTCTGGTGACTTCATGGACCAGGCATGCGGGGCGCCCAGATGTATGACTCGCTCAGCCTCATTCACTGGAGAAACTGACCTTGTCCTTTGATTTCGTCTTAGCACAGATGTCATTTGTCAAAGATGCTCAAGGAGGTTGCTTGTCTGTAATTTATCTCTTAGGACCCTGGCTCATTTTGGGGGTGACTGTCCCTTCCCCCCATCACAGTCACACCCTCTCGGGCTCCTTCTCAGGGACCGGGTGTTTCTTTAATAAAAACTCAGACTGCCTCTTCGGGCTTTTGGATATTTCCATACCTAAATGGCTTGGGGGTTTTTATGACTTGTTATGAAAAAAAAAAAAGGAAAAGACTTGCTGTCTTCACTGTAATCTTTTTAATGGAAGATAATTCCAAAGACAAACAGCAGTAAAACAAGCTTATTTTCCTGCCAAACATGATTCACGTTTGATGGGCATGTCTCATCTCTCCTGCTGTTTGAGAGAAAATGGGGTGGCCGCTCAGGAGAAAAGCTGGATCTGAGAAGAAGTGCTTCATGAAATTCAAGGAGTGGAGGGAGGTGCTGAGGCAAGACAGATGTGAGGAAACGACACACTTCCCTAAATTTGACTTGGCTCAGCTCTTTTTGCAGTGGTTTCAGACAGATGGCAGAGGTCAGTCTCATCTTCCATCAGCTGTCAGCCTCTGAGACCATCGTGAATTCCCTTCTAGATGGTCTGCTAGGTTTTCTATAACTCTGGGCACCAGATCTTTTGAATTTTTTTAGGCCATCCTAATTCTCAGTTGCTCTATCCCGTAGTTTCTATAAATATCTTGACTTTTTATGTTTCAATGTTTGTTCAATTCCGATTCTTTATTAAAGGAAAACGTGCATATAAGAACACAAACCTTAAGTGTACATCTTGAGACTTGTACACACGTACACGCATACACAGAACATTTTAAGCCTTCAGTGAGGTTCCCTTTTGCCTCTTCCCAGTTCCAGAAACAGCCATACTTCTGGCTTTTATTATCATCATTTTGCTTAGCCTGTTTTGAACTTCATATAAATGGGACCACACAGTGTGGAGTCTTTTGGATCTGGCTTCTTTCACCATGAGACTCACCCATTGTGTTGGAAGCAGCAGTAGCTTGTTCCCTTTGACATCAGTGTAGTATCCTAATTTATAAATATGCCAGGACTTTTGATGGGGAAACACCTTGGCTTTAATGATGGACAGTTTGGTCACCATACCTACAGGATATCAGACATTATCAAAGAGTGGGACAAAAAGAACAGGGGCATTCAAATATGATAGCGGGGTTCAAACACCCATTGTCTGTGCCATATATTACCTTTGAGCCCTTGGCAAGTTATTTAATTTATCTGAGCTTGCCTTACATGGCAGGGTATGTTTAGTATCTGCTATTACAGAGAAAACTCTGAATGGGATTCTGGGAATTGATTCCAAGGATAAGGGCCCCAAAGATTTCTTATTTCCAGAGACACATACTAGTTATTCACTGTTCATCCAACAAATGATTGTGAAGCAACCACAATATTCCAGGTGCTGTTCTAGAAGCGGATCGGACAGTTTGTCCTCATGACAATTAAGGAAGCTAGATACCAAAGAAGTAGACATTTAATGAACAAGATCATTTTGCTATCAATAAATGTCAGTGTAGAAAATAAAGCAGGCAAAGAGGTAGTGTAGTGGGTGTCAGGTGCTGTTCTAGATCAGGAGGCTGAGGAGACCATGTGGAGGAAGTCATGTTTAAGTAAAGAGCTGACAGTGTATATAATTCACTTATCTAAGTCTCTGGGAAAAGAGACTTGCTGAGGGAAAAGCAAGTAAAAGTCCTCGAGGCAAAAATGAGTTTGGCATATTTGAGGAACAGCCCAGGAACCCCAAGTGCCTAAAGAGAATGGGAGTGGGGTAGGGGGAGTGAAATTGCTTGAGATGAGAGAGGTAGGCAGGGGCCAGACCCTGTGGATCTCCCCCCTCACCGGTAGTGTCTGAAGCTTCTATAGGTGCCTTCTGGGCTACTGGGGTGTTAAATGATGTCATCAGGGTCACTCAGAACCAGAACTGAACACAAGTCCAGGTCTTCTGTGACCTAACTAAATAATATATGTCTCCACTCCATTACCAAAGCTGGGAAATGAATGATTACATGTGAATGACGTTTGACAGCATGCACGTGAATGATTTCTGAGGCTAAAGTTAGTGTGGCCTGTTCTTTGCAGCAGGGGAAGCCATATCAGCCCCTGGGCCGGATCTGGCCTGCTGCCTGTTTTTATAAGGTCCATGAGCTAAAATAGTTTTTACATATTTATATATTTGAAAACATATCAAAAGAGGAATAATATTTTGAGACATGTAAAATTATATGAAATTCAAGCTTGTGTCCACACAGTTTTATTGGAATACAGCTATGCCCACGTGTTTATGAACTTTCTCCGGCTGCTTTAGGTGCTCTGATGGTGGAGTTGAGTAGTTGCAACGAAGACCGTATGACCCCAGAAGCCTAAAATTTTTACTATCTGGCCCTTTACAGAAAGTTTCCTGACCTCTTCTCTGTAGTATAAAACCTGACAGTTCAATAACTGACATACCTACCCTCAAAATATCCAACTTTAAATAATGCAAGGTTTTTGGAAAAATCTTCAGGACAAATAAGTTGCAAAATATACTTTTAGACACCTGAGTTCACCTTCTGTGTAGCTTGGCTGGCTTTAAGCCATTATAGGCACAATAACGATTTTGATTATAGAATATTTGATCTGCACGCCTTCTCTCTATGGGCAATTAGACAGCAGGTCCAGACTCCTGTAGTTTATTAAGGCTACTACTCATATGTCACAGAAAATTCGTGTTAGTCTATACAATCTTGCTCATCTTTCTTTTTTCTATAACAATGGTATTTGCTAGCTAAATGGATCTCAAACGTTGAAAAAGACCAAGCAAGGGTGGATGGTGGGGGAGGAAAGAGGGTGCCATGGACCGAATGTTTTGTGTCCCCTGACAGTTCAGAAGCCCTAACCCCCATGTGGTGGTATTAGGAGATGGGGCCTTTGGAGGCAGTTGTGTTTAGAGGTCATGAAGGTGGGGCCCAATGAGGGGATTAGTGCCCTTACAAGAAGAGTCGGGGACCAGAGCTTGCTGTCTCTGTCATGTGAGGATACAGCAAAAAGGTGGCCTAGAGATGATCATACTAAGTGAAGTAAGTTAGAGAAAGACAAATGGTATATGATATCACTTATATGTGGAATCTAAAAAATTATACAAATGAACTTACAAAACAGAAACGGACTTACAGACATAGAGGACAAACTTATCGTTACCAAAGGGAGAGCAAGGGAGGGATAAATTAGGAGTTTGGGATTAGCAGATACACACTACTATATAAAATAGATAATCAACAAGGACCTACTGTATAGCACAGGGAACTCTACTCAGTATCTTGTAATAGCCTATAATGGAATAGAATTTGAAAAAGAAAATACATACATACACACACACACACACACACACACACACATATACACACACACATATATATATAACTGAAATCACTTTGGTGTATACCTGAAACTAATGCAATATTATAACTCAATTATAGTTCAATTAAAAAAATAAAAAAGGTGGCCTATCCACAAGCCAGGAGGAGGGCCCTCACCAAGAACCACATCTGTCGGCACCTTGATCTTGGGCTTCCCAGCCTCTAGAACTGTGAGATATAAATGTTTGTTGTTTACGCCACCCAGTGTATGGTATTTTGTTAAAGCAGCCTGAGCTAGCAAAGACAGAGGAAGAGTAGGAGAAAGAAACTAAAGAGAAACAGACAGAACCCATTCCTATTAACTCACTGGTAATTATTTCTAATCTTTCAAGAGACTTCTCACCAACCTTGACTCTTTGATAGTATTCATATGTAGGTTTTATATAAGCATTACTGCCCTAAGTCCATATTGACTCCTTATGGTTCATCCTTTTACTCGTATCTGTTAAATAAATCCTGAGAACCATCTCATATATTCCTGACAGATGATAAAGAGTTTGACAAAGTATCCTCATCCACAGAGAAAGGAAGAAATAAGTAATTTATTGAGAGCCTGAACTGGGCTTATCTTTTTCATACATTATCTCTGTAATGTCATTAACAACATTATAAGGTTGGTCCCATTATGATTCTCATTTTACACCAAATGGAATTGAGGCGTGAGTACACTAGATAAGTGATGCTCAAGGTCACATAGCTAGTAGGTAGCGGCACTGAACTGGCAGCTCAGCTCCCCCTAAAATGAGAGATGCCACCTTCAAGCAGTCCCTGGGTCCTCAAGAAAATCTTTCTGCTTTAAGTGCCAGGGAAGAGAAGAGACTTCCCTAAAGTATGCAAGTGCATCTGCTGCAAGAAAGACTAAAAAACTTTAGACTGAGGGCAAGAAATCCCCTACAGAAACAGCAACTTTATTTTAGGATCCTAAAAGTCCCTCCTTTGTCTGGAACACTAATGCGTCAGAACAATGGGATGCCTGCAGGGGTCCCTCGAACTGGAGAAAGCACTGAAGGACCAGACTTTCTCCAATGCCTGGACCCCACTGCTGGTGGGGCACCAACTCTGTATACTTCAGAGTCTGTCGTACAACTGAAAGTCAATGTGAAAGGACCATTTTCTGATCTTTTATTCATCTTATTTTTTTTTTGAATTTTATTTAATGTTTTTTTATATAGCAGGTTATTCATCTTCTTTAGGGGACATCTTCTTTAAGAAGTGAGTTATTCTCAAAGCTCTGCCACAATCCTTCTTTGTAAAGCATTGGGAAATCTATCTGCAGTTTGTCTCTCTAGAGAGTAAAGTGTTTTAAGTTCTTTTTTTAAAAAAATATCTTCCCCCTTAACTCCTGACCCTTGTCATATTTTTCAGCTGTGTTTTGTCGAGCACCTATTAAGTACATGGCATTGTACTTTGTGCATCACTAAAAACATGAATGTGAATTAACGAATGGCCACTCCCACCCTCCAACCCCAGTCAGGAGTTGATAATGCAGTGAAATAATCTGACCACAGTATAAGTCTCTTACCAATGTCCTCTCCTCTTCCTTAAACTTATTACCCATCTTGAATCTTACTCCTAGCTTTCCAGGTTGGGTAAGTTGCTGCATTAATCCCTGAGCTTGGAGTTCATCTGTCAAATATAGCAGAGACCTAGAAATTACTTACAGACGTAGTGTCTGCCTGGCTCCAGAGCTGGATGTGGCTTTTCTGTTTCTCTGCATATGGCTTACTTTACCTAGTTATTTACTCTGTAGTGAGGTGGTCCCTTTGACTATATTTTGCTCGGAATGCATTGTATCAGTGATCCACTGACCGCATCCATCAGTGTGTCTTGATCAGGAGCTGCAGGTTCTTGTCTAACTTCCATATCTGATGAAGTGGGGGATGGGCAGGGATTGCTATTTAAAAATGGAAGGATTGTGGATAATCACCTGATTTTGTATGAATGTGTCTTAGGAGACACTTCATGACTGGAGCATCTGAAGAGCAAGGCTACATTCTTTCCCTTAAGAAGTTCACATGCTCTCCTTTTTACAGAGGGAGAGTAGTTTATCAGGGGGATGAGTGTCAGCATTGGAGCAACTCTGACTTGGGTTCAGATGATCCCATGTATTACTGTGTCACTTTGGACAGGGCATTTAAGCTCCGTGAGTCTAAAATACCTCTTTTAAAATGAACACGTGGAACCTAACTACTTTACAGAATCGCCATGAGCTGAGATGATGTCTGTGTTTGGTGCTCGGTGAAGAATAAGTGCTGAGTAAGTGTTGTCAGCAATCTCTATCTTTCTAAACTTTTCTTTCTTTTTTTTTAATTTTAATTTTTGGCTGCACTGGGTCTTCGTTGCTGCACGCGGGCTTTCTCTAGTTGTGGAGAGTGGGGGCTACTCTTCACTGCGGTGTGTGGGCTTCTCATTGCGGTGGCTTCTCTTGTGAAGCACGGGCTCTAAGTGCTCGGGCTTCAGTAGTTGTGGCACATGGGCTCAGTAGTTGTGGCTCGCGGGCTCTAGAGCAGAGGCTCAGTAGTTGTGGCTCACGGGCCTAGTTGCTCCGTGGCATGTTGGATATTCCCGGACCAGGGCTCGAACCCGTGTCCCCTGCATTGGCAGGAGGATTCTTTTTTTTTTTTTTGAACTTTATTTAATTTATTTTTTTATACAGCAAGCTCTTATTAGTCATCCATTTTATACACATCAGTGTATACATGTCAATCCCAATCTCCCAATTCATCACACCACCACCCACACCCGCCGCGGCAGGCGGATTCTTAACCTCTGCGCCACCAGGGAAGTCCCTGTCTTTCTAATCTTGATGTGAGTTAATTAACTCCTCCAGCAAAGCATGTGTACTCCTCAGTGAAAGATCCATTTGGTGTTATTTCCCTCTTCTCTTTCCTTTGTGGAAGAATGCCTAATGCTAAACTTGGTGGAATTCTGGCTGGGTTTTGTTTTCTTCCTTAAACTTTCTTACCTTTTCTAAAAACCCAAACTTTTAGAAAAATAACCCATGAATTTGCCTTTCTGACCCTGAATTATATCCTGAATGGTAAGGAAGGAAGCAGGAATCTCCCAAACACCCCACAAATGCCTGACAGTCCACTTACACATATAGTGGACTGATTGATAAGCAAATAAAATGTCTTTTCCAAGCTCAGCTAGTTAGCTGATAAATAAGTTCCTATCTTGGGTTATGAGAACCATCTAGAAAAGAACGGGGAATGAAGGAAAGAGACAAGGAAAGGAAAGTCGTGATTCTGGGCATCCCAAGAACTAGGGTTACCACGGAGGATGCAGAATGCTGGCGAGCATACGTGCTATAAATTCAAAGAACTATCCTGACACTCCTGTGATGAGAACCATCCGCTATCATTCTTCCTGGCAAAACAGGAACTAGCCAAAGTCACAATGTACTGGGGCATTTGGGTTATGCTAATGAATTTTATAAATAATGAGCTTTAATCTGTAATGATAACCCCATATCAAGCCCATGATATTTAACAGGTGCCTAGACTATTCACGTTTCTACTCTGGATCCCATATAAATAGAACATAGAAATTGCAAACACTCACTGAGCTCCTTTCATAGGTACAGGGCGTGAACACCAAAAACCTATCCTTCTAGTGTTTCAAATTGTGGGTTTTGTTTTTGTTTTTATTTGTTCATTTTGCAATGCATTCTGCCAAGACATGAGTACTCCATTAGAATTAAATATATATAAGGTAAATCAAGCCGTTATAAAAACAGGCAACATCCTGGTAACTTTCTTATCCTTTCTCTGTCCTGGATGTTTCTGGGGCAGCCCAGTATCTCCTGAGTCTACTCTGTGTGTTTCTCTCTGCCTCTGGGTCTTGTCAAGGGGACAGAACTTCTGGAGGACATTTATCTGGCTTTCTCTACATTCCACGAGCCATCCTCCTCTCTGAGAACCACCTCCTTCCGTACAGGCCTGTGCCCCAGGCAGCCATGATCCTACTATATGCCCCCAGCCTTTTCCTATAACATCCTGGGGGGGTGAGGGGGTGAGGGGGTGGGGAGATCTGACCCCAAGTGAGCCAAAGAGACTCTCCCACCTGGGAAATTGAAACTAAGACCTAGAGACAGGGAATCTTCTGGAACAGTTAACAGGGAAACTCAGATGCTAAGAGGCCACACAGACAAGAAAGCAGAGTAGGCCAATTTGTAATTCGAAAGTAGAATGAAGTTTTTGAGAGGAAAAAAAGACAGAAATGAGAAACTTTCTGGATTTTTGCAGCGTTCCCTCTCTTAATTTCAGTTCCTTCTTAAAACTTAGCTGTAGTTTGACTTTGGGGTTCTGTGAAGTACCCCTGCATATTTTTGAGAGGTAATCCTACCCTTCTTCCATTTTTTTTTTTTTTTTTAAATAAAGGGAGTTTAAATTAACTCCAGTTATTTGGCAGCCAGAAGGCTTAACTAATATAAACTTTTACCAAAGACATATTTTATTCATCTTATCTCCTTTAGGCCGCCCTGACAAACCTGCCCTCCTTTGGGGCTGCTTCCTTGATTAACTTAAACTTGCACTGTATTGACATCATTTATAACATGCTCTTGTATCAGGTTGTTTGAGCTCCTCTGGAGTCGTAACGGTCTATTGTGTAAACACAGCGTCGATGTGATTTATACAACTTGCATTATTTACCCAGCAGACTGTGTAACTGCTCTGAATGAACCATTATGACTGTCATGGGGCGTAAATCCATCTTCAGGCACTTTTGAAAGCATGACTCACTGTGGTCTTTTGTGTAAGAGAATTTATGAAATGTGCATTATCCATTCGGTAGGCTCTAATGTCTGCTTGGTGAGGTGTAAAGCTAAATTAATCTACTGGAAAAAAAATGAAACCTGTGAATAAAGAAGAAATAGTCCCTTATATGAACTGATTCTAGCACCCCTACACTAAGAAAGAGGGAACCTCGAATATTAGCATCTACTTCATCTCTTGACAAACAATTCTTGAGCAGGTGTTCATTAATGTCTCATATATTCAAAAGATCATGTTTATTTATCTGTTTCCTTCACTAGGTTAAAACCTAGGGCCATCTTGGTTTCCTCTGCAGCCCTGGCAATAGATAGGCACTCAATACACTTCGCTGAATGAATGCCCAAGTAAACTCATATAAATTATCTCATTTAATTCCAGAAACAACCCGATTTTACAGAGGAGGATCTATGACTCAGGGGTGGTAAATAATTTCTTCAAAGTTGCATACATTTGTATGTGGTAAAACTGGAATCCAGTCTGTCCAACCCCAAAGCCATAGTTATTTCAACTAAGTCAGAAAGCAGAAAAATATGCAGAGATAATAACACACTGCTGCAGTAACCCACATAAAATAATATTGTGGATTCCAAATAAGTCAAAAACAAGCAGGTAAAGCCCTCCAGCCTGGAAGTCAGGAGATCTGTGTTTTATACCATCTCTCCTTTCAGTCTGCTGCATGCATCACATAAATCCCTTTATTTTTCTCATGGTTCCTTTCCTACCTGGTATCCCAATTCATTTTCTAAAAAGTGCTGTTTTGGATGTTTATTCTCTCTTCCTCAGTCAGCCTCCTTAAATTTTACCCCGTGGGCCCCTGGCTTGCCTCATGCCATCCCTGGCTCTGCTCCCTCCGGAAGACCAGGAATCTCCTATCCCTGATTCTAACTGAGTAAATCAGTCATTAACCAAATCTACCAGAGGACATAGCCTACCTCTCCAAGGAGGCTGAGAACTGGAAGGAATACATTTTATTAGTGAAATTTCAGAGGTCTTTACTTAATACTCTTTCATTAGTGAAATTTTAGAGGTCTTTAATTAATGCTCTTTTCCTCTGTTTTTCCTTTCTTTTTCAGTTTTTCTGCATGTGGGAATCTTTCCAGGCCTTTGACATCATATCAGGTTGATATCCATTAGGATGCCCTTGCATGGCCCATGGTAAGAACAAGAATACCATCCCTCCTCTCACATGACATTCTCAGATGTGACCACTTTACCCTCCATGAACACTGCTCTGATGAGCATTCCCACCCTTGATCTGACCTTTGTATCCTCTGCAGTGATTTTCGTGTGATCTTCCATTCATATCACCTTCTCCTGAGAACAAAAATGTGTAATGGCCACAGTTTGGGGAAATTTGGGCCTGTGGCATGCAGAGGGTATGGCCACGTGACACACGTCTTTTGTTCTTGAATCCACCCGGGTCTGGGACCAGCATAGCTGACTGATTGCTCACAGCTTTTGGTTACAAGAGCAGGGGAAACCCACAGCTGCTGGAGATGGAGGCTCTTTGTGGCTAAGCTGGGATGGGTTGAACTCAAAGCCCCATTTGGGGTCACAAGAAATGTCTCCCAAGCATTTGAATTGCCCTCCAGAGAGTTTTAAGGTAGTCAAGTGGGACAACTCTGGGGAAGAAAACCTGGGGACAAACCCAATAGCTTTCCTCTCCCTGAAGAGCTGGTGGGTTCCATTATTAGCTATCAATCAGTGTTCTGAATTTCAAGACTAAAAGTTGAGTATATGTGCTGTGTCTTAAAGTCAACTCTGAGTAGACTAATCAGCTATTGAGAGGTGTGAGTTATTTTTAGATGAATACAAACCCTGGGTATTATTCAGGGAAAAAAAAACACCTTGAAGATTAAATTGAAAAAAAAAAAAAAGAAACAACCAAACAAATGACACATAACAGCAACAAGAACAAATTCTACACAAAGAAACTCAGAAAAGAAACAAAATGAAAGCCCCTGAATGGCATTTGAGTAATGGTGAAAGACAGACTCAACACATCACCTTGTCCTTATAATTCATTGAAATAGCAGAGAATGATGAATAATACACACGCAGGGAGGAAAACAAAAATCACTTGCATTGCCGTGCTCTCTGGAGTTTAACTGAAATAAGTCCCCGTTCCTATTTGAATGTGGCCTTGCAGGACTTTGAAATCAGCAGAACAATCCCTGCACGTGGAATTGGATGCTCCCTAGCTAGAATTTAAAAATAGGAAATGAAATGAGTGACAAACTAGGCCACTGCAGAAGATGGGTGGAAAAAATATCACTTTCCTATCCTGCTCCTTCACGATCCGTTCCATCCCACAGGCATGGAGGAAATGGCTTTGCTTATGGGTTTCCACTACCAGTTACTGAAAAGTCAAATCAAGGTTTTTAGATCCTTGTAATTACAGAGCTAAAACGCAATTGGAAAAATATATTCTGCACCTTCAGAGGTTTGACATGACTTTCTGGTGACAGAGAGCAGGGCCGCTCTGCTGAGGGATGATTTTCCTACTCAGTTCCTCAACCCTTTCTGAAAGCAAAAGAAGTCCTAGCACCATCTTTCGATTAAGTGAATTCAGTTAATTAGCTTCACAAACAGAGCCCATGCATTATTTAGCAGCAGCCAATTCCTCAAAATTGTCTCTCTGTGGATCTCAGCCAGCCCTTCCCATCACCTCCCCAGGGAAGAAGGACTGGTGCCTTCCTGTAGGATCAGCATTTGAGTCAAAGCTTGTCCTGGGGTAGGGGTTTGGGTGGAAAGACAAAGGACATCCTGACCTGTATTGGGGGAGGGGGATGAGTTGGAGGGTGGATGAGTGCATCAGTTATGAAAAAGGGTAAAAGAATCTGCCCTTATAATGATCTCATTATTTGGAAAAAAAATAAAAATGAAGTGGTTCATTTGTGGCCTCTCTGAAGTATGTGCCTGGAGAGACGTTCCTGCCTCATCACATTCGCTTCCTTGCGACCCAGTCACCTTGATTCATAGTTTTATCGCAGCGGGGCTGCATTACTGGCCCCACACACGCAAGCGAAGTAAGTCAGAAAGAGAGAGACAAATACTATATGATATCACTTATATGTGGAATCTAAAATACGACACAAATGAACCTATCTAGGAAACAGAAAGAGACTCACAGACTTAGAAAACAAACATATTTACCAAAGCGGAAAGGGCATGGGGGAGGGATAAATTAGGAGTTTGGGATTCGCAGACACAAACTAGTATATATAAAAGAGATAAACAACAAGGTCCTACTGAATAGCACAGGGAACTGTATTCAATATCCTGTAATAAACCATACCAGAAAAGAATATGAAAAAGAATATATATATATATATATATATGTATAACTGAATCACTTTGCTGTACAGCAGAAATTAAACACAACATTTTAAATCAACTATACCCAATAAAAAATACCCCCAAATTGAATACCCTTTACTACCTCCCTTTGGGTGACCTTGGTCCAAATTACCATCATTTCTCATCTGTGCCCCTACTTCTAACTGGTCCCCCTACTTCCTCCCTTGCCCTATATTCTCTTCTTACACAGCAGACACAAAGATTTCTACAAATTCAGATTATGAAGCCCTTGGATGATCTCCCTCTCACTCAGGCAAATCTGCACAATTTTAACAGGTCTCTATATTATTTTTTCTCCCTCACACCTCCCCTACCTCTCCAACACTCTCTCCTCTTTGCTCACTCTGTCCTGGCGTCACTGGCCTCCTTTCAATACATTATTTTTTTTTTAAGCCATTTCCTATGTCTGAAATGCTCTTCTATTCCCCTTCCCTCATAGCTACCTGGCTGAATCCATCACTTCCCTCAAGTCTCTAATATAATCTTTTAATGTCGCCTAGCCTGACCAAGTCGTTTTACATTGGAAACCCTCCTCCAACCCTTGGAATTCCTAATCCCCCCATCTTCCTTTATTCTTTGTTCTCTGGTGGATTCCAACAATTTAGTGTTTGGTTTGTTTTTTTTTTTTTTTTCCTTTTTAAACATAGAATGGCTTTTGGGCAGGTCACTACCATTTCTTTTCCTTTTTTCTTTTTAATTAATTAATTAATTTTATTTTTGTTTGCATTGGGTCTTCATTGCTGCGTGCGGACTTTCTCTAGTCGCAGCGAGCAGGGGCTACTTTTCACTGTGGTGCGCACGCTTCTCATTGCGGTGGCTTCTCTTGTTGCGGAGCACAGGCTCTAGGTGCGCGGGCTTCAGTAGTTGTGGCTCACAGGCTCTAGAGCGCAGGCTCAGTAGTTGTGGCTCATGGGATTAGTTGCTCTGTGACATGTGGGATCTTCCTGGACCAGGGCTCAAACCCATGTCCCCTGCATTGGCAGGTGGATAGTTAACCACTGCGCCACCAGGGAAGTCCTGAATGAACAAATGTTGTTATAATCCCTGCTAAAGACAATGTGTGCCCATGAGAACAATTCAAGGTAATCTGCAGAGGCCCCCACAGCCCATGCCTGTTAAAAAGTAGCTGTATAATCACCATAAAAACTGCCACAAATTACCACCATCAAAAACCAGAAAGGCTTCCGTTTATGAAACACTGAAGCTTGAAGCCTCATCTTCCTGCCCTGATTGAGCCAGTAACCCTTGTGTCTCCATGGATTTCATGGATTATTTCTGCCTCTGAATATCAGTGCTTAAAACTATCTATCAAAGTTCCCAGTTGATTCACTAATTGGGAGTTTTATAAAATAATAAATGGCATTTCTCTCTTGCCTTTCTGAGTTCAGGAATAAGGAATAGAGAAATGAATTAATTAGATGAACATCAAAATATCAACTTTATTTATGGTGGAGGAGAAAGCGCCTTAGATCTATGGCCACAATCACATTCCCTGAGATAGATATATATGTATATATATATATGTGTGTGTGTGTATATATATATATATATATATATATATCCTTCTTTCCTTTCTGTTTGTTCATGAATACACCCACCACATCTCTCTGTGGCAGTTTAAGACTCTAAAGGACTGAATCCTGGGAAAACAGGTTTTATGTCCGGGTGTGTGGTGAGGGAGAGTGGTTGAAAATAAAGATACATTTTATCTATTACCAGCTTTCACTATGGGGGCCATTGTAGGTAAAGAATGAGTCCTTCAGAATTCAAGTTGCCATCATTTCCTCGGATGGCATGAGCCAGCATATTCCATCCAATAAGAGAAGCTTGTAAAAACTCTCTGTGGTCTTGATTTCTTTATTTTTCTACTTTTATTTAGCCTCCAAAAGGGAGAGGAGGAAAGAAAGGATAGAAATCCTGGCAGTTCCACTAGTTAATTACTCTCTCCTCCTCCTCCATCTTTCTCTCCTTCTCCTCCTCCAGCTTTTCATTCCCTTTTCCGATTGCAGTCGTCTTCTTTCATGACTAGCAGAGAAGAAAAGGGAGGCTGAAACTTCTTGAGTTTCTCTTCCTCTCCCTCCTCTTCCCTCCCCTCCCCTCTTCTCTCCTCTTCCCTTTCTTTCTTTTTTTTGGGGAGGGGTTCTTTTTCTTTTTGAATTTTTGAATTTTATTCCCTTTCTTTCCATTCCTTTCCCCTCCCTCTCTTTCCCTCTCCTCTTATCCTCCCCCCCCCCCACCCCGCCACCTCTTTCTCTCTTTGAATTTTGGGTAGCTTTCTTTCATTTATTCCACACCCCATGAGCCAGATGTTTTAAAGTTAGTTGCAAAAGATTATGTTTTCTTGTTTCCCATCATCCTTTCCTAGGACGATAAATCCTGAAATTCTCAAGCCCACAAACCACTAACTTACGTAAACAAAGACTAGGGAAAGCACACCATGATGGAGGAGTTTTAATGGCCGTGGTTATCCCAGCAACAAATGTTTTCTGTCATCTTCTTGGTAGCTGACTGTTGCTTCAGATGCCATTGGTCCATGAAATCATTTAAGATTCAGTTCCAAAGCACAAGCCCAGCAGATGTTTCCAGACATGTTCCTAATATAAAACATTCAAGGTTATTCATTTAAATGTTCATGAAATTTCCAAACATGTTGGCATTTTTATGGTATCAGTGGTGATAGCTATAATGTTACCAATATTCACAGATTGAGGAAATGTGTATCATAAAATGTAAAGCACTCTATTGAATATCTATATGACTTAGCAAGAGAAATGATTCTTACCCCTTCTTCCACCTTTTCCTCAGCCTGAGTTTACATCCCCATTCCCACCACAGGCTTAAAAGTATGCATTAAACCACCCCTTTCTCAATAACCTTTTAAAACTATGGAACAGGACTGATAAACTCAACTACCTACAGAAATCAGGGAGGTAAATGAGAGAGGTGTTTGGAGATAAGAAAACCAGTAGAGCAAAGTTGATGGTACATAGTAAGTCAGCTGCAGTGTCAGAGATACAATAGGGAGATGTAGAGATTGCGGCCCATTGGAATGCATGCCCTGTCTAAGGGAACAGATGCTCTGTTCATTGTTGCCTGGTGAGAATATAGCCATGCATTGCCAGATCTTCCAAATTTCTGGAGAAGCTGGAATTTGGATATTGATACGGCATCTTCAGTTACCCCAAATGCTAGCAACTTATTCAGATCTCTTTAGCACAAATTCAAATAGCACTATGTGGAACAAAGATCATCTGGAAAGTAGAATTGACTCAAAACAGCTACAGTTTTCTTATGGAACTATTGAAGCCCAGCATCTCTGACAATTCTGTTACTTTGCCATGGATTCCAAGTCATCAGTTAGCTAATGAAGGAGGAACACAAAATGAAGGAAATAAGATTAAATGGTTCAGACAGAGTGCAAATAACTTCAATACTATTTAACAAATATTGGTTGACTACCTGCTTCATGCCAGACACTGGGTGAAGTGCTTGGGTCATACCAGTGAACAGCACAGACAAAATCTCTAATCTCATTGAACTCATTAACCCTGGAGGGAAGATGTATCATTAATGTTAATTTTAGATGAGCCCCCAAATTATGGAAAACATGTTTGAACCCAAGTCTGTGGGATTCCAAATCCTCATCTATTCCCACTGTGCCATATTCCATGCTAGTTCCCAGGAGAAATGGAATGAGGGGATGAAGAGGTGGCCTTCATGGTAAGGTCGTTGTGTGTGTATTAAGGGAATGCGGTCTGACTGAGTGACAAATCACATCTCACAGTTGTAATATTCATAGCAATATCATCGCACAGCCATTAGGTTTATTCTTTGTTGTTTGTTTTGGCCATGTAGCATGCGGGATCTTAGTTTCCTGACCAGGGATCGAACCCGTGCCCACTGCAGTAGAAGCGCGGAGTCCTAACCACTGGACCACCAGGGAATTCCCTAGGTTTATTCTTGACTAGGCACTGTGCTAAGTACTTTTCATATATTGAGTCTAACTATAGTGGTATTGTTAGGTAACAGCTAGTATTCTCATTTTAAAGGTAAGGTGACTGAGGTTTAAAAAGGAGTAAAATATATACGCTACCGAATGTAAAATAGATAGCTAGTGGGAAGCAGCCGCATAGCACAGGGAGATCAGCTCCATGCTTTGTGACCACCTAGAGGGGTGGGATAGGGAGGGTGCGAGGGAGATGCAAGAGGGAGGAGATGTGGGGATATATGTATATGTAGAGCTGATTCACTTTGTTATAAAGCAGAAACTAACACACCATTGTAAAATAATTATACTCCAATAAAGATGTTAAAAAATATTTTAAAAATTTAAAAAAATAAAAAGGAGTTAAAAAATAACTCAAGCTCACACAGATAATCAGTGGTAGATACACAATTCAAGGTCAGTCTGTCCTAATTTAAAGCTTGTGCTCTAAAGCCCAGCCCTGCTCCGAGTCCCACACTTCAGTTCTTTCGAGATCAGCAGAGACAAGGGAGTGAAAAGCTCGACACCAGGCAGCATGTTTGATACCCTGGTTCCATCATTGCCCGTTGGCAGGAAGCCCATGGCAAAGGTCCTTTCTGCAGGAGTGTGGTCAGGGGTTTGAACTCAACCCTGCTCAGATATGAAAAGCATAACAGAAGGAAAACAAAACCCTTCATACCCCTACTCCCAGTCCTTAGCTGACAGGCAGCTGCAGGGGATTTGGCTGTTGTCCACCACTGCATTCTCTTACTGATGGAGCCAGCTGTCTAAGGAAATTCAGTAGCCCACGTAGATATCAAAATAAGAAACCCACTAAACCATTGTACGTGGAAGAAGTCATGTTGTAGGCTAGTCACATTAGAGCCATCTGTTCTTAGTATAATATACACTGCAGTAATAATTATTAACAAATACTTTATCTCTCTAATTTGAGGTAAACTGAAAAAATCTTAGGGCTATTTATAAATAAATGTCTTCTCCTATTCAAGTATTTATGCACAAGTATTGAGTTCTATAGTTTATATAATAAACTATCTTCTCCCACAAATCTGTTCCTTGTTTTCTGTTTTTTCCTTGGTAAATTCATCTAGTGACACAAGTTAGAAATTTGAATTGTTTTAACTTTTCCCTCTATTTTAGTCTTTATATTAATCATCAAGGCCTATCTATTTGCACCTCTGAAATTTCTCAGAATCTCTTGTTCTTCATTTCTGCTGCCTTTGCTAAGATTATTCTTGTAATCAACTGCTTGGTCAGTTATGATTGCCTCCATACTTGTTTTCTGGCTTTCTTTTTTTTTTTTTTAACATTGTTGGTTTTAAAACATCTTAGAATATGATTCTGTTCTATCAACATCCTTCATGAGTGCTTTATTATGGTCTACAGAGTAAAGTTTGAACTCTTTTGTCATGCATAATGTTTAAGGCCTTTATTCATTCAAAGTTTTCATTAAGCTTCTACTGTTTATTCCCTGGCAGTAAAATAATAAACAAGGACCATTTCCTATCGTTGAAGGAAACTACCTAGAATCTAGTGGAGGAGTTGTAGGTGTGAAGACAAATACAATAAGTATAATAGGTGTTAGTTAAAAGTTCATTTGAGATGGTATGTGTTCAGTGAAGGAGTGGTTAATTAATTCCTGTAGGTATATCTGTTGGTTGACTTCTTAGCATGTGTGCTGTACTTTCCCATAATCCCAGATTGTGCCATTCTTGGTTTTGGGCACAAAAGGCATGACATAGGCTAAGCTAATTAATGTTTTCCTCGCCCCTGGTCTCAATCAGTGGTTGAGGGGTGGATTTGTGAATGAGGCAGGTCAATCAAAAAGAAGTCTCAGGACTTCTGCAGGGAAATCTTGGTCAGGCATGCTCCCAATTTCTTTCTGGACAAGGAAACCCAGGAGCTGGTGGCAGCCCTTTGAAAAATAAGAGGAAAGGCAAGGTCAGGATGAAGCCAGCACTATGAAAAACAAGGCAAAAAGATGACAGGAAATGCATCTTTGCTGTATTGAGCTGAGGGATCAAGTCTTACTTAAATTTTGCCCTAATTCTGGCCTTTTTATTTAGGTGAGCCAAAGTATCCTCTATTGTTTCAGCAAGATTGTATGTGGTTTTGGTCCCAATCTTCATTCCTCTTCTCTTAGAAGCTGCTGGGAACCTTACTTCTGGGGGCTAAAGAAAGGCCTCTTCTTTGGTCTAGAGTCATCCTTGTGGGACCTACATTACTTTTGTCAACTGTGTTCTTCTGAGTTGAAATGTCTGCTTTTTGCTTCAGGACTCTCATTATTAAGTCTTGCTCTCTCTCTCTCTCTCCTTTTTTTTTTTTTTTGCTTAAGCACATACTCTTTCAGATGGACTGTGCCTTTGGTGCCTCCCCCAAATCCATTCCTCACAATTTATCTTAAGGAAACCATCCTGCTCCTACTCCCAGCCCCTGTGGTGTAGGAGTCTCTGACTGTGGCCCATGGCTCTAGGAGAGGATGCAGACCCATGCTTGGCTAATGAGCTCCCTGGATTTCTCTGGTAATAAGTATGAGGTTAACCGTTGATCTGTGGCCAAGCCTGGTCAATGTCAGTGCCTAAGCACCATCTCTGGGATATTGATCAGGGTCCAATCAGGAAACAGATCTACATGGTAATTTGAACAGGAAGATTTACTATAAAAGATTATTGATGATTTACAGGGAATTAACTAAAAATGGATAAAAGAGAAATCTAAAGAATATTCTAGGGCTGAGGGAGAATACCCAAGGAAGGACCAAACTTAGGTGGGACATTCTCCCTCAGGCCATGATTCAGACCCCATGGGAGAGGATATGATTGTAGCCAATAAATGGTGGGGAGGTTTCTGGGGATGCTCAGACCAGAGCTGGTCCAACATCAGTGGGACATGGCCAGTAAGCAGAGAACCACCTGCTGGGGTGCTTATCAGATTCCCCAGAAAGCTGTCTATAGGAGTCGCCATGGAAACTGCTGGGAATCAAGTTGGAGTTGAGTGGGGGTGGGGTTTTGGAGCCTGTGGTGGGGACACTGGGAAGCTATCACCAGGAAGCAGATGGTAAGTGAGCGATGGCCCTGTGGAACCCACTCCTAGGAAGCCTGCTGTATTACCCCCAGAGCTTGCCAGGAAGCTGACCACAGGGGTTTGTTCTATGGATCTCACTGCTGGGAAGCCACTTGAGGGGGTGATCTCCACTGAGTGTCCTGTGTGTCAGCCCAACACAACAGCAGCCAGGAAAAGCCAAGCATGCTGGAACCAGGAAGAGAAGCCCTTTACCTCTCCAGGGTCCCCCGGCACCTTCTGCTGACAAAGCTTAACATCATTCCAGCTGGCAAGAGGAACGTGTTCCAACATCACAAGAACAGCAGTGGAGGCTGGACTTGTAGCTGAGAGGCAATAAATTGCTAACCGGCACATTTGAGATTTTTATTATAATACTAGGAAAGAGACGCTCTTGGGAATCTACTGATGAGCTCTCAGAGCGAGATGGTGGCTATCTTACCAACAGGAGGGGAAAGGCTACCATAGAATCAAGCCAGCGCAGAAGAAAACAGGGCTCACAGATGGAGAGAGGCAAGGTGCTGACAACATTGTTAGGGTTCTTGGATCCAGCCATTTCTTCAACCCAGACACACTTGGACTTTTTAGTATAAAAGCCAGTAAGTCCCTTCTCCTCCCTGACTAAACCAGTTTGAGCTGTATTTAAGGGTCTTAACAGTCTAAAGAGTGCTGATCAAATCTTAATAAACCTTTAGGTGTTAAGCTCAGGTCAGTGTTCTTTATCTAATCTGCATGTACTGTTTCCCAGTCTTTGACCCTGGTTCCTGGATACATCACCCCAGGTGATCTGGGATCTGAAAGCTCCATTAGTGCAGGAAGTCTTCTTGAACTTGAAATGGAGGCCACCTTTGCATAGTCCCATAAAACTTCTTATGGAACATCCTTAGGCTTCCTGTGTAATTCCCTTTGCAGGTGTATTGCAGGCTGTTATGGTTTAATCATTTCATTCTCAGTAACATATTAGTTACAGTGAAACTAAAGAGATTGGGAGGGGCAGTGATGGGCAGAGTTCTTAATGAGAGAATCCAGGTTTGGGAGCCTTAGCATTTGCTTCCCAGATTTAGGGTAATTCCTGACTGGATGAAGTCTTTACAGTGAGCCAAGATACTAAACAAAACCCAAGGTATTACCTGCCCTTTTTTGAACTGAACGATTTCAACGTGAAAGACGAATGAATAGCTGTAATATGGTCCTGTAAACTTAAATGGTAGCAATTTAAGAAATTGAATTGGTTTTGATGGGTACTTTTTCCTCCTGCTGTTGAAAGGTAATTTGCCTGAAAGTCAAAGACAAGGGGAGAGCATTTTGTTGAAGGCACAGCAGAATGGTTTCCAGGTGAACCATTAGCTGCTCCATGATCTCAGGGCCCTCGACTGAGGCCAAGTTGTATCCAGAGCAGTCACTCAAGCAACCTGACAGGGGAGAACATTTCCAAACACGTGATAGCCCAGAAACTGCTGTTAAATAAACTGGCACTGTTCCCAGAGATGACAGCCTCTTTTATATATATATCTTGGTAAAAAAAGATTTCTGCATTTCCTGTATTCCCACAAATTTTGTCCAAGTTAGAAGGTTTGCAGCAGAACAGAGCTTGATTGGAAAAAGAGATAGAATCAATATACCCATCTCATTGATCTTGACAATTTTTAACCTTCTTCATCTTATTCTAAAGGAAACTTCGACCCAAAGTAGGGTTTAAATGTAAAAAAGCAGTATGAAAAAGAGAAAAAAAGAAGAGATGTGGCAGAAATGAGGAAGAGCTATTAGATCATCTTCATTCAAAGTGGGGAATTTGACACAATAAAGATAATTGGAGAATCTCTTCTTCCCTAATATCCTTCTACTTTTAGAGGGAGAATCAGGGTATGGATCTAAGCTAAATATTTACCTGGAGATTCTGAAACATCAAGGTAGGTTATTGGGAATCCCTTCATGAAGGGACCATGGACCTTCAAGGACAAACAATGAGTATTCTAAGATTTGAGCCCAAAACTCTCTAGTAGGGGAAACATGGTTTCTCCAATCTTTGGGAAGAGAAAGTTCACACTTTCTTAGTGGGCAGAAAATCTTCCTGAGGAGAGAGTGGTTTAAAGATATGCAGTGAACAACACTTCAGTGCTGTGCTAGCTGATGTTTCATATAAGCACAGGCCTTTGGGGCACTTACTATAAGTTCTTGTGAAAGGAGGATCTTTAAAGGAATCAGTGGGCCCTAGGAAGACCTCAGAGAACCATAATCATTGATAAGCCTAGCCATCTAAGATAGATTTTAAAAAACTCTGCTCACTTGTTTTTTTTTTTTTGGTAACATTCAAAATGTAGGAGCAGCCCAATTGTCTAGACTAGATGCGTGGTTAAAAAATTATGGTATATCCATCTAATAGAATACTATCCAGCAACAAAACAAATGAGATAGTGACAGATATAACAATATGGATGAACTTCTGAATAATTATTCTGAATGGAAGAAGGCAGACAAAAAGAGAGTACATACTACATGATTCCACTTATATAAAGCTCTACAAAAGCGAATAAAACTATAGTGACAGAATGCAGATTGAGTGGCTTGAGTATTTGGGGAGGGCAAGGAAGGATGGGAAGGAGGAATTACAAACGGACACAAGGAAATTTGGGGGGATGATGCACATTTTTGCTCTCCTGATTGTGGTGATTGCTTTATAGGTATACATATGTCAGACATATCAAATTGTACACTTTAAATATCATGTGCCAATTATGCCTTGGTGACACTGTTAAACAAACATAGAAAGAAACAACTCTGCCCAATCAGTGGCCAGAACAATTAAGTTTGACCTTGAGACCTTCTGGAAAAGAAAACTGCCTTCCAACTTGAGGAATAGGATGTGTTTCATGTAGATGCTGAGAACGTCATTGTGATACATCAACCATGCGATAGCCATGGGAAAGGTACAATAGTTTCCAAGGTGTCAGAACTACTGGATTTGGAATCTTCATAGTGAGACCAAATGAGAGGTAGGAGTGAAATGACTTAGCTTTGCTATGGACATCCAAGTCCCTGGTTGTAATAAATAAGACTTCAATTGCAGTCAGGGGTAGGAAAAGACTACACAGTCAATACTTCAAAGGATGAATGTGGACTTGGCATTTATCACCATGAGACCGGGATGCTGGGAAGAGCCTGGAAGGCAGGAAGATCAGTCTCATCAGCCTGGACCAATACCTAAGCTTGTTCTGGTTCAGTCCACAAACAGCTATACCTACCTCTTTGTATTCATTTATATCAAGAAGGCGTTTACCAACTAGGGTTGTATTGGCCCAGGATAGAGAAAGCAAATAAAGTGGTTCCATGACGGTTTTCATACCATGCTATGTGCAGAAGAAACACGACTTTTCTGTAGTTCCAGAGGACTGATCTTAGAGTCAATGGGTAAAAGTTATTGAGGGGTAGCCTTGATTTAATATGAAGAAGTCATTAATAATATTGGGTAATGTTTTAAAAATGAAAAGGGCCGCTTTGTGAGACAGCAGTCTCCTTGTCAGCAAGAGCACTGGAGCGGAAGCTAATTACAGATATTGTTTCTACAGTTTGTGCTCCCTTAAGCTAAATTATGTGTAATTTAATTGATTAATTCAGGAACACAATCTTTATTATGCAGACCACTATTAGTTATAACATGATAGCATAGGGAAAACAATGTTGCAGGAAGCATAGTAATACACAGATGTTTCAAGTGGCTGCTTGCTTACTTTGCATCCATTCCTTTGTTCAGTATCAGCAGTCATGAACTGTGTTGCAATTTTGTGCATTTTTGCAATCTAATTTGATTTATGTCCATTTAAAAAATAGTATGCAATATAGGTGACATGGAGGTATATGTGAAACTGTGGTTTGCTCAGTTAATCACTTCTGTGACACGATTTTGTTTTAGTAAAGTGAGATTTCTTATGTTCACAGCTCTAACAACTATAGGGTCACAGCCCCTATGGAAGGGCTGATTACAATGGGCAATATTAGACTAGAACTTCTAAGGCAATTGTCAGTTCTCCATTGTCTGATTCTAATAATCCTAGAAAGGTTAACTGATCCATTTTTGTCTGGATTCCTCCTTCTTATTGTTCAGGTCTCGACTCAGAGTCTCTGGTAGTAAATTTTGGAGCGAAAGGGTCAATAGTTTGGTTTCAGCCCTCTTTCAATTTTAGATGCTTTGACATCCAAAGAAAGATGTGAGTTGGAGGTTGGGTACATGAGTCTGGAGCATAGGGAAGAGAGAGCATAGTCTGGGTGGTACCTAGCTCCATGAGATTAGAGAAGACAACCCAGAGAGGGTGTGGATGGAGGAGGGAGGGGAACAGAGGGCACACTCTGGCTTCTCTGCCATTTTGGGATCTAATAGAGAAGACAGGGATGGAACAGCAAGTGAGACAGGAGGAAATTCAGGTGAACATCGTGTCACAAAAGCCTGGGGAATAACGTATTTCCAAAGGGAGGGAAGGCTACAACATCATTTCTGTGCTCTTTTTACCAGAGATGCATAACTGAACCAAATCATGGAGACACATCAGACAAAGTCAAATTGAGGGACTGTTTAAAAACTAATAAATGGCCCAGAGTGTTCAACTATATCAAGGACCCTGTGTGATAAGAAAGAATGAGAAACTATTCCAGATTTAAAAAGACTGAAGAGGCACAATAATGAAATGCAATGTGTAACCTTGGATTGGAACCTGATATAGAAATAACTGTTTTTTCCTTTTGCTATTAAAGACATTATTAGGACAATCAGTGAAATTCGGGTAAGGTCTGTAGATTTGTTAATATTATTATATCAATATTAATTTCATGATTTTGATACCTCTGCTGCAGTTATGTAAGATAATGTCTTCTGCTGTAAAGAAATTCACAGGGAAGTTTTTAAAGATAAAAGGACCTAATGTCTGCAGTGTGTTCCCAAATAGTTCAGAAAAATATCTGTTTATCTATCTATCTATCACCTATTTATCTCTATCATCTCTCTTATCTATGTATCTATCTAATTATCTATCATCTATCTATATCTATCTCCAGAGAAAGATAAAGCTAATGTTAATTTTGGGGGGGAATATGAGTGAAGGATATATGAGAATTATTTGCACTATTTTTACAACTTTAAAATTATTTCAAAAAAAATCTGAAAACTTTAGAAAACTAGAGGAGAAAATGAAAATAGAGGCACATGTTTCTGTCAATCGTCATTTTATAGATTCAAAAATGTGGCCCTCTTGGCCCTTAAAACCCACCATATGTTGTATAGGGCTTTTAACCTCACACCTGACTTTTAATATTCTTTCTGCTTCAGAAATTTAGAACAAGTTCTCCAGATTCAAGGTGTCTTTGACCATTTTTTCCCATGGAAAGATTTCTGATGATCTTGGCTAGAATTAAGCCCTGATGAAAGAGGGCTTCAGTACAGTTTATGGCCCTATTCTCCTTGACGTGTAAGTCTATTGAAATGGCTTTTCTCATGAAGGGATGCTTTGATACATTAGAACAACAGTGATATTATTGTCACCCAACCATCTTATTCCAAGAGCTAGAGCTATATATAAGTCATGAGAATGCATTCATAAGATTTGGAAAACACAGCTTTATGAGATTGACAAGAAGACGTTTTAGTATCAGAACAAGCGAGCTTTCTGAAGGGCATTTCCTTGGGGTCAAGAAAATGGCAGCTGGGTTGGCAGGACATTCACATCAGCACTTTTCCCCTTTAACATTTGTAGCTCCATGGAGGCCAAAAACTCTGTCTTTGTTTCCCTCAGATTTTCTTGGCTTCTCAGACATCTGAGTGATTCCTTAGTTTTCACTCACCAACAAAGACTTAACATTCACCAGAGGACTTAAGAGCAAATTCCTCAGACCTTCAAACCATGGATGATTAGAAAAGCCAGCACTTAGTAATTAAGCCATCAAATGAACTTGAACCGTGAAATATTTGGAAGGTTATCACGGAATGTGCCCAGCAGCTGTCGAACATGAAGGACTTCTCTTCCAGGAGAAGCCCTTCCGTCTTCAAGATGTCCAGGGGACCCCTCAAGCTATGGTACAGTTTTTCCCCTAGCTGGAGATTTTCTAGCACTTCTTAATAGCTAATATAAATCACAAAATTTCATAACGGTAGACAGGCCTCCTAGGGTTGGATTAATATGTATCACCCAGCAATTTGCAGTACAACCTACTGGGTAACTCTGCATACATTATTTTGATCAGTTTATGCAGCATAATGATAATGGCTTTTGCAAATTGCTTGTTTTTCCTTTTGTGTGATAGATTTACTGCTCAGGATTGGGAGGGGGCTCAGGGACCCATAAATTTGGAGAAATAGCAAGGCTTCACCCCTCTGTGTTAAAAGGTGAAAAATCTCACGAATCAAGGAAATGTTCTTTCTTTCTTTCTTCCTTCCTTCCTTCCCTCCTTCCTTCTGAACTGAGTGGCTTGTGGGTTGTCAGTTCCCCGACCAGGGATTGAACCCAGGCCACGGCAGTGAGAGCCCAGAATCCTAACCACTAGGCCACCAAGGAACTCCCAAGAAAATGTACTTTATATTTCCAGAGCTTACACAATCACAGGACACCCATCAAAATATCTGTCTGCTGAGCTTATTGACTAGTATTTGCTTCCTTAGTGGCGTTTCCTAACAGGGTCCCCATGTTGAATGATTATCAGTTTCGTTTGTGAAGAGTAATTTTTTTTCAATCAAATTAGTGATCAGATTTTTCTAGATGGGTGCTCTTCTATCAACTCAGAAAACATGTACCAAAATTAAAGGAAAAATAAATGAAAATAACAGTATGGTAAGCCTTTGTTTAACCTTGCCCAGGGCAAATGAATGAAAAGCATTCCACTTAACTCTGCTTTCCTCAAAGGTATCATCAATAAATATTCAGCAGATAGTCCCTACACAGAGGAAAGCTGACACCCAAGTAGCTTAATTCTATCACCCAAGTCAGGATTCCATGAATAACAGAGCAAGAATTTGGACTCTGGTGTTTCTACTCTGAAGAACGTCCGGCTCCCTTTTGTGGCTGATTTCATCAGTGTTGAGTTTTAGAAAGTTAAATGCAAGAGAGTTGATGAAGCGGGTTGAGGCTGCTTCCTGTCAATTGGAAGCCACCCCTTGTGCTCTTGTGAGGACGGACTGAGATGGTTTAGGGGCCGAGTGCTGTACCACAGGCAGGATCTTGGGAGATTACATGTTATCCTTGGTAGCTGAGCCTTAGAATCTTCGTTGCCCTCATCTCTGCAGCCTGTGCTTACGTAACCCAGTGTCTCTGTGGGCTCTTTTCCCTTCTAATACTCAAATATCAGCTATGTGAGTTGTCATCCTGACAGACTGCGGAAAGTCTGGTCTGTTATTTTATCCCCTCTCCAAGCATATCTGAGAATGCAAGGGGATTGTTTACAGGTTGGACAATTTCCACATGGTTTTCACTTGTCAATTTCACCAGCCATCTGTTTCATATCTCCTTCCTCAGTGCTGTTTCGCCTTAACAATGGGGACCAGCATCTCTATTAATTTCCCAAAAGGACAGTTAAGGTCAAGGTTTGGGAACAAGAGCAGGAAAGTACAGTGCAGAAAATATCATTGGATCCTGAACAACTTTTTGGTTTCTGCCACGAGGAGCTTTCCTTGGTTTCAGTTTGCCTTGGTGTATCGGGGCCAACCTCACTTCTCTCTACAAAGGTATTTTGGTCAGTTCTACTCTGCCTTGAAGACAGGCTCCCAGCTTTCCCTTGGGCTCAGCAAGAGGGAAAGAGGTTCTTACCTCCCTCAATTCAAGATATCAACATTTGTGGGTGCTTTTCTTCCCCAGGATTTGTGAAAATGGGAATGTTCACTTCCTTTAGAGGAAATATCCATCTCTACCCCAAGGGGGTAAATTGGCCTCTGTGTCTAAATTAGGCAGTTGCAGTCCTCAGCATTTCATTTCCTGTTTGGCTGATTCAAGTTAAAATAACACCATGGGGAGATACCAAACTATGAAGATACTAACCCTCCAGCACTTCATTCCTCCTGATGAGCCTTGGTCTCCCAATTATTAAGAAGATACTTTTCAAAACACACATACATATTAAGAACAGTCAGTTTTCTTGCAAAGAGAAGTCTAAAGTCTAAACAACATTTAATAGCTTGGGCTGCGTTAGGCCTTCCCAAGGACAATGAGTATATATTTAAATGACATCTGCATTGCTCCATGGGCTTGGTAAGCCCATCCTACCCTATCCAGTAGGACTGGCATGTGTTTGTGAGTGTGTGTGTGTGTGTGTGTGTGTGTGTGTGTGTGTGTGTGAAGGAGGAACTACAAGATTATAGAAAAAGCAAATTCATCCAACTACTACATTCTTTGACACCAAGTTGACACAATCTATCACAGAAACTGGCAGTATCCCCAAACACTTATTCATAGCTCTTGCTGGATTTAAAGGTCATTTAATTAGAAGCACTCTATATTAAGGCTTGGAGAGTGGTCTCCAAAGAGGGTGCACATACCCCAAAGACAAATTTCTCATCTACCTCAAAAGCAAAAACTTTCGGCAATCCATCAAATGGTATTACAAGCTTCAACAGTTTCAATTTTTTTTCCTCCATGCCCAGTTGTTTGCCTTGGACACAAGATGAAGACTTTGCATTTATACCTCTGAATATTATTTGGGTCATGTTTCACCACAGAATAAGCTTTGCTGCCTCCACTGGATAGAGATTGAAGGAGCAGGGAGAAAGAAGAAAATGCTACATTATTGAGCATGCTGCTTTTGAAGACACACACACTTATGTACCTTGAAGCTCTGGGCCTTAGACCAAGAAGTGCACTCACAGATAACATTGAGAATAGAATTTAAAAGTCTGATGTATTATGTCAAAGCTTTCAAGGACCCCCTCTGTGAAGGCTCTTGGTTTAAGATTATTTTAGAGAAACAGGGATGGATAATATCTTGGTGTCTTTCAGTGGAGGAAAATGTTACTACCTTTTAGAAAGAGGAAGATTTTATACCTGTAAAGAGTAATCTCGGCATCATCTTCTTGCTTCATTCTGAAGCTCCCATGATGGTTTTCCTGAGGCCAACCAAGTTGTTGACCAGATTTATCCCTGCAGTAGTAAGTGCTGTACGCCTGCCGCTTGAATGGCTTTGGAAAGTGGGTAGGAGCTATAAATCAGTGGTTGGATATTGCTAGTTCCTGTGGTTTATTCTTCAAAATGGAGCCAAAGACAGTAGCAATTTAGAGGATTTAGTTTCTTTAGTGACCAGGTATTTCCTTTTTCACACATGCACTTACAGGCTGTGCGATAGTGTGTGACAGTCACTCCTGCGCTTTGAACACTTGCGAAGTGTTCTGTCACTGTAACCGACGGAGGTTCTTTAGTGGACCTTTAGTGGACCTTTCCTCATGATGGATCTTTTTTCTCCTGGAGAAGGGGTCTTTTGTGGATGTTTTCCAAACCAGAGAGAGACAGAGACAAAGAGAGAATATCACGTACATGAGTCAAACTAGGATTGTTGATTTGTGGCTTGTAGGAGATTCTGTGTTTCTCAAAGTGAGGAAAGGCAGGCAGGACGAGATTAGCATCATTTCGATGTTCAATATAAGACAAAAACAATGCTAAATCTTAGTGCCTAAGAAGCTTAGATTGCAAAAGGTGCTTCTCCGAGGTGTAGGTTTTTGGGGAGTAAAATTTTAAGAATCTCGAAGGGCATTTAACTCTTGATTACATATCACCTCATTTCAAACCTTGAAGACTCCAGTATCACTTTATCTTTGATGTAGAAATACCACTCTATACATTATTCAAGTAAAGTCTCAAATGTTAAATGTTAATGCAAGGTAATTGCTTTCATTCACTGAAAACTTGAAAACTCGGCTATTCCGGTCCAAGTCCCCGGCGTGTCTAACCAGGACTATCTCAGCCACCTCCCAGCTGGGTCTTCCTTTTTCTACTCTTGCCCTTCTGTAGCCCATTCTCCACAAAGCAGTCAAGACAACTTTAAAAAATGTGATTCTCATCAAGCTTAAACGTTTCCAGGACGTTGCATTACACTTGGGATAAACTCCAGTCTTTCTCCTGGGGCCCGAATGACCCTTCTCAGTGGAGCTCATACTTCCTGCGAATCTCATTGGGTACCACTGTCTCACCAGCTCACGATGTCCCCACCCCACAAGCGTTACACTGCCCCTTGAACAAGCCAAGTTCGTATTTCTGTGCATCTGCTATTTCCTTTTTTGAGGACGGCTTGTTCTCTACAAATGTAAGTGTCTGGTTCCATTGTCTCATTTAAGTCTCTGTTCAACGTCATCCCCTCTGAGAGACCTTTTCAGTAACGCCCCCACCCTCACTCTGCATCTTGTCATCCTGCTTTATGTTATTTATAGCACCATTCCACACTTTAAAATATGGAATAGGGACTTCCCTGGTGGCACAATGGTTAAGAGTCCGCCTGCCAATGCAGGGGACACAGGTTCGAGCCCTAGTCCGGGAAGATCCCACATGCCGCAAAGCAACTAAGCCCGCGTGCCACAACTACTGAGCCTGTGTTCTATAGCCCGTGAGCCACAACTACTGAGCCTGTGAGCCACAACTACTGAAGCCCGTGCGCCTACAGCCCATGCTCCACAACAAGAGAAACCACCGCAATGAGAAGCCTGTGCTCAGAGTAGCCCCAGCTCCCTGCAGCTAGAGAAAGCCCATGTACAGCAACGAAGACCCAACACAGCCATAAATAAATTTATATTAAAAAAATACAGAATAGATTTGTTTACATGTTCATGTTTTACCACCTCAATAGGAACTAAGCTCCCCAAGGGCAAGGGCTTTATCTTACTCCGAGTCCACGATCTTTAACAGTGCCTGTCACAAAAGTTAAGTCCTCAAAGAAAGCTGTGTGGACTAATGAATGAATGAAAGAACTCTTTTTCAGTGAGATTTCACATGCCCAATCTCATTACGGACTAAGGAATGTGGACGGAGGAAAGAAACACTTGCTGTTCTGACTCACCAGATCTGCCCTAGACACAATCTCAAATCTTGCTCTTTTGCGAGCAGATGAAGACATAGTCTGTAATATTTGGGAACTCCTGTAGCCCCCGAGAAGCTTCCACACCAATGATAAATGCAGAGAGAAAACTCTGGAGCACAGCAATGCGTCTCTCCGGATAGAGCAATTGATTGAGTCACTTTAATCTTCCTCTTCATCGTGCACAGGGAAGGGCTTTGGGCTCAGAATCACATATGAACTCAAGTCTGGTTCTTGCTACCCATAGTCCCCTGCGCAGGCTGGGCCTGTTTTCTCATCTGTGAAGTGGGGATGGTAATAGAAAGAGCTAACGATTTTGTTGAGTCCTTACTGTTGCAAGCCCTATGTAAACATTGGCAGGTACTATTTTGCTTTGTTCTTACAATCACCTCCATGACATAGGTGTTATTGCTACACCCTTCTCCACCCCCATATCACAGACACAGATACTGAAGATCAAGAGGGACTTGGTAATTAAGGAAGGGCACACATGTATCCCGTGTCAGGGCCAGGATGGAGGCCTTATGAACTTGAAGCTCAGGGTCTTAATGGATAGATGGTGTTTCCAATATGACTGGGAGGACAGAATGAAGTCACTATGTAGCTCTAACTGAATTGATCACGCTCTTGTAATTGTCATGAACATGTATTGCCTCCACCATTAGACTGGCGGGTAGATCTCAAGGTTATACACATGCCTTTTATCCATCTTTGTGTCTCTAGGATCTAACATGGAGCCTGGCTGATGAAAGATTTCTTTAAATAGCTCTCTCTTCTTGCTCCCTCCCTTCCTCGCTTTCTTTCTCCTCTGACGATAGAAGTTACATTTGACCCACAGGGTCATAACAAAGACATGCCTGTGGAAGGAGTGAGAAGCAGGGCATGTCCTGGGCACACTCTCCACTTTTCCCTCTCTCAACCTGCTGATAATCCACACTGCTGCTCTGACTCCCACAAACCAGTTCTGCCAAGGACTCTGTGTGATTCCTAGGCATGTTAGGGTGAGTGCTATGTTTAGAACAAACTGCAAGTAGGCAGGAGTTTTAAAATTCTAAGAAGTATCATTAGCTCTGTCTGAAGCCTAGGGCTTGGCCTCATTAACTGCACAGACAAGGGACCAAGACCCCTGTCCCTTGTTGTATTTAGTCAATGGTGTTAATTTCACATAAGGAGGCGATGGCTCTGTGATTCAGGACCAAGAGGTGGCGTTGCAACAAATCCTATAGAATACACAAGGTTTAGAAAACATAGATTTTTTAGTGCCTCCTACTGTTGAAGTTATGGAGAAATCATTGAGTTCTTATTTATTTGCTGGGTTCAATGTCAGGGCCCCGAAGGGAATTGTAAACAGCTGCTCTCAGCTGTGTGCTTTTTGTTTATTAACGTTGCAAGTTTATGATTTGTGCAATATGTAATTTCTCTTTGGACACTTTTATTTATATAGACGGTAAATAATAATGCAAGAGTCCACATACCAGGATGTGTTCATCCTTCTTGGCAGATAGAGAATTGCTACTCATTTTGCAGATAGAAGGGAATAACATTTCAAGAACATTAAATGGCATGCCTTGGACCAGAGGATCGGACAGTCCTGAGCAAGATTGATGAACAAAGGCCAAACCTCAAAACTCCCTCATTAATTTAGTAATCAGAATCAGATTATGTGGACGCACATTGGAAAGAAAACAAGAAAGTAGGCTGATACTTCAAACTAAAAATAAGCTTAGGGAGTTTTGAATTGTTTACCTTGGCTGGCCTCTGCCCTTTCAATGACCTTGACTGGATAGCCAGTTGGGATCCTTAAGGCTGATCTCCTACTCCCTAAGCAAATATGACTTTCACTGCCGTTAGCGGAAGTTGAGTATTAGGAAAAGAGAGAGTGTGCCAAACTATCTGCTTTTTTGCTCATTTCACTTCTTGATCTATAAATGGCCATTACTTGGGAAATGAAAATGGAGACACTCCATTGTGAACAGGTACAGATGATAGGAAGAAGTAAATGGATTCACTTTTTATGTTGAGAGTTGCTTAGGTGATTTAAGATGCTTAAAATGCCACAAATCAATATGGAGGGGACCTCTCCCCCTCAATACTCTGCACAGAATCCTAGGGACAGACAGAGTGCTAGATTACCCAGAACTGTGTTCTAACTGAAAGGAAAAGGAAATGGGCCTCTTGAAAGATAAAAAGAAGAGCTTTAGGTAACATTCCTAACCAGTAGCACTACTGTGACTTGAACCCACTTCCCTTGGTTCTTTTTTTTTTTTTTTCCCCCTTGGTTCTTAGTATTCTTCTCAAGTCTTCTCCTCCACTTCCACCACCACCACCATTGATGTTCAATTCCGCACATGGAGTCCTTCGACCAGCGTATTGCAGAACACAGATTTTTGGGCTCTTAATCCACTGGTCTTTCCACCTTCCACCATCATACTTTGTGTTGGACTTTTTTTTAAAACAATAAATAAGGAAATGTATGAAGTAAAATTGTGCTATTATACCTTCTTGCCTCTAGACGCTATTCTACAAAATGACATCCTAATTTCTGGCCGTAGAATGGAAATATTTCATGGAAATAGTAAGATGCAAGGTGAACTACAGTAAGATTCCCAAGGCATTCCACTGATGGAATTTATTTTTCAGTATTTTTTTTTTTTTGAAAGAAAACAATTGGGCAACAGTCCCATTGGAAATGAGGACCATATTAACTATTAAGTTATAACCATTTACACAAAGAAGTAACAAAAGCAGGTTTGGACATGTTTATTAATTGCCAAAACTATTTTTTAGAGAGAAAAATACTTCCCTTCAAGATATACTCAGAAAGTGTTGTTTTAAAATATCTACCAATTCAGAAAAGATAACAATAGTATTTTATTTTAAAATCACATCTAGATCTCTCGGCATTTTTTTCTTAATTGTTCTTTAGTGACAACAACTAGAATATTGAAGAAAGGAAAGCAGAGGGAGATTCCTGGGGGGAAAAGAAACAGGAAGTTGTTTCTAAAATGAAGCTTCCTTTTTATTGCAAGAGAGAACATCATTGGTGGTGTGAAACTTTTTCTTATAGTTTTGTTGAACTCTCTGTGCTCCAGAAAGTGACCAGCACTCTGCAAGGACCCGTGGGGTCATTACCAAGTAGGGAAGAGCTGGTCAGACGGCTGTGAGGTCAAGAGGCACCCATGCTGAGTTGAGTTGGTGATATTAGGGTGTAATAATTGAATCTGTTGACTTATGATCTTCCTATTTTCAAAAGGAATGTGAGGTGACATGTAATAAAAGACAGATTCATTAAGAGAATCATACAAGAAACAAAGTTGAACCTCATGTGGAGGGTTCTCTGCGGACAGGCTCCCTGGCTGACAGTGCCTGAGGCTGCCTCTCGCATCTGGTCCCTCTGATGACTCTGAAGAAAGTTCCTGATTCTCTATCTCAGTAAATGGCAACTGTTGTTCATGCCAGAACTGGAGTCTTTTTTCCTTCCCTCCCCTCACCTCCTTTTAAATTCCAAGTACAATTTATATACAGTGAAATGTACAGATCATAAGTATAGAATTTGATGAGCTTGGACAAATGTATGCATCCGTTTTGACCCACACCCCAATTAAAATATAGACCATTTCCAGAAAATTCTCTTGTACCCCCTGCCTCCTAAGGGATAAACTGTGGCTGTAAAAATAATTTATTTGCTTTCCTTCATTACGTGACAACAGTTTTGTGGCCTCCTTTGACAGATACCAGAGTCAAGAGTACGGAAACCATAGTGCTTTCCGTAACCTTGGCTGATTGAGTGTTCAGTGAATTTCTAGGTGGTAATTATCACTGATCATACTATATAAGCTCTGAAAATAAGATGACATGGTCAGAATACCTAGGTTCTCCACATAAAACCTTTGCTTGGCTTGCTGTAGGAGCGGTGGGTTGCTATCCATTAAACAGAATGGATTCTAATGCCAGGGGAGTTCCCAGGCTGTAGGGCAGGAAGTATTGGGATGTGCCTTTTTATGACTCTCCTGCTGGTTAAGCAAATTCCAGTATCTCTCAAAGGAGTGAACTTAATTTCAGGAAGAAAAAGCACTGGGGAAATAAAGTTTCACATGGGTAACCAGGCAGAATTCTGCGAGCTTTTATAGCTGGCCCTTGAAAAGTCTTTGAGCTGAATATATCATTCACACCCTGGGGTAGCCTGGTCACGTGATGGCCAGGCTGAAAGTCGCTCAACCAACGTTCTGTTGAGAGGCTCCCAAATGCCTGGTAGAGCCTGTGTGGACTTATCAGCAAACAGTTACTGAATATGCTTAGACTTTGGGGACCAAAGCCATGTGCAGACACTGCCTACAGAATTCCACTCCCACCACCAGGTTTGTGGAAGCACTTGTTAAGGAAAGGGAGAGATAGAGATTTATCCTGCTTTTTAAAATTAAAGATGCCTTTCCTATACTAGGGCCTCCTGAGGAACATGAACTTCCTTTAACTGCAGTTAGTGCTAGCAGCAGAAGTAGCAGCAGGGGAGTTGTTTAGCTGAAACTGGGCTGAGGTGCTACAGTTTATTTTAGATTAATGGGCTTCTCTGGTTTCATTCCCAAAGTCCCCACCAATAGATGTGGATGTTTCTCCAACCCTGGAACCATTCTACCTGCCCTGGGTTGCTAGCATGATTCTGCTTACAGATGTCATCATTTATTTACCTGGGGCACAGGGGGTGTTTTTATTTAGGGCTAAAAGCTGAAGGATGAAAGCATGATCATTTCCTACTGGGAGACTGGTCTGACTAAAATTTGTCAGTATATTTGTAGAAACTCCTTGTATAACTTCAAGAATACATTTATTCTCAAGTCACTGTAACTTAACCCTGCCGAAGGAATTTTGAAAGGATGTAGTTATGAGGATGTAGTTATTGAGAATGTGCTGGCATTATTCATGAGGCACTGTGGTATAGGAACCCATACTGGACTCAGAGGCTGGGGACCAGTGTTCTAGCCCCAACTTCATCACTAAGTTGATAGGTTGCTTGCAAAACAGGGAAATTATAAAGAGATATGTTCTTAGGCCTTTTCCAGCTATAAATTTCGATGTAGATAGATAGCATCAAATCAGATTCAGTTTTATGGGGGTCAAGTTAAAATTTCAGGATGGGCAATAATGATGACCTGAAACTCATCTAAAATTTTCCATCAGCAAATGTTTAATAGATTCTGATTTTTGTAATGATCAAGTAGCTTATACAGGTCAATCACTCTGCTTAGAAATCTCTAAAAGCTGGGTAAACTACAAACAAAACAAAACAACACCCCGCTCCCCCCCCCACCCCCCAGCTGCTTGAAGACCTTGGAAAGCAACCGTGATTTTGAAGAAAAATGCATCATGGTGAGCCCAGTACTCCTGGTTACTTTTCTCCTTGACATATTTACTAATTTGTAAGAGGTGTAGGGCTAAGAACCAAGCAGAAAAATGACAGCTCAAGCCTACTGTAGTCTCACTAGCTTGAGGAGACAACATTGGTGCTCAAGGTTATTAAATAGCTGGAATTTGGGGGTCTGTTGTCTCAGAGGAAAGGGAAATAGAGAGAAGCTGTTCTAAAATTTTATTCAGGTTTTACCCTCAAAGCACTTGCAGAATCGTAAACTGCACGTAGTAAAATCATGCAAGGAAAGCAGAGAACAGCAGCTAAAAGCTAAATGTTAATTAAGCACAGCATTGTAGCAAACCCATGGTGCTGGTGAGACAGAATTTGAAGTTCAGGGCACTTCAAAAAGAGTTCCTGGTATATATGCTGGGATCTCATTTGAGAGGCCTGGGAAGCAATATCCTAGGAGTAAATCAAAAATTAGAAATAGACCAGCCCTCACAAAGACAAAATCTGAAGCTGGAAACATTTCAGTTCTTGATTGGATCAGGTGATCTGCCCCTAATCTACCTGCCTATCAGAAGAAAATGAAATTTTCTCTGAAAAAAATAACTTCCCACAGAGCCCCTGTAGTATTTCATTCACAATGCCCAGCATTTATTCAAAGCTACCAGATATGTCAGGAGACAGGGTAAAATAAATGTAACTTAAAAAGAAAAATAAAAACAGTCAAGAGAAACAGGCCCATAGGTGATCCATGTATCAAAATTATTAGTCATGAAATTTAAAATAAATGCAGTTTATTCTTGGAGTGATAAGAATGTTCAGGGGCTTCCCTGGTGGCGCAGTGGTTGAGAATCTGCCTGCCAATGCAGGGGACACGGGTTCGAGCCCTGGTCTGGGAGGATCCCACATGCCGTGGAGCAACTAGGCCCGTGAGCCACAACTACTGAGCCTGCGTGTCTGGAGCCTGTGCTCCACAACAAGAGAGGCCGCGATAGTGAGAGGCTCACGCACCGCGATGAAGAGTGGCCCCCGCTTGCCACAACTGGAGAAAGCCCTCGCACAGAAATGAAGACCCAACACAGCCAAAAATAAATAAATAAATAAATAAATAAATTTTTAAAAATTTCAAAAGTTGATTGTAGTGACATTGTACAATATGAATATACTTAAATCCATTGTATTTTACATTTTAAATGAGTGAATTATACTATCTGTACATATCCTAAATAAAGCTGGCAAAAAAACCCTAAAAAAACTGACACCAGAAAAATATAACTATACTGAGTTTGCATAACACAAAAAGAAAACATCAAAATACAGAATGCAAAAATTAAGAAAATTAAAAAAAAATAGACAAATCATAATGACAGACTAATAAACAGATAAAAAGTAAAATTTAAGAAGTTGATTTATTAATTGACCTAATTGACACATATATAAAACCAGCCAAAACTAAGCTACAGTGTTAGAAGTCAGAAGAGTTGTGTTCTTTGGTTGGTGATGATGGGAGGGCACCATGAAGGTGGCTTTGGGGTGCTGCAATATTCTATTTCCTGTTCTGGGCAGTGGTTGCACAAGTGAGTTCATTTTTTGAAAAATCACTGAGCTCTATTGATTCATGCACTTCTCTTAATCTGTGCTATACTTCTGTAAAATGTTGACTAAGAACATTCTTCTTAAATCTCATAATTTTTCTTGTCAAGGTACATATATTAAGCCCAGAGACGGTAAGCTCAGAATGCACTGTGCCAAGCTGGTAAAATGAAGAAACAAGTGGGCAGGGAGCTCTGTCCAGGGCCAGTCACTCCAGCTCAGCCCATGGTGACCATCTGGGAACAAGGCTAGCCTTGACACACACCTTCTGTTTTTTTCAAGGAAAGTCAGAAATTCACCTTCATATGTGAAATCTCCTGACATTTAATGTTGGCATCAAGTTAGAATTCTTTAAACCACTGCAGACTAAATAAGACATCTTTAAACTAGATCTAGTTAGTTTGCAAACTCTGATCTATAGTGTCAGCATAAAATTGTGGAATTGGAAAGCAAATATTATCATCTCCAATATCAGGTTATATCAAATAATTGCTCATTCTCATCCCTGATATGACTCATTGTTCTTAGAAAATTCCACACACGTTCACGTCAGCTAACTTTTCAAGCAGTTTCCACTTTAGAAATGTCCTGCTTCCCTCTCTGGTTGTCACTGTTATCTGTCAAAGCCTTACCCAAATGTCACCCCTCTGCTACTTTCTTTGCTGCCTTACTCTCACGAGAATGAATTGCCCCATAATCTGGAGAGAGGGCCTCTATGAAGGTAATTAAGGTTAAACAAGATCATAAGGGTGGGTCCCTATCCCAAAGGGGCTGTTGTCCTTGCAAGAAGAGAGACACAAACACAGTGGATGCACATGCTCAGGGGAAAGACCAGGTGAGGACACAGTGAGAAGGCCACCATCTACCAGGAATGAGGCCTCGGAAGAAACTAAACCTGCCTGTGCCTCGAGTGGGGGTTAGGAATGCAACCTGTGAATGGGGTCGGGGGAGGCGCAATTCAGTCCCTAACACCCGCGTTTATCTCTGGCACGTCCATCCTCTCGTTGTGTGAGTCTCTGGCTCAGTTCCACAGTGAGATAGAGCATCATTTATATTCTACATGGATTGGCTGCATCAGGGCACTAAAGAGGAGGTGGGCAGAGTGTTTAGTTAGATGTAAATGGCTCTGCAAAGACTCTGTGCTGAATCTAGAGGACGGAAATGGGTAGTATGTTCTTTTCTTTAAAAACAACAATTATATCAGGAAACACTTTGATATTCCCACCATCCACTCCAGAACATTGGCTTTTTCTCCAAAGATGTGAAAATTCAAACATGAAATTCTGTGATTAAAGACCACATTGTACCTCTTCAAATAGCACATAAGACCTGGAAATATAGTTTAGTTATTTAAAGGGGCCATGTTATAAGTAATGATTGGTACACATTCCCTGGTTAGAAAATGAAATCCTATAGGTGTGTTTAATTCTGTGGTGTAGTGAGCAGTGACTGCATTTTGATTAATGGTTTCACGTGACACACTTTTAATTTTGGTCTCTGAAACAATAAAGATTAGGTACAATTAGAATAACCTTAACATTTTAACTTGGAGAACACTCTTGGCCTGCTTGTAGCTTCATTATTTAACTGAAAAAAACGCATCAAACAAAGGCATGACATTGAAAAAACAAGACACTGCCATTTTGCCAGGGATTCTTGGATGAAAACAGAAATGATGCATTTTCCTTTTAGCACCATGCAAAGATTGATCATGAAACAGAAGTTCCTGGCATTGCCTGAAACTACTGGTTACAACAAAATGCACCAGCCTTATGGGAGAACCAACAGTGTCTTGAATACCACAAACTCGAAGTGTCAATGCTGGCTCTGGGGTGGGGATTTTAGGTTGTGTTGGTCTGGGGCCTCTCAATGTGCTGTTCAGAGAGGATGTTGGACCAAGTTTGAGACTCACTGTGAAAAAACAAATTTTTTTAAAGCATCGAATTGATTTTTGCAGAAGTTTTCTCATCAGACTTAGACTGTTGAAAGGACACTCTGCTTCTAGAAAGTCATAAAGTCATCCTTGCCTCAGTCCCTGGTGACACACCAATATCCTTCCGATCTGGGGTCCTGAGCTTTCCCTGTGAGCTCAAGTTCATCTGGGGGTAATGGGCTTTCCTGCTGCCATCTGACCCTAGTGTCGCTTCGAACACATCCAGACCTGAAAGGGAAATTTTTAAAGAAGGCAGAATATATTTTTTCTCCTTTGGAGTTGGTTTTCAGCTTCTCCTGCCACAGAACTTTGGTCTGAATAGCTAGTTTTCTATGGGAAGATGGGGATTTCTTCATTAACAGGAGAGTCAGGAAGACCAGGCAGCAGAAAGAATTCATCCAATGTCCCTTGAATTCACGTATCAGTAGAATCCTCCCGATCCTTCAATTCTCAGATCGCTTGAACTGTCTCTCTTATCTCTAGGTCAGCCATGACTCAAAGCTCAATTTTCCAACTGTTTTCAAGATACCCCACTCATGAACACTGTGGAGTCTGCAGAAGACTTTAGACGTTTCCTTCTCACCCTCCTGCATTCTCCCTCCCAGAATCAAGACAGATCCCTTTTCTTGTTCATCATGTCCTTGGCATCCCATCATGAACCAAGGGTCCTATTAGAAACAGGGTGGGTGGGTGGGGCTTATCAAAGAATTTCTCCCATGTGAACACAGTGTTCTCTCTTTCCAAGAATACTTCTGATGAGTAGAATTTTGGCTGATCCTAGCCCAAATATTTATTTCCTCTGAGTCATCTCAAACTTTAGGATAGCGGAAAAATCATGAGCTTTAGAATTAAACATATCTGCATTCCAATTCCAAAGTACTAGCTGGTAAAAATTAGTTGTCCCCTGTAACTCAGTTTAGCGGAGAGTAAATGGTACACCAACAAAGTAAGATATAAAGCTCCCAGAAAGAGGCTGGTAGTTTCCCCTTCCCCTTTCCCTTGTTTATATTACGTGCAGTGCTCAGCATATCTCCTGGCGCCTAGGACATGTTTACACTGAAACCAGTTCGCAGTGAACTTCAGAAGAGTGACTTCTTTATCCTGGAAGGGCTTTACAGAAAGACAAGTCTGGTATGCAAAAGGAGTTAACTTGAGTTTTAAGTGGCCATTTCAGTGCTGCTTTTTAGAGATAAGATTCTGCAGTGCTTGGGTACACTTATGATTATATCATATTTGCTGCTTCTGGACATTCGGCAGTAGCCTTAACATCATCAGGCTGCAGAGTGAGATATTTTGAAAAGCCAGCTCTTTAGAGAAGAGCTATGAAACTGAGGGGGAATCAGGTGGGGGATGGAGTCTATTAGTGGTGGGGAGATAGGATGGGGTGATGGTGAGATCACATTAAGGTTATTATTTGGGGGTTTGAAGAAAATAAAATACCTGTCTAACCTCAGTCTTCTCAGATAAATATGCTCATCTCTCTATAGATGCAGAGTCTCTGGCCAAAGTCCAGTCACACCAGGGTACTTTCTATACTTAGCTCCTGTTCGCCTTAATGCCTAAAAGCTTGGAGTGCTCCCTATTGTAAAATCCAATGAAAACAAAGGGCTTGTTTTCCATCTAGGTTGTTTTCCTAAAGAAATTTCTCCCAGTGAGTTTAATGAGTGTTGATTCAATTTATAGACAGTGTGATGCCTTCAACAGCCCCCAAATCTATAAAGACCACGAGAGGAAAACATGCTTACTCCAGGTGGTAAAATGTAAATGCAGCTCCCTATCCCACCTGTTTTCATTTAATCTTAGATTGTTTGCCTCATTTTGTTCTTCCCATGTGGAATGGAAGTGCCTGGTCGTGCAGAGAGGAGCCAGCCAAATTGCAACATTTCAACTTCGAAATCTCTCCTGAGTCAGTTAGAAAATAAATTCAAACTTATTTTTCTCTTGTTTGGAATTAGATTCATTCCTGCCACTCCCCACCCGACTCCACCCTGGTCTATGCCAAATATATTTTGCAGGTCGAATTTTGCAGTTCTTGACCTCTTCTTTGGCTGTGTAGAATGTGATTTGTATGATAATTTTTCTTTCTCTGAGGTTTTCCAGCTCTAAGTCCAAAGATTGCCATTCCCCACCCCACCCCCACCCCCCTGGTGTCAAGAGTTTCAAAGCTTGAAAGGAAGCAGTGCGAGAAAGGAAAAGGGTGATGATTTAGAAGCAGAACCCAGGGCATCTTAAGACTCTTGCTCTGGGTTTCTCTGGCCCTGCCCACCCTAGTCCATTTTTCATTGAGCACATAAGCCTTTTCAAATAAATGAAGCAGACATCTATATCCAGAAGATGCTTCTGATATGATTCCAGAACTGATGGAACGTGGATCAAATAGGAAAGGGAAGAACTATAAGTAAAAGTGCAATGAGAAGGGAGAGTGGAAGCTGGGGGCAGCTGCTCCCCTCTCCTCTCTGGTTCTCTGACAACACGTGGGCACACTGGGGGTCCTCTGCACCATCTCCTGTGAGATACTGTCCATTATTCCCTGTAACACTATTATACAATGAAGTGGAAGTTCAGAAAACTTGAGTAACTTGCCCCAAATCACATGCTCCTTAGGAGGTAGATGGATTTCAACGCGAGTCTGCTGTTTCCATGGCAATGTCCTGTTTCTTGGGTAGGATTAAAAAGGATTAAAAGATAAAGGAGAACAAAGACTAAAAAAATAAAATTCCACCAGATAATTACTATATTTGAGATATTTAACACTTGAAAAAATGTGTCTGTATGTATAGGGTCAAAAAATTGGAAAATCCAGTAAGGTATAAAAGAGGAACTAGAAATGATCTGTAATCTCAGTACCCCAAAATAATCACTGATAGTTTTCAGTACATTTCCTTCCAAGACTTAAAAATTTCTTTTGGTATTCAGCTATGTGTTTATATATACAAAACAAAATTGAGATCATCTATCTGTAATCTGCTTTTTTTCACTTAATATATCATGAACATTTCCCTTTTTCTATACATACTCTCCTTAAATATGATTTTTAAATAATTGAGTAATTCATTCAATCGGAAAAGTTTTATCAAACACATCTTATGTCCCAGGCACCATGCTAGGAAATAGGGATTCACAAAATTAAAAAAAAAAAAAGTTAATGATGTCCAGGCCCAGGAAGTTCTCATTCAGTGAGAGGAGGCACATAATGAACAGTGAACAAGTAAAGATGATAAATACAGAATTTGATTTACAAAGTATGAAGAAAGTACATTAGGGATATAATAGGAAAAAACTCTATCTTAGGAAAGTCAGAACATTCTGAGGATGTGACATTGGAATTGAGAATTCAAGAATAAAAAGGAAGTTAAAAGAAAATTGCGTTCCAAGCAACGGAATAGCAGTCCAGACAAAGGACCCAGAAGGTAAAAAGACTTCAGATGGGAGAGGTCTTGCTCTGTTCAAGGAGAGGAAAGGTCTGTGCTGCTGGGATGTCTGGAAGGAAGGGAGGGCGATGGTGAGATGAGCCAGGATGAGGAAGCAAGCAGCGAGGGGCTCACTGGGGTCTGGTGGCCACCAACTTGGGTTTCATTCCCAGCACACCTGGGAAGCTGTCGAGGATTGCCAAGCCAGGAGAGACCCGACTTGATGAAGGTATCACAGGCATGAATGTCTCAGTCACAGGCATGTAAAAATAGAATCTATTTCATAACCCTCTTTAATTTCTGATTTTTAGCTTCAAGCTGCCCAGCAGCAGACAATCACATCTCTCCAACTGCATGTTTCTCTCGCTTCAATCCAGTGATTTTTCAGTAAATCCAGAGGTATAATTCAATCTCATTCTGCCCTTCACCCCTTCCTTTTCCAGGAAGTAGGGCCTTGGGTGCGCCCTGCTGAGATGTGCCTGGTGTGTATGCAGGGGTGATGTCGTCTGTGATGGTGGTGGGATGGTTGGACCATTGCTCCTTCTGTGGCCTTTGCCGCCAGTGCTCAGTCATGCTCCCCATCCCCGTGGACCCCTGGGAATTGTCCAGTCATCTTGTGCTGGATGTGGGTCCTCAGTTCTGGCCCCACTGACGTGGCTCTGGCCCCACCAGACCTCCAGCTGCCAGGCCCAGGCAGGCTGCCCCTCTCAGCAGTAGGCAAAGGCCACCGAGCTGGCCTCCCTCGAAACTTCCACAGCCTCCTTCTGGGATAGGACAGGGTTGGGGATTCTCCTGTACCTTTGTGAAGCTGGGGGAGGGGCTGTAAAGCTGCTCTCAGGCCCTCAGAAGACAACTAATCCTCTCAGTCTCTTTTCCAGGCGTCTAGTGACCTAGAGTTCCGACAAGCAGGGGTACAAGTTCGCTCTGTCCTCAGATATCAAATGTAAAGGAAGATTTCCACTGAACACGGGCCCCAGGACAGAGGTGACTAGACGTTAGGGGATTGTCTGTTGCCCTTGTTTCATCTTTCTGTCCCTGCTGGAGCACTTTTGTCTGTGGAGAGTGTGGGAAGGTGGCAGAGTGATGGCCAGAACCCTCGACTTCACCGTGGACCCACATTCAGCACTGAGGGCAGCTTCCAGGGTATGGGGCAGTGGTGCCCGCCATGGACCTTTTCACAAGTCTTTCAGGGCTGCCCCCCAGCCAGTCCTTCTACCCAGCTCTTACTCCGAGCTTAGGGAAGTAAGAATTCTGTAGAATGCGTTTCCTTAGGTGTGTCCCCCACACACCTTACTCTTTAGGTGACTTTAGCTTTGCTCGCTGGGAAATGAGAATTTTGTTGCCCTTCCTGTAATCTATTCTCACGTACACTTAAAGTTTTGGGTGTATGGTTATACATTTTCCTTGTTTCCAGCACTGATCTATTTCTGTTATTTTATAACTATTTATTTTCTTTTTATATATTTTTGACCATTTCAGTTAGAATTTGTATGAGAAGGGCTTAAATATCTACTCTTTGATCAACCTGCTTATCTGTAGGCTTTGATTGAAGATGTTTACCTACTTAATATATCTGGAATCCATTTAGATGTTTTGTATAAGGTAGGCATCAAAAATTTCCCCCCCAAATAGTTCACCAATTGTCCAATTACTATTTATTGGTACAAAAATGTCACCTTTGAAATTCTTCTTTTAGTGTATATAAAAAACATTTTTTTCCGGGATTTAAATTACTTTCACTTAATTACCATCTATGTGTATTTTCATATTTGGTTGGGAAGTTTCGTTTTAATACTCCATGTTTATTCAAAATATTCTTGGCAAGTATCATCCCTATATTTTTCAAAATGAACTTTCATCATCAATTTGCCAGATTTAAAAAAAACAAACACCTTGAGATTTTTTTAAGGACATGTTGTATTGATTTTTAAATTTACTTGGTGAGAGTTTATTTTCATTCCAGAATATTGTACAAATCAACATATTTTATTTCTCTTATAGAATCGTTTTACACATTCTTTTCTGTTGAGCATATTCCTAGATATTAAATATTTTATTTTCTATTGTGAAAGTAATCATTTTTCCACTGCAGCTATTGGTTTTTACATATTTGTCTTTGGGCATTTTATTAGTTGTATAAAATTTTCCATACGATTCTCTTCAGTTTTCAAGTCAAATGATAGCAACTACAAATAGTAATTGTATCTCCTCCTCTGCAATTGTTAAATATCTTACTTACACCTTTTTTATGTTATTGATTGAATCTTTCAAAACAAGGTTTAAGAAAAGGTAGGTAGTGGCAATGGTTCAAATCTTTGTCTCTTATTTTACTTTTACATGCTAAACTAGCCTTAGATTTTTTTTTTTAACATGTTAACTGTTCTTTCTATTTCTAGTTCAAGATTTTGTGCGTATTTATATTCACTAAGTGACTTTTTAACTTACTACGTGGTTTTTTATTTGATGTGATAAATTATATTATTATATATTTTTTACTAAGAAATCATAATGTGAGGATAAGATTTTTAGGCAATGTCCCACTTGCTCCTGATGTATCCCTTTTTAATAAACTACTGAATTCAACTGTTACTTAAGAGCTTAAGGTTTATATCATTAAGGGAGATTTATATTTTTATATTTTATTGAAGTATAGCATTTATATAGAAAAGTTCACATCATAAATTCTTGTGAAACAATCACATGAAATTTGTTTTTATTTTGTATTTTACTTCAACTTTAAATTTTATGTTTTGGTCTTCTCTGTTAGATTTCAGCCTTAGCATTAGGCTCATTACATAAATGAACTGTGAAGCTTTCCATCATTTTCAGTGATGGAAAAGTTTATATGATATGAGAATTTTCTGTCCCTTCATACTTTGAAATAACTAATCTATAAAACCATATCTGAGCATTGGTCTTTCTCATGAACCTTATTCTTTGGTTAACATTTTCCATTTCTTCCATAGCTATTCATTTCCTATTTTATCTGTATACAATTTTGTACTATTTTGTGTAAGAGTTGGTGATATAATTTTTTTAAACTTTGAAAACAATATCCATTTCTCTGGTTATATGATATTTTTCAATTTAATTTTATGAATTTACATTCTCTAATTTGTTTTTGAGATTACATTTGCCAGAAAAATTCATTGTCTTCCTCAAGAACGTGTCCTTTGATTTATGCAGTCTGTTTCTCTTAATTATTTATTTTCTGCTTTTAACTTTATTAATTCCCTACATTTCATTAGATTTGCTTTATTCCTCTTCATATAACTTCTTGAATTGAATTCTTACTCATGTGTGCTATTTTTCTTGTTTAATAGTTATAGCATTTATAACAATGAAATACTTTTTAGAACAGGCCACAAGTTCACATATGAATTTTCTACAATTGCTTTTGATATTCTCTCTGAATCAAGAGTGCAGAAAGATTTAAAGTGTCTAAGTTGGATTTTAGTTGTCTTTAAACATTAAAAAAAACAAAAAAGGTAGAAGTGTAATTCCATTCCACATAATAAGAGTTCTAAGATGATCCATAGTCAGTAAGGTGGTTCCTCCCATGGTTGTCCAAGGTCCCAAGATTCATCTCAGGTTTTACCAACATCCCTTGGACTTGACCTTTGTCCACGTAATTACTACAAAGGTGATGATGAGTCTTTCTCAGGGCATCACATCTGCAAGCACATTGATGTCTGACATTAATTGTGATCACCTGCTCGAGGGCTTGTCCAATTTCTCTACTGTATATTTAGGATTTTTTTCTTCTGGCAACTAAGAAATCCTCTATGTGGAGACACTGTGAGACCGTGCAAATATCTTCTTCTGCATCATAAGTTTCCTTCTAGATTTAGTATCCATTGATGATTCTTGCCTGGGAACCAATCTTTACTACAGTCATCACAAGCTGACTTTTAACCTGCACATTAAAGGGAACACATGGGCCAGTGTCTAGGCCTCAATGTCTCCTTCGCTCTGCTTCCAGAAGAATCTTGTAACCTGACCCTTTCCATTGCTTTGCTCCAACCCAACATGACATAAATTCCTCTTCCGTTGTAGTCTTTCCTTTTAAGTACTAATTTAACATTTTAGTAGGATCATATTTCAGTCTCAGATTTAGAGGGGATAATACAATGAGCTCCATTTACCTGTCACTTCAACAGTTACTGTGATTTTGCCACATTTGCCTCATTTATTTTATCTGGCTGAAGTACTTTAATGCAAATTCTAGCCCTCCTGTTGCTTTCCCTCCTACACACTTTAGTACATATTACTTAAAAATATGGACATTTTCTTAAAGGAGAAAAGCCAAAAATTACCTTGATGAAAAGAACGAGCAAAGTCCCTTGTTTTCCTGATGAAAACTCTTTCAAGAGTTCCTTTAGCAGACTCATTAAACTGGGCATAGATGATACACATTGCATCCTCCCAAGGAAGGTGCTTGACCAGATAGCCATTCCCCTTACATTTGGCTCAGGTTCTTTTGATGGAGAAAAGACCAGCTGTATTTTAAACACATGTTCTGCATGGGAAAGGAAATAGTCAATCAAGTCCAGGAAGTGCAGAGAGTCCCACACAGGATAAACCCAAGGAGAAACATGCCAAGACACATATTAATCAAACTATCAAAAATTAAATACAAAGAAAAATATTAAAAGCAGCAAGGGAAAAGCAATAAATAACATACAAGGGAATCCCCATAAGGTTATCAGCTTATTTTTCAGCAGAAACTTTGTAGGCCAGAAGGGAGTGGCAGGATATAATTAAAGTGATGAAAGGGAAAAACCTACACCAGGATTACTCTGCGCAGCAAGGATCTTATTCAGATTCCACAGAGAAATCAAAAGCTTTACAGACAAGCAAAAGCCAAGAGAATTCAGCACCACCACACCAGCTCTACAACAAATGCTAAAGGAACTTCTCTAAGCAGGAAACACAAGAGAAGAAAAGGACATACAATAACAAACCCAAAACAATTTAAGAAAATGGTAATAGGGACATACATATTGATAATTACCTTAAATGTGAATGGATTAGATGCTCCAACCAAAAGACACAGACTGGCTGAATGGATACAAAAACAAGACATGTATATATGCTGTCTACAAGAGACCCACTTCAGACCTAGGGACACATACAGACTGAAAGTGAGGGAATGGAAAAAGTTATTCCATGCAAATGGAAATCAAAAGAAAGCTGGAGTAACAATATTCATATCAGATAAAATCGACTTTAAAATAAAAACTATTACAAGAGACAAAGAAGGACACTACATAATGATCAAGGGATCACTCCAAGAAGAAGATATAACAATTATAAATATTTATGCACCCAACATAGGAGCACCTCAATACATAAGGCAAATGCTAACAGCCATAAAAAGGGAAATCGACAGTAACACAATAATAGTAGGGGACTTTAACACCCCACTTACACCAATGGACAGATCATCTAGACAGAAAATTAATAAGGAGACACAAGCTTTAAATGACACAATAGACCAGAAAGATTTAATCAATATTTATAGGACATTCCATCCAAAAACAAGAGAATACACTTTCTTCTCAAGTGCACACGGAACTTTCTCCAAGATAGATCACATCTTGGGTCAAAAATCAAGCCTCAGTAAATTTAAGGAAATTGAAATCATATCAAGCATCTTTTCGGACCACAATGCTGTGAGATTAGAAATCAATTACAGGAAAGAAACTGTAAAAAACACAAACACAAATGGAGGCTAAGCAATACGCTACTGAATAACCAAGAGATCACTGAAGAAATGAAAGAGGAAATCAAAAAATACCGAGAGACAAATGACAATGAAAACACAATGATCCAAAACCTATGGGATGCAGCAAAAGCAGTTCTAAGAGGGAAGTTTATAGCTATACAAGCCTACCTAAAGAAAGAAGAAAAATCTCAAGTAAACAATCTAACCTTACACCTAAAGGAACCAGAGAAAGAAGAACAAAGAAAACCCAAAGTTAGTGGAAGGAGAGAAATCATAAAGATCAGAGCAGAAATAAATGAAACAGAAACAAAGAAAACAATAGCAAAGATCAATAAAACTAAAAGCTGGTTCTTTGAGAAAATAAACAAAATTTATAAACCTTTAGCCAGACTCATCAAAAAGAGGGAGAGGACTCAAAGCAATAAAACTAGAAATGAAAAAGGAGAAGTTACAATGGACACCACAGAAATACAAAGCACCAAAAGAGAATACTACAAGCAACTATATGCCAATAAAATGGACAACCTCAAAAAAATGGACAAATTCTTGGAAAGGTACAATTTCCCAAGACTGAACCAGGAGGAAATAGGAAATATGAACAGACTAATCCAAGTAATGAAATTGAAACTGTGATTAAAAATCTTCCAACAAACAGAAGTCCAGGACCAGATGGCTTCACAGGTGAATTCTATCAAACATTTAGAGGACAGCTAACACCCATTCTCAAACTCTTCCAAAAAGTCTCAAAGGAACACTCCCAAACTCATTCTATGAGGCTACCATCACCCTGATACCAAAACCAGACAAAGACATCACAAAAAAAGAAAATTGCAGACCAATATCAGTGATGAAAATAGACACAAAAATCCTCAACAAAATACTAACAAACAGAATCCAACAACACATTAAAAACATGATACACCATGATCAAGTGGGATTTGTTCCAAGGATGCAAGGATTCTTTGATATATGCAAATTAATTAATGTGATACACCATATTAACAAATTGAAGAATAAAAACCATATGATCATCTCAATAGATGCAGAAAAAGCTTTTGACAAAATTCAACATCCATTTATGATAAAAACTCTCCAGAAAGTGGGCATAGAGGGAACCTACCTCAACATACTAAAGGCCATATATGACAAACCCACAGCAAACATCAATCTCAATGGTGCAAAACTGAAAGGATTTCCTCTGTGATGAGAAACAAGACACAGATGTCCACTCTTGCCACTATTAAACATAGTTTTGGAAGTCCTAGCCATGGCAATCAGAGAAGGAAAAGAAATAAAAGGAATACAAATTGGAAAAGAAGAAGTAAAACTGTCACTGTTTGCAGATGACATTATACTATACATAGAAAATCCTAGATGCCACCAGAAAACTACTAGAGCTAATCAATGTATTTGGTAAGGTTGCAGGGAAAACAAAATTAATGCACAGAAATCTCTTGCATTCCTATACACTAACAACGAAAGATCAGAAAGAGAAATTAAGGAAACAATCCCATTTACCATTGCAACAAAAAGAATAAAATACCTAGGAATAAACCTACCTAAGGAGGTAAAAACCTGTACTCAGAAAACTATAAGACACTGATGAAAGAAATCAAAGATGACACAAACAGATGGAGAGATATACCATGTTCTTGGATTGGAAGAAACAATATCGTGAAAATGACTATACTACCCAAAGCAATCTACAAGTTCAATGGAATCCCTGTCAAATTACCAATGACATTTTTCGCAGAACTAGAACAAAAAATCTTAAAGTTTGTATGGAGACACAAAAGAACCCAAATAGCTGAAGCAATCTTGAGAAAGAAAAATGGAGCTGGAGGAATCAAGCGCCCTGACTTCAGACTATACTACAAAGCTACAGTAATCAAGACAGTATGGTACTGGCACCAAAACAGAAATATAGATCAGTGGAACAAGATAGAAAGCCCAGAGATAAACCCATGCACCTATGGTCAACTAATCTATGACAAAGGAGGTAAGGATATACAATGGAGAAAAGACAGTCTCTTCAGTAAGTGGTGCTGGGAAAACTGAAGAGCTACATGTAAAAGAATGAAATTAGAACACTAACACCATACACAAAAATAACTCAAATGGATTAAAGACATAAATGTAAGACCAGACACTGTAAAACTCTTAGAGGAAAAAATAGGAAAAACACTCTTTGACATAAACCACAGCAAGATCTTTTTTGACCCACCTCCTAGAGTAATGAAAATAAAAACAAAAATAAACAAATGGGATCTAATTAAACTTAAAAGCTTTTGCACAGCAAAGGAAACCATAAACAAGACGATCAGACAACCCTCAGAATGGGAGAAAATATTTGCAAATGAAACGACAGACAAAGGATTAATCTCCAAAATATACAAACAGCTCATGGAGCTCAATGTCAAAAAAACAAGCAACCCAATTAAAACATGGGCGGAAGACCCAAATAGACATTTCACCAAAGAAGACATACAGATGGCCAAGAGGCACGTGAAAAGATGCTCAACATCACTAATTATTAGAGAAATGCAAATCAAAACTACAATGAGGTATCACCTTACACCAGTTAGAATGGCCATTTATCAAAACGTCTAGAAACAATAAATGCAGGAGAAGGTGTGGAGTAAAGGGAACCCTCTTGCACTGTTGGTGGGAATGTAAATTGATACATCCACTGTGAAGAACAGTATGGAGGTTCCTTAAAAAACTAAAAATAGAATTCCCATATGACCCAGCAATCCCACTACTGGGCATATACCCAGAGAAAACCATAATTCAAAAAGACACATGTACCCCATTTTTCATTGCAGCACTGTTTACAATAACCAGGTCATGGAAACAACCTAAATGTCTATAGACAGATGAATGGATAAAGAAGATATGGTACATATATACAATGGAATATCACTCAACCATAAAAAGGAATGAAATTGGGTCATTTGTCGAGACGTGGATGGACCTAGAGACTGTCCTACAGAGTGAAGTAAGAAAGAAAAAAACAAATATCGTATATTAACACATATTTGTGGAATCTAGAAAGATGGTACAGATGAACCAGTTTGCAAGGCAGAAATAGAGATACATGTAGAGAACAAATGTATGGACACCAAGGAGGGAAAGGGGGCAGTGGGATGAATTGGGGAGATTGGGATTAATATATATACACTAATATGTATAAAATAGAGAACTAATGAGAACCTGTTGTATAGCACAGGGAACTCCACTTCGCCGTACAGTAGAAACTAACACAACATTGTAAAACAACTACACCGCAATACAAATAAATAAATAAATACATACATGTTCTGCTTAGCAGAGAGATAAAGAAACACTTTAAAAAATATGGGCCAATAATTTATCTGAATTACTGTAATTGTTTATAGTAAGACACTTGGCCCAGTAAATGTGTTTTAGCTCATTCTTGTGCACCCATGTGTACAAACCTGTCAACCTGATAATTCAAGAATTACACAAAGTGTCATTAGAACATGAATTCTTATAAATCTATCAGGGGAGACCATTGCCAAACTATTTAGCTACTTAAAAAATTTATGCAATTCAGGTACAAACCAGAAGCTTCAGTGCTCAAAATTGCAACATCTGAAGCCTGTCAAGATTCCTGCCCAGGAGACAAAAGCTCTTCCAGGGGGATCCCTGAAATGTTTTTTCCCTAATATCCATACTCGGAATAGAGTGGGACCAGTATGGAGCTTTCCCAAGCCTGGAGATGTCAACCTGGAGGAGAATTAGAACCATGTTGATCAGTTCTCATAAACCAACATATAGTCAGTTGGAAGGAGAGATTCAAATGTCCTTCCTTTTGAAAATAGTGACACTAACAAGTCACTAATAAGTGGTGTTTGTTTGTAGGTTGGTTTTTCGTAATCTGTTCACTAGGTGAAATTAAAAGGTTGCAAGTCTTATGCCACATCACCCAGTTTTTAATTGTTAACTTTCCCTCTCTTAGATTCCTAGTCTGGGAGCCTCCATGTCAGGGATGTGTCCGTTTCAGTGTCTAGATTCTGGCTCTGTGTCACCAACCCACAAATGTCTCTTGTGTGTCACTCTATTGACTTTTCCCCTCTGAGGACATCTCCACGGAAATGATCACGGCTTCGTCAAAGGTCACACACAGATGGAAGTACAGTTCCCCCCACCCTGCGCCCCTGGGCTTGTCCTGCCAGGAGGGGTCTGAGTCCTTGTACTGCTCCCCTTGCCTTCAGGACCACACCTGGAAAACTGACAGTGGATCAGCAATGCATCAATGACAGGAGGCCAGAGAGAAGTGAGGACACTTAGGATACAAAGAAGTGAAAATATAAGACAACTAAAATACGACACAAAAAACTGAGAACTTTTTTCTCCTTTGGACGTAAATGTGTGTGTCTTTTCACTAGAAAATAAGATCACTCTCACTCTCCCACGTGTGTTACGACTACAGCCTGTGGGCTGCTCTGCAGTGATGACAGTTAACACAGGTCCCCTGCTCTCCTTCTCACAGTCCCCCTGGCATCATTCTTATCTAAGGTTTGGTTTGATTTCTGACTTTTACAATAATAAGCCACAGCAATCCTCTTAAATGAAAGGGCTTTAAAATATTTTATAACCGAGTTCTGGTTTCTGGACAGGATTGAATAGGAATTCTTTTACTCTTGTTCTGGTTTTCCTTTTAAAATCTCTTTATATTTACTTTCTTCCTAAAGGAAAGAAAACATTTTGTCCATAAGGAGTGAATTTAGTTGTATTTTACATTGTCCTATAAAATATATGCTACCGAATTGTGGGCTCTCACACTTCTAGTGTCAAAATATTTCCAGTGGTTGGGACTTCCCTGGTGGCTCAGTGGTTAAAGAATCCGCCTGCCAATGCAGGGGACACAGGTACAAACCCTGGTCCGGGAAGATCCCACATGCTGCAGAGCAACTAAGCCCGTGTGCCACAACTACTGAGCCCGCGTGCCACAACTACAGAAGTCCATGTGCCTAGAGCCCGTGCTCCGCAACAAGAGAAGCCACCGCGATGAGAAGCCCGCGCACCACAACAAAGAGTAGCCCCTGCTCCGCAAAACTAGAGAAAGCCCGCTCACAACAATGAAGACCCAACGCAGCCAAAAATAATTAAGTTAAATAAATAAATTTATATTAAAAAAAATATTTCCAGTGGTAGAATGATGGGTATCAAACTGGCTCCTGGGGGGGGTTGCAATTTAGAAAGATCCTGTTTTAGTCTTTTTCTGTTTTTTTTGTTTTTTTTTAAATTTTTGGTCCAAAGAAAGAAAACTAAATTATCTTGTCTCTGCTTTAGTTTGTATGCATGGAGAGAGTTTTTTGTGTATGCATGAGGCCTGTTGGATGCAGAACAGCACTGGTGAGGTGATTTTTGGGGACGGGGAATGCTTTGTGATATGCGGTGGGGGGAAGCGGGGAGGGAGAGACACAGAGAAGGTCGGGGATGCACCTGCTTTCAGCATCTCCGTGTGGTACAGATGGCCTCAGAGCTGCAGGCAGGGAGCATACGTGCCTATAAAGGAATTCCCGTGTAAACACCCTGAGGCCCTGTGACAGGCAGGTAGTAAAATCTGTTTAGAGTAAACAACCGCTCTTGCTTCCTGTGGTCCAGAAGTGGAAGAAAATAGTCTATTACAGGAGTCCTTATCACTTCTGGGAAACAGTGTTCCTGGTTGAGCAAGAGATGAACAGATCTGCGGACAGACACCTGGAGACGACGGGCGGGTCCATTGTCAGGCTGGAATTTCTGGCAGAGACAGCTAACTACCGCCCAAAGCCATTCTTCTCTTCTGGGCAGATTGTATCATTGCTCTAAATATTTTCTGTCCTTCTATCCTAGTTTGGATTCCCAGAAGGCGACCTCGAAGCAAGGATTCAAGTGCAAGTAGTTTATTTGGGAAGCAATCACAGGAAAAACAAACTTGGGAATGAAAAGCAAGACAGAAACAGGACAGATGCCAACAAAGGGCATGTTATAAAGCAGGTTACCACGGAGGGCAACTGGACTCCATCCCACTCCCATGTATCTGAGGGATGAGGGAACTGGAATGGTCATTGGTGGAGGGCTGCCCAAGGGGGCAGTGGGAAGAGGCATTGATTTCCTGGCATTATGGGCCTGTTCTAAACATGGACGAGGAAGGCTCCATGCTAGCAGCTGGACATGAGGCTGATTTGTACCGAAATAGCCAGGCCAAGGGGAATATTCATGGGGGGGCTCACTGCATCTGCCTTACCCTCCTCCACGGGAAGGGAGTGCACATCTGCCCCATTGGCTTTAAGCTTGAATATGTAATGCATCATCTTCTCTATCAGAGTATTATGTTTTTCTACTCCACTGCCATGGGAATTTGGCCAACGAAATGTGAGCAGAAATAATGAGTTCAGCTTTTTCTAACAAAAGCTTTAAGAACTGTCACCTTCTCTTTTTTCTTTTACCTTGTACCCAGCAACATCCGGAAGAAGTGCTCACTTAGTCTGAGTCTTGAGATGCAGAAAATATGTAGCTGAATCTCAGCAAGGTGAGAATGAAAAAGAAATAAAATCTGTGATTATACGCCTCAGAATCTTCGAGGTTGTTTATGACAGAAGCACAGCCAGCCCATCTCAACAAATACCTGTGTCTAAAAGTAAGTTGTTGAGGGAAAACAAACAATATATGTGGTATTGACTCTGGGTCTGGCCAGAGAACGGCAAGGAAACATATGAGGCCAGAAAGATGGCATCCCGTTTATGCTGTAGCGAAATGTTTGATAAAACTCTCAGGGCTAATTTGGAAGCCAGATAATGAGCTAAATGAGCTTGTGGTCTTAGGAGTTGCAAACAGGATATCAGTAGCCTGACTTGGTGCTATTGGCTGAATTTCACATTAAAGAGGTGAACTCAGAAAAATCATTGGGCTTTTTGCAAGTAGGAATAGAAGGGAAAAGAGAAAGTCCAGAAATTTGGGGGCTTGCAGTGCTGAAAAACTTTGGTTTATAATGACAGTAAGTCAGGAGGGCCCTGGTCCTCCAATGGTATGCTGAAGCCACTGTTACTTCCTAATATACCCTCTCATTCAGAGTTATTTTACACCGAAAAGAAAAGCAAACTTTTATCTTTTTAAAGCCACTGGAATTTCTGGCCTCGATTACAAATATGTGAATGCAGTTTTAAGCTGATGTGATATAGTCATAAGACTCAGAGGAGTGTTTGCTCCAGGAAACTCTGATGACTCTGGGGAGCATGGTCTGGTTTGGTCAATGTGTAGTCACCTGGAAGGGCCTAGCTTTGGGGACCGCACTGGGGCGAGAGGGGAAGAGCATGCACACGAGGGTTGTGGATGGAGAAGCAGGGACAGTAAGCTGCCAGCTCAGCTGCTGATGGCCTGACTCGTCCGCCGTTCGTTGCCTGAGAGCGTCACATAGTAGGGCTCCGGCAGAGGAAGCCTGAAGTGTCTGCCAGATCCTTCAGGACTAAAGGGTCATGCTCCTCATTATTTGTATAGCAGCCCTCCCCGTAATTATCTGCAGCAAAATGTGAGCTAAAAGCTCCCTTTTGTTATTATCTACTCCTTCCTCCTGGTCTCCCCCACATGGATGGAGTCATCTTGAGTGCATTCTACAGAATTCTGATGGAAAGCCCGGAACCCCAGGGCCTGAAGAACTTGGGGACAATTAGCTTCATGTTCTTGACAAACAAAGGAATGCTTGTTCAGCAAACAGATGGGCTGATCCAGGGCAGGTATGGATTCTTTGTTGATGCTGGACTTCACCTTTCCTTTCCTGAACACAGCCTGCAGCTGTTGGGCTGCCAGGACTGTAAAAGCCTTAACATGATTGTCCAAATGTAAAATAAACCTCCTTTTCCAGGGCCTATTAATCATTTGCCAAAAATGACCATGTTTGGTTAGTAAAGAAAACCTCAATAATTCCAAAAAGCAGATATTATGAAATTTAGCTTGTCTGACTGTTCAGCAGTCAGACTTTAAAATGTTTGAATTCAATTTTTGCAACAAGTAAATGTCATGGAAAAAAAAGTGAGGGATCTACTTCTTTAGATTAAAAAGACTTAAGTGACTTAATATATAAAATGTTGCTCTTATTTAGATTCTGATTCAAACAAACCAACTGGAAAATATTTTTGAAACAGTTGGGTCAAATAAATTACGGACTAAGTATTAGATGACACCAGGGAATTGTCGATTTTGTTAGGGTGATGATGGCACTAATTATTTCTCCCATAACTTCAGTGCTCCTAATAAAAGAAAGCTCGTTGAGTGAGAATATTCAGCCACCGTAGACAACGGTCTGGCCCTGTCATGACTCCAGTGCCACCTGTAACCGTCATGATAGTATATGTTCCAGCCAGGCAGCTGTACTTGAAATTACTCAAACACACTTTCCTCTTTCAGAATTCAGTGCCTTTCAGAAGCTGTTCCCAGGGGTTTGCCCACAACCCTTCAACCCTTCCCCTAGCAAAACTATCCTGGAAGACTCAGCTCAAAACTGCCTGCCTGTATCGCTTCTTCAGCAAATGTGGCACACAAGTCCTGTGTTATCATGTTTTTGTAACACTTACTTCATTAGACTGTATTTATTTCTTAGAACATCTGTCTTTTCCCACTGTGCCCAGTATATCCCTCCAGCTGTCACCCCAGTCTGCCTGTTTCCTTCAAAATAGAGTAGTCTCCATTTACTGACTCCATTTTCTTACCTTCCTTTACTCTGTAATCTATTTTATTTTATTTTTTCAAAATTATGAAGTATAGTTGATTTACAATGTTGTGTTAGTTTTAGGTGTACAGCAGAGTGATTCAGTTATACATATATACATATTCTTTTTCATAATCTTTTCCATTATGGTTTATTACAGGGTATTGAATCTAGTTCCCTGTGCTAACAGTAGGTCCTTGTTGTTTATCTACTTTATATATAATAGTGTGTATCTGTTAATCCCAAACTCCTAATTTATCCCTCCCCCTTGGTAACCATAAGTTTGTTTTCTATGTCTGTGAGTCTGTTTCTGTTTCATAAATAAATTCATTTGTGTCATATGTTAGATTCCACACATAAGTGATATCATATGGTTTTGTCTGTCTCTGTCTGACTTCACTTAGTATGATCATCTCTAGGTCCATCCATGTTGCTGCAAATAGCATTATTTCATTCTTTTTGTTGGCTGAGTAATATTCCATTGTATATATGTACCCCATCTTCTTTATCCATTCATCTGTCGATGGACATTCAGGTTGCTTCTGTGTCTTGGTTATTGTAAATAGTGCTGCTATGAACATTGGGGTGTGTGTATCTTTTTGAATTAGAGTTTTCTCTGGATATATGCCCAGGAGTGGGATTGCTGGATCATATGGTAATTCTATTTTTAGTTTTTTGAGGAACCTCCATAGTGGCTGCACCAACTTACATTCCCACCGACAGTGTAGGAGGGTTCCCTTCTCTCCACATCCTCTCCAGCATTTATTGTTTGTAGACTTTTTGATGGTGGCCATTCTGACCAGTGTGAGGTGGTACCTCATTGTAGTCTTTTACTACTGCTTCCCCACCCAGCTCTCTGGTGCACTAAGAGTGTTCTCCAAATTCCACTTGATCTTAGCCAAAAGGCCGAGGAGCAATGGTCTGCAAATTTCCTAATCTCACTTGACTCTGTGTAGCATTTGAAAGTGTTTTCATCAACACTTTTTGATTATCTGTGGGTTCATTTTTTATTAATGGTCTCACTTTGACATGTCTCAACAAAGCTTTCTCCTGAAAGCAGATGACGAAACAAAGGCTGTGTGCCAGGAGTTCATTTTTGAAAGTGATTTCTGTCTAAACATGAGTTCAGAGGTAGTTGGAACCGTAAAGCAGGGAAGGAGAACAAGCTGCTCTGAGGGCATGTCCCTTGGCTAACTAAGAACATCACCACTGCATCCACGGGACTCCGTCTTGCTAGGAACTGTGTAGGGAAGTATGAAGATGCACCTGAGAATGTTCCCCCTGAGGTTCAGGGGAGGGGAGTATTCACCCACCAGTTCCCATCCCCCACTGGTCAAGGGTTGCTCTCCAGGCTGTTAAAAGCATTTCACTCCAACCTTTGCATGAGTGGGAGAAGAGTCCAGTGGGTTCCTACAGGTGCCCTTCCTGCCGATGGCAGCAAACCCCTGTAGCAAAAATTCCCAGTCACTTGGTATAGCTGAGACAAGATACTTTCAGATTACAGTTGAGCTCAGCTGGTTGCTCTTCCAAAAATGACAAGATTAAGAAAGTGGGCCAGTAGGATGTGAAGTAGGGCACAGGAGATATTAAGTACTCCATTTTTTTTTTTTCTGGATCCTTTTCCTCTAGCAGTCACTTAAATATGGAGTTCCCTAAGGCTGGTCCTCAGCCATCTTCTACATATTCATTTATTCATTTAGGAAGTATTTCTTGAGCACCAGTTATTTTCCAAGCACTTGGGATTCAACAAGAAACAACAGATAAAGATTTTTGCCCTTATGGGTTCAACCTTATGTGTTATGTTATAAATAAGTAATTTAACTAGTATATTAGAACTGTTATAGAAAAACAAATAAAATAAGATAAAAGAAATCAGGAGTTCTGGGGACAGGGGTGGTTTTGCCAGGGTAGAATGCATTAAGGACGTGATATTTGAGTGAAGTCTTAAAGGAAGTTGCATCAACAGTACAGAAATCTGGAGGAAGAACTTTCCCAACGGAAGGAAGAGCCAGTTCAAAGGACCTGGGGCAGCAGCATGACCAGCATGTTTAAAGAACAGAGAGGAGGCCAGTGTGTCTGGAGTAGATTGGGGAACCCAGCAGACACCCAGAACACATGACAGATTCTAAAGTAGAGGAGTCTGCGAAGCCACACCTGGACTCCTGATCTACAGAAGCTGTGAGGTAATGAATGTTGCTGTTTCAAGCCACTAAGGTTTGGGAGAAACGTGATATACAGCAATAGATAACTAATACAGAGGTTATTGCTATGTTCTAAGAGACGATCATGGCTTAAATCAGGGGGTAGCAGTGGAGGTGATGGGAAGTGGTCAGCTACGACTTTGAAAAAAGGGTCAGGAGGATATGAGATATGAGAATAAGAAAGGGCCAAGGGTGATGTGCATATGGCTCAAGTGGCATCAGTGACAGATGGCCATTGGGTGTGCAGTTCCCTGTTGTCTGTGAAGGAATGTGCTTGGACCAGGAAGCAGCTGGATTAGCTCTAAGGGAAGGACTTGGCCCCCTCTTGCTCTCCCTTTTACAGGCAAGAGTGAGAACAATCTTGCCAGAGAGGATAAACAGATCTCTTAGGCATCAGGCAGTCTGAGCCTAGGACAGAGATGTTTACAAAAACTCACTAGGAGGCCAGCAGCCAATGCCTGACAACGTAAAGGGGAGCTTTGTTTTGGTGCAATCCCTCTTACTCTAAGAAAGTGGACGAGGAGGAGTTATTTTTAAGATGGAAGAAATGACAACAGGTTTTTATGCCAATGGGAATGATCCAGTAGAGAGGGAAAATCCAACGAGAAGAGGGAGAATTGTTGGAATGAGGTCTGCGACTAGGGCATGGAATGGAATCTGGCACACGAGTTTGGTTTAAGCCGGGCACGCACCATGTTCCCTCATTCTCGGTCTGCATGTTCTCCCGGTAAGGCAGAGGCAATAAAACCAAACTAAGTGTTTCCATTAGACTGTGGGACGCAGGGGAGCACCCACCTTGTCCAGAAAGAGTCACTTTTTAGACAGCTCATGCTCTAGCCAATTGTTGATGGGTCAGGAATATGTACCGAGCATTGCCACATCTCCTAATTTTCAGAAGAAGCCTGTAACCCTGATTTTACGTGAGAGCTCCCAATTTTTAGACGCCCGCAATTAATTCAGAATGAAATTTTAAAAAGCAGTCTGCAGGCCAAAGCACATCATCAGGTTGAATGGAACTGTTGTCTGTACCCTGGGTAATCACATCCGGGCTCTGTACTGTAATTAATCCCTCATTCTCCACACAGTGGGTGGAGTGAGTTTTTAAAATACAAATCTGATTGTCTCAGTGCCCTGCTAAAATTCCTCGAGTGGCTTTCTCTCGCACAGTGGATGCAGTTTCAGCTCTACAAAGGAGCTTTGCCACCTCTTGCCTGAGCTAACTTTCCCAGCCTCCCCTGGGGCCGTTCCCCTCTGAGGCTGGATGCTCCAGCCAATGGGACTGCTCCCTGTCCTCAAGAGGGCCACCTTCACGCTTGCTTCCTGGTCATTGTGCCTGCAGCCTCCCCCACTTGGCAAGGTCTTTGCTTCCTCCTTTCCACCGACTCTTCGATTTCTAGTAACTCTTGGGGTTTCTTCTGCATTTTCTTTTTTTCCTAGGCAGCCTGTCCCACTCCCCTCCCCCCACAGCACCCAAGGCCAAGTCTCTGCTGTGAACCCTCTGTATGTTCTCATCAACCCTTGTCTTTCCTCTAACAATGCTGGGTACCCTCTGCTACACCCGCCTTCTTTGTAAATCCCCTAGACAGGGGGACTGCATTTGGGGCCAGAGGCATTTTCCATTTGCCCACTGAGTCCAGCTTAGTGGCTCCTGTGTGACAGGCATCATCAGGTCACAAGTGATAACAGGTGGTGCTCTCCAGAGCTTGACACCAGCCTTCTCTCTTGAGCTCCTTACAGCTCTTTCCGATCATCTCCTGATATCTGGATCGACATTTGGCCCCTCAAATTAATTCCACATGCCCCCTTCTCATTTTCCTTCTCAATCGATGACCCCAAACCCCACTCAGTTATGTGCGCTAGAGGATTGAGGTCACTCTCAGCCCTCGCATCAGGCATCAGATTCTATTGAGTGTTTCATGACCATCTCCCAAGTTAAGCTGTTGTTTTCCTTCCCATTACTACTGTCTTAGATAAAGCCCTCTTTACATCTCACTTGTACTATTTCTGTACACTCAAAAACATCCCCCTGAGGCTACCGTTCACTGCCTTCCAGTCTACTTCCAACCCTGCCGGCAAACCCGGTCCTGTTTTCCTCTGCTTCAAAGGCTTCACCGACTCCTCACGAGCATGTAGGTCTAGTTCAAATGCCATAACAGATTCCTGCCCTTCAATTCCTACCCATTCACGATCTACCTGAGCTTACATTTCTTCTGGCCTCCCACGGCACTGCCCCATCGTACATCTTGTGCTGTAAAAATGTCAAGACTCTAGAGTATCTAAGAGTCTACACTATCTTCTAAATATATTCACACATTCTGTTATGTCTCCCAAAATGTGTAAAATCACCAGAGGAAGTGCTCTTCATCCTTGGAATTCAGCTCAAATCTCCCCTTATGCAGGAATCACTTCTTCAATATTTCCCTGTAAGAGTTACTCACTTGCTCTGAGCTGATGCATATTTCTCCTTCTGTTGTACTTACTTATACAGCTGTTCCTTCCTCTAGACTCTGAGGTCTCTGAGAACAGAGACGGGACTTCAATAATCTCTGTTGTCCCACTGATGGACACAGCACGTGAGGCACCGTAGTTGTTTGTAGACATCGTTCCACTGAATGAATCATGTCCATTCTTTGTCACACGCAGCTTGAATATACCAGCGATTCTAAGAGCACTCCGTACCCCCATTTGTATTTAAGGCATGTACCAAAACATTTAGTTTCTAACTAACAAGGAAATGATTACACAGAAAGGACGTATTGCCCCAGTCTTGAAGTCAACAAGCTCATGTCTGCTGCAGGGTAGCCAGGAAAGTCTGAGCAAAATTGTGAGGAAATTGAAGTAGCCTTGGTACATTCCCAGCTTCCCATTCTGAGCTCACTGCTTCCCTCCTGAAATGTTTCGCCTTCCAGCTTTTTCCCTTACTCACTCTATTTCCTTCTCCCAGGGCATTTTATTTTCTGTTCTCTAACAGAATCATAGAAACTTTGATCAGCTATAATCTTGAAAGTAAATTGAGATGCTTTTTTGAACTCTGGGTCTAAAAGGAATGAACCTACTGATGAGAACAAAGGGAAAGAATCTTTGAAATTGAATATGTTTCAAAAATGTATGATATATGCTCCATGTAACCAGAGGTGACTTAACTTCACACTTCTTTTTATCAATGAGAAAGACAAAGCCCTCAGACGCGGCCCAAGGCCCCAGTGCTGAGCAGTTCTGGAACAGTCTTCCAGGCTGCCACTCACAAATCACCATAAGATGTGAGGCAAGGAAGAGCAGATAGTTATTCCACCACCTTTCAAGAGGGAACTCTTGACATTGGAAGACCATATAGGACTTAGAAGAATAAATCTCTAATGGTGACATTTTGAACACAAAGTGAGGGAAAATTACATGATGTTTAATTACAGGCACATTACTGAATCAGGAAGGCCATTTGGTAGGCAGAAGAAAACAAAGTCAGGCTGACCGCCCATACATTTTTCTGTTCAGAATCTCATAAGGACTAAAAGAATGAGCACACAAAACCAGTTCTTGTTTTCACATGGGTTAATACATGGTGGAGCATTGTGGGAAATACCTATTATCACAGGGTAGACATGGGAGGTTTTCTTCTTCCCTTCAGATGAACAACACATATTGTGGGTGTCCTTTGGAGGAGATCACCAGGGTACGCTCTTGCACAGCTGATGCCCAGGGTGCTGCAAATGGGGATGAAAAAGGCTGATAAGAGCTTGGACTCCTGGCTAATCAACAGGCCTGGCTTTGCTATCTGGAGTGAGACCCAAACTGCAAATTTTGCTGTTCGTGGTCCCTGTCCGGGAGCTGCACACCCAGTCTCATAATTAGTAGTAACAGCATTAATAATCTCCCGACAGACCTTCCCCCAGTTCTTTGTTTTCTTTTTAATATCTGTAGCCACCTTCCCCATGTTTTCTCCCTGGAGTTAGAGTTAGGAAATGAAACGATCAACACTGAATACTAATTAGGTGCTCGGCGCTGGGAAACACACAGTATTTCATTTCATTATCAAACAAGCTGCAATAAAGTCCGCACTCCCATCTACAAATATGGAGACTGAGGCAAAGAGAGTTTGAATCATTTGCCAGAGGTCATAACAATTGGTATGTTCCAACGGAACACATTGCCACATCTTCAACAAGCATTGTTTTCAATTGGGAGATGCAGGTGTGTAGTAGGTAGAAAGTTCATTTCACAAACCCGGGTATGCAAGAAACGTGACTTCAGGATTCCATAGAGAACACAATTTCCACTATAAACCCTCCATCTGGCCAGTTGGTGAAAACTTTCAGACAGTCAGTTCTACATTCCTCCTTCTTGCCCATTTCTTGGCGTGGCATCTGAGTTCTGGTGGGCTTTATGGTCATGTCAGGGCCCTGGGGGAAGCAGGCAAGCCTGGGCCATCAGCTCTCCATGCTGGACCCACCGAGGTGTCCTCATTCCTTTCTGTCTTTAGGTGGTGATCCAGGCTGTTCCTTCCTGAGTTGGTCCCAGTAACCAGGCTCCAGCCCCACAACTAGTTCTCTCTCACTTAACTCTCGGGCAACTCCTAGGATTTGGAGTCATTCTCCAAATCTGGGCCACACTGTGACTGGAAAAGTTCACTTGACCCCTTGTGACCCTCTGTTGGTCATTTCCAGGCTCATCTTGTATGCACACTGTACCACGTCGATGCCACCCTGGGGCAGTGGGCAATGAGAGGCTCTCTCAATGCCATCCGCCTGAACAGACCGCACACGCACTTCTGATTGGACATCTTGCCATTTCCCTAGGGTCTGTCTGCAAAAGAGAGCATAGGTTTCCCCTGCACTGGAATCTCCAGAATTATCTAAGTTTCCTGTTATATCTGTATCCCCAAAGTATCCCAGAGGAGGGGCACATTTCAGCCTATTCTCCTCAAAGTGTCTACACTGCCTCTCCACCATATCATGGTTGATATGAACCATATCAACTTATGAACCATATCACTGTTTAGTGTTTCAACCCTGTCTTCCACCTTATCGAGGTGGTTTGCGTTTGGGGAGGATAGTGTGTCTTGAGTCTTATTCTAACAAAATCTATCTTTTTTCCCAATTCTGGTGTATATTTTATGCTTATAACTATTTTTTCCTCTTGAAAATGTAGATTTTTGAAAGAAAAAAGTAATATACTCATTTATTTAAATACACTTTATTTATTAAAAAAAGTAATATACTCATTTACTTCTTTCAGCATTTCCGTTCCTTCCTGGATGTCAGGATCATGGAGCTCTCTGAACATCTGCCCAAAGTGGAGAAGGATCATGAGGTAACAGGAGATAAATGAGATGGGGAGGACATTGTTAATTTTTCAAGAACATCATTCTGCCGCGTTCCAACATAAAGGAGTTAGCCACAAGGAGTCGAGAATGGGCTGTGGCTGACAGGGAAGGGAGCGACAGGTGTAGTGACACAAATGAAATGGAAGTAAATGCTGGAGAAGTAGCAACAGCATAATGTAAACCTTGAGTGTAGTGGTGGAGGGGGGGCAGGTCCACAAAGGCAAGGAAGCCCAAGGAAGTTGGGTCAAGCTCAATGCTTTGTACTTTAACAGCGTTACCATTTATCCTCTCCACAAACCTGCCAGACAGGTTTCATTATCTCCATTTCACAAAGGAGGAAAACTGAAGTCTAGAGAGTTAAAATGACTTGTTCAAACTCACCCCACATAATGTGTTTCAGAGCTAGAAAGATTTACAGGGGTAGATACCCATCCTATACAAATTCTTCCAAAAAGTTAGAATCAAAGGGAAATTATCCCTTTCCTTTTCAGAAGCTAGAATTCCAGAACTGGATGAGGGCTATAAAAGAAACAAAATGATCAGCTCACTTAACTGATGATAATAGATGCAAAAATTTTAAATACCATATTAACTAACTGAATCTAAAAGAGTATTAAAAATGCATCATGATCAATTAGGGCTTCTTCAAGGAATGGAAAGAAAGTTTAACATTAGAAGATCTATCTATGTTAATCACTTCTAGGGGTGGCATCTAGGGTATAATATTTCAGAGGCATGCAAGTTAGGGCTGAGTGCCTCCTTACATTTTGTGCCATAAGTGCCTCACTTGCCTTCCTTAGTCCTGGCTCTGAGGACCCCATTAGGAATTGAAGAAAAAATTCATATGAATATCTCATCTGCTCTATAAACAGACTTAAACTTCAACACCTATTTATAGGAGAAACTCTCAGAAAATTATGATCAAAAGGGAAGTATCTTTCATTCATAAGAACATTTCCAAACTTAGACAAACATAAAACATAAGAGAAAAAATTTAGATGTATTTTCCTTTAGACCAGAAAAAGACAAGAAACCCTTTCATTGCCGCTACTGTTCAACATAAGTTTGGAGACTCTGTCCAATTAAAGTACTAATGTTATAAGCATAGGAGAAGGAAAGACAAAAATATTATTATTTTCAGATGACTTAACCATCTGCATAGAACTGTACAAAATCAAGAAATTATTAGAATTAATAAGAGAGTTAGCATGGTTGAAGATAGCTAGAAACTAATAGTGTTCGTTTCACAATGATAATCAAGAAATTATAAGCAAAAGTAAGATATTCTCAGTACTAACAAAAGTGCTACAATATTCAGGAAATAACAAAGACAATAAAAGAACCATTCATGGAATAGTATAGAAAGCCCAGAGATAAACCCACGCACATATGGTCACCTTATTTTTGATAAAGGAGGCAAGAATATACAATGGAGAAAAGACAGCCTCTTCAATAAGTGGTGCTGGGAAAACTGGACAGCTACATGTAAAAGAATGAAATTAGAACACTCCCTAACACCATACACAAAAATAAACTCAAAATGGATTAAAGACCTAAATGTAAGGCCAGACACTATAAAACTCTTAGAGGAAAACATAGGCAGAACACTCTATGACATAAATCACAGCAAGATCCTTTTTGACCCACCTCCTAGAGAAATGGAAATAAAAACAAAAATAAACAAATGGGACCTATTAAAAGCTTTTGCACAGCAAAGGAAACCATAAACAAGACAAAAAGACATCCCTCAGAATGGGAGAAAATATTTGCAAATGAAGCAACTGACAGAGGATTAATCTCCAAAATTTACAAGCAGCTCATGCAGCTCAATATCAAAAAAACAAACAAAGCAATCCAAAAATGGGCAGAAGACCTAAACAGACATTTCTCCAAAGAAGATATACAGATTGCCAACAGACACATGAAAGAATGCTCAACATCACTAATCATTAGAGAAATGAAAATCAAAACTACAATGAGGTATCACCTCACACCAGTCAGAATGGCCATCATCAAAAAATCTACAAACAATAAATGCTGGAGAGGGTGTGGAGGAAAGGGAACCCTCTTGCACTGTTGGTGGGAATGTAAATTGATACAGCCACTATGGAGAACAGTATGGAGGTTCCTTAAAAAACTAAAATAGAACTACCATATGACCCAGCAATCCCACTACTGGGCATATACCCTGAGAGAACCATAATTCAAAAAGAGTCATGTACCACAATGTTCATTGCACCTCTACTTAAAATAGCCAGGACATGGAAGCAACCTAAGTGTCCATTGACAGATGAATGGATAAAGAAGATGTGGCACATATATACAATGGAATATTACTCAGCCATAAAAAGAAATGAAATTGAGTTATTTGTAGTGAGGTGGATGGTCCTAGAGACTGTCATAGAGAGTGAAGTAAGTCATAAAGAGAAAAACAAATACCGAATGTTAAAACATATATATGGAATCTAAAAACAAAACCAAAAAAATGGTCATGAAGAACCTAAGGGCAGGATGAGAATAAAGACGCAGACCTACTAGAGAATGGACTTGAGGACACGGGGAGGGGGAAGGGTAAGCTGGGACAAAGTGAGAGAGTGGCATGTACATATATACACTACCAAATGTAAAACCGATAGCTAGTGGGAAGCAGCCTCATAGCACAGGGAGATCAGCTCGGTGCTTTGTGACCACCTAGAGGGGTGGGATGGGGAGGGTGGGAGGGAGGGAGACGCAAGAGGGAAGAGATATGGGGATATATGTATATGTATAGCTGATTCACTTTGTTATAAAGCAGAAACTAACACACCATTGTAAAGCAATTATACTCCAATAAAGAAAAAAAAAAAAGAACCATTGGTAGGACATTTGTAAGCTCTATTGTAGGATACTGATGAGGAATTGAATGAATGGAGAGCTAAATATTGTTTATATTTGCAATGATCTAACACTTTAAAGATGTCAGTGCTCCCCAAATTAGTCTATAAATTCAGTAAAATTCCAGCAAGATTTTTTTGAAGAAAATGACAAGCTTATTTTGCACTCATACCGAAGAATTGAGGCCTAGCTAATTTGAAAAATAAGAACAAAGAATATGGATTTGTCTTTGTGACAATGTAGTGGGAAGGATTTTACAAATAAGCTCTGTTCCCTCTATCACAAACCAGATGGGAAATGTCAGTGAACTTGACTACATCAAAATTCAAAGTTTATGTTCAATGAGGGACACCATAAACAAAGTTGACAGACAGATGACACACTGGGTGATATTTGCAAAAAATGGCAGTTAATAGCCAGAATATTTCAAGGATGTCTCTAATAAACAGGAGGAAGAAAAGAAACACTGGTAGAGATCTGAGCAAAAAATTAGAATCGTCAAGTGCCCAGAGGGTCAATAAGGATACAGTATTGGAAGAGAGCTTTGCATTTGGCGCAAAAGCCAAGGATAGTAGGATCTAGAGGGACAAATGTAATTTGTCTTGAAACTCTGACATGTCGCTGGCATGTCGATGTTTTAATGATGAATGTTTGCAGCTGTTTCCCCATGGCATGTGCTACTGGGACAGAATTTGAAAGCAACCCCACCACGACAGGAGGGTCTAACTTGGAATGCATAGACCGGGCACTCAGCAGCCAGCACTCTTCACCACCTGGGGTCCACTTAGATTCTGCTTACATTTGTGCTTCCCATTTGGATGAAGGATTTCATTAGGGCGGGGACTACCAATTGCCATTATAATTCTCATAAGAACCTGGCTTAGCATTTGGCACTTTATGTTTGTGTTTGTAATAATCATTTGAAAAACAACAAAATTCAGTATTGGCTAAAGATGAAGAAAGGAGCTCTTTAGAGTGCCCTTTGATTCTGTGATTATTCTATACCACTTATCAACAAAAGAAATAATTTTGCAATTTGCCCTTAAGTCAAAACATTCCCTAGTCCACTGTTTTTTTGAATTGACACATACAAGGTTAAAAACTATATGAAATAGGCATGTAACACATTCTCTAAATAATCTAACAGTACCACCTGCCTCATATTTATTTAGTGTCCAAAGCTGTGTAAGAGTGTGTTAATATTACCAGGGGCTATTTTAAATAAAAATGTAAGCAAAATGTACCTGCATTTAAAATAGTTTTATATTTTTTTATTTCATCAACTTTTTTTATAAATTGTAAACCGCCTGAAGATAGAATGTCACATTAATATGTATGTGTACATATATGTTAACATATATAATATAAATTATTAAATTATAAGAATTGTTATATATAATAATATATATTACTAAATAGTAAACTATATATAAATACATATGTATTTTTCTCTTTTTTTCCTTCAGCTCCCAACATAATAATGATCTTGGAATTGGTGAATATATTGACTGATTTCCTCTGGTGGGAAGCAGTAACCAAGTAGAAACTCCTTTTATGGCCTAAGTCTTTTATTTTTATTTTATTTTTATTTTTATTTTATTTATTTATTTTTTAAAAATTATTTATTTATTTATTTATTTATTTTTGGCTGTGTTGGGTCTTCGTTTCTGTGCGAGGGCTTTCTCCAGTTGCGGCAAGTGGGGGCCACTCTTCATCGCGGTGCGCAGGCCTCTCACTGTCGTGGCCTCTCTTGTTGCGGAGCACGGGCTCCAGACGCGCAGGCTCAGTAGTTGTGGCTCACGGGCCTAGTTGCTCCGCGGCATGTGGGATCCTCCCAGACCAGGCCTCGAACCCGTGTCCCCTGCATCGGCAGGCAGATTCTCAACCACTGTGCCACCAGGGAAGCCCCTATTTTTATTTTTTAAGGTTAAGTGCCTGATATTCTCTGCCCATGAAACTATAGAATGTCTAGAGTAAAAGGTGAAGCCATGCTCACAGGAAATATTTTTATGTTCAAGTATAAGCCAGTTCATGTGATAAACAGTGTGAGGAGAACATAATTAACATTCTTGGTTAAGGTCTGAGTCATTGTCCTGGGAAGGAAGATGGTATATGTGGCAAGATCTTTATGCAAGTACTTTTGAAAAGTTGAAAAGACTAAGAAGTAATATCACAAGGAGGAAAAAGCAATATTTCAGTGGTTAGCAGGGTTTGAAAATGAATTTGCGTCAGCACAGCCCCATGTGGCTTGCTGAATAGTGAACATCTGAAGAATGATATTAACACTTTCCCATATATATTAACCAAATAGCCTAACAAATGCAAATTTATAACTGAAATAGCTAAAGCCATACCAAGGTGTGAAGCAAACAAGCATCTCATCTTAAAAGAATCTTGTGATTTTTAGAGACAATCAAGGCCTAGTTCCAGCCCTGCAATCTGAAAGGGCTGGAACCCCTTAGATGTGGCTTATACCCTTCCATATTAGAGAAAACAAAAACTTAAAATATAATTTAAAACAAATAGGTCATCATTTCTCCTCACATGTAATTCATCAACCTCATTTCATATTATTTGCAAATGGTTTCACTTGTCTTCAAAGACAAATTGCATTTAATGTCAACTTGGGATATCACGAACCAAGTGAGAAGTATTTCCTAACAATTCTGTATTTTTTGTTCTCCAAATAATTTTTTAAAAATATTTCTTGGGGGACTTCCCTGGTGGTGCAGTGGTTGGGAATCCGCCTGCCAATGCATGGGTTCAATCCCTGGTCCGGGAGGATCCTGCATGCCGTGGAGCAACTAGGCCCGTGCGCCACAGCTGAGCCTGCGCTCTAGGGCCTGCGTGCCGCAACTACTGAAGCCCGCGCGCCTAGAGACCGTGCTCTGCAACAAGAGAAGCCACCGCAATGAGAAATGCGCACACCGCAACGAAGAGTAGCCCCCGCTGACCGCAACTAGAGAAAGCCCACATGCAACAACGAAGACCCAATGCAGCCAAAAATAAATAAATAAATAAATTTATTTAAAAAAACTTTATAAAATAAAGTTTTTTTAATAAAAAAAAGACTTGTCTCTGGAAAACCACACTGAGAATAAACATGTAGAAAGCTTGGTACAATCCAAACCAAAACAGAGGGATCCTGACTCTCCACAAATTTATTCCACTAAATGACATTTGTCACTTGTTATCCAGAAATAATTTTAAATCATGTCCCTTTGTGGTCATTGGATTGTCCAAGATAAAGTGATTGGCTTACTTGCTGCATCTTTATGATGAATATTTTTGCCAGAATCATAATGAGAAATCCGATACTGGGTAATGCTTTTCTATTTGTAGTACAGGATTTCCAATCAATTTCCAAAAAACAAATTCCTTATCAAATAATGCAAATAGTTCTTCTACCTTTTCACTCGTTGTACCTGTAAGTAAAAAAGCATCATTTTGATTTGTAGCCCAAATATCAGTGCTACAAAATCGGGCTTTTCTCATGGGGAAAAGAAGAGTAATTTGGATAATTAGACTTGAATGTTACCCTGGCTTGGCCCCTTGGTAGCTGTGTGAACTTGACCCAAACAGTTACCTCTGTGAGCCTTCTCTGTATGATGCCCACGTCATGGGGAATTTGTGAGGAGTGAATAAAATCACGCTTGTGGAAGGCTCACACTGGCTATGCCTGAGCTGAGTCCCATCGTAGATATGGTTTGCTTGGCTTATACCAAATGAAATTTTCAAAATTTGTTGACAACATTTAAAAATTGGACTATTCAGATTTCTGACTTTCTGTTTTTACTGCAAAACTTACAACTGGCTGTAACAGTATCGGCTTAGACACATCCTGAACCATCACCATTGTCTTCACGCATCCTGCCCAGTAGATTTTGTACTTGTAATCCCCATTATAAAAAAAAACATTTGTTGACTTGATTACCTTGGTGACATCTTGTTAAAGGAAATTTTCTTAGACAAAGTGATTCTGAGCACAAATCAAAATTCAGTGCTCATCAACAGGGAACTAGAGACTATTCAAAAAAAGGAGAGGAAATGGATCTAGATAATATCTAGTGTATCTAGATGATAGAAAGTTTATCCCAGTAACTGGACAGTTAAACACAGATCCTGGTTTATTTCACAGAGCTGTGAAACTACCGTCTCTTTTACAATGGACATGGATGAATATTTAGGACATGGTGTTTGGATCCATCCACAGATATGCATGAACCATTAATCAGAAGAAATACTTAATCTGTGTGAGAAGTAATGGTAAGTCAATTTATCTGTGGCCAGTGATTAGTAATTGCAAGCAACAAGGATTTATCCCTGACACAGTGAGTGAGCATGTGAGGGCCAAGTGGCATTAAATAAAGCTCAGCTGACAACAGCATGGGGCCCTGATTCTTCTCAACCAGCTATCAAATTTTTCTCCAGCAGCCAATTAAAGATGCTGAGCCCAGTTTGATTAATTCTCAGTTTAGATTCAAATGTTATTTTTTAACACCTCCTATCACCCCAGAGATCCATCTATATTTCTACTTTTTTCATATTTTTATTAAAGTTATTATTATTCAGAAAAGTGCACAAATAAATATAGAATTCTCGAATACACTCATGTAACCAGTACCTGGATTAAAAGACAGGTTACTTGTACTGTCTTAGAAGCCCTGCTACCTCTGTGTTTCCCTTCAGACAACATCCACCCACCCCCTGCCAGGGTAACAGCTGTCATGACTTTTAACACTTTTGATTGCTTATGCTTGTTTTTGAACTTCATATATGGAATCATAAAATATGTGCTTTTTTATGTCTTGTTTCCCTCACGTATCATTATGTTTATAAGATTCAACCATCTTTTCAAGTGTAGTTGGAAGTCTTCTGTTTACATTGGTGAATAGTACTTCACTGTGTAAAAGTGCCATCATTTATTTATATATCCTGATGTTAATGGACGTTTGGGTAGTTTCCAGTGTAGAGCTGTTATTAAGTTTCTATAAATATTCTTGGAATTGCTTTTGGTGCACAGTTGAATGCTGCATACCTATTGAGTTTCCTGTATTCCGAAGGTCCACTCTGAGAGATTCCCCAGATGCTAGAGTTAAGGATCCAATCACAGGGGCTGCCCTGATAATCCTGTTTGAGGCAGAGCTTGGCCTGGGCTTCACGCATCCTTCCCTCCAGCTGTGCTCCTGCTCTTCTGAGCCCCCACCCCCACCTCCCGCCGCTCAGGTCCTCTTCACTGTCTTCATCTCTGTCATCTGACTCGTATGACCTCTCTCATCAGACTGCCTCTTGGCTCTGATGGACTGATGACATTCCTTGGGTCCAGATTACTCCTGCTATTGTCTTGCCCTTCTTGTCTCTCCTACCCGTGTTTACCATCTTTAGCTAAAGCACTCCTGTGCAGTCAGTGGTCCCCTACACAGTTCTTTAGTCTTTGACGTGTTGGAAGAACTTGCTCATCCAAACAATTGTGGGTCATGTCACAGCCATACGGGACACTGGAGAGCAAAGAGGCTAAGAGCACAGGCTGGGACGCTGGACTTCCTGGGTGCAAATTCTGGTTGCCATTTACCAGCTGTGTAATGGCACGTTTTCTCTGCACCTCAAATTTTCATATTGGGACAGTCTGAGGACTTTTTTTTTTTAATTGGAGTATAATTGCTTTACAATGTTGTGTTAGTTTCTGCTGTACAATGAAGTGAATCAGCTATATGTATACATTTATCCCCTCCCTCGTGGACCTCCCTCCCCCCCATCACCCCCATCTAGGTCATCACAGAGCACCAAGCTGAGCTCCTTGTGCTATACAGCATGTTCCCACTAGCTATCTATTTTACACATGGTAGCGTATTTACGTCAGACCTAATCTCCCATTTCATCCCACGCTTCCCTTCCCCTGCTGTGTCCACACGTCTGTTCTCTACATCTGCATTTCTATTCCTGCCCTGCAAATAGGTTCATCTGTACCATTTTCCTAGATTCCACATATATGCGTTAATATACGATATTTGTTTTCCTCTTTCTGACTTACTTCACTCTGTGTGACAGACTGTAGGTCCATCCACATCTCTATAATTGACCCAATTTCATTTCTTTTTATGGCTGAGTAATATTCCATTATATATATGTACCACATCTTCTTTATCCATTTATCTGTTGATGGACATTTAGGTTGTTTCCATGTCCCGGCTGTTGTAAATAGAGCTGCAGTGAATATTGGTGTACATGTGTCTTTTAGAATTATGGTTTTCTCAGGGTATATGCCCAGTAGTGGGATTGCTGGGTCATATGGTAGTTCTATTTTTAGTTTTTTAAGGACTCTCCATACTGTTCTTCACAGTGGCTGTAATCAATTTACATTCCTACCAACAGTGCAAGAGGGTTCCCTTTTCTCCACACCCTCTCCAACATTTGTTGTTTGTAGATTTTCTGATGATGCCCATTCTGACTGGTGTGAGGTGATACCTCATTGTAGTTTTGATTTTCATTTCTCTAATAATTAGTGATGTTGAGCAGCTTTTCATGTGCCTCTTGGCCATGTGTATGTCTTCTTTGGAGAAATGTCTCTTTAGGTCTTCCACGCATTTTTTGATTGCGTTGTTTGTTTTTTTGATATTGAGCTGCATGAGCTGTTTGTATATTTTGGAGATTAATCCTTTGTTTGTTGCTTCATTTGCAAATATTTCCTCCCATTCTGATGGTTGTCTTTTCGTCTTGTTTCCTTTGCTGTGCAAAAGCTTTTAAGTTTAATTAGGTCCCATTTGCCTATTTTTGTTTTTATTTTCATTACTCTAGGAGGTGGGTCATAAAAGATCTTGCTGTGACTTATGTCAAAGAGTGTTTTTCCTATGTTTTCCTCTAAGAGTTTTATAGTGTCCGGTCTTACATTTAGGTCTTTAATCTATTTTGAGCTTATTTTTGTGCATGGTGTTAGGGAGTGTTCTAATTTCATTCTTTTACATGTAGCTGTCCAGTAGTCCTAGCACCACTTATTGAAGAGAATGTCTTTTGTCCATTGTATACCCTTGCCTCCTTTGTCATAGATTAGGTGACCATATGTGCGTGGGTTTATCTCTGGGCTTTCTATCCTGTTCCATTGATCTATATTTCTGTTTTTGTGCCAGTACCATACTGTCTTGATTACTGTAGCTTTGTAGTATAGTCTGAAGTCAGGGAGCTTGATTCCTCCAGCTCCGTTTTTCTTTCTCAAGATTGCTTTGGCTATTTGGGGTCTTTTTTGTCTCCATACAAATTTTAAGATTTTTTTGTTCTAGTTCTGTGAAAAAATGCCGTTGGTAATTTGATAGGGATTGCATTGAACGTGTAGATTGCTTTGGGTAGTGTAGTCATTTTCACAATATTGATTCTTCCAGTGCAGGAGCATGGTATGTCTCTCTATCTGTTTGTGTCATCTTTGATTTCTTCCATCAGTGTGTTACAGTTTTTTGAGTACAGGTCTTTTGCCTCCTTAGGTAGGTTTATTCCTAGGTATTTTATTCTTTTCGTTGCAATGGTAAATGGGATTGTTTCCTTAATTTCTCTTTCTGATCTTTCGTTGTTAGTGTATAGGAATGCAAGAGATTTCTGTGCATTAATTTTGTTTCCTGCAACCTTACCAAATACATTGATTAGTTATAGTAGTTTTCTGTTGGCATCTTTAGGATTTTCTATGTATAGTATCATGTCATCTGCTAACAGTGACAGTTTTACTTCTTCTTTTCCAATTTGTATTCCTTTTATTTCTTTTCCTTCTCTGATTGCTGTGGCTAGGACTTCCAATACTATGTTGAATAATAGTGGCAAGAGTGGACATCCTTTTCTTGTTCCTGATCATAGAGGAAATCCTTTCAGTTTTTTTTACCATTATGCCCTTTATGCCCACTTTCTGGAGAGTTTTTATCATAAATGGATGTTGAATTTTTTCAGAAGCTTTTTCTGCATCTATTGAGATGATCATATGGTTTTTATTCTTCAATTTGTTAATATGGTGTATCACATTGATTGATTTGCATGTATTGAAGAATCCTTGCATCCCTGGGATAAATCCCACTTGATCATGGTGAATGATCTTTTTAATGTGCTGTTGGATTCTGTTTGCTAGTATTTTGTTGAGGATTGTTGCATCTATCTTCATCAGTGATATTAGTCTGTGATTTTCTTTTTTTGTTATATCTTTGTCTCATTTTGGTATCAGGGTGATGGTGGCCACATAGAATGAGTTTGGGAATGTTCCTCCCTCTGCAATTTTTTGGAAGAGTTTGAGAAGGGTAGTGTTAACTCTTCTCTAAATGTTTGATAGAATTCACCTGTGAAGCCATCTGGTCCTGGTCTTTTGTTTGTTGGACGATTTTTAAGTACAGTTTCAATTTCATTACTTGTAACTGGTCTGTTTATATTTTCTGATTCTTCATGGTTCAGTCTTGGAAAGTTGTACCTTTCCAAAAATTTGTCAATTTCTTCCAGGTTGTCCATTTTATTGGCATATTGTTGCTTGTAGTAGTCTCTTATGATCCTTCGTATTTCTGCGCTGTCTGTTGTAATTTCTCCTTTTTCATTTCTTTTTTTTTTTCTTAATTTATTTTTGGCTCTGTTGGGTCTTCATTGCTGTGCGCAGGCTTTCTCTTGTTGTGCTGAGCAGGGGCTACTCTTTGTTGTGGTGCACGGGCTTCTCATTGCAGTGGCTCCTCGTTGTGGAGCACAGGCTCTTTGCGCGCTGGCTTCAGTAGTTGCAGCCTGCTGGCCCTAGAGCGCACAGGCTTCAGTAGTTGTGGTGTGTGGGCTCAGTAATGGCAGCGCATGGGCTCTAGGGCACGTGGGCTTCAGTAGTCATGGCACGCAGGCTCAGTAGTTGTGGCTCATGGGCTCTAGAGCACAGGCTAAGTAGTTGTGGCGTATGGGCTTAGTTGCTTTTTAGCATGTGGGATCTTCCCGGATCAGGATTTGAACCTGTGTCCCCTGCGTTGGCAGGCGGATTCTTAACCACTGCACCACCAGGGAAGTCCCGCCTTTTTCATTTCTAATTTTATTGATTTGAGTCCTCTCCCTTCTTTTCCTTGATGAGTCTGGCTAAAGGTTTATCAGTTTTGTTTATCTTCTCAAAGAACCAAGTTTTAGTTGTATTGATCTTTGCTATTGTTTTCTTCATTTGTATTTCATTTATTTCTGCTCTGATCTTTATGATATCTTACCGTCTACTAACTTTGGGTTTTCTTTGTTCTTCTTTCTGTAGTTGCTTTAGGTGTAAAGTTACATTGTTTATTTTAGATTTTTCTTGTTTTTTGAGGTGAGATTGAATTGTTGTAAACTTCCCTCTTAGAACTGCTTTTGCTGCATCCCATAGGTTTTGGGTCATCGTGTTTTGGTTGTCATTTGTTTCTAGGTATTTTTTAATTTCCTCTTTGATTTCTTCAGTCATCCATTGGTTATTTAGCAGTGCACTGTTTAGCCTCCATGTGTTTGTGTTTTTTACAGTTTTTTTCCCATAATTGATTTCTAATCACAGAACGTTGTGGTTGGGAAAGATGTTTGATATGATTTCAATTTTCTTAAATTTACCGAGGCTTGATTTGTGACCCAAGATGTGATCCATCCTGGAGAGTGTTCCATGTGCACTTGAGAAGAAAGTGTATTCTGCTTTTGGGTGGAACGTCCTATAAATATCAATTAAATCTGTCTTGTCTATTGTGTCATTTAAAGCTTTTGTTTCCTTATTTATTTTCTGTCTGAATGATCTGTCCATTGGGGTAAGTGGTGTGTTAAAGTCCCCCACTATTACTGTGTTACTGTCAATTTCCCCTTTTATGGCTTTTAATATTTGCCTTATGTATGGAGGTGCTCCTATGTTGGGTGCATAAATATTTATAATTGCTATGTTTTCTTCTTGGATTGATCCGTTGATCATTATGTAGTGTCCTTCCTTATATCTTGTAACAGTCTTTATTTTGAAGTCTGTTTTACCTGATATGAGTACTGCTACTTCAGCTTTCTTTTGATTTCCATTTGCATGGAATATCTTTTTCCATCCCCTCGCTTTCAGTCTGTATGTGTCCCTAGGTCTGAACTGAGTTTCTTGTAGACCACATATATACAGGTCTTGTTTTTGTATCTATTTAGCCAGTCTGTGTCTTTTGGTTGGAGCATTTAATCCATTTACATTCAAGGTGATTATTGATATGTCTGTTCCTATTACCATTTTCTTAATTGATTTGGGTTTGTCTTTGTAAGTCTTTTTCTTCTCTTGTGTTTCCTGCCTAGAGAAGTTCCTTTAGCATTTGCTGTAAAGCTGGTTTGGTGGTGCTGAATTCTCTTAGCTTTTGCTTGTCTGTAAAGCTTTTGATTTCTCTGTCGAATCTGAATGAGATCCTTGCTAGGTAGAGTAATCTTGGTTGTAGGTTTTTCCCTTTCATCACTTTAAATATATCCTGCCACTCCCTTCTGGCCTGCAAAGTTTCTGCTGAAAAATCAGCTGATAACCTTATGCGGATTCTCTTGTATGTTATTTGTTGCTTTTCCCTTGGTGCTTTCAATATTTTTTCTTTGAATTTAATTTTTGTTAGTTTGATTAGTATGTGTCTTGGTGTGTTTCTCCTTGGGTTTATCCTGTGTGGGACGCTCTGCGCTTCCTGGACTTGGATGGCTATTTCCTTTCCCATGTTAGGGAAGTTTTCAACTATAATCTCTTCAAATATTTTCTCAGACCCTTTCTCTTTCTCTTCTGCTGGGACCCCAGTAATTCGAATGTTGGTGCATTTAATGTTGTCCCAGGGGTCTCTGAGACTCTCCTCAATTCTTTACATTCTTTTTTCTTTATTCTGCTCCTCAGCAGTTATTTCCACCATTCTATCTTCTAGGTCACTTATTCACTCTCCTGCCTCAGTTATTCTGTTGATTCCTTCTAGTGTATTTTTCATTTCAGTTATTGTGTTGTTCATCACTGTTTGTTCTTTAGTTCTTCTAGGTCTTTGTTAAACACTTCTTGTATTTTCTCGATCTGTGCCTCCATCCTGTTTCTGAGACTTTGGATCATCTTTACTGTCATTACTATGAATTCTTTTTCAGAGTAGTTTGCCTATTTCCTCTTCATTTATTTGGTCATGTAGGTTTTAACCTTGCTCCTTTGTCTGTAACATAATATTCTGTGGTCTCATTTTTTTCATGGGTGGGGCTGTATTCCTGTCTTACTGGTTATTTGGCCTGAGGTGTCCAGCACTGGAGTTTGCAGGCAGTTGGGTAGAGCCAGGTGTTGGTGCCGAGATGAGGGCCTCACTCTGATTAATATTCTCTAGGGTCTGAGGTTCTCTGTTAGTCCAGCAGTTTGGACTCAGCGCTCCCACCACAGGAGCTCAGGCCCAACCCCCAGCCTGGGAACCAAGATCCCTCAAGCCACACGGTGCAACAAAGAAAAGAAAAAAAAAAGGAGCAGTACAATAACAAAGAATAAAATAAAATTAGAAAAGTAGAAAATATATTAGGAAAAATAAAAATATAAGTGAAACAACTACAATAAGATGAAACAGAACCACAACCTAAAAATAAAAAAGCTCTTGGCTGTGGGGGGCGGGGCTTAGGCTGGGGGCGGGGTTTAGCGTGGGAAGCGGAGCCTAGGCTTAGGACCCGCATGGCCGGAAAAGGCCTTGGGGGACGGGGCCTAGGTAGGGGCGGGGTTTAGGTGTGGCTGGCAAAGGCAGAAGGCTGGAGGGGGACCTTGGAGTGCGGAGTGCGGAGGTAAGGCCCTGGGTGGGAGTGTGTGGGCGGGGTTTAGGCCCAGCGCAGTGGAGGGGTCCTTGGAGTGCAAAGTGTAGCAGTAAGGCCCTGGGTGGGGGTGTGGGGGCAGGGCTTAGGCTCAGTGTAGGCAGCTGTAGGGAGCCTCGCAGGGTGGAGGATTAGGCCTGGGACCTCAGCAGGCTCTCCAGGGTTCCCAGGTGGGCAGGGGAAATGCTGGCTGTGTTCCCTTCCCATCACCTGCTCTCCCGAGGTCCCCACTGATCCCCTAACCATCGGTGGGCCACTCCGGGCATGGGAATCCCTCCCCTACCCCAGCTGCCCCTCAGGGGCACTGGTCCCATCTGTCTGGCCTCTACTTTTCCTCCCCGCTCCCTGCCTCCCACTCTCTCAGGACCCACGCAGCAGGAGGGAGCCTCGGTAGGCAGGGGGTCAGGCTTAGGACCTCAGCAGGCTCCCCAGGCCAAAGTGGGCAGGGGAAACACTGGCCGCATCCCGTTCCAATCCTCTGTTCTCCCAAGGGTCTCCCCCCCGTCCCTGTTGATCCCCTAACTGTGTGTGGGCATCTCCGGGTGTGGGAACCCCTCCCCTCCCCCAGCCACCCCCAGGGGCACCGGTCCCGTCCCACCTCCACTTCTCCTCCCCCTTCCTCTCCCCCACGTCCTACCTGGTCGCTTGAGGGTTCCTCCCATCCCCTTAGGTGTCTGTGGTCCCCCACCAGTGCCTGGTGGTCGCCCTAGTTGTGAGGAGATGCAAACTCCGCGTCCCCCTAGTTTGCCATCTTGACTCCACCCCCTGGCACAGTTTGAGAACTTCTATCCAATAATGCTTGTAATAAACTTTTCTCTAACCTACTTTTATCCTTGTTGGCCCTTTCTTGTCTTTCTGGTTGTTGTATGTTAATAACTCTTCCTCTGTTTGCTTACCTAGTGCTGTGTTCACCTCACTTCTTTCTACAAGCGTACCTCAGTTATCATCACCTGCAGAACAATGATTCTTTTTTTTTTTTTCAGAACAATGATTCTTTCTAAGACTTGTAAACCAAAACAGCATCTGTCTTGTGAACAATAACATGCCACACCATGCGCTTCTCAGTTTAAGGCACGTTGGCTATATTAGTTTCCTGTTGCTGCTGTAGCAAATTCCCACAAACGTGATGGCTTAAAACTATGTAATTTATGATCTGATAGTTTGGGAGGTAAGATGTTCAAATTAGGTACTCTGGCCCTAAAATCAAGGTGTCAGCAGGGGTGTATTCCTTCTGGAATCTCTTGGGAGGAATCTATTTCCTTGCGTTTTCCAGCTTTTAGAGGCATCCTGTATTCTTTGGCTTGTGATCTTTCCCTTCATCTTCAAATGTTGATCATTCTAACCTCTACTTTGGGCATTAAGTCTCTTCTCTATGACCTTGATACTCTTGACTCCCTCTTATAAGGACCCATGTGATTACATTAGCCCCACCTGAATCATGCAGGGTACTCTCACATGTTATGTTTTTAACTTAATCATGTAGGCAAAGTCCTATTCACAGGTTTTGGAGACTAGAACATGACATCTTTAGGGGACCATTCTTCAGTCTATTATGGTGGCCAAACCATTTGCTTTACTTCCTTAAGGCAGTCTCTATGTTATATCCTGTCCCTTAGGACAGTCTTAGATTTACAGCAAATGATTTGCTTTCCAAAGGACCAAAACCCAGAAACCGTGATAGTATTCCAATGAATAAAGTGCTTGCAAGGTACTAAAATTTTAACTACTGCTACACTCTGATAGGTAAATATCAGGAGAATGTGGGTTAGCTCCAGGCCTGGCTGTGCCGACCACTCGAATAATACCAAGGATGCCCAGATGATAAGCCATCAACCAACAAGCACCTAATTATATTTGTAATAGAGCCAGCATGTAGGAATGCATCTATATAAGGATTACATCATAATTGCTCTTATAATCTTCCTTCAGTCAGCCCTGAACAAGTCCCCAGGGCTGCATGAGATGGGCCTGTGTCTTTTTGTTCCAACCTGTTTACTATATATGATCATAACTCTTAGGAACATGACTCAGGACACCTGACTGCCCTCGGAGACCAGGGTGAGGTCTTCTCCCCACGTTTTCCCATTTGTGCTGTCTGCCCCTTTCCAGATTTTAAACCATCTTTTTGACTGCAGCACCAAAAAAGAAGAATACATTTAATTCCTTCCTAAATTCATCTCTGTTTCATCTAAGACTAGGCTTCTGCTTGGTTCCTACTATTCAGTAAAGCTCCAGACAATCCCTGAGGTCCCTGACCTGACCCAGGTACTGGATGGATATCTGGTGGCCTCCAGGGAATGTATTATCATAGATAAAGTGTCCAACAAATTCATTAATTATTGAAATATGGGCTGTGGACACACAGTAACCTCTTGCTCCATTTTTCTCCTTGGACTTATTTGCTGCCCGAGCATACAAATTTTCTCTGAATTTGTGGAGACAATTTTTTTTCAGGTTCTTACACAGAGAAGCCCATCTCATGGAAAATGGTGCTAGGTTATGGATAGTGACCTGGTTCTGGGTTTGGAGTTTGAGACATGCGATTGGGATGTAAGGGAACATGAAGAAATGGCAGTTATTGAGAAATGGCAATTATTGTTCATGACAGGGACTGTGCTTCTGACCCATGACTTAGATATGAAACAAGTCCAGGGAGGTCATAGCAATACATTGTTTGAATTACAAATGGCTTGTTTAACTAAGGAAGTCTGGGAAGCAACAAAATACCTCCTTCTGCCATAGGCCAACCAGCTTATCTACATGGACAAGAACAAAATAGAAAGACTTCAGCAGTTAATAAGATAATTCAGTGGCAAAACTTGATGATCAAAACTCTAAAAAATGTGCATAGATACAGAGAACAGATTGGTGGTTGCCAGAGGTGGGGTGGGGAGTGGACAAAACAGATGAAGGGGGAAAAAATGTACAAACCTCCAGTTATAAATTAAATGTCATTGGATGTAATGCACAGCACGGTGACTTTAGTTAATAAAACTGTAGTGTGTATTTGAAAGTTGCTTAAGAGAGGCGATCTTAAAAATTCTCACCACAAGAAAAAAATTTGTAACTATGGATGGTGATAGATATTAACCAGACTTATTGTGGTGATCATTTCACTATATATAAATATATATAACTATATATTGTATAACTGAAACTAATATGTCAATTATATCTCAATTTTTAAAAACTGAATTTTTTAGATTTGTTTTTCTGCTCTTTCCTCTTCAGAATAATTGTTGTGAAGTCTGAGGTCTGGGCAGCTCCATAATAAGAACGATATGCGGGTACTTGTTAAAAATGCAGACTCTTGGCTCATGACACACCTCTAGGGGGCAGGTTCTGGCACTCTTAGGTTATCCTGATGCAAACTGAAGCTTGAGATTCATTGGTTTAGGGGAAGGTGTATAGTTGTGAAGGTGGACAACTGAGTTTGAACTTTTCATTAAATGATGATTTCCTCACTTGTAGTTTCAATGAAATATTTGTGAAATGCCTACACAAAAGACAGCTGTTAAAATAATGGTACAGTTTCCACTTCAGGTAAAATCGTTGATGGCAACAGTTTGTGTCAGCGTCGCAGATTATTTTCCCAGTTTGAAATGCCCTCACTAACTCTCTGCGAACATATCAAATCAAGCTACTTGTTTCTACTGAATGTGTACCCTGTAGGTGGTATGTGATAACCACTATGGGAATTATAAAGAAACATAAGATAATTTAAAAAGCACTTTATTATAATTCATTATTATTTATACAGTACTACCATTAATGATAACAGTAACGTTAATAATGGTATCTATTTGCCTGTAGACTAATCATCTTCTATCTTTATCTTAGTTAGTTCTGTCAAGCCCAGGAGTTATATACTATCGATATCAACATTTTATGAGGAAATTAAATCTAAAGGATTGCAACTAAACTTGTAAATGTCACATAACTGGTGATTCATGGAACTGATATTGAGATCCAGTATATCTGCCTCTAGAGTCTACAGTGTAAAGCAGTGCCTTATACTGTTTCCAGAAAAATTTCCACTTTGGGGTCTGCACAACAAATATTAAGTCTCTACCCTTGGCCGGGGCAGTTTTAGGAACAGTAGTCCTGGTGGTCAAATAATGAGGACCCGAAGTAGCCTGAGGCCACATGCTTTGGAACGGAGAATGGAATATTTGATAGTGACTAAGCCAAACCTATAGTTATGATGTCTTTATAATATGTCAAGTTGAAAGCTTGAGGTAAGGACAGAAATAGGAGCAAAGACAAGATCAAAAGTCAGGAGGATAAAAATAACAATAGGGTGGTAGTCAGATGTGAGGGATGGGTGAGTGAGTGCTAAGGGCTCAGATCAGAGGCTGTGATGGAGGGAAAGTGTGGAAGGGAGTGGAACGGAATAGCCCTGGGCTGGACCATTGGGCCCACGTAACTGATGAAAAATCTTTAGCTTCAGAGCTATTACAGAAAGAGGATGGTTCTATCTGGGCGTTTACTGGTTCTCACTGTACTTGCTGGGGTGATTGATAAAAGGAGAAGAGAGATCTTTTTTGAAAACCCTGATTATTGTCAAATTGTATCTTTCCTTCTCATTTTAAACCTTCCTGCTTTTATAATGATCCCTTGAGCATGAATGTCCTGCAGTTTGTAGGGCTCTCTCCATATAACTGGAATTAGAAACAAGCCAGTTTGGAGAAACTTATTAAGTATGGCAAATAGCGAATCCATCTGCACGTAAGTGATTGAACTATGCAGGGAGACAAAGCCCAGTTCATGAAGGCTGCATTTGAAAAGTGAAGACAATTAGCAAACTTGCCATTGTTCACATTACCAACAAATATGTTATTCAGTAGATTATCAGCTGAAAATTAAACAGCTCTGTGTCTGTTCTGCTGCAAATGCATATGAAGCAGTTGGAAGTGATGGATAACTCAGAGTGCTCAGGGCCTGGTATCTGCCTCGGGAGGCGTGGCCAAGGGCACATCTTAGATCATCAGTGAGCGTCAGGTTGATTGCCAATAAAAAGCATCACTGGAAATAAAGAGGGATAAAATGAATTTTTCCTGGGTTATATAAGTAGTGCAAAACAAGTAAAAGGGACACAATATGGAAATGGCACATATCCAGATGCAGAAAAATAGAGATTTGTAGAGCTTATACCCAGCAACTTATTCCAAATTACTTGCCACTTTTATGCAAAGATTTAAGAATTTGTCTTTACATCTTAAACCTGTACACAAGCAGGTAGAGAATCCAATAACAAATAGAAACAACAACAATGTTGGACCTGAAAAGGGGACTTCATCCACTCTGCTTTCTTGGCTTGGAAAAACCCCCTCCTTGCTTTACCCCAACTGTGTCCACCGGGCGCTCGCTCTCCATTTAGATGTCTCTTCCTCCAGGAAGGCTTCTGGACTCTAAGCATTGATGGGTTCTTCCGTCATTTATAACCCATGTAATTATATACTTATGGATACCTATAATGTATATATATGCAATATAATCATAAGTTGGGCTTATCTCCCTCCCACTAGACCATGTGAGGCAGGTGGCCCCAGGGCCTTCTGCAGTGAGTTTGGGTCTGTCTGTCACTACCTCACTCTTTAACACTCAGTGCAGAACCTGGAATATAGGAGCTGCTCCAGAAATATCTGATGAACGTGGGAATGAAACGAGGTCATTCCCCTCTTATCAACTGATGAAGATGCAATAAGAAGTCAAGTGCTTTAACCGAAGACAGTAGAAAAGACTCGGAGCTGATAAAGGAACAGAAGTACACATTTTTGAGAAAAGAGTAAAAGGAAACCAACTAATAGGATAACCTGTTGGTGCCATTAGTGCTTTTCCCATTGTGCAAAACCCGTCAGCTCGCTCAGTGACACCGCTGCCGCCAATGGCTGCTGCCACACATGTCACCCTGGGTCAGGGGACCATCTTGAGAGAGACTCTGTCCTTGCTCCTGCCATTCCTCAGCGTGGAGGGACAGAGGAAACTGTCCACAGCTCCCGGGCATGCTGAGGTCCAGCAGGGCTCCTCTGAGCCCAGAACATCCTCCCCGTCTTCCAGGGATACTGTTTTCCTCCCCTGGAGCTTACAAACATGCTCTAGATTTCAGGCAGGTCAGTTTGAAAATTGTTTAAATATAACCACACTAACATCTAAAAATAATACGTCTAAAGCTGGGCAATACTGGAATGACTGAAAGGAAGTAAAAACATGAGACTTAAGAGCACAGAATGGCTTGGGGACATCACATTATGCATCTGATATCTGGCCCTCGGCTTGCCTGCTTGACCGTGTGACTGGATCTAGGAATTTACATTTCATGGTTTTGAACCATTACAGCTTTTATTTTCTCTAACTTACCTCCCATGAATTGAATTACTAGAAGACTTGGTATTTGATTTAGAAAAAACGTAAACTAACAACTTTGTGGTAGTTTGTTTTAAACTGTCTGCAATTTTTTTCACTCTTCTCTCATCAAAATTAGGATGCATGTTCCCTCTCCTTAAATCTGCCAGCCTTGGCTGGGTCTCTTAAACCTCGGCACTGTTGATGTTTTGGGCCACAGAGTCTTTGCTGTGGGGGTGCTGCCCTATGCGTTGCTGAATATTTACCAGCATCCCTGGGCCGGAGCCGCTCAGTCCCAGTCGTGCAAACCAAAAGTATATTCAGACATTGCCGAACGTTCTCTGGGGGCAAATGCGGCCCTGGTTTGAGAACCACTGCAATGGCAGAAATAAGGTTATGGGACTTCTGAAGCCAGGCCATAAAAGGCCACGAAGAATTCTGGTTCTCTTGGGACACTCATTCTGGGAGAAACCAACCACAACGGAAATCCAACTTCCCTGAAGCTGCCATTCTGGAGAGGCTACGCGTATACATTGTAGGTGACAATCCCAGCTGAGCCCAGGTGACCGCCCTGGCTGAGCCCTACCCAAAATCTTGGCCCAAAACTCTGTGAAATAAGAAGACTGTTGTTGTATTACCTAAGTTTGGTGTGGCATGTTAATCAGCCCTGGTAATTGAAACAGAATCACTGGAAAATGGGAAGAATTTAGTTTACTAAAGAAACAGGCTTTCCTTCAGTTCTGCGTGTCGCTTATCAGAGCAGTAGCAGGTACACGGGCACCCACAGCCTGAATTCTCCTCTCAGTCATCCGGGCGTGCGCTCATGGTATGCTGAGAAAATAAGAATTGGCATCCCAAGTTTGTTCTAATCCTTTTTTTTTTTTTCTCAAGAGAAAATATTTTAAAGATACAAGAGTTAAAGAAAACATCTGGTTTATGGGAAAATTATAAGAACATGCTTCTCCCTCCCCCTTCCACTCCCACAGGGGAGCATCAGGGATTCTCAGACCTTAGCAACAGAATCAATAACAACAGCTAACAAGATTACTCCTTGGAGAGGGCGGGCAGTGTCGGCTCTGACTTTATTAAGAACGAACAACACGTGTGAAAGGATGGAGTCCTGCAAGGACGCAAGAATTGGGAGAATGCAGGAAAGAGGGCAAGGCAGCTCACAAATATGCTGAATTGAAGGAATTAGGATCACACCCCGAAATGGCAGGAAAATGAATGTTTGCTTTTTCTGGCTTATTATTTGCTTAGTGATACTTCAGCATTTCTAAAAGATAAATGCCTTGGCTGGGCTTCTATCCATCTCTCTGCTCTATTTAATTTTACAGAGAGGAATGCTCAGATGTTAACATGTTCGTTCTCTTTTCACTTATGATTGACTTCATTTTCTACTCAAAATGGAATGACCCACCAAGGTAAGATTTGAAGCCCAGAAATTACTCCATGTTTATCTGGCACGGATTCTGTGATAAGTTCTTGGCAGATTTTCATTATTTTACGAAACACCCCTGGGAGGTGTTTTGAAACCAAATGATTCGTCCCCATTCACCTTGCTCAGGAAGGCCAGGATATAAAATTTAGAACCTCAGACCTTCCACACCAGCCCATTTGCCCTTCAGTTTTCCACAGCTGAAGGCAAAGAAGCATCTCATACTGGGACTGGTCATTTACCTGTTTGCCCTGAGGTCCACCTCCTGGCCTTCCCTGGCCTTCCCCGAAGGGGCTGAGCCTGCCCGGCTGCCTGGCACTGGAGAGGTGGCAGCTGGGAGAATCTTCCCCAGGTCTGTGCTTGAGCAGCATCTCCTGCCTGGTCCCGACCCTCCCCTGCAACTGTAGCCCTGGATCCAGTTTCAATCTAACTCTGCTACGGCCTCTCCCCCTGCTGTCCTTCCCGCCCTAGGGCTAGTAACAGCTAATATTTCCAATGTTAAATTTCATCTAATAAACAACATGACACAGACTGCATTTTTCTCCCCGGACCCTGAATTCATACAGGGAGGATCTAGTTCCAAATGAAGCCCAGCTTGAGACCTAGATATTACATGTGATGATTTCATACGTTGGTGTTTTTTCTTTAGAGTGTGTTGATTGACTTTACAGTCCAGGTCAGAAATCTTTTAGAATAATATGATACAAAATTCTAGAAAAAGCAACACTAATTTACATAGTGAAAGAAAGCCAACAGTGGATATCTTTGGCCATGAATGAGAGAGGTTAACTGCCCAGGGGCAGGCAGGAACTTTTTCATGTGATAGAAATATTCCAGATCATGAGTTTTGTGATGGCCACATAGGGGTATATATTTGTCAAAAGCCATCAAACTGTGTACATAGAATAGGGCATTTTATTGTATGCAAATTACACTAGGGCTCACAGCAGCTAATATTTACAAGATCTTGCCGCATCCTTTACTTCTATGGTATTTCCCTAATGATGATTCTTTCCTTCTTCCCTTCTACGTTTATTAATATGAATACTGCTCTGCAGAAGAACTATCTCTTCTCCTGTATGTATATATTTATTTATTCCATTATTTATCTACATCAGTTTGGACTCATGGATGTTTATTCCCGAGTTAAAGTCCAATCTTGTTGTTACAGTTCTGTTGCTTACACTTTTCCAGTTTGGCCATGAAGTGCTCCATCGAGTGGGCTCCGGTGTTCTTTTACCAAGACTCCCCTGACTTTTTGAGCATCCCCTTACTTTCTGGCACCACATGATGTTTGTGGCTCATTTTATATTTATGTTGGCCCAGCCCTGGAATTAGTCACTTCTCCGAGGAGCCCTGGTTCCTTTCATTTGAATACAGAATCTAGGTGTTAGCTGTTCTCATGGTTACTGGGGCATCATCACTCTGACCTCCAAGCAAGCAGAGCTAGTTACTTCATGCCTGTATACTAATCCACACTTATGCACATATCTACATGGATTAGAGGAAAACTCTTGAATTCATACTGCTCTCTCTGGTTCTAATGTGATACCATGTGGTTTATTTTAGGCTTCCCTTTTTCCTTACTTATAAATTCTTTTTCTAACACTAAGAAACCCTGACTCTCATTGTCAATGATCTATTCACTTTTTTGTTCAAGTCTAGTATAAACAGAAAGTAGTTTCACGATTGCTAGACTTAACCACTGTGTAAAAACAAACCCAAAAGCTTTTACTAACTGGATTATAATTTTTACAGTTTTTGTTGTTAGCCTACAGTATCCAGTCAAGGTACAGTTTTCCAAAGTTCCATGGATAGTTCTTTTCCTCCCATACCCTTCAGTGTGGTCATTATTTATTTGTAATACAGTTAAGTTCCTTTGCTAGTGTTTGTATTCCATTTTGAGTTACCCTCATGTTCAGGGTGTGTTTAATTCTTTGTTTAATTTGGGGTTATGGGAAGGATGTGTGAACAGTACTATGGTTCTGAGAGTCAGTTATATGGAAAGTTACGTTCAAGGAATTGCCCCCGCTTTTCATGCCTGCTGCCCTATCCCCTCATCCCGTTACTCCTAACCCTTTCCCACAGACCCCTGGAGGTAATCAACCTCTTTAGTTTCTAGTGTCTCTCTGCTGAATTCCTTCTTCAGGAACAAAGAAAAATAGAGAATCATTATTAGGCAAATGATCAGATACTGGTATATTATATTCTTTTCTTATATAAAATGTTAACACACTATGGACAATTTTTGTGGGCTTTGCATTTTTTCACTTAAGAGTATGTCCTGGAAATCAACCCCATATTAGTTCGATGATATCTTCCTTACCTTACATCTTTTCCATAGCTGCATAGTACTCCATTATGGCACACCTGGTAAATTTTTTTCTTTAACTTTCAGCTGCTGTGAAATTTACCTTTTTAGAGCTGGATATTTTTGCATCTCTATAAATATTCTTAAGCTTTGTACTGGGGGCAGTTAAATGTCTTGGAAACAGTTTGGTCCTTTGGAATCTTGACTTCAAGTTTTGCTGGGCAGGGAGACTAAAGGCACAGCTGGGACCAGACCCCCTGGGCATCCACCCAATGCCCTGGGAATCATGAGGTTTTCCACTCTGGTGGGTGGGGACTGGCACCTCCCTAAACCTGCGTGGGAGCTGGGAACTCTTATCTCTAATTCTTCCTGTGGTTCTTTCCTGGGTTCTGGTAGTTTCCTCACAAGCACGCACTGACCAGTATTCTACTGTGTGCCCAGGGGAGCCCTCTGCAGCAATCCTGTGCTCTGTCTTTGTGTGGTCACCTCCTCTCCAGTACGCGGTCCCGAAGAGTCTGTCTGCCTCGGTGTTCCGAGATGCCTATATCCATCCTCTCAGCTCAGGGAGTCACCAAGCTTCGCCTGGGTTTCCTCTCCCTTACCACAGCCTGCAAACTCTCTCTTGGCAGTAAGATGAAGCCATTGTATGGCTCACCTCCTTTGTTCCGCCTCTCAGGAATCCTCGTCCTTATTTATCTGATGTCTAATATCTTGAAAACTTTCGTTTCATATTTTGTCCATTTAAAAAAAATTTTTCAGGCAGGTCAAATCTGGTTCCTGTTATTCCATCTTGGCTGAAACTAAATGCCTCTGCTATTAGAAGTGGATTCGCTTTGTTTTTCAGTGTCAATTTCCAGTTGTTTATTTCTAATATATATAAATACATAAATATATAAAATATATTAATCTGTGAATTAACTTTTTATTTTGAAAACTTGCTAAGCTCAGTTAGTTGTAGCAGCTTTTTTTTTTTTTTTTGTAGATTTTGGGGGCTTTCTATCCAGACCACTTACTGTCTCTGAATAAAGACAATCTTCCTTATTCCTTTTGTTTCTTTTTCTTGCCTTATCTATGATCTCTAGTACAATAAGGAATAGACATGGCGAGAGAAGATATCCTTGCCTTGTTCTTGATCTTAGAAAGAAGGCATTCAGCATTTTACCGTCAAGTACAATATTATCTGTAGTTTCTTTTCTTAGATTTTCTTTATCAGGTTGAGCTTCTAATTGTAGTTTTCTGAGATTTTTCATGAGATGAACTTTGTTAAATAATTCTTATTCATCTTTTATGATAATCACTTGAATTTTCTTTCTTTTTCAGTTAATTTGATGATTTACACCAGTTGAACTTTTTATAATAGCTTTATTGAGGTATAATTCACATACCATTAAAGTTCATCATTTTCAAGTATACAATTCAGTGGTACAGCCATTACCAAAATCTAATTCTAAAACATTTTCCGTTAATTGGTTTTGGAATGTTAATCCAACTTTGCATTCCTGAGAAAAATTCCCTCCGTCATGATACATTATTCTATTTATAAATTGATTCAATATATTAATATTTTCTTAAGAGTATCTGAATTTCTGTTCATGAGGGAAAGTTTGTGGCTTTCTTTTCTTTTACTGTCTTTCCTGGATGTGGTATCTGAGTTATGCTGACCTTGTCAAGTGAGTTTGGAAGTGTTTATTCCTCCTCTTTTTCTGAAAGAGTGTGTGGAAATGGTATAATTTTTTAAACTTTGAGAGAATGCAACAGTTAAGTAAGTCATCAGAGCCTGGAATTTCTTTGTGGGAACATTTTAATTACACATTCAATTTCTTTAATAAATCACAGGCTCTTCAGGTATCCAGTCTTTCTTGCGTCAGTTGTGATTATTTGTATTTTTTATTTTTTAAAATATTTATTTATTTATTTGGCTGCGTCAGGTCTTAGTTGGCATGTGGGATCTTTGTTGCAGCATGCAGGATCTTTAGTTGCGGCATGTGAGATCTTTTAGTTGCGGCATGGGGGATCTAGTTCCCTGACCAGGGATCGAACCCCAGGCCCCCTGCATTGGGAGTGCAGAGTCTTAGCCATTGGACCACCGGGGAAGTCTCTATTTGTATTTTTTAAGGAATTTGTGTTTTTAGATTTAGGTTGCCAAATTTGTTGTCGTAAAATAATTCCTAATTGTGTTAGTTAATGAATACTGTGATTAAAAAAATTACCTCAAAACACGTTGGCTTTAAATAATAGCAATAATATATTATTTACACCTCTCGTGGCTTCTGTGGTCCAGGGATTCAGGAGTGGCATGGCTGGTTCTGGTTCAGGGTTTCACCAGGCTGCGGTTGGTTGTGGCTGGTGCTGTAGTCACGTGATGGCACAGCTGGGCTTGGAGGATCTATTGCCCACAAGCTCGCCCTCAGGGCTGACCAGCTGGGGCTGGCTTTTGGTGGGAGGCCTCAGTTACTTTCCAGCTCAGCCTCTTCACAGGGTGGCTCGAGAGTTACCCAGCCTTGCATTTGGCTTCTCTTAGAGAAGTTCAAGGGACTAAGGAGGCAGCTCCAATGCCTTTTTGGTCCAGGCTTGGAGGTCAAACACCATCACTGGCACAGTCTGCTGTTGGTCATAGGGAAGCCTTGATTTCATATTTATTATGTTTGTTTAAGGAGTGTTAGACTTTATTCTCAAAGGTAATTGAGTTACTTTAGAATCAGCTTGATCCTTTTGAAGTTTGTTTTCAAGTTTTTTAAAGTTGCTATGGTGAATCTGAAGCTAACATGTGGCCATTTCAATTTAAGTTAGTTAACATTAAATACAATGAAAAATTAACTTCCTCAGTCACACTAGCCATACTCTGAGTACTCGAAAGGCATATGTTGCTTGTGGCTACTGTATTGCACGACACAAATGTAAGGCATTTCCGTAATTGCAGCGAGTTCTGTTGGACAGAGCTGACCTAAAGTAGCCTTTACTCTAGGACTAGTTTGGTCTTGTTACTACACCATCACCCTCACCCTTCTTGGGCATCTATGGAACGTCCTGCACTCATTTAGGACTCTCCCCCCTGGCTCACACCTCTCCCAGCTCGGTTAGATCTCTGGAAATGGGTCAGGTGACAGACCTCCCATCTTTCTTGCCTGGCCTCATGGATTTCAGCCTATATATATATGGCTTAGAATTCAGCCACAGACTCCTGACCCTAACGTAGATCTGGAGCGATTTCTCTGCATAGCTTCCTCCTTTCTAGAATTCTGCTCCCAAATTCCAGCTGCCTCAGCCTCCCTGAGCTCTGAGCTCTGTTTCCTTAGCTCAGCCCAAATGCCATGATACACTTGTATTTCCCTCCTCTGCACTGTGGTCTGGAATGTGCTTTTAGGCAGAAAGTGGGGTGATTCTAGGGCTTCCGTCGTTAGTTCCCTTATCTCAAAAATCATGACCTGTTTTTTCCCGTTGCCCAATGTTTGAAAGAAGTTTTATGTATATTTTCCAGTTTTCTAGTTTTTATGGTGAGCAGACAAGTCCAGCCCCACTTCCTCCATTGCAGTCAACAGCAAAAGTTTGTTCCCTTTTGAAGATTATGGTAAAATAATCTATTTATTTTATTTACTCTATTTTTAGATTTTTGGCATGTTGACATAATTGTACCTGGTTTATTTCTCAACTCTCATAGTGTGACTATATAAAAATACTACTATATAAAAATACACTTAATGGTAATTGTTTTTGTTTTATTGGGGTAAAGGTTCTTTCATTTTGAGGACTTTTTAATGTGTGATTTGTTTGTTTGTTTGTTTATTTAAGTTTTGGAATTTGTGACGTGTTAACCTGTGCCAAACCTGATACATTTTAAAAGGAATTCAGTAAAATCTTTACCTTATGTGCTGGCCATTCATCCCCATCCACCAACCCCCAACCAAGTAACCACTGTTACTTTCTAGAGATACTTTATGTTTATTCAAGGCAACAAAAATATAGGGTCCTATTTTTCCTTTTTAAATGGAATATCTTGGAGACCTTTCTGTATCAGACAATAATATGGGATGATAGGCAGAAGCATTAAAATGTTTCTAGGAAAAATGATTTTCAGTCATTTTGCTCCTAAGTTATTCAAGTCATCCCTAAAAGGGGAAAAATGGAATTTTAAAACTTGAAAGATTGTGATAAATTTAGGAAATAATGATAGCATCTTTTAAACTCAGAAGACCATGATAAGTTTGACGAATAGAATGTGTTCTCCCTTCCTCACTTGTGCTGTTGTTTTAACATGCTGCCAGCTACAGCGATCAGCCACTCAGCAAGGGCGGCAGGGCTCTAAAACAGAGGGCAAGAGTGGATGACATTTGGAAACCACAGATGCGACCCCTTTTCAGGTGGAAGCATGTTTCAAATCAACCTGAACTATTCCCTATGGCATAGGAAGAGGCTATTGAGAAGTGTGGGATGAGGTGGTGAAGGGGGTTTACTGTGTTTAGGGAAAATGATTGATTATCTAGGGTAGTTAAAACGCAGACACACAAACACACCATGCTTTCATGAATTCAGCCTAAGCACAGAGGCATAATTCACACTCTAGAGTCCAGAGGCTCACTCTTTGATTGAGGTAATCAGGAGACCAGAATATGAGTGAAATAATGAAACCTTGTCTTCATGTAGATAGTGAGTTTGAAGGAGGAATTAATTCTATATGATTAGTGTCGGGGTGAAGCAGAAAATTTCAGTAAGAGTAGAATCGATAAATTAATTGTGGTATATTCATACAATGGCACACTGTACAGCCACATACCACTGTATGGACAAATATCTCAAACACCATGTTCAGGGAAAGAAAGCCAGACATGAAAGAACACAGATTTTTAAATTCCATTTATATGAAGTTCAAAAAATAAGTAAAACTAAACAAGGGTACTAGAAGTTAAGATCATGGCTCTCTGTGGGAAGAAGGATAGGTGTTTTGACTGATAAATGCATAAGCAGTATTTTGGGGGTTATGGGTATATTCTTTTTCTGTACCTGGGTGGTGGTTACACAGGTGTTTGCTTTGAGAAATTCACTGTGCGATTCACTGAATGGCATAATTATGTTTTCTGTACTTTTCTGTATGTGCATTTTTATTAACAGACTAACAAGAAAACTTTAAAAAATTGAGTGGTCAAAAATATTCTAAAACTTAGTTTTTTTAATCAAAACATGTTTTTTTAAATTAAAAATAATGTGTACAATTATCCTAGAGACAATGGGAAGCAATATTAACCACTCCACTAGAACTGTGAGGAATGTTCTACACCTTCTTCCCTTAAAAAAGACATTATGAACAGAATGCCAACTACAAATGGTTTCTGGCTATTGAGTAATTTCAGGTTAATTGTGTAATTTTATACATTTTAGTGTTATAATGGGAAATCTGATGCCTTTCTCAGAGTAAAACAGTAAGAAATTTATTTAGGATCCTTAAGGGTTTTAGTTTTTGTTTACTGCCCTGTCTGTAGTGCTTAGAACAATGCCTAGAACATAACAGATGCTATGTAGATATCTGTTGGTGACTGGGAGAAATGTTTGGCTCTCTGAGAAGGTGATGATCTTATTAGGGTGTGGCCAACATTCTTACTTCATGTCTATTAAATGCAACGTTACAATTGTAAATAAGTCTTAGGCTATTTGGTATTTTTGTCACTCTAGTTGCCTTGGGTACTGAGATGAGGCAGGAAAAATAATACGGCCAAAGGCAAGGGAGTGGGACAGCCTGGGAATGTGTGGGGAAGAGTGAGTAAGGGGCTCCCTTGGCTGAAGGGGGTGGGGACGGAGTTAATGATGGACCAGGGTAGAAATCATGGAGTTGGGGTAAGACAGACGGTTGATATGGAACATCAACTATGACTACAGCCTTCCATCAGCTCCCCCGGCCTGCGTTTCATAGTACCACTTCATAAGGCCACAGTGAAGGCCATTGAAATGATCTGGCCCCATGGCAGTGCCTATACAGTTTTCCCCAAATCTGCAAAGTTTTCTGTAAAATGTATCTGAGTATCTAGAGAACATCAATATATCTGGGAAAGCAGGATCCAATTGCTATTGTGTGGTCAAGCCTGAGGTCATACATGCTTGAAAGCATGGTCCAGTCATTTTCATTCAAAGTGGATCTCCTTTTCATGGGTTGTGGGCACCCTGGAGCTTCAGCCTTAGCCTGGTCATTACTCCATATGCCAAGGCTTTAGAGGCAGCCCGGCCGAGTGCTGGCTGGCTTGGCACAGCCTTCTCCGTGAGTTGCAACAATGATCAAAAACAGCACATAATCATACAGTGCCTACTGGAATGCCTTGATTGTATGCAGCATAAAGAAATGAATTCTGTACGCTTAAGCAAAGGATTTTCAAAATGTAAAGCAAACAGTACAAGCTCACATGGTCTCCCTTGCATCGAGCAGTGCTGAACGTGCAGTTACCTTCTGAACAACAGGTATTCATGGATCAGGCAGCGTGCTCATGAGACAACAGTCCTCTAATTAAATAAAAGGAGAATCAGTGTTTCTCCTTGCAAGGCTTGTTGTTGGGATTAAAGGATTGTTCTGGAGCCCAGCACACATAATGAGAGCCCTGGCTGCCTGCCTTAAAGTTCTGCAGACCCCACCTGCTAAGACGACCCAAGCCCTGGGGCCGACTCAGTTTCACAAAGTGAGAGGATTAAGGCAGACCTAGACCATCACACTCCCTCTGGTGCAGCTCTCATCCTCGGGGCCACTGTGTAGGCTGTACAGCTTGAGTGCTGGACAAAGGTTCCAGGCTGGGAGAGTGGGCGAGGGCAGAAATCCAATCCACCAGCTGGTGCCAAGCTGCACCCCTTGGTGCAGGGCTGTCTGTCAAAGGAGTGCCTTCTGCTAATTCACTTAAACATGCTCTCTGGACCCACAGGGGCCTGCTCACCTCTCCTGCCATTGTCCTCTGAGGTTAAGGACCCTCCCACTCTACCCTGGTCCCTGCGTCACAGCTTCTAATAGCCAGTTCCAGATCCTCTGAGAGATAATGTGTGCTCCCTGGAAGCTTGAGCCGAGCGCCCATCACTGATTAGCTCCTGCCTGAAACCTCCTTTGTCCTGCTCTTGGAACCTACCTCACTGTGAAGGTTCCACCCCCTGCACACATCTCCTTCCATGTATCGACCCTGGTTAAGCTGGATGTTGGTTTTCCATAGGTACCGGGGAGTGCCATAATGTGAACATTTACCACAAAAATCTAACTCTCAGTGGTCAGCAAAGAAAAAGAAAAAATGAGGAAAACAGCTTATTTTTCACTTGCTATTCCACTGACTACGTGTAAGACTCAGGGTGGGCACACTTCCTGTAGTGGAATATCTTGTGGTGCTAATTATGATTCTGGTTTTAAAAATAATATACATATTTATATATAATGTGGTCCACTAAATGTAAGCCAGTTATCTCCTCTGGCATTTAACTAAAGAAAGAATCATTTTTTCCAAAGCTGAGGAAAAAAAAATGGCAGGGGAGGGGCATCTGTTGAATATATACCATACTAGAAGTTTGGAGTGTTTTCTAATGTTGTTTTGACTGCATATGATTTTTTTTGTCTTACAGTGTAGAGCCTACTCCTTGGCATAAAGCATGAATCTGCTGTAAATATTTCTAGGTTTTTACTGACCCATCCTTCCTGAAGGTTCTTATGCAGACCATGCCCCTAACAGTTGTAGGCGTGACGTGGGCGGAGACTCACACTCCCATCCTCCTCCCAGGACCCTCTGAGTTGCCAGTTGTTTGTGTGATGCAGCTCTGCACAGCAGGGCATGGAGTGTGTGTGTAGGTTCCTTGTAAGAGGCTGGGGGGTGATTTCCTCAATGCACTTTCTTTAGGCTCGAGATTGTGGCCTCTGGAATGGGTCAGAAGCCAACCACAGAGGGGCAAGTAAGCCAGAGAAGCAGAGAGTTGACTGTAGCAGGCCATGCATGGTGGTTAGCTAAGAGGAAGTCTAGTTTAGCCTAAGTTATTCTGGGTGCAAATAAATGACCAATCATAGAAAATTAGAGGTGGATTAAATTCAACAAACTAAATTGACAGTCCATGAAATGTAATAGTTGAGTGCCTCCTGTATACCTGGTACTCTTCTAGCTTCCAGAAACTTGTCCACTAAAGCCCAAAGTGGCCAGAACTTACCCAATTACACACAGGACACCAGTGTACAATTGAAGACAAAGACTTTGTTTCCTAGAAAGATTTTTTTATACTTCTATCTGGAAGCATCTTTTTATATTTCTTCAGTTCAGTATCATCAGGTGTTCTCCCTTACCCCCATTTTTTACCTTTTCCTTTTTTTTTTTTTTAAACAGAAGCTTTAGGTTCACAGCATAATGGAGAGGAAGGTACAGAGATTTCCCATATGCCTCCTGCCCCAACACATGCACAGCCCCCCCCCCACTAGGAACATCTCCCACCAGAGTGGTCCATGTGTTATCACTGATGAACCTACATTGACTCACCACTATCACCCGAGTCCACAGTCGACGTGACGATTCACTCTTGGTGTTGTATTTACAATCTACGGTCCTGAACAAATGTAAAATGACATCTCTCCACCATTATAGTGTCATGCAGATTTTTTCACTGCCCTAAAAATATTCTGTACTCTGCCTATTCATCCTTCCCTCCTCCCTAACCCCGGCAACCACTGATCTTTTTATTGTCTCCATAGTTTTCTAAAATGTCACGACCACATCTTTTTAAAAATTCTTAAGTAAGATAAAATGCTTCCAGTATTTTGAAGGATATTCAAGTGACAGAATTCTTACTCCAGTTCACCAGAAATACAGCTTTCCTGCACCTTTAGAGCAGAGCTGTGCGAATCAGGTTTCAGGTTTAATGGCCAAAAATGGTGGAAAGTAATCAAAGAACATTTACGTGAGTTCTGGTACACCATGCTGCCTCATATGGAACTACTTTTTTCTTTCTTTGTTTTTTAAAACACTATTCCTTAGGAGGCACTACTGAGAACATTTGTGATATACACAGAGTGTCATCAGTGGTTGTTTGGGAGACCACTCCTCATGCCTAGTGAGTCCTATCAGAAAGGAATCAAACTCCAGCTTCGTGTCCCAAGATCCCCTAAGACACCCAAGGAAAATCCACTTTTAGACAGATCGGAGGAATGCTTGGTTCTCACAAAGTAGGTCAGCAGCTGAGTGGCAGAGAGGCTGCTTCCATAGCTGTGCAGAGGAGGTGTCCTGATGCCCTGGGGCCTGGGCTGGGTCCTCTCTTGGGAAAGCAGGCCCTGCACATGCTTGGCTCAGAGGCACATGTGCTGGGGCAGGCTGGCATGCTCTTCAGCTGCCACGAAAGGCCTGGGAAGTGGAGCCAAGAATAGTTAGATGCTGTTCCCCTGGGAGCCCAGGTCCCCAGAGAAGGCTATTCTGGGAGGGAATGCATAGCTGACAGCATCCAGGCAATGGGGGCCAGAGTGCTGGCTGACGAGATCGCAAGTGCCAGGGCAGGATCTGTGTCCTATTTATCTAAGTATTCTCAGCGTCTCACCGAGCACCTAGTACGGTTAGGCTCTCAGTGGATGCTTTTTGAGTGAATGAATAAATAGAACTTAGTTAATGTCCAAATAAAATGTATCCTCGAAATGCTCAAAATCTTTGTTCATACAGCGTTCTTAATATAGTCAGTCACAGAGATTACTTCTCTGCTCTAGCTGTCAGCAAAACCGGCCTATTATTAGCGTGGCTTTGTATGGTTTCACCTGGCCCGGAGTTGGCTCACTGCGAGCCTTTAACTCGCGTCAGAGGATAGCCACAGGAAACGTGCCCCTGGGGCACACAGAAGGCTGCTCAGGGCTGTGGTTGCTGTGTGTGTGCACATGGGGGTTTTTTCCCATGTAGAATTTTAAAATTCAAAAAACATGTGACTTGAATTAGAAACGTAATAAATAATATTAGCTCTCTTTCTTGCCCTGTTGCATTTAAGGATGATGCTCTGGGATTATTTTCATCTGGGAATAGAGTTACTATATTGCTATTGGGGTTAAAGCCAAAAAAGCTATTTTGTGTTTTTGTAGGTAATTCCACAAATAGATGACAGGGCATTAAGCATGGAAGCCTCTTCCAGTCGCTCACAGACTGCAGTTACATTTACAATTATGAGGTCATTTTTAGCTCACAGCTCTACAAAAAACAGGTGGCAGCTTGGCTGAACCCCTGCATTAGACCCCCTCAACCTCACTTCCAATGACTCTCATTCACTTGCTTTTTGTCAGTGGCTGACATTGCATTCAGACCATGGCGAGTCCCACCACCGGTGGTCAAGCACCTATTCTGCTGCCCTTGGCTGCCAGCACACAGCCAGCCCCACCAGTCGCACACCTGGGATTTCTGTCTCCTCCTCCCATTTTTAGAAATAGGGTAGAACCACCACAGCTTGGGGCATGAGTCTGGCATCATAAAGCCCATCAAGGGGACCAGGTCATATCATACAATCCAGAAGCATAGAGAGATTAATTTCCAATGAGGCAAACTTGGACCAATGGGAAAAAGTAGATCGAAGGGAGCACATCCCTCTCTTCGTCCTGTCCATGGTAACAAAGTTTCTTGTACAAACTGTTCTGAGACATCCCACCTGGCTGAATGTTTGCACCTATTAAGTGGGATGCAATGCCCAGAAATGTTATACAGATCCCAGCAGTTGCTTCCTATGATTTCCTGTCTCACTTTCCTTTTTCTGTACTCCTGTTGCCCTAGGTTTGGACTTCCCTCATAATGCACTTAATCCTTTCCTCAGGCTCTATTCTCTGGGGAACCTGGCTAAGACATTCTTAAGAAGATAAATACTAAAACTTTCCCAGTCCAACAAAATAAAAGTAAAAAGTCTACCATACAGGGATTCCACATTCAGCCAGGGCCAGTCAGCTCGTGTAAACATATGAGCCAATGAGGAGGGGTGCCTACTGGGGACCAGGCTTCATCTAAAGAGGGGTTCAATCTAGCTTTGGCAATGACAGTGCCAAGCAGGAAAGTGGGCTCAGGAGTTCCAGATCTTTCTATTCTTCAAGACTAGTTGCCAATCTCAAATTCTGTGTGAATTTTCCTTAGTTTTAAATGTGGAAACTAATTTTAAAACTTTAAACTCCACGTAGGCTTACGCCTGTGGGCTGGAAGTGGTCCACGCAACCTCTGGCTTATAGTCTAGCCAGGGAGAGCCTGCATTGGAAGGGTTATAAAGTGTGGGAGGAGCAACCAAGGAGAACCGGGAGGGCATCACTGAGTAACAGGTGTGTCTCAGGTGTGGCCACTTTTCTGGGGAAATAGTTCCCCAGGAAGAAGGACAAAGCTCTCACCTGTCACATTTAGGGCTCTGTTCTGTTTCTTAAACTGCAAGGATTTGGCTTATGATTTTTGGGAAAAGCATGTACTACCAGTCCTGGGGTAGTGTTTATGATAGGGACCAAGACAGGAAATGACAGCTGAGAGCTTTTTCAGTGTCACACCTGGGTTTGCCTCTTCTTTGTGACATCCCTGGCAAGGAGAAGTCTTACTTGCTTGAAGACCTCTGCTCAAAACCCTCAAAGCCTTTGATTTCATGTTTACATTTGTATAAATGTGAATACTCCATTCAGCTTACATTTATTTCCTTTACCCTTAGACTGACTTTATATTTATCCCCAGGTAATACATTCACATTTGTCCTATTCTACTGAGGAGTCCTTTACACTGAAAGCAGTTATTCTATCTCATAAAAACTTCCTTCTTTTAGGTTAAACCTGTCAGCTCCTTCAGCCACTCTTCCCAGGGCATTATTTCAAGTCTTTTCACTATTTTCTTAGTCTTGACTGAACATGTTTCTGATTGCCTAAATCTTTTAGGACCTGGAACCATAAATTGAATAAACCTTATAGGAAAGACCTGATCAGTATAGAGTAAAATTAAATGATTAGTTTCCACACACAGGACACTAAATCTTGATTTATTTAGTCTAATATTGCCTTCGTTTTTCAGGTCTCTGGGCCCCACTGCAGATACGTGTTATACTCAACTGCACAGGAATTAATTGTATGCGTTCTTTTGAATTTGTACATGTTTCTGAATTCATTTCAAACCTGCTCTGTTGTATATTTATAGCCATAGTTTTCCTTTGCTCCACTTTCATCATCGACTTATTTTTCTTTAGTGTACATATTTCGCAAGCTGCCTCAAATACTTTTGGAAATGAGATGGAGTATAAAGAAGTAATATAGAAGACACTATAACCAATCATTTTTACTTCTCAAACTTACAGAAAGCAATGTTATTTTCTCCAAACCAGCCTGAATTAAGGATTCACATTTCAGTATTCCTTTGGCAGCCTGTCAATTCATATTTGTTTACAGAAATGAGTCCCATGGAGATGTGTGCTGGGTAACATGTTGTTTGTCTTAACTCTGTGTGTGTGTGTGTGTGTATGTATATATACACACATATGTGTATATATTTATATATAGGTCTGTACATATAAAATGCACATACATTTATTGAAATATTCTCTAATTCAGAATTCTCAAGATTTCCAACCGTCATTTTCATTGCTTTAGAATGGGCGTTTATTGCCATCTGCTCCTGTCCCATTTTTCAGTTCCACAATTATATTTTCATGACTTAATTTTATCAGAAATCTCAAGAGCTCCGGCTTGCCTATATCAAATCATCTGCTTAATAACAAGGTTAACCCCAGCACCAAGGACATGGGCAGACTGTCTTCTGGACTTTAGATAGTACCAGGCGAGGTTTGACCAGTGAAACAGAATCACTAGGAATGGTATAGAATAAACTATTTTTTCACTGAGATTTGACCATTCACAGTTAAGGGAGGTAAGAAGTTATGTATGGGTGTTGATTCTAACTCTGGCACAGGAGTCTGAAGTCAGCAGGGCAGGCAGGCAAGAAGGAAACATAGATGTGAAGTGGGAGAGAAAAAAGACAAGCAAATCCAGGAGGAGGGGCTGGAAGCCCCATCAGCCTCTGTCTGGAAGCTTCCAACTTCAGTGATGCGAGTGGCCTGCAGGAGAAAGTGCTGCTTCACAGGGTTGCTGAGCCTGCACCTGGCGTGGGAGCTGGAACCTGAAGGAGGGCACCTGGGGGAGAGAAGGAGCCGAGTGCCTGGCTCCGCCCACACCCACCAGGTGAGTCCGGAGAAGCCATCACACAGGTGAGCCGTGATGGCGCCCGGGTGCCTGCACTGGCCTTCAGAGCTTGAGAAGAGTATGGTTTAAGCCTAACTTCCAAATCCCACCATATATGTTTCTTATGGCCCAGGATAAGCTGGAATTACGCAATGGAGGGAATCCTGACAAACAATGCTCCGCTCAGCTAAATTGACACGGCAGCGATCTGCCATACAGATTATCCACTCGAACCCATTTTTCCCTGGAGACAATCTGAATGAATAGTTTTGTGGATTTCCTTCCTGTCCTTGTCAGGTACCTCCGGCCCACTTCCCCGTCGTGTCCTGGGCAGGGCAGGTGTGACGGCCGATCCCCTGGCTTTGTGGTCTCAGGCTCAGAAGCAGATCACGCTCTGGGGGTTGGAGAAGGACGCTGTGTGGGAATCACGGCCTTTCCCAGGTTCGGTTGTTTCTCCCCCGCCCTCCTCGGGGTCGGGGCTGCTGCACGGTTCTCATGGTGGTTCCCAAATAAACAGCCTACTTCCTGGCTTTCTGTAATCAGGGTGGCAGGGGGATGTAGCCACCTCTGCAGCAGCCTTCCTGTGCTGACAACACTGTTTGTTCTTCCCATCTCCCTGGGGAGAAGTCCTCTTATCTTTCCTGTGCAACATATTTGGGAAAAACATATTTTTCTCTCTTATAGGGATGGATTATTGTGTTTCTTGAGACTAAAAAGGAAAGCCTTTCTGGACCCGAACACTGACTTAAAAAATCATCTGAATTCCTCTTACATAGCAGGAGAAAGGGCTATTTTAGTGGTGATGGGTGGTACTTTTTTTTTTTTTTTTTTTGATTTATTTATTTATGGCTGTGTTAGGTCTTCGTTTCTGTGCGAGGGCTTTCTCCAGTTGCGGCAAGCGGTGGCCACGTGCGCGGGCCTCTCACTATTGCGGCCTCTCTTGTTGCGGAGCACAGGCTCCAGACGCGCAGGCTCAGCAATTGTGGCTCACGGGCCCAGTTGCTCCGCGGCATGTGGGATCTTCCCAGACCAGGGCTTGAACCCGCGTCCCCTGCATTGGCAGGCAGACTCTCAACCACTGCGCCACCAGGGAAGCCCGGGTGGTACATTTTGAGTCACTCTGTGCATTCAAAATATTTTGTGTGTGTGTATGTGTGTGAAAGCGAGAGAGAGAATTTGAACTATTTTCCAAGCACCTGCTGTACATTGATTGTTTTAAATAGCCTGGGAATTTGTAGGTATTGGTTGAGGTGTGCAGGGTTTTGACGATAAACTTGAATGGGCAGTTAAATGCAATTTAATTAAAAATTATCTCTGCACAGGAATTATTTGTGTGAGGGGGTCCTAGGCTCAGGCAATGACCTTTGTGAGAAAGAGGTTTACATATATTTATGCAATTGCAAGGAAATTTGTCATTAACTCTGTTTCAACTGTCTTTTTCAGGCCTTTAGATGGCTTCCCATCTTCCCTTTCATTCATAACAGAGGGCAACAAAGAGCTGTGGGCATTTCCTCTCAATAATACAATTCTATATGCAGGACTATGGGTCTCTTTCCTTCCTTGATCTTTTCTGTGAGGCTAATGAAGGCTACAAAATTGTGGAGAGGGTGGAGCTGGTCTGCGTCTTTCACTGATTAGAATCATGTATTGTTTCTTTCCAAAAATTGCATTGTACAGTGAGGCTATGTGTACATTTTCATTTTTAAGACAAAGTTGGTGAACCACAATCAGTTGTGTGTGTGTGTTTTCAGTGTCTTATTGTCCATGAAAATATTTTCTGGTATTAATAGAATTATTTCCTATGCTGAAAGCATGAGGCTCTATTTGGAATCAGAAATGAGTCCTCAAGAATTTGCTAAATTAGCTGGTGAGAGGGACATGCAATTACCAGGGTACCAAACAGAAAGAACTAACTGCAGCAAGTAAGAGTCAATACAGTGAGTTTTGGGAATTTAAAGAAAGGAGGAATTAATGCTCTGATTTTGGGGATTGGAGATTTATTGAGGTCAAGTTGAGTTGAACTGAGCCTTGAAGGATAAATAGAAAGGAGATAAGAGATGAAAAAACTGGTTTAGAGAAACATATTAGCATTGACTGGACTGAGGGCTCTCATTTCATTTTTTATAGACATTCCATCATCTTTTTCTTGTATTGGAACATGTTAGAACACTGCTTCAGGGTGTATTTATAAGCCAAGTTATATAGATCAGAGTGTAGGGTGATAATGATGTCCACGATCTATTACACAGAGCTAACGTTTACAACCAACCTGCAAAGGAGATACTGTTACTATATCTACTTGAAGCTTCAAGGGATCAGATAATTTGCAAAAGACATCATGGTCAGTAGGTGATGCAACAAGGATTAAAATGCTGGCAGTCTTAAGTCTGGAGACTGAACTCTTTTTAAAATTAAAAAAAAAAATTATACAATTCTTAAAGGTTACTTTTCATTTACAGTTAGTACAAAATATTGGCTCTATTCCCCGTGTTGTACAATACATCCTTGAGCCTGTCTTACATCCAATAGTTTGTGCCTCCCACTCCCCCACCCCTATACTGCCCCTCCTGCCTGCACCACTGGTAACCACTAGTTCTCTATATCTGTGAGTCGCGTCTTGTACAATATGTTATATACACTAGCTTGTTGTATTTTTTAGATTCTGCATGTAAGCGATATCATACAGTATTTATCTCTCTCTGACTTATTTCACTTAGCATAATGCCCTCTAGGTCCATCCATGTTGCTGCAAATGGCAAAATTTCATCCTTTTTTATGGCTGAGTAATATTCCATTGTCTATATATCCCACATCTTCTTTATCCATTCATCTGTCGACGGACACTAAGGTTGCTTCTATGTCTTGGCTATTGTAAATAATGCTGCTATGTATAGACTGAACTCTTAAATATGCTCCTCTCCTGCCTTAACAGAGCATGCAATGCCTGCCATTCCATTGCAGGTAGATCTGAAATTTGCTCTGGCCAAGCTATGGCTTCTCATTTATCCTCTAGAACACTCATGTTTCCTGGGTGTGGAATCGAGTGACTCACTTTATCGTCTCTCCTCCCTCCATGCTCCTCATCAGCACCAGACCCCCTTTCTCCCCTCTTGCTACTACAGCATAAGAACTTAATTCTTGCCCCAGCTCTTCACCTCAAGGCCTCCTGCTTTTTTATTTATCTGATTCACATTAGGAATCATCTGAGATTAATATTCCAGTGATTTTTAGTTCAAGTTTGATTTTCCAACTAACAGAAGCATGAACTTTCACAAGCCACAAGTCATAATGGACATGCTTCATGTGGCACCTGAGATTGATGTCTCAGGGTACATCCTAATCCCAGAAAGATCTCCTAAGATGCTATTTCAAAATAACATAACCTGCCTTTATAAACCTGTGTTTTCTAAAAGGTTAATTGAAACCGGCCAAGGTCTCAATTATTAATTTCCTGGGACATGACATTTACTCGTTTCATTGTGTGTCCTGGATCCTGAGTTACACTAAAAAAAAAAAAAAAGAAAGGGATTAGCATCAAGCAATCCATGTCCAAATCCTGACTCAGCTACTCATTGGTGGGCTAACGCCTTCAAGATATGATTAGAATGTAGGTCAGTCTTACTCCAAAGCCTGTGTTCCTTCCACTAAACTGCAAACACGTTTCTTTGGGAGGACCACGCACTGTATTTTTCAGAAGTTTCAAGGAAGAATAGGGGTTTCTCTTTCTGTTGAGAAAAAGCTTTGTTAATGAGTCCAGGATGATCCAACTCCACCTAAACATAGTGGACTGAGGCTTGAATACTTCTCTGTACAAAATAGCATTGGCTGCATGGCCTAGGCTGATCATACATTTCACTTCCTTTGGCATAAGTTGTCCATTTTTCTTGCAGGTAAAAAGCCACTAGTATTAATACCATCTTGGACGAGCTAATCAGGTGCACTTGATCCCTCCCAGTGAGAACAGGGCCTAATTGCATTTGCAGGCAGCCGCCTGCAGGCATAAATTGTCAGTTCAGCACTGCACACGGAGCGGGTCAGCAGAGCTTCTAATACTGCTCATCTGTCCCTGTGGACATGCAATTCAGTGCAGAATGTTAAATATGTGTAGGGGTGTGTGTGAGCACTTGATTTGTATGTACAAGACGGGGATTGGGGGAGAATAGAAGGCAAAGAAAGGCAGAGAAGGGCAATCGTCCTTACTGCAGCCTTGCCAGAACATTCAAAACCTTTGAATATATATCTTTAAAGCCATTACCAATGTACACTTCCACTATATATCCTAGTTATAATCTCTTCCTTGGAGAAGTTTGGACCAAGTTAGACAGCTAAAGATTTCCGCAGGCTCACACAGGCCTGGACACGCCAGGTCTGGTCTACGCAGTGTGCTTGCCTGTTTAGTTTCCTGGGAAGTCATTCAAAATGAAGCTAGTTTAGTAAATATGAAATGAGACTAAATAAAGAAACTGGTAAGATTACTCCTTTATTTGGATATCTTCCTGTGCTCTACCTTTTAAAAAAAATTGCCCCACTTTGTAAAAAAGAAAAAAGTGAACCTCCCTTGATTTTATTTTTATGAACTGAATTGTAATACTAACTAGAGGTTTTAGGAGTTTTTTTGTTTGTTTGTTTTGTTTTTTGTTTATTTTTTTGGGGGGGGTAAAACATCTTGGGAAAGAACAGAACTGGAATTATAAATGAGCAGGGTGAAATAATGGTGACCCAATTAGCTGAAGTGATCTATAACCCTAAGAATAGAAACTCATCTCCTATCAGAATTGACTTACTTGTAAATAATAATTTAAAAAATTTAATTTAATTTAAAAAATTCTCTAGCAACCTGAAATTGGCACGAGAAGTTATTTATTACAATGCAAGGAGAAAGAGAGAGAGTCTATTTCATAATTTTAGTTTGGTTTGATAGTAATTGAATTCTACTGGGTCTCCAGGGAGGAGAAAGCATTTTATAAGGGTACCATTCTTTTCTACCTTTGCCCTTTTCTTCCTTTCTTGGTTTACATTTTAATAACCTTCCGCTACCTAACAGTTCCGTCTTCTTGCTTTTGGCAAGATAGGCGTCCTGCAGAACTCTGAAGACAGTCCAAGGAAACCTCCTTCACCTGCCATGTAGGCTGGAACTTGCTGGAATTAAACAAAAACCCCTGGGTCTGTGGCTGACACTGCAGGTGGCTAGGCTGTGACACTGGGCAGAATACGCCCCCTTATTGATGGACACTTGAGTTATTTCTATTGCTGTTTGTACTTTAAAGCACTTCAATCGAGGTGGCGTGGTAGATATACATTTACATTAGTGGGGTTTATTCTACACCTTAGAGTACGTGGCATTCTAAAGGCTTTTGCAACCTTATGTGAACAGGGAACAAGAATCCAATAAATCTAGATTGTATGCTTCAGAATGGAACTTTAGATTCTAAAAGATAGATGGATAGATAGATAGATAGATAGATAGATAGATGACAGACAGACAAACAGGTAGAAAACAAAACGGTCTATGTACAGACAGATTTCTGGGGTTCTTTGTTGCCTTATTCCTGCCAGTAAAACCTCATTGCATTTGTCCTGAGCAGACCTTTCCTGGAGTGAGCTGTCAGAGCACTTAGAAGAACAGAGAGCTGGTGTTTCTTGAATTTACTTGCTAGTTTATAAACTGTTGTCATACCTGTTTGGTAATAAATGTTTGTATGTGCAAAAAAACTTGGTTTTAGACTTGTTTTCATTGCAACCTGGTCATGATAGTAGGGAAGAGAGGCCAATAGCCCTCATGTACCACCAACAAATGGAAGTTACTTTATTTACTAAAAAGGTAGGATGGTTGTGAATGACACAATTGACTTAACACAAAAACAATCTATTTCAGGAAATTTAACTGTAAAGCAGAATGATAAAGCAAATGCCGCTTTTCCATTGACCTGAGCATCTTCCAATGGTGTGAGGTGAGAGTTTTTATTTTTTAGCAAGGGTTTGTGGTTTATACTAATGGATGTACTCTGAAATTCAACTTCCCCTTTCCGATTCAAAAGAATCCGATAGAGTCACGGTCAGTATGTATCCAGCGAGGCTCGCATCTTGCTGATGCTCTTATAGATCTGATCTTATAGGTCTCAGACCTCTTTCCTGCTTCTAGGTACTTGTTTCTTCATTTCCTGCCTGAAGAAAGTCTTGAGGGTTATTTGATCCTGCTATGTTTAGTAGCATGCCCTTACAAGGTTTTGTTTTGTTTTTTGTTTGTTTGGTGGGTATTTTGCTTGCTTATTTTTACTGTTTCATTTCTTTGAACATTTAAGAACCAGGGGGATTGTAGGTTGAATTATATGGGGCTTCCCTGGCCCACCCCTTCCCTACCTTTCCTTCAAATGAAAGTTTGCCATTCCTATGCCCTTACTGCCCAGTGAGCTCATTCAGACCAAAATTGGAGTCGGAGTCTGAGGCCTGGATTTTTCTCTGACTCAGTTTCCTGTGTTCTGAAAGAAACTCCTTTTCCCTATATTAATTGTCATTCTTCTTTTGTTAAGACTTAAGTGGTGTGAAGGTAAATTCTCATGTTCTCTTCGAATGCCAACTTGAGCCTTTTAAAATACTGGAAGCACTCCCAACCAATGAATTGTGTCCCGGCCATTTCCGAGCATCATTCACTGCTCTCATTTCACAGATGGCAAACACAAAAACACATCCTTTTGTACATAGCACTCATAAATACTTTCCCAAGGTCAGGAATATTTGTGTCAGGAAAGCCTTATTTTACCAAAGAACAGGATGTTCTGATAAACTCAATATTCTGAGAATTATCATATGTACCTATCAAGGTTCCCACTGTGAAGCCTTCTACCCTCCACTGAGAAAGGAGTAAACCCTTCATCTGTCCTCACTGCTTTCTAAACTGTCCTCATCCAAGGGATCCAAGTATTGGCTCAATATTTCACAAATTGTGAGAGATGGAGATTTAAATTATAAGGGAAAAGAAGGAAGCTTTCATGAATGAGAATTTTCCAAGTTGTTCCAGTGTATTCGTCGTAGGGCTGTTTCTGCATTGAGCCTAGTCTTGTTTTGTTTTTGCTTTTGACTTTCATCTTGACGTCAACTTCTGGCAGCTCTAGAATTTCTGGTTTTCATTACTGGCTGGACTCCTGTGCTAGTCAGGTTTTGGTTGGCCTCATTGTCATTATTATATTTTTGGTGGGGAGCAAGGTGTACTGCCTTGTTTCAGCCAAAAGCTGATCCTGACCCAAATAATTGATCTCTGGAGCCTGAGTCTAGGTCACTTTATTTGCATATGTTTAACTAAGGGTGCTCTTACTTTGTGAGACGTTAATAGATATTCTGTGAACAAAAAACAATGGCTTTTATTCTACTACAGTAATCTAAATATATACACACACACACACACCCCCCACATATATGAGAAAAATATTATGCACATGTGTATGGTTATTATTACATAGTAATTTGACTTTCAAAATGATAAGAAAACCAGGAAGTTGCAAACAGTTGATGCAGTTATGACAGTATTATTCCATTACGCCCAGGAGAGACTGCCTGTAAAAGGCTGGATTTTCCATAATTCAGAATCTGGTTCAGATACCTGGTCTTTTCACCTCTCAAGAGTGACCCTTTAGTGGCTTTTAGACTCAGAAGACTCTAGCACGCAAGGGTTGAGCACCACAGACTTTGGAGTCAAACATATTCTTTCTTCGGTTTTTGTCCAGCTGAGGTCTCCGGAGCTGAACGTATTCCTTACATATTTGAGATCTGGTTATTTCCTCTATAAATGAGGATCCAAATATCTACCTCATAACATTGTTGTAAAGATCTAAGAGTCTCATGTATATACACACACATATAGCAGGTAAGATGGAGTAAAAATGATAATTATGATTATCCTAAGAATGATTATAAAGCAGAGTTTACAGAAAGAGATATATTTGCTAAGAGGCTCAGATACTTGTAGCTCACAGAAGTTTCTAAATTATATTTAGAAACTTTCTTGTGCAAACCCAGAAGACGAGGAGAGACGGTCAAATCTAGTGTGGAAATTTTAAATGAGCCAGGTTATGACAACCTAATGTTCCCGTCTCAGGAGATGAACATAGCTGCCTCCAGGCCCACGCAGGTGGATTTAGGGAGAAAGGCATCCGTGATCTGAGGTGAGCATCATTAGTAATTCCTTTCAGATCCCTCAGCACCCCTTCTCCCTGACACAGTCTTTAATTACTCTAAGACCTTCAGTCTGCGTTTAGGCATGTCTTCCTGGTCTTTGAATTATGCTCTCTCATTAAGATAGTGGTATATTTCTTTTCAATCTATTTTTGGGGACGAATAGCTCTGTTCGCTTGTATGTGCTAAGATAGTTGGGAGACTCGGGTTGGCAATTAGATTTCCCTTTACTCACATACCCAAAAGTGCACTGACCTTGGGGTGACTGAGAAGGTTCTAGTCACATCCACTGAAGAAGGGAGCAGCAGCATGGTTGATAAGTGAAGGATGGGTGAGGAGGGGGCAGGGCTCAGGGACAAATATTTGTTGACATTGCTTTAGACCCTACACAATAGCCAGGGCTCTTAAAGTAAAGGATTGTATATACCTGATCAATGTTTGTCTAAACCTTTTTCTTATGGAAGTAGAAAGCAGAATACGAAACCTCTCCAGTTTTTAGCTCCTCCCCCCTAACTCATCCATCATCAGCTTTCTTTGCACGTCCAGAAGCAGGCCAGCTCCTAGAAGCTGACTGACTGATTGAATGGTTGATTGATTGATTGATTTTTTTAATTAGTTCTTAAAAAAAATTTTTTTTATTGACATGTAGTTGATTTACAATATCGTGTAAGTCTCAGGTGTACAGCACAGCGATTCAGATATATATATATTCTAGAAGCTGATTTATTAAATGACCATTTTGCCAAAGGCAAGTGTGTTCAACGACCAATTTACCTAACTTACGTTTTAAAAAACTCTTTTCATTTTTGCATGGGTAACAGCATGCTAAGAATCTTCAGTACGTTTCTGCCCCCACTTCCTGTTACTGCCAGCTGGAGAGTGAGAGAATGAGGGGCAGAGACCCTAGAGATGGGGACACAAGGAGGATGTTTCCCATGGATAATTACTGAATATGAAAATTGAGTGTAAGAATGTATTATTATGCATGAGGAGATTATATTGATAAGAATTCTTCACATAGTCAATAGATATACATTCTGGAGTACTTTCTCGAATATCAGGAACTATTACAATTGTCTGCTTGCATGACCGATAATCATCTTGAAAAATGCATTGCTAAGACTGCTCCCTATTTGAGATCATAGTTTGTCCTCACACTCTTCTCACCCTCTGTGGTGTCTCTCTCCTCTCCACCCCGCAGCTTCCCCTTTTCAAGTCTCCTTTCTCTGCTCTTTTCTTCAACCTCTTCCTCTCTTGGCCCTTTTGCTTCAGCTGGAACAGTAGGGGACTCTGACAGAAACAAATTAAACGTTCCTTAAAATGCTGTAATGAGGACATGATCACAACCCACGAACCACAACGAAATAGTCGAAATAAATAAATGTGATGAATCAGTGGTTTGGTGAATTGGCCTTTCCACTAATTGGCTTTAGGCAAATTGCCCACTCAGTGAATTGACTTCTGGAGAATTCACCTGACCCAGTGTGTTCTGGGAAGAGGTGGACCAGTGAAAACATGGAGCTCGGAAGAGATACATTTTTTTGTATATACATTATTTTGGGAACCTGCAGTAAAATGTAGTTCTGTGCGAGCAACACTGACATGAATCAGCTGACCTGCAAGTGTAGGTTCCGTAATTCCATCCAACACTGATGACTGAATGTGACTTCATGTCTTTAGGCTCACTGGGAACCTCATCAATTTTATTGAATTTAGAAAATTAGGAGAATGAGTTGGTTTATGTGATGTGTAAGACCAACATCCCTTTTAAAGTATTGATAGTTGGCAACAAAGATTATTAAAGTGCCTGATTACTATGCCTGGCATATTTTTAAAATATGAGGCATCAAATGATTTTTGTTTAGTGGTCCTTGTTGAAATCCCAGTGCTATAGTTCAGCTTCAAAGAGTTACCATGTGTTAAGTGCTTTATTTTCTTTCTCTTATTTAATCATCACAACAACCCTAGGAAGGGAACACTTTTATTACCCCCAGTTTACAAGGGAAGACTGAACTTAGTGAAGTTAATTTACCCATTGTCTTTCTGCTAGTAAGTGGGGATTCAGGATTTAAACTAAGTAACATCACTTAATCTAGACCAGCATTGTCCAATAAAAATATAATGTGAGGGGGGACCTTCAAGATGGCAGAGGAGTAAGATGTGGAGATCACCTTCCTTCCCACAAATACATCAAAAATACATATATATGTGGAACAACTCCTACAGAACACCTACTGAATGCTGGCAGAAGACCTCAGACTTCCCAAAAGGCAAGAAACTCCCCACCTACCTGGGGAGGGCAAAAGAAAAAAGAATAAACAGAGACAAAAGAATAGGGACGGGACCTGCACGTCTGGGAGGAAGCTGTGAAGGAGGAAAGGTTTCCACACATTAGGAAGCCCCTTCACTGGCGGAGACGGGGGGTGGCGGGGGGGAAGCTTTGGAGCCATGGAGGAGAGCGCAGCAACAGGGGTGCAGAGGGCAAAGCGGAGAGATTCCCTCACAGAGGATCGGTGCTGACCAGCACTCACCAGCCCGAGAGGCTTGTCTGCTCACCTGCTGGGGTGGGCAGGGGCTGGGAGCTGAGGCTCGGGCTTCGGAGGGCAGATCCCAGGGAGAGGACTGGGGTGGGCTGCGTGGACACAGCCTGAAGGGGGCTAGTGAGCCACAGCTAGCCGGGAGGGAAAAAGTCTGGGAGTCTGGGAAAAAGTCTGGACCTGCCTAAGAGGCAAGAGACCATTGTTTTGGGGTCTGTGAGGAGAGAGGATTCAGAGCACCAGCTAAACAAGATCCAGAGACGGGCATGAGCCGTGGCGATCAGTGTAGACACCAGAGACACTAAGGCTGCTGCTGCAGCCACCAAGAAGCCTGTGTGTGAGCACAGGTCACTCTCCACACCTCCCCTCCTGGTAGCCTGTGCAGGCCGCCACTGCCAGGGTCCCGAGATCCAGTGACAACTTGCCCAGGAGAACACACGGCACGCCTCAGGCTGGTGCAACGTCACACTGGGCTCTGCCGCCGTAGGCTTGCCCCGCATTCCGTACCCCTCCCACCCCCCCAGTCTAAGTGAGCCAGAGCCCTCGAATCAGCTGTTACTTTAACCCCCTCCTGTCTGAGGGAAGAACAGACGCCCTCAGGCGACCTAAACGCAGAGGTAAGGCCAAATCCAAAGCTGAACCCCAGGAGCTGTGAGAACAAAGAAGAGAAAGGGAAATTTCTCCGAGCCGCCTCAGAAGCAGCGGATTAAATCTCCACAATCAACTTGATGCACCCTGTATCTGTGGAATACCTGAATAGTCAACGAATCATCCCAAAATTGAGGTGGTGGACTTTGGGAGCAAATGTAGAATTAGATGCAGCAGGTTTGCTCTCTGCATCTAATTTGTTTCTGGTTTAATGTTTATCTTAGTTTAGTATTTAGAGCTTAAGATCATTGGTAGATTTGTTTATTGATTTGGTTGCTCTCTTCTTTTAAATTAAAAAATATGTATATATATATATATTTTTCCCCCTTTTCTCTTTTTGTGAGTATTCATGTGTATGCCTCTTTGTGTGATTTTTTTCTGTATAACATTGCTTTTGCCATTTGTCATAGGGTGCTGACTGCCAATTTTTTTCTTTTTTTTTAGTATAATTTTTAGCACTTCTTATCATGGGTGGATTTGTTTTTTGGTTTGGTTGCTCTCTTCTTTATTTCTCTTCCTTTTTTTTGTTTAGTACTTTTAAATTTTTCAATTTTTAATAATTTTTAATATTTTAATAACTTTTTAATTTTCCTTCCTTCCTTCTTTCTTTCTTTCTTTTTTTCCTCCCTTGTCTTCTGAGCTGTGTGGCTGACAGGGTCTTGGTGCTCTGGCCGGGTGTCAGGTTTGAGCTCCTGAGGTGGGAGAGCCAAGTTCAGGACATTGGTCCACCAGAGACCTCCCGGCCCCACGTAATATCTAACGGTGAAAGCTTTCCCAGAAATCTCCTTCTGAACGCTAAGACCAAGCTCCACTCAATGACCAGCAAGCTACAGTGCTGGACACACTATGCCAGACAACTAGCAAGACAGGAACACAACCCCACCCATTAGCAGAGAGGCTGCCTGAAATAATAATAAGTTCACAGACACCCCAAAACACATCACCGGACGTGGTCCTGCCCACCAGAAAGACAAGATCCAGCCTCATCCACCAGAACACAGGGACCAGTCCCCTCCACCAGGAAGCCTACACAACCCACTGAACCAACCTTACCCACTGGGAGCAGACACCGAAAACAACAGCAACTATGAACCTGCAGCCTGCGAAACGGAGACCCCAAACACAGTAAGTTAAGCAAAACGAGAATACAGAGAAATATACAGCAGATGAAGGAGCAAGTTAAAAACCCACCAGACCAAACAAATGAAGAGGAAATAGGCAGTCTACCTGAAAAAGAATTCAGAGTAATGATAGTAAAGATAATCCAAAATCTTGGAAATAGAATGGAGAAAATAAAAGAAAGGTTTAACAAGGACCTAGAAGACCGAAAGAGCAAACAAACAATGATGAACAACACAATAAATGAAATTAAAAATTCTCTAGAAGGAATCAATACCAGAATAACTGAGGCAGAAGAACGGATAAGTGACCTGGAAGATGAAATAGTGGAAATAACTACTGCAGAGCAGAATAAAGAAAAAAGAATGAAAAGAATTGAGGACAGTCTCAGAGACCTCTGGGACAACATTAAATGCACCAACATTAGAATTATAAGAGTCCCAGAAGAAGAAGAGAAAAAAAAAATGGGGCTGAGAAAATATTTGAAGAGATTATAGTTGAAAACTTCCCTAATATGGGTAAGGAAATAGTCAACTCCAGGAAGCACAGAGAGTCCCGTACAGGATAAATCCAAGGAGAGACACGCCAAGACACATATTAATCAAACTATCAAAAATGAAAGACAACGAAAAAATATTAAAAGCAACAGGGGAAAAGCAACAATTAACAAACAAGGGAATCCCCATAAAGTTAACAGCTGATCTTTCAGCAGAAACTCTGCAAGCCAGAAGGGAGTGGCAGGACCTATTTAAAGTGATGAAAGAGAAAAACCGACAACCAAGATTACTCTATCCAGCAACGATCTCATTCAGATTCAGTGGAGAAATTAAAAACTTTACAGATAAGCAAAAGCTAAGAAAATTCAGCACCACCAAACCAGCTTTACAACAAATGCTAAAGGAACTTCTCTAGGCAGGAAACACAAGAGAAGGAAAACACTTACAATTACAAACCCAAAACAATTAAGAAAATGGTAATAGGAATATACATATCGATAACTACCTTAAATGTAAATGGATTAAATGCTCCAACCAAAAGACACAGACTGGCTGAATGGATACAAAAACAAGACCCATACATATGCTATCTACAAGAGACCCACTTCAGACCTAGGGACACATACAGACTGAAAGTGAGGGGATGGAAAAAGATATTCCATGCAAATGGAAATCAAAAGAAAGCTGGAGTACCAATCCTCATATCAGACAAAATAGACTTTACAATAAAGACTATTACAAGAGACAAAGAAGGACACTACATAATGATCAAGGGATCAATCCAAGAAGAAGACATAACAATTGTAAGTATTTTGGCACCCAACATAGGAGCACCTCAATACATAAGGCAAATGCTAACAGCCATGAAAGGGGAAATCGACAGTAACACAATAATAGCAGGGGACTTTAACACCCCACTTTCAGCAATGGACAGATCTTCCAAATGAAAATAAATAAGGAAACACAAGCTTTAAATGATACATTAAACAAGATGGACTTAATTGATATTTATAGGACATTCCATCCAAAAACAGCAGATTACACTTTCTTCTCAAGTGCTCATGGAACATTCTCCAGGATAGATCATATTTTGGGTCACAAATCAAGCCTTGGTAAATTTAAGAAAATTGAAATCATATCAAGTATCCTTTCCAACCACAACACTATGAGACTAGATATCAATTACAGGAAAAAATCTGTAAAAAATACAAACACATTGAGGTTAAACAATATACTACTAAATAACCGAGAGATCACTGAAGAAATCAAAGCAGAAATCAAAAAATACCTACAAACAAATGACAATGAAAACACGACAACCCAAAACCTATGGGATGCAGCAAAAGCAATTCTAAGAGGGAAGTTTATAGCAATACAGGCCTACCTCAAGACACAAGAAAAATCTCAAATAAACAACCTAACCTTACACCTAAAGCAATTAGAGAAAGAAGAACAAAAAAAAAAAAAAACCCCAAAGTCAGCAGAAGGAAAGAAATCATAAAGATCAGATCAGAAATAAATGGAAAAAAATGGAAGAAACAATAGCAAAGATCAATAAAACTAAAAGCTGGTTCTTTGAGAAGATAAACAAAGTTGATAAACCATTAGCCAGACTCATCAAAAAAAAAAGTGAGAAGACTCAAATCAATAGAATTAGAAATGAAAAAGGAGAAGTAACAACTGACACTGCAGAAATACAAAGGATCATGAGAGATTACTACAAGCAACTATATGCTAATAAAATGGACAACCTGGAAGAAATGGACAAATTCGTAGAAAAGCACAACCTTCCGAGACTGAACCAGGAAGAAACAGAAAATATAAACAGACCAATCACAAGCACTGAAATTGAAATTGTGATTTAAAATCTTCCAACAAACAAAGGCCCAGGACCAGATGGCTTCACAGGTGAATTCTATCAAACATTTAGAGAAGAGCTAACGTCCATCCTTCTCAAACTCTTCCAAAATATAGCAGAGGGAGGAACACTCCCAAAGTCATTCTACGAGGCCACCATCACCCTGCTACCAAAGCCAGAGAAAGATGCCACGAAAAAAGAAAACTACAGGCCAATATCACTGATGAGCATAGATGCAAAAATCCTCAACAATATACCAGCAAACAGAATCCAACAGCACATTAAAAGGATCATACGCCATGATCAAGTGGGGTTTATCCCAGGAATGCAAGGATTCTTCAATATATGCAAATCAATCAATGTGATAAACCATATTTACAAACTGAAGGAGAAAATCCATGTGATCATCTCAATAGATGCAGAAAAAGCTTTTGACAAATTCAACACCCATTTATGATAAAAACCCTCCAGAAAGTAGGCATAGAAGGAACTTACCTCAACATAATAAAGGCCATATATGACATACCCACAGCCAACATCGTTCTCAATGGTGAAATACTGAAAACGTTTCCACTAACATCAGGAACAAGACAAGATTGCCCATTCTCACCACTATTATTCAACATAGTTTTGCAAGTTTTAGCCACAGCATTCAGAGAAGAAAAAGAAATAAAAGGAATCCAAATGGAAGAGAAGAAGTAAAGCTGTCACTGTTTGCAGATGACATGATGCTATACATAGAGAATCCTGAAGACGCTACCAGAAAACTACTAGAGCTAGTCAATGAATTTGGTACGGTAGTAGGATACAAAATTAATGCACAGAAATCTCTTGCATTCCTATACACTAATGATGAAAAATCTGAAAGAGAAATTAAGGAAACACTCCCATTTACCACCACAACAAAAAAAATACAATACCTTGGAATAAACCTACCTAAGTAGGCAAAAGACCTGTATGTAGAAAACTATAAGACACTGATGAAGGAAATTAAAGATGATACAAACAGATGGAGAGATATACCAGGTTCTTCGATTGGAAGAATCAACATTGTGAAAATGACTATACTACCCAAAGCAATCTACAGAATCAGTGAAATCCCTATAAAACTACCAATGGCATTTTTCACAGAACTAGAACAAAAAATTTGTATGGAAACACAAAAGACCCTGAATAGCCAAAGCAATCTTGAGAAAGAAAAACGGAGCTGGAGAAATCAGGCTCCCTAACTTCAGACTATACTACAAAGCTAAGTAATCAAGACAGTATGGTACTGGCACAAAAACAGAAATATAGATCAATGGAACCGGATATAAAGCCCAGAGATAAACACACGCACATATGGTCACCTTATCACTGATAAAGGAGGCAAGACTATATACAATGGAGAAAAGACAGCCTCTTCAATAAGTGGTGCTGGGAAAACTGGACAGCTACATGTAAAGGATGAAATTAGAACACTCCCTAACACCATGCACAAAAATAAGCTCAAAATGAATTAAAGATCTAAATGTAAGGCCAGACACTATAAAACTCTTAGAGGAAAACCTAGGCAGAACACTCTATGACATAAACCACAGCAAAATCCTTTTTGACCCACCTCCTAGAGAAATGGAAATAAAAACCAAAATAAACAAATGGGACCTAATGAAACTTAAAAGCTTTTACACAGCAAAGGAAACCATAAACAAGACGAAAAGGCAACCCTCAGAACGGGAGAAAATATTTGCAAATGAAGCAACTGACAAAGGATTAATCTCCAAAATATACAAGCAGCTTATGCAACTCAATATCAAAAAAACAAACCACCTAATCCAAATTGGGCAGAAGACCTAAATAGAGATTTCTCCAAAGAAGATATACAGATTGCCAACAAACACATGAAAGGATGCTCAACATCACTAATCATTAGAGAAATGCAAATCAAAGCTACAACGAGGTATCACCTCACACTGGTTAGAATGGCCACCATCAAAAAATCTATAAACAATAAATGCTGGAGAGGGTGTGGAGAAAAGGGAACCCTCTTGCACTGTTGGTGGGAATGTAAATTGATACAGCCACTGTGGAGAACAGTATGGAGGTTCCTTAAAAAACTAAAAATAGAACTACCATATGACCCAGCAATCCCACTACTGGTCATATACCCTGAGAAAACCATCATTCAAAAAGAGTCATGTACCACAATATTCACTGCAGGTCTATTTACAATAGCCAGGACATGGAAGCAACCTCAGTGTCCATCGACAGATGAATGGATAAAGAAGATGTGGCACATATATACAATGGAATATTACTCAGCCATAGAAAGAAACAAAATTGAGTTATTTGTAGTGAGGTGGATGGACCTAGTGACTGTCATACAGAGTGAAGTAAGTCAGAAAGAGAAAAACAAATACTGTATGCTAACATATATGGAATTAAAATTAAAAAAAGAAATGGTTCTGAAGAACCTAGAGGCAGGACAGCAATAAAGACGCAGATGTAGAGAATGGACTTGAGGACACAGGGAGGGGGAAGGATAAGTGGGACGAAGTGAGATTGGCATGGAGATATATACTGTACCAAATGTAAAACAGATAGCTACTGGGAAGCAGCCGCATAGCACAGGGAGATCAGCTCGGTGCTTTGTGTCCACCTAGTGGGGTTGGATAGGGAGTGTGGGTGGGAGACGCAAGAGGGAGGAGATATGGAGTTGTATGTATATGTATAGCTGAGTCACTTTGTTATACAGCAGAAACTAACACACCATTGTAAAGCAATTATACTCCAATAAAGATGTTAAAAAAAATAATGTGAGCACTTTAAAATTTTCTACTAACCATATTTTAAAATTAAAAAGAAATAGATGAAATTAATTTAATTTTAATAGTATATCTTATTTAATGCAGTATAACCGAAATACTATAATTTCAATATGAAATCTATGTAAAATATTAATGAGATATTTTGTATTTTTCTTCTTACTAAATCACTGAAATCCACTATGTATTTTATACGTACTACACAGTACATCTCAGTTCAGGAAAGCTACATTTCAAGTGCCCAAGAGCCATCCATGGTAATTGCCCATTTTATTGGATGGTGTGCTTCTCAAAGAGTGGTCCATGGTCCAGCAGCATAACTATTTCCTGCAAGTTTGTTAGAAATTCAGGCTCTCAGACCCACCCCATTTCTACTGAATCAGAATCTTCATTTTAACTAGATGCATAGGGGAATCACGTGCACATTAAAATTTGAGAAGCACTGCTCAAGAGCCCATGTTCTTCACCATTTTACTGCTGCTGGTCCAGGGTGCCCATTTGCTGTCTCACTGCAGGAAACTGGTACGGATGCCTGTTATGTGGCAGCCCTCTGTGAGGTAACACTGATGGCAGTACTACATGGTGAGTTCACACTTTGGGATGAGGTAGGTGACTAACTGTAATATCTTATGATTGCGCACATCCTTGACCAAAATCAGCCTTAATGTCTGCATCTGTAACATGGAGTTGACAGCTGTATAAACTGCCTATTAAATATTCTTCCCTTCCTTGGTTACAGACTCCGAACGTTTAGGTGAGGACATTGTCTCCGGAAATACATGTGATGCTCAGTCTTCTTGTGATTAAGTTCTCACCAGTGAGAGGTTAGACTAAGTGTTCTTTCTAACTTCTGGAAAGGATTATTAAAAGTTTCAGATACAGTTGGGTGTTATATCCCTTTCTTTTCTTCTGTTCTGTTTTAGCCTGAAGTACGAACATGATAGCTGGAACCCTAGCAGGCATCTTGAACCATGAGGTGATCTTAAGAATGGAAGTCACACACTAGGATGGCAAAGCAGAAAGACAGAATGTTCCCAGATTCCTGGCTGCAGCAAAGCCTCCATACAAGCCTAACTGCTTTCTTGGTATTTCTTCTTTGAGTTGTACAGATAAAATAAGTTACTATATATATGAAGCCTTAGTAGGCACTAAATAAATGTTGTGGTTTTTTATTATAGATATCAGAGACATGGCACTGGCCCTCAAGGAACTTAAAATAGAGTGTAGACAATAAAGGAAATAAAAATGTATAATAAACATTTATCTGGCATGCTGTGAATTATTTCTTGCCTTGGGCATACACATAACATGTGCACATCTTCTGACCTAAAATTCATAATAGTATAATGCTGTAGCTAATGCTAAATATGCTTATGTCTAGGTGAGACTGCTTCCTTGAATTGGTAATGAGATGTCACCAGTGACAATGATGCTTCTTAGTTAAATCTGTCTCTGTTGAGTTGCTTTAAAGTTTTTATGTAGTGTCTGCTACCTTTAAAACACTGCCAAGATCTTAAGACTTTGGAATCACTCACTCTGGATTGTTTCTGGTCATTTAGGAGGAATGTCAATATATATGTATATATATATCTATATCTGTCTATCTATCTATCTATATATGTTTGTATATTTTTTTAATGGTGTTTGGCCATAGAACAAGCATGCAGAGAATTTACTCAGGTATACATGTCATCGAGTTGTTTATTTTGAGATGAAGGATAGAACTGGGAAGAAATCAACATTTGCATTTATAAAAAACATTAAAAAAGGTTTTTAGGTCATGAAGGAACCATATATTAAGCTTACCAACCATGTTGTATTATGGATGAGGAAACCGAGATCCACAGATGAAAATGGGCTTATTTTTGTCCATGGCAAGCTGCTTACAAGGAGTAGAGCTGGCAGTAGGACACAGTATATTGGTCCCTAGAGCAACGTGCTTTCCAGTGCACTAGACTCTACATACATGCATACATGCATACATACATGCATGCGGTGGTGATGATTATTTTAAATGAAGGCAGTGAATTACAGTATAACAATGTGCTTTCACCAGCATGATCTCATGGAGCTCTTTCAAGAATCCTGAGACATAGACATTATTTCCTCATTCTACAAATAAGGAAACTAAGATATAGATCATTTGAATATGAATGTACATTTACTATTTCAAGCATAAAATGCTACAGTAATTAACAATGTTTTTTGAAATTGTTAACGTTGTATAACAAATATTAAGAACCTTTAAATAATTAAATGAAGGGGAAGCAATTGACAGAAAATACGAGAGAATGTTTTAGCAAGATAACATAGAAAGAATATTATATTCTTGTATCAACATATATTTACAAAAGTTAATAATACAAGGCAGAAAAATACAGTTTAAATTATGTCATACTTCTAATCCTTATAGGATTATTTGGCATACTAGTATTCTCAACATAAAACAAGATAGCTTTTAAGAACTATGTTTAATTTTCACTTATTTAATGACACTGAAGCCATGAATCTGTCAAGAAAAGGTCCCATTAAGGAATTCTTCCCATTTTGTGAGAATGAGTCAAAAGAAGAATGTCAACTTTCCCAACTTTGTATAGAATGGAAAATCAGAAAAAATGTCAGGCAATTGTCCTTGTCAATGGAACAAACAGGACGGCTCTGAATGATTCAGGCCTCACAGCATTCAATTTCTTCACACTCTCAGCTGTGTTGTTTGGAAAGTAATTATAGCAATGGGAAATATAGCAGATTTACTGGCTGTGAGCAGAAAAATAGTCACCATTTTCCTTATTCTCTTTAAGCCATAGAAAAGCTCCATGACATGCTAGAAATGTTGAAACTTCTTGTCTGCACTTTTATAAACTGCTCAAACAAGATGGAATAACAACTACTGCATGTTTAAAACAAAAACTGCTTGAAATAAAGAAAACCTTAATACTGAACTTGGGAAATAAAAAAACAAATTAACAACAGATGACTGCTTGACAAGAGCGTAGTTTATTGATTGGAATCTACTAAAGAATAAAACCAACTCGTGTTTCCTCAGAGTGGAAGCATTTCTTACGTGTATCACATAAGAATAAAGAAAAGTCACTCCATTTTTCTGTTGAAAGAACGACTTCATGGAGAACAAGTGTAGTTTTTACCAAGCAATATGGTGGGCTTGACTCCATCACCTCCCTGAAAGCACAGCAGCTTCCGGCCAGCTTTCATCCCTCCAGCCTCACAAAGCTACCCCTTATCATCATCTATGTATTGACCTGTCCAATTAGTTATTCTGCATGGGAATAAACTTATTTCTGATTGAGCAACAGTAATTATTTTAGCTCATTAGGAAGGGACACTGGGAAATTTTAGAGCAGGCAACAGTGTTATTTGCATAAATAGGTTCTTACCATAAAAGATGTTTCCACAAGTGTCCAGAAATGCCCTGCACCTATTTCTTCACTGACACTGCTTCCGAGAAGCTTCACAAGACAACAGAGACCCCAAGGAAAGTCAGTTACCTGAAGTTCTCATTTTTAGTCAAATGAAAAGAATTTCTTCTTCTTAAACATCCTGAATTTTAGCAAATTTCAACTGGTTACAGTTGAACCCTTCCCTTTCAGAATGAGCAAGAACAGAAAAGCAAGGAATGGGGTGTCCACAGGGATATATGGTGAAACATGTCAGATTTTGAATTCTTAGACATTTGGGTTTGGAATCCTAGCTCTGCTACTTCAGGGCTGTGTGACCTTAAAACTCTCTAAACCTCAGTTTTCTCTTCTATAAAATGGTAATAGTAATAGAATCTACTAAGATTATTATGAGGATTAAATAAACTATTATTTACAAAATGTTTGTCCAGTTAGTTATTATTGCATGACACACACCCCAATACTCATGGCTTAAAATGAAAACCAACTATTATTTCTCCAGTGTCTGTGGGTGGCTCGACATTGCTGTGCCTGTCACTTGGTTCACTCACATCTCTGCAGTCAGATGTGGGCTGGCTGGTCTAGGACGGTCTCCCCCACAGGCCTGGGGATTTACCAGATGTTGGCTGGTGTTAAGGTAACTCCGGTAACGGGGCCACATTCTCTCACTTTCCAGGTGTCTAATTCAGGCTTGCACTCAGAGCAGAGACAGAGGTCCAAGAGGCAAAGTGAATATATTCAAGCCTTCTTGAAGCCTAGGCTTGAAAATGGCCCGTCATTACTTATACCATATACTTGTAGCTGAAGCAAATAACATGACCAAGCTCAATATCAATGGAGCAGGAAGTAGGAAGTAGGAAGTTCTGCCTCCATGAGAGGAACTGCAAAGTCACATGGCAAGGATCATGGAAACCTGGAGGTGTGAACAGCTGTGACTGTTTATGCAACCTACCACCATGGACCAACAATGGATCAACAGTGAACCAACAATGGACTACCATGGACCAACAATGCACACGATAAGCATTCAATAAGAGATGACCCATATTTTTATCATGGAGTAGGCTGGAGGGATGGGGGAGAGGGGAGTGGTCCATGGGATGCTGACTTCGGAGAGGACCACTTTGGAGTGGTCCGTGGGATGCTGACTTTGGAGAGGACCACTTTGGAGTGGTCCGTGGGATGCTGACTTTGGAGAGGACCACTTTGGAGTGGTCCGTGGGATGCTGACTTTGGAGAGGACCACTTTGGAGTGGTCCGTGGGATGCTGACTTTGGAGAGGACCACTTTGGAGTGGTCCGTGGGATGCTGACTTTGGAGAGGACCACTTTGGAGTGGTCCGTGGGATGCTGACTTTGGAATGAGGGGGCAGTTGAGGACACATGATGGGGTCCTGATCTTTTAGGGGACGCTCTGAGCTCTGAGGGGGTGCTGAACACTGGCTTCCCCTGTGTCTCTAACCAACTAAGGTCACCAAAGAGGTTGTTCTTATCATTCTCTTCAACTACAGGGCATTGTTCATATATCAAGAAATCATCAAATTCTCACTTTGCAGCTGAGCAGAGAATGAATATTCCCATATTCCCTGAGGAGCCTTCTTTGTCACAGTGGCAAAGCAATTCATCCACCCAAGGTCACTGGTAAATTGAAATCTGAGCCAGGACTTTGCAGGAGTTACTAAGTGTTTTGACAAGGTGGGATGAGCCAGGTTCATAGAAGAAGCCACTTAGGGGATATTTTTTATTCACACTTTGCTGGAAACCTTACATGAAGATTGATAGTAAGTTAGAAAAATTGCAGAGGAAAAGAGAGAAACATTACTGAATGTAAGGGGTATGATTTGGTTTTAAAACACCTCATAAGCTACCAATGGGAGCTACTGAAAAGGCCAGAGGGCAGTGGAGTGGAATTGAAAAAATGGAAGAGTTATTTCAGGAAAAGGGAAACAGGGACCAAAATTTGGGCTAGGAAAATTCATTACAAACATGTCAGTTGTTATAAATGAAGAGAAATATTGCAGTCTTCCACCAGCCAAGCCCAAAGCAGGCTTGTCTTTGACCTCTGGTCACACACACATAAGGGACATGCCCAGGTTTATCTTTTAATGCCAAACAGACCCTTCCTCTCTCCATCATATCCCTTGAAGACTTATTTTATGGACCTTTATTTTCTTGCCCATAATTATATTGTATTTAACAAGGCAGAGGAAGGTCCCTTTATAGGGGCAGGTCAAAGTCTTGGGAATAGAAACCCAAAGCACAGGTAATACAAATGGTAAACAGATCTCGATGGCCATTTATGATCTGAAAGCTTAGGTTAAAAATCTTTAGCAACACCTAGAAACAAAATGCTGTGGGGAGCCTGATTCTGGGTGGTGGTGGACAGTCAGAGAAAGGAAATCTACATCCTGTCCATTCAGAGGCAGCGTATCTGAGCCCTTCAGCACGTGAGAAATGAAAAAGGGGCCTGACTGTGGAAAGGGACAGGATTCAGTGGCTTACAGGTGTGTCCTGACATCTTGAAACCCTTAGAAGAAGGGCTATTGGAACCAACAGTTTATTCCCTGTGGCTTTTGATGACTAAACCATTCTACCTGCAATGCCAAGCTGACTGATTACACAGAAGTAGTAATGATGGGTGATATAACTCTGATTATTAGGGAAAATTTTTAATTTACTAATCTCATAATTTCTCCTAGTTGTTACTTTACTGGATGAGAAGAAATGCTTCAAAATTAAAATAGAGCTTTCCTCACCCAGTGAAGGGTTTACCATGGCCGGGTCATAAGGGCAAGTGTCAACAGATTGAGCAAGGGACAAAGGATGAACACAGCTGGTGCCCTAGCTCTGATTCTAATGATTTACTCAGCATTTGAAACATCCAGCTCTCTGTTCAAATATTCATTCCAATTCCTGGTTGCTTTCAGGCCTTTAATAGGTCTGAATAAATCTGTAAGTACTGAAGATTTGTCAACAAAAAGTCAACTTTATTTTGGCTCAAGCAAAATATTGCAATCTCATCAGCAGTTTAAAAGAGTTTGCCTCTCAATTTAATTAGAGGATCCCTCTTTAATTACGCGATAAAATCAGTTGCTGAGATGGTCCTGCTGTCAACTCAGCAAAGTACCAGAGACAGTTGTTTCATCCTTTCTTCTGAATTCTTCAGGTGTGTTTTGCATATTTAATTGCTTAGGACGGTAATTCAAAATTAAGATTATAGACAGGATATTTGGACATTTGAACCTTCTTATACCAATGAACACAAAATGAGCCCTGCAAACAAGCAACATATATAATGCATCCCCACGCTGCACTTCCAGCAGGAATACGTTCCTTCCCTGAGTGCATCCTGGATTCACCGCTCTGGGGCTGTGCTGCTTCTCTTCATGCCTGGAGACCCTTCCCAGTACCCTCCATCTGCTGATCCTATTTTCCCTTCTAGAGGAGCAGGAGTGCAGCATTGCATTCTCTAGTGCTTATCTCCTGACCACTTTTCTTCCCCCCATGAGCTGAGTTAGATCCCTCTAAGGTTCCCCAGCACCTGAGACACATTTCTATCTCACTATTTCCTAAGCTGTGTCCTCTCCAAATATTTAGCCATCTGTTTCCTGGCACACTCCCTAAGGACGGAAATAAATCAACCTTGTATATAAAATCCTACCGCATAGTGGGCCCTGAATTAGTGTGCTCAGTGAGTGAAAAAATGATGACTAGATCCCTGGGATGACCACTTCCTACCTTGTCAAAGCTCTTCGAACTCAAACTCCCTTTTCTTCATCACAAAATGATGAATCCATGTCTTTGGTGCCCTCTCCCCAAGCCACATTTTAATTTTTAAAAAATATTTTAAGTGATATTTTGAGAGAGTTCATAAATGTCCAGAAATAATTTCAAAGGCTATCAGTTTACGGAAAAATAAAAGGTTTATGGTACTGCTTCGATTTTGAACATTTCTATGGGGAAATACATTGCATTCATACTCATCCTATTGTCCTCACCTGATCACTTTATACTGTTCCTTCTCTGAACAAGGCAGCCTTTTATGTCCATCATAGCAGATAATTTTTAGTTCTTTAAATTCCAATGTAAACTTAAGATTTTAAATATGGGGGATTTTCAGGGGTTTTTTTTTGTCATGTTTACAATTTATAGAAATATAGGGTAGCTTCAATCTTCAATGCAATCTCATTTTGATCTTTCAGGTATCATAGAACATGGAATGTCCAAGAAAATATAACTCACCAAACTTGAGATTTGCCTTTCTCTTGATACATAAGACACAGTTTTTGTTGGTTGGAGTTGACCAGAAATCACTTACAGTAATTTGTTCATGGTCTAAAATTTTTGAGTAGACAGTGAGAGTGATAATTCATAGTGAATAAATCCAGCCAAGACATATTTTACTCTCAGCAAGTGCCTCAAGCCAGTTTGAGGATGTGGCCTGTCTCAGAATGTCCCAGGCACAGTTAGATCCCCGCCTTCCTGCATTCTGAAGCCCAGGTGTGGTCCAGGGATATTCAGGACATACAATTCGGTTGTTTTTACACTGAAATAACAAACATGTCGCTTGAGAACGTGTTCTCCAAAACTAGGATCGTTCATGAGGAAGTTCTGAGATGATTTCATGCCCTTTGTTAAAATAGGAAGTAATGATTTCTTTAAAGAGTAAGGAAAAAAAAAAAAAAAAAACTCGAGGCAGAGTATTGGGTTGAAACTTAGAACCTGTACAGTTACCATGGGGTAGGAATTTGAAATCTGGAAATGCCGTCTGCTGTTGCCAAGATGTTTGAAAGAGAAGTCCATGCTTTCTTTGTGCCCTCAAAAATGCAACTCGAGTGCCGGGTCTCCTGAAAAGTCTCCAGTAGAATTTGTCATGTACTCCTATGGACTTCTGGAGCCCTGATAGTAAGAACAAACCCTACTTGATGCAGATGTTCTTCTAAGCGTCTTACATGTATTACCTCATTTAATCATCAAAGCAGTCCTTTGAGGTAGATACAGTATTATCATCATCCTTATTTTTCAGATGAGGAAACTGAGGCCCAGAGAGGGTAAGTCACTTGTCCAAGGTCACACAACTAGTAAGTGATAGAATAGGACCAAACCCAGGAATTGTGGCCCCAGAACACCTGTTCTTAACCACCATGTTATGCTGCTTCCCATTCCAACATGTGCCTCTACCAGAGTGCTGAATCTGCTAGATTATAGTTCAGGTCTGTGGCTATCTCCTTTGCTATCTGCAAAGCCTTTATCCTGCTAATTCCTATATTCCAAATGCCAACAAAATACTGCCCCTTATTGGCCACATAAGGAGTTGTTGAATTAATAAATGCCCTTTTTGTTGATTCAATTTTTTGAATCATCAGTAAGACTTAAATACAGGTACAGTAAAAGAAATTAGGAAAAAATGAATAAAGCATTATTGTGTGCAACAGAGAACAACATATGCAAAGGTCCTGTGGCAGAAAGGAGCAAGGAGAAAGGAGTAAAAGGAGGATTCAGATTAACCTTGAAATTTCACTGGCTCTGTCCTCTCTGTCCCTGATGTTCATGGATAATTTGGAATTGACTGCAATTGATAGGTTTTTGGGTGAATGTATTCTTTGGAATAAATTGCATTCTCTTCATGACACTAAAATTGTATTCCAAATGATTCCAGTTTCCCTCCTCAAAAGGCTTCCCTTCCATACAGTCAGGCAATGAAGAGAGTTTGAAAGGTCATATATCCTGTCTTTTTTATTTTCAAAACTTTCAGAAAATTAAGGAATCTCAGAAATATAGTGATTCTACCAATAGTATTCCAGTCCAAGGTATGACAGCTGCTGTCAACACTGAGCTAATGAAAGAGAATATTTTTTGAGAGGTAAAGAACAATTTTAATCTTTTCTTTTGGAAATTTAAAAAGCTGAACTTCCCTTCCAGGAGTAGAGAGAGTTGCTCTACATTACCACTGCACTGAGAGAATTCCCATGGGGTTACTTAGGAGGAGAAACAGAATTTGTTCTTTCCTTAGCTTTTGAAAATAGGTCAGGATATCAGAATTGAAGTACATGTTTATCTCAGCATCCCAATTTATCCTATGCTATTTTACAGTCTTCCTGTTTGTGTGTGGAAAATACTTGGAAAACAAATGTCTAGTTAGTAGTGTCTCCTCAGAAATAAAAATGTAAAGGTAAAATATATTCCTCAGTAAGCCTATTGCCAGGGGACATGGGGGAGGAAAGCAACTTGCAAACAGATTTTTCCAGAAACTTAGATAAACTGTGAGAATAATTGGGATTGTCTCTCGAGGGAAGTCATAAAGCGCCATGATGTTGAAATGAGTGAAGGACCAAGAGACTTAGCAGAGGTCACACTCATATCCCCTGCACGTCCCTGTGTGATGCCATGTTCACAGTTGCAAATGACCCTGGTGACCAGGGAGAGTTGTGAGTGGACGGCTGTGCTGCTGGTGGGTGGTGGATGCCTGATGGGTTTCCCCTCTACAGCTGACCTCACGAAAATGCCCAGTAACTAGGAAAAAATCATTGATCACGAGTATGACATGGATGAGACTGCCAATTTGTGGCTTGCAAGTTGGGTTGCTTTTCTTTGATTTGCTCTTTTGATAATGGTAAGCAAGAATATTTGATACTGGCTGGAATTGTGTTCAAAGCAAAATTCATTTGAAAGCCTACCTATTTTATTTTCTTTTGCATTTTCTTTTATTTTGCTGGTGATGACTTGGAAGATGGGTGTTGGATTTTGGAGTTATTTGGATCTTAACCAGGATTTACTCCTCAGAGATAAGTGTGTTTTAAAGTTGGCTGAGCTTTGGTCTGGGATGTTGTCTAATGGGTTCGTATTGGGCACTTTATCTGGGGGTCTCATTAATCACCCCCTCTTCCTCAAAAATCACACCACGTAGTCACCATCTTAAATGGCCTGGGATCATCGTCATTTAAAATCTTACCTGTTTTTAAAAAAAACTTTTTATATTTTAAAATAATTTCAGACTAGCCACAAAATATCAATAATCGCACAAAGAATTACTGTTTCCTCTTTAATCAGGCTCCCAAATGTCAACCTTTTTCACATTTACTACTTATTTTCCCTCTTTCTTTGAATTATAGACACATTGTTGATCTCTCATGACACATTAATATTAGCTTTTTAAACTGCTTCTAAAAATCTTAGTTGCCATTTAATTTTCATGGTCTAAAGTGTCATGACAAGAATGATGTAATTTATCTATGTTCAGAGAACTAAATATAATGCAATCATCATTTGCTTATACCACAAAGGTAAATTAAGAACTAGGGTAGATCCAAGAATTTCAGGAGCAGGTCTAATGAGAAACAGGGACAAGAAAAATGAGCCTAATTCCTGCTGCTTTGTGTTTGGGTTTCACAGACATTTTATTTCAAAGGGGAGCCTTGAGCATACAGGTACACACGCTCTCTTAGCCCAAAGAAGTGAGAGGCAGGCAAGTATAGAGGCAGAAGATAAATTTGATAAGTGTAGGTGAAATCAATAACGGTGTAGGAGAATAAATATTGTTTTGATTAATGTAATTATTTTTTGAAATCCATTTGCAAAATAACCTCTTGTGAAGCTAGGGCTAAAATATGAAGTCCCAGCCCCACACCCTGCCACCTTTGTGTTTTGTGTGTTCTGATACGTTTAGACAAGCGTGTGTTTGTGTGTGTATGTGTGTGTGTGTGTGTGTGTGTGTGTGAAACAAACTTCTTCATTTCATGGAAAGAATGGAGACGTGAGGAAATATATTTTTAAATAAAAGCAGTTGTAGTATTTGCTGAAGTGTAAAAAGATGGGTGGACATTTCTATGTGCATGGTCTATATCAACTTCTGGATTGAGTATATTTTGCATTTTTTATGACCAGTCCAGGTCACTTCATGAATAGGGACAATTTGTTATATCTTTCGGTGTTGTCAAAGTTCAGTAAAGAGCTGCCATTCATTGTGTCAAGATTATTTGTTCATAATTAAGTATTCAAGAAAGTGTTTTAACTTAATTATTTGAAAAGTTGATGTACTGCCACCAGTTGTTAGAGTTGTGTGGGGCATGGCTTGATCTGTGTGGTTTTACTCAGATTGAGATAAGCATCCTTCCTTTTAAAAAGCCTCCTTGTTGACCCTCCTACACTGTTGGTGGGAATGCAAATTGGTGCAGCCACTATGGAGAATAGTATAGAGATTCCCTAAAAAACTAAAAATAGACCTACCATATTATGTAACAATCCCACTCCTGGGCATATATCCAGACAAAACCGTAATTCAGAAAGATATTATACATGCACCCCAATGTTCATTGCAGCACTGTTTACAATAGCCAAGACATGGAAGCAACCTAAATGTCCATTGAGAGATGAATGGATAAAGAAGATGTGACATACACACACACACACACACACACACACACACACACAATGGTATAGTGCTCAGCCATAAAAAGAATGAAATAATGCCATTGGTAGCAACGTGGATGGACCTAGAGATGATCATACTAAGTGAAGTAAGTCAGACAGGGAAAGACCAATATCATATGATATTGCTTACGTGTGGAATCTAAAAAATGATACAAATGAACTTCTTTACAAAACAGAAACAGACTTACAGACTCAGAAAACAAATTTATGGTTACCAAAGCAGAAAGGGGGGGGGGAGGATAAATAAGGAGTTTGGGATTAACATATACACAAATAGATAACCAACAAAGACCTACTGTATAGCACAGGGAACTATACTCAATAGTTTGTAATAACTTATAAGAGAAAAGAATCTGAAAAGGAATATACATATATAAATATATACACACAATACATATATACATATATATATATACATACATACATATATATATATGCAAGACAGTACCAAACCTCATGAAATGTACAGACTACTAGGAGGAAACAACATCAAACAAATAATTAGAAAACTAAATAATTAAAATAATTAATGATCGTGATGCTGCTACTAAGGAAAGTACGAGTTGTGTGGTAGGTAGGAAATTGTATTCAGTTTGAGGTCAGTCTTCCACACAGCAGTGGCTTCCTCACAGGTGTTTGGAGTATACCCAGTTATATTTCAGAAAGTTCAGAAATGAAGTGAAAATGTCATTTGTGAGTATGGAATATTGTGCATGAAAATTAGAAAGCTGAAGTATGTTTGTAGTCATCAGAAGACACACACATGCACACACAATCATTTCTGTAAACTATTTGGAGTAATGACAGGAGGGCATTGACTCAGAATGCTGGGCATACGTGGCCCGGGTGTCACTGCTCACAGAAGGAGCCCAGCACACAGAGCCCTGCGGGGAGACCTTGCGGGCAGCAGGGGCTGGTGTTGCCTGAATGGAGGAGTCTCATGGACCACTTCCCTGCTGTGGTTCATGGAGAGCACCTCAGTCATCCGCAGACAAGCCCAGGAAAATTGTTGGATTTGCTGACTCGTCTGTGGCCGGCTCCATCCTTGGAGGCTTTGGCTCTTTCAGTACTTGTTTCTTTGAGTTCATTCTCTGGGGACCCAGAATAGGGAAAAGGACACAAAAAACATCTAAGGAATCCAAATGTTTCTGCTCTTCTGCTCTTTATTCTTGGTTCCCACCAGCCTGGGGACAGAACTGTCCATGGCTAAGGGAAAAATTAGAAACCTTAATTAGACTTTCAGAATTTAAACCTAAAATACATGGCCCTTTGGAAAATACACATGTGTTCTGGGAGGTCGGGATGAAATGCTACTTAAGTAGAAACTTATGAGCTGGTGGGCATCAGCCAGGTGAAGGAAGGGAGGGGAAAGAATTCCAGGCAGGAGGAATAGATGCGTGAACATACTGTGTGCTAAATAGTGGGAAGCAGGGTGTGTTCATTAGAGAAACTGGCAGGTGTGGCTGCAGCGTGGCAGGGATGGGGGAGAGGGATGCAGATGTGTCCCTGGAGTTAGGCAGAGGCTGGAATCTGCAGGTCCTTGAGGGCAACCTTAAGCAGATTGGACTATATTCTAGAGTAACTGGAAGCTCTACAAAGGCTTTACTAAAAAAGTAATCAGAAGAAAAGCAACAGACTAATTAGAGCATGATTTGCAATGCATGACAGGAGAGTCATGCCTCGCATTTCATACAAAAGAAATTCTGACATCCCAATGAATGTTTCAGCACATTTAGCCCTTGAACTTCCTACACTCACGTACAGATAAACCCTGGGTATCTTTAAATCACCTATGTGTCCTCATTACTCATCCACAATTCATGGCATTCCTGGAAGACAGTTTTCAACCCACCGGCAAAAGGACAAGAAACAGAGACTCAGGTTCCAAGCCATGAATAATTGGGTGAGACACCCCGTAATTTCAGCCAAAATAATGATGTGCTTATTTTTTGTGGGGCAAAATATAAAATTCAGTTAGAATTTCAAAATCAGACTCTATTTACAGAAAAGTCTTCAACAGTCATTACGAATCTCCTTTAGATAGGGAAATGTAAATTGGCATTGAGATTGAAGTGATTTTCCATCAAAATATATAATGACCTTTACTGAGGTTATTTCAGACATCAGTTTGAACATAATTAATACATGGAAATGTATGAGAAATGATCATGAGAAGAATAGAATTAAATAATGGAAACTCATGCAAGGCAGGTTGCAAGAGCTTAACATTCATAATATTCCTCATTTTCAAGGCAACAATATCATTAAATATGAAAACGATTTAATATAACCTTGCAACTTTAGATGAAAAAAACTGAGAAAATGTCATCATTTGCACATTTTAAATAAAAGTGAATACCTATTCTCAGAAATACTCATCTGCACAGGACTTAGAACACTAACACAAGCAGTGGTAAATCTGAGTATGGACTCCAAATGTGATTAGTCTGTAAATCTTTTCAAAGATATACGTTAACAGGTACTTTTTATTTTTTATTTTATTTTTTTTACAGGTACTTTTTAAACAAGTGCTGTTGACACAGGACTATGCCCAGCCCTTTGCTAGGTGCCCTGAGAACACAAAAGGTGCAGAAAATACTGTTCTTCCTTTCCAGGAGCTTACATTCCATTTGAAAACAGTGCCTGGGGAAAGTGGCCACAATGTTTGTGTGTGTGTGTGTGTGTGTGTGTGTGTGTGTGTGTGTGTGTTGGGGGGTGTGGAGTTCTAAAATCACAAGCCCTGGTAAGGAAAATGTTAAAGATCAAAGTTATATTACTATTAGGAGGATGGAGGTAAGAAAGAAGTACAGGCAACCCAACAGCATATATATATATATATATATATAGAGAGAGAGAGAGAGAGAGAGAGAGAGAGAGAGAGAGAGAGAGAGAGAGAATTGGAACTAGTTGTTTCTGGGACTAGTTCTTTCTACTCTTCCCCATGACTTCCTTATGGGAATTAATACATTCCCTATTTTTGCTTAAACTAATTTGAATTATACATCCTGGCTCATATATCATTGGGAATCAGCAGGTAACATGGACAGCCTTTGGAGCCCCCAGACTGGGTTAGAATTCTGGCCTAGATGCTTACTAGCTGATTAAACTTGGGGAAGTTAACTTAGCTTCTGAGAACCTCAGTTTTCTCCTCTGCTAGCAGGGTTAAAATGTTTCTGTCCTATGTTATTGAAAAGATCACACAGTGTAATACTCATGATATATTTGGTAAAATGCCTAGCAATAAAAAGAATATTTAAATCAATGATCTCTTTTTTTTTTCTTTGTAACTGTGTCTTTTTTTCTGTATCCCTCAGAGCCTTCTATAATCATTGCCAGCTGGCACTCTTGAGAAATGTCTGTTCGGCTAGACCTTGCCTTGAGTGACTTTAAAAGTTTCTGTTCCAGTGGTACTGGGTTGCTTTCCTTAATTCAGACCACAGGCAGCAGTAGTGAGCTGTACACATGAAACCACACCATGGTATTTCCTCCACGCCATTTTTCCTGTTTGCCTCTACTCTCTGATTACCTGTGAAAATTTTACAGGAAAACCAACTGAGTATTACAAAAATATTTCTTACAAGGGGAATTAACTACCACAGAACTAAAGGTTGGAAGAGAACTTAGAGAAAACATTGACAACGAAAGAAGAAAGGACAAGAATGAAGAGGGGAAAAATTAAGCTGAACATATATATGCTTCCTCATTCAACTCATTGCTGCCTTTAGAAGTAAATATTATGACCTGATTTGGTAGGTGTGGAAACTGAGGGTCAGAGAAGGTGAGTGACCTGCCCGAGAACACAGTAGTATATCTTGCTCCAGAGACCATACCTTCAACTAGACTATGTGCTTTTCCAATAACAAAATAGCTGATGAGTAGGAGTAAATCAGCATCAGTGGTAAGTCTTAGGAAAAAAATTTTTGCTCACAAAAAAGGGCTTCTTGGGAAGTTTTCAGGACAAGAATAAAATCTGAAATTTCATTTGGGATAAATTTCTTAGCTAAAGAATTGAATTCTATTTTGCCCTTATTACAATTTCCCCTCTGTTTTAAGGCTATACTTTTTTTTTTAAAAATCCACTTAAGTTTAAAGAATACTACTCTCTCAGTATTCTTGTAAAGACCTTAAAATGTGGCTGGATCTTTCAAGGGTGCCAAGTGAAATGTTGCCACACAGGGAATGTCACGTCTCCTAGAAATGGAAAAGGTCTGTGCTAAGTTCATGCTTTCTGAACCATGGACTTGCTTTCCACATTCAGGAGTTTCTTTTCTTCTCTTTTTCTGTTTTAGTCGCTGATGTCCTATTGTAATGCCAACTTTCTATGAAAAGAATTCCTTCACGCTGTCAGTTGGAACGGAGGAGGGAAGTGGAGATGCTTACAACACAGAACCTGAATTTTCTCTTTTAGTCTTTCCAGTTTCTCCCTTTTTTGTCTCCTTTCACCACCCCCATTACCCCCCAACACATACTCACACTTTTCTATCAATGATAACTTCTAACAACAAGTGTGGTATGCAAATTCTCCAACATGTCTCAATATTTTCCTTGGAATCTATTTTTCAACTTTGTACTATCTGGAGACAGTCCATTTTCCATATATAGACCCATAGCTGGGATTGCTATGCATGTATCCCAAGTGGAAATTGCATGTTGATTTGCAAACTTAAATGCCCAGTCCATTTATTTAATCTTGTTAACAGCAATCGTGATCGTCACCATTTAGATGTTTTTAGAATGCACATGATATATTTGGTAAAGTGCCTACCAATAAAAAGAATAGTTAAATCAATGATCTTTTTTTTCCTATTTTGTTTATGTACTTTTGAAACAGATTTTTTTTAAACTGGCATAGTACTTTAAAAGCTTTGGCTCTAGAGTTAGATTTTCCTGGGTTTAAATCCTAGCTTTCCCTCTTCTAGCTGTGAGTCCTAGAGCTAATTTCTTAACTGATTTAATCATCAGTTTCCTCATCTGTAAATCAGAAAAACAATAATACTTATCTCATAGGACTATTGGGAGAGTTCAATGTATGGAAAATACTTAGCAAAACAGATAGAACATCGTACACACTCAATAAAGTTCGCTATCCCCTGTCATCTTCTCCTTCTTCATTATAAGGTGGGATATTAATACAAGAGCCAGATAAAATAGAAGAATGACAGGTACAATTCATTTTAAGGACAGTTTTCTGATATTGACTTTTCAAGGAATTTGAAGTCGTCCCAGGGATCTGTGCCACTACAAAAAGCTGCAAACATGTCTGCAAACTGTCACCCAGTACTTCTGATTCAATTGACGTCACAGTGAAAATGCCCTCCTTGATGGAAACCTTTGGAAATAGAGCATGTCAAACAACGGCTGAGCCAAAACATTCCTTGGACATTTGAACAGGACACATCCACACTGTAAGTTCAACTTGGAATCATCCTTTTTTTTTTTTAAGATTACAAGAAATTTTTATTTCCTTTTTTTTTTTTCAAACAAATTAGTCTTTATTTGGCTATTTTGGTAGAAATAAGGGTGATTTTGGAGAGAAAAATTGTTTCAATAGAAACTAGAATACACCCTTGTAGATACTAGATTGGAGTCATCCCTTCTTTGGTTGTTGCAGATGGAATCAAAATTCATGAAACACCATCTCATCAAATATAGGTGCTGAAAGAGTGGGAAGGAATCAAAGCTTCTTTGTACGGCACAACGGGTGTAAAAGTTGTGAGTAGGGCTGAGAGGCCATGATCTCCTCAAAGCTGTTGAACAAACTTCTTAGCGTCCACTGCGTTGCAGTACTGCGCCTGGTCCTAAGGGGGCGATGGAGAGCAAGACAGTTGTCCCAGCTCTTAAGATGCTTATAGCCACGACTGGAGTGGGAGAAGGGTTTACAAAGGGGGATGAGTCAGCTCTTGCTGCAATAATGCTGGGCAGCAAACTATTCTAAATCAGTGATTTGAAACAAGCTAAATAGTAGGCATAGGGGTAGTCAAAGGAGCATGTAGCCTGGGGTTTCTCAAAATTATTTTCACTAATACCCACTTAAGGAGACTTTTAAAATATTTTCTTCTAATCACTGCCCCTGAAGTGAAAATTTCATATTACAGACACATTGTATGTCTATATGTGTACTATATTAATGTGTGTGTTTTATACATAAAAAGAGTAAGAATTTTTTTGCCTTCCAAGAGCCAATTTTCATCCCCTGTGGGCAATATCCCCCCATTAAGAATGAGGATCTAATCCACCTTGGAGGGCTTATGAGAAGCTTCTAGAGACTGTAATACTTGGGTTGCACCTTGGAGAAAAGAGGAGGTTCTCAAACAAAGAAGAGGGAAGAGCATTCCAGCCAGTGGCAATAGCAGTGGGACCAGTGGGTGAAAGAAACTTCCGTATTTTGGAAACTGGCAGAGTGTTTGGAACGTGGGGCTCACGTCTGGGTGTGGTGGGAGAGAAAGCTGGGAGGGGGGCAGGTTATGATTCAGAGCCATGGGGGAGCATCTCACCCTAAAATCAACATTTCACTTTCTTCTGGACCTTTCTTGCCTGGTTACACTCTCGGCATGGAAACGACTTTGTTTCCCAGGACGACCGACCCTCAACTGTAGCCTTTAAAATGCTCCCACAGTTGAAGGGGAGGGAGGTCCTTGCAACCATGAGGCTGGTAACTAGGGCTTAAAGCCTGCTATTCTCCCGAATGGGTCAGCTGGGAAATCAGGGGAAATGAATCACTGAAAACAGCTGCGTGGATTGACCCTGCTTTTTGGCAGCTGGCCACTGTTTGCCAGTAAAAACAGCAGCAGAAACCAACCTGTACTGATTGTTACTCACATTTGACTCATCTTATGGTGAATTTATTAAAAGCCAATTTAAAGATTCTTCCTGAATTTCACTATTAACAAGAATGCCTTTGGTACATACTTGGAATTCTATTTTTTAGTTGTTACTAATAAAAGTATGTGTTCCCCAGTTAGAATTATGAATGGAATAAGGCATACATGACAATGATATATGCGATTCTTACCTCCTTGAAACTTATGGTTTAGTAGGAAAATCAGACAATTAAGCAACAAAACTAATAAAGGTTAATAAATATTGTGATAGACCAAGTATAGATTTCCTTGAAAATAAATAACAGAAGCAAGCTATCCAACATAATGGCTACTTCTCTTTTTGTACTGAAGTTCTTGTATGCACACAGTTTAAGTGCCATAAGAGAGATACTGGGATGCCTATAAGTTTGCAGTATTGATGTCAACTTTTCTGTCTTTCACCTTTGCAGCATTAGCAATTAAGAAAATGAAGTAAAGCAAGATTCCCTTTTGCCTAATATTTTCTAAACCAAAGATACGGTCACCATGAAGTGACAATCATGAGCCTCCCTAGTGGGGAAATAACACAGTAAATTTGAAACCAGGACTGTTGAAAAAACTTCTGGACATAAAGTCACCACATTTTAGGCTAACGTGGGACTTAGTAAAACCAATCGTGCTACAAAATATTGAAGTAATTCCCTGACCTACACCTAATTTTGTTGGTTTCCACTGAGCTATTTTTTTAACCTCCGTGAACAGAAAAAAATCTCTCCACTGAATATTTGCAGAATTGAATTCCAAAGCCTGCCTTTAGGTTTGGTTCCTATAATCTAACATGGATTGGAGTTGTGACTCTATCTCTATACTGTATGGAGAAACAGGAAGCCCAGAACTGCTAAGTGCAGGCATTGTGCAGATGTAATTGTGCTCAGATGTGATATGTGGTCTTCTGGGTCTTATTAGGGGCATTCTCATTAATTAAAGTATGAAAGATGTCATTGCTGAATTCTTTGTCCTTTACAGTTAAGGCTTCGTTTGGGGAGCATGGTACCATCTGAGTGAAAATGATCCACGCACACCATGTTAAACAGAGATAAATAATCCAAATCAAATTAAGCAGGAAGAACTGAGTCCAGCTATGATTCAGAGCAGAAACTAAGTCCGCTATAGTTTGTGATGCACAAGTTTCCCTGTGTGGGAGGCCCCCTCTGGGTGGGCACCCCAGCTTTCCCCTCCCAGGCACCCCCTCCCCAGCCCCCACCACTATCCTTGCTTTGTTATCAGCACTGGAGCCAACTTCCCTTTCTCTATCAATGATCTTTTAACAGTGGGAACCTTCCTCCAGTTCTGGCTCGAGTGGGCAATCTGTCTCCACTAGCCTTTCTGAGACACTGAATGCACCAAAGATACTTTCAAAGACAGTCACAGAATCCCGGGAACTGGAGGAGACTGGAGAACAGGCTGATCCAGATCCTAGTTCTTTCCCTCAGAAAAGATGAGGCCACCCAGTGACGACATTTTTAATCAAGAATAACTTCAGTATCTATTGAAATCTGAAAATGGAAAGATCTGCTCTGTATAGAACTACATATACTACATGCGGGCTTTTCCCCCCTTTGGCTTGTTTTTGTCGATAAATGAGGTGGATTTATGAAGAAACCGATGAAGATTTTTAAAAAGACTTTCTTCAAAACAATGGAAAAGGCTTTGGAGAAGCCATGTATTCATCATAGTTGGGGTTTTGTCACATGGCTCTGAAAGTGCTCTATTTTCCCTAGAGCTAGACCATGGTCTCTTTCCACTCTGAGGTCCCCTCCATCATACTGTCCCTTATATCAAGTGGCCACATATATTTTGGGGTTTCAGCAGAAAGGTAGTTTAGTAAAGCATATTTATATAATTTGCTGACACTGCTGTGTGTTTACTGATTGTTGTCTCCTTGTAGGAATAGCTTCTAGAAATACTCCTACTTCAACTGTGCCAACTCCCCCAGAGCTGGGGCACACAGGTGCCTGGGATCCAGAGGTTGTATTACAAAATAAAGGTATCTCACAGCACCTGACACAAGGAGTACATAAGTAGTGGAGGAGAAACAGGCTCAAAATATCCAGAGACAGAAATTAGTCCTTATAAAGAAAAGTCCTACAAATTTTACAGCTCATACAAGAAAGAACCTCCATGGACATTTTCTCAAATTTGACATCCTAAAATTTTATGAGGTTCCCAATAAAATTTTATAAAGCAGGAAAAAAACTTTTCTAAACTATGTAAGTATATGCAATAGTATGAATTATATATGTCTCTATTTGATCATTCACTTAAATATGGCTAGCCCATCAACACAACACCCAGAAACACACTATAATAATTAAATCAGTAATGTTTGGTATTTTCTGTCATATAAAAGCCATAACTTTATACATAATTTTCAAGTTTGTCATTATGAAGATATATGTCAAGCTAAGAGAACAGAATGTATTCTAATTAGCAGTATTTTTTATTTATAATTTTAGAATATTTAGTATGTGGACCCCACTGGTATTCTTGATCCAGGTCCTGCAAATATTAGGGGCAATTGTGCCTTTTCTGATAACCCTATTTAAAATTTCAACATCATTGTTTTGTCAATGGTTTCCTTTGCTGTGCAGAGGCTTTAAACTGTCCCATTTGTTTATTTTCACTTTTATTTCCTTTGCCTTAGGAGACAGACCCAAAAAAATATTGCTACCAGTACGTAAAAGAATGTTCTGCCTGTTTTCTTCTAAGAGTCTTATTGTTTCCATAGGCCATTTTACATTTAGGTCTTTATTCCATTTTGAGTTTATTTTTGTGTATGGTGATAGAACATGTTCTAATTTCATTTTTAACATGTCCAGTCTTCCCAAAACCACTTATTGAAGAGACTATCTTTTTCCCACTGTATATTCTTGTCTCTTTTGTTGTATATTAATTAACCATAAGTGTGTAGGTTTATTTCTGGGCTCTCTATTCTGTTCCATTGAGCTATATGTCTGTTTTTGTGCCAGTACTATACTGTTTTGATTACTGTAGCTTTTTAGTATAGTATGAAGTCAGGGAGCTTGATATGTCCAGGTTTATTCTTCTTTCTCAAAATTGTTTTAGCTATTTGGGGTCTTTCATGTTTCCATACAAATTTTAAAATTATTTGTACATGAAAAGACAACCTACTGAATGGGGGAAAATATTTGCAAATGATATGACTGATAAGGGGTTGATATCCAAAACAGCTCATACAACTCAACATCACAAAAACCAAACAACTCAATTAAAAAAGGGCAGAAAATATGAATAGACATTTTTCCAAAGAAGACATACAGATGGCCAACAGGCACATGAAAAGATGCTCAACATCGTTAATCATCAGAGAAATGCAAGTTAAAACTACAATGAGATATCACCTCACACCTGTCAGAATGGTTATCATCAAAAAGACCACAAATAATAAATGTTGGCGAGGATGTGGAGAAAAGGGAACCTCCTACACTGTTGGTGGGAATGTAAATTGGTGCAGCCACTGTGGAAAACAGTATGGAGGTTCCTCAAAAAACTAAAAATAGAACTACCAAATGATCCAGCATTTCCACTCTTGGGTATATATCTGAAGAAAACAAAAACATTAATTTGAAAAGATATATGTACCCCAATGTTCACAGCAGCATTATTTCCAGTAGCCAAGACGTGGAAGCAACCTAAGTGTCCATCAGTAGATGAATGGATAAAGAAGATGCGGTATATATGTACAATAGAATACTACTCAGACATAAAAAGAATGAAATTTTGCCATTTGCAGCAACATGGATGGACTCGGGGGGGTATTATGCCTAGTGAAATAAGTCAGACAGAGAAAGACAAATACTGTATGATATCACCTATATGTGGAATCTAAAAAATACAACAAACAAGCGAATATAACAAAAAAGAAGAAGATTCACAGATATAGAGAAAAAACTAGTGGTTACCAGTGAGGAGAGTAGAGGGGTAATATAGGGGTAGGGGATGTATAAACTACTATGTATAAAATGAATAAGCCACGGGGATATATTGTATACCACAGGGAATATAACCAATATTTTATGATAACTATAAATGGAGTATAACCTTTACAAATTGTGAATCACTATGTTGTACACCTGAAACGTATATAATATTATAAATCAACTATACCTCAATTAAAAGAAAAGGTTAAATTTTTTAAAATAAATAAATAAAATTTCAACTTCATCACCACCTTCCATACACGTCTTCCCCTTCCCAGGCTTTTCTTTAAAGCCCTTATCCATATACATTTTGCTATACATTTTACTTTTTATTCATGTATAGCCCTTTTTTCTTTACTAGGATGTCAGCTTACTAAGAGCAGGGATTGTTGTTTGTTCTTTTCACTGTTGTGTTCCCAGTGCCTAAGACAATGTCTGCAAACACTTGGTACTCAATAATTCATTTATTCATTCATTCTTCAATCACAGAAATATTTATTGAACACCTCTTATGTTCCAGATATTGTAGAATTCTATCAATTGGTACTTAAATAGTAAAGATTAAAAAAGGAAATGAGAAGGTCAACCAGATTTTCAATTAGAGAAAGAAATTAATGAGTTCATGGCATCCTAGGTCCACGGAGTTTCCTGAAAGGGGAGTGACAGAATGCAAGTCACCAGCTCCTCCCACTTCCCTCCAGGGGAGTCCATTCAACCACTGGTTTCAATTAAAAAATCACATTACTTCTTTGTCACCTATTTTAGGATACCTTTTTTATGACCTGTAACTTCTTTAATCCCTCCTGGCAGCAAGGTTAATTCTGGGTTTACATAGTGAGTTGTTGCCTCGGGAATCATCCCAGAATAAAGATATTTATAATTTATATTGCATATGTCATATATTTAAGACGTTATAATTCAATATATTTATAATTTATACTCAATATATTTATTTTACATAGATATTTACTTTTGTTGGATTTTTATGTGGAGAAAGGTTGAGAGAGAATACATAAAGAAAGCAAAGTCTGCCTAAAAATGAGAATCGACTGTTTAATCCACATTGATTGATAGTAAATCAAACAGATGAGAGGAAAAAGGCAATCTAATTCTGAATTTAATTGGCCATTTGGTTTAGTCAAATACCATGTGACCGCACGTGTGGACACGTAAAAGACGTCTGCTCTGTCTGCTGGATTCCCTGATTGCCAGCAGTGCCAGGCAACAGCCTCTGTCTGAGGGCAGAAATAAGTGCAAAGAAGAGCCCCAAAAGGCTGATATTTAATCAAAGGCCCAGGTGGGTGTGCAAAGGTTTTCAATCCAGAAAGGATTTGAAACAGGAAATAAACTAAATAACCTATTGAAAAGAATTAGTTAAATACAACGTGATAATAAGATCCATTCATATTAGGTGACTATTAAAATGATGTGGTAGAAATAAATGTGTTTATGTGGAAAGATGCCTATGACATATCAGATGAAAAATTAATGTTAACGAGTATAGCTGACATGATCCAGTCTTCATAGTAAAATAGATGATATATGAATACAAGCAGATGTATTTCCTTTCTCTCTTCTCTCTCTCTCTCCACCCCTCCCCCTTGTGTGTACACATGGGCACACATACACATCTATACAGATACACCAAAATCTTTATAGCAGTTATCTTTGGGTGGTAGGATTATGGGTGATTTTAATAATCTTCCTTATGCCTATGCTTATTTTAAGACTTTTATGTAATAAACATTATCATTTATGCACTAATATTTAAATAATAAACAATTAAATAATTAAAGGAGTCAATTGCTCTGCACTTAAGCTTTGAAACTTAAGAGATCTTTAGAGTTTTCTAGGTCACAACTTGCACCCCTAACAGAGAATAGATGATTCTCCCTTTTTGCCAACAGGTTTGACTTAGGGAATCTCCTGGCAGTCTAGTTATTGGAGCCATTCCATACTGGCTTATATACTAATTACCTCTTAGCTTGATGTCTTGCTGAATAATTCAAAATACTCATTCATGCCTCATTCCCTGAACCAGCCAACAAATATTATTAAACACCAAGCATATATTTTACTTACTATTAATAATTATATATTATACATTAATAGTATGTTCTAATTATTATTCTATTATTATATATGAAACACCTAGCATTTATTAAACACAAGTGTGGCTCTGTGGTATGCAACAGGGTTACAAGGGGGAAGAAGAAGAAGAGGAAGAGGAAGAGGAAGAAAGAAGAAGAAGAAGAAGAAGAAGGAGAAGGAGAAGGAGAAGGAGAAGGAGAAGGAGAAGAAGAAGAAGAAGAAGAAGAAGAAGAAGAAGAAGGAGGGGGAGGGGGAGGGGGAGGGGGAGGAATAGAGAGACATGGTCCTTTCCTTTCTTCCATGGGAAGCTATAATAAAATAAAATGTCATTTCTCCATTTGGAAAATGATTAAACTCCAGCACAGAGCGTTTATATGACTTGCCCCTGAGTTGCTGAGCAGTGACTGGATTCCTCTTCCCAATCTTATGCAAGGGCATTTTCCCATACACCACACTTAACACAAACACAACCAAAATAAAACTCCAATGTTAATTTTCTCCTACTGTAAACTGGAATGAAATTAAGAAAATACAAAAAAGAAGAATTCTCATGCAGATGTTCACCTCCTAAGATAACTACTGGTAACAAGGTAGCATTTCAGAGATATTCTGTACTTCTACATGGACAGTGGTCTTTTGTAAAAAACAATCAATATAAATGATAAATAAAATGTACACTCATTCACCCTGTTCCCATTAATATGCTGTTTTTATCACAGACAATCCACTTAATTTTAAAAACTTAATAACTTATTAATAGTTTAATGAGCAGTGATACTTAGTGCTCAGACATAATGGGACTTCATATATAAGCTAGTAAATATGCAATCACAGCACTCATATTTTTATAAGATGAAACAGATAAGTATTACCTGTAAGCAATACAACATCTTCATGAAAATTGGCATCATACTGGCATCTAGGTTTCTCTCTAGACTCTTAATGTTGACAGGGTCATGGTGTCTTCATTCTTTATGGGAATAAGGAACCCACAACAGTTTAAAAAGTTAAAGCAGACCAGGAGCCATCTCCTCTCTTCCTCCTCTTATCCAGTGTTACCCCAGTGCTGTTGATCGACAAATGAGTTTGCCTCACATCAAATACTAAAAGCCAAAGGCAGATGCATGATAATTCAAGAAAAGAGACAAAAATACAACCTTGACTATACAGGAGTGTATAAAATACTTATGTATTTAAATGCAATCAATATATGGTATGAATTTTTGCAGAGGTTTCTTAAAGATAGAGGAAGACTGGTCATGATGTTCTAAGATGTCTGGTAAGCAGCACACACACGTACAAACACGCATGTCAGATTTCAGTTGAGGGTCACTTGGACCTTTAATTAGTAGGTGTGACTAGCTTAACCCCATCCCGTTGCCTTGGTTGAGAAGGTAGAGTCCTCACGGCATTGTTGCTGCAGGCTCCTAGGGTGGGCTTATGTTCTCAGAGCAACGAGAGCCTTCAGGTCCTTGGACCTCTTATGGAGTCTCTGCCCCCGCCACATGCATCTTGACTCAAATCCCAGTTCAGTTCATTTTTTTTCCGTCTTGAAAAAATTATACACATCAATTTATTCGTGAGAGTAATGGACTTTCCTAAACCGGGAAAGAAGAAGAAAGTGTAGAACAGAAGAGTAGGAATTTGCTTTTCAGTGACAAAAACAACTTTTCAAGGAACAAGTAGGCATTGCTCCTCCGTAGTGGAATTTTACTGGCCACACCCAGTCCTGGCGTCTGTTCATCCCTTTGCTTCCTCTCTTTCTTTCTGCTCCTCTTGGCTTTGCTCCTCAGCCCCTCCTTTCTGTGTTGCTAAGGAGATCACATTTCACCTGCCGTTATACACAGCATCCCCAGCCCCAGCCCACCGTTGTGGTCTTGGTGTCTGGATATAATCCACACCCACACCCAGTCTCCTACTTCACTCAGGGTTATCAAAGCATTTCCCAGATGAAGATAATTCTCTCCCAAAAGACTTCTGTTGTGCACAATTAAAAAATTATTTATCTCTCTGCATAGCTTCCCCCCCCTTTTTATTCTAAGATGTACATCTCTCCTCATATTTTAGCATTCCTGAAACCCAACTGAGTGTGTATATACAGTAATAGTGAACTATTTTGAGAATCAAACAAATATGGGTCTGGGGCTGGAAGGTAGCCAGGCTAGTTTCCTCCTATACAGAAGGGTAGTTACCTCTGGTTTGGGAGGGTTCTCAATGGCCGTCTTGTCAACTGCTGGGTTTGTAGTTCTGAGTCTTACGCGGCATTGCATCTGCACATACGCGCCCAGACACTACAGCTCGATGAAAATATGGCACCACTGCTGAAGCGTTCCAGCTGCCTGATAACACAGGTTTTGACACTCACCTCAATGTGGCAGTTTCAGAGAAGAAAAGTCAATCCATATGTGGATGAACTTTAGGGCCGTGAAGCCTCTGTGAAACAACCAGAAATTAGTGTTTCAGAAACTCATGTTGAAAATGCCGAAGTGGAACGCGCAATTCTTTTGGGGCAGGTCGTGGAGAGAACATGACCACTGGTTGACTTGAGAGCTGACCCAGGACACCTGGATGCTCCTCACCACCTGCCCTGACCTTGGAATGTACATTTCATCCATTGTTCCCACCAAGGGAGCCAGTCTCAAGGGCGCAGCCTTGAGAGAGTAATGCGGTGTTGAGACCTCGTGGACAGCTTAGGTGACTGAACCCCATTAAGGCATCCATATAACTGTTTGAGATTCTGGCAAGCAGGCGTGGGGATCCGCTCGGCTTGCCGCACTCCAGCCCAGCCTGGTATGTGAGTTCCCTTGCTTGTGACACCTGCCACCTACCCATCTGGAGTGGTCTGCCGCTTTCTCTGCTTTCTCTTTGCCCTCTGTGTATGGGGCCAGTTTGTACACCAACAAATCCGAATCTGTCAGAGCTGCTACAAGGAGAATTTGAATCTTTATTTCCAGAAGTGGCTTCCAGGATACTGACTAGGGATACTGACTAGTGGTGATGTGACTGTTTGGAGTAAGGAGATGGAAGGCCTAGAGATGAAGGCTGTAAGAAATGTATACACTGTGACAAGAAACTTGACTATATTCCAGGAGCTGAGGGTGAAGGAACTGACCTTATGGACCTGCCATGGGAAAGGCTCTCAGGGCTGCGGCCACATCCCTCAGACCGTTCAGTCTGCTCCTGCCATCAGCCATCAGCTGGTCTCTGCACATTGTGCCTCAAAACCACAGAAGACTGCTGCTCTCTCCAGAAGCCTGAGGAGCAAGCCTGAAATGCCAGGAAATTAACAAGGCCTGGGAGCAGGGCTCAACCAGTAGCTGAGTAAATGGACAAATACACAAGCTCTCTCACCCTCACCCATCGGATGGGCTCATTCCAAGGTATGTGCTCTCTGCTCCTCAATATTTCCCCATGGACTTGAGCTCCACCCGCCCACAGGAGAGGTGTCTCAATACACACCCCTTCCTCTCTCACTGCCCCCCTCCCACTAACATTCCCTGCAACTCCTAGGTAATTGCTTGCCCTGAATCACTGTCTCAAGTCTGCTTCTGGGGAGCCAAACTAGGGCACCCACCACCAGACTTTGCAAATTTTCATCTCTGTGCATAAAATACTCTTTAAAAAAAAAAAAAAAAAGCACACATGAACATTATCATTATTGAGATCCTTTGTCGATGGTTTTGGCTGCTAAAAGTGATTTGTCACTAGGTTTTGCAATACCCATGTACAATACCCAACAGCCACGTTTTGAAGCAGTACAGTGGAAAGTAGCTTAGCGGGTCATTTTTCGGTTGTTTCATTATTTGTACTCGACATTTGGTTTGGTTTGTAACATTGCTGAGAAACTTCAGTGCTTAAATCATACTCATTTTTTGGTTATTTATTTCAGTGTCTGTGAAGTTACAACTTTGGCAAGGGATTTGTGTTTACTTTTAATGGCAGATGTCCATCTCAGTGTTAAAATTTTTAAATGTTGACACATCCATGTTGTGTATAATATAAAGGGTAACCAAGGTATGATCTAATATTATTACTTTTCCCTTTTATTAAAAAAAAGCTAAGTTTTTATCATTTCCCTCCATGAACAAGTCAGACATTTCATTGAGATAAAAAATAATGTATAGTAATAAGGTAATAGTGAATTTTTAAACTGAAAAGCTGTTAATTCTATGGTACTTTTATAATCAATTGTCTTAAAACTAAGGAAATGCGTGCATCATTATGCTAGTAAGATGTGCTTATTATAAAGTTTCCTTTTAAAAAAATCAAAAAAATATAAAGAAAGAATCAACCATAATCCTAACATTCAAATACAAGTACTATTAATATTTTAACACGTTTCCAAACATCTCTTTCTCTGTATACTCATATACATATTGGCATAAATAAGATCATATAATACATTTTGTTTTATAAGCTACTATTTTTACATGGTAATGCTTCATGAATATATTTTCCATATTGCCTTCTCTTATTCAAAACACCAGCATCTTCCTTGACTAGAGCAGATGCTGTGCAGAGGTTGGGTAGATGTTCAGTGTATTATACTGATCAAAAGTACCTCCTGCTTTAAAGTAGCACCTTCTGCCAACAGCATCTGAAATGTCCACTATGGTATTAATTATTTTTAGTTGCTACCTTTTTGGAGAAGGAGAATATCCATGGATGTTTATGCAAATAGTACCCCGAAAGGTGTATTAAATTAATTCTCTAACGCATCTACTCGGAAGAACAGAGGAAGATTGCAGAGAGATGAAACAAACTAGTTCTGAACTTTGAAGTTTGTCTTAGTGAGACAGGCTCAGGCAGGTCCCCTAAAGTGGAGGACCTAGAACAGTTACAGAGCATGAAAAATACAAACGTGGGAGCATTCTTCCTCTAACTTACTGTGCAAACCTGGGCAAGTTTCTTAAGTTCTCTGTGCATTAGTTTCATTCACTGCACCTAGAAGAGGCTGTGTCTTCTTCAGGATCATTTTGCTTGTCAAGATCTTATAGGTGGGCTTCCCTGGTGGCGCAGTGGTTAAGAATCCGCCTGCCAATGCAGGGGACACGGGTTCGAGCCCTGGTCCAGGAAGATCCCACATGCTGCAGAGCAACTAAGCCCGTGCACCACAACTACTGAGCCTGCACTCCAGAGCCCGCAAGTCACAACTAGTGAGCCTGCATGCCTAGAGCCCATGCTCCACAACAAGAGAAGCCACTGCAATGAGCAGCCCGTGCACCACTAGGAAGAGTAGCCCCGGCTTGCCACAACTAGAGAAAGCCCACGTGTAGCAACGAAGACCCAACACGGCCAAAAATAAATAAATAAAACAAATACATTTATTAAGAAAAAAAAAAAAAAAGATCTTATAGGTGACCCATCTATGAGTTCTGGCACCCTGCAATGGGCATGCGTGCTTTCTCTCTGCCCATACAGCCCATCTCTTCCTTTTGAGGAAACTACACCTTTCTCACTGTCCACCAGGCAACGTGTGTGGGGCTGTCCCACTTCTAGTCCCAGGGCTGGGCGTGTCAACCAGGACTGGCCAATCAGAACACCAAATCCCTTTGATCACATTGATTGGTTCAGGGTTGACATGTGACTCAAGGCAGCCAATGAGAACCCTGTTTGGGAAAAAGTCTCTTTCCACTCAGGCTGCAAACTGGTAGAAAGTCAGTCTGGATTTGCAGAATGGCTCTCTTTGCCATCACTTGGGGAGAGTTAGTAGAGAATAAAGTAAACAATAAGTTAAACACGCAGGAAAGCAGAGCCCCATAGATTCAGATCCTTTCTGTCTGTAGTTATTTATGGTAGTTTTTCAACAGAAAGAAATCGAGGGGCTCCAAGAGCAACAGTGGCTCATGAAGGCTGGCTGCAGGGGGCGAGACCCTGGGTGTGAAGTTTCCAGACTAAGCAATGATTCCTTTGGTTCCAGCCTGTGGTGGAAGCAGAGATCCACCACTGTGCGCTTGGAGGATGAGATTGTCAGCGCACTTGGGAACTGTCCATTACAAGCCCTGCCTTGCTTTCCAGTCGCTACCTGAACCTCCTGGATTCTGGTGTGAGCCTGAGACGAGGGGACAGCTCTCAAGTGACTTCATTTACATTTCCTACCAGCCTAATTCAGTAAAGGCCTGGCGTTAGACTTCAATTAACATGTAAAAGCAGAAATGTGATATTTCCTGCACACCTGAATTATTCAACAGAGACCATACCAACGGCAGAGCAGACTCCTTGCTCTTTTCCCTCCATGGCTTTTTCACCGCCACATGGCCTGACACGTTGTCCCACATAAAGTAGGCATCCATGCAGGTGGTGCGGTTTTGTTAATTAAATGAGAAGAGCTTTGCTATAGGTAGGAGCCAACTGCTAAGAGAGTAGGGTCACGAGAGTGACAAAACCAGGGTTTCTGCTGGGTAGGGAAAGAGGTGGGATGCTGAATCTCTTTGTAAATGCATTTGTAGGACTCAACTCAGACAAAGGTGGTGGAAGAAGATGCTGCATGAAAGGTCCCAATGTTCTGGGGGACAGAGAGTAGCCTTGTAACTGAGTGTGAGTGAAGCTTGGAAAGAAGTGGTGGGAAATGGCTCTATTCTGAAGAGTCTTGAAAGTTGGACTGAGATTATGAACTTTATTCAACAGGTAAATGGGGTCCAGGGAAGGTTCCTAAGGTGGGGGGGGGGGGGTCACATGAATAATAATCTTTTTAAACCAATTAAACCATTAACTCTGATCATACTGTTTAGGATAAAGGTTCTTTCTCTTTTCCCCTTATTTATTTATTTTTAATTGAAGTAGATTTGGTTTATAATGTTGTGTTAGTTTCAGGTGTACAGCAAAGTGATTCAGATATATACATAGATGTATATATCTATGTTCTTTATATATACATATATTCTTTTTCAGATTCTTTTCCATTATAGATTATTGCAAGATATTGAATATAGTTCCCTGTGCTCTACAGTGGGCCCTTGTTGATTATCTATTTTATATGTAGTATAATGGTTCTTAAAGAGGGATCATCCCAGACCAGCGGCGTCAGCATCACCTGGGAACACGTGTGAAATGCAGATTCCGGGGCTCCACCCAGACCTGTGAAGTGAGAAACACAGCGTCCGTGTAATCCACCCTCCAGGTGATTAAGATGATCACGCAGGAACTAGTGGGGGTGAAGGGAAGGGGGTTGTGCTTTTCCTATGAGTCACCTGATGAAGCCTGGATGTTTTATGGCCTTCAGATGCTTTAAGCCAAAGATCATGCAGCCTGCACTGTGTTAACAGGTTGCCCACCTCGTAAACAGAGAAAGCAGAATTTATTCCTTTGTGTAAGGAACATATTAAAACACTGCCTTTTTCCCTTCTTTGCTGAATTCCACATGATCTATACAAAACACACCCCAACCTCAACTATTTTCCAGAGAAATGAGCTAGAGGAAAGTGGCAGAGGGCTGAAATTAAGCCACGGGCTCCTCCCAACAGCCAGACCCTCCTGATTTCTAACTGCCAAAGGCTTTCATTCCAATAGCCCCTGTGCTGGAGGCAGGTAGAGACCTTCAGGAGAGAGTTTCTTCGTGTGACTGTCACACTCAGAGACACGTCGACTTTACTTTGGATTTCTTCGGGGCTGGTTTCAAAGCTATGTCTCAAACATTCTTGATTTAATACCCAAGCGATATTGGCCAGGAGTGAGGGTGGAATGTACAGGAATGTCGGGGTGGGTAGGGTTAGCAGACAACTGTTCCTTTAGGACTGCCAAGCCTTACACGTGCTCACGGGGGCACAGTGCTGCAGCTTTAGACCCAGGAGCCCAGAAACCCTCCCAGGACTAGGGGGCCCTAGGGGAACAGCCCACATGGTGAGGGCAGGTCTGAGGGAGTGAGAGGCTCTATGGCCCCAGCAAGAGCCACCAACACTCTGGTCTCAGTAAAAAAATACTGCCAGCAACCACTGGTTTTCCAGCTCATGGACTGACTCACATTTAGTTCCAGAGACCTCTTCTAAGTGCAGTCAGATATCCCTGGGGTTTGGAGGGAACCCTCTAGGCTGCAAAGAGCTCCCCTCACTTTCTTCCCTGACAGATGCTCCTGGGGTCTCTTGAACATTTCCAGAGATGGACCACGCATCATTTTGAAGACTGTAAAGCATCAGAGTATGAACCTGTCAGATATGCCCATGTTCCAAGCATGGGGTTAGACACCAAAGCAGAACTGCAACCAAGTTACCTCTGATCCAGTCTTGAGACAGAATCTCAAGACTCTCACCCTATAAACGGGATCAGTCATGGCAAGAATGAGGTTAGCATGATGGGAAACGTTTCTGTTTTTTTTAATAAATTTATTTATTTGTTTGTTTGTTTTTGGCTGCATTGGGTCTTCGTTGCTGCATGTGGGCTTTCTCTAGTTGCAGCGGGCAGGGGCTACTCTTCGTTGTGGTGCGTGGCCTTCTCATTGCAGTGGCTTCTCTTGTTGCAGAGCACGGGCTCTAGGCACATGGGCTCAGTAGTTGTGGTTCGTGGGCTCTAGAGCACAGACTCAGTAATTGCGGCGTACGGGCTTAGTTGCTCCATGGCATGTGGGATCTTCCCAGACCAGGGCTCGAACCCATGTCCCTGCATTGGCAGGTGGATTCTTAACCACTGCGCCACCAGGGAAGTGCCAGGGGAACATTTCTTTAGAGAGGATTGGTGTGGCTATGTTGTAAGGCCCAGCTCCTTCTGTGAAATAACATAAAACCCTGGTGTCATTTGTGGAGTCGATTCTATGATGTATCTAGACCTCAACATTAATGACATTTGGGCTGAATAATTCCTTGTTGTTTGGGCCTGTGGGTGCATTGTGGGATGTCTAACATCACCCCTGGCCTCTGCTCTAGAGGCCAATATCACCTGTCCTCCACTGTGATGGTGAAAAATATCTCTGGACATTGCCTTATTATATGTGAAACTTTGTGTGTGTGTGTGTGTGTGTGTATGTGTGTGTGTGTACTGGTATAAAATGCTTTTTCAAAATGTGGGTCTGGAATAAAAGAAAAGAGCAGGAAAAGGGAGGCTGCCATTAGGGATTCATGTAAAACCATGAGACGTGTGTGTTTTTTAATTCCAAGAAGATTGATCTCGGCAAACGTCTATACAATTACTCAGTCTTAAGGGCTCTTCATGCATGGAAAGGGCTCCCAGTAGGAAATCCTAGGGCTCCCCCAAACCTGAGAAATGGAGGGTCCAGGAAGGTATGAGCACCCATGACCAGGCAGCGGCCCCCTGAACCCTGCCTGCCGGCTGTTACAGGCGTTGCCGGCTTTACTGTTCTCTCCCATTCTTGCTCTACACTGGAACACTCATGCCTTCATCCCTCCCTGCTCACTAAAATGCGTGTGGGGTCAGAATCTACCACCTCACTTGAAGCAAAATTATACCAGCTTTTCAACTTAGAAACACGTCATTAAAATGTATTAGGCCCTTTGTTAATTATTTTTGGACTTGACTCAGTGCAATGTTTCCTGGACTTCGGGGATTAGTTTTCTCTTTCTAAAATTCTCTCTATCCCTACTAACCACACACACACACACACACACACACACACACACACACACACACACACACCCTTAATTACAATCCCAGGTGACCGGGGTCTGAGGTTAGGAGGCTGGTGACCTCAGACACCAGCCCCAGCTGGGCAGCATCCCCTCATCCCAGGAATCTGCGTCTCATCTAAAATGTCTGCTCATGGACTAGCCATGTTTGCACAGGAAACTGAGAGGGAAATCCTTGATTAAGAACAAAAGGGCCTAGATCACTTTGAACATTGAAAATGAGCCATTCTTCCGGAGGTTATTTTAAAAGAATATTCCTATTACAAAAAGGAGTATCATCTACTTCTCAGGATCCAGGTTCTGCTGTTGTGCAATTTTTCACCAAAAATCTCCTCCCCTGGGCCACTTACCGTAGCTTTCCAGCATCTGGCCCTGTGATTATACTATGAATTCCTTGGAGTGCTTCAGCAACTCCTCGGCATTCAATCACGCAGACTTCATTTGAGGTCCAGGCTCTACATTGCTGAGATTTTAGAAGCTCTCTCCTGCTAGGGAAAAGAAAGGAAATGGTTGCCTTAAGTGTAATTAATGAAGGGCCTAGGAGATTCCATTCACGAAAGAATGCAGGAGGGGAAAGATATTATTTGGCTGTGAATTCACTTTGTTCTTCCAGACTCTATAAATCTTCGGTACCATTTAAAATTCCAAGTCTGTGCTTGGATGAGATGCATAGAGATTACTTGATCTAACATTGCAGGCAAGAAAAATAAGCACCAAGGAATTTAAATAACTTATCTGAGCTCCTTTAACTGGTTATCAGCAAAGTTATTGGACATGGCATTGATTTCCAATAGATAATTTGTCTTAGGAACATCAAATATAATCCATTATGAAGCAGCACAATTTATGTCAGGAGGGCTACAATTTCACAAGCCTTTACTTGGCATTGATCTTTTAATTTAAAAGTGTGCATCAAGTAGAAAGCCCATAATGGAATATCTGGTTCAATCTTCATGTGGCTTACCCCCATATTATACCAGGCTAATGCCAAGGGGCGCTGTTACCCAAGCAGGGAGAGACACATAGCATCATTCCCTTGCTTACGTGGGTACACAGGCAATTGTTGATACAGTTGTATTTGTACCAAAACTGGGACTTTCAAGAAGTGAAGATAAAATTATAGCCCTTAAGCCTGTATAATATCTTAAGAAATGGCATAATGTCAGCTTCCCTGTTAGTATTCAATACACATGATTTCAAATGCCATCACGTGGTAATATATTGTTCAGTTGGAGACAGGACATGCTGTACTTGTGAGTCACTTGTAGGATGATTAGGCACTTGTAGAATGATTAGACCTAACAAGGTCTCCAGTTGAACCTTAATGTCAACTGGAGACCTTGTTCGAAATTCAGGTTCAGATTCAGTAGGTCTGGATGGGGCCTGGGACTCTGCCTTTCTAACAAGTGCCCAGGTGATGGGGATGCTGCTGGTCCACAGACCACACTTTGAGTAGCAAAGGTCTAGTGGGTTTGTATATGGAGATGAGGAGTGGAAAGATGGAGGCAGAACTACAGACACCCTGATTCCCCCACTCACTAGATGACAAATCTTAGCAAAATCCTCGAACCATGTTGAGCAGTAGTTTTCTAATAAATAAAATGAGATAATAATGAGACTTGTTCCAAGCAAATGAAGAAATACATGGGCAAGTGATTTTGAAAAGCCAGGCCGTGTAAATAATTGCTAGCTATGGATACAAGATATATATATATATACACACACACATACGTAGGATATATATATACACATACACAGGATATATACATAGGCTATATTGTATATATGTACACACACACGCATACATAGGATTACTATGTACCCTAATCTGAACTCTTATGGGAAAATATTTTACGGTTACTAGTTAGGGAAAAGTTCCTCAATAAAGCTCAGAGAGTGAATTTCTCCCTATCTGCAGTTTATAATCAAATTTCCAGTAGCTTGGTGGAGAGGAAATATTTTGCAGGAAGTAGCTAAGGTGCCCACAGGTATGAGAACATATTTACCTATCATGCATGGTGTTTGGTCTTGAGATTTAGTTCAACCGGTGATATTCAGAGGCTGTGCAATAAAACCAGAGCCTGACAGTAATGACTGTGCAAGCTGTTTGCTTTATTACAGACTCAGGACTTTGGAAGGCTCTCCAGACAACAGTGGGTCTTGAGAAGATGCCACCATGGGCTGAGCAAATACACGGTGTGCCCAGACGAACTTTTGGGTGGTTAATGGAAATCTCACAGCTGAGCAAACCCAAGGGCTCTGTTTGTAAGGCCCTCCTTCTCTTCCATGGCAAACCGTGCAGGAAAGTGAATTCCCCCTGGATGACCACAAGATGCTTCTCTTAGGTAAACAGCAGAATTGTAAAAAGTCTTCTGTCCAAACCTAGTCTAACCTAGATGGCTTTCCTGCAGTGCTTTCAGCCGCCAGCGTTGCAAAAATAAGGGATAGATTTATCTGTTAGACTATGGCTCCCTTTCTCTCCCTCTTCCTTCCCCACCCTATCACCCAACCCCCACTAAACACTGGGATATTGTCTAAGTAGAGACAGTGAGATCACTCAAATTTACAGTCTGTCCTATTTAAATGGAGTGGGGATGATTTCATAATAACAGCTTCCAACAATCCATATAACTAATGGAAATAGGGCCATACTTTATTCTGAGTGTCCAGGTAATAGTTTTTCACTCATATGATAATATCTCAGTGATATGAGATAATACTCAGTGTTTATTTTATAGAACTACATTAAGACTAAAAGCAAGAATAATAATCTCTCTTGAATTAGTAACGAGAGATTACATCTAGCAAATGCTTTACAAGTGTTTGTTCTTATACCTCATTGGTGAAGAGGTCAGCCACAGAGTTAGACCTTTGTTCAGATCTGAGCTCCACCCCTTTTTAGTCCTGTGATCTTGGGCAATTTACTTAATTTATTATACCTCAGTCTCATTACCTGTGAAGCGGGGTAACACTAGCACTCCTGGAGTCATTGGGAGGCACATGTGCAGCCACTATGGAGAACAGTATGGAGCTTCCTTAAAAAAGCTAAAAATAGAGTTACCAAATGATCCAGCAATCCCGCTCCTAGGCGTATCTTCAGAAAAGATGAAAACTTTAATTTGAAAAGATACATGCACCCCGATGTTCAGAGCAGCACTATATACAACAGCCAAGACATGGAAACAACCTAAATGTCCATCGACAGATGATTGGCTTAAGAAGGTGTGATATATGTGTGTGTGTGTGTGTGTGTGTGTGTGTGTGTGTGTGTGTGTGTGTTGTGTGTATAATATATAAAATGGAATAATACTCATCCATAAAAAAGAACGAAATATTGCCATTTGCAGCAACATGGATGGACTTAGAGATTATCATACTAAGTGAAGTAAGTCAGATAAAGAAAGACATATATTAGATGATATCACTTATATGTGGAATCTAAAGAACAGTACAAATGAATCTATATACAGAACAGAAACAAACTCACTGACATAGATAACAAACATTGTTACCAAAGGGGAAGTGTTGGGGAGGGATAAATTAGGAGTTTGAGATTAACAAACTACTATACATAAAATAGATAAGCAACAAGTATTTACTGTACAGAACAGGGAACTATATTCAACATCCTGTAATAACCTACAGTGGAAAATAATGTGAAAAAATGTGTGTATGTAACTGAATCCCTTTGCTGTACACCTGAAACTAACACAATATCGTCAATCAACTATACTTCAATGAAAAAAGATATTGCACATGTGTAATGTTTAGCACAGGACTTGGTACTTAGTAAATGCTCTAAAAACCCTAATAATTCTTACTATTATTGTCTCCATGCTAACCTACTGACATCACAGTATTACCTACCATCTAGTAGGACACATTTTCTGGTCCAAGAGTTTATAGAAGTGATTTCTAGGATCTTGTAGATGCCTGGGTTCAGTAGATATTGATATTCATAATCTTAGCAGCTACCATTAATTGGACAAGACAGAAACAAGTGTTTAACATGTGTGAATTCTCAGGGCCACCCTAAAATATATTATCTCTATATAAATGAGGCAACCGTATAATGGTAGGTTGTAGAATTGGGATTTGAACCTGTGAATGGCTCATCCTTGTGCCCCATAATCTAACATGCTAATTAGCACACACGCTAAAGCCCAGGTAGTTCATCTGCGTAGACTGACTCACATCCCACAGCTGTATACTGCTGGAGAATTTGGGGGCTTTCTGGGGGAGGCACCCTTTTTTCTAGAAAACAGTAGAATTGTGGGGAGGTTACAACACTTAGATTTATGCAAACAATTCCTTCTTTCTAAGAGGGAGGTTTCTAGCAGTTTCTCAGGTACACTTTTGAAACGGAGCAGGACCCTATGGTCCTTGCCCCCCGTGTCCTCAGCCTGACTTTTTGTCTGTAGAAAAACTTTAGCCAAATACTAAGTTTACAGAGAAGTGAGAAAATGCAGAAACAAAATGGTCAAACAGGACACAACAATAACAGTTTAGTCAGTAAGCAAAGTCAAGGACTTTTAGTTCCTCTTCATGGCTATAGATATTCTGAGCCATATCCTGTGAGCTGTCTTGTAGATATTGAAACCCACACCAGGTGAAAGAAGTTAACTACATGATGACCAGACTGTAGCCATGACATAAGCTGCCACAATTCCAAGAACTGGCCTCAGAGAAATGGGAACAAACCAACCCTGGAACTGAAGATTAACTGTACTTAAAACAATCAAGATGATGGTGGTCAGACCATTGGTGGATGACCAATTTCAAGATGAGCGTCAGAGCTGACTGTGCTGTTTCTGCATGTAGCCCCCCACCCCCTCCATCTATAAAAGCTCCTGCCCACTGATTGTCAGTGTGTGTGTGGGAGTCGGCCTTTGGACAGGAGTCTGCCCTCCCCTCCAGGTTGCTGGCCTTTGAAATAAAGCAAGCTTTCCTTTCCACCAAACTTGCCTCTTTATTGGCTTTTGAGCGGCGAGCAGCTGGACCCACTTTCGCTAACAGATTTAGGCTCCCAACGTGAGGCTGGGCTCTCGCGATATCTGGCTCCCCGGGGTTTTCCAAACAGAGCCGCTGCCTTGACGACACACCGCGGGGATGGCTGCGAGGAGCTTGCTGCAGTGGCTTGCTGGCCCCGAGAGGGGGATTTGGGGGGACGTTCCTAGGAGCTGCCGGAACCATTTGTTTCGGGGCTCCTCCCTGTTTCTCCCCGGCTCGACACTGGCTGCCAACGTATGCTTTCCTTGGTGGAACGGAAAGTTGCCTCTGGAAGAGCTGACGAGCTCCAAGACCAAGTAAGTCCACCGGTGTGCGCCCGGCAAATTTCTCTTTTGAGCGCGAAGTTCTGTTTGGACATTTTGCCAATTGGTTCTGATGTGTGTCTGATGTTCAGGACACTTTGTGAGTACTGAGTGCATTTGGGCATTTTGCCAATTGGTTCTGACATGTGTCTGACATTGAGGATCCTTCGTTCGTTTGGGGCTCCATATCAGTCATCCTCTGAAGGGTTTGTGACAGTTCTGTCTTCTGGTGTGTGAGTGTGTAGTCCATTTGTGTGATTGGTATTCTTGTTGCCTTTTGTAAAATGGGAAATTCAGGTTCAATTCATTAAGAAAACTTTTAGCTTTAAAACTATGACTAAAGAAAAAGAAAGATGATTTTAAAAAAACAAAACCAAAAACACTGTGTGGCCACCAATAATATTCTTCACACTCCAGAGAAAATTGGTTAAGATGAAACTCTTTTGAAACTCCAAAACTAGTTCTTTTTACATATGCAGTTAGAGAAAGCTAGCTTGATAAAATACTGTTTTCAGAATTCTGACCCTGAGAGAACAAAAAAACACCTAGGAGAAAGCTTGAAGTTAACTTATCATGTCCGTGAAATACAAACACAGCCCACTTTGCTTGAGACTTCAGCCTTGGGTTAATTAGTAAAACTTCAAGTGTAGGGGGGGAAGGGGGAAGAGGGTTTGGGTTTATTAAACCTGTGAATGTGATCTTATTTGGAAAAAGGATCTTTGCAGATATAGTTAAGGGTTTTTGAGATGAGATCACCCTGGATTACTGAGTGGGCCCTAAATCTGATGACAGGTGTCCTAATAAAAGCCCAAATTAAAAAAAGAAATACAGAGAGAAAAGACATGTGAAGACAGAGGCAGAGTCTGGAGTGATGTGGCCACAAGCCAAGGAATGCCTAGAGCCACCAGAAGCTGGAAGAGGCAGAGGACAGATTCTCCCCTAGGGTCCTAGAGAGAGTGCAGCCTTATTGACACCTTAATTTTGGACTTCATAAATCTCTGTTGTTTGAAGCCACCCATCTGTGGTAATTTGCTATGGCAGTCCTAGAAACTGATATACCTAGTGTATACAGATTTCACCTGGTAGCTTGTTAATGATCTGAAAGCAAAGAGGAAGAGGCAAGATACTGTAAGAATACCTTCTCTAAAGATCAGGAGAGGGTAAGAGTGGAAATGAGAAAAAGACACTCTTTCATCCTCAAAGCAATCCTGGCTTGAGGCATATCACCTCTGTATGTCTATGACCTATCTCTGCTCTGCACCACAGACAGTATTTGTGTATTATTATGGGTAATCCCTCCAGGAATAATCTTAGCTTTTAACTCTTAAACTAGAATAAAACATACATTGAAGGACTAACTCCACCGTAAAGACCATCGGTATTATTTATCCCTAAAGAGTACAAATCCCGGCGGAAGACATTGCATAAACATCATGCCTGTGAGGTGGCCCCAGTGAACGAGGACATTGCCTGCCAAGTCTCACAAGAATTTGTTTTTGTCAATAAGTATTGAAATGGTTAGTCCACATGTCACTTCTATAGTGTTATCACTGCAATTGTGCTTTCACACCAGCTGTCTGATTTGGTCCTCACAACAGCCCTGTGTGGCGGTTAGGGTATTAGGATTCCTACTTTTTTTCCTTTTGATCCCTACTTCTTAAAGGAAGAATCTGGGCATTGAGTGACTTCCCCAGGTCATAAACATGGTCATGGATGGAGGATTGCTGATGTTAATTCTATATTGATCATTCATCAACTGTATTTATTTATAAACGGACACTTATTGAGTATCTACTATAATTAATGCTATATTTAATGCATTGGGAAGAAGAGGCCAGGTAGAATCCCTGACCTCAGACACTTCATAGTCTCAGAAAGACAGCACAAGGGCAACTTAACGTCTAAAGGAACATGATATATATATAGCAAAGTCCTGTGAGAATGCCCCATAATAACAAAATTTGTATACAATATAACTGATGATTGGCCTCTTTTCTCCAAGTAGCACCTATTCTCACACCTGGGGATGGGCAAAAGTGGACATAGAGGGGCAGGTAAGTCTGGGCAAGGAAATGGTCAGGCGGGTATGGAAGTGCTGGTAACTCCTGCATCCCAGGTATTCTTCCAGGTGATAACTGGGAGCTATTAATTGGAAATTTGTAGTACTGCTGTTAACTGTCCTGGATGTGCCAGTCTGCTGTATGACCCAGAATTTTCCCCATTGAGATTTAGGCCGGAACCTACAGCCACACTCACAGGCACCCAGGCCCAGGATGGATCCCGGCCTCACACTAGGACTCCTATTCCAACTCTGCCCACACCTAGGCAAATTCTGTCTTTTTTTTTTTTACTACTTAAAGCAAAATGATTCCGTAGTCTAAATAAGATGTATGACAGATGAAAGAAAATGAAATTAAAATGCAAACAAATGCTGTTAGATGATTGAATGTCCTTTATTAACATGGTTTTAAGATTGTTTTCCAGTTAATGAATTTTTGAGTTAAAATAATTCAAAATGTACTACACTTGAATTATTCATCTTGAAATTTGAGTTCAAGCCAAGTTTTCTTGTATCTGTGTACGAGAGGCAGATGTTTCTCAGAGATATAGTGGAGCGTGATTGCTTTCTTCTCTCGTGGGATTTGGATCTAGATGACAGGAAGCCAAAGTAGATCCCATCAGTGAGACACATTAGGGACCATTTCCTCTATTTTATTCACTTTAAAGTTAACATCGTTATCCTGTTTTTCTTTTAACACATTGAACCTGTGTGCATTAATACTCTTTCTACTCTATAGTTATTGTTTACATGCAGGTCACACACAAAAAGCTTTTTAGGGTTCAGAAAAGTTAAAGAAATGAGAGATAAACCAGGGTAAAAATTGTAGAAAACAGTAGACTTTTGGCTAATTGAAGATCAAATGTCCTTCCAAAAGCACTCAAATCTAAATTACAAAACAGTGTGTATGCCAAAAAAACCCCCAAAACATAGGCAAAGACAAATAAGTCTATTAATTCAGTTGCCAGCTTGCAACCCCTGCTTTACTTCTCCTGACTACCCCAAATGCCCTTAGATACACCAACTATGTGTTACTTGTAGTGGGATAGCCAGAAATTAGCCTTGAACCTGGCAAGAATTGGTCTTTAATAAATATCCAAGGAATGAGTGAATGAATAATGAATAAATGAATGAATGAATGAATCAACTGTCAAACTTTTAGGGCAGGAAAAGTGTTTTGGGGAAAGTATTTAGGGGAAAGTAAAATAAGTTGTACTGTGTTCTTATCAATATTATGCAAAAATGGATATATTTTTATTTATTTATATTACTTAATTCTTACAATTCTTATGTGAATGTACATAAGCATTTCCATTTGTCGACTGAGGAAACTGATCCTCAGAGATGCTAAATGATACGGCCAAGGTCATATCGTTATCAGTGAGTGAAAACAGATTTCTTTTGGAGTCCAAAGTCCTCCCGTGCTCATTTTACGATATCAGTGTACTTTTTCTTGACTCAGCTAAAATGCCACATATAGCCTGACAGTTAAAAAATAGGAAATTCTGATTCTTTTGACAGACTGTCAATATTTTATTTCATGGCCAGAGTGTTTATGGCACCACACACTAAATGGAAGCCTCATTCTCCTGGGTATTGGACTGTGCCAGGAAGCTTAGCCCTGGGATGCTAATAATCTTGGAAAGGTGGAGGTGCGGGTACAGTGTCCTTAATTCAGTGCCGACCGGATTTTGGAATATGCTTCATTGCTCTTTGATACACACCCTATCACCGGTGCCATATTTTCCATCTCTTTCTCTTTCAGCTCTTAGACATGTCTTGGCAAATTATCAGTGCTCAAGAGGAAAGAGGAGATTCAAGTACAATGATGAATATTTAAGGAATCTAAAATGGCAACCACAGAGAACATTCTTCTGATAGTTTTTGAAGCTCTGTAGTTCTTTAGCAAAATGTCCTTCTTGTAGCCTTTGAGAGACTTAAAGAAGTATTAAAATCAAAGAGGCTTCCTTGATTTTGATAGGCACTTATGTAGAATGTGTTTTTAGAATGGCAGTGATGGACTTTTCCATTGGTTCAAAGGAAATGAGATATTCCCATGTCACATGGGAAGCTGGGAAGACAAATTAGAGCAGGCAGCAAACTCACTGTCCGCCTCCTCTACAAGCCTGAGCAGTGCTGAGCTAGATGGGCAGGAAGTCATGGTAGAAACTCCAGAAGGCACCTGTCATACCTTTTCTTCCTACCTGTTATCAATGAATAGGACACATTTTATCAATTCAGACTAAAGAGAACATTACTTTTCCCTCAAACTTCAGATAATGTTTTCATCTTTTTTCTGCATAGTTCTCTGCAAATGATAGTATATTCTAAAGACACAGTTGTTCACCACTCTTCATCCAATGCTGAAAAGCCTCAGTGCCCTTAAATGACCAGGGAGGTGATCTAAATCCTTGTACTGCAGCACAAGTGAGATTCTTCTCATCTGATCTTTCGTGAAAACAGAGACTAGCTGGCCCACCACGCCTCTCTAATCTGGCACCCCCCTGGTCCCCACACCTCTCTGACCTGGCATTCCCTCTAGTCTCCATGCCTTTCTAACAGTGCAGCTCCTCTGGTTCCCACGCCTCTCTGACCCGGCACCCCCTCTGGTCCCCACGTCTCTCTGACCTAGCATCTCCTCTGGTCCCCATGCCTCTCTAACATAACACCCCATTTAAGTAAATGAAATATTATCTGTCAAGTCTCTGTTTTTCTTCAGTGTATTCTAGATAAGTTACCTAATTTCCCCCCTACCATGGTTCTAAAATCCCAAGAAGTCTTTTAGCTACTTTGAAAGGTCTTCCTGCTCTCCCATGCCTCCCAATCAGATAAAGGAACTGCAGTTGCTTTGATCTTCCTTTCTACTTTCTGCTTTCTAGCACTTTCATGGTCACCATTGCCTCCCTCCTGAACCCACTCTAGTATTTCTGTTCTGAATATCTAACCAATTTTAAAATCTGATGTTGGTCTCTCTCATGGAGGATCATTCAATGCCAATAAATTTAAATGTTACCTTCCTGAGGAGATGATTAAGTAACAATTTAATTACCACTCTTGTCCTCCAACCAGAAAATATTTCAACTCTGAGGAGAAACTGTGGGAGAAATATGCATGTAATCACCATCGTTTAAAAAATATATTGAGTAACAAAACTAGCACAGTGTTCAGAGAGGTTCAAACTCTTTAGGGCATTTGCAAAATCACCTACAGAGAAAACTCCTTAAGATAACTGACTTTATAGCATGTTTCTCTTGTTGTATGGGTGGCTTTTTTTCCTGCCACCCAGTAATTTGATTCTGACAGTTAAGTGACATACTTTACAGAGTTGGTTTGTGGAAATAAATGAATAGGAGCGGAGAAGGAAATAAATAGCAACACAGGAAGATCCCAGAATGTCGTATGTGTGGAGGTAGGTTTGGTGTGGGTCACGTAACCATGTGATGTCTATAGATTAGTCAACAGGATGGAGTACTCATATCACAACACGTGATTATAAAATTTCCGAGCTTTCTTACTGAGATGAAGATAAAATAGGAAGGGACACCCCTTACTCAATTTTCTTTTCTTCTTTCTGTGAACTCTGGGTTAACAAGAGTTAAACCAGGGGCTTCAAATATGGAAATTCCATGAACTGTCCCCACTAGGAGAGAAATTTGTGACAAACACAGGACACTGTAAATCCAAAATGGGTGCTTTAGTTTCTTTGTCTCAAGTAAGTTCGTCCCTCATCTATGGGACTCTTATCTATGACTACAGAGAAAAATAATAAGCAAAACCATCCAGGTAATAATAATCTGATCATGTTTTTGTCTCCAAAATTCTCCATGCCTATCTACACATGGAGCCCAGCCATCTTTGGGGAAAATAAATCATGTTTGAGGGTCCAGCAAAATTTTTTTATCTAGCAATGTCAGGCAGAGAATGAAAAATCACTGCTCAGATGTCCTTGTACAGGCACATACTTTCACACATTTTCATTATGTTAATAATGATACAGATCTTTATTTCACGTAGCTGTGGGCATGCCAACATTGTCGCATTCTATTCTAAGCCATCTTTTTCAGTTAGTTAAAAAAGAGAGAGAGAAAATAAATTAAAATATCAATCAGCCACTTAAGGGACGTTGAGAGGTGCCTCATATGTTCCAGGCACTGTGCTAGAATCTGAGAATGAGCTGAATAGAACCCAATCCAGGTGCTTCAGTGGCTTAGGGTTTAGAGGAGGGGTCCCATAGACAGGGAAAGCCCACGTAGCACCGTGATAAGAGTTACAGGGATGTTTTGAACAAGACCTGAACATGAGGGAAAAAACACAATTTTCCTTTGCAAAAAGAGCCACGCCTTTTTACCAAGAATCTCTTAACACAGAGATTTGAATTTTAAGCAGATGAGGGGGGTGGGCGACATTCCAGGCAAAGGGAATAGTCTGGGCAAAGGTATAAATGATCATAAGGACACAGGGCACCTGGGGAAATGTGAGCAGTTTGAGCTGAGAGAGGAAGACGTGATGAGAAAGGCCAGATTACCAGGGGTTTTAGATGCTCCATTAAGGGAGGGTCTTTAACTGCAGGCCATGGAGAACCATGAAAGATTTTAGCAGCGTTCTGCCCCAATCGGAGAATATAGTGTAGAGGACCTTGGGCCCACCTGCAGGGTGGCAGGACATGATGCTTGGATTGAGGCTGTGGTAAAAGAGATTTGAGTTACTAAGGATCTGGCCACTGGATGAGAGGAGAAGGCATGGATGAATCATTTTAATTGTTGAAAACAGGTACCCTTACCCAGGCACTCCTAAATTGATTATAGCTGAAAACTTCCCTAACATGTGAAAGGAAACAGTCACCCAAGTCCAAGAAACACAGAGAGTCCCATATAGGACAAACCCATAGAGGAACGTGCAGAGACACACGGTAATCAAACTGACAAAAATTAAATACAAAGAAAAATATTAAAAACAACAAGGGGAAAGCAACAAATAACATACAAGGGAATCCCCATAAGGTTATCAGCTGATTTTTCAGTAGAAACTCTGCAGGCCAGAAGGGAGTGGCACAATATATTCAAACTGATAAAAGGGAAAAACCTACAACCGAGAATACTCTACTCAGCAGGCTCTCATTCAGATTTGACAGAGAAATCAAAAGCTTTACAGACAAGCAAAAGTTAAGAGAATTCAGCACCACCAAACCAGCTCTACAACAAATCCTAAAGGAACTTCTCTAGGTGTTGGGGGTGGGGAAGAAGAGGCCACAGCTAGAAACAAGAAAATCTCAAATGGGAAATCTCACTGGGAAAGGCAAACATACAGTAAAAGTAGGAAATAATCCACACACAAATATGATATCAAAACCAGCAATCATGAGGAGAGTACAAAAGCAGGAAATGGAAATTGCTTTTGAAATTAAGAGACCAGCAACTTTTTAACACCTTTATTAGAATATAATTGCTTTACAATGGTGTGTTAGTTTCTGCTTTATAACAAAGTGAATCAGCTATACATATACATATATCCCCATTATCTCCTCCCTCTTGCGTCTCCCCCCCACCCTCCCTATGCCACCCCTCTAGGTGGTCACAAAGCACTGAGCTGATCTAAGAGACCAGCAACTTAAAACAACCTTGTATATTATAGAGACGGCTATATCAAAACCTCATGGGAACTACAAACCAAAAAACTACAATAGAAACACACACACAAAAGAAAAAGCAACCCAAACACAACACTAAAGACAGTCATCAAACCATAAGAGAAAAGAACAAAAGAGGAAGGGAAGAAAAAAGACCTACAGAAACAAATCTAAAACAATTAAGAAAATGGCAATAGAAACATACATATAGATAATTACGTTAAATGTAAATGGATTAAGTGCTCCAACCAAAAGATGTAGACTGGCTGAATGGATACAAAAATAAGACCCATATATATGCTGTCTACAAGAGACTCACTCAGACCTAGGGACACATACAGACTGAAAGTAAGGGGATGGAAAAACATATTCCATGCAAGTGGAAATCAAAAGAAAGCTGGAGTAACAATACTCATATCAGACAAAGTAGACTTTAAAACAAAGAAGACTGTTACAAGAGACGAGGAAGGACACTACATAATGATCAAGGCATTAATCCAAGAAGAAGATATAACAATTATAAATATACATGCACCCAACATAAGAGCACCTCAATATATAAGGCAAATGCTAACAACCATAAAAGGGGAAATCAACAGTAACACAATAATAGTGGGGTACTTTAACACCCCATTTACACCAATGGACAGATCATACAGACAGAAAATCAATAAGGAAATGCAGGTCTAAAATGACATATTAGACCAGATGGACTTAATTGACATTTATAGGGCATTCCATCCAAAAGCAGCAGAATGCACTTTCTTCTAAGGTGCACATGGAACATTCTCCAGGATAGATCACATCTTGGATCACAAATCAAACCTCAATAAATTTAAGAAAATTGAAATCATATCAAGCATCTTTTCTGACCACAATGCTATGAGATTAGAAATAAATTACAGGAAAAAATAAACTATAAAAAACCAGAAACACATGGAGGCTAAACAATATGTTACTAAACAACCAATGGATGACTGAAGAAATCAAAGAGGAAATCAAAAAATACCTAGAGACAAATGACAATGAAAACAAGGGTCAAGGGTAAAGGCTAGACCTCTCTTTGGCTAGGGGAAATTCTTTCCTACAGTCATGATTTATTACTCTTTTCATATTTTTCAGTTTGATTTGCTAAATCGTTTTTAACAATTTTTGTATTTATGGTAGCAAGTGCTATTTGTCTATATTTTTCTTTTCCTGTAATATCTTTGCCTAGTTTGGATATCAGAGTAATATTTTTATTCTCAGTAAAATGAGTTGGGAAGAATGCTCAACTCCCCAATTTTCTGGGAGGAATTTGTGCACGATTGATATCATTTCTTCATTAAATATTTGAAAGAATTCCCAGGGAAGCCATCTGGGCCTGAAGTTTTCTTTGTGAGAAGTTTTTAATGTACAAATTCAATTCTTTATATAGTACATTCCAGGTATCTGTTTTTTATTAAGTGTGCTTGGTAGTTTTTGCCTTTTATGGAATCCACCCATTTCACCAAAGATGTTGAGTGTATTGGCATAAAGGTGCTCACAATATTTCTTTATTATCCTTTTTAATAGTTGTAGAATCTATCTAGTAATTTTACCTCTCTCATTCCTGATGCTTATAAGTTGTGTTTGCTGTCTTTTTTCCTAATCAATTTGCCTAGAATTTTTAAAAAAAATAAATTTATTTATTTATTTATTTTTGGCTGTGTTGGGTCTTCGTTGCTGTGTGTGGGCTTTCTCTAGTCATGGCTAGTGGAGGCTACTCTTTGTTGTGGTGCGCGGGCTTCTCATTGAGGTGGCTTTTCTTGTTGCAGAGCATGGGCTCTGGGTGCACGGGCTTCAGTAGTTGTGGTGCACAGGCCTAGTTGCTCCGTGGCATGAGGGATCCTCCCGGACCAGGGCTTGAACCTGTGTCCCCTGCTCTGGCAGGCAGACTCTTAACCACTGTGCCAGCAGGGAAGCCCTGCCTAGAATTTTTTAAAATCAATTTTATTGATGCTCTCAGAGAAGCTGCTGTTCTTTTCATTGATTTACTCTACTATTTTTCTGTTTTCTATTTCAGTGATATATTCTCTGCTCTTTCTTACTTTCTTTCTTTTCCTTACTTTGGGTTTAACTTGTTTTTCTTATTCCTTGTTCTTAAGGTAGAAAATAGGTCATTGATTTGAGGCTTTCTTATTTTCAAATATAGGAATTTAGTGCTATCAATTTCTTTCTATTACTGCCTTTACTACAGGCCACATATTTGGAAATGTCTTGTTTTTATTTGCATTCAGTTCATTTATCTTCTAATTTCTTTTATTGACTTCTTATTTGACCTGTGAGTTAATTAGTATTTTGTTGTTTTGTTTCAAAATATTTGAAGATTTTTCCAAGATCCTCCATTATTTATTTCTTTTATTTTTATGGTTATGCAAGAAAATGTCTTCATTCTTGGGAGAGGCATGCCAAAGTCTTTAAGAGTAAAATGTTATGATGTTTGCAATTTACTTTTTTTAACCTATACATTTTTTTTTATTAATTTTTATTGGAGTATGGTTGCTTTACAATGTTGTGTTAGCTTCCACTGCACAACAAAATTAATCAGCCATACACATACAGATATCCCCTCCCTTTTGGACTTTCCTCCCATTTAGGTTACCACAGTGCTTTGGGTAGAGTTCCCTGTGCTATACAGAATGTTCCCATCAGTTGTCTATTTTATACATAGTATCAATAATGTATATGTGTCAATCCCAGTCTCCCAATTTCTCCCACCCAACCCATTTTCCCCTTGGTATCCATATATTTGTTTTCTACGTCTGTGTCTCTATTTCTGCTTTGCAAATAAGGTCATCTATACCATTTTTCTAGATTCTACATATATGCATTATTGTGTCAATATTTGCTTTTCTCTTTCTAACTTCACTCTGTATGACACTCTCTAGGTCCATTCACGTCTCTACAAATGACCCAATTTCATTCCTTTTTATCGCTGAGTAATATTCCATTGTATATGTGTACCACATCTTCTTTATCCATTCCTCTGTTGATGGACATCTAGGTTGCTTCCATGTCCTGGCTATTGTAAATAGTGCTGCAATGAATATTGGGGTGCATGTGTTTTTTTGAATTATGGTCTTCTCTGGGTATATGCCCAGTAGTGGGATTGTTGGGTCATATGGTAATTCTGTTTTTAGTTTTCTAAGGAACCTCCATACTGTTCTCCACAGTGGCTGTATCAAATTACATTCCCACCAACAGTGTATGAGGGTTCCCTTTTCTCCACACCCTCTCCAGCATTTATTGTTTGTAGATTTTTTATGATGGCCATTTTGACTGGTATGAGGTGGTACCTCACTGTGGTTTTGATTTGCATTTCTCTAATAAGTAGTGATGTTGAGCATCTTTTCATGTGCCTCTTGGCCATCTGTATGTCTTCTTTGGAGAAATGTCTATTTAGGTCTTCCACCCATTTTTTGATTGGGTGGTTTGTTTTTTTGATATTGAGCTGTATGAGCTGTTTATATATTTTGGAGATTAATCCTTTGGTAGTTGCTTCATTTGCAAATATTTTCTCCCATTCTGAGGGATGTCTTTTCGTCTTGTTTATGGTTTCCTTTGCTGTGCAGAAGGTTTTAAGTTTAATTGGGCCCCATTTGTTTATTTTTGTTTTAATTTACATTACTCTAGGAGGAGGGTCAAAAAAGATGTTGCTGTGATTTATGTCAAAGATTGTTCTGCCTAAGTTTTCCTCTGAGAGTTTTATAGTGTCTGGCCTTACATTTAGGTCTTTAATCCATGTGGAGTTTATTTTTGTGTATGGTGTTAGGGAGTGTTCTAATTTCATTCTTTTACATGTAGCTGTCCAGTTTTCCCAGCACTGCTTATTGAAGAGGCTGTCTTTTCTCCATGTATATTTTTGCCTCCTTTGTCATAGATTAGGTGACCATAGGTGTGTGGGCTATTATTTATTCTAATTTAAATCTACTGCAGTAAAGAGTATACTTTGTATGGTTAGAATACTTTTACATTTATTGAGACTCTTTTTATGACCTAGAATATGGTCTGTCATGGTAAATATTCGATGTACAGTTGCAAAAAATGTGTATTTTGTGGTTTCAGGGTGGAGTGATCTATAATATCAAATAGGTCATGATGGTTGGTAATTTTATTAACATCTCTACTCTTGCTGATTTTCTGACTACTTTTTCTATCAGTAGTCGAGAAAGTGTTTTTGAAATTGCCAACTACAATTACGGATTTATCTATATATCTGCAGTTTTGTCAGTTTCTGTTTCACGTATGTAGAAATAGCTCTGATATTAATTGCATAAACATCTAAGATTTTTATGTTCTATTCATGAATTGATATCTTTAACATGTGAAATGAATCTCTTTATCCTTATAATATCCTTTGTTCTGAAATATTCATCGATATTAATGTAGAAGCTACTCCTGGTTTCTTCTGAAAGTGCGGTCTATCTTTTTTCCATCATTTTATTGGAGAATTGCTGTGTCTTTTTATTTAATGTGAGGTTCATGTGGCAGCATAGAGTTGAATCTTGCTTTTTATCCAATCTGACAATTTCCACCTTTAATTGAGATACTTAGACCATTTGTATTTAATGTTATCATTGATGTGAATGCATTAAAATATATGAACTTTTTATTCATTTTCTTTTGGTCCAACCTATTCTTTGTCAATTTTTAAAAAATGTTCTGACTTCTTTTTGATTAATTATGTTTCTATTTCATCTCTGGCTTATTGATTTCAGTTTATGTTATTATAGTGTTTGCTTTAGGGTTTACAATATCCATCCTTAACTTATCAGGGTCTGTCTTTATGTAATATTACAACACATCTTCTTTTGTACTAGAACCTTTTATACCTATTTTTCCTTTCCTGGATTTTGTGCTATTGTTGTCAGACATTTTACTTTTACAAATATTATAAACCCTACAATACATTATTATTTTGCTTCAACAGTTGATTATCTTTACAGAAAATTAAATAACAACAAAAAATATTTGTATTTACCCACATAGTTGACATTTATGGTGCTCTGTATTCTTTTATACAGATCCAGATTTCTGTCTGGTATCACTTTTCTTCTGCTTGAAGGGCTTCCTTTAGCATTTTTTATAGTTTAGGTCTTCTAGAAATAAATTTTTTCAGCTTTGATATGTTTGAAAAAGTCCTTAATTTCACTTTCATTTTTGAAACGTATTTTTGGTGGGAAAAGATTTCAAAATTGGCGTTTTTTTCTTTCAGTACTTTAAAAATGTTGCTAAAACAAAGTCTTCTATCTTGCATTGTCTTCAACAGGAAAGTTGCTGTCATTCTTATCTTTATTTTTCCCTCTGTATATAGTGTTTCTTTATTCTACAGCAACTTTTAAGGGTTTTCTCTTTAGCACTGGTCGTAAGCAAATAAATCATGATATGCCTTGATGAAGTTTTCTTCAGATTTCTTGTCCTGGTAGTTCATTGAGCTTCTTGGATCTGTGGATTTATAATTTTTTTCAAATTTAGAATGTTTTCAGTCTCTATGTCATCAACTGTTTTTTCTGTCCCTCTCCCATTGTGAACACAAATTACATGTATGTTAGGCCACTGAGGTTTTCCCACAGCTCACTGATACTCTATTCATTCTTTTTTCAGTACTTTTTTCTTAGAGTTTCATTGTGGATAGTTTCTGAGTCTAGGTTCTCATGTTCACTAATATATTCTTTCATAATTTCTAATCTGCCTTTAATGCAACTTTCATCTTTAGAAGTTTGATTTTGGGTCTTTTAAAAAATACATATTCTAATGTCTCTATTTAACATATTAAATTCTTCCTCTAGTTCTTGAACATATGGATTATAGTTATAATGACTGTTTTAATGTTCTTGTTGATTATCATCTGTGTCATCTCTGTTAGTTTTAATTGATTTATTTTTCCCCTCATTACAGTTGCATTATTGTTTCTTTACATACATGGTAAGTTTTTGTTAGATGCAGACATTGTGAGTTTTACCTTTATAGGTGTTGGATATTTTTGTATTCGTATAAATATTTCAGGACTTGTTCTTGGATGCAATTAAGTTACTTAAAAACAGTTTGATCTATTTAGGTCTTGCTTTCAAGCCTTGGTAGGCAAAATTAGAGGCAAAACTTTTCTTGGTATTCTACCCAATGCTTCATTAACTATGAATTCTATACTCCAGTTGGGGGTAACAGGCGGGGAATTCAGAAGTTTAGGAATTTCAACAAAGCCACCCTCAATTACTCATTTGCCTATGGCACTAGTGGGTAATTTCTTGTAAGACGTCTGAAAGCCACAGGCAAATCCCCTTCTGTTTTTGCATCTCATGTAAGTGCCTCTCACTGGTGGAATCTAACCAGACTCACGCTGGCAGGGGACATCCGAAAAATGTAGTTTCCATTCTTTATACCTACACACAACAGGGGCAGCCCAGAAAAACAGTGATGGTTTTAAGAATCAGCAAATAGTATAACCTTAAAGTCAACAGTTTTTTTTTTTAATTGAAGTATAGTTGATTTACAATGTTGTATTAATTTCTGCTATACAGCAAAGTGATTCAGTTATACATACAGATACTCCCACTCCATCCTTCCCCCAACCCCCTTCCCCTTGGCAACCACAAGAAAGTCCACAGTATTAACTGCCAAGTGCAATGGATACTCATGGGAGGAAGATCAGGAACTCAAATTTACACATATGCCCATCATCCCAGTAGCTCATCCGTTAACTCATCTGTCCATGCATCCATCCAACCAATCTTTACTCATACCACAAACATGTCATGAGAATTCAGTGGTTGTCAAGCCCTGGTATACGGCACAGGGGTAACAATGATGTCATCTGTTCTATCCAGGGACCAGAGCACTGGTAAGAGCTAAAATTGCACGTATTACGTGTGATATGTCTCACCACTGATTTTGGTGTACCAGAGAATCACCACATTGCAGAGGAGTTTAGCCAGTGTAGAGCACGCAAAATTTTTCTCTGCTTTCCAACTGTTTGTATACTTAGGATGCAAAGGAGACAGGCCTTGAGTGAAATTACAGTGGACACCATTTATGGCTAATCTTTGCATCTCTAGTATTTAGTGCAGTGGTAGATTCATGGTTAACCTTCAGTGAACATTTGTGGAACTGTACCTGATAAGAATTTGAACTGCTAAAAAAAATCTATCAGGACCTTTCTATTAGAAACTCACTGTCTATGTAAGGAAGACTAATGTGCTAGTGGGGTTATAACACAGTGAACTTCAGGCTATAATACATATAAGTAATAAGGAAACAGAGTACGAGGACACAGGGCAGAGAAGCACCCTGCCTGAAAACTTTAGAGAAGGCGCTTCAGTGGCAGTGATAATAGCAATGGACCTTGAAGGATGAGTAGGAATTTGCCCAGTGATGAGAGTGAAAGACATGACAGGCTGGAGGAGTGGACTGTCAATACAGACAGAGATGCTGGAGTCAGACAATTAATTGTGTGGCAAAAGGGAGCTGAATTTTTAGGGAAATTGGAGGTGTTGAGCCAGAAAATAAGGTTGAACAGAAAGTTTGAGCCAAACTGGGAAGTCTTATATGCCGTGTTAAGAAGCTTGAATTTTGGGACTACCCTGGTAGTCCAGCGGCTAAGACTCTGCCCTCCCAATGCAGGGGGTCCGGGTTCGATCCCTGGTCAGGGAACTAGATCCCACATGCTGCAACTAAGAGTTCACATGCTGCAACTAAAGATGCTGCATGCTGCAACTAAGAGTTCGCATGCTGCAACTAAAGATTCTGCATGCCGCAACTAAAGATTGAAGATCCTGCATGCCGCAACTAAGACCTGGCACAGCCAAATATATAAATAAATATTTTTAAAAAAAAAAAGAAGAAGAAGAAGCTTGAATTTTGTCCCTGCTCAATGGCTTCAAGTAAGGAGAGACTAGATTCAATTTGCATTTCAGATGGATTAGCTGGTGACAGTGTGGAAAATGGAGTTGAGGGGAAGGGGATTAGTTTGGAGGGAGCTGCAGGGCAATATGTCACAGGTGCCAAGGAGTGATGGTGCGAATGGAGGGGGAGGGGCAGATTCAGATATTTTGGAAGTGGTGCGAATGATAAAGGTTCAAGGGGAGGGAAGATTATTGACAACCCTCAGCCTTCTGGTTTGGGCAATGGACCGAATGGGGAATTAGCTTGGGGATCCATACATGTTTCCAATATCAAGTCCTTAGGGCCACTTTGCAGGCCCTAAAGCAGCATTCAGCTGATCCAGTTTGATGCAATCTGCTTTCCTCTCCTCCCTAAAGCCTCCCTCCTCATCACCATGTACCCTCAAAACCGACCAGGAAGCAAGACCTCGTCTTGCAAGGTCTCTTCCTCCCTGCTGCTCTCAGGAAGGGAGTGTAAGCATTATTTCTCTTTAAGGAATGTGCTGTTAATTACTAATTATTTTTTTTGAATAAGGAATAGAGGTAAGTTTCTTTACATTTGGAAGACTATAAAGTCCTAAAAATTAGAGATCCTGGTAGATATTTCCTGACTTCTGTCCAAGATGGTGCTTATGAGACCTTACTGGTCTTTGATCACCGAGGGTGGCATTCACTAACCTTTCTCCCTGATGCATCCTGTCTGTGCTTTGATGACCCATTTCCCAATTGAGTTTCCATTCCCTTTGGATGGACCTGAAGATGTGGTCACGATAGGAGAGTAAGGAGACAATTGTCTCGTCAATGGACTTGGTTGTCTCAAGTGAGTCATTAGCATCCCAGGGAACCACAATCTAGGAGCCATATGTCTCATGGGAAACACAGCCCCTCATCAGGCACCATAAACTCAATGGGAAGAAAATGAATGTATTGCTGAGAAGGATGAAGAAGGAGAAGGAAAGAAGTTGTTCCGTGGTAAGTTTTGATTCTGTAAGCACCACAATACATAGTGGATGTTTTTGACCAGGAGCTTGAAATAGGGGTTATTATTGAGATTGCTTCCTGAATGGTGTAAATTTAAGTAAGTAATATTGTGAGAACTGCCTCTGGTTCTCAATAGCATGCTATTAAAAATAGAGAATATAAAGATCTCTAAAAATGAATTTTCTTTTTTTTTTTTATGTAAGGGCTTGGGTGCTCTTATAGCTACTTTATTTATTTATTTATTTATTTATTTTTGACTGTGTTGGGTCTTCGGTTCGTGCGAGGGCTTTCTCCAATTGCGGCAAGCGGGGGCCACTCCTCATCGCGGTACGGGGACTGCTCTTCATCGCGGTGCGCGGGCCTCTCACTATCGCGTCCCCTCCCGTTGCGGGGCACAGGCTCCAGACACGCAGGCTCAGTAATTGTGGCTCACGGGCCCAGTTGCTCCGTGGCATGTGGGATCTTCCCAGACCAGGGCTCGAACCCGTGTCCCCTGCATTGGCAGGCAGATTCTCAACCACTGCGCCACCAGGGAAGCCCGAATTTTCTTTTTAAAGGTAAAATTAAAACATTTTTCTTTAGTTGATATAAAAATAATAATTTGTCCACAATGTATTTATGTATGCTTATGTGTAAGTGAAATAAATGACAGCAATGATGAAAGAGACTGGAGGGAGAAATTAGGATTATTTTGTTATTATAAAGTACTACCCATGAAGTAACATAGTGTTATTTGAAAGTGGACTTGGATTATGAAAATGAATTTTCTTAAAGAAAGTCAACCATAAAGAACTAAACATCTGAAGAGTGAGTTCTGGTCCTGGCACCCACACTCCTGAGCTCTGTGGCTCTGACATATATAATGTCCTAGAAGCTTTGTTTTCTCATCTCCACAATGAATAGGTTACACTATTATTTAAAGGCTTATCCAGTTCTGAAATCCTATCATTCTATCTCTTCATCTTTCTCTAGTGCTTCATCAAAAATAAAGTGAATGAAAATCAGCAGTTACCACATGGCCATCTAGAATTAAGATGCGCCACCCATTTTCTAGGGACATGCTTTTTCTTTTCAACTGTAAGTGAGTTTAACTAGTATTTGACCTTCACATAACCTGCCCCCTTGTTTTGTATTTTGGAGATCAGCTCTGTTTCTCTTCTGAAAGTTTAGGACTCTGTGGTGATTTTAACACAGCAGCCAACAGGTGGGGCTGCAGGCCTATGCAATTTAACTCCCGTCGCTGACTTTCCTGCTCTTTTTATGATAATAGAATATCTGCACTTCTGCATATTTTCAATTTGAAATACGAAGTGCCCAGTGAAATAGCCTAATAGGCTCCAATCTTTATAAACCCTAAGGATCAATAATATGTGTTAGCTGCTTGCAAATGAATCTGACTGTGGTGGAGAAGATGTTTCCCACTACCCCACACCCACAAGAAGTTCTACAGCAAGTTTGACTTATATGCATCATGTGTGTATTGAAAGGCAAAATCTATGTACCTGAAAAGGCAGCATCCCAGCCCCAGAACATAGAGCATGATTCCATACATGACATGATGGGGATCAGGAAAGGTGTTACGACCATGTAATCATCACCATTCACCAACTTTGCAAAGCTACCATTAAAAATTTTTTTTTATTGCAATATAGTTGATTTACAATGTTGTGTTAATTTCTGCTGTACAGAAAAGTGATTCAGTTATACATATATATACACTGTTTTTTTTTAACAAACCAAAATTTTTATTGTTAGATTCTGCAGATATATAATTACCCTATCAAATTACTATGAAAGTTTCTTACCTCTTACTCTCAATTTCTTATCTCATTGCAGATCAGTAACAAACAGTTCAGGAACTAGCACTGGCTCATGAAACACACACATTACATTGAGTAATACACAGAAAAAATTTAAATCTATGTCAGATTCTTAGAATTAATAAGAGGATTTAGTATACACTCTTTTTAAAATATTCTTTTCCATTATGGTTTATCATAGAATATTGAATATAGTTCCTTGTGCTATATAGTCGGTAAAGCTACCAGTTTTAATCAAAGCTACCATTTGCATCTGGCAAATGGCATCCATTTTTGCATCTGGCAAAGCTACCATTTTTAATCAAAGAATCATGATATTTAGATCTGGTACTGTCCTTGGTGATGTGTGAATCCAAATAAACTAATATGACACATGGGGTAGCAAAGACTTAGAAATGCAGTGGGACCTCCAGGGAGCCATGACTATTTAATAGCAGATCCCAAATTATAATTGAGGTCTGGCCCAAGTCCATGTGATCTCTGGAGAACATTAGCTCATTCAAGGGTAAGTTCTGGACTCAGGCAAATCCCCAAACCTCAGTTTTCCCACTCATTGAAATAAATAAATAAATCTATCTATCTGTCTTTCTGTCTATCTATCTGTGTCTGTCTGTTTGTAATTTACCTGACTCTTGCATTTCATATTCACTGGGATAGGTTTCAAGCATTGGAAACTCTTATTCTGTAGTTGTCAGAATAAGAAATCAGCTTGGTTTACAATTCAGTGAAACAATCTGGCAGACACCCTTTTATGACATACCGTATACCTCTTGGACAAGTTGTACTGAATAAAGAACTTGTCTAGAATTCCTTTATTCAAGATCAGTAAACTAACAAAGAGTGCAGCTGTGTAAGCCTTTAATCTACAGAGGAGCTAGCAGTGCAGGGAGAGGATGAATGAACATCTGCTTTCCCTCTCTGTGTCATTGCGAATAGGGCCTCTTTAGGGAACTGCTGGGCTTTTACTTACTCCAGTGGATCTGTAGCCCAGACTTCCAAACAGGACTGGTTCTGACCTCCCATCACCTCTGACTTTCAGCCTTGCCAACAGTGAGGGCCTTGGAGAGAGGGTAACACACCATCTTCACTCAGATGAATCTGTCTGTTTATTAAGGTGAACTTGGTCTACATGGCTTAAGCAGCTGCTCAGGAATGTTGCAGAGCATGAACTGAACATCTAAGTAGTGGCTCAGGTTATCAAAGCGACTCTGTGGGAAGTTCCTGCAGAGGGTTGTGCCGGGAGGGAGAATCTTTACCCGTCACGTGCTGGTTAATAATCATAATAGCTGATGCTGTAGGTCAGGTGTATTTCTTCACTTCTTCCCACAACCTGGGTGACAGGTAGTAATAATTTCTTTTCCAGGTGAGAACACTGAGATTCAGGTAGACTAAATGACTTGTCCAAAGTGATAATCTTAATAAGTAAATAGTGTGCTAACTGCAGGTCCCTCTACCACTATAGATGGTGGAACTAGGATTCAATTTCAAGTTCATTTGACTCCAGTGCTGGTGTTCTTTGCTTGTAAGCTGACTCGAATATATAACCACAGCCTGGAAGCGTAATGATCTAGAAGAATATGAAAATTTTTAATGCTAAGCCCAGCTGTCTTAGGCTAAGCCATAACTCCTTAAGATGTATTCTTTCATTAATGTATTTCTTTTTTGGTAAATTTCTTGTGTTCTTACTGAAGACATATATAACAATTTAAACACATTAAAGAGGTAGCATGCATAGCTCCATTGTTCCAACACAAAGAGGCTTTTCAAAATCAGGCATGTGGGCTTATGAAACCTGAGTGGGGAGTCCAGCTTCAGGCTTGGGGTACTGGGTACAGAGGAAAGTCGGCACTGGAAATTTGAATCCTGGCTCTTTCTTCTCTATGGAGAGTCATTTTTCTATATTTGTTCCCAAACACAAGTAAAAAACCAGAGCAACCTGACTTTCCATCTTCCCTGCCTTGTGCACCTGGGGAAAGTATCACGCAGATGTGGATTGTAAATGTTTATACCGCAAAAAGAAAAATGGTGATTATTTTTCAACTCAGATGTGAATTTCCATTTAGGTGATTTCGTTTCAAGATTTTTCTCTGCTTTCCTACCAGATACATTCTGTAACAGTCAAGGATGTTCATGGCCCCATGTGATTGAAAACTCCGATTAACTTAAGCTACAAGGGGTTTATTTTTCTCACGTGGCATGTGGGTTAGGTGCAGGCAGTTGCTGGTATGGGTTCAGTGGCTTGAAGGTGCCAGTGCTGACTGTTGTCACTCTCTCAGCCTCGTCTTCAGATTTGCGCATTACATGGCTGCCCACGTACTAGACTAATGTCTGCATTCAGGGCAGGAAGAAGTGGAGGGACTTATGCTTGTCCTTTTTATTAGTAGAGTAAAAACTTTTCAGAATGATGGCAGCAGCCTTCTGCTCACCCCTGTCTTTGTACTGGTGTTTGGAAGAGAAACAGATTTCCCATTAGTCAACTGAAGAATAGATTTAAAGAAATCTGGATCGTCCCCACCTTCACTAAAATTACCTTCCTTCTCTTAGAGTAAAGGAGAATATGAAGATGATTTAAAGAAATCAGCAGCCTATCTTACTAATCACCCCAAAGAGAAATGGACAAAGCCTCCTTTGACCTTTTGGGAGCTTTGAATTTTAGTTCAGTAGATCTTACAGACAGCGTCCTGACAAAAGGAGAAAGTCACCTCCCTTTAAGGCAGGCCTTCTCAACCTTAGGACTATTGGCAGTTCACGCTAGAAAGCTCTTTGTTGCAGGAGGCCGTCCTGTGCATTGGAGGCTGTGTAGCATCTTTGTCCTCTACCCACTAGATGCCAGCAGCACCCCCTTCCCCTTCTGTGACAATCAAAGATGTCTTCAGACATTACCAAATGTCTGCAGCCAAAACACCCCTGGTGGAAAACCACTGCTTTACTATGTCATGCTGGGATTTCACAGATTTACTCTGCTTCTTTATCTCAATAGATAGTCCAGCATTTGAAAAGGCAGTGAGACCGTGCATTGTGACCATTTACAGCTGTAGAACAGTGGTTTTCATTAGCTCTGGGCTCAGTCTCGAAGATTCTGACTTAACTGATCTACGATGTCACCTAGGCAGGATTTTATTGTTCTTATTGTTATTGTTGTTTGCTGTCTTGTTTTTAGCTGCCGAGGTGATTCTAATACTCCACCAGAGATAAGAAACCTTTCTTTAGAAAAAAGTGAGCCTCTCACTCTGAGCCCACCTAGGTTGGTGGGCACATGACAGCCACCAAGGTCCTGAGCAAGGGCAGGATTTAACAGACTTCCAGTGTTTTCAGACCAGCAATAGTCACTCCCAGCCAGTTTTAGGAGTCATCTGGCCAATGTTCCCAACAGGGAAGGGTACAACTAGAAAGACAGAATCTGTGGATTCAGAGATCAAACCCTAGATCTGGGGCAGAAAAATGGAAAGAGATCTTTATAATTAATCTGACAGAAAGAACTAATGAATGGATTGAAATGCATGACAAGTAAATGACGAAGATAAATGCTTGCAATGGTTGTTCTTTGTGTGAGAAGCTGCTGTTACTGACAGTGATGCTATTATCTATTGTTATGGGCAAAGTGAAGAAGGCAGGTGCAGTGTGTGCTTAGTAGCAGGGATTACTTTCAGTGATGCTAGTAACACCCTGGGCGTCTGTATGCCCATTATAAGCAGGTAGGACTAAGATGGATTTGATAAGAAATGGCCTGGGAAAACCTCACAGCTTTCCTACTATTTAACTTTCAAAACAAGCACTGTATTGGTCGTAGATACTGGTAAGAATTTTTCAAGTGCAAATCCACAAAAGGACATGTCTTTCACCATGATCTATGTGACTATGCCAGTTCTCCCACCAGGTGGAAATCTCTAAGAACTGGCTGGATTCCAGCTCCCAGGAGCCACGAAGAAGGGGGCATTTTTGACATTTGGAATTCCAGAAATCCTTGGGTTGAGAAGTGGATTGTTTACCAAAGGTTATGGAGGGAAATGGATCACAGTGGCAGGAATAGCAGCGTTTCAGAGGGAGAAAGGAGCCAGGGCTTTCTTTAAAATAAGTTGCTTCGTATTGGCCTTAGGCTATCTGAAGTTCAAGGGGATGGGTCTGTCCTAAGCAGCAATCCCATATTCTCCTCGACACTCTCCCCAGCCTCTTACTGCATCCGTTCCCACACAGTGACAGCAACACCAGATACATATTTTCAGAAAACCCTGAAATTCTTCCATTCCTCAAAGAAACAGAAATCTGTGTGGTAATGAAGCAGGTGGAAACATCTCACCTCTCCACACTTCCCTAAAGCAACACCCGGCTCAGACTCCATCATCATCCCTGACCAGAACAAGTAAGTACCTTCATGTCTGTGTCATGGGGAAGACCAATACGTCAGACAAAGGCTATCCCTGAAGTGAGGATTCTAAAAATCCCACTAGTTATTGTAAACGGTATACTTTAGTTACTATTAGGTAGACATCAAAATTAAATGGCATGAGAAAATGGAGACAGAAGTTGTATGGAGTTCAAGTTGGTCCTCCAAAAATGGCAGGGTCACAATTTTTGTACCAAACTCAAGGAATGCTCTACCTCTTGGTGAAAGAAATCGCACAGGCCTGAAGAGGAACTTCTATGCCCTGTATCAACTTGATTTGTTCTATGAACTGCCCTTCCCACTGCCCTGAGATGGAGAAAAGTGTGATCCTTCAACACTGTGGTCTGGAAAGCAGAAAACACTTCCTCCTCATCCTGCCTGGCTCTGGTTGTCTGCGTGCCATCATCTAATTAGCTTCATCTCAACACCCTTCAGTTACTAAACTGGGATTGGCAAGACCCTCAGCGATGTGCTGTCTCTAAGGGTATTGAGTTTCTAGGGCTGGAAGGAGTATTTTTAAATTCAAAAGGCTATACATCCAGGTTATAATGAGAGTTGAAAATCCTGATGGTACTAAATATGTTCCAAGGAATTTTTGCCACAGTAGGTGTGATTTCACTACTCTAATCAGATTGTAGTGTTAAATGATGCTTTGGATGGCAACTAGTTATCATTTCTGATAGGGCATTTTAATAATAGCTAATATTCAGATAGTCATTTCTGTACACAAAGCACTTTTAGAGCTATCTGATCCTTGAAGTCACATATAAGAGGGCAAGAACAGACTTTACGGTAAATCACATCTGTGGTATTTGCCAGCTGGGGACCTCTACCTGAGAATAAGGCATCACGGGGAAAATTAGAGCCAATAAATCAAGAGATTGATATCATTTGTTTACCCAAATCCAGCTGTACCTGAAGGTGTACTTATTTTGTTACTCTTTAAATTAGATGAGATTAAAAAGTCCCTTTCTGCTTAATCCAAAGTAAATCATATTTCTGTGCATTGCAACCCAAAGTATCGTGACCAATTCATTATTATTTTTATCTAAAATATAAAGAGGAAACTGGAGGTCAGAAAGGTGTAATAATTTAAACACCACCATGAAAACAGAGGACGAGACAAGACTTGAATATACTGACTTGTGTTCTTTTCACACTACCCACCTGAACTAATAATATCTGATAGTTCTTCCATCCTCTTGCTGTTGTAACAAATTAACACAGAAAGAATTACTTGAAACAACACTGTTATCTTACAGTTCAGGAGGTCAGGATTCTGAACTGTGTCAGCTGGGTTGCATTTTTTTCTGGAGTTTCTAGGGAACATTTCCTTGTCTTTTCTAGTGTCTAGAGGCTGCCTGTATCCCTTGGCTCATGGCCCCAGCATCTTAAATCTCTCCTCTGACCTCTGCTTCTTGCACTTCCTTCTCTGACTCTGGTCTTCCTCCTCCCCTTTCCCTTATAATGACCCTTGTATACATTGGACCCACGTGGATAATCTAGGATAATCTCCCCATCTCAAGATCCTTAATTTAATGACATCTGCTAAGTTCCTTTTGCCATATAGGTAAAATATTCACCTGTTCTGAAGATTAGGATATGAACATCTTTGGGGAGGACATTGGTCTTTCTACCATGCCATTCAATTTTTTTAAAGTGCCTATTCTACTTATCCCAGTGAAGGGACCTATAGTTTCATTAATTAAAAAAAAAAAAATCCATGTGATTAAAGAAAGTTTGTTGTGATACTGGGAAGGTCCTGCATACTCATAAGCTGCTGGTTTGGGGTCATGACTCTGAGGAGAGGGTGGAGTTGGGGGGATGTCTAGAGGTATTGGTTCTGTTTTGCTGGGATTTCCTAGATCAGAATGAAGGAGAGAAGAGACTCCTTTTTCTTCCTGTCTCCCTCCCATCTTGGAGGGGCCCCTGATAGTGCCCTTGCATTTCTTCATCCCCATACAATAAAGCTGAATTTTTTTTTAACATCTTTATTGAGGTATAATTGCTTTATAATGGTGTGTTAGTTTCTGCTTTAAAACAAAGTGCATCAGTTATACATATACATATGTTCCCATATCTCTTCCCTCTTGCATCTCCCTCCCTCCCACCCTCCCTATCCCACCCCTCTAGGCGGTCACAAAGCACCGAGCTGATCTCCCTGTGCTATGCAGCTGCTTCCCACTAGCTATCTATTTTACATTTGGTAGTGTATATATGTCCATGACACTCTCTCACCCTGTCACATCTCACCCCTCCCCCTCCCCATATCCTCAAGTCCATTCTCTAGTAGGTCTGTGTCTTTATTCCCATCTTGCCACTAGGTTCCTCATGTCCTTTTTTTTTTTTTCTCCTTAGATTCCATATATATGTGTTAGCATACTGTATTTGTTTTTCTCTTTCTGACTTACTTCACTCTGTATGACAGACTCTAACTCCATCCACCTCATTACAAATACCTCCATTTCATTTCTTTTTATGGCTGAGTAATATTCCATTGTATATATGTGCCACATCTTCTTTATCCATTCATCCGATGATGGACACTTAGGTTGCTTCCATGTCCTGGCTATTGTAAATAGAGCTGCAGTGAACATTTTGGTACATGACTCTTTTTGAATTATGGTTTTCTCAGGGTATATGCCCAGTAGTGGGATTGCTGGGTCGTATGGTAGTTCTATTTGTAGTTTTTTAAGGAACCTCCATACTGTTCTCCATAGTGGCTGTATCAATTTACATTCCCACCAACAGTGCAAGAGTGTTCCCTTTTCTCCACACCCTCTCCAGCATTTATTGTTCCTAGATTTTTTGATGATGGCCATTCTGACCGGTGTGAGATGATACCTCATTGTAGTTTTGATTTGCATTTCTCTAATGATTAAGGATGTTAAGCATTCTTTCATGTGTCTGTTGGCCATCTGTATATCTTCTTTGGAGAAATGTCTATTTAGGTCTTCTGCCCATTTTTGGATTGGGTTGTTTGTTTTTTTGTTATTGAGCTGCATGAGCTGCTTGTAAATCTTGGAGATTAATCCTTTGTCAGTTGCTTCATTTGCAAATTTTTTCTTCCATTCTGAGGGTTGTCTTTTGGTCTTGTTTATGGTTTCCTTTGCTGTGCAAAAGCTTTTAAGTTTCATTAGGTCCCATTTGTTTATTTGTGTTTTTATTTCCATTTCTCTAGGAGCTGGGTCAAAAAGGATCTTGCTGCGATTTATGTCATAGAGTGTTCTGCCTATGTTTTCCTCTAAGAGTTTGATAGTGTCTGGCTTAACATTTAGGTCTTTAATCCATTTTGAGTTTATTTTTGTGTATGGTGTCAAGGAGTGTTCTAGTTTCATACTTTTACATGTACCTGTCCAATTTTCCCAGCACCACTTATTGAAGAGACTGTCTTTTCTCCACTGTATATGCTTGCCTCCTTTATCAAAGATAAGGTGACCATATGTGTGTGGGTTTATGTCTGGGCTTTCTATCCTGTTCCATTGATCTATATTTCTGTTTTTGTGCCAGTACCAAACTGTCTTGATTACTGTAGCTTTGTAATATAGTCTGAAGTCAAGGAGCCTGATTCCTCCAGCTCCATTTTTCGTTCTCAAGATTTCTTTGGCTATTCGGGGTCTTTTGTGTCTCCATACAACTTGTGAAATTTTTTGTTCTAGTTCTGTGAAAAATGCCTGTGGTAGTTTGATGGGGATTGCATTGAATCTGTAGATTGCTTTGGGTAGTAGAGTCATTTTCACAGTGTTGATTCTTCCAATCCAAGAACATGGTATATCTCTCCATCTATTTGTATCATCTTTAATTTCTTTCATCAGTGTCCTTTAATTTTCTGCATACAGGTCTTTTGTCTCCTTAAGTAGGTTTATTCCTAGATATTTTATTCTTTTTGTTGCAATGGTAAATGGGAGTGTTTTCTTAATTTCACTTTCAGATTTTTCATCATTAGTATATAGGAATGCAAGAGATTTCTGTGCATTAATTTTGTATCCTGCTACTTTACCAAATTCATTGATTAGCTCTAGGAGTTTTCTAGTGGCAGTTTTAGGATTCTCTATGTATAGTATCATGTCATCTGCAAACAGTGACAGCTTTACTTCTTCTTTTCCAATTTGGATTCCTTTTATTTCTTTTTCTTCTCTGATTGCTGTGGCTAACACTTCCAAAACTATGTTGAATAACAGTGGTGAGAGTGGGCAACCTTGTCTTGTTCCTGATCTTAGTGGAAATGGTTTCAGTTGTTCACCATTGAGGACAATGTTGGCTGTGGGTTTGTCATATATGGCCTTTATTATGTTGAGGAAAGTTCCCTCTATGCCTACTTTCTGCAGGGCTTTTATCATAAATGGGTGTTGAATTTTGTCGAAAGCTTTCTCTGCATCTATTGAGATGATCATATGGTTTTTCTCCTTCAGTTTGTTAATATGATGTATCACGTTGATTGATTTGCGTATATTGAAGAATCCTTGCATTCCTGGAATAAACCCCACTTGATCATGGTGTATAATCCTTTTAATATGCTGTTGGATTCTGTTTGCTAGTATTTTGTTGAGGATTTTTGCATCTATGTTCATCAGTGATATTGGCCTGTAGTTTTCTTTCTTTGTGACATCTTTGTCTGGTTTTGGTATCAGGGTGATGGTGGCCTCATAGAATGAGTTGGGAAGTGTTCCTCCCTCTGCAATATTTTGGAAGAGTTTGAGAAGGATAGGTGTTAGCTCTTCTCTAAATGTTTGATAGAATTCGCCTGTGAAGCCATCTGGTCCTGGGCTTTTGTTTGTTGGAAGATTTTTAATCACAGTTTCAATTTCAGTGCTTGTGATTGGTCTGTTCGTATTTTCTATTTCTTCCTGGTTCAGTCTCGGTAGGTTGTGCATTTCTAAGAATCTGTCCATTTCTTCCAAGTTGTCCATTTTATTGGCATAGAGTTGCTTGTAGTAATCTCTCATGATTGTTTGTATTTCTGCAGTGTCAGTGGTTACTTCTCCTTTTTCATTTCTAATTCTATTGATTTGAGTCTTCTCCCTTTTTCTCTTGATGAGTCTGGCTAATGGTTTGTCAATTTTGTTTATCTTCTCGAAGAACCAGCTTTTAGTTTCATTGATTTTTGCTATTGTTTCCTTCATTTCTTTTTCATTTATTTCTGATCTGATCTTTATGATTTCTTTCCTTCTGCTAGCTTTGGGGTTTTTTTGCTCTTCTTTCTCTAATTGCTTTAGGTGCAAGGTTAGGTTGTTTATTCGAGATGTTTCCTGTTTCTTGATGTAGGCTTGTATTGCTATAAACTTCCCTCTTAGCACTGCTTTTGCTGCATCCCATAGGTTTTGGGTCGTTGTGTCTCCATTGTCATTTGTTTCTAGGTATTTTTTGATTTCCCCTTTGATTTCTTCAGTGATCACTTCGTTATTAAGTAGTGTATTGTGTAGCCTCCATGTGTTTGTATTTTTTACAGATCTTTACCTGTAATTGATATCTAGTCTCATAGCGTTGTGGTCGGAAAAGATACTTGATACAATTTCAATTTTCTTAAATTTACCAAGGCTTGATTTGTGACCCAAGATATGATCTATCCTGGAGAATGTTCCATGAGCACTTGAGAAAAATGTGTATTCTGTTGTTTTTGGGTGGAATGTCCTATAAATATCAATTAAGTCCATCTTGTTTAATGTATCATTTAAAGCTTGTGTTTCCTCATTTATTTTCATTTTGGATGATCTGTCCATTGGTCAAAGTGGGGTGTTAAAGTCCCCTACTATGATTGTGTTACTGTCGATTTCCCCTTTTATGGCTGTTAGTATTTGCCTTATGTATTGAGGTGCTCCTATGTTGGGTGCATAAATATTTACAATTGTTATACCTTCCTCTTGGATCGATCCCTTGATCATTATATAGTGTCCTTCTTTGTCTCTTGTAATAGTCTTTATTTTAAAGTCTACTTTGTCTGATATGAGAATTGCTACTCCAGCTTTCTTTTGATTTCCATTTGCATGGAATATCTTTTTCCATCCCCTCACTTTCAGTCTGTATGTGTCCCTAGGTCTGAAGTGGGTCTCTTGTAGACAGCATATATATGGGTCTTGTTTTTGTATCCATTCGGCCAGTCTGTGTCTTTTGGTGGGAGCATTTAATGCATTTACATTTAAGGTAATTATTGATATGTATGTTCCTATTCCCATTTTCTTAAATGTTTTGGGTTTGTTGTTGTAGGTGTTTTCCTTCTCTTGTGTTTCTTGCCTAGAGAAGTTCCTTTAGCATTTGTTGCAAAGCTGGTTTGGTGATGCTGAACTCTCTCAGCTTTTGCTTGTCTGTAAAGGTTTTAATTTCTCCATCAAATCTGAATGAGATCCCTGCTGGGTAGAGTAACCTTGGTTGTAGGTTTTTCTCCTTCATCACTTTAAGTATATCCTGCCACTCCCTTCTGGCTTGCAGAGTTTCTGCTGAAAGGTCAGCTGTTAACCTTATGGGGATTCCCTTGTGTGTTATGTGTTGTTTTTCCCTTGCTGCTTTTAATATGTTTTCTTTATATTTAATTTTTGATAGTTTGATTAATATGTGTCTTGGTGTGTTTCTCCTTGGATTTATCCTGTATGGGACTCTCTGTGCTTCCAGGACTTGATTAACTGTTTCCTTTCCCATATTAGGGAAATTTTCAACTATAATCTCTTCAAATATTTTCTCAGTCCCTTTCTTTTTCTCTTCTTCTTCTGGGACCCCTATAATTTGAATGTTGGTGCGTTTAATGTTGTCCCAGAGGTCTCTGAGACTGTCCTCAGTTCTTTTCATTCTTTTTTCTTTATTGTGCTCTGCAGTAGTTATTTCCACTATTTTATCTTCCAGGTCACTTATCCGTTCTTCTGCCTCAGTTATTCTGCTATTGATCCCGTCTAGAGTATTTTTAATTTCATTTAGTGTGTTTTTCATCGTTGCTTGGTTCCTCTTTAGTTCTTCTACATCCTTGTTAAATGTTTCTTGCATTTTGTCTATTCTATTTCCAAGATTTTGGATCATCTTTACTATCATTATTCTGAATTCTTTTTCAGGTAGATTGCCTATTTCCTCTTCATTTGTTAGGTCTGATGTGTTTTGACCCTGCTCCTTCATCTGCTGTGTGTTTTTTTGTCTTCTCATTTTGCTTATCTTACTGTGTTTGGGGTCTCCTTTTCACAGGCTGCAGGTTCGTAGTTCCCATTGTTTTCGGTATCTGTCCCCAGTGGCTAAGGTTGGTTCAGTGGGTTGTGTAGGCTTCCTGGTGGAGGGGACTAGTGCCTGTGTTCTGGTGGATGAGGTTCGATCTTGTCTTTCTGGTGGGCAGGTCCACTTCTGGTGGTGTGTTTTGGCGTGTCTGTGGCCTTATTATGATTTTAGGCAGCCTCTATGCTAATGGATGGGGCTATGTTCCTGTCTTCCTAGTTGTTTGGCATAGGGTGTCCAGCACTGTAGCTTGCTGGTCATTGAGTGAAGCTGGGTCTTGATGTTGAGATGGAGATCTCTGAGAGATTTTCGCCGTTTGGTATTACGTGGAGCTGGGAGGTCTCTTGTGGACCAGTGTCCTGAAGTTGGCTCTCCCACCTCAGAGGCACAGCCCTGATGCCTAGCTGGAGCACCAAGAGCCTTTTGGGAGGTCTGACGTCTTCTGCCAGCGTTAAGTAGGTGTTCTGTAGGAGCAGTTCCACGTGTAGATGTGTTTCTACTGTATCTGTGGGAAGGAAGGTGATCTCCGCGTCTTACTCTTCCGCCATCTTGCTCCTCCCCCCAAGCTGAATTTTTAAAGTGATTTCTTTGGATAGTTTCAATCAGCACGTAAAATTCACTAGGGCAGGAATCAGTTGGGTTTCTGCTTTTATGACTGAAAGTGTGTGCTGAATTTCTTAAGAGACACAAACTTGGCAGTGTCTAAGCCAGTATAATTCCACAGTGAAAGAAGGAAATGTATTAACCAACAGGAGTGGGAAAAAATGCTCATACCTCTCTGCATCCATAGGAAACTGATTACTTCATGTTGGAAATTCAGAGCCTGGGTCAATTGGTGGGCCTCTGCATGCCTCAGGTTCTGTACCATCAGGAGGTCAATGTGGTGATCATTGTTTAATATTTCTTGCCTAAGGAACATTTAAAAAACACAGTCCTAGTGCTAACAGGAGCTCAAATGCTTCCTCTACAGCTGTTGACCTTGAGCAAGATACTGCAATCGTGCATCTGCTTTCCTATCTGCAGAAAATGGCAACGCTCACTGCCAGTGCCCCTGGATCCCTCTGAAACTCTTACACTTAAATCACCAGTATTTTTGTTGCTCTCACAATAAATAGAATCATCTTAGAGTCCCAAAGTCCTGTGCTAGGTGTTACAACAACAAATATTAACAAATAATTGGTTTTCATAGTTAGTTTTCACCTGCCTAGGTGGATAATTTAAAACAAACAAGTCTCATGATTAGCTGGGGAAGCCGAGTACCACTGGTAGTGTGATGAGGACAGCAAAGCCCATCGTTCAGCAGCCCTGGAGGAATTAAAACCTATTGATGAGGGCTTATAGGTAATTATGGCAAGTTGAGGTCAGATCTGAGACTCCCCCCACCCAAAATTATCTAATGAAATGAATAAAAATAAAAATAAATTTTTAAGAAAGAAAGGAAGGCAAAAATTCAACCATGGTCACCGCCCCATATTGTAAACATCAAAAAGTTTGGCAAGGAAAGAAAAAGATTCTGAAATGATTCAGCCTTGTTCGTAAAACTCCACTGGAAGCGGTGTTAAGGGCCAGACAAACCTCGACAGTATCATTGATGTCCCAGGATTGGAAGCGAAGGTGAGATGAGGTGACGTCCATCATTCTCTCTATTATGATATGAGGAATGGCAAAGGAAGTAGCAATGTCTACTGGATAAAAGTGGGATAAAATTAGAAAACAAATAACCACAGAGGACTCTGACGTAAGTACAGACTCTGGAATTCCATGTTCAGTTGGTCGAATCATCTGAATCTTCAGATAACTATCAACTATGGAAATGAGACCTTTTACTTCACCTCCATTATTGTTGGGTAGAAAACTAGTTAACTTTTCATTAAAGCAGACTAGTTCTAGCTGATCTTCTCTTTTTACTCCTGTATCTTCAGAATATGACCGATGAACTGAAACCCAACCTAACACCCAACCTTCCAGCTATAGATTAGAGGAGAAGATAAACATGTCTTGATAAGGAATAAAGGAGGGCCAAGAAAATCCAAGCACACTGCATAAAAACAAATAAAATACCTGGAGAGCAGAGTCTGCATTAAATTGGAAAGATGAAAAGTGACCTAATAGCAACCTTACAAGTATTTAGCAGAAATATGGAAGAAAGGGAGAAAAAACAGAAGAGAAGAAGGAATAAATGGATAAAGAAATTATTCTAGAAGGAAAAAGAAATCCAAAGAACAGAAGTAAATTTTCCATGAAGGTTTTCTGGTTTAGAATAATAAGAACATGAATTCAATAAAGACTTAGATGACAAAACAACGGAATGAAATAAAAATGAAGGTTGCAGAATTGAGGCAATTCATTGAGAAGAAAAATGATTCTACTATAGATACAATAAATTAATCAAACATAACAGGAAACACAATAGACATAATCAACAATAGAATTACTGACGTAAGAAAAGTATTGAGATAATCACATAAAAAATGACAGAATGAGTAAACCAATTCTAGAAAGAAAATATTGTGTAAAAGTGGAGAAACTAACTCAACACAAGGAAAATTGCTACCCCTGAATGTTCTCAGTAAGGTTAGGAACATAATAAATGAAAAAGTGAGGCATTCAAAGAACTGCCTTGAAAAGTGAGGAGAACTTGATTTGTAAATTGGGAAAAAGCAATTTGTTTTAGAAGAAAAACCAGATTCAGAGTGATTGACACTCAGACTCACCTAAGCTTTGAAAATTCATTGAAAAAAATAAATTCTTCAGGCATTCAGACAGCAAGGAGGGAGATGTTATTCTGGCTGTAAACTTTTCAACATCAACATTCAAAGCTAGAATACAGGAGCAAAGTCTGAGAGGAAAAAAATGCAAGCCATGAATACAATACCCAATCACATTGTCATTGTACAGTAAAGGTCATATGAATACATTCTTAAACATGCAAGAACTATAGCCACACAGTACTCATGAATTCTTTATGGAATAAAAGTACTTTCCAATCACTAAGAAAAAAATTTTAATGAACTTGGAAATACAGAAGATGAAGGAAAAAGACTGTTGGTAAATATTAAATTCACAGAAAAATGGAACTAAGAAACAGTGGGAATTATGGTCCAGGAATGGAATACATATGTAATTCTCACTGCGAGAACTCACGAATCTGTGTACGCATATGCCCATAACAAAAATTAAGTGTTGAGAACAGGAATTAGGAGGAATTATAAGAGCCTAATCTCATCATCATTCATAACAAGGAATCTAAAAGAGAAGCATGAATTGTAAAAATACAATAATGACACCAAAATTTTAATTGTTTTTATAATCTAAATTTTTTATAAAGTTTAAGAAATATTTTAGGAAATAATATATGTTGAGTTTAAGCAATATCGATTCTAAGTTTTAAATGAGTTTATTGCATTTACGGTTTTTTTCTGCTACATTAAGTATAGTATAATTGCATCATTTAATTTATGGATGACTATAAAACTTCACATCTTTGTAAAATCCCATTCCATTAGACCAATGCCTTGGGGCATAAGAGAGACAGTTATTCAATCAGACTCCAATGCAAAATGCCAAATTGGGAAGACAGGTGGCCATTCTTCTGTGATTTTTCAAAAAACAATATACTTGTGGCTCTGATTAAGTAAAATTTAGATTTACTTCAACAAATATTTAGTGAGTATCCACTCTGAGTAGCTATTATAGTTCTCTGCTAGGTGCTGTCATATATATTATTTGGTTTAATAATCAAAACAATAAACCAACTTATAAACTCGTAGAGACCATATTAAACAGGCAGAAATGACCCTTGCAAGCAAGTAGGAGCGCTTCATAATTTTTCACCCTTTCTTTTACATCTATTGAATGGCTTAAATGACTAAGTATACACAATAGGTTTTCCTTTTTGTTTCTTTCCTTTAGTCTAGCTTAAAGGATCTCAAGTATAATGTTCCTAGGAAGTAGCAAACAGCATGTAGACACGAAAAGTATACTGTATAGGTGATTTAAAAATCTATAGGAAAAATAGTAACCTTATGCACTAGTTTTAGAATCAACTGCAAGGTAAAATATCGCACCACTAAAAATTCAAATTATTTAATTAAAACAAATTTATATACTATGAATCCATTTACATAGATTGGAATCTATTCACCTCATTTTCAATCTGTCAAGCTAGTGATTCATCCAAATGATTGGAGAGATGTGTGTAATAATGTTTACCTAAAGCTAAAGTTGTTATTTTTGAGTGATGTTTAAAAATTCACTCTCTTTTTCATACTTTGATATTTGTTGGAGTGCTCTATCGTGATCAAGCATTGTTATGGACTGAACTGTGTTCTCCCAAAATTTATATGTTGAAGCCCTAACCCCCAATGTGGCTGTATTTGAAGATAGAGACTTTAAAGAAGTAATTAGGGATAAATGAGGTCATAAGAATGGGCCTTAATCCTATGAGAACAGGAAGAGACACCAGTGATGTGTGTGCACAGGGCAAAGACCACATGAAGACACAGAAAGAAGGCAGCCGTCTCCAAGGAGGGGCCTCAGGAGAAACCAACCCTGCCGGCACCTTGATCAAGGACTTCCAGACTCCAGAATTGTGCTAAAATAAATTCCTGTTGTTTAAGCCACCCAGGCTGTGGTGTTTTGTTATGGCGGTCCTAATGGACTAATACATGTATTATGTTTACAAAAGCTCATTTTCTCTCTCTTTCTCTCAGAATTGATAAAAATGCCTGAAGCCCTTTAAAAATGCTCTATAAATGTACAGACATAACCATGAGAAAGCCCTAAAAGGTCTGAAAGGGACTTGACTTTATCCACACTTAGGAAGACTGCACAATTCATCTCGAAGTTTCAAAAGAACAGGCTCTCTCCCAAGTTCCAGCCACGTCAGAGAATCACCAGAAGAGCTTCTCCTTCTACAGGAGGGCAGCACCTGGCTTTTGTCCTCTCAGGACCCATAGTGTGCAGTGATCTGTTTCTTACTTTTCAAACTTAAAAATGTTTTGGGCTGTGTGAAGGTGGTGGTCCAGCTTTGTATGGAACTGGCTTTCCCCCAGACCTTGAGAAAACAACCCCCAGGCCAGGCTGCTTCTCCAGTTAGCTGTTCTATCATGGGGGTGACACCAGTGAACAGAATTTGACTCTTCCATGAATCCCATCTTTTACAAAATGCGTTTCTACTGCATTTGCTCCGCAAATACATGGTTTTAAAGTCAAATGCATTTCTGGAATTCCCTAGCGGTCCAGTGGTTAGGACTTTCACTGCCAAGGGCGCCGGTTCAATCCCTGGTCGGGGAACTAACATCTCGCAAGACATGGCGGCACAGCCAAAAATAAAATAAATAAAGTCAAATGCATTTGAAGAATATTGCCTATTGGCTGTTTTCAAATGGATTCCTCAGCATCCTTGGACATAATCTCAGTGCTCTGGGAGTTCTCTATAAGACTTTTTAAAGTTTCTGTTTCTGTATTTTTAGTTTAATAATCATCAAAAAATTCACATTTCCTGGATCGTGTATATGACCTCCTTATAATGAAACTTTGTCACAGTATTCCAGTGTCGAAGTTTCCATTTGTGTTTATTAATTCAGGCCTCTGCTAAAATTACATGATACTCTGGAATCAAAACAAATTATGTTTCAGCAGCATTTCCAAAACAGAAAAATGATCAGAGAATTGAGGCATGATGAGACACAGGGTAGACGTGCTAACCTCAGAAGTAGATGATCCTAACCTCAGAAGAACTGGCTTTGCAGCAATGTGTCCAGTACTCACCCTGAGAGGAGATTTGGTTGGCTTCTCATTTTAGTGTACCACCCTTGAACAGTTTATTAGCTGTATAAATACGGTTTGGTTCATATTAAATATGCTGCATAGTAATGATATTAAATACGCAATGAAAAATTTTCCATTCCTGATTCCAGCAATAATTAGATTGGATACCCAGAATAGAAATAAGTAATTAAGGCCTTGCATTTTGAGAATAACCTTGTCAGTTTTCCCCTATAATATCATTGATCTTTTTAAGACATCTGCTATTTTTGCTGCTCACACATGCCCTCATTTGCTCTTGCACTCTTCTTTTATTTATTTTTTTCTTGTCTGGGCATTATAAACTTTGAAAAAGAACTGCAGAAATATGACTTGCAGCCATCTTTGAAACCTAAGTCCTTTGTGCTTCAGAAGAGAAAAGGTGAATTTTTGGAGAGGACACTCTTTGGTTATTGCTTCATGCTTCTGCTTCTGGCCGTTGCTCAATTCATTCATGCTGTGAAACTCAGATGCTGATGTAATGAAATTATAGGCAGGGACACCACTGGTGCCCTTCCAGGGTTGGCTTGATTCCTCTTCAACATCTCTTTCCATTGGTAATTTCTTTTTAATCAGAATCTAGGGAAAATACAATGAATATCTTCTGCTGGGACCAAAGGTTCTGCCTCATTCCTTTAAATTCCAAGATTCTTACTTGGATCAACCCAACGTGTTTTACCCACCTTTGTTGTTGTTCTGAAGGTGTCCTAAGATCTCTTTTCTCAAAACAGCTTCTCATCTTTGTGAAAGGCCTGATTTCTTTCCCTGAAAATACAGATTTTTTTCATTTATTTAGGCCAAGTGTTGGCAAACTCTTTCTCTAAATAGGCAGATAGTAAATATTTTCAAGTCTGTGGGCCATAGGGGCTCAGTCACAGCTGTTTAACTCCGATGTAGCATAAAATCAGATAATCTGTAAATATTATAGACATAGATACATATAAATAATATAGACATTGAGACTATGTAAGTGAATAGGCCTGGCTGTGTTCCAAAAAAACTTTGTTTACAAAAATGGGTAGAGGGAGATTTGGCCCAAGGGTCATAGTTTTCAATCCCTGTTCTGAACTTAAGAAAGTAATGAAGAAAATGTTGGTAATGCAGACGATACTTAAAAGTGTGCTGTGTCTATAGCTGCTACATTATCAATAACACAGAAACTGAGTAAATATTTTTCTAATATTTGAAAATTATTATCCAGTTTGACAACGAAGTCACATTATTGATGAGTAAATAAGGTTCTATCACTTTTATTGTTTTGCTACCATCTCAGTGGTTAACAGAAATGAAAATATCAGCTTGCATTCATGTCAGAGCTACTCGTTTGTCAGTTACAACTGTAGTCTGGTTATGAATACGGGAGTTTGGTAAAAATCAAAGGAAGCAATCAGTGGGAATCAATTGGCTGTGTAGAATTTACAATAAAGAGAACTATATATTTATTATTTGACAATTGTGTGCTACTCTTCCTTTTTATTACTAATTTTATTGTAAATATATGTATATATAGATTAGATATAGTTATGTATATATTCTCTTTTTTTTCTGAGGAGCCATATTAGTGACATGAGATCTACCTGTTCTAGAAATCTGTAGGAGTCCAATGGTTGACCTCATGTGAATTTTATGCTCAAGATTTTGGTCTATGGGCTGGCAAAATCTTGGTAAAAATCATGTCTTATAGAGTGCTCCGGGGCGGGCAGTATTACAAGGCCATTAAACTCATGGTTCTAATCTGAGTTCAAATCCTATCTCTACCTCATAGCTGTGTAATCTAGCAACATTCATTTTACCTATTTTTGCCTACATTTCCCCATATATCAAATACAGAATAATGACAATATCTAACTCACGTATTTTTGGAAGGATTACATGAGAAAATTTATAAGAAGGATTTGGCACAGTGCCTGATAAATAAAGGCAGCCCAACAATATTAGCTATGAATTTATAACAACTATACTTATCTAAATGTTTCAGAGAGTTCTAGTTGTCTCCCAATATCCATTCCTTATTTCTTCATTAGTAATAAATTTCCCTATATTTAGCTGGGCATCTGACTTCCAGGAATAACGACTATGTTTTCCAGCCTCTCCTGTGTGTAGGTATGGCGACATACCAGCAGAATTGAGGTATGCAACTTTGAGGAAGAGTCATTATGGGATAAGGATGCTCCCCTTTTCACCTCTTCTTCCTTTCTGTTGACTTTAATGTGACTGTGATGGCTGGAGCTCAAGCAGCCACCTTGGTCCAGAAAGTTCTAGCAACATTTTGAGGATGGTAATACAATCGAGTAGAAGGAGTCTAGGTCCCTGATGATCAAGAGGCTGTCGTACAAGTCCCGAACTACTTACCTCTCATCTTCTTTTGCCTTTCTGTGTTTTCTGTCACTCACAGCTGAACTTAATCCTAACTGATAGACTGGGCATGTTACATATTTCATAAACCAAACTCACCCTGTGAACTTTGACCATGATGGTTCTTCAAATGTTCATACTTGATTTCATCTCCAAATGGGGCTTTATGTCTCTGTTCTCAAGTTTCTGACTTGCTTTCTCATGACTTTGCTCTGATCATTATGCAGATTAGGGTGATCAACTGTCCCAGTTTGCACAGGACTAAAGGATTTCCTGGAACATGGGATATTCAGTGCTAAAACCAAGAAAAATCTGGGCAAACCAGGATGATTGGGTCATGCTTGCTCATACTGAGTAGACTAGCAAAACCTCCTTTCTTCCTCTGTACTTTCACAAGTCTGGGATCTAGATTGTTCTCACTAATAGTGCTAGCCAACCTAAAATAACTAAGAATATCTTCTTCTAGAGTAGGCTGGCAAAGTTTTTCTGTCAAGGGTTAGATAGTAAATATTTTAGGCTTACGGACCATATGGTCTCTAAAGCAACTACTCGCCTCTGCATTTAGAAATATCCATCTTTCTAAAGTATAGCTGGAATTAGGTCACTATTCTATCAAAAAAAAAATCTTTGATGAATCACCCACTATCTATAAAATAAAGCATGTGGCTCTCAGATAGATCATACCTATCTTGCCACATAATCTCCCTCATCACTCTCACGGTCTCACACTGTACCAAGTCGAACTTCCTGCATTTCTCAAACATACTGTGGGTTTCCATACCTCTGTGCACAGGGAGGTGAGCCTGTGCTGTGAGGAGGCAAGACTCAGAACAATGGTTCCACTACTTAGAAATGGCCGGAGTTTGGGAAGTTTGCTTCACCGCTCTAGTGTCAGTTTCCTAACCTATAAACTGGTGATGATATCTCACAGGGTGGTGGTAAGGATGAAATGCTGTCACTGATTGATTCATACATTCAGTCATACAGTTACTTATTAGTTAATTCAACAAATAAGGGATGGGCATCCCCTGTGTGACACAGTGCAAAGTTCAGGGCTACAAGGTCCAATTTACCAAGGTCCCTGGGGCCAGGTTCAAGATATGTATTGTTTTCATGAAAATAGTTTAGCATAGAAAGAATGATATTCTCTGAATGTTGGTTGGATAAAACTACAACCCAGGTACAGACTGCATAGTACTCAAGAATGCTTACCCCAGGGTTGTTCAGCTAGCAGGCTAATCTGAGAGCCTATCAGCAGAAGCCATTAGTTCACATGTTTCTGCTATCTTTACCTCAACCAACACCAAAGGTTTTAAAATTTGCGTGTAACTATGGCAAGTTAGTTTTTATTTGTGAAACTGGTATCTTGATGCCATGAGAAATGCTGGGAATAGGTTTGCATTGGTGAAATAAAAGGTATTCGGGATCAGTGGGTTGGCTGTTGAGAGCTGGTCCCTCCCCATCCTTATGTGAACAGGATATAGGAATACAGTGAGGTGTGTAGCCTTTACAGGAGGGATGATGCCATGAGTTAACCTCTAAATGGTTCTGTGAAATTGGAGGATTCAAGTTGCCAGACATCCTTGAAAAGGATAACACCCCCTTGTGTGAGACACGTTGGCAGAGCTGCCTCATTTGAATCTTACCACATCTTCTTTATCCATTCATCTGTTGATGGACAAAAAGTAAAAATTCTTTTTAAAAAAATTTTATTTTATGTTGGAGCATAGTTGACTAACAATGTTGTGGTTGTTTCAGGTGCACAGCAAAGTGATTCAGTTATACGTATACATGTGTCTATTCTTTTTCAAATTCTTTTCCCATGTAGGTTATTACAGAATACTAAGCAGCGTTCCCTGTGCTATACAGTAGGTCCTTGTTGGTTATCTATTTTAAATATAGCAGTGCTTAATGATACCAAGTTAACTACTTTAAAAGTGAAGAGAAATGGGGCAGCGCTGCGTGTTTATTCTGTGGTTTTGTGCACCTGAGAAGCAAGAACCTGGGTTCATGAAACATGACTTAGGGTAGTCCCTGCTTAAATACCCTGGTTCTCATGGTATCATCTTTTAAAGTCAGCTGAGGCATCTGTTTAAAATTAAAGTTTCAGGCAGGGCCCCACCTTTGACATTCTAATTCAGGATGTCTGAAGGGGGCCCCTTAATTTGTACTTACAATACACAATTTAGGTGATTCTGGTATGAGTTTATGTTTTTACATGTGTCTTTCTGCAAAGGGAGACTCCCAGTCAATTAACACACAAATTATCAGGCATAGATTGAATGATTTTTTTGTACGTGTTGGGCTCTTTGAGAAATAGACCCCAAGGTGTAATTTTGCACTGAGCTTTAAGTAATTTTGCACAGACTCAAGTCTTCTCGGAAACACATGGGTCTTAAAACTTTGATGAAATCAAACATGTACTCTGAGCTCAGGTAGATTACAAATGTTATGGCTCAAATTTCTCTAAAATTTCTAAATAATTGTCCATTTAAGTCACTTTCTTCTCACTTTTTATGATGAAAAAATGACTCCAAGAAGTTGTGACATTTACCCAGTGTAACACTGTGTGTCAGGGTGAGAGTACAGATAGGTCAGAGAACTAATTATACTCTTTCCAGGAATCCCCTCACTGCCCTCTCACCAAAGGACTGTCATCTATACAATTTCAATGACTCACTGCCCTAGAAGCTGCCCCTCTGTGGCCAGTCAAGCTCCTTTATCCCTGCACTTTATCCAACCTTGGTTCTGACACCATAAATCCCATAGGATCTTACTGGGACTGTGGCAGCTTTTCTATTTAAAATCACCCTGAGACCACCGGCTCATTTCAGCATTTGAAGAACTCTCATCCCTCTGTACACATCTGAAACTGCCAGTGAACTGAATTTGTGCCTTCTCCTGCTTATTACAAATCTCCTAAACCACTCGGCAGGCAAAGCCACTGCAAGAAATCAAGGGGAGGCTTTTGTTCCATTTATAGAACAATATGGGCTTCCTCTAGAGCCAAAGTCACACCTGGGTACTTGCTTGATGAAAATGGCTTATAACCAAAGAGTCAGTGGTGCCTAAAAGTGCATCGTGATTTCACATGTTTTCTCCATTATGTTGAACAGTAAGTAGAGAGAGACATAATTAGCCTTATAAGATGATTAAAAAGTCAAGGCCTAGAGAGATCAAGAGATTTGCAAAGCTCACACAGTAAGTGCCAGGGAAATGATTAGGGTATATTATTCTACCTCCTCATCCGCTGTTCTTTGCATTATTTGTGATCCTTCTCCTTCCACCTATTTTCAGAAGATATTTGCGAATCTTGCAACAAAAAGCATGAAGAGAATAAGGTGGATACATATAACGATGTAAAAAAAGCTGTAGTCCTGCAGAGAGAGGATAAACACGGAAGGAACCTGGAATAGCATGGTTGTCTCCACCGAGCAATACCGTTGGCATCAAGCTTCCTGGTTACCAATGTGAAAAGACATCAAGGTGAATCACAAATTTCTGATGGTCTGATGAAATCAACTATACTTTTTTTCTTTTTTTCCAGAAAACAGAGTATGAATGTCCGGTCTAAATTCTAAGAATTTATAGTGAGGATCCTCATAATTGAAACACTAAATTAAAAAACAAATCTTCAACATAAATAATGCAGAAAAAGTAAAAATGATCTTCATATGACCGCTGCTTCTTACCACCCTTAAAGAAGCAAGGGGCATGCATTCAATTGTAGCTCAGTTAATAGCCTCCTGTAAGGTTGGATTATTGTTCCAACACTTCATTTCTGCATTTTCCAGATAGTTCTTCCCACTTGAGGTGTTTTCTTCCCGACCCCTTGAATCTGGGCTGTCACGTGACTTCCTTTTCCCAAAGGCATTTTAGCAGATGGAACACAGGCAAATACTTGGAATGTCCTTCTGTGTTTGGACTTGCTCTGTTGCGCCTCCGTTATCAGCACGAGAAGAATGTGGCCCAGCCATCCTGCAGGCTCCAGGGAGATGAGAAGCTTGTAGGTCAGACCCAGACCTATAGGCCTCCAGAAAGCAGAGCTCTGCCAGAGCTGTGTCCAGCCAGGTCAACTGTCCACCCCCACAGACAACCCACAGAGCCTTGACCATGAATAGTATTTTTAAGCCACTGAGTTTTAGAGTGGTTTGCTGTATAGCACTTTAAGATGGACATTTATTGAGATATAATTTCCATGCAATGCCAGTCAACCTTTCTAGGTCTGGCATTCTGTGAATTCTGAAAAACGCACACAGGCATGAAACCGTGACCACAGTCGAGACATAAGACATTTTCATCTCCCCCAAAGTTCCTTCATTCCTCTTGGCAGTCATCCCCCTCCAACCCTCCCTGCTCCTGTTAATCACTGGTCTGTTCTGTCTCTCTAGTTTTGCCATTTCCAAATTGTCATATAAACAGAGTCACAGAGTACATAGTAGTTTGTGTCTGTCCCTGCTTAGCACAGAGCATTTGAGATCCATCCATGGCGTTGTCTATATCAGTAATTTGTCCTCAGACCTCCAGGACCCATGGCATGAAACCTGAGGTGGGGCGGAGAGGCATCTTCTCTGTTCCAGTATTAATTTCTCCTTCACCATTCCAGGGAAAAAAGGTTTCAGAAATGTGTTCTTTTCAGCTAAAACTGTCATACAGGTAAGGTAGGTGGTGTTTCAGTAGCCTCTCTGCTGCATGTATTGTTTTAAATGAAAACTCTAAGTACCAACCACAGGATACCATTTAACATAGTGTCTGTTTTAATTATCATCAATTCTAAAGGAAATCAACCTAGGAAAAAATGAAATGGGATGTATGTGCTACCAATGCTTTTCTGGTTTAGTAATTGCAGAAGTCAGGTTACCAGTCCCGGGAATCACAGCTGTGCCGTGAAGCTACACATCCTTCCTGCTGAAAGTCTGTCCCAGACACGTGATCTTTTCTTTTTCATTCATGTGATAGACTCCGACAAGCCTTGCCACTTTTTAACACGGCATTAGTCTGACTTTAAGCAAACATTCTTTCTACCAACCCTGTTGACTCTCGAGTATCCTAAAGTTTCTCTCTCAGTACTGTTTAATGGAATGTTTCTGGTAGACATGTCTGTCCCAAGAAAGAAAAGACTTACAAGGAAATAAAAACTGTTCAAATATTTTAATCCTCTCCTGTGAATAGGAAGGAGACTAGTAGTTTTCCTGAGGGAAGGACTAGAAATGATGAGGGAACACTTTGCTAAGTCAGATTTGCTCAAATAACTGTCTTCATCAGTAGAGCTATTGCCCAACTCAGAAGAAATGGCTTCCCAGTGTTCAACAGGCAAAGTCTGAAACCATATTATCTGAATAAAATCTGGGAGGCAATTCTCAGCTCTGGGACTCTGTGTTTCTGTGATCTGCATGCTTGGGCTGTAGAAATAACCCTAGGTGTCTTTTTAAAATGACTCTTCAGGTGTCTTTTTAAAATGACTCTTTATCATCCCCATACCTCACGATATCTCTTTCTCTTTCTCTCTCTCTCTCTCTCTCTCTCTCTCTCCATATATATATATGGAGAGGGGAAGTGTAGAAGCACAGAGAATTGTATTTTCCGGTAAATGTTGGTCTTTATCCACTAAATTTTGGTTTGTTGTTGTTGTGACAGAAGCCCAATTTGAAGTGATTATTCCCTTCCTCCTGTCCCAGAAAAGGGAACATCTTGATTCATGTAAGCAAACTGCAGGAAGGCATGTGTATGGCTGGCTTAGAAACCAATGAACCTGGGACTGGACACAGCTTAGGACTCTCCATCTCTTGTCTCTGCTTCCCTCTGTGCTGGATTCATCTCTCTTATTGCTAATCAGCTTTGTCAACAGAGTAGGTCACAAGGCCTCTGGAAGCATCTAGATTTATAACTCAGAACCTTACCCTTAATAGAGAAACTGACCATCTTTCCTTTGTACCCATTAAAAAAATCCTCAGGAAGAATATGGACTGGATATGCATCCATTGCTGTGGCCTGAGGGGGAAGAAAGTTCCCATAATTGGCAACCCCAATGAACAACCTGGGAAGACAAATCAATTCATGTCCACTGCTGGCTTGAGTTTCTTTATATAAAAACTTATAGCACTTATTATATGGTAGGCACCGTCACAAATATTAATTCATTTAATGCTCATATCAATCCTAGGCCATCCTCTTATTATTTTTATTTTAGAGATGAGGAAACTGAGGCATAGATCGTTTAAGGAATTGCCCAGGGAGGAACTGGACAGAATAGAAATATGTTCACAGGGCATAGTCTCCTCCACACTCACAAATCTGAGATCACTGGACTCAGTGCTACTTTCTCAATCCTTTCCCCACCTCCCCCCTCTTTCCCTTCATGTATGTTTATACTTTTACTGTGTATTTCCCATATAATGTCTAGCCTGGCAGTCTGTTGGCCTGTTTTCCTGTCCTCCCCCAACTGACAGAGGAATACTATCTGTCTGGCTGAGATGTCAAGCACTGAAAAATATTGGCATTTCTTAAAGAATCAATTTGTTTTCTCTTCTCAAACGTATCACATGCAGTTAAGTGGCACTGACTTGTGCCCCCACTGGCCAAATCTCACAGAGATGGCCTGTCAGAGGCTAGAGAATCTTTTGAGGAATGGGTATCTTCTCTATGGAAATATCCCAATTACCATTTCTTGTGGGAAACACAGCATCACCCTCAGAGATCGCAGCCATCAGGAAGAGTAACGAGGCTGAAGGGACATCCATCTCCATTCCCAGTGGGGACACCACCATCTTCTCTAACTTGCTCATCTCGAGCGGTAGAAAACTCTAACGAAATAAATGAAAAAGGATGGCAGAAAATAATCCACGGTGACTTATGTATCTTTCTCCATCCATAAATAACTTTATACTTCACTTCTGGCAACAGAGCCGAGCCAGGAGGTAATGAGCCATTGTGAAAAACCCATCTGTTGCTCATAAGGGGAAAGGCCGGATTTATTGAGGAAGAATCTGGAGCCCAAGTCCTGTTATTGTTCATGGGAGTTGCACATCTAATTGGTCATGCTGAAAATATGCCCTATTATATTCTTTCACCAGCCAGATGGGTGTGCTCAGCTTCAATGCTGAGAAGAAAAATGTACCTAAAGAATCTGAGAGCTACAGTGGACACCATGGCCAGCAGGAAACAGACAGTTCTAATGAGGATAGATGGTGCTTGTCTGCGGGCCTGATTTAAAGATGTTTTCAAAAGAACCCATAAGGCCCAATACAGGTATTTCTAAATGGTGGTCACACAGTCCAGTCCCCCGGAGTGAATGTTGTGGAATGACTTCAACTCAGCCCCACCAGCCCCATCATGTGAAACACCTCTGCCTCTCATTCCTTTGTAACTTGGCCCATTGGTACTTAATCATTGCTTTGAGACTTCCTTACAATGGCACTGGGTGATGGCAATTGAAAGCCGTTCCTCCCAGGGTCCTCTTTACCACTGTGGTGAGAAGAAAGATGGAGAAATCAAAGGCAGGTTATGCTTTGCACACTGAGTCCCCCACAATCATGTTTGAATTAGATTTGGGGCTGAGGCTCCTGACAGAGACAAGGAACTAGATCATGACACGATTTCTGGTACATCACAGGTGCTTAATAAATGCTGAATAAAGGAGAATAAAATAAACTAACAATGATCAGGAAAATCTTAGCACGTTGTGGCCGAAGGGGTCTGCGAGATTTTATTAGCCAGGGTAGGTAACTGCAGTAACTAACAATCCCCAATTCTCAGTCACGTGATGAAGGTTCAGTGTGTTCATGTCCTTGTTCAGGTAGGGGATGTGAGGAGGGCGGAAGCGTAATGCTCTGCAGGGTCATTCTCCTTCTTGTAAGCCCATCAACATACTTGGGGGCCTCAAGGTCACCACAAAGTGGAAGAAGAGTGATGAGGGGGATCTTGACCAAGGCTTGGAGTGAGACACCCCTCTTCCAACCCTTCCTGAACTCAGTCCTCTGTTCAAAATGATGGATCAGAGGCCGGAAAACGTAGTCTTCCCCTATGCCCAGAAGGAAAACAAGCTGGATTTGGTGAACACATGGGATTGTCACGAGGCCCTTTAATCGGATCCTTCATTTCACAGATGGGCGAACAGAAGGCCTGGGGCTGGGTGATTTTCAACTAGTCATATGGTGGTTTGGTGACAGGACAAGAACTCTGATTTCCCACTTTGTGACACCATTGCTTGGGGGAGAGAAGGGAGCAGAGGGGAGAAGGCAGCGGGACACCCTACGAAGAGCCCTGGAGAGGGGACAGGATGCCCAGACTCCTGCTCCTGGCTCTGTCATCAGCTCCGCTAGTCACTCACATGCCTCAGTTTCCCCGTCTATAAAGTGAGAAATTGGAAGAGATGGTTGCTGAAATCCTTTCAAACTCTAACAATCTCTACTTCTATTGAGATCTTAGGAAGGAGAAGTAAAAATTATACGAAGAGAAAGGTTGTCCAAGACCAGGAAACCAGTGTGGATGAGGGGTATTGATAAAGCAGAAGAAAGACAGGGAGATGCAGCCTCCTAGGCACCTCAGCTCATGAGACTGCAGACATGAGCGTCCTCTGCAGTGATCGGGGATCGGGAGCATCTTCCTGGAGTCCATTCTCCCTCCTGTTGCCTCTCCCCGCCCCCACCCAAGCTAAACCAGTCTCCATCCCATCTGAGCCCCAGGGTGCGGGCACTCACCCTGATTATCTCAGTCTGGAAAGCAGCCTGACCAAAGGTGGGGCAGAGGAGCTGACAGTGGGCAGCTGGGCAGGTGCCCCCTTTCCTCCTGCTCAGGAGCTCTTCTCTCACCCACCTTCAAGTGTGCCAGCTGCAGCAGCAAAGAGACTGAGGTGACTCTCCAGGGGCCTTCATTAACTGCTGGAGGCCAGCCAAGCCCCGGAGACTGTCCCCACAAGGGGGTGATAACAGCCTCCACAGCAAAGCCACCGGCAGCAGCCTGAAATCCCTTTTCAATTCTGCCCACTTCGGCTTGCTCAAAGGGTAAAGGGATCAATTTCTGAAATCAGTCTTTCTCTTCAACACGACCAAGTGGCAGCCAAAACATAAACAGAGGTAATCCTTCAAGGAGCGGCACTTCAGGCTCACGGAGCGCTTTCATCTCAGGATGCTCAAGTCCTTTTCAATCATGAAGCGCTTTCTCTAAGCCCCCTGCTCTCAGCACTGGGCAGAAACAACGTGAGAGCTCTGCACGGAAGGGCGGGGGCTGGGCTCTAAAAGGCACCCGGGGGGCACCCTTGCATTTCTATCTTCCACCTGGTTTCCATAAATATCACAAGCAGAAATAAAATCTTGCTTGAAATAATGGATATCGTATTGAGACAGCATTCCTCAAACCTGAAGAGGGAGCAATTAGGAGCTAGGAAATCGAGAATTATGGATTTCCCTCACCTGGACCCATCTGGATCAATCACTTAATACTCTGAGGTTCTCTTGGTCCTCACCTTTGACTGGGTTAATGAGGCAACACTTTCTAATCATAATGAGAGACCCAGATGCTATGACCTTAGATTGAAACTCTCAAATGGGTTTATATTTGTGGAAGGTTAAACTTGCCCTACAAAATCAGATGTGGCAGAAATAATCACAATTCCTTCCTTTTTATGGATCAACCTAAATCAGACTCCAGACTCCCGAGGCTGATGGAAGATTTGCTCTCTGCCCTTCTGGCTGCTGCCCTCCCCACCTTAGTGTTCAGGAATTTCCAGGGAGGCAGGGCTGGGTCCTGGGTCACTGGCTCTCCCCAGTTCACAGTGAGATGCCCACTGCCTTGGTTCCTCTGGCCTGCTGACTGCTGCATCTGCTCATGGTGACGTCGGCTGATTTAGGAAACCTCAGCTCCCCACGTTCTCTGCGTCCACCAGGCAGTACCTTCTGAGGTCTCACTGTCTCCCCAGGGCTGCTCCCAGCAGAGGGGCTGGTATGTCTTCCCTGCTCACAGGATGGAGGCCTTCGAACCCCTTCCTGGACTGAGACACATCGTTCTTCTTTCCTTTATTACCTCCAAAACCATTCCTCTAGGTCCCTCCCTCCTTCACGTTACCTTTGCTCAGCAAAAGTCTAAGGAAAGAAAAGGTAAAGGCCCTGGCTCCTGGTTTGAAAAGGAGAAAGGAAAGTTTTAGAATGAACGGAAGGTCTTAAAAATTATTTTAATAAAGCATCATCCTCAACGCTGTCATGGAGAAAACCAACACAAACCACCACCACCTCAAACTGCAGAGGAAACAAGGCTTTGCCAGAAGCACACCAGTGAGCAGGACCTGTGAGGCTCTGATGCATCTTCCCATCGCTGTTGTTGGCCGTAAACAAGCTTAACGGATCCTAAGATTTACTAAGAACTGTCTGTGGCGTGAGTGTTCTCAAGGGAATTTTCTGAAAGGCTGTGTGAACATTTTCTTGGTTCCATAATAGTTGAAGGACTAAAGGTCAAATAGTTCACTAGCCCACCCCTCTTCTGAAATACTTAGCAACTTCCACTGCGAGCCAGCACTTTCTCTTGAGGAAGCCCATTTAGATAATGATTTTTGGACCACATTGAAACTTCCTCTGGTAGATCACAATTCCATCCTCTAGTCTTGAGTCACAAAGGTTGTTGAGAAGAAAATTAACCTCTGCAAGGTTTCCATTATGTGCCAGACATCTTTAGGGCACTTTTTACCTGTCTTTCATAAGAATTCTGAAAGGTAGTAATTATTGTCTCCATCACTGACATGCAGAAAGAGATTCAGGGTGGTTAAGTGATTTGCCAAAAGTCAGTTATAAAAAGAAACAGCAGTGCCCTGGTTCTAAAGCAATGAATGCCCTTCCCAAGATGCCATGCTGTCTGCCATCTTACACATCACCACCCACAGGAAGTTACTTCTAAGACCACTGCCGTGTCCTCACTAAATTCTCCAGGTTAATCACTCTTTCACTACCATTCTGTTCATAGTAATAGTAGCCAACATTTATGGAGGGCTTTATTATGGTCAAGACCTCAGGTGAGCCCTGTACATGGTCATCTCGCTTAAATGGCTCACGGACCCTATGAGGCAGGGGTGAGCCTATCCCCTCTGCGTGCCATAGGGTCCTTTAGTGACAAGTCACGTGGTGTGCTGCTCTGAGCACTGACCCTGGAGTCAGACCACTTAAGGTTCAAAGCCAGCTCTACCGGCTCTGTGACTCTGGCAGATCTCTCTGAGTCTCATTTTCCTGGGTGTGAAAATGCAGGCATAGTAGTAGTGACCACCCTGGGGGCTTTTGGGAGGTTCAGATGCCATCGCATCCGTGGAGAAGTTCTGGCATGCTGAGTGCATGATAAATGCTAATGGCCATTATTGAGTGCCTCAAGGCCTCTCACTGTTGTGGTTGGTTACTCATAAAGCTACTCAGTTTAATTGTCTTACAAAGGGCACCAACAATGAAACCCAGTGTACCAGGGGCAGTTTGACCAACACGAAAAGGAGCAGTTCAGTCCCCTCCTTGCCTTATAGCTCCCGCTGTTAAACTAGCCCCAGCACGCTCTAGCTTTTCAGAACCTCATAGCAGACTCTAGATACATACAGAGGCTACAGTTGTCTGGGGTGTCCTTGCAAAAACAATTTAGGAATGCAGGGAGACAAGAAACATGGCCCGAGCTGTTGGCCTGTGCTCTTACCCATTTGTTATTAAACTAAGGTCTTGCTCACACCTCATGGGTGACGGTTACCCACTTCCTGGAGGAATTGCTTTTGCAATTTCAATTGTCTGCGCATTTTAAATAGTTTATTTCCTCTTTGGAGGCATGTGCAACCCAGCATGCTGCTGCTTTCTGAGCAAGGAAGATGAAGGTTCTACAGTTTTACTGCAGTGTCGTAGAACTTAGCAATAAAATCACTAGGTTAAGATTATCTTTCTATATATATATATATATATATATATATATATATATATATATATATATATATATATATAATTTATACATATATACTTTTTTAGGCACTGCCATGTTTCATACTAGAAAGGAATTTTCCCATTCTTTTGGCTCCAAGTTGCCAGCCCTAAAAGAGACAGTGAACCCAAACTATGATAATGTAAGCAAATAAATATCACTGGTGACGCTTTGAACTTAAAATGTAACTTTTACACTTGTAATATGGAGTCATGAACAGAGAGCGTGTAACAGCATTAATCCTACCTTACAATGGGAATTGTTCAACCTCCACATCAGGACATCTGAGGACAAAATCCTCTGAATGACTAATATAGTCCGCTTCCCACGCCCTTGCCAAACTTTCAGAGGAAACACTAACTCATGCAGTGTGTTTCAGAAAGTTCTTTTTTCTATTTTTTTCTTGCTAATAAAGGCTTTCCTCAGTTGGAAGCAGAATGTCAGGATGTCAGATGATAACCATGAACCTCCTGTTTTTTTTTTCCAGTAACAGAAAAATTTAACAAATAGCAGTTAAAATCAAACAATCAAAATAAACAACTATACAAAAGATAGATGAATTTCACTAAAGTAATGCTGAGTCAAAAAGAAGGGCGACCCAGGCCAGTACACACAGTATGATTCCTTCCATAAAGCGCTTAAAGCAGGGAAAACTAGTCTGTGTCAGAAATTAGGGGAGTGATTACCTCTGGGGGCATTGTTTCTGGAGGTGCTGGGTTATGTTCTGTTTATTCTTACTCACCTGGGTGTTGGTTACATGAGTGTGTACATTTGTAAAAGTCATTGAGCTAAAATGATTTGTGTACTTCTCTGTATGTTATACTCAAATGAAAAGTTCACTAAGAGTCAAGAAATCAAAAACACTAGGAAATGTATTCACACAGAGATGACACAGAGAAGGGTTTGTTCAGCATCATGGAAATTCTCAGAAAAATTGGGTGAGTAGGGGGTCAGACATTTAGTTTAAAAAAGCAGTGTTTAACAAAGCCATCATATTCAGATGGAAAGCCAAAGGATAATGATATTTTAAAATTTCCCCTTCCCTATCTTCATTTTGGAAAATGATATCTTCTTGAATTAAGCAGGAATTTACAGAATATCAATATGAAAGAGCATATTTTCTTCACTTACCGAAACAGCAAAGGTATCCCTCCCGGTCTTAAGGATAGGCAGGTCATTAAATCAGTTTTGTCCACCCTGAGACCTTATCCTCTTAGAAAGGGAAGCCAACAGTGATCATATATTTAATTGTAACCTACGAGGGTTTCAGTTTTTGGCCAACACAATGCTATCCCCCCAAACAGATGTCTTTGTAAATGTTTTTCTCCAGAGAGTTTTGTCATATTGGAGAGGTTTCCAATTTTTAGCCTTGGAGGCTAAACTGCTCACTTAACTGTTCTTCTGGGAAACCTTCCTGGTCCTCAGTGGCCTGGAGTAGAGGGTCTCCTTGGAGCTGCAGAGCGCCCTGCGCTAACTCTGTCATTGGATTTAGCATATTCCAGCCTTTCAGCTTACCTGTTCATCTTTCACCTGCTGTGTGAGCCATTTGACCAGAGGTGGTGTTGCTCAGCCCCTGAGCCCTGGGTCCACTCAGCACTCACCTGTAACTGCAGGGGCAGGGACAGTACAGCTAGCAGCTCCCACTTTGAGTGTCATTCTCTGCCTGTGGGCTTTCCACAAGGCTGCAGGAACTTGCTTGGCCATGCAGGGCAGCCTGAGTGTGTTGGGAACCTAGCGCATCACATCTGACAAGGGCTGGATGTTGATGGATGAGTGCCCCAGTGTCTGGTTATCAACCGCCGCATAGCACACCACCCCAAACTCAGAGCCAGAGGACCACATGGATCTTACCTGGGAGCTCACCAGTCTGGGCATGAGGGGTTGGAAAGAGCATAGAGCATCTGCTCTATGATGTTTGGGCCACATTTGGGAAGATGCAAAGGCTCAGAGTGACTTGACTGAAGTTGGGAACCATCAGAAGAACTGCCCACTCCCATTTCTGGCAGTAGGTGCTGGCTGTAGCTGGGTCCTCAGCTGGGTCAGATGGCTGGAACACCATATAATTTCTCTGTGAGGGCTCTTTAGGGCTTCCTACAAGCATGAGTATCCCAAGAGAAACAGGAAGAAACTGTATCGCCCTTTAAGTCCAAGCTTCTTGTATCATACAGAACCACCTCCACCAAAGTCGCAAATCCACCCAAGCCCTTGAATAAAGGAACCTCAAGGTCACATTGCAAGAAGAGGTTATGGCCCGGGGGATATTGTTGTGGGCATATTTGGAAGGGAAATATGCCACACCCCACTTCCTTGTCCCTCACTGGGACAATTTGAGGTGTGTTCTACATGATTCTTTTAAGTGTCCCCAGTAGGACTGAGTCCTGGCTACCCACAGCAAGGACCCGTTCATAAATATAAATGTACAAATTCCTCACCTCACTTCCCCCACCCCTCTGCTTGTGCTTCCTGGGATCACCTTCAAAATATTGCCTGCATCCAAATCCTTTCCTTACAGACTGTTTCTGGGAAAATTCAAGTAAAAGGCATTGAGTGTTTTTACTCTGTATAGCTGGAGCCTAACACTGACTACGATTACGTAGTTAGTGCTTAATAAAAGCGGATTGGATGAATGGATATTCTCAGTTCATGGATTGGGATAGTGATGCAGGGAAAACAGTGAAAAAGGGAAGCTTCCATAAACAAGAGTCATGTGTGGACCCAGGTGCCTGTAAGAGTCAAGCACAATATGGAACATTGGAAGGGAGAACAGAGACAATCTTCTAAATGTGGTTTCTCTGCACTATAAACATACATTCTTGAGCAGCTTGAATGCAAAGGCTGAAAAGAAAATCATTTGGCCTAGGACCTGGCCAATTTGAATTTCCCCCAAATGCCTCATTCAGATATATGAAAGTAATACATTTAAACATTACTTGAAAAAAATGTCTACTTATCCAGTCCTCAGGTAGTTCTCAAGTTAAATTTTACTATTAACATCTTTTCAAAGCCTTTGACTGATTTCTCTTTATTTTCTCTGTTAATGTGAGTCACATATAACCTGAAATGTGCGGCAAAGAGAAGAGAAAAAAGAGAAAGAGAGGATAGAGATACAGGAAGTAAGAAAGAAACAAGAAACTGACTTGGGCCTAGGTGGTTGAGTCAGAGCATCACTAATTACATAGGAGGGTACATCTCAGAAATGGGCCAGACCAAGCATGAACTTCCCTGTTCCAAGGGGATGAAACATTTAGCAGGTCATTAATGACCATGGTATTTGCATTTCATTGTTTAAACAGAAAAAAAAATACTGAAATAAAAAAAATTTTAAATGGATAGCTAAGACTCCCTCAATCAGACTAAGAAAGGATTGTGCAAATTCTGAATTTGCTTTGTTCTTTATCGCTAGATAATTTTCTAAGCATCGATTTGTGAATTCAACTTGCTTTTGTGTTCCGGGATCAGGTAATAAGTATTACAGGAAAAGAATAAACCACTTGAGGATGGCTTAGGTTAAGAAGTTTCCTGGAGCATTTTAATGAATTCATAGATGCAGTAATTTGTCATCATGACCTTGGGATAACAGACTAAGCTTGAAGGTCACTCCAGAAAATTAGAATACTCCAAGCTTTGTTCTTTCCTCTTTTATTTCTCTCTTCAAGGACTTAGAGTTGCAACCTTCCAAGAAGTGATCTCCAAAAATTTCTGTTCACGTATTTCTGTCTATTAAAAAAAAAAGGTCTATAAATATAACCCCAATAATAATAGATATGTACTACTATAGTGATATAATAAATTATAAAATATATACATATTTTGAATTGGTAAGAGTATGAGATAAACAACAATAAATAAAAGTTCTATTATTTTAATTTTGTACTCCACGTTGGAGGCCATTTCTTACACTTTAATGTGTACACAGATTATCTGGGGATATTATTAAAATGCATATTTTGATCCAGTGGGCCAAGGATGTGGCCTGAGAACTTGCATTTTTAACAAGCAAGCAGGAGATGTTGAAGATGTTGATCCACAGACCACATTTTTAGTAGCAAGACTCAAAATCCAATATCACATTTTATAAACTATTAACACATTTCAGAAAATTTAAGAGCACAGTTTTGGCCCAGGGAAACTTACCGAAAGCTTCATAGACATGCCGCTGTCGTTAGGTGGGCTTTGTTTGAAAGATGATGTCCCAAAATAGGTCTGTGGTTCTTCTGACACTCTGCAAGTGAGTCTGGCTCCCCCAAATCTGGGCTTATAGGCTGATCAGCAGATGGAGAAACTTTTTTTTCCCTCAATCTTCCTGCCCATAGTTTCCCTCCTGAATCCAATGCTCTGAACTTGTATTTGGTAACAAACTCCTGTTGGCTTAGTACCATCTTAATGGGACTAAATTGAGGCATTATCCTTGGGCCAAACAAAAAAAAAACTTAAGAAGGTGACAAAAAACTCAGGAATCTAGATAGATAATGTTATAATTTAATATTAAAAAATTACTACATCTGCCCATCTGTTTTTGTAAATAAAGTTTTATTGGCCCCAATATTCTTCCTTGCCTACCCTGTGGGCACTGCAGCACCTGTGGGCTCTATCTGTCACTTCCTACGTGCCCTCTTCCAGGTAATTGTTAAAAGCAGCCTTCAATAAACTAACATTAAAAAATCTTTAAATCATAGTATATATTATTTTGAGAAAAATCAAATATTTATAACATCAATACTGTGAATTACTAAAAGCTGAAAAGTAATATTTAAACTTTGATTACTTTTAGTAGAATTAGCCTGAAGAATTGACTAAATGGCCCTGCTGATAAAAACATTACCCTAGTTTCAATCTTGAACGTTGCCTAAAATCTGTTCAAAATTTCTCTGCTATGAGCGGAATGCAAGAGGTATTAGATTTGTTGTTATTTCTACCTAGGGGATAGAAAAACTACTTTAAAATATCTGCAAGGAAAGAACGCATTCAAACTCACTACTTAGAGCTGTCTCAACATATCAGTGAATGACCTTAAAATCCACTCAGTCTTCCAAACTGGAAACATCTGTGCTGTCTTTCACTTTTCCTTTTTCTTCATTTGTCCACATTCAATTGGTTGCTAAGTTATTCCATTTATATTCCTCAGAGGCCTTTGCGATCTGCTTTTTATCCTTTCTAATGCTTCTGCCAGTACCCCCTCACCTTCTGCTGCCTGCACTCCTTTTCTAGAATCTAGTTTTCTCCAATTCTGAGTCATTTCTCACATTGGTGACAGAGTAATCCTTCTAAAACAAAGATTTGGTCTTTTATTTTCCAGCTTTAAAACTTTAGCAAACTTCCGGTTGTAGGCTAAATGCAAGGCATTCAGTCTGGCTCCAATCAGAGTGCCTAGTCACAATTTCCTCCACATATACCACTTTGTACTAAGTTTGCTAAAATCACTGTGAAAGATATACTCTCCTCCACTGGGAAATCATGGATCCCAAGGAATATATATGTCTGGAGCCACTGGGGCTTTGTTTTTATAGAAAGAGAACATAACTGAGAATAAAACCAAGGAAAAAAGTAGAATCAAGAGATAGAGGTAGGGAGAAAGAGAGAGAGAATATAGGAGAGGACTGTTTGAGACTTGGATGCAGTCTTGACTGAACCAGTGCATAGATAGATAGATAGATAGATAGATAGATAGATAGATAGATAGATAGATAGATAGACACATGGCTGGATAGATAGATAGCTGGATGGATAGATGAATAGATGATAGATGATAGATAGCTGGATGGATAGATAATAGGTAGATGAATAGATAGGATAGATAGATAGATACATACATACATACATAAGGTGGATGGATGGACAGATAGATAGATAGATAGATAGATTTACATAAGACAATAAATTTCTTCTCTTTACATAGACTAGTTTGAGTTGGGTTTCTGAGGTTTGCAACTAAAAGACTTCTGGCCAATTAAATAAACCTGATAAAGTAGAATTCTAATGCTGCTCATTATCATAACATTGTTGTTTGTGGTTTCCTGGTTTCTGGTTGAGTTTGGCCAAAATGAAGAACAGGAAACAAACATTCTTGGTGGGTAGGAGATGGGGGAAAGGAAGTCATTAAAGACAGGTAAATAGTATTTATTCCTATGAAGGTTTTTCATTTTTTTGGTTTGCCCACACTTTAGAACTGTCTAAAACCAACCAGATTCCTATACTTACAAATATTTGGGTTCAGTATATACGCATTATATGGACACAATACAATTGGGAATGAAACAAAAGAATAAGCATTTTTCAGAACTGGTGGCTTTTCTTGCTCTACTGTTCCCGATATTATTCAGAGGGGGAAAAAACGACAAGAAAGAATTTATCTTCATTATCGTCTTCTACTAGGCGTCTCTGCTGAGCGGCCCCGTGACCGTCCTCCTGCAGATGCTCACAAGCCACCAGCCTCCCAACATCTGCTACTGTTGCCACTTGAAAGCTCAGAGACTCAACATACAGCTGGACTTTCCATTTATTATGGTCACAAATGGAATCTCCAAAGCCATGAGATTTATCATCTCAAATGATTCGGCTGAAAGAAGTATTAAATGTCCTTCGGCCATTTGCTCCAGCCTGAGCTCTTAGGGAGTCTGGGATCATCTTTGAGTTTTGACCCCCTCCAACTTACAGGCCACAGCAAAAGCACTTATAGAAATCAATGGTCACCATTTAAACAATACATTTGTCTTTATCCTAATTACTTTACTCTTTTATATGCATCATAGCCACTGCTTTAAAACCATACCTTGTCCTCTGAAAAACCCTTTCCAAATATAACCTGTAAATTAACCACAGCTTACTTACTAAGTCAGAGACCATGGTGTACTCTTTAATTCTCCAAACACTAAGCCTTGAAGACTGTTTGATTTTATGCTATTGTTTAAGACTTCCATTGTGTTTATAAACTTTGTATCACTAGTAACATTTCATCAGGAAAGGAAATAAAGTATTGCATGTTGGACATCCCCAACTCAAAACAGAGATCTTTGAAAAGCAGTATGTGGTTCCTTTCATGAACAGAACATTCTTCCCTCATCAGCAAATGGATAACGCATCATCGTGTAGGCTGTCCTTGTTCTGTTGAGACATGGACTTTGGCGGCAGTTGTCAGCAAGCGAGCCTGCAGACTTGCTGGGGGTCACCCCCTGCAGGTCTTCTCTTAATTTCATTCCTATATCTCTCACTAAGATGAGAAGTCTCACCTCCTCTACGCTTGGCTTTCTCAGCAGCTTGCTGGCCTGTTCACTAGTTGGATTGATTTATGATTTAATTTTATGCATGATATCACACAATTATCTCCAGATGGAATAATCAGGATGAAGAGCTGCCAACCAACATTAGGAATGAAGTGGGTTCATCCAGCACCAGCCATTTCTGCACTGTAATTATTTTTTGTTTTGACTTCATAAATTTGTTCAGAGACCCTGGGTGTTCCTTTCCAGCAGGGCCTCATTTGTCTAATTCAAATGAGATTATCACATCCTGGTTCCCATATTTCCCTATTTCTCTCCTCACTCTGCATCCAACAGTGGGACTCATAAATGATGATTTGTGGAGCTAAAGATACATAAAATCTAATCTGCCCAATTTATCATGCACTCAGAGTCATCTTGATGAATTGTGAATCTTAAAGTTTTGATTTAGGCCAGCACTTGGATGAGGGGAAGAAGCAGGGAACAAGCAGAGGTGGTGATCTGCAGATTCTCTCATCACTGAAATCACCTAAATAACCATTACCATGTCAAAGCCAGACATATGATACCAGCTGGAGTTATTGTGTCTACTGAATTCACCGAGCCTTCCATTGTTATGTGATCCTGTGATCCCCAAAGACTTTTTAAAAAAAAATCCTACACTGCAGAATTCTGAGGGGTCAGTAGAGCCAGATGTCCTTCATCTTCCCTATTTGTCCCCAAGCATAAGAACATTACATGTTTATTCTATCCAAAGAGCATCACAGTAGCCCATAAGAGCAAGAGGTCCAACTTAATCTCGGGAGGAGTAGAACACCCTTGCGTTAATCCATCTTCTCAGGTTTGAACATCATTGCCTTTCTTGCTGTTTCTTGGTGACTAGATACAGATGAGGGTAAAGGAGAAAGAGAAAAAGAAAACAATGTCAGAGGATATAAATGATAGAAGTTAAGCTTCAAGTGACTCATCGTCTTAAAAAAAAAACCTGACCTAACTCAGTTTTAATATTCCTTATCACTAAATAAGGCATTTAAAAATTCACTTCAATAATTAATTGGTTTAATAAATTCATGTCCAGTACATTTGTGGGCAAAAAGAATGGGCTTATTTGTCCTTTACCTTTAAAGGAAGAAACATTTGACATATGGAATTAGTTTCTGCCTTCTGCATTTTGTGAGAACAGAATAGCAGAAATGTTTCCATTCTGCTAATAGTAAAGTGGAAAGTTCCCTGGTCTAGTATGTTCATCACAGGTAGGGCCAACCGGCCTGATGGGATCATTAGGGAAACATCCTCTAGCTAACTGTTCAGAGTAGCTGGTACAAGATAATTAGCTGTTGCAGAAATGACTTTGTAGGCCCTACCAGAAAAAAAAAAAAAAAAGTTACATCTCCTCATTCCCAAATCACAAACCTGTGAGGCAAATTCATGCCATTACAGTCAGTAGAATTTCTCAACCTCAGTTCTTGGGCTGGATCATTCTCTGCTCTGGAGGAGGGGGACCGTTCTGTGCACTGTAGGATGTCTCACAGTATCCATAGCCTCTATTCACTATATGTCAGTAGACCCTGCCCCCACCCCCCCATGTGACAATCAAAATGTCCCCAGACATTGCCCAATGTCCCTTAGGGGGCGAAGAATTTCCTGTTTGAGAACAACTTTTCTATACCAAGAGGAGCATCAAAGTTATTTGTTTAAATTACACATTTCACTTTTTTCTCCCTGTATTAGTTTGCTTGGGCTGCCATAACAAAATACCACAGAAGGGGTGGTTTAAACAACTGCTTATTTATTTCTCATACTTCTGGAGGCCAAATCTAAGATCACAGTGTTGGCAGGCTTGGATTCTCCTGAAAGCTCTCTCCTTGGTTTGCAGATGGTGTCATTCCCACTGTGTTCTCACTTGGCCTTCTCTGTACATAAGCCTCCCTGGAGGCTGACTCTGCTTCCTAATCTCTTCTTTTTTTTTTTTATTTTTTATTTTTATTTATTTATTTTTAACATCTTTATTGGAGTATAATTGCTTTACAATGGTGTGTTACTTTCTGCTTTATAACAAAGTGAATCAGTTATACATATACATATGTTCCCATATCTCTTCCCTCTTGCATCTTCCTAATCTCTTCTTATAAGGGCACCAGTCATATTGGATTAGGGCCCAGCCTAACAACCTCATTTCAACTTAATTACCTCTTTAAAGGCCCCATCTCCAAATATAGTCACATTCTAAGGTCCTGGGGTTTAGAATTTCAACATACAAATTTGGAGGGTGTAGGGGCACAAGTTTCAGTCCCTAACACTCCCCTACCCTGAAAAACCAAGTATTGTTTGGGGATTCTGGTGACAAGCAGTTCCATTCCTGGAAAAAACAAAAAACAAAAAACACCTATCCTGAGAGAGTTTGAGAGAGCTGGTATCACAGGCTCGGCTTTCTCAGCCCACCCCACCGCCTCCACCCTACCCCTCTGCCCCTGTGGTACAGCCAGCTAACGAATGTTTCATTGTGTCAATGCATTTTAATTATAGATCAGATTTTTCTCATTGATTATGGCAGAATCACTGTGAGACTTGATTATCCAGAGGTATTACCTCATGCTAGGTTCTTTACAAATATTCTTTCTCTTGCAGTTCATACTGGTGAAATAGGAACATTTATTTGTTTTCACAAATATTTGCAGCAAGTTTGGAATATCAATCAAAAGTTTAGGAGGTTGGGTTTGGTTGTGATGAAATTCTTGAATTCTACTTTTTACAGTTTATTTTAATCACCTCTCCTTTAGGCAACAGACTTTTATTATTTTTTTCAATATGTCACACACTGTTCATTATATATGTTAATCAAAATATACAATACTATATAGATCATTTAATATTTTTCTTTATTTTGTAGCACTTTGCAAAGCAAATTTAAAGTGTTAGGTTATGAATCTAATCCACTGTGGAAATAAAAGTAGTTGATGACCATTTGGGTATAGTTGCTCTGACTTATATCAGAGACTCCAGGTGAATTGAGAATTGAAGTTTTTTTTCTAAGTGACATTTTGAAATACAATGTGGATTGATTGGAAATAGGCACTAAAATCATTTTTCCCTCCGTAACAGAAATCCCCAAAAGGCAAAGGCCTTAAAAACAACAAATAAATATAAGAGCCTTTAATGACAAAGTTTTAGAAAAATTCTACATGGAAAAATATATATTAACATGTTCTCAGTATAAGTAGAGATTTATTTTTTCTTCTTTATACTTTTCTCAGTTTATCATTGTTAAATAAGACCGTATTACTTTTGCAATCAGGAAAAAAATGTCCTCCATAAATGCTTGTGATGGCTATGGTGGATTAGCTTTCAACAAGAATCTTATCCTCCTTCTAGAATGCCCCAGTGTACTACAGAGCCTGACTAGCCAATAATTACATTTCTCTGCTCCTTTATAGCTAGAGTTCCAAATCTTTAGCTTCAATGAATCAGACTCACTTCCATGAGATTTGGAACACAAAAAGTGAGGCTGAGATGTAGCTGGAATGAGGTATTTTTTCCTGTAACAGCATTGAAATTCACCATTGTTATGCACGCCAAGAGGCCAGGTGGCATCCATTATTTTCCCAGTAGATATCTAGTAGGCATGACATGGCTCTAGGGACATGGCAGGGGATTTGCTTTTGGAGCTCACACTCCCATGAGTGCCTTCCTGGTAGAAGTTACAGCTGCCCTAATGAACTAATTCCACAATGTTTTTCTGAGAGAGATTCATGGCACAGCCCAAGATCCAAGTCCTTCTACTAATTTCTGATTCAACGTAATTCTCTGTATTAAATTTCTTTCTGCTTAACATATCTACAGAGGCTTGTGCTTTGTGTAATTGAAGCCTGACATAACTAAAGCTATAGGATACCACTTAAACTCAGCAGTTTATAACTTCTTGTTGGGTTTCTGATTCATAAGTAAACTATACTGAAGAGGAAAAAATACATATAAGTCCCTATTTTTTTTTTTTTTTGACCCACAGAGCTAATAATCTAGCTGTCTTCTAAGTAGCTAAAATGCAAGGAATGATGTATGTCCGCAGTTAGAACAAATCAGATTCTGACCACAGTTATCAAGAGGGCTGCACTGGTCTAAGTGGAATATAAGGTCAACACTTAGCAATTTTCATAGTTGGAAGTGGGGATAGAGGGCATCAGAAGTTAGAAAAATAACAGTTTTACATACCGCTTAATGTCAGAGGACATTCTCAACTGAGAGAATTCTTGTTTTTCTTTCACTATTTAAGATTTACTCTTAGAATTTACTGCCCAGCATGCAGTTCAGTGAAAGGGTTAGCGGTTTCAATGCAACTTGCCCTGGCCATGGAGAAAATCAGTGTGGTTTCTTATTGTTGCTGTTTTTCCAACTGGATTAAAGTCATGCTGATGAAGAAAATACATGTAGATCCATAGAACAGTAGAGCTAAAATGGTTAATAGAACTTCCATTTGGGGGATTTGCAAACACAGTCAATGCAAAGGGATTTTGCCAAAGTTACTTAGTGGGAACACACAAAAAACTATCATCATAATTAAGATGTCCTCATAACAACCCTACTATGTGCATTCTATTATTCTATGCTTTCTACAGACAGAGAGGTTAAGTAACTTAGCAAAGACATACAATGAGTAAGTGCTTTAGGTAACATTTAAGCCTTGGCAGTCTGCTCTGAAGTTTCCAGACTTAACCATTATGCTCTTCCTGAGAGGCAGGTTCCAGAAAGGTTTCTTTTCACTATTTCCCCTGACTTTTCTGAACACTAAGTCAAAATAATAATCTACATTCACTTAGTGGAATCACCACTTTAGCTTAAGTTCTGCCCAAGGGTGGGACAGACGTGTCTAACCACACAGTGCAACTGATGCAGATCCTCTGAGTACAGTCACCATGCATGGTAGCTTCCAAGAGTAGAGGAATCGCGTGGGGGGAGATCTGCTCAAGAGAGAGGGTCGAGAATACAGTGTTGGGTTTCCATACATGTTGAGCCCACAAAAGTGATGAACAGCAGACAGAAGTCGAAGTTGATATTATCATGAGTGACTCTAAGAAACACTGGACATAGGCAGGGTTTAGGAGTTGATGTTTGATGTTGAATTGGATGTTTGTGTTGAAGTTTGACCCTAAATGGGGGAACCGTGGCATTCTCCCACTTCTACCCAAATTGTGATTTAACTTGGGCATTCCTTAGATTTTCAGGATGTCATTCTCAGCAGTTTAGAGCTATCTGGAGATGGTCAACTTTGCATGGGCATCATTGGGGTCCAGGGACATACTCATGGGCACTGGCAATCTTGGACGTGATGGAGTAATCTTAAGAGAAGAGCAACATGGCAGGTGCCATGCGGCAGAGAATATTTTTCAGTGAATTCAGTTGGGGTACTTGATGAGGACTTGTGGATATATTTGGGATACTATTTTCAAGGTGTTGAAAGTCTTTGTATCAGTTAAGGTTCAGTCAAGAAAACAGAATGACTGTGTATTCCAGGCATAGCAGATTTAATACAGAATGAGGGATTTATGTGGCAGTTAGAAGGGTGACAGCAAAGCTACTATAGAAGGACAGGGGAGCTACTAACAGAAGTCAGAGGAATTGATGCTGAAGATTTCAGCATGAAACACCGAACTTGGTGATTTTTCAACATTTTCCTGGAGGCTGTTATAACTTTTGAGAATCACTGAGAAGCTCCCACCATTTGCTTTATCTGAAAAGTGGGTCATATTCTGGAGTCAGCAGGAAGCTGCTGTAAACTCTCATCTCTCTGCGCATCTGGCTGTACCAGCCTCCAGAGGCAGAGAAGGCAATGCCTTCTGCTTTGCTTCCACCTTTCAAATCAGACATGAGTTTCTTTCATTGGCAAATGCCAGCCTGGAACCGTATGTTGAAGAGGATTCCAGGAAATATATTTCCTACCCTTAGAGTGTAGTGGTGATAGTACCAAATTGACAATAGATAATCTAGTTTAGTCTTGGAATTCTAATTGGAGCAAGAATCTACAAAATGGTTAATTGTTGTTAACATCATGCCAATTCTAAAATGTGTTCTTACCTAGCAATGATAGCAGTATAGATGAGTAGGATATAAAGTTTATAAGTTGGGAAAATTCACAGATAATTTTGAAATTGGTCAGCATTTTAGAAAAAGAAATGCCATGTTAAAACCAAAAAGACCACCAAGGATTAGGCATGAGGTTCATTATGTAAAATACAAGTAGAAACTTACCTTTAATTTTCAAAATATGCATGAAATCAGGGCATACATTTGACTGGATAGATGCCAAAGAAAATACAAAATAAAATCTTTAAATTCATTGACTGAACCATGTGATGAGAATAAACTACATTTTTTCATAGTTTTTGATGGATACTGAAAAGAACAGCTTATTTCGGGGAAACAAATCCCGAATTTAAAAACAAAACTTCTCGGAACCAGGAGGGAAATATTTAATTTGGGGGCTACATGTCTTGCATTATAAACTTTAGGAATTCCAATATGAGTGGGAAAATCCATATTTTGAGGCACCATTATTGTTGGTATTGTCCTCATCCTAGCTCATAATAGTATCTATATTTAATCTTTTACTCACTTTATATCTCCACTGTGGTTCTATTGCAAACCAATTCTACTCTTTGTACCAAGCTGAGATCTCAGATAGGTGTCTATTACATCGTTCTAATAAGCCAAAAATTGTATTTCATGGGCAAAATAGGATTGGAAACAAGCTTCCCTTGGAAAAAAATACAAAAAGCATCCAACTATGTTGCATCACTTCCCTGTGTATAAAAGTGATCGAAATTCCGGGTTCTGATTTCTCTTAATCGATAGGCCTTTAACATGTGGATTTGGGAAACATCTTCCTAATGATAATTGTAAGAGAATATTCAGAATTAAATATTAGAAAACCCCTAGTACGTTTAGACTTCTTACCAGGTATTAGGAACTGTTCCTCAGGCTCCCATGTTGATTGACTTAATCCTTCTAACTTCCGTTTGAGTTGGGGGCTGTTATTATTATTCCCATTCAGACTCTATCCTGCTTCTCAAAAGAAATGAAATCAAATAAACTGTTGTCAAGAGACAGGGAAGTGATGTACGTTACACAACATAAAATAGAAGAATAATTTTGCTTTTCCCAAGGACTGATATGTTTACATTTTGCCTTTAAGTTCATGATCTTTTTTTTTTTTTTTTTTTTTTTTTTTTGCCTATGGATGTTTGATTGTTCCTGCATCATTTGTTGAAAAGGGTATTCTTTCTTCACTTAATTTCTCTTTCACTTTGGTATAAAATCAACTGGGCATTTTTGTTTGGGTCTATTTCTGGGTTCTCTGTTTGGTTCTATAGGTCTATATGCCTGTTCCTCCACCAATACCACACACTCTTGGTTACTATAGCTGTACAGTAAGCTTTAACATCAGGGAAAGGGATTCCTTCCACTGTACTCTTCTTTGTCAAGATTGTTTCAGCTACTCTAAGACCTGTGCCTTTCTGTATAAATTGTACAATAACGTTGACTATCTCTAGAAAAAAATCTCGTTAGGATGTTGAGAGGAATTGTACTTAATCTACAGATCACCTTGGAGCATTGACATCTTTAATATGTTGGGCCTTTCAATCCATGAACAGTTATGTTCTCTTCTTTGACTTAACAGCATTTTGTAATGTTCAACATACAAAACCTGGACTTTTTTTAAGGTATACGCTTTTTAAAGTGTATATCTAAGTATTGAAATAATTGTAATGATAATTGTGTTTTAATTTCAACTCCTGCATTTCATCGTTAGTGTATAGAATGATTATTTTTTGTGATATTAGCAATTATGCCTCATAAAATACACTGGGAAATGTTTCCTCCTCTTCTGTTTTCTGGAGGACATCGTGTAAAATTGTTTTTGCTTCTTTAAATGTTTTCAAGAATTCTCCAATGAAAACATCTGACCTGGAGATTTATTTTTCAGGGGGTTATGAATTAAGTTTTTCCAGCTTTATTGAGCTATAACTGACTATTGAATTTTAGTTTGGGGACTTGATATAAATGTAGGCATGAACATGGATTGTGATATATGAGTAGCAATTTTTTGCTAATAGGTGGGCATAACAGGCAGATCAGTCCTCCACCCCTTTCATTTTGGGTCTTCTTACCATTTCTGTGCTTGGCAGAAGAAATGGCCAGAATTTGCATCTTTGTTGGAGGGCTTCACATGCAAGGCTTATGGGAAGGGCTGAGAATTAAGATCTTCCCTCCTCTAGAAGTCAGTAACAAATGACTGACAGGTATAGGGATATCAATACCCCCTTTTCCTCACTCTTCACCCAATAATACTAAGGACTGTATTTTGCATCATTTCCAGAGTTTCTGCACAGGACTAAGCTCCAGTCTATATGGGAGCCCACTTTATAATATACACTTCATTGTCTGCTTATCTTCACTGTATTTCTTTGCCCCTCACCTACCCATGTTACCTGTACTTCCCTAGAAGCTGCTTGCACTCAAATCTTTGTCTCAGAGTCTGTTTGGGGGAAAGCCCCTTATAAGACATTTAATATATATGAATGTCTTATGCTTATGGAATGTAGTGATTGCAAATTGACACTATAAATTGAGAATCAGAAAATTTTATAAGGGAAAAGTATGGAATTTACACTTACATTTAGGCCCTAGATGCCTCTGTGTGTGTGTGTGTGTGTGTATGTGTATTATGCAAAAATGATCACTCTGTGAGATGCATTTAAAGTAAATTTAGTGGAAATAAATGTGCTATTTCAAACCACATTTAAATGGAATAGCATTTCAGGGATCCAGCTATGCTCTTGGATGCCTATAGAAACCTCAAGTCCTAGAGCAGAAATTTACTGAACATAAACTAAAATTTTTCCTGGTTTTTTCCCTCCTTAAATAACATAGGAAAACAAAAACAACAACAAAAATGCCTGCAAGGAACACTAGTGGAAAGGCAAATGGGACTACTTTTTTAAAGTATGAGATAATTTTTTTTTTTTTTTTACAATACAATTACGTGAATTACAGGCTAAAAATTTGGTATGGAACTTGGTTATTTTCCATCACAGAAAGAATAAAATTTGCACTGTAAGTGAAAGTATGTGTAAAAATGAAAACTCTTTGGATGATTCTTGCCAGAATATCCTTATATACACAGAGATCATGAGGTACTTGTTGGAATAGTATGGGTTATTGAATGTTGGATTAGGGATATAGGTGTAGCTGCAATTTTTGGAGCCGACGAGATAATTCTTAGGAAGATACCAATCAATAGCATGGATTAACATTGCAAATAGTTGTTCATCTGAAGGGTCGGTACTGGGAAGGTAAAAAATAGGTATGAAAGCAAATGAAAAGAGACTTTGGAAACAAGGTGAGAAGGAGAGATGAGGAGTGTAAGGCAGGAAATATGGAGCTTGGAGTAATACCTGGCCTATGTGCAGGGCACCACAGTGCCTTCACCTAGAAAGGTAACCACATCCCCTTGCAAACCTGATTCTTTCTCAAGAATCTTTTGGACTTCTCAACTTATTTATTTAAAGGCAGAAATTTATATCCTCAATATAAAAAGAACTTACTTGTAGAGAACTTAGAGTTCACACATGATTGCACATGTATTAACTGAATGATCCTCCCAACAGTTTTGTGAAGTAAGTCCAATGGGTTCCCATTACTACTATATTAGACTGAAGAAAGGTAACGTATCAAGGGAGTTCGTGTCAAAATGCAAATGTCCGTGGGAATCAGCAGCTATATAATACTTCAGAAGGAAAAAAAAATACTGAGGAGGTGCCTGCTTGAAATGCCAGTGAGAAGAGATTAAGGCATGGAGGATAAGAAGGTTCTGGAAAGCTGAATTGTGAACTTTATCATTTGCCTTGTACCATCCCTGGGTAAAATCTAGTGCCTCGAGGCAGGACCACACTCAAAACTCAAACATTTCATTGTGAACTGCTCAAGAATTCTCCAGACATCTCTCCAAATACCCTGTTCATGCTGTCTGAAGTTCTAAAGAAGAGGAAGGAAAAACAAAAACTTTCCCTTAAATGTCTGCAGTATTTTGGTCAGGATGATTTGGCCTTGTGTTTAATCCAAATACTGTAGAAAGCTTGCTTTCTCCACCTAGTGGCCAAAAAAAGGAGATTTTCATCTCTACAGAGACAGAAAATGGCAGGAAAGAAAGGGCAACAGAACACATGGAGTAACAACTATGAATTGTTGAGTGTGCAGATACTGTGCTAAGTGCTTCACATGCATTGCCAATCCCCACACCTGGGAGGCAGGAATTATCATTCCCATCATCCCCATCTTACTGAAGCAAAGAGAAGTCAAGTCACGTATCTAAACTATGTGACTTGACCAAGCTCACATAGTGAATGTGGCATAGCCAGAATTTTAACCCAAGTGTGTGACTCCATAGCCAGCACTCTCCTCCGTTAATACATTTGCTTCTTGAACACATGGATGCCAGACATTCTGGGATCTTTTTTGAACTCAAGTCATATGATACATTGTCAGTCACCAAGCTTAACAATAAGACCAAGTAAAGTGAAAAGAGGACCTGGGATTCAGCACTGAGGAACTCTGATGTGTGTGTGTGTGTTTGTGTGTGTGCACACACGCACGTGCATGCGCGTGTGTGCGTGATGGTCTAAGGGGAGTCTAGCTCTTTATTTCAGAAAGACCCTATGTCGATTTTCATTATCAAGCAGATATGGTATTGGTTCCTCTTTCTTTTATTTGTCTCCCAAACAGAATACCTTAAAAGTGAGTTTATTTCAAGCCAGTAAACTACATGACACACACCTAACAGATTCCATAGAAATCTCACCAAATAAAGGGGTTGGATGTGCAGAAAGGAATTATAAAATATGCAGCCTGTAGACTGCAGAGAATGAGAGAGACAGACAGGGAGAGTGAGAGAGCACTCATAGCCAAATGGGGTGGCCAGTATTCCCCACCTTGAAAGAAGCAAAGTTCCAAAAGTATATGTAATTAAAAATGATTTTGTTCCTATACTGTTCAAGATTTCTCCAGCAGTTGCATATACAAAGCAAAATGAGATGACACATTTGGTGGTGGTGGTTTCAGATTCAGGAAAGGGTAATGAGATGGATTTCATTTATTCAAATCATTGGAAAAACCTATATTTTTTCTTAATGGGTTGGGACATGTGATCCATCCTGTGAGTAGGGACATAGAGAGAAAAGCTTTGTTTCTCTCTTTCTCTATCCAGGTCACATTTTAATTTTTTGTTTGATAACTTCTGAAACCAATATATAGCAAATGATTGAAAGAATGAAAGAATAAATGACAAGGTTTATTAAAGCTAAAATCCTGAAATGCACTTACTCCTCTCTCTAAAATCCTTCTGGAATCACCTTTCGCATTTGGTTGGTGTGTGATACAGAGCAATGGGGTTTCTTGTAGAGGAGGCTTTCCTAAGATAAGTTAGGCTCTCAGTAAAGTAGGCAGATCTGACTTTTTCATCTTAAGGTCAGTGGACATCAAAGTGTAGTCCAGAATCACCAGCATCAGCATCCTCTGGAAACTTATTAGAAAGGCAAATCCTCAGGCCATGCAGATCTATTGAATCAGAAATTCTGGGGGTGGGCCCCAGGGATCTGTGTCTTAACAAGCTTCCAGGTGATTCTGATGCCCACTAAAGTTTAAGAATCACTGCATTCTAGGCAGTAAAGTCACTTTCCCAAAGTGAGATACAAGGTCTATCAACCACAGATGACATAAAGGAACACATTACTCTCCCAGTATTTTAAGATGACAGAAGTAATACAGAAATTAGATGCAATCCTGAATGGGAGGAAAGCACAAACTGACTGTGATTAACTTTCCACCATCACATGCAGGGTAGAATGAGGGCTCAAAATAAAAATTAAATTGAGTGGGAGAAAAAGAAAAGACTGCTTCTTGCACTTCTAATTTTGTAGATTGAGATTAAACCTGCCACACTATATTGTTACTCCTATTTATTGGTCACTAAGGCTGCTGAGCCCTGTAAATTGTTCTTAAATTGTTGCTTATCCCTTCTTCTACTTAAATAAATAAATAAATAAATAAATAAATAAATAAATAAAAGCAGTGTATGAATGTGATGGCAAGTGATCTGATCATTAGGAATGAATATCATTGTGACATGCTGATATTCCATGAAAAACACATCCAATCTTCAATCACGAATCTTTGCTGGGCTCCCAATACAAATGAAGTTACATGCCCCTATCTTTCCACTCCTACATGTTACTGACATTTTCCTTAGTATGGATATTGTGATTTTACACTCCATTGCATTTATTTAGAAAAAAACCACTTAAATACAATAAAATATTAAGATATTAATTTGATTACATGGACAGAAGTATCCGCCCTTCCCCCAAACCTCAACTACCCAACAGAGATAGCCTCGGCCAAGTTTTTGAAAACCCCTCAGTAAACTCACTCATGGGAAATGCTACTCATCATGAAAATTTCACTAACAACTCACAACTTTATGTTGTGTTTTGCAGTACCTAGAGTTCCCCCAGATTTTTTCTCACTTAACAGGAAAGCCCTGCTTACAGGGTATCGTCATTCACGTTTTACAAATGGGAAATCTGAGATTTGAAGAATTTGTTAAAGTATCTTCCCTAAGATTGAGAAGTTAATGGGGGCAGAGCCAAGACCTCCTTACAGAGAACTGATTTCCATGGCTATGTCTTCACAGGTTGAGTACTTGGACCAACACTGTAAGTGTTCTAGTTACCTACTATTACGTAACAAACCACCCCCAACTTAGTGATGCAAAACAGCCTCAATTATTAGTATTATTTCTCAGGTTTCTGGAGGTTGATTTGGCTCAGATAGGAGGATCTACTTAAAGTCTTGTGTTTGTCACACAGCTGCTGGTGCTGGAGTAATCTTGAAGGCTTCCTCACTTGGATATCACCAGAGAGGTATACACATACATAGTGCCTGAGCTGAGAAGTCATAAAGAGATGGAGCTCCAGTAGCTGGGGCTCTTTCAGCATCTCTCTTTATCTCTATTTTGTCTTCCCTCGTGATCTGTCACACATGGCTTCTTCAGGGTAGCCAGACTTCTTACACGATAGTTCCACACTCCAAATGTGCATGTCCCAGTGAGAAAGTGAGCCAGGCAGACCAAGAATCACCTTTTATAACCCAGCCTCTGAAGTCACCGCATGTCATTTCTTCCATCTTACATTTGTTAGAAGCATGTCAGAAATGTCAATCTATATTCAAGGGGAGGATAATTATATACCACCTCTCAATGGGATGAGTGTCAAAGACTTCACAAACAAATAAAACCACCATAACACAAAATTCACCCAAGTAAAGGACCACTATAAAGAGGTCTCTGACTTCCCTGGTGGCCCAGTGGTTAAGAATCCGCCTGCCAATGCAGGGGACACGGGTTCGAGCCCTGGTCCGGGAAGATCCCACATGCCGCAGAGCAACTAAGCCCGTGTGCCACAACTACTGAGCCTGCACTCTAGAGCCCTCGTGCCACAACTACTGAGCCCTCGCACCACAACTACTGAAGCCCGCATGCCTAGAGCCCATGCTCCGCAACAAGGGAAGCCACCTCAATGAGAAGCCCGCGCACCACAATGAAGAGTAGGCCCCTCTCACCGCGACTAGAGAAAGCCCGCATGCAGCAACGAAGACCCAACGCAGCCAAAATTAAATAAATAAATAAATTTATAAAAAAAAAAAAGAGGTCTCTTCATGAAAAAACATAATAATAATGGATTTTGAGAGTGCATCTACTTAGATCCTGGCCTAAAGTAAAAACACTCTCTAAATTTCTACACGTGTTTTTGAGCTAATCTCTAATTCTTTTTATTTTTCCATAGATATTGGAAATCATGCTTCCTCTCACCTCCCCCATACCAAAATTATAAAAATTATATGCAATTATGAGAATCTAGACCAGAATTTTCTTAAAATAGTAAATATGAGGAAAATAATAATTATAGCATTTCCCACGTGTGAAAGCAAGCTAGTTGAATGCCTGAATCAAAATTGGACCAAATCATTAGCTAAGACTTTATATAAATTATTTATAAACTTGGGTACATTTCTGACCCCAGTTAGCCAGGTTATCTTCTTTTCCCCCAAAAGAGACCCCAAATTTGTTCTCTGGAGCAGATGCCCTGAAGTTGAGAAATATGGAAAAATGGAGGATGGACATGGAACCTAAGATGAAAAACATGAGGATTAAGTCTCCTGAGCCCACATTACTAGCTGCTAGGCATCTGCCACCTCCCACTCTGATTCAGGCAGGACCTTTGAGCGTCTCTCGGCCAAAAGATGGTCCAAAGCTATCACCTTGTTCTGAAGCCAGCTTTGCACACAGTGCTTTCAGGCAGTACCTTTGAGCGTCTCTCGGCCAAAAGATGGTCCAAAGCTATCACCTTGTTCTGAAGCCAGCTTTGCACACAGTGCTTCCAGACAGCTTTTAGGTGTCTGGGTCTGAAGTAGAAATGACAATCAACCATTTGAATAAAGTCTTTGACAGAGAATAAAGAATCCAAAGCAAACAGAGATGGAGAACTATAAACAAACCAGAACTCAAATCTCCTACATGCTAGACAGTTTTCAAAGTACTATCAAAAGCTGTGTATATCTTATTTTTGCGATAAACCTGAAAGTGGTCGCTATACCATCCCTATCTAGAAATAAGGAGACTGAGCCACAGAGTTTTAAATGACTTGCCCATAGTCACCCAGCCAGGAAAGGGGCAAAGTCATTTCTGACACTTATAGTTCCCTCGCCCAATGCTCAATGAATTCTAGCTTTATGACTCTATCCCATGCCCACCCCTCCTTCACGAATTTTCTTGTAAAGATTATATTTTTGAAAGAATTAACACATTATGGAGTGTCCTGTCTCTTATTACCTGTGCAGAACTATTTAGTACTTTGTCATGTCTGCAAACAATGTTGGGGTGCAAGTTGTGTATTTCCAGTTTAATTAACTCTTCTGTTGCAATAGAGTCCATCACTTTACTTCTTTAACTGATGATCCAGGTTGCAAAAGATATCATTTTCTCAGCTTTCCAGGGAAATCTGGCCATGAAGTTTTATTTAATTAAACTCAGCCATTATATGCAGATTAAACCTCCCACTTTTCTAAGATTATATCAAGAAAAGTTCTCTTGGGGGTTTTTGAAGATAGGTAAGGGGCTTTTATTGTTTCAGAGGCAAAGCAAGTGTATTTTTTTCCCCCTAGAAAGAAAACAGACCTTATTCTTCACTGGTTGGAGGGAAAAAATAAAATGAGAGAGAAAAAAATCTTTGTGGCTGGAAGTTCATTTTGGTTTAGCAGTGAGCAGATGTCTCTCTTCTGAATAATCTCAGGGACTAAGAGGAGAAGGACCCCCTGCAGGAAGTAATTAAAACTTGGCAGTAGGGACATGAGCAGACTTTTAAAACTCCAGACCAGAATTATGGGCCAAATCTCTTGGAAATAATTTGAGACAGAGTTTAAGATTCACTACAAGTTGGAGACAGTCAATAATGCACTTGATTCTCTATGGAATTACTAAGAAAAGATATACATGTGTCTTTGAGAAATTTTAATTATTTTATTAGCTCTGAGGAAAAGTCACTTCAGTTATGATTATTTTAAATCATATATGTGTGCTCAATTCTATTTATCTCCTAATTCTCAGGAAAAGGAAGTGCCTTCCAGTTTAGAATTGTGTGATCATGGTACATGATTGTCTCACAGTAGCACCAAGATTGAAATAAAAACCTTAGGAGTCTAGCCCAGAGAAAATAATAATTTCTTATGCTTCTATAGCACTTTAAAATTTACTAAATGCTTTGCCACTATTACCTTGATTGAATAGCAAAAGAATCTAGTAAGCTTGATCTAGAATGATGCCAAATTAGGTTGGAATCAATGAAGAGAGCTTTGAGCTGGTTTGGCATTGACAGTGAAATACAGGAAGGAAAATAAAGCAAATGCAGTAACCAAGATGGCAGAGTAGGAAGACTCTGAGCTCATCTCCACCCATGGGCACACCAAAATTACAACTATCTACAGAGGAATTATCAATGAGAACTATCTGAAGACCAGCAGAGAAGAGTTTCCAAAACTAAATATATAAAGAAGGAACCACACGAGTTGGGTGGAGAGGCAGCAACACAGTAGATTCAAGACCCACACCCCTGGGAAGGTGACCCACAAATGAGAGGATAATCACAATGGCAGAGGTTCTCCCCAAGAAGCAAGTGGTCCAAGCCCCACATCAGGATTCCCAGCCTGGGGGTCCAGCACTGGGAAGATAAGTCCCCAGAATATCTGGTTTTGAACACCAGCACGGCTTGTGTACAGAAGAGCTGGAGAACTGTAGGACACAGAGTCTCTGTTCTTAAAGGGCTCACACAAAATCTCACACATTTCAAGTTCCAGCATAGCAGGCAGTACTTTGAAAGAACCCTGGGTCAGACCCACTTACTGATCTTGGAGAGACTCCCAGAGAGGCAGGAGGCAACTGGGACACAGACACTGGCAGTAGCCATTTGGGGAAGCTTTCTGCCACAAGAACACTGGTGCAGGCAAGCATTACTTTGCATTCCTTTCTCCAGGCTATTAGCAAGAGGGGCTTACCAGTCAACACAAACTCAAGCTCCCCTGGACTTACAGCCAATTGCACCAGGACCTGGCCCTACGCACCAGCAGGCTGGCAGCTAACCAGGCCAGGGGCTGGCCCCTCCCACCAGAACACCCACAGGAGTTGGCCTCATCACAACACAAAGGCCCACACAGACTACACGGAGGGCTCCCCTAAGGCATGTAGCTGTGGTGACCAGAGGAGAGCATGCTGCTGAATTCCACAGAACATCTCCTCCATAAGGCCCCTTCTCTGAGGTTGAGAAATGTAACTGACCTCCCCAATACATAGAAATAAACAAGAGAATTAGGCACAAAGTAACAGAGGAATATTTTCCAAATGAAGGAACAAACAAAACCCCAGAAGAGCTAAGTGAAGTGGAGGTAAGCCATCTATCCAATAAAGAGTTCAAAATCATAATCATAAATCAAAATCGAATCATAACCAGTAGCTCAATGAACTTGGGAGAATAATGGATGAACACAGTCAGAAGTTTCACAAGGAGTTGGAAAATATAAAGAAGAAGTAAACAGAGCTGAAACAAAAAATACACTAGAAGGAATCAACAGTAGATCAGATGATTCCGAGGAACAGATCAGCAAACTGGAGAAAGAATTAGTAGAAATTACCCAAGCAGAACAAAAAATGTTTTAAATGAATTTAAAAAATGAGGCTAGTTTAAGAGGCTCTAGGACAATATTAAGAACATTAATATTCATATTATACGGGTCCCAGAAGGAGAAGAGAGAAAAAGGTCGAGAACATATTTGAATACAATAGCTGAAAACATTTCTAACCTGGGAAAAGCAACAGACACCCAGATCCAGGAAGCACCTGTTTGCATAGTACTCCTATTTGCTTGAACTTCCTGATAAATTAGGGGCGAATATTTCAGTAGAGAAAAGGAAGTTGTAATTCTACTTTACTGTAGTTCCTATAATTTCTGCTAGAAACAGGCTGTCCCTTTGCTGGAAAGGATGACTCTTTGGGGTTCCATAGTCTGCTTTGGGCACAGTCTCATGATTTCTGTTCCTGATCACAGAATGGGAAGTGCCAGCCCTGGGCTTTAGGTCACATAGAGAATTGAAGCGACCCCCTTGAAGCCAAGTGCTGCAGGCAGAACAACTAATATATGGATATTGCTTTTCACTGCATTTAATAGGAACTAAAGCCATGGGAAAGACTGCTCTCTGCTCTTTGTTTTCCCACAATTTCCATCTTATTAAGATGAAAGGAAACAAAGCACAGTCCAAAAGCATCCTATTTGGCAACTGCTAACTGCTAAATCTCTCATGAGAGCATGGCTAGTACTTTGCATAGGAGAAGCCATATCCAGTCTCTGCAGTTTACAAATCTCATTAGGATGTCAGCATTTAAAGTCTCTCCATATGGAGTCGACCCTTACTCATTTGTGGTCTGTTGGAGAAGCACCAACACGCCTTGTGTAGACAATAGGAATTATCCACAGCCCATTAGGGGCACTGGAGGTATCACCATTAGCTAGTGGAAACCTCTTGGGTCGCTTTTAAGTTTTCTTCTTCCCTCTCACTCTAGCACTGACATTTTCAGCTTCTCCTCACTTTATGTTGAACTTTCATGTTCTCTTCTCTCAAAGGGACTATAGCAGACTGAGAAGTATTCATAGAAAGTGGGTTGAGAAAACAGACTTGTACAGAGAGGGGCAGGCATATGAAATCAGATCATGTCTCATCTCTAAAAGAAGGGCATTTTCTTAAGACGAAGACTGTGAACACGTCCAAAGCTGCTCCTCTCTGAGGACCTATTTTAAGATTTGTAGTTAGCATTTCCTCATTGAACATAAATAAACACGGCTGTATAGAAATCAACATAGGGTCACATACAAGCTCTATCAGATTTCTTGTAAAGTCTGGCTTATAGATTTACTCAATGCAAAGTCTTGCATCTTGATGAAATTTAGAATTGAGAGACTGGATTACAACTCAGAAAAATATTCTAATAAAAAAGCCTCTTGCCAGTTAATTTCAGATTTGACAAGTGTGAACTTGTCTAGAACTTCCCCGATTCCTGTCTATTTTTATTAACTCTTGATACGGTATTGCCTGAGCCAGGATTTTAGAGAAAAAGAGCGTGGATGAAGGTATAAAATGATCTTTTCTGAAGGTTCCCAACTGTCCAATCTTCTCTGATATAAAGACTTCAGGAGTCGAGGGTCAAGATCAATTTTGTAAATTCACAACCTATATGATATGATTTATAGGAGACCAAAGCCCTCCCTCTTCCCAGGACCAAAGCTGTTTCCCTGACAATATTACCAAACTACTCCATTGGACATATCTTGTGGTCCAAGCATTACACCCAGGGAGTTCTTATATGCAAATTGTCACTTGGGAGGCATGAGGGACTGTGGAAAAATTCTTTAAAAATTTTTGAAAAGAGAAGTAGAGAGAAATCTAAAATTTGGGAAGCAGTCAGGAAGCAGCGTGAGGTCAAAAGGGGACTTGGTCAGGGTTTAGGTGAAAGTGGAATGCAAAAATTGGTTAGAGGTGTTGAAAACATACTCTACTCAAATTTTGCTTAAGGTCCCTTCTTACTTGGGTTGTTAATTAGAACCAGCAAGGGAAGGATACCGCTGGGTCTCCTAGGTCTAAATTAACATTAAGGCAGTTCTAGTGTTCTGCCTAAGGGCATACACATCTTGGAGATTCCCTATGGAATTGTTTCTCCAGTCCTTTCTGGGCAGGACTGAGCTGGGATACAGACGACTCCATACCAGATAACAGGCTTACATTGCCTCATTTAGTGGTGTCTTGTTTAGAGGCCGCCTGGTGACAAAGGCTCTCCTTGATCAAACTTCAGTCAGGTTCTGGGCCCTCTTTTCAACTTGGCCTGACCTTGCCTCTGTCCTGCCTTTGGCCTGTCCAGCACAGTCTTTGCAAAGAGTCCCCTAAGTCTTCCCCACCCTTGTCACTGGATCAAGTTCTTCTTCTATGGCAGTTGTCCCCAACTTTTTTGGCACCAGGGACTGGTTTCATGGAAGACAATTTTTCCACGGACCGGGGAGTAGGGGTGGGGGGGATGGGACCATTCAGGCGGTAACACAAGCGATGGGTAGCGGCAGATGAAGCTTAGCTCCCTCGCCCACCACTCACATCCTGCTGTGCAGCCCGGTTCCTAACAGGCCAGGACCAGCACAGGTCCGCGGCCCGGGGTGTTGTGGACCTCTGTGCTATGGGATCTCCCTCATTAGATGTCTATGTCCTTGACCTGTCAGGACAAGGTCAGAATCCTGTGAGGTCAGTTTAACAGGGACCCCCCACCACCACCACCACCAACACTTGACATCTCTTCTTAGTAATTTTCCATCCACTGATCCCCTCACCCTTCTTCTTGGCTATAAACACCCATCTGTCTTTGTTGTATTCAGAGTTGAACTCGGTTTCTCTCCTCTAATGCAATACTCTTATCACAATAGTTTTGGACAAAGTCTTACTTACTGCTTTAACAAGAGTCTGTGATTTTTCTTTGACACTTGAATCAGGTATCCCAGCAAACAAACAGAAACCAGCATGAAAGGTAAATAAAAGAGTGAATTTTAGGGCCACAACCCAGGATGGACAGACTACCCTCCCTTCTCTATCACACTCTGTGCCCTCTGCTGTCCCTTGAAAATAACACCATTTCCTTGGGATCTATCCTTTGGAAGTTGCTCATCTATGCCGCAATTTTATAGTACACTATTTTATTTTAATAGTCAGTCTAAAGTGGCTTTTAAAACACAGTAGCACATTAAGATTATTGCTACACTGCTACAGGAAAAACAAAGAAAAAGAAAAAGGATAAAGAGAAACATCTCTGGCAGCTGGCATAAAAGTGGGTCAACCCAGTAACAGAAGCCATGACCTAGCACACATGAAATAATCTCTGCTTAAATTAAGGGATAACAGGTAAAAAGAGTGGTCTTCTAAAGCATACACATCAAGAAACAGATGGCTCTGGTCCCACCAGAAAAATTTCACCTAGATACTCACACTTAGAACTGAAATACCAAGAAATGTTTAGGGGGAAGAAATACATGAGAGAAAGATAAAAATAAAACAAACTGATAACAAAATTCTCCCCTGCTCATTCTATTATTAGATCTGATTTCAGGAAAACCCCTCAATATTCAGCTTTGGTTCCTGTAGTCCTTCATTCCAGTTTGAATACATGCTCTGAAAGTGATGCCTTCTGTTAGGAACAAACCACTCATCTGCCCAGAAACGCCAACCCCTTTCACAAATCTCTAAGTTTTGATAACTTAGGATAACTAGGCCTTCTCTAGTCTACACCACAACCCCCGCTGGAACAGCACATACAAAGAAAGGAACTAGGGCGGGAGAAAACAGGTCTGTTCATGGGATTGAACAGGCAGGAGCCCAGAGAGTCAGCAAGTCCCAGAGATAAGATTGCAGCCTGCTTCCTCCTGCATTTGCTTCTCTGAATCCTTACAGACCTCTTTAGGCCACATTAAGGCTTTAGGTATTCCTCCTAATACAGTGAGAAGTTATTGAAGATTTTAAGTAGTGACAATGGCTTCATTCCATATGTCTTTAAAAGTCTGGAGTGAAGGACAGGACTTCAGAAGAGGAGAGAGGAGTTTAGGAAAACAATAATAGTGACTACCTCGTACTTAACAACATTTCAGGCATTTTTCTGAGAGCTTTTCACATATTACTTTCTTCAGTCATTGTCAAGCTATGTGATCGGAACTATGAAGCTTCTCTACATAGGGCAACTGAGAGGTACTGAGTTCTATTTAATATTTCAGGTCTAATTATGAGTGAAGACAGAGAGTAGCAACAAAGATAATTAAGCTTCACTGAGCATACTTCTGGTTGGATGTTATGATCTCATGTAATTGGACATAAACTCTCTGAGTTAAGTACTAGCACCAACGTGACACAGATGAGGAAACAGTAGTTCTGAGAACTTAAATGACTTCTGGATCACTTACCTCTTAACTGGCAGTGCCAACATTTTTGTCTTCTCTCTGAAACCAGGGCACATGTTTTGGGGGCAATCTTTTATCACCATGAAAACATATGGCTTGGGACTTCCCTGGTGGTCCAGTGGTAAAGAATCCGCCTTCCAATGCAGGGGACTCAGGTTCAGTCCCTGGTCAGGGAACTAAGATCCCACATGCCGCAGGGCAACTAATCCCATGTGCCACAACTGCTGAGCTCGTGGGCCTCAGATAGAGAGTCCGTGTGTCACAACTACAGAGCCCATGCTCTCTGGAGCCCATGTGCCACAACTAGAGAAGAGAAAAACCTCATGCCACAACTAGAGAGAAGCCCGTGCACTGCAACGAGGAGCCCACGCACTGCAACGGAACATCCCACATGCCTCAACAAAAATCCCGAGTACCACAACTAAGACCTGATGCAGCCATAAAAAAAAAAATTAAAATAAATAAATAAATAAAATAAATATTAAAAAAAACATGGTTTAAGTAAACAAGGAAAACTATTGACTCATATAACCGTACAGTCTGGGGGTTTTACTGGTTTTAGCTGTGGTTTAAGGGGCGCTGTCTTTCCTCTTGTTCAATGCTACTTTCACCATCAGAACTTTTGATCTCACCCCCTCCTATATTTTCTGGAAATTTAATCCACAAAATTTCCTTAAACTGTATTGTAACTACTAGTTTTTTTTCCCCAGAAACTTAAAAATCCATGCAAATATATTTTACTATGAATGATAAAAATAATAATAAAATAATAGATATCTCACAATTCCATGCTGTCTGCTTGTTTCTGCCTCTATCATGACAAAATTGCCGTGTTCAACTTTGAACTTACCTCCGATTTCCCATGCTTCCAAAATGTTTTAACTCTTCTATTTCTAAATTCATTTTATGTCATCATCATCTAACAATCGCCCAACTTGAAAAACATCATTGGCTTTTCCTTCTAGCCCACCTATGTCTTCCAATCATGAAATCTGGCAGATTTTACCGTCCAAATATATCTTTATCATATTTCCTACTCTCTTGCTCAGTTTCCACAACCCCATTTCAAGCCTTAATCATCTCCCTCTGAGGCTATGGGAATATCTTCTGGGTAAGACCTTGTTGTATGGCTAATCCAACAGCCATTTCCAACCTTTTCTACTGTACCCAATGCCTATGACCTGTGTTTAAAAAAAAAGCCAGATATTCACTTTCCCACTTCTACTTGCAATTATAGGGTGATCTCAGGATGAGAGCTGAGCAGTGGTCATCATGGGGGCTTCTGAGAAATATGTTTGTCTCTCCGAATTCTTAGTCTTTTTCTTACATAATTGGGAGAACTAATTTGGCATAACTGGATCTTTAAAAATACAACTTTATTAAGGTATATTTTACATACCATAGAATGTGCCCATTTGAAGGTACCCATTCTAGAAAATTTTATATATGTGGAATCAAGGATATATATTCTTTCGAGTCTGTCTTCATTACCTTAACAAAATCATATATACTTTGTTGCATTTTTCAGTGGTTTGTTCATCTTTATTACTGAGTAGTGCTCCATGTATGGATATACTATCATTTGTTTATCCATCCACATGTGGTGGATATTTGAGTTGTTTTCATTTTTTCAGGCTATTATGAATAAACCTTCTATGAACATTCGGGCACAAGTCTTTATATGGGCATATGTTTTCATTTCTTTTGGATAAATAACTAGGAGAGGAATTTCTGGATCATAGGGTAAGTGTATGTTTAACTTTCAAAGAAATGGCTAATTTTCCAAACACTGGCAGAGATGGTCTTGTAAGTTACTTTATAATGGGTTGCTTAGCTCCTATGACTCTTACTTTGGGGGCCCTTAGCTGATACTCTGAAACAACAGGAACATTCATATATTTTTTTTTAATTTTATTTATTTATTTTTTAACATCTTTATTGGAGTATAATTGCTTTACAATGGTGTGTTAGTTTCTGCTTTATAACAAAGTGAATCAGCTATACATATACATATATCCCCATATCTCCTCCCTCTTGCGTCTCCCTCCCACCCTCCCTATCCCACCCCTCTAGGTGGTCACAAAGCACCAAACTGATCTCCCTGTGCTATGCGGCTGCTTCCCACTAGCTATCTATTTTACATTTGGTAGTGTATATATGGAACATTCATATTTAACTAACATATGATACTCAATTTAACATTCTTCCCTTAACTACCAGACTGAAATATTTGAGAGGACAGGAACCATGTCTCATTTATTCTTCTTTCCTCCAGGTATAGTATTTGGCCATACGTTAGTACTCAAAAAAAAAAAAAAAAAAAAAGACCAATCTAACGAAAATTTAGTACCTTTAAAAGCACTGCCTATATACTACAAATGTAATTATTCTACTTATTTCTTTGGTTGTCTAAAATTTAATCATTGAAACTTGAAGTAGCAAAATCCATAAACCCAAATAAAAAATGGTAACACTATATATTCACCATTTCCTCTGTGGTTAGTTGTAAGAAATCATTTCCTAAATAGAATAAAATAATAAGGAAAAAAGGAAAAAGAAGAACAGTCATCAAAAGTACTTTTTTTTCTTTCTATCTTCTGGCCCTCTGAGGCTGCACCTTGAGTCTCAACGTGTATTAGGATTGGTGAGAAGCCATTTTCATCCCAGGCTATAATTTCAGAAAGCCTTGTGTAGGAAGAAATAACCTTTCAGCTACTTCAAGAGCACCTCCTCCCTCATACCCTGTGATGTCAGGACTTACTGGGACTATGGCAGGGCTCTCAGTTAGAAGGATGACTTCCAAATGGTGTCTCATCAGGTCACCTCAGACTTATGTGGGTGACCTCTGTGGCCAGAGGGAGAATTGTGGCCACACAAGAATCAAAAGTTAAGAGTCATAAGGCTGGACATGAACAGAAAAATGAAAATGAGAATTCCACCACTTTTTAGAGAACATTTTCTGACTAACAAGGAGAGGCAGCTCTGAATATACCTGGAGTGGTCCACCTGGTCCCACACCAGTGGCAGCTGGTTTGTCTGGGCTTTGTTTCTGAAGCCTTGCCCTCCAGCTCTCTGATCCAGAGGACACTTAAGCTTCTCAAACATCAAAGGCATCCTTGGGAATATGTCTTAATTTTTCCCCTCAGCCTACGTTCCCTCAATTTTTCTTCCTTGATTATTTCCCATCCACCAATCTAATGCATCCCTTGGGCTTTAGAATGGAGGAAAGAAAGGTAGTTAATGGGGAGGCAGGAAATCTTACCACAGTTTGATCTGTCCAAATAAGCCATCCATTATCTTGTTTTGACAGTTCTAGTCAAATGCAGCTAGTGTTCTATTTCATGTAACCTTGACAGATAAAAAAGCAAGGGATGTTTTTAATCTTACAAATGTGGAATGGAGGATCCTGACCAGTGATATACCTGCCTAAAGTCCCTTAGGAGAAACACTGGAAGGTTATATTACTCTACTTGGATTTCTGATTTCCAAATGTATGGTCAATTTAATATATGTCCATACAAAGACATGTACAAAAAATATTTCATTCAGAAAATTGAGTAAGGACAGTTGGCTGATCAATTAATTTTTTAAATCTTAATTTTTACCTTGCACCATGCTCTACATTCTAGAAGTATGAAAGGATTAGGGGTCAAAAATGAAACTGTTTTAAAAGGAATAAAATACAGTTGTGTATCTAACCTCAGGATGGGGAGGGGGAAGTAAAATTAAAAGCAATAGAAATAAGCACAGAAAAACAGATTAATGTATACGTATGGCTTTCACTTTGCTGTACAGCAGAAATTAATACAACATTGTAAATCAACTATACTCCAATAAAAAATTAATTTAAAAAGCAGATTAAATAAGATAAACAACTGTAAAATTTCTCTTCATGAAAAACTGTAAGGAATTCTAGGAAGCTATTAGGAAAGAATGTGGTAAATGTAAATGTACTAAATGACAGAGTATCCTATTTAATTTTAAAAAACAATTTACATATAGTATGATTGTACTCTAAAAATTACATACATGCCTAAGTGTGTGTGTTATTGGTGATATATGCCACTTACAGCCTGGACTTTTGTATGTTAATGCAAACACAGTAGTTGTAACTTTTCCTAATTTAATTATTTATATGTAAGATTCTAGAATAAATTTAAATTGATAAAATGATTCTGATTGATTTAACAGACCTCGATTTTTGGCAAATTTATCTTAAGATTTTCATTATTATAATAAAGACCTTCAGGACATTCTCTTCACACCTATCCCAAGTATTTTCATAGAATAAATTTCTAGAAGTGAAATTGCTTGTCAGAAACTTATGCAGATTATAAAAAGCTTCCATGTACTCCCCAAAACAATTTTCACCAACATTAAACCAAATTATATTCCCAACACAGGCATGGCTATAATTCTCCAAGACACACCCCAACTATCAATACAGGCTATTTTCTCATTTTATTATAAATTTGAATTTGTCTTTATGAAGACAAATGTGTCTACTGATACACTTCACCCACTTTAGCTTAGTGTTTTAAATTTCTTTCTTTCTGATGTGTGTATCTGTTAAGAATTATATTTGGCTTCTTTTATTTTTATTTTTTTAGCATTACAAACACACACTTGATATTTTATTTAATTTGGGGTGAAATTATACTTATAACATCTACAAGAATTCTTTCAAAAGTAGACATTATAGAGATATTAAGAAAGATTGGTTGAAAATGAATAGCACAACATTCTGTAATAAGAACTAGGAATAATTTACTCCAAAATTTATGTAAACATAACTATAGGAAATGACTTATGAAGGATAAATAGTGGGGTCCTCGTATAAACTTCTAGTTTAAGCTCCTTTAAGGACCAGAGAAACACCTTTGACAGTTATAACTTGGCTTCTTTTGAAAGACTATTTATCATACAGCACCTTTAGTAATGAGAGATTTTATTTTAATCACCTAAAAAGAAGTCCACATCTAGGCTCCTTCTGTCTTTCCACTCATTCATCCTTAACTCACAGCTTTTAGCCTCTTGCTTATTTCCCTATTGTCACAAATGGCTGTGCCATCTCCAGCATCATAGATATGCTCCAGGTAAGAGGAAGGAAAAGGACAAAAAGCAAAAAGCTTGTGTCTGCTGGAGTTTGTGCCATTCTCCTGAGGCCCCCCCCCCCCAGTGACTTCCAGTCACTTCCTATTGGTCAGAACTATGTCACATGGCAACTTTTGCCTGAAAAAGGGGCTGGGAAATAAAACTAGATGTACACATTTCCCAGGACCCCCAAAATAAACAAATAAAGAAAACCAAGTTTCTTATAAGGAAGAACAATTGATATAGGATGGCCATCAGTAATGGCCATAATTTCAAAATGTTTTTGCATATTGAAGATAATTAGCTTTTATCTTTTATAAATGTTATTTATAGTTTTATTAAAATATATTTATTAATAATTAGGCTTCTACTTTTTTAACTTCTACTATTGCTATCAAATTTATAAACCTTTTCATTTAGACATTTATTTTCTTTTCCTCTGCATCCTTTTATCTCTGTGTAGGTATATTAGTATTTTTCACCTCCTTACTGGTTCTCCCCACTTTCAGGGGCATAGTAGGATTGTACCTCCTGTTACTCCTGAGTGGGGCCTGTGACTAGGTCTGCTTAATAAATTGTGGGTGGAAGTGTGTTTGCAATGTTAATTATATGTCTATCTATTTTCCCAACTGTATCATTACTTATGTATTTAGTCATAATCTATCTGGTATGCTAGACTAGATTATGCTGCAGTAACAAATAATCCCCAGATTTTCGTGGTTTAAATCCACAAAAGTTTATTTCCTCCTCATACTAATTGTTTTAGGCGGGTTCATTGGGGTTTCTACTCTGTCAGATTGTTCACTGGCTCTTAGCACTTTCCCACTGGAAGTGACTCAGACCCCTGCCACTGTCATTTTCTTAGCCAAAGCAGGCAGCATGGTCACACCCAGCTTCTTCAGTAGGTAGGGAAACACAATCCTATCATACCCCAAAGACAGAGTAGGGTTGCCAGAAATTAACAAATAAAACAACAGAATGCCCAGTTAAATATGAATTTCATATAAGTAGATAAACTTTAATATAAATATGCCCCCATGCGATATTTCAGACATATTTATATTTTTAAAAGTTCATCATTTAACTGTAATTCAAGTTTAACTGGCTGTTCTTGATTTTATCTTGGAAGCCGAGCACCATTGGAGCAAAGAATTAAATATTTAGAAAAGAGCACTAATGACTGCTATAGGCTCCCTTTCTCCTTATGACTTAGAGAAGAGGTGTTGTGCTTTTTTTCTTCTTCACTGATTCAAATTTCTAAATATTCCAATATGTTTTCCTTTGCCTCCATCATAGTTTTTAATTTGTCAGTCATATTTATGTAGCAGTTATCACCATGAACATTTTCAACTCTTTTTTTTTTCCTTTTTGTGTTCAAATTTCATAGATATAATATCTATGAATACTTATTAGAGATTTTTCTCAAATTTGTCTCATTTTTCTTACAGTACTTTTTAAAAAATTTTATTGAACTATAGTTGATTTACAATGTTGTGTTTATTTCTGCTGTATAGCAAAGTAACTCAGTTATACATATATATCCTTTTACATATTCTTTTCCATTATGGTTTATTATAGGATATTGAATATACTTCCCTGTGCTATACAGTAGGACCTTGTTGTTTATCCATCCTATGTATAATAGTTTGCATCTGCTAATCCCAAACTCCCAACCCATCCCTCCCCCACCCCCTCCCCCTTGGCAACCACAAGTCTGTTCTCTATATCTTCTTCAGTACTTCTTAATGATAGTAATAAATTTGCTTTGATTCATTATCTTAATTAATTATCATTAATTAAAGTATTTATTAATTTAAACATAGTTTTTAAATGTCTGACCTTTCCTTCTATTTGTTCATTTTTACTGAGAGAGATTTTTTTCAGCACTGGGATTAGAGATGGATTCTAGGAAAGGTGATAAATGATGGGGGCCATTTGTTCAATCATTGCCTAAATGTGGAGGAAGAAGAGAAAGTTTATTTTTACTGGACTTTTTGATTTGGTTCAGCAGCCAGAAAGCAGAGGAAAGGATAAGAGAGGTATTTTGTTTTTGTTTGCTTGAATTGTTTTGGTTTGGTCGTAGGAAATTTTTTGTGTCTGTAAAAGACTTTTCCATTGTGTGTTGGCAGCCTTGAGGTAGGTAGGCAGGACAACCCCCTTTCGCCTGCATGCTGTCCTTTCCTGGAGGCTGTCTAGGCAGCTCCTATGGTGCCATATGCAAATGCACAGTGTGTGACACACCAGGTCCCAACTTCCTCCAGCCCTAAGGCACCTGTAATATGTCCCCAGGACCTGGTGCGATTGAAAGGCGCCTCACTGTCCTCCCCTTCATGCTCCGCCTCACTTCCACGCATGTTTGCTTCAAATTAGGAAAGACAAGAGCTTTTAGATGAGTAATTTTCCAATTGCTTGCTGTTGGCAAGCAGCGAGATGGGGCACAGATGGTATTTTCTTTCAAATTAGTGTCATTTGGATCAGAGGTGGATTGAGGGAATCACCAAGCTCAGAAAAGAGCTGGGGGTGCATCACTGTGGAAGAAAAATATTACTGGAAACATGAAAAAGAAGAAAACTGTATTTACCCACGCTCCTTTGGGGAGACAGTACTGCTCACCAGAAATGTAGTAAACAGTGCTAATCTAACTACTCAGAAATAGAAGGATACAGCAGGAAAGACCAACTCTATGTGGTGAGAAGGAATACTTGGCTTGAAGTGGGGTTAAACCCATGAGAAACCTGCTTGTGTAACAAGAGATTATCATTGAAGAGCTTTGGGGAGGGGAAGGCTTTGGGGGGAGGCTCCTATTAATTGCTGAGTGGGAAGCACAAGTTAGGGGACATTAAGACCCTGCATGCGCACTGATTAGCTCCCCCTGCCCCCAGCTCAGGCAATCCTTCATGTCATGTATGAATAAATGCTTATCAGAAGGTAGAGAACATGCATTTGAAGGGGCACCAAATTACCAGCCTGTCCATGGTTATCATGTGCCCAGGTCTGCCCTTGATCTGTGTTCTATGTTGTAGAAATTCCTTGAAGTTTCTATTCTGTGGCTGAGATCACTTTTCTAGATTCCAGGGCTGATTAAATACCTTTCCTCTTCCATGTTTATATTCACTTGGACTTTTCAGTGGCTATCTAAAGAATTAATCATATGATTTTTCAAGTTGCCACACTATTTGGATCTATTTACAAGCTTGAAAAATCTTGGCTTTCAAAAAAAAAAACACCCTGGCTTTCATATATAAACCTTGACATACATTTCCGACCCCAAGATGAATTTGTTTCCCAAGTTGATTAAGCTATGTTGTTAAAGGTGTGATGCTATATCTGAAAACTTTCATGCAGGTTCTCAGCATCCCAGGAAGAAGTTCTAAGCGTGGCTTGACTTTGATGTTCCCAGGTGTTTTATGCTCACTACAAAGGTTAAAATCACCCAAACTTGTTTTTTTTTTAGAAATGTAAGAATCAGGAAGACAAATCAAAGAACATTGTAGCCAGACAATAAGTCCCAGCTCCAGTATTTTATTGTATGATAGAAACAGAACACTTGGACAACTTCCTCATCCTCTAGCAGCTCCATTTTCTAATTTTCAAAACTGTTGTAACCATACATAACTTACAGTATTCTTATGTGAATTAATTAGAATCTGACATGTAATAACTCCCTGTAAGTGGAAACGATCATTCTCATCAGAATTTTCACGTAGTGGTAGATTTCCAAGTTGGTTTTAGAACATCAGATGCACGCAAAGTCACCCAGAAAGCATAAATGCTATAAATAGCAACAATAACACAAAACTCCATTGGAATGGATCTGTGACAATTACATGATTAATACAAATGCTGGAGGTTTTCCATCCTTATAGCATTTAACCAATTTTCAAATCAAACAAACCAAACCATGTTCAAATTTTCCCAGATGTTGCAGAAATCTAAGACCTGCACTGCTTGAATTTTTGTCAGAGCTTTTAATTCTCAGAACTGCACTCAGAAGAGCTTCCTCTGTGACTTAATTCCGTCACCCCTCTTTAAGTTGCTGTCACTCTTCTGTCATGCTGACCCTATCACCATTTTCCTCGACATCCTCTCTTCTTCTGGGGAGTGATGCTCTGCCTTGGGTACCAGGGCCCCAGCAGGCTCAGCCTCACCACTGCTTCCCAGGCAGTCTGCTCCCCGTGATGCTGGATAGTGACTTCACACTGCCTGCTTCTCTGCTTGCAAGAGGCTGATGTTTCTTTCACATCTGAGCGCTTGCATAATGGGGGTCACTGATTCAACCCAGTGGGAAGACACAGAGAACAGCCTTGGGGGGAGGTCAATGAGATAGAACACAAGAGCCTTCTGGCTTCATTTAACCTTCTCTCAAAAGCCAGGGGCAAGTGTCTTCCTACTAGAAGCAAGGTGATTGAGGTGATACTTTTAGATCTGATAAGTTTGTCTTTTGAAGGATAACACATCAAATGGTCATGGTTGAAGGTTTCCTAAAACAGGAAGATGTGTGTGTGTGTGTGTGTATGTGTGTGTGTGTCAGGGATAATGAAAGAAACACATATTCTAGCCAAGTTAAAAGACATATGACTAATAGAGTCTTTAAGAAGTTATTTAACTGCTCTCATCAATATTTCTAGCATTAAAGACCTGAAATTATCAGATTATTAGCACCTCATGGGAATGAGTTATGCCTCAGGAAATTCAATTAATAAGCAAGCCCTCTGGATATATTTAGAATTTAATACAAATATACTTACATATATTAGGTGTCAAGTACAAAATAAAATAGGTGCTCAGATCTAATATATTAGGGAAAATGTACACTGCTTTTGGAGAAAAGGAATTAAAACACACATGCACACACGCACACACACACACAGCTCATTTGGGAGCTTTCATCTGACATTAAGTCCTTGATGGGTGTGCTTGTTTTCTTTACCATCTCCCCTAACCCACCTCTTTTCCAGCATTCCTCATCTTGGAGGGAAACCATCCTGGAATGCAACCATTTTACCCAATCATACAACCCAGGAATGTAGGAATTGTTCTAGATTCCAAGCTCTCACTTCCTTCTCTATCCAAGAGAAGATGTCACATCCATCATTTTAGTCCCTGAACTGCCCTCAGTTCCTCCCATCCTGCTCTCTTCCTTCTCTCTCACTTTGTCTGGTTCTGTCTCAGCCTTTGCCTGAATGATCAACAGAACCCTAACTGACAACCTTGCTTTCAGTGTTTTCATCCAAACTCAACATCATTTACACATGATATCTAGTCACTTTTCTAAAACAAAATGTGGTCAAGTCTTTTCCCTGCTTTAAGCCCTTAAATAGCATATTAATGACAAATTGAGGTAACAGACTGCCTAGGATGGTAGCATAAGATTTGGCACATAAGGGGGTATGTATAAAGATTTTCTTTTTAGGATTATTGGTAGTCATGGAGAACTGGAAGCAATCTGAGCCTCCATCCTTGGGAGAAAGGAAACAAACCCAATGGTGGATACAAACCTCTAAGTACTATATAGCAATGAGAAGCAATGGATAATAGGTATGCACGGTAACATGAATGAGTGTAATTAGAGAATTAATGAGTGCAAAAATAAGGAATAAAATGAGATCTATAACACAGTATTACTTACATAATTTAAAAATACAATAGCACAAAACTATCAATACACACTTTGAAAGAACACATACAAACAGAAAGATACACGGTTGCCCCTCTGTATCCAGGGGTTCCACATCCAAGTATTCAACCGACAATCAAAAATATTCAGGAAAAAAAAATTCAGAAAGCTCCAAAAAGCAAAACTTGAATTTGCCATTCACTGGCAAATACTTACATAGCATTTACACTGTATTAGCTATTATAGGAAATCTAGAGATGATTTAAAGTATGCAGGAGGATGTGCCTAGGTTATATATAAATACTGTGCCATTTTATATAAGGGACTTGAGCATCCTCAGAATTTAGTATCTGAAGGGGGCTCCTGGAACCTGCAGATACCAAAGGACAACTACACATTTAAAGATTCAGAATCACTGCCAAAGGTAGAGAAGGGGAACAGAAGCAGACTAGGTTATGAGGATTCAAGAGAAAGAAATTTTTTAAAAATTCAAAAAAAGGGGACTTACATGGACTCATGATAAATGTGGCCCAAACTGAGGATAATCACTAACTCAACTCTGAACCCAAGGTTTGAAAAAGGAAAAAAATGGGCCAAATCACATTCCAGCCATCTTAACCGCCCCCCCCCACACACACAAAATTACAATGGATGCAATGAAGACACAGTAAAATCAGATGATCACTTGGTGTGATCCTTAATTTTAGGTGTTAACTTGAGTGGGCTAAGGGATGCCCATATAGCTGGTAAAACATCGTGGGTGTGTCTGTGTGTTGGAAGACATTAGCGTTTGATTTCATAGACTAAGGAAGATCACCCTCACCGATGCAGGTGGGCATCATCCAATCCACTGAGGGCCTGGATAGAACAAAAAGGCAAAGGAAGGGCAAATTTGCTCTCTGCCTGAGCTGGGACACCATCTTTTCCTGTCCTTGGACTTTGGGGCTCCTGGTCCTTGGGCCTTTGGACTCTGACTCGTTCTACCATTGGCTCTCCCAGGCCCTCAGGCCTTTTGGTTTGGACTGGATGTACACCACTTGGTCTCCTGGACCTCCAGCTTGTAGACAGCCAACTGTGGGACTTCTCATCCTCCATAATTGTGTGAGCCAATCCCTTGTAATGACTCTCCTTCTATATATCTATATATGGTCTATTGGTTCTATCTCTGGAAAACCCTGACTTGTATACTTGGCTGACATGAAATTAATAATAGTAGATTGAGTAGAAGTTCAATATATAGAAAAGTTAACTTTAAGAAAGAAAGAAAACCATTGATTTCCTCCGGCGGCAAAAATATATACTCTCCACTCTTTTTTTTTTTTTTTGACACAAAGATTTTTAACCCAGTTTAAAAAAAGAAATAAAGTAAACTACCCTTCAAATATGAGGTTAATTTAGGGTTTTTCTATGATTATAACGAATTAGGTATAATTGAATCTCAGAATTTTTAACTAAAAAAAACAATGTACCAGTTTTTCTGTTAAAATTCAAAGTCTTGATTGTAACTGTCCTCTTTATCCCTCACATCGAAGTACCCACTGCCGTCCAGGATGTAGCGAATCTCGTCATCCCGGTGTAAATACTCCTCATAAAACATCTTAATCTTTTCTTCGTAATTTGGTAGTTTGTCGTGGCATATGGTTATTATGTCCATCCAGGAGTAGTTTCTCTCTTTTCGGATCTTTTCTAATTCTGGATCATTCTCATATTTGTCAGCATCCAGCTTTCAGTAAAGGACCCTGAGCCCGCGCAGCTGCGGCAGGGCGACCGGGCGCCCAGGCTCCCCGCGGTGGGGCCGCTGCGGATCGTCGCCCGACTTGTCCGTGTACCAGGCCTGCACCATGGCCGGGCCCAGGGGCGCCGCCGCCTGACCCCGGACCTGCTCCGGCCGGTCTGCTCACCACTCTTAAAAGTCAACACCTTCTCACAATATTTGGTGCTTCTCCTTTAGAATCACCTGGGAACGCACTTTTTTTTTTTTTTTTTTTTTTTTTTTTTGGCTGCCTTGGGTCTTCGTTGCTGTGTGCCCTCTTTCTCTAGTTGCGGCGAGCGGGGACTACTCTTCGTTGCCGTGCGTGGGCTTCTAATTGCGGCGGCTTCTCTTGTTGCGGAGCACCGGCTCTAGGTGCACGGGCTTAAGTAGTTGTGGCTCGCGGGCTCTCGAGTGCAGGCTCAGTAGTTGTGGTGCAGGGCTTAGTTGCTCCGTTGCACGTGGGATCTTCCTGGGCCAGGGATCAAACACGTGTCCTTTGCATTGGCAGGCAGATTCTTAACCACGGCGCCACCAGGGAAGCCCTGGGAATGCACTTTTAAAATATACTTTCTAAAAATAGACTTTTAGCTCTGGACTCTATGGTGGATTGGATTATTGTCTAGAACTATTCATTCACTCCACCCCACACCATCTCCATGAGAGGGACATTCTTCTTCACACTTTGATTTTGGGCTTGGCCATTTTTCTGCTAATGGATGCCAGCAAACATGACACAAAAGATTAAAACTTGCTTACATGATTGGGCATGTTCTCTCACATCTCCACCTGTGTCATGAGCAGAGGTTCCCTTCTGTGGCTGCTGTCTCCTCAGCTTGGGCCCCAAGATGAATACACATAAAGCTGTCTGAGCCAAGTGGCAGTAAGAAGCCAAGCCCAGGTGCATCCTTTGCTTGAAATATCCCTATACAATCAAGGGCATTGCAAATCAGCAAAACCCCACCAATCAGAATGCACATGCTGCTTTAAATCATTGAATTGATTTGTCACACAGCAGTAGCTAGCTGGTACAGTGAACTGACATTCATTGGCCTTTAATGAACATATTTCCTCTGAAATTAATTCAAGTTTCTCACACTTCAGAGTATGAGTCCCAAAATTAGATGACTCCCAGAAAGAAAACCAAGAGCATGTACACACATTTAGGAACTGACTCTCAGAATTAACCAATTTCTGACTTAAATAACCTTAGAATCTTCCACAAGGAAAACTTCCATAAGTACATATCCCCATTCATTAAAACAAACACAACCCTCTATTATACAGTTCTCTCATGGCCTCATCAGGTAGGTTTCCTTTTTGCACATTTAATGTTTTATAATTATTGGTTAATTAGTCATACCATTTCTTTTTCTCCTTTCTGTAATTCAAAAGCCTAACACAGCCCACATCTTAGAGAAGGAATGACTCACTGGCATTGCTCATAGGCTCCTTGAGGCAAATTCCAAAACTGAGAGCACAGAGAACCTCCCTGTGTCCCGCTCCCAAATCTTACAGATATCACAGTGTCATCTGACATACACCAACATACATATGCTTCCAACCAGTAGATTAAATCATATATATTAGAGAAGAGAAGGGGTTGGGAGATAAAGTCCAGATTCAAGTCATAGTTCCTCCACTTAGGAGTTGCATGACCTTGAACAAATCACTGCCCTGCTCTAAATCTGTTTTATCACCTACACATTGCAAATGTTAAAGGATTCAATGAGATTTCACTGTGGACACCTCTTGTTTTGTCTGCTCCAAACCCTATTTCTTCTGAGAACAGCACTCATTCTCTGTATGGTAACTATCTGATTCTCATGGGCGTGCTGGGTTTTCTTACTCTTCTCATCTTCCTTCTCACCCTAACCATATCAAAGCCCCTCCCCTGGATCTATTAGGTGTTTTTTTTTTTTTTTTTTTTTAAATTAGGAATTAGACATAAGTCAGCAGTGTAGCAGTGTGGCCTAAAAGGAGAGAAAATGAAACTGGAACTCAAAGAAACGCTAAAATGAGAGGCAGAGTGAAAGACCTGTTGGCTTTCAAGTTCCTAGTTTCAGATGTTTCTGAGCTCAGTTGCATCTTTTCCCTGCCTGCAGCTTGATTTTAACCCAACTATATCCCTCCCTTTGCACTTAAGCCATATAAAATTGACTTTCATTCATTGGAATCAAAATAATACAGGTCTCAAACAAGACTTCTTCAAATTTTCTAGATTTTCCACTCCTTAATGTTTTAAAAGATGAACCTAAGACTTGGAGAGCCCTAGATGGTTCTTAGCATACAGAAGTCACTTTGAAAAAAAAAAAACACAAATATACCTTTATCTGGAAAAACTGCTGTAAAAAATGGGTCTTTTTTGGTCTCTGACTTTGGAATCAGCAGAGTATGAAAACATTTCTAAGTGTAAAGGTTAAGCATTTTCTGGTTTACCTAGCAGCTATAGTCAATCACTGAAATGCGTTATTTTTTCTAGTGCTCTTAAGTTGCTTCCTATAATTGGTAAGGCAGGCTGTAGTTAACCCATCTAGACATAAGAAAGAGAAAAATGCTCTAAAACAAAGTTCATAGTTTTGGGGGGGGTGGGCGGTGGGTACCAGCATGATCAGGGTTAGGGTGGCCCCCAGGACTGTTGCCTCAGTGCCCTGGCACTGTCTACAGACTTTAGGTAATAGCTCTAAAAATGTTGGGGAGTGATGCTTTGAAATCTGGGTGCAGTGTTTCATTCGTTTCCAAGTCCTTAACCATTCTTTTCTTTACCAAAGGGCAGATTTTATATGTCTTCCTGAGTCACTGGAATACTTCTAGGGCAGACTAACTATGGTTCTGGAAATTGTCTTTTCTAGATACAAATTAGCTAATAAAGAAACTTATCATTCTCCTTAGTCACAACTCACATGACATCCTGGGGATCCATCCTGAAAGTTCAGATGTATCAATGTTTCTTTATGTGGGTTGTAGATAGTACCTGTTTCCAGTCCCACCAGTGAAATAGCTAAAAATCTGCTACAGTAATGACTTGAAGGTTTTATCATGCTATTCATCGTGTGTACGGTTCACTGCCAACAGTGATTATGCCTCACAATTCCTTCCCCAGAATTTCAAAACTCAGTAAAAACATTCATCATCTAGCACTTAATAAGTAGACAGCACCTAATTAGTTTTAGAATCTGGAATGCTTTGGAAGAAAGGCAGCTTACTAGTAGAAATTTCTAAACATCTAGTAAGACTTACTCTACTTTTGTGAGTGCTGTAAATCTTTTAGCAGTTTAGTATGTAAAGCCAAGAGATTCGGAGTTACTTACCACAAGACAGTGAGTTAGTAAAACCTGGAGTGAATTCAAGACCTCTAATTTCAGCGCATTGCTTTCACTGCAGAACTGCATAGAATCCCTTTTAATGGTGGACAGAGGAACCCCTAGTATTGTGATGAGATCTGGAGCTTGACATACTCCCTTTAATCTTGTGTGCCTATTGCCCTTCTTCTATCATCACAGTGGAAATATTGACAGTCCAAGGCAGAGATGTGTTCAATCCAAAATGAAACACACGCAGAAAAATCAGGACTGAATTAGAAATTATGTTAATAAACATCACTGGCAGAGTACCTTAGCTTAATTAGCAAGTCAAACTCCTACAACATTAAAGTGGGTGCAAATCTGGAAAAGCTTTCAACATTTCCATACAAGTCTGCAAGATTTGTTGTCACAGAAGGCTGAAATGTTCTGAAGGTATTTCCCAGTTATAATGACAGAATAACATATTCAAAGCTCATTTTTCTAGTCAAGTATTTAATTGCTGTTTCATGTACTTTTAGGCATAAAGTTCCCTTGAGTCAAAATGAAATTGCCCATTAGCCAGGAGACGCAGTCCCAAAATACCACTCAAACGCAGCACCTCTAATCTCTAAGAGAAGTTTAGAGAGAAGGAAAAAAATCAAGCCCTTTCCTTTCTGTTCTGTCAAATAACATTATTTTTACAATCCCGTTTCTGGAAAATCATTCAATGGGGACCCTACAACTTATGAATCATCCAATTTCTACATACTCAAAAGTCAAAACAAATATGCTCTCCTACAATTTATTTGACTCCAGTTTTTTCATGTATTATGAAACATTTCAGATAAAGAGGAATAAATAGTATAAAGTAGTCACCATGCTCATTTCAGAAGAAAATGCTAATACGGTGATAGTCCTCTGTGTATTCCTACCCCATCACTTCCCCAACACTTTCTCCCAGGAATAATTAGTATATTGAAATTGATGTTTTACCATTTCCTGGCATCTGTTATATGAGATTCATCCATATAGATAAGAACTTTGATAATCTCACTGCAGTACTGCAGTCCACTGCATGAATACATGATAATTCGTGTATCCATTGTCCTCTTGATGTACATCAGAACTGTTGCCCTCAGGAGCTGTTAAGAACAATGCTGCAAAATGCATAAGTGTACACATCCACTCATGTATGTGAGTAGAAGTTACTTTAGGGTATGTGACTTCTAGTGAACTGCTGTGTTGTATGTCACGCATGTCTGCAACTTCATTAGATTATGACACACTTTCCCAAAAGGTACCACTTTAACTTTTTAATAAACTTAGAATCATCAAGCATTTTAATTTTGCCAGTACCCATGAAATGGAACCACTTTTCACATGTTTAATGGCCATTGTTTTCCTCATTTGTGAATAGCCTTTTCGCATCTTTTTTCCCCATTTTTTCTCATTGTTAAAACTTTTTTGACTTTTAAGCATTATTTATATATTTTGGATACTAAAATATAGTCCAGATTGGAACATGAATGTGGAGAGCTTTCATGGGGAAAGTGCCCCCAAATGTATTTAACTGAATGTCTAATGTGTTTTTATGCAGGGAAAAGCATATTGGATTCTTTTGAGAATATGAAGATATATTTGTGATAGATAGAGAAAACTAAGAAGACAATAAAGAAAGGCAGTTTCTAAACTCCAGAAAAAAGAAACTTGAACAGGAAAAGAAATACGAGGTTTAATTTTAAATAATATTTGCAGAGTAATAATTATGTAAATACCATTATTGTTTAACCGAAAGGGTGGCATAATTTTATTATCAAGTAGAAAGTTTGTGTGGATGTAAAACTTAATCTTCATTTTTGATAGTACCAAAGTCAGTTGATAACATATATAATTTAGAAATCAAGGAATAGCAGTACAACAATGTCATTTAAGATTATGGAGAAAAACCCCTGACTAAATCACTAAACTATTTGAAAGCATTTTCTTCTGAGGGGTGGAGTTGGAAATTGAGAGGACGGAGACAGGGAGCTGCTGTTTTTCACTATATATGTATGTGCGGGAAGAAAAATAATTTTCTCTTTACCCTTCTAGGCTCTTGACTGAGACCACCCAATAATAGTTCTCCTTATAAGTGTAAATGTCTCTTACAAAAGGGCAACTTCTCCTTGGTTCTCAGAGCTTCTCCTGTGTCTTCTGTTGCATAAAAATAATTAGCCTAAAATAATTCTATGCCAAAGAGGTATATTTTGGGTCAATATATTCTGCTCCCCTTCATGTAGTATTAGTAAGCAACCTTTAAAATGCATATATGTACTGCTTTGATAAAGATAAAAATTAAGTTTAAAATACTATGGATAATAATTATAAACACACAGATAAAAAATGACATAGGAAGCCTGTGAACCAAATGTTTAACAGTGTTTGTATTGAGGTAATGAAATTGTAATTGACATTTATTTTCTATTTAATACTTTTCTGAGTTTTCCAAAATTTCTAAAAAATATATATATTCACTTATGAGCAGAAAATTGGTGTCATTCATTTTTAAGATGAAAAAGAGATGATGATGAAGAACAAGATCATCCTTCAAAGGGTGTGGGCAACCAGCTGGAAAGGATAGGAGGAGACAAACAGAGAACAATTAGGAGACAGTTGTAATTGTGTGCACTGGGAGCCACGAGGGGCTGAACCAGAGTGTCTAGTCCATGGATATGTGAAAGAGGTCAAGTGAACAAGGCCTGGGGAGAGACTGGATGTGGGATAAGGTCGGAGGATAAGTTCTGGGAGACTTAAAATTCCTGGTTTGGGCGAGATGGGGTCCCATTTACTAAGATGGGGAATTTGTTTTGTGGAACAAGCTGAGTTTCCTTTTGGAGGTACCAAGGAGATACCGGTGTACCTTCATTACACCATAATAACCAGGACAACCTAACTGCTGTAACTGACAACCCCAATTCTCAGGGGTCTAAGACAACAGTATTCTTCATTTCAGCAAAACATGGATTGAATGTTCTTGGCTGGTGGTCCTCATGCCCTACCATCCTCCAACATTGTCAGGGAAGAGAAAGAGCTTAGAGGACCATGCAGGGCATCACAGGGACCAGAAATGGAAGCGATGTGTGTCAAGTTCACCCATATTCCATTGGCCATAAGCCTATCACATGGCCCCACATAAATGCAGAGAAGGCTGGCAACTATGTGGCTGGTAACATACAAAAAAAAGAAAGCAACAGTTTGGGTGGACACGTAGTACTGTCTCCATGCCAGTCACCCAGGTGGGGAAGCTCAGGAGACAGAAATGAGAGGCTGGATCTTAGAAGTCTAAACCAGAGAAAAGACTAAAAAATTATCATTGTATAAATGGTAGTTGAATTCAGGATGAGGAGACTTAGGGAAAGTAGAGACCAAGAAAGAAGGAAGATGAATGAAAGCTGAGAGAGTGTGTAAGGGTAGACAGAAGAACAGGATAGAGACAGAGAGGAAATGGCTAGAGATGGAGTTAAATCAGACAGGAGACCATGTGAGTAAAGAAGGAAGTCAGAAAGGGGAATCACTTAAAGGCATTAAAGCTTCTGTTGACTAGGCAAAGAGAAAGACATCAATAAATTTAACACAAGCAGTTTCTGTAAAGGTTTGAAGGCAGGAAACAATAATTGGGGGTTGTGGAGGAAATGGGAAATGAGAAGAATGAATAACAATATCTCTTTGGATTCCTTAAGTGCTTTGAAGGGAAGGAGAGAAAGGAGGCAGTGATTGGAGCAGGGGTCCTGGGTGATGGAGAACTCCACGTCTTTATTCAGAAACCATTTTATTTCCTACTTTTATTAGTCAGAAATACCTAATTGCCAAATAAGTTCTGGTTCATGTAACCACACTGGGTTGGTGTAATTCCAGTGAAAAAGAATATACTGCTTTACTCAGACTGAATGTCCCTAGCAAGAGTTTTAAACGATTAATTGCAATTTGTCCATTCTCCTTACTATTTATATTAAACTGTGTTAAAGTGGGGCCCCCAGTTTGAAAGTCCACATTTCCCAGTAAATTGCTCAAACCTGTGGCTGTAATGAATTCTCCTAATTAAATTCTGTAGGGGGACGATTTACGCTTTGCAGGGGACATAAAATAGTCTAGGATTAGAAAAAGGAAACCATGATATTATGGGGTAGGGGAAGGAAGCTACAAGAAAAGTTACGTTTGCTAACAAAATAATTCATGCTATGTGAAATTATTTATTTAAAAAATTTTAGTTTTTAAATGGTTTAGTAATGCCTTAATTCCTATATGAAAATAGAAACAATTACAATCACTATCCAGAGTCCTGGGAAGGTAGGCATGTCCTCTAGGCCTCAAATGCCCACTCAGCTGTCATGCTGTGCTATCTCCATCAGGTACAATTGTCAGACACAAAGTGATTGTGGAAACTGTATTAAAATCGGAAAGTGGCTTAAGCTGTTCAGAAACATCTGCTTTTTCCCCATTTAGGAGTCATCATTCCATAAGCCTAAAAGCCCTCCCTTGGTCAGTCTAAGTTTCTGGAAACCTGGTGCCTTTGTTACTCTGAATTGTGCCCCCCAAGCAATGCCGTGGCAGAAGTCCCTTGTCACAGGCTGGGAAACTCATTTAAAGCTTCTCAGCAGAGTAACCAGAGGAAACAGGGGTAGGGAAATCACATTTTCACATGAGAAATTATGATGGGCTGTGATCTCGGCTGGCCCATGAATTTCCAATGGTTCTCCATTTCCACATGCACTATTTCAGTCCTAATCAGCTGATAGAACACAGCCATGGGGGTGATACTTCACAAGCACTTTGCCTTATTGAACACTCACAGGAGACTGCCAGTCAGCTTTCAGCTCATAAAATTTGCCCCTCAAAGTACAAAAGGAGTACAAGTAAATCTGTCTTTACAGGCCCAGCATTTGAAGCAACTAGAGGGCAGCTTGCAAGCATGAGAGTGTCAGAGACTCAGGGCAAAGCTTGGGTTTTCAATAGATGGTAAATCAGAGCTGGAGCATCTTCTATGTGGAGCAGGGCGGGGATTGCACTACTGGGCTGGAAGTGAATGGACGCACACAACTGCAAGAACTAGAGAAACACCTGGAGGCCAGGGCCGTGCATCCTTGTAGTTTTTTTGGAAATCAGAACCTAGGACAATTCCACAGGATGCACAAATTCCAAATACTTGTCCCAGATGAATCCTAACAGGCAAAATGTAGGTGGACTTGGTCCTTAGGTTCCTGAAGCAAAAAGTTTTCCATCAGCCAATTTCTAAGTAAATAAACCTGTGGAAGTACATAAAAGATGAAGCCTCTGCTTTTTTTTTTTTTTTTCATTCTGGAGGGTAAAAATGTCAGAAGGGTATAGAGTCAAATCATAAATCCTACCTTATTGAAAATTAATAGTGATTATTTGATCTTAAAAGAACCTTTCTTTGATAATAAAATATGAAACCTAAAAGGAACTACTTTATTTTTTTCTCCAATTAAAAAAATTTTTTTTCTTGTAGTACAGTTGATTTACGATGTTGTGTTAGTTTCAGGTGTATAGTTATACACACAGACACACACACACACATATATATATATACATTCATTTTCAGATTCTCTTCCCATACAGGTTATCACAGAATACTGAGTAGAGCATCCTGTGCTATACAGTAGGTCCTTATTAATTATCTATCTTGTGTATAGTAGTGTGTATATGTTAATCCCAATCTCCTAATTGATCACTTCCCCCAACATTTCCCCTTTGGTAACCATAAGTTTGATTTCGAGATCTGTGAGACATTTACTGTTTTGTAAACAAGTTATATTCCACATATAAGTGATATCGTATGATATTTGTCTTTCTCCATCTGACTTACTTCACTTAGTATGATAATATCCAGGTCCATCCATGTTGCTACAAATGGCATTATTTGGTACTTTTAATGGCTGAATAGTATTCCATTGTATATATGTACCACATCTTCTATATCCATTCATCTGTTGATGGACATTTAGGTTGCTCCCATGTCTTGGCAATTGTAAATAGTGCTGCAATCAACATTGGGGTGCATGTATTGTTAGAAATTATGGTTTTCTCTGAATATATGCCCAGGAGTGGGATTGCTGGATCATATGGTAGCTCTATTTTTTAAGGAGCCTCCATATGATTCTCCATAATGGTTTACCAATTTACATTCCCACCAACAGTGTGGGAGGGTTCCCTTTTCTCCACACCCTCTCCAGCATTTATTGTTTGTAAACTTTTAGATGATGGCCATTCTGACTGGTGTGAGGTGATACCTCACTGCAGTTTTGGTTTGCATTTCTCTGATAATTATTGATGTGGAGCATCTTTTCATGTGCTTTTTGGCCATCTGTATGTCTTCTTTGGAGAAATGTCTATTTGATCTTCTATCCTTTATTTGATTGGTTTGTTTGTGTTTTTGATGTTGAATTCAGTGAGCTGTTTGTATATTTTGGAGATTAATCCCTGTCAGTTGCTTTATCTGCAAATATTTTCTCCCATTTGTTTTGTTTATGGTTTCCTTTGCTTTGCAAAAGCTTTTAAGTTTAATTAGGTCCCATTTGTTTAATTTTGTTTTTGTTTTCATTACTTTAGGAGGTAGATCAAAAAATATATTGCTGCAATTTATGTCAGACAGTGTTTCATCTAAGAGTTTTATAGTATCCGTCCTTACATGTATGTCTTTAATCCTTTTGAGTTAATTTTTGTGTATGATGTTACGGAGTGTTCTAATTTCTTTCTTTTACATGTAGCTGTTCAGTATTCACAGCACCACTAATTGAAGAAACAGTCTTTTCTCCATTGTATATCCTTGCCTCCTTTGCCATAGATTAGTTGACCATAGGTACATGGGTTTATCTCTGGACTTTCTATCCTGTTCCACTGATCTATACGTCTGTTTTTGTGCCAGTACCATACTGTTTTGATTACTGTAGCTTTGTAGTATAGTCTGAGGTCAGGGAGTCTGATTCCTCCAGCTTCATTTTTTTTTTTCTTCTCAAGATTACTTTGGCTATTCTGGGTCTTTTGTGTTTCAATACAAATTGTTTTATTGAAAAATTTTGTGTTCTACTTCTAAATGCCGTTGGTAATTTGATAGGGATTGCATTGAATCTGTAGATTGCTTTGGGTACTATAGTCATTTTGATAATATTGATTCTTCCAATCCAAGAACATGGTATATCTTTCCATCTGTTTGTGTCATCTTTGATTTCTTATCAGCATCTTATTGTTTTCTGAGTGCAGATCTTTTGTTTTCTGAGTGCAGATCTTTTGCCTCCTTAGGTAGGTTTATTCCTAGGTGTTTTATTCTTTTTGATGAGATGGTAAATGGGATCGTTTCCTTAATTACTCTTTCTGATCTTTTATTGTTAGTGCATAAGGATGCAAGACATTTTAATTAATTAAATGTGTATTAATTTTGTGTTCTGCAACTTTACCGAACTCATTGATGAGCTCTAGTAGTCTTCTGGTAGCATCTTTAGGATTTTCTATGTCTAGTATCATGTCATCTGCAAACAGTAACAATTTTACTTCTTTTCCAATTTGGATTCCATTTGTTTCCTTTTCTTCTCTGATTGCTGTGGCTAGGACTTCCAAAACTATGTTGAATAATAGTGGTGAGAGTGGACGTCCTTGTCTTATTCCTGATCATAGAGGAAATGCTTTCAGTTTTTTACCATTGAGAATGATGTTTACTGTGGGTTCGTCATATATGGCCTTTATTATGTTGGGGTAGGTTCCCTCTATGCCCACTTTTTGGAGAGTTTTTATCATAAATAGGTGTTGAATTTTGTCAAAAGCTATTTCTGAATCTATTGAGATGATCATAGAGTTTTTATTCTTCAACTTATTAATGTGGTGCATCATATTGATTGATTTGCATATATTGAAGAATCCTTGCATCCCTGGGTAAATCCCAGTTGATCATCATGTATGATCTTTTAATGTGTTTTTGGATTCAGTTTGCTAGTATTTTTTTGAGGATTTTTGCATCTATATTCATCAGTGATACTGGTCTGTAATTTTCCTTTTTTTGTGGTATCTTTGTCTGGTTTTGGTGTCAGGGTGATGGTGGCCTTGTAGAATGAGCTTGGGAGTTTTCCTTCCTCTGCAATTTTTTGGCATAGTTTCAGAAGGATTGGTGTTGACTCTTCTTAAATGTTTCATAGCATTTGCCTGTGAAGCCATCTGGTCCTGGACTTTTGTTTGATGGAAGTTTTAAAATCACAGTTTCAATTTCAGTACTTGTGATTGGTCTGCTCATATTTTCTATTTGTTTTTGGTTCAGTCTTGGGAGATTGTACCTTTCAAAGAATTTGTCCATTTCTTCTAGGTTATCCATTTTATTGGTGTATAGTTGGTTGATCCTTTGTATTTCTGTGGTGTCCATTGTAACTTCTCCTTTTTCATTTCTAATGTTACTGATTTTAGTCCTCTCCCTTTTTTTCTTGATGAGTCTGGCTAAAGGTTTGTCAATTTTGTTTATCTTTTCAAAGAACCAGCTTTTAGTTTCATTGATCTTTGCTATTGTTTTCTTCATCTCTATTTCATTTATTACTGTTCTGATCTCTATAAATCCTTTCCTTCTACTACCTTTTTGGTTTTTTTGTTCTCCTTTCTCTAGTTGCTTTAAGTGTAAGGTTAATTTGTTTATTTGAGATTTTTTAGTCATCCATTGATTGTTTAGTAACGTACTGTTTAGTCTCCAAGTGATTGGGTTTTTGCATTTTTTCCCCAGTAATTTATAATCTCATAGCATTGTGCTCAGAAAAGATGTTTGATATAATTTTAATTTTCTTAAATTTACTGGGGTGGGCTTCCATGGTGGCGCTAGTGGTTAAGAATCTGCCTGCCAACGCAGGGGACATGGGTTTGAGCCCTGGTCTGGGAAGAACCCACATGCCGCGGAGCACCTAAGCCCGTGCACCACAACTACTGAGCCTGCGCTCTAGAGCCCATGTGCCACAACTACTGAAGCCGTGCGCCTAGAGTCTGCGCTCCACAGCAAGAGAAGCCACCGCAACGAGAAGCCCAGGCACCACAACAAAGAGTAGCCCCTGCTCGCCGCAACTAGAGAAAGCCCACACACAGCAATGAGGACCCCATGCAGCCAAAGAGAATAAATTAATTAATTAAAATAAATAAATTTTCAAAAAATTTACTGAGGCTTAATTTTTGGCACAGTATGTGACCTATCCTGGAGAATGTTCCATGTGCACTTGAGAAGAATGTTTATTCTGCTGCTTTTGAATGGAATGCTCTAAAAATATCAATTAAGTCCATCTGGTCTAACGTATAATTTAAGGCCTGTGTTTCCTTACTGATTTTCTGTCTGGATGATCTGTCCATTGGTGTAAGTGGGGTGTTAAAGTCCCCCACTATTATTGTGTTACTGTTGATTTCCCCTTTTATAGCTGTTAGCATTTGCCTTATATATTGAGGTGCTCCTATGTTTGGTGCATATATTTTTTACAATTGCTATATCTCCTTCTTGGATTGATCCCTTGATCATCATGTAGTGTCATCCCTTGTCTCTTGCAACAGTCTTTATTTTAAAGTCTATTTTGGGGACTTCCCCGGTGGTCCAGTGGTAAAGAATCCGCCTTCCAATGTAGGGGATGTGGGTTCGATCCCTGGTTGGGGAACTAAGATCTCACATGCCGTGGGGCCACTAAGCCCACGTGCCACAACTACTGAGCCCGTGTGCCTCAACTAGAGAGCCACGTGCCACAAACTACAGAGCCCACACACTCTGGAGCCCACATGCCCCAACTAGAAAGAGAAAACCCACATGCCACAACTAGAAAGAAGCCTGTGTTCCACAACTAGAGAGAAGCCTGCACGCCACAATGAAAGATCCCGCATGCCACAATGAAGATCCCACGTTCCACAACTACGACCCAATGCAGCCAAAATATAGAAAAATAAATAAATAAAATAGATATTTTAAAAAAAATCTATTTTGTCTGATATGAGAATTGCTACTCCAGCTTTCTTTTGATTTCCATTTGCATGGAATAACTTTTTCCATCCCCTCACTTTCAGTCTGTATGTGTCCCTACATCTGAAGTAGGTCTCTTGTAAACAGCATATATATGGGTCTTGTTTTTGTATCCATTCAACCAGTCTGTGTCTTTTGGTTGGAGCATTTAATCCATTTATTTTTAAGGTAATTATTGATATGTATATTCTTATTGCCATTTTCTTAATTGTTTTGAATTTGTTTTTGTAGGTCTTTTTCTTCCCTTCCTCTTTTGTTCTCTTATCTTGTGATTTGATGACTATATTTAGCATTGTATTTGGGTTGCTTTTTCTTTTGTTTGTGTGTTTCTATTGTAGTTTTTTGGTTTGCAGTTCCCATGAGGTTTTGATATAGCAGTCTATACACACATACACACACACACACACACACACACACACACACACACACACACACAGTTGTTTTAAGTTGCTTGTCTCTTTCCCACCTAGAGAAGTTCCTTTAGTATTTGTTGTAAAGCTCATTTGGTGGTGCTGAATTCTCTTAGCTTTTGCTTGTCTGTAAAGCTTTTGATTTCTCGGTCAAATCTGAATGGAAGCCTTGCTGGTTAGAGTATTCTTGGTTGTAGGTTTTTCCCTTTCATTACTTTAAATATATCATGCCACTCCCTTCTGGTCTGCAGAGTTTCTGCTGAAAAATAAGCTGATAACCTTATGGGGATTCTCTTATATGTTATTTGTTGCTTTTCCCTTGTTGCTTTTAATATTTTTTCTTTGTCTTTAATTTTTATCAGTTTGATTACTATGTGTCTCTGAGTGTTCCTGCTTGGGTTTATCCTGTGTGGTACTCTCTGTGCTTCCTGGACTTGAGTGTTTCCTTTCACAAAACTTAGGAAGGTTTCGGCTATAATTTCTTCAAATATTTTCTCAGGCCCTTTCTCTTTCTTTTCTCCTTCTGGGACCCCTATAATGCAAATATTGGTGCATTTAATGCTGTCCTAGAGATCTCTGAGACTGTCTTCATTTCTTTTCATTCTTTTTTCTTTATTCTGTTCTGTGACAGTATTTTCCTTCACTCTGTGAATAAGCTCACGTATTCATTCTTCTGCCTGTTATTCTGCTATTGATTTTTTTGAGTGTCTTTTTCATTTCAGTTATTGTATTGTCCCTCTCTGGTTGTTTGTTCTCTAAATATTCTAGCTCCTTGTTAAACATTTCTTATATTTTCTCAGTCTGTGCCTCCATTCTTTTTCTGAGATTTTGAATCATCTTTACTTTTATTACTCTGAATTCTTTTTTGGGTAGATTGCCTATCTCCTCTTCATTTAGTTGTTCTCATCTTGTTCCTTCATTTGCAGCATATTACTCTGTCATCTCATTTGTCTAACTTTCTGTGTTTGTGGTCTCCTTTCCTCAGGCTGAAGGACTGTAGTCCCTCTTGCTTCTGGCGTCTGCCCCCTGGTGTGTGAGGTTGGTCCAGGGGCTTGTGTAAGGCTTCCTGGTGGAATAGACTGGTTCCTGCCCTCTGGTAGGTGGCATTGGGTCTGGTGGACAAGGCCATGTCAAAGGGTGTGTTTTGATGTGGCTATGAGCTCAGTATGACTTTAGGCAGCCTGTTTGCTGATGGGTGAGGCTGTGTTCCTGTCCGGCTGGTTGTTTGGCCTGTCCGGCTGGTTGTTTGGTTGTGTTCTAGCTCTGGAGCCTATAGGCTGTTGGTTGGGGCCAGGTCTTGGTGCCCAAATGGGGACCTCCAGAAGGGGTCATGCTGATCCCTAGGGCCTCTGCTACCAGTGTCTTTGCCCCCACAGTGAGCTACAGCTGACCCCTCGCCTCCCCACAAGAACCTCCAAGACCCCTAGGTTGGTCTAGCCCAGGTTTCTAGAGAGGTACTGCTATGTTTTGGGTCCCAGTGCATATGAGAACTTATGTGCACCCTCCAAGAGTAAAGTCTCTGTTTCCCTCATCCTGTGGAGCTCCTGCCCTCAAGCCCCACTGGCCTTCAAAGCTAAATGCTCTGGGGGTTTTTCCTTCCGATGCCAGACCCTCACCTATCTTGGAGGGCTGTGCTATGTGGGAATTTCCCTGTGTAGCCTGCATGGGTTTAATTTTCTTTTTTTCTTGGTGCATGGGCTGTTTTTAGACTGCCACTTCTTTCCTCAGTGTATGGTGGCCATTATCACCTTGATAGGGGGTTTAACTGGTGTTGTGATGACCAGAGTCTGCCCTGGGTATTGAACGGGGGGCCCCCCTTTGCTCTATGGTTGTCACTGCCCTGTCAGGTATAGGGTCTGCTCCCTAGTTTTTGGAGTAGAGGCCCCCAGGTCTGTTTCTTAGCTGTGTTTCTGATCTGCGGTGCAAGGTCAGCAGGATTGGAGCATTCCCACTGAGAGAGAAGCCACTGACTATTCCTCCTCTGGAGCTGTTCACCTGGTAATGTGCTCAGTTGTGTCCCCTTTCACCCATTGTGCAGGCTCACAAAGTGCACTATTGTTGGAACTGCTCTCAGTCCCACCTCAACTGTGGGTATACTGGCAGTTGGCCCTGGTGTCTCTCAGGCATTGTTTTCACCAGCTCACCAGCACAGATCCACTGAAGTCAGGTTCCAGGACTGCAGTAGTCACGCACCTGGACCCACCGTGGGAGTTATGCAGGCAGCTCAGATTCTGGCCCAGCCCAGTCCCTGTGTGTACATGCCCACAAAGCCCACAGCTGCTGGAGCCAGACCCACTCCAGCTGCGGGGGCACTCATCTGTTCAGATATTCCACAGACACTGAGTTTACAAAGCCAGCAGCGGGAGTGTAAATCCGTGGTTCCCGCAGCCATGAGGAGAGATTTCAGCTCTTCTTCCTTAGTCCACGGTCCCTGGGGCTCAACTGTGGTTTCAGCCCCATTTCCATGTGTGGGCCACTCACAGGCGTTTGCTCCTGAGGCTGCCCTGGAGCACACACACCAGCCCAAGCGGGAGGAGTGGAGGCAGTGGTGGGCAGGGTGCAGGAGCTTGCTCAGGTAGGAGCCCCTCCTAGTGCCTGCGGATGCAGGGGCCAGAGTGTGGGGAGAGAGGCTGCAATGGCGGGCCCACCCCTCATGCGTCACTCAACAATGGCACTTTGCTTCTATGGTGGCCCAGGCTTGTTCTACAAACATTCCCGGTTGTGAAGCTCCTCACTCCCATCCCCTCAGGCTGATTGCTCATAGCCAACAGCAGTCCCTTCCCCGGATCTGCTCTTCAAACCCCACATTCCAGCACCCAGCCCCCATCTGCACCAGCAGACACACGTCTCAGGCTGGGGCGTGCAGGGCTGTGGCTTGGACCATCTGTGTAGGTCTCACTCTGTCCGACCTGCCACAGACCAGTTGCTGTGCTCTCCTCTGAGCCCCTGAAACTCCCCTTCTGTCCCCCCGGTGAGGGGGCTTCCCTGAGTGCGAGAACCTCTCATCTCCTTCGGCTTCCCCCGAGGGGTGCACATCCCACCCCACTTCCTTTTTTCTTTTTCTTTTTCTTTCTTTCATCTACCCAGTTGCGAGGGGATTTTTCTTGTCCTTTAACTTGTCCAAGATCCTCTGCTAGAGTTCAGCAGGTGCTCTGTGAGAATTGTTCCACTTGTAGATGTATTCTTGATGGATTTGTGGAGAGAGGTGAACTCCACATCCTCCTACTCCTCCACCATCTTGACTTAAAAGGAGCTGCTTTAGATTATTGTGTTTGTGTGCCCAGAAGCACAGGCACGGTTGCTGAGTCATAGTCTATGGCTCCCTCTGGTGGAAAGAAATCAATATCATGATCCCTAATTCTTAAAATCAAGTGTGTTTTCATGAAAGTTTAGATTCAGGTCACATGCCTGCCCCATGATTTGAAAGACTGTCAGGAGGTAGAAAGCAAACAGTTTTTGGTTCCTTTCTTTTTTTCTCCAATGGCCAGAAAGTCCCTTACTTTCTTTTTTAACTGGGGTATAGTTGATTTACAATGTTGTATTAGTTTCTACTGTACAGTGGAGTTCCCTGTGCTATACAGCAGGTTCTCATTAGTTATCTATTTTATACATATTAGTGTATATGTGTAGAAAGTCCCTTACTTTTGAACACACTTTTCTTTTTCTATGTTGATTTGTGTAGAATTCAAGACAGATTGTTCTGTCATAGAAAGATTGTTGAGATGCTCCCCCCTTTTTTATTCCATTGAAAAGAATTCCCATAATCTCAAATATCATAGTTTGAAAAGTGATTTTTGGTAATTTAGCCTTATGATTTGTTTTGGTACATTAACCAGCTATCTAAAATCACTACCAATAAAAGAAATGTTTAATTAAGTGGAACCTTAGGAAATGATGGTGTACAAGGAAACAAATAGAACAGTGACAACAAAGCATGACCATGAGTGTTTGCAGCCTTGATTTGCCATGTGTTTTCCCATGTTCACAATAATTGTATGTTTGGGGTCCATCAATAAATAATACTTTCTTTTTCTTTCTCCCTTTCTTTCTTCCTTTCCTTCTTTCTTTCTTCCTTCCTTTCTTTCTTTCTTTCTTTCTTTCTTTCTTTCTTTCTTTCTTTCTTTCTTTCTTTCTTTCTTTCTTTCTTTCTTTCTTTCTTGTCTTTCTCTCTTACTCTCTTTCTTTCTTTCTTTCTTTCTAACTTTTATTTTCAGAAGCATAGACATGCTTTAGAAAAATAGAATACTCATTTATTCACCCAAAACCAGCCATTTTTCTTTACAGAATGAGACCTCTGAAACACTATTAAAGAAAACATACTCCATTATACTGCCTAGCTTAAGAGAAAATTGTCTACTTTCTAAACTCTTTCAATCTGATCAGAAAGGATTCAACAGAATATGACATCCTGAATAACCTTAGAAATGCAAAGTATGTCTTTGAGAGTTTATGAGAATAAGGAAGTTTGACCAAACACACTTGGAAATATTTGAAGTCAATAATACAAAAAACGGTCACCTCCTAAAACAAAAGTGCTAATAAGAATATGTTGACAGAAAAATTCAAAGTTGTCTTAAGGGTCTGGACAAATAACTTGAGATTCAGAGAAGTAAAGATCTTGGGGGAGGTCTCTCCGCGGAGAGCCCACTGTGGGATACGGCACCCAGGGGTGATACTGATGTTTGAGTACTCCTCACTTTGCCAGTATTCCTCTCAATAAGACCCCAGGCTGAGCATAAGCAGGTGCATAAGCCTCTCTCTGCAAGGGTGAATATATATCTCGGCGGACATGCGCTCCATCTCCATTGTTTATTTCCTGGTGTGTGTGCGTGAAAAGACAGTCATACTTCTAACTAATATGAGTGTTTGAGATTGTATAATACAATGCAGAGAAGGCTGAGGACACTGGCTTACTCACTCAACAAGCTATAGTTTTACCTTGCTTACAAGCCCACCATGCCAGGCTGCCATCATGCCAACCACAGGTCACAGGAGGTCTTATGCCACTAAACTTTCCAGTTTTACAACTGATTCCACTTTTACACATTCTGTTCTTACCCAAGAACACTTCAGTTATAACACCAGCCCCTATTTTCTCCAGAAACAAAATAGTCTGACAATATGGTCATGAAAATCCAGTCTCCATGATGGATGATCAGTGTCATTTCATTCAATAAATCAGCCCTCTGGTTTCATATCAATTTATTCATTCATTCTCACATTCAAAAATTATTTATTGGGAAATTTCCTGTTTCCTTTAGGATAATGCTGCCTGAATACAAATTGTTCTACTTTACCTCCAAAATCCATATAGATCATCTAGGAAGGAAAAAAAAAAAAGCAAAATTATAATGCATCCCTACAGTATCATATAACTTCATAAGGAGATTAAAAGAAATTACAACTTTCAATTTACATATAAGTACTTCAGGAGCAGTTATTACAAAGAAAAGAGGAGGATGCAGTGGGAAAGCAATGGTTTTAGAACAAGGTACATCCTCCTTTCCTTGTCTCTCCCTCTCTCTGTCTCTCAGATCACTCTGAGAAAGCCAGCTGCCATGCTGTGAGGATACTCAAGCAGCTCTGCAAAGAGGTGAGGGCTCCAGTCAATACCAGGAGAGGAACAGAAGCCTCCTGCCAATGGCCACAATAATGAGCTGCAATCAAGGCTTCAGGCCACTGCAGCCCTACCCGACACCACTGCCACCTTGTGAAAGGCCCTGCACAAGAATAACCCAAGTAAGCCACTCGAATCCCTGACGCACTGGAACAGTAATATAATACATGTTTGTTGTTTTAAGCCATTAAGTTTTGAGCAATTTGTTATATAGAAATAAGCAACAAATATATGGCAGATCAATTGGAAAGGATTTGAGAGTGCATGTAATCAAAAGTATCAGTCTTGAGAAGTACTGCTTCTGGAAGGCAGAGCTGTGACAGGGAAAGCTTGATGGTGAAGGGAAACAAGGAAACACGTTTATAAATTTTCTTACTGAAACAAAGGAGAAGTACAGAATCTACTATTTGGTTTACAAAACTTAAATAATATGCTTTGGCTCCCACATGTTACCCATTAACAATCAAGACATTTATTCAAATTTTCCCTTCTTTCTTCTTTTAGTTTGTTTTTTCTATGTCATTGTGACAAATAATGTTTATGCACTATTCTTTCATCCTTGTCCCCAACCCTTTCTTTATTCTTTAGAAATATTTTTTTAAGAGGGAATGGCGGAGGGGCAAGATAGAGCTGGGGGATTAAGAGGTACAAACTACTATGTATAAAATAAATTAGCTACAAGGATATATTGTACAGCACAGAGAATATAGCCAAAATTTTATAATAACTATAAACAGAGTATAATCTTTCCAGATTGTGAAACACTATGTTGTACATCTGAAACTTACATAATATCATAAATCAACCATATCTCAATAAAAATATTGTGATAAATACAGATAAGATTTACCCTCTTAACTATTTTAAGAATATAGTTCAGTGTTATTAAATACATTCATAGCATTGTGCAGCCATCATAATTCTTTTCATCATATAAAGCTAACCCCCCACCCCAGCCTCTCCCAGCCCTGGAAACCACCATTCCACTTTCTGTCTCTATGATTTTGGCTACTCATATAAATGCCTCATATAAGTCGAATCATACAGTATTTGTCTTTCTGTGTCTGGCTTATTTCACTCCACATGAGGTTCTTTTATGTTATAGCAGAATTTCCTAACTCTTTAAGACTAAAAAATATTCCACTGTATTTTGGTTATCCATTTTTTTCATTCTGTGAGTTGCCTTTTTATTCTTTTATTTCTAGTGTATTTTGATGCACATATTTTAAAATATTTCATGAAATCCAATTTGTCTATTTTTTTTGTTGTTGCTTTCTGATGGCAAAAGAGAGTAACAAAATCATGATAAATCATTTTTTAAGCAAAAAATTATAGACGACCTAACCCATTACTTAAAAAAGGAAAACATGCTAAAGTCTATACATCAGCGCAAATAACAGGTTAAATGGAACATGCACCAACCAGAGAAATATGTGATTTGCTTTGAGAGGAGGGTGACGATGTGTGCTGCAAATAAGTTGAATAAGTTTAAATAGTTCATTAAAAGGAATCTTGCTGCCGAATGTATCAGCTTCCTCCTGCATCCCTTCCATGCCCACTCTCAGCCTCTCTCTGATTCCAGTTGTGGCCTTTACCCCAGTTGCATATGAAATTCAACTAACCTTGGTTCTGCCGCTAGCTCAGCCCAAGTATGTAAACACATATTTCACTTTCTGCCCCAGGATTTCTCTGTTTGGCATGTCTGAAAGGAGGTAACATGCCCTAGGGCCAACTTCAACCCCTGGCATACAGGAGCTGAGAAATGCTTCTCCTTGGAGGTCATCTGGAGGGCATTTATGAAAGTTGTCTTAGGGGCTCCTCAGAATGTCTGGTTGGATGGAGTTGACATGCTGGTTATCAACTCAACTGCACACTTTTTCTTTCCTTCCTTTTGTACTTTTCCCGGTCCATAGCTTCCTGGAATCAACTCCAAATAAACTACCTGCACAAAAGGCTTTTCTACAGATTCTGTTTTAGGGGTGGGGGGCAGGCAACCTAGATTAGAACAGTCATCTATCAGAAAGTCCCATCCCTCCTTTTAAATGGTGGAGAAGAGTTTCTTTTGCTTTGCTCTGGTGGTATCTCTGTTGAAAACCCCTAGGGTTTTTTTTTTTTTTGCTTAATTCTTTTTTTTTAAAAAAGATTATTATTAGTTTCTTTTAAATGGTGGAGGAGAGCTTCCTTTGCTTTGCTCTGGTAGTATCTCTGCTGAAAACCCCTAGGGTTTTTTATTTGCTTAATTCTTTTTTTTTTTTTTAAAGATTATTATTAATTTCTTTATTGAATAAGGTAAAAGCAATGGAAAATTCATTGTTTACTTAAAATCTTATTTTATATTAGAGTATAGTTGATTAACAATGTTGTATTAGTTTCAGGTATACAGTAGAGTGATTCAGTTATATGTATACATGTATCTATTCTCTTTCAAATTCTTTTCCCATTTAGGATATTACAGAGTATTAAGGAGAGTTCCCTATGCTATACAGTAGGTCCTTGTTGGTTATCTGTTTTAAATATAGCAGTGTGTATAGTCTGTCTCTCCCCCCAGATCTTCTCCCCTGGTAACTATTTTGTTCTCTAAGTCTGTGAGTCTATTTCTATTTTGTAATTAAGTTCATTTCTATCTTTTTTTTTTTAAAGATTTTGCATGTAAGCGATATCATATGATATTGTCTTTCTCTGTCTGACTTACTTCACTTAGTATGATAATCTCCAGGTCCATCCATATTGCTGCAAATGGCATTATTTCATTCTATTTAATGACTGAATAATATTCCATTGTATAACATGTACCACATCTTTTTATCCATTCATCTGTCAATGGACATTTAGGTTGCTTCCATATCTTGGCTATTGTAAACAGCATTGCAATGAATATTGGGGTGCATGTATCCTTTTGAACCATGATTTTCTCTGGATATATGCCCAGGAGTGGGATTGTTGGATCATATGGTAGCTCTATTTTTAGTTTCTTAAGGAACCTCCGTAGTGGCTGCACCAATTTACATTCCCACCAACAGTGTAGGAAGGTTCCCTTTTCTCCACACCCTCTCCAGCATTTATTATTTGTAGTCTTTTTGATGATGGCCATTCTGACTGGTGTGAGGTGATATCTCATTGTAGTTTTGATTTGCATTTCTCTAATGATTAGAGGTGTTGAGCATCTTTTCATGTGGTTTTTGGCCATCTGTATGTCTTTTTTAAAGAAATGTCTATTTAGGTCTTCTGCCCATTTTTTTTTTTTTTTTTTTAAAACACTTTTCCCCACCATCTTCTCCGCTTTATCTTAACAGTCCTGCTCAATCGTTCATCATTCAAGCTCTGGACTATCCAAGATTTAGCATCCCCTAAACTCTTATTTATTTATTTATTTATTTATTTATTTATTTATTTATTTATTTATTTATTATTTATGTATGTATTTATTTATTTATTTATTTTTGGCTGTGTTGGGTCCTCGTTTCTGTGCGAGGGCTTTCTCTAGCTGCGGCAAGCGGGGGCCACTCTTCATCGCAATGCGCGGGCCTCTCACTATCGTGGCCTCTCTCGTTGTGGAGCACAGGCTCCAGACGCACAGGCTCAGTAGTTGTGGCTCACGGGCCCAGTTGCTCCGCGGCATGTGGGATCCTCCCAGACCAGGGCTCGAACCCGTGTCCCCCGCATTAGCAGGCAGATTCTCAACCACTGCACCACCAGGGAAGCCCCTCTGCCCATTTTTTCATTGGGTTGTTGGTTTTTTGATATTGAGCCACATGAGCTCTTTGTAAATTTTGGAGATTAATCCCTTCTTGGTTGCATTGTTTGCAAATATTTTCTCCCATTCTGTGGGTTGTCTTTTCATTTTGATTATGGTTTCCTTTGCTGTGCAAAAGCTTTTGAGTTTAATGAGGCCCATTTGTTTATTTTTATTTTTATTGCCATTACTCTAGGAGACAAATTGAAAAAGGTATTGCTGTGATTTATGTCAGAGAGTGTTCTGCCTATATTTTCCTCTAAGAGTTTTATAGTATATGGTCTTACATTTAGGTCTTTAAGCCATTTTTAGTTTATTTTTGTGTATGGTGTTAAAGAATGTTCAAATTCCTTTTTTTTTTTTTTTACATGTAGCTGTCCAGTTTTCCCACCATCAGTTATTTAAGAGACTGTCTTTTTTCCATTGTATACTCTTGCTTCCTTTGTTGTAGATTAATTGACCATAGGTGTGTGGGTTTATTTCTGGGTTTTCTATCCTGTTCCATTGATCTATATTTCTGTTTTGGGGCCAGTACCATACTGTTTTGATGACTGTAGCTTTATAGTATAGTCTGAAGTCAGGGAGCCTGATTCCTCCAGCTCCATTTTTCTTACTCAAGATTGGAAATATTGGATTTGGTTTGCTGGTATTTTGTTGAGGATTATTCATCAGTGTGTATTGGCCTGTAATTTTCTTTTTTTGTGGTATCTTTGTCTGGTTTTGGTATCAGGGTGATGGGGGCCTCATAGAATGAGTTTGATAGTATTCCTTCCTCTGTGATTTTTTGGCATAGTCTCAGAAGGATGGGTGTTGACTCTTCTTAAATGTTTGATAACATTAGCCTCTGAAGCCAGCTGGTCCTGGACTTGTGTTTGATGAAAGTTTTTAAATCGCAGTTTCAATTTCAGTACTTGTGATTGGTCTGTTCATATTTTCTATTTCTTCCTGGTTCAGTCTTGGATGATTGTACCTTTCTAAGAATTTGTCCATTTTTTTCTAGGTTGTCCATTTTATTAGCATATAGTTTGCTTGCTGTGCTCTCTTATGATCCTTTGTATTTCTGTGGTGTCTGTTGTAACTTCTCTTTTTTCATTTCTAATCTTATTGATTTGAGCCCTCTCCCTTTTTTTCTTGATGAGTCTGGCTAAAGGTTTATCAATTTTGTTTATCTTTTCAAAGAACCAGATTTTAGTTTCATTGATCTTTTCTAATGTTTTCTTTGTGTCTAATTCATTTATTTCTGCTCTGATCTTTATGATTTCTTTCCTTCTACTGACTGGGTTGTTTGTTCTTCTTTCTCTAGTTGTGTTAGGTTTAAGGTTAGATTGTTTATTTGAGATTTTTCTTGTTTCCTGAGGTAAGATTCATTGCTATAGACTTCCCTCTTAGAACTGCTTTTGCTACATCCCATAAGTCTTGGATTGTCGTGTTTTCATTGTCATTTTTAGGTATTTTAGGTATTTTTTGATTTCCCCTTTGATTTTTTTAGTGATCCATTGGTTGTTTAGTAGCATATTGTTAAGTCTCCATGTATTTGTGTTTTTTACACGTTTTTCCTTGTAGTCAGTTTCTAATCTCATAGCATAGTGGTCAGAAAAGATGCTTCACCTGAGTTCAATTTTCTTAAATTTACTGAGGCTCGCTTTGTGGCCCAGCATGTGATTGATCCTGGAGAATGTTCCATGTGCACTTCAGAAGAATGTGTATTCTGCTGCTTTTGGATGGAAAGCCCTATTAATATCAATTATGTCCGTCTGGTCTAATGTGTCATTTAAGGCTTGTGTTTCCTTATTGATTTTCTGTCTCAGTGATCTGTCCATTAGTGCAAGTGGGGTGTAGAAGTCCACCACTGTTGTTGTGTTACTGTCGATTTCCCCTTTTATGGCTATTAGTATTTGCCTTATATATTTAGGTGCTCCTATGTTGGGTGCATATATATTTACAATTGTTATATCTTCTTCTTGGATTGATCCCTTTATCATTATGTAGTGTCCTTCCTTGTCTCTTGTAACAGACTTTATTTTGAAGTCTATTTTGTCTGAGATGAGAATTGCTACTCCCACTTTTTTTGATTTCCATTTGCATGGAATACATTTTTCCATCCCCTCACTTTCAGTCTGTATGTGTCCCTAGGTCTGAAGTGGGTCTCTTGTAGACAGCATATATACCATTCTTCTTTTTGGTATCCATTTAGCCAGTCTATGTCTTTTAGTTGGAGCATTTAATCCATTTATGTTTAAGGTAATTATCTATATGTATTTTCCTACTGCCATTTTGTTTATTGTTTTGGATTTGTTTTTGTAGGTCTTTTTTCTTCTCTTCCTTTTTTTGTTCTCTTCTCTTGCAATTTGTTGATTAACTTAGTGTTGTGTTTGGATTCCTTTTTCTTTTTTGTGTGTGTATCTATTGTAGATTTTTGGTTTGCGCTTACCATGAGGTTTTGATATAGCAGTCTATATATAAACTAGATTGTTTTAAGTTGCTGGTCTCATAATTTCAAATGCATTTCCAATATCCTGCATTTATGCTCTCCTCTTCTCACAATTGCTGGTTTTGATATCATATTTGTGTGCAGATGATTTCCTACTTTTACTGTATGTTTGCCTTTCCTGGTGAGCCTTTCCATTTGTAATTTTCTTGCTTCTAGTTGTGGCCTTTTCTTTTCCGCCTAGAGAAATTCCTTTAGCATTTGTTGCAAAGCTGGTCTGGTGGTGCTGAATTCTCTTAGCTTTTGCTTGTCTGTAAAGCTTTTGATTTCTCTGTCAAATCTGAATGAGAGCCTTGCTGGGTAAAATATCATTGGTTGTAGGTTCTTCCCTTTCATTACTTTAAATATATAGTGCTACTCCCTTCTGGCCTGCAGAGGTTCTGCTGAGAAATCAGCTGATAACTTTATGGGAGTTCCCTTGTACCTCATTTTTTGCTTTTCCCTTGTTGCTTTTAATAATTTTGTCTTTATCTTTAATATTTGTCAATTTGATTATTATGTGTTTTGGCGTACTCCACCTTGGGTTTATCCTGCTTGGGACTCTCTGTGCTTCCTGGACTTGGGTAACTGTTTCCTTTCCCATGTTAGGGAAATTTCAGCTATAATCTCTTCAAATATTTTCTCAGGTCCTTCCTCTTTCTCTTCTGCTTCTGCAGCCCTGCAATGCAAACATTGGTGCCAAGGTTGCCCCAGAGGTCTCTTAGACTGTCCTCATTTCTTTTCATTCTTTTTTCTTTATTCTGTTCCATGGCAGTGATTTCCACCATTCTGTCTTACAGCTCACTTGTCCTTTCTTCTGCCTCACTTATTCTGTTATTGTTTCCTTCTAGTGTATTTTTCATTTCTGTTATTGTATTGTTCACTCTGTTTGTTTGTTCTTTAGATCTTCTAGGTCTTTGTTAAACATTTCTTGTATCTTCTTGACTTGTGTGTCCATTCTTTTTCCGAGATCATGGATCATTTTTACTATCATGACTCTGAATTATTTTTCAGGTAGATTGCCTATCTCCACTTCACTTAGTTGTTCTTCTGGGGTTTTATCTTGTTCCTTCATCTGGGACATATTCCTCTGCCATCTCATTTTGTCTACCTTTCTGTGATTGCAGTTTCCATTCTGCAGGCTACAGGGTTGTAGTTCTTCTTGCTTCTGCTGTCTGCCCCCTGGTTGATGAGACTGTCTAAGAGGCTTGTGCAGGCTTCCTGGTGGGAGGGACTGGTACCTGACCACTGCTGGGTGGAGCTGGATATTTCCATCTGGTAAGCAGGGCCGTGTCAAGGAGTGTATTTACAAGTGGCTGTGTGCTCAGGCAGACTTTAAGCAGCCTGTTTGCTGATGGGTGGGGCATCAGCAAATAAGAGAGCAAACAAACAACAGGTGTTTTCCCACCCTGTTGTTTGTTTGTCCTGAGGCATCCCAACACTGGAACCTACAGGCTGTTGGGTGGGGCCAGGTCTTGGTGAGAAAATGGCAGCCTCCAAGAGGGCTCATGCCAATGAGCACTCCCCAGAACTACCACCACCAGTGTCCTTGTCCCCACAGTGAGCCACAGCTGCCCCCCACCTCCACAGGAGACTCTCCAACACCAGCAGGTAAGTACGGCCCAATCTCTTATGAGGTCACTGCTTTTTTCTCTGAGTACTGGTACGCACGAGACCCTGTGTGTGCCCTCCAAGAATGGAGTTTGTGTTTACCCCAGGCCTGTGGAATTCCTGCAATTAAACCCTGCTGACCTTCAAAGCCATACTCCCTGGGGGCTCCTCCTCAGGTTGCTAGACCCGCAGGCTCTGGATCTTGATGTAAGGCTCAGAACTCTCACTCCTGTGGGAGAACTTCTGTGGTACAATTGCTCTCCAGTTTGCAGCTTGCCCACCTGGCGGGTATGGGATTTGATTTTATTGCAGTTGCACCCCTTCTATCATCTCATTGTGGCTTCTTCTTTGTCTTTCTATGTAGGGTTTCATTTTTGATACATTCCTGTTTTTTTTTTTTTTTTTTTTTTCAGTGGTTGTTCAGCAGTTAGTTGTGATTTTGGTGTTTCTGTAAGAAGGGATGAGCTCACATCCTTCTACTCTGCCATCTTGGCTTCTCCTTACTTATGTCTTAATTATCTGCTGATAACAAGCCATCTTGTGTTACTGGGCCTCAACACATACAATCCCCCCTTTCAAACATGGATAACAGAATTGTTTGTGAAGATTTATAAAAATGTATTGTCCCTTACCCCATCCCCAAAGTATGGTGTCAGAAACTCCTGTGGTCATTCTATTTTTTTTTTTTTTGCCACACTGTGTGGCATGTGGGATCTGAGTTCCCAGACCAGGGATCAAACCCACACCTCCTGCATTGGAAGCATGGAGTCTTGACCACTGGACCACCAGGGAAGTCCCTCCTATGGTCATTCTAATGCTCAACCATGATTGAAAACATTGTTCTCAAGAGTTCAATTTCCTCTCCTGTCCTTGCCCTCCACCTTCATTTATCCATTTATTCTCAAATTTATTAACTATGAACTACATACCAGGCAATGTGCTAGATACTGGGGATGTGACAATGAACAGGATGAGGTCCATTTGGAGGTCCTAAACTTATCTTGAATGCCCCTGCCTCTAGAGAGCCCTTCTTGACTACTTCTATTGCCATTAGCTTTAACATTGTATTTTCTTGCCCAGAATTAAGAATCACCATTGATTCTCCTCCAATAACTTGGACTTACCCTTGACACAGAACTTATCACATTGCACTGAAATGGTTTACAATTCTTTTTCTTCTTCTCCACTATGAGCTCTTCAAGCCCAGGAATTATGTTCATTATTGTGATTTGCTCAGTAATGTTGCAAGCAAAGGGAAAGAGGGAGGGAGGGACCTAGCAAAGCAGATGGACCACCTTGAATGTCTCAGACATCATCCTTAACTGTGGCCTTCTGCAGCATGCTTATTTCAGGTAGAAAGAAAGAAAAACAAGTATTATATATTTATGAGGTGGGCATTCTCATATTTAATTCTCCCAACATCCTTCACCTATACATATTATCATTTCCATTTTAAAGGCCAATAACGAGTGGTTCAAAGAAGTGAAGTATCTGGCCAAAGGTCATGCTTTTTTCTCCTAAGTAGAGCATCTGGAGTCAAAACTCAGAGGTCTTGATGAGAAAAAGGCCCAGAGGTTTTCTGAACTTGTATACACAACTGCTGGAGTGTGTGCTCATGTGTGTGTAGACTTTCCATTCTATGGAAACTTCTCAAAGGCAGAAATAATCTTTGTTTCATCATTTCTAGTGAAAGAGTCAGTGTTTAACAAAGTTACCATCAGGAGAGGAATATATTCTTCAAGGGACTCTTCATCTGTTCCTTTTGATTTTGGGCATTAAAGGTCTCTGTAGTGCTGCTAGAAATTTTCCATCAAGGTTATTCTACAAGTTCTTGTGGGTGACTTTGAAATTTAAATTTTTTCGTTACCTTCCAGAATGAAGGCTGAGGTTAAAAAGGCATATTTCACTTTTTTCTCCTTTTCCCCATGGCCTCCAGTGTCTCCTTTTTCTCACCATTGTCTTTTCCCTTGCCTGTGATATATCTGAAAAATGTTTTCCTTGTATCTTCAGCTGACTCTCTTCCTCTAATTTCTCAGTTCTTTTTGTTTCTAAAGCTGCATCTTCCCCGTGGAACTTATGCCAGATATAATTGCCCTGCACCATTTGGGAAAGGCTTAGATTTGTTTCATAGGTGGTTTCTTTAGCCTTAATAAGTACTGACACTTATTAGCGGTCCACAATTTTATTCTCTCCTTTGTGGGTTGCATTGCCTTGTTTGTTAATGTGTAAATCATAGATTTCTCTAATTACATACTGTTGCCTTTTCCTTTCCCCTAAGAGGTTGAAAATTAGCAAAGGGCTGGGACTCTGATAGAAATGTCTACAATGGTTTCTTCACACACGTTTGGGGATGCTGTTGGCTCAGAGTAAATTTACTTCAGAGTGTGTGTGTGTGTGTGTGTGTGTGTGTGTGTTTCTGTGTGGTTGGCTGTTCTGAATGTTCAGTTTGTCTCTGATTCTAAGGTTAAGAACATGCCGGCCAGTGTGTAAGGAGAAGACATAGATCAGGAAACTTAGACTTGCCAACTCGTAACTATGCATTCAAATGAAAGAATCAAATATTGGTAAACACTATACTCAGTTTGCCACTTCTCATTAATTTCACTTACCCCACATCTCCTTGTAATCTCTCTCAATATTGTCAATCTTTGTGTTTCTAGTAAAAGACTGGAAGGTTTTAACTTGATCATAAATTGACTTTATTTGAATTGACTGATAGTAGTTATCTGAACAAATTTGTGTGTGGAAAAACATTATGTAAAGCCAATTATAATTAGTAATTTTTTAAAAAAATTCTTCCTATGAATATATTGTGTCTTCCTGTCCTGGCACTGCAAAGTGTACTCCTGGGACCAGCAGTGTTGATGTCAGAGTCTCAGGCCACCCTCAACCCACACCCTAATCTGGACCCATTGAATAAAGTACAGATAGTACATTTTATCAAGAGCTCCTGGGGTGGTTCCTGGTCTTCAAATCCTCTTGGCCCAGGTGCTTGACATCTTCGAGTTCCCAGAAAATGAGAGAACAAGACAAACCATTCCTGCTGGACTTGCTGAATTCCCAACCCACGTGACTGTGACCACGAGCAAAATAAAGTGGTTGCTCTAGGCCACTAATTTTAAGGTGGTTTGTTTTACAACAATAGTAAACCAAGCCCTGTCTCTTTTGTGTTTCTACTCATTTTCCCATGGCCCAGCATTCTTCTATGATATATATTATGCTCCAAAACAATTGCTGAAAATATACAGAATTTTGACAGAGAATAAATTATATTGAAATTAAATTAAATTATATTGAATCCAGAGTTCTTCCAGATTGAGTGGTGTCCCTAGAGCTATATTTGCAAAGCATCTATGCAGTTATTAATTATTTTCTTTCAACTCTCTTTACTACATAGCCTTAAGTGATGCTAGTCATGATTTCAGAATTTTGATGCTTAGTTTGATTTTTCTAATATCATGAATATTCATACATATAAAAATAAAAACATACTTATCTAAGTATCACCAAATAACATGTTGCTTACTATCAGTGTTACATGTTGGAAAACATGCTACAGTTTGGAAAACAATGATTGGGTGAAAACGTTTTATGAAATAGACAACTCTCTCTGGTCATAGACTGTGTTCTTGGCCCTTCTCATTTCTGAGCTCGAAGAATGGAAACCATTATACTCTTTTGCCAGCTTCTCCTCCTTGTTTTGGCTGTCTCTCCAAAAGCACCCATTGATTTTGACACTTTGTCCAAATTTCTGTATTTTACTTATTTTATTTCTACTAACTAAATCTCATACCTTGCCCACCTCCAATGTAATAGAGTCCATCTCCAATGATAGCTGCTCCCATGAATCCGGTCTTTACAAAACTTGTCCCTGCCTAGAGCCAATAAGAAGGAAATAAGGCAAAAGTGACAAGTGAAACAAATTTTGATAACTATGAACAGTGGAATAAGGTATATAAAATGTCGTACATGATGTTGTAAAGTCAGGCTACTCAGAGTGTGGTCTAGGGATATGCACCAGCTGATGAACTGTTTATTACTGGCTTATCATAAGTACAAAATGTGAGAATCAGATTTTAAAACTTTTGTAGTAATTTGAGGGTAATTTAATATCAGTTGAATTAACAATTTAAAATTAGGATTGGCATTTTGTGTGTCCTTTTAATCTTATTTCTTCTTATAATAAGTCTTGTGTTTTTTAAAGTATTGATTTTCAGTAGACTAAAAATTTTTTAAAAACCAAAAATTTGGTTCTTTGCTGCAGATAATTTGAGAAGCACTTGTGTAAAAAAACTAAATAGAGTAGAAAATGTTCTCTTAAATGTAACTCAGAAAATAAATTTTCTGTATTAAAATTTTTTATTATATATGAATATTCTAAAAAAAAAATGGAAAGGACATACACCAACATGTACCAATATTTTAGCATTAGTTGTCATAGAGTGGTGGGTCATGACCAGAAAATAATGTCATAACCAGAAAGTTATTAGAAAAAGAAGTGAAAATATTCCTTTTCCTACTCTGGACTTTCCTACTCTTTGCTCTCCAAACTCTCTGTCAGAATTTCGGCACTTATAAATGCAAACACCATGGTCTCTCAACAACTTTTACAAATTGTTTTTGACTGGATTAATTTTATTAGAGAATTTTCAATTAGATCCAATGTTGCCAGAACATCACATTTTTCAACATTTAGGCAAAGCATAAGAAAGCTTCACACAGAGGTGGAAACACGTTTTGCCATGCGTCAATACTGAATTACCTAAACTTCAGCTTAACAGACGCCATAAAAGAGAGTTACTGCCAAGAGTCTCTTATTTTCCTTCAATAACATCTGGAGTGATTCTCATAGATCAAATGGGCTCATTTGACACTGAGACATGGAAACACATTCACACATAATTGATATTCTGCTTTGTAGCTGTTACCAATATGATGTAACGTAGCTAAAGGAATGATAGGATTTGATGCCAAATTTGAAGTCGGAGCTTGAAGGCCAATTCATCTGCTTCTATGTTCATGACTGTTTTAAGAATGAGATATTAGGTATGTAAGGGGATCTGAAAACAGACATTATTTCATATATAGGGTGTTAAAGTAATCTATAAGATTTTGTTTAAAGAAAATTATAAATGACTCTAATAGAGGAAACTAATCTCCATTATACATGCTACTCCATTAATTAGGAAACTAATCTTCATTAAGTATGCATTAAGGCCTGCATATTCCATTAAGGTCTGCTCGTGGTTGAGATACATGAATGTAATTATTAGCTTAAGGATAAATTTCTGACAAAAATAAGAGTTTCCTCTCAAATTCACCACTCAACTGGCTTGCAACCCAGCTTGGACACCACCCGCCCTCCCCCACTCCCCGCCACAGCAGTATTCACTAGCATCGTTCTGTCTCTTCTTGAAACTCATTTCTCTCTTATTGTCTCAATACATGTTTCTCCATCTAGCCACACGTAATTTCTTCTCTGCTTCCTTACTTGCTCCTTTCATTCTGTCTGGACTTTGTGTGAGTGACCACTGTTCTTTCTTTGCCCAGGTTTATGTTCATTACTCATCCTCTCCTGAGCCATCTCATCCACTCCCATGCTCTTAGCTGCCAATTGCCACCTCATGAGTTACTCTGTTCTACCTTCAGCTTTGATATCCTCTCAAGCTTTGAGCTGTGTGCAAGTTGACCTTGTTTTTTTGTGCTTCACATTTATTGCATTTTTACAAACTGAAGCTTTGTGGCAACCTTGATTAGAGCAAGTCTATCAGCTCCACTTTTCCAGCAGTGTCTCTGTGTCACATTTTGGTAGTAATTTTTGCATTTCTATTTTTTTCATTATTATTATATTTATTATGGTGGTCTGTGATCCATGATCTTTGCAGTTCTATTGTAATTGTTTTGGGCATCACAAACCATGCCCATATAAGATGGCAAAATTTAAATGTTGTGTGTGCTCTGACTACTCCACCAGCCAGCTATTCCCCCATCTCTCAAACTCTCCTTGGGCCTCCCTATTCCCTGAGACACAACAATAAAAATATTAGGCTGATTAATAATCCCACAAGGCCTCTAAGTGTAGAAGTGAAATGAAGAGTTGCATGCCTCTCATTTTAAATCAAAAGCTAGAAATGATTAAGCTTAGTGAGGAAGCTAGGTCAAAAGCCATAACAGGCTGAAAGCTAGCCCTCTTGGGCCAAACAGTTTGCCAAGTTGTAAATGAAAAGGAAAAGTACTTGAAGAAAATTAAACGTGCTAAGCCAGTGAACACAAGAATGATAAGAAAGTCAAACAGCCTTATTGCTGATACGTTATGGAGAAAGTTTTAATGGTTTGGATAGATAGAAGATCAAACCAGCCACAATAGTCCCTTAGCCAAAATGTAATCCAGAGCCAGTCCCTAACTCTCTTCAATTCTGTGAAGGCTGAGAGAGCTGAAGAAGATGTAGAAGAAAAGTTTGAAGCTAGCAAAGATTGGTTCATGAGATTTAAGGAAAGAAGCCATCTCCATAACATCAAAGTGCAAGGTGAAGCAGCAAGTGCTGATGTAGAAGCTGCAGCAAGTTCTCCAGAAGGTCTAGCTAAGATAATTCATGAAGATGTCTACACTAAACAACAGATTTTTCAGTGTAGATGAAACAGCCTTCTATTGGAAGAAGATGCCATATGGGACTTTCATAGCTAGAGAGGAGAAGTCAATGCCTGGCTTCAAAGCTTCAAACGAAAGGCTCTCTTGTTAGGGACTAATGTAGCTGGTGACTTCAAGTTGAATCCAATGCTCATTTAACATCTGAAAATTCTAGGGCCCTTAAGAGCTATGCTAAATGTACCCTGCCTGTGCTCTATAAATGGAACAACAAAGTCTAAATGACAGCACATCTGTTGACAACATGATTTAATGAACATTTTAAGCCCACTGTTGAGACCTACTGCTCAGGAAAAAAAAAAAAAAAGATTCCTTACAAAATACTACTGCTCATTGACAAGGCACCTCTTACCCAAGAGCTGTGATAGAGATGTACAAAAAATGTGAATGATGTTTTCATGCCTGGTAATACAAAATCCATTCTGCAGCCCATGGATGGAGCCATTTTGACTTTCAAGTTTTATTATTTAAGAAATATATTTCTGTAAGGCTATAGCTGCCATAGATAGTGATTCCTCTGATGGATCCGGGCAAAGTCAATTGAAAACATTTTGGAAAGGATTCATCATTCTAGATGTCATGAAGAATATTTGTGATTCATGGGAAGAGGTCAAAATATCATCATTAACAGGAGTTGGGAAGAAACAGATTCCAACTCTCATGGATGACTTGGAGGGGTTCAATACTTCAGTGGAGGAAGTCACTGCAGATGTGGTGGAAATAGAACTAGAATTAGAAGTGGAGCCTGAAGATGGGAATGAATTGCTGCAATCTCATGATAAACTAACAGATAAGGAGTTGCTTCTTATGAGGTTTTAATATGGCAGTCAATATATAAAGATTTAAGTTGTTGACCTTTTATTTTCAAATGCATTTCCAATATCCTGTATTTGTACTATCTTCTCATGATTGCTGCTACCTTTACTGTATATTTGCCTTTACTGGTGAGCTTTTCCATTCATAATTTTCTTGTTTCTAATTATGGCCTTTTCCTTTCTGCCTAGAGAAATTCCTTTAGCATTTGTTGCAAAGCTGGTCTGGTGGTGCTGAATTCTCTTAGCTTTTGCTTGTATGTAAAGCTTTTGATTTCTCTGTTGAATCTGAATGAGAGCCTTGCTGGGTAGAAAGTTCTTGGTTGTAGGTTCTTCCCTTTCATCACTTTAAATATATTGTGGAACTCCCTTCTGGCCTGCAGAGTTTCTGCTGAGAAATCAGCTGATAACCTTATGGGAGTTCCCTTCTACTTCATTTGTTGCTTTTCCCTTGTTGTTTTTAATATTTTTTCTTTGTCTTTAATTTCTGTCAATTTAAGTACTATGTGTCTCTGTGTGTTCCTCCTTGGGTTTATCCTGCCTGAGGCTCTTTGTGCTTCCTGGACTTGGGTGACAGTTTCCTTTCCCATGTTAAGGAAGTTTTCAGCTATTATCTCTTCAAATATTTTCTCAGGTCCTTTCTCTCTCTCTTCTCCTTCTGAGACCCCTATAATGTGAATGTTGGTGCCTTTAATGTTGCCCCAGAGGTCTCTGAGACTGTCCTCATTTCTTTTCATTCTTTTTTCTTTATTCTGTTCCACAGCAGTGATTTCCACCATTCTGTCTTTCAGCTCACTTATCTGTTCTTCTGCCTCACTTATTCTGCTATTGATTCCTTCTAACGTATTTTTCATTTCAGTTATTGTATTGTTCATCTCTGTTTGTTCCTTTTTTCTTCTAGGTCTTTGTTAAACATTTCTTCTGTCTTCTTGATCTGTGCCTCTATCCTTTTTCTAAGATCATGGATCATCTTTACTATCATTACTCTGAATTCTTTTTCAGGTGGATTGCCTATCTCCACTTCATTTAGTTGTTCTTCTAGGGTTTTATCTTGTTTCTTCATCAGGGACATATTCCTCTGCTGTCTCATTTTGTCTACCTTTCTGTGATTGTGGTTTCCGTTCTACAGGCTGCAGGGTTGTAGATCTTCTTGCTTCTGCTGTTTTCCCCCTGGTCGATGAGACTGTCTAAGAGGCTTGTGCAGGCTTCCTGGTGGGAGGGACTGGTACCTGCCCACTGGTGGGTGGAGCTGGGTCTTGTCCCTCTGGTGGGCAGGGCCATGTCAAGGGGTGTGTTTAGTGGGGAGCCATGTGCTCAGGAAGACTTTAAGCTGCCTGTTTGTTGATGGGTGGGGCTGTGTTCCCACCCTGTTGGTTGTTTGGCCTGAAGCGTCCCAGCACTGGAGCCTACAGGCTGTTGGGAGGGGCCAGGTCTTGGTGAGAAAATGGTGGCCTCCAAAAGGGCACATGCCCCTGAGTACTCCCCAGAACTACTCCTGCCAGTGTCTTTGGCTCAGCAGTGAGCCCCAGCCATCCCCCGCCTCCACAGGAGATGCTCCAATACCAGCAGGTAGGTCTGGCCCAGGCTCTTATGAGGCCATTGCTTTTTTCCCCTGGGTCCTGGTACACATGGGTAGAGTGGAGTTACTGTTTCCCCCAGTCATATGGGGTTCCTGGGATCAAACCCCATGGGCCTTCAAAGCTAGATTCTCTGGGGGCCCCTCCTTTTGTTGCCAGGCCCCCAGGCTGGGGAGGCTGATGTGGGGCTCAGAACTGTCCCTCCTGTGGGAGAACCTCTGTGATATAATTATTTTCCAGTTTGTGGGTTGCCCACCTGGCAGGTATGGGATTTGATTTTATCATGATTACTCCCCTCCTACCATCTCATTGTGGCGTCTTTGTTTTTGGATGTGGAGTATCTTTTTTGGTAGGTTCCAGTGGTGTGTTTTTTGTTTTTGTTTTGTCAATGTTTGTTCAGCAGTTAGTTGTGATTTTGGTGTTTTTGTAAGAAGAGGTGAGGTCAAGTTATTCTACTCTGCCATCTCAGGAGTTGCTTCTTATGATGCGTGAAGAAAGTGGTTTCTTGAGATGGAATCTATTCCTTGTGAAGATGCTGTGAAGATTGCTGAAATGGCAACACAGGATTTAGACTACTAACAGCTGCTACTAGAATTAGAACAATTTCAGAATGGCCAATCCCACCCTCCTTGCTGTCAATAGAGTTAAATGTCCCAGATGATTTGGGGAAAGGGTGACAGTGAAATATCCGGCTGCTCTGCTAAGGTTCTGAATTAGGAAAAGGCAGCATTGAAGGGTCTGAAGGTCCTCCCTGTGTGTGGATGAGAGAAGACATGATTGCATTCAGACCAGGTAGTCTCTCCATCCACTTTGCATCAAGCCATGGAAGGGTTAAGTGTATTGCTCACAAAATCTCCTGATCTTATTTCATGCTAAAATGTTATAAACCAGTGCTGACTAGAATATGACATCCTTGTAAATGAGAAGCGTCTATCTTTCTATCATTAGAATGTTTACAGAGTGTCCATGTGCTGGGCACTGTTAAATGAAATAGTCAATGAAAAGTCATGCTTATTTGGTAAATAGGTCCTTTCCTTCCAGAACAAATCACAGAGGTGATGGAAACAGCAAGTTATTTCTGGGATGGAAAATGTGAATTGTGACCAAGTGATCAGAATGACTGTCCAGTGCCCTCTTCTACAGAAACCACAAAATCTCAGGCCAAATGAACTTTTGGAAAAAAAAAATATTGAAAAAAAAAAAGGTGCCTTCCACATTGGCATTTCTCAAAGCCCTGGCAGAAGAAAAAACCTTAGAATCTAGGGGCTGAGATTTTGAATCTGTTTTGAGAAGCATACTCTAGCCCTTCTAAGATGTAGGTCCATGGGTGGGTAGCCGTACTTTCCAAGCCTCATCTGGAAAATGTGGGCAATGGCAGGACCCACCTGAGAGCATGTGTGTGGGGGTTGTGTGAACTCAAGTGTGGGGACACCTTACACACTTTCTGGCAAAGGCTCAGCTCCGTTAGTTGTGACTCTTGCTATTACAGCCATCCCTCACACTACTGCTTCTGTTTAAGACCTGGGATTTGGGTTTGGAATCATCTGGAGACTAATACAGCAGTGCCACCTGGTGACCACTTTGTAACAGAAGTAACCTGCAACTTCCTAAGGGCAGGAGAAAGAACCTGGGAGAGAAGACTGCTCCGTTTCTAAGGATTTAAACGAAAAGACAGCCTTTTTGATAGCTGAGAGACTTTTTCATCTTTATTGTAAATGACGCTCCTTTATAAAAAAATCCAGAATAAAAACCCTCTGAGATTAAGTTTGAGCTATATTACTTTTCACTTTACTAATGTTGGACTGCAGCTAAAAGAGTTATCTTTGTCAGCACCCCTTTAAATACAGCATTATTGGGAGATGTTGGGCGTGTTTGTTAGACAGGAGGTGGATGATCTCTGAATCCTTAAGCATAAAAATTGGGAAGAGTATGTGAGGTCGTAGGGACACCTAAGTGGTCCATACCCCCAAAGCTCCTAAACAATGGCTTTTCCAGGCCCCCTTGCATGAATACAGTGGTCCCTCCTCTCTCACGTTTTGTTACCAGGGATGGTTCTGTTTTTGAGAAATTTTGTAGGAAGTCAATTAAATACAGACACTGTTCCTTCCACTATGCCCTCCCTCAATCCATCTCTGGTAGAGTGAAGAAAAACACAACGGCCCTACTTGGTTGATTTTATTTTCATTTTTTATTGAAAGCTTCATCAAAGAAAACAGAAGTTTAAACCTAACATCCACTGATCTACAGAAAGCCCAAGGAATGGGGAAAATGGTAGCTAATTTGACTGTGGTACAGATGAAAAAATTAAAAATAAAGCCAGAAACACTGTAGAATTACAGAATTTTCCATGACAGAGACAGCAGTACAAAATGCTCTTAAATAAAATTCAAAATTGAATGATGTTTTGGAAATTGTATGAAGTCATATATGACCTGAAACAAGGGTTTTAAAAGAAGCTGTGTCCCTTTTTCTTTTTTAGAAACTATTTCATAGCAAGTACACTTTTACATATATATTTTTAAAATTAAGATTCCAATTACATTCTTCTTTTTAAATAAATGGAAGCAATAATTCCCAGAATGGTGAAAACTTTTTCAAGTGTCTCTTTTGAAATAGTTTTTATAGTTCTTGAAAACTATGGAATAACTCCTTTTTTATATATGAGGAAATAACATATTTTGGGGAGGAGGACAGAGCATCTTTCTTAATAATGTAAGACCAGAGAGTTTAAAATATACGGTATAATCCTAAAATTACACTTTGGATACTATTTAAACTTGAAATAATTATTTAAAAAAAAATCCACCGGAGTGTCAAGGTCATTAAAGCCTTAATACAGTAATGCAAAGTCAAAAAATAAACAATGCAATTTTTTGGTCCAAGATTTAAGATAGGGATAAGAGTGCATATTTAGCCAAGGGCTGTTACTATATTCCCATAACTCAATTTTGAGTTGACCTGTTCTATTGGTTCAAATTTCAATAGTGAACAAATCCAAAATACCTTTCTTTTGAGGGAAGCCAAATTCTTTGCTACAGTTTTTTCCTTTATATTCTGCAAGAATACAGCCAACTCTCAACTGTTTGTGGTGGATGGGAAAGGGACATTATGGATATTAAAATCCCACAGAATATAATGCACTGACATTAATTTTACCAATGATTTCAAACTGCTTCAATAAATGAATACCTAAGGAACAAAATAGACAGATTTGAATATTATTTCCAAATGTTTCTTTTTCCATCCTCAGGGTGAAATGCTAATAGGAGGAAATAGAGCCCAAGTCCTAATAGTTGAAAAGAGAAGACAAAACAGGTGCACAAAGTAGATGATTAGCCCTTCAAAATTTGGGAGTATTGTATTTCTTCAGGACTGGGGCTTCAGGGCAGTCACTAACTGGAGGGAATACAGTGGAAGAAAAGCATGACCCAGTGGCCTAGTGGTTCTTCCTGCAGACTCCAAGATCGATCTCACCCCTGCTTCAACTTTAGAGCTTATGTGTAGAAGATGCTTTTCTAAAAAGTTTATTTTCCCCTCCCAGAAATATAAAGAAATAAATATGGAGAAGCCACCCATCCTTTTTTATGTGACAGCATAGGTAATGAGGTATAAAACCAGAGATAAAAGAAATCACCAATCTGGGCTGAGCTACCCTGCCTTATATCAACATAGATCATTTGGGGCCCTCATGGATTTTGTTCTTAGCTTTTGTACTTTCCTGAACTCTGTGTTCTCCACAGAGGAGAGCCATGAACAAGAGCACTTGGATTAAGGGACCAATTTCAAATTTCAGAATATTTTGTAAGAAATGTTCAACTTGAGTCAGACTCAGCTGTCTTCCAATGCCACAGTAGGTGCCATTTGCAAAACAAATTGATTCACTAATGAAATCCCATTATTACTCTGTCACAGAAGGGGTATCATACACAGAATCAACGAGCCTGTTTCAAGCCCGTCAGTCCCTCAAATTGGAATGAGGGGAGGTCAGTCCCAGCAAGCTCAGAAGTTTGAAGCATGCCAGTCACAATAACATGAAAAACAAAATCTCATCCTTACTCCCTACTGTGGACAAGAGAATATAGATCAAGGCTCTATGACATGTTTAAACTTGATTATGAAGTGTGATTCTTCCAATGTGCTGAATGTTGTTATATACCTACATAAATATTATACTTTCATTTGGTTTTATATCATATAAAAACATTTATCACTGAAACCCACTTAAAAATTTCTCTCGGCTGATCAGCTCATCTTGCAGTGGTTCCTGCGCTCAGATTAAGTATGAGACTGAATTGTCAAATGTATTTTCAGTCTCCTACTAAGATTATCATCTGTCTAGACAGTCCATTGAAACGTTTCCTCAAGCTTAAAGAAGACTGCAAAGGTCGTAATCACATCTCAACTTTCATTAATTGGAATTTTAGGCCACTGTGAAAGACTCATAGGTGGGCGTGGGTGTGTGTGTATGTGTGTGTGTGTGTGTGTGTGTGTGTGTGTATATATATATATATATAATAGATACCCCAATTATTCAAATAAAGTTAAAAAAACTAAGTACTTTTAGTACTTTTATTTTCTCATACATGGATTGAAAATGATTATAAAACAGTTTTGCAAGGGGTTGATGGACTCTGTAGGTACAGCAAACCTCCTGCTCCACCTAGCCTTCTCCTGCCCTGGGCTTTCCATCTCTGATACAGACGCTTTTAACACCATGTAGTTTTTCATTAGTAGGGATGGAAGTGAGTCTCATATGCTGTCAAATGTGGCAGATGTTAAGGTCACAGGAGAATTGATTCAAGTGAAGCATGGCAACAACATCTGAATGATTGAAATCTACCAAGGAAACAAACTAACCCTGACCAAACTGCAGTCAGGTAGATTATTTTTAGAATAGCATGTGACTTGCAATATTCAAGACATGCCCGTGTTGAAGGACAAACAGGCGCCCACCCTGCAAGTATTACCTTTAGTTCACCTAGGTTCCGTGATGTCTTCAGAAGACATGGCCATGCTCTGAGGAGCTCCCAGTCACTATACAGACTTCCTTCCTGACAATACCTCCTCGTTATTAAGAATACCTACTCCTCCACTGACCGTGGAACTAGAGTTTGGAGGAGATGATTTTTATCCCATTTGGATTGTGGTTTTAGTTTGTTTCCTGACATTTAGGCTAAGTCTTGGCAATTACAATTGAAAGGAAAAATGGAAACATCTGAATAAATGCTTGAAGTATTGTGAAACGAAAAATGATTGTAGTCCTAAATTCGGTTAAAGTCACCATAATCTATATTGCTGATTAAATTAGGACTCTGATGTCTGTATGTACTGAACACACGTTTTGGTTTGTTTTACTTTTCATACAATGTAAAATATGAAAAGTAAAGTTTGTTTTACTTTTCATACAATGCTTACCTGTTGATGCTTTTATTTTTTCCCCAGACTTGATTCTTAAAAACAATTTTTAGGTGAGATGATGTGTAAATTTGAACATGTGCCACTTTGCCACTTTTTCCTTCTTTTTTTTTCCTTTTAGATTTAAAATATTTTATAGAATGGCCTAATATAAAAAAATCCAAACACAAAGCACACATGGACACATAAAATGACACAGGCAAAATGATAAAATTTGCCTGAAGTGGTTTAAAAAAATTGAGATTATTGAAATTTTATAGTTGAAAAAAATGTTGCTGAACGTATAAATAAAGCAGTAGTTTTGAATAGAAACAGGAAGTTACCTAGGCACATTCATCAGCCACATGGTAGCTACCTCTTAGTCTCATTGTTGATTGTGTAAATGAGACTTTCTTTGTATCACATTGTTTTGTTTTGTTTTCTTTTTTTACAGAAGAAAAAGAAAGCATGTTGATTTCATATTCAAATGAATTATGCCCAGGATAATCCTTATTTATACAAAGAGTTCAGAGACTGAAAAAGAGAAACAAAAAGCACAGTTCCTATACAGGTTTGTTCATCCCCCAGTAACTTGGGGGCCCATTTCTCAAAGAGAAAACTTAAGTGCCACCCTTAAAATACATGAGAAGCTGAAAAATGGAACAGAAGAAAGCTGAAAAATGGAACAGAAGAAAGTATAAATTTAGGATTCTCTCTAAAGTATGGAAAACCATAAGGATGGCTGTGACCAGTTGAAACTTTTTCGTAGCACATGCTACATTGCCTTAGCTATATTTTTGCCTCTAATTGGACCACAAAGATATGGAATCACTCTCTAGATAATGAGCTTTCAATTCATGGGGTTTTTCAAATAAGAGAATTGGATTTATTTCAACACTAGGCCTTTGTTTACAGGTCATAAATAGTAGAATATTGATTATTTTTTTATGAGTCAAACTCATTACTCATGTTGACCTAATGGGAATATGCTTTACTTTTTAATATTTCAGTTTTTAAACACCTACCCTGTTTTTTTTTACAGTGCACTGTATGCATTACCCTCTTCCTTCTGGACTAAGACAGGTTCCTGTGACTTTGTGAGAAGAATTTCACCTATTGATTCTAATGATACATTAGAAAGCCATTCCAGCACATGGTTCAATTGACAAAGTTCCACTGTCCTTCATTTCAGGTAAAACTGTATAGGCTGAACATGGATTTCATGACTCAAATATGCAGAGATGTTTGGTTAAGTCAATTTAATTCATTTTAGACAATGTTTTGCATCATTCTCAATGCAAATATATCGCCTTTGGCTTTAATAATTGATCAAATCTAATTATTTGGGTTCTTATTCATATAAATCATACAATTTCTTGATTGTCAACTAGCATTAAAAGCTTACCTAAATTCCACTAATAGAATCCTCAATCTTATTGGTCCTATTTGCCTCAGGGAGCTACACTGAAATTAAAAAGTCTGTTTTCTCTTTCTTCTGACACCACCAGGATATGAAAATACAATGAAAAGAGGCAAAAAAGATAAAAAAAAAAAAAGATATCCCCTCCCCAATTGCGGAGTCAAGGTGGCTATTCACGGTAGATGATGACAAAGACTGAGGCGAGAAGACAAAATCTAGAAGTGCGGGTATTTAGAAGGAAGACTATTGTTACAAGTACAGTGAGACCTTTTCAGGAGACCACTCACCACTCAACAGAGCATCACTGAGCTTTTTTGACAAGTGATCTTTCAGACCAGTTCAGGGAGTATCTTGAGTTCAAAATTCATATAAAGAAGTTTCAACCTGTTAAACAAGTGTTTTAGCTCATTGGTGGCCATCAATACAGGCTTCACAATTCAAGAGAGCTAGGAAGGAACCAGAAAAGCACATGGAATTTAAAGCCATTTGGCTGTATTGGTTGGAATCCAGAACTCTTGGTGCTGAAATTGCTGACCACACAGGAACAAGCTTCTACTATCAACAAAAATACATCTAAAATAAAAACAACTTTTTTTTTTTTTTTTGCAGTATGTAAAACACCAGTGGAAGGTAGTTTAAACAAACAACAAAGTAAGAACTGGTCCGGCCATGTAGGTCAAATAAAATTTTAAAAAAGAAAAGAGAAGAAAAGAAAAACAACCTCTATCTTCTGGACTGCAATAGGGTGCCACTTCATCTTTGGTATAAAATAGGCCATCCATAGGCTGAATTTGATCACAACTAGGAAAGACTACAGAAATTGTCAACAATTTCTCTATCTATTGCTTTTTTTGTTTTTTTGTGGTTTTTTTTTTTTCACTTTTTGACCATAAGCTCCTATCTACTTTTTTTTTTTTAATGCTCTTAAGCTAGGTTTTGCAATGTGACAAGCAAAGCTGACTAAAAAGTTTGTAAAGCTCATAAAAAAGACTGCAGATAAAAAGCACTAAAGCTTTTGCTAGCCATCACGCTTCAGAAATAAAAAAAATCTGCATTCTGCCCCCCAAACACGCATTATTTCTAATGCAGTTGTTTTGAAACCAACGTTAATAACTTTACTGTAAAATGTTTTAGCCTTCTAGAATGATTCAACACTTAAGACAAAGTTCATGAGAAGTCCCAGCATTTTCCCAATTCTTGCAGTTGCCATGGTTTCTTTTATCAACAAATTTTCTTCAAATGAAGAAAAACATTTTCTTTTAAACTGTACAGTTTTTTTTTCACCCTAAAAACTCATAGTCTTAAACTTCTGTACCAGTGAGAGCTGGCACAATATTTCAATTCTTTCTTTTTTTAAACAAGACGTTGAGAGCTTGCCTCGAGAGCCTTTGACGTCCTTAAAATTAAGGCAATTAAGATTCAAGATAAACCTTACCTAAATATTTCTAAGAAAAAATAAAAAATAAAAAAAACCAACCCACTAGATTTAAACAAGAAGGGAAAAAGAAAGAGTAGCTTAATGACTGAGGAAGACAATTTGTTTCCATTTCTGCTTGCCCACCTCTTGACATCAGATTTTCCGTTTAAAAAAAAAAAAATCTATCTACACCTTCAGATAAATTCTGAATTCAAATGTTCTTCCAGATAAATGTCAACCTTCCATGTTTTGCTTTGTTTGCTCCTTGTCCTCTTCTGGGATATTTTTTTTCTTTAAAAAGAATGATGGCAAAAATTAACTGTCAGACCACATGAAGGAACCACTTGCACAGCACATAAAAACATGTTGTTTTCATTGGGTAAAGTAGAAAATTAAAAAAAAAAAAAAAGCATTCCATTGACGCCTGTGCAAAACTGGAAGCCAACTTCTTGTTCAATGAAGTTTCTTCATTCAAGGCAGAGTTTCAGACGGACATTCTTCGTTCGGTCTTGTTTATGGTCTGTGAAAACAATGGAATAAGAGGGGTCATTACACCAGAACAACTTTGAAATCACCTTCTGTGCTCTTTTCCAGTGAGCGCTCTTTAAAAGCTACCAAGCTCTTTCAGTATAACAGTTGTAAAAGCACATTGGGCTTAGGAGAGTGTCAAATTCTGCCACTTTCACACAAATATATATTTGAGCTGGTGTTTGTTTATATTAAATAGCATGGCTAATAGATCAAGAATATCTTTCAATCATAAAGTTGTAAATATACAAATATATCTAGACAAGCAATATTTCCTATGTTCATGGAATATATTCTTCAATGCTTGGCTTATGTTTTAGCTCCCCCAGAAATTCCTTGAGTAATTCTGTCCTTTCAGAACTCCCATGAGATTCATCACAAACTCAGTCAAACAATCTGTGATTCCCTACTATGTACCCAGGATATAGCAATGGGTTGTATGTTTTTTTTTTTTAATTGAAGTATAGTTGATTTAGAATGTTGTGTTGACTTCTGCACAGCAGAAATCAAAGTGATTCAGTTATACATATACACATACTTCTTTTTAATATTCTTTTCCATTGTGCTTTATCACAGGATATTGAATATACTTCTCTGTGCTATACAGTAGGACCCTGTTGTTTATCCATCCTATATATAAGAGCTTACATCTGCGGCAATTGATTCTTTGTTACCTCACGGAGCTCACCAAGTGTACCCACGTAAGCAGAAGGCTTATGTAAATAAGACAGGTAAGAAGGCAATGCAGTTTTGTTCACTTTCCAATTTCTTTTCTTCTTCCTTGCTTCTCTATCTCAACAAGGTTTTAAATTCTTGAGAGCAGGGACAATATTTTACTTCTACTTTTTACTCTCTAGGAGTCTGGCAGACTGGTAGGCACATTGTAGGTGTTTAACAAGACAAATGCTATTTTTATTATATGTCACTTTGCCAGCCCAGCCCACATAATCTCTTCTGATTCTGCCCCATCTATATGGCAGGGCTGAGCTAATAGTGGGTTGATCTTTACTCTTATCTCTTCCACCCACAGATCAGAATTTAGCTCAAGAATTTCAGGGGTATCTCTTAAAATGAAGATGCTTCAAACTATCTGTAGGTCCTATTTAGATGAAGCCTTCTTCCCTCAGTGTTCCGTGGGTTCTTCTGGTGCCCAGTTGCTTAATTTAGTAAAGAAACCTCAGTGTTGCTGGGTAGAGTTGTCCAGGTGTTTCACTGCACAGGATGCTTGGCCGAAGGAGCGCCTGGGGACTAATTTTAGCCCATGGTCTGTTCCCCAAGCTGTGTACTCTGGTGCAGGGCTGCATTTGCCCTGAGCAAGTGGCCCTTATTCAAATTCACAAAAAGCCCTCAACAATGTTTTGAACGAGCCTGGGATGTTTTGACAGTTAGCCTGAGGGTTTCCTTTTCCTAATTTGCAAAAAGCCCTCATATGTCTCAGCTATAGCTGTTAGAAACCTGGGTAATTTTTTCCTAGAATCATGTAAGGAAAGCAACTCATTGATAGAGTGAGTATTTCCATTTTTAACCAAGAGTTTAAGTCTCTAGAAATACATATTATTTCTGTGTTACGCAAGAAAGTGGGGTTCCTTTTAAGAATAAAAGCAATCAAAATTTTCATAATAGCAGCAACAGTAAGGGAGATTTTAGTAGTAGTAGTCATGGGAACCATGGTATATATTTGATCTCTCTGTACATCTTTGCAAAATTTAGGTTTACTCCATTTACTTCTAAAAATCTATCTTGTTATGGGAACAACATTTTGTGTGTGTTTTTATGTTTGTTTTTTTTGGTCTATTCTTTGCTCCCACTCCCATCTTCTACCCTGGTATTATTGTGCCTTGAACAGAAAATGCCTAATACAGTCTGAATCTCCATCAGAGCTGCTCAGTGAATGCTGTCTCAGTCAACGGACACAGAATCCCCTCACTGCTCAGGTGTGTCACATGGGCTGGTATCTAAGCATCCGTATTTATGAGTGAGGCTGGAGCTACTTTCAAGTTTTATAACCTTACACAAATGTTTGCAATATCCTCCTACCATCACTTGCTTCATCCTTCAAGTGGTCTCGTTGCTACATGAAAACAAATGAGGAGAAATAAATGGTTGTACTTTACATTTTCATGATGGCTAGCTGAAGTTTGAAGGGAAAAGGTGTTGCTATTTAATAGAACTGAATTCACTCCTGTGCACCTTCTCTGTCCTAATGAAGTGTGAAAGTGCACATTTACATAATGCTTATGTCATGCACTGGCATTCATAAAAACAGTAGTAGGCTTTCAAAGTGTCAAGGCTGTGATCAGGAGCAACAAGAACATTTTAAGTTGTGCAGTGAGACGATTTTAAAAATAAAATGAATTGCAACGTAAAAAGAGAAATTTGTGTGAATGAGAGCATGATTATGAAAATCATTTGCAAACTGTAAAGTACTGTGCAAATAGAAATATTATTATTCACAAGCTTAAAGGACATGTAAGGATGGTAATCAAGGGCATATAATTTGCTCATTACCGTACTGACGATTTATAGGCAATTGGTGTCATGACAGTTCAGTTAGACAGAGAAGACCTGAAGAATTAAAAAGACCAACAATATTGGGGTTGAGATAAAGGCCTTCTAAGGTCAGCGTGAAGGTTGGAAGACTGAGAGTTTGACCGAATTTAAGATCACAGAGTCATTCTGAATACTCTCATCCTCCATCCTCCCCGTGCTTACTCCCCCAAAAAGCAGAGTGAATATATTAAAAAGTAGCAAATCATCATCTTAGAATTCTAGACTTTTAGGCTAGAAGAAGTCTTAAAGATGATCTAAGGGTGCAATATTCCCCAGAGTCATTTCTAACAGATTAGCTTCACAAATTTTCATGTGAAAAGAGGGATTCTGTGATCCAGAGTGTGGAAAACCTGCACACTATACTCCCACTACTGGATTACCCATAGGAAACTAAACGTGCGGTTAGGGCACCAACAAGGAAAGGTATCAATAGAAGAAACATTGTTTCTGAAAAAATGTAATCTTTTAAATTAGTATCAAAATAATCATCATGCTGACAATAAACATTTTGTTATAGTTCTTTAATAATTTGTTAATTTTTTGTTTGTTTGTTTAGCATTCCAAAGGAGGAGGGCAGCACACACTCAAATCTTTCAGGAAGTAAGTATCTATCTATCTGGCTCTCTAGGAGGTCATGGCCACTAGCATATTAACGGCTTTGAAGAGAGCTGCAATTAAGCAAGCATTTCACTTAGCTTAAAGCAGTGTTTCTTAAAACCACTTTTGACCACCCTCCCCACCCCAACTCCAGGGCAGGGTGGTAAATCCTAGCTCAGCACTGGAGACCTAATTTATACTTTTTGGAGAACACTGATCTAATCTCTCACTTTAAAGATGTGAGGGAGGCTCCTTGAGGGACAAGTAAGTGGCAAAGATGGAATTTGAACCAAGGACTTCTGATTTTGTTTATTAGAATGTAACTTTGCTTGAAGACTCATGCTTTTAAAGTCCTAGTTATTTTTAAGATTTCCTAAACAGCACAAAGAAAAACAGAATAACCTGAGCAGGAACAGGAATTTCCAAAGAACTTCCAAAATAAAACACAGGTATCATTTCCCCCATTTGGGCTAAGAGTAATCAGAGTCTCTTGCATTAATAGCCTCTTTTAACAATAGGAGGAAAAAAAGGCATGAATACAAAATGGGAAGTAATGTTTTTTTAGCTTGGAAAGTGTAATTTGGAATATTAAAATTATGCTGACCCATGATTCCAAATATAACCTTTCTGTTCATATGCACATTTTAAATATTTCTCTAACTTTTGTCCTATAACCTTCTGTTGTGTTGTCTGTAATTTATTGATTTATTTATTTTTTATTGGAGTATAGTTGATTTATATTGTTGTGTTAGTTTCAGGTGTAAAGTGAATCAGTTATACGTATACATATACCCACTTTTTTTTAGATTCTTTTCCCATATAGGCCATTACAGAGTAGAGAGTAGAGTTCCCTGTGCTACACAGTAGGTCCTTATTAGTTATCTATTTTATATATAGTAGTGTGTATGCGCCAATCGTGTTCTCCCAATTTATCTCCTCCCTCTTTCCCCCCTGGTAACCATAAGTTTATTTTCTACATCTGTGACTTCATTCCTGTTTTGTAAATAAGTTCATTTGTACCATTTTTTTAGATTCCACACATAAGCGATATCATGATAGCTGTCTTTCTCAGTCTGACTTACTTCACTCAGTATGACAATCTCTAGGTCCATCGATGTTGCTGCAAATGGAATTATTTTGTTCTTTTTTATGGCTGAGTGATATTCCATTGTATATATATGTACCACTTCTTTATCCACTCCTCTGTTGATGGACATTTAGGTTGTTTTGATGTCTTGGCTATTGTAAGTAGTGCAGCGATGAACATTGGGGTGCATGTATCTTTTTGAATTATGGTTTTCACAAGATATGTGCCCAAGAGTGGGACTGCTGGATAATATGGCAACTCTACTTTTAGTTTTTTGAGGAACCTCCATACTATTTTCCATAGTGGCTGTACCAATTTACATTCCCACCAACAGTGTAGGAGGGTTCCCTTTTCTTCATACCATCTCTAGCATTTATTGTTTGTAGATTTTTTGATGTTGGCCATTCTGACTGGTGGGAGGTGATACCTCACTGCAGTTTTGATTTGCATTTGTCTGATCATTAGTGATGTTGAGCATCTTTTCATGTGTGTTTTGGTCATGTGTATGTCTTTTCTGGAGAAATGTCTATTTAGATCTTCTGCCCATTTTTTGATTGGGTTGTTTGTTTTTTTGATATTAAGCTGTATGAGTTATTTGTATATTTTGGAGATTAATCCCTTGTCAGTTGCTTCATTTGCAAATATTTTCTCCCATTCTGTGGGCTGTCTTTTCATTTTGTTTATGGTTTCCTTTGCTGTGCAAAAGCTGTTAAGTTTAACTAGGTCCCATTTGTTTATTTTTGTTTTTATTTTCATTACCCTAGGAGGTGGATCAAAAAAGATATTGCTGCAAATTATGTCAGAGAGTGTTCTTCCTATGTTTTCCTCTAAGAGTTTTATACCATCCAGCTTTACATTTAGGTCTTTAATACATTTTTTTTGTGTGTATGGTGTCAGAGAGTGTTCTAATTTCATTCTCTTACATGTTGCTGTCCAGTTTTCCCAGCACCAGTTACTGAAGAGACTGTCTTTTCTCCACAGTATATTCTTGCATCCTTTGTCATAGATTAGTTGACCATAGGTATGTGGGTTTATCTCTGCACTCTTTATCCTGTTCTATTGATCTGTATTTCTGGTTTTGTGTTAGTACCATACTGTTTTGATGACTGTAGCTTTGTAGTATAGTCTGAAGTCAGGGAGCCTGTTCCTCTGGCTCCATTTTTCTTTCTCAAGATTGCTTTGGCTATTCAGGGTCTTTTGTGTCTCATACAAACTTTAAGATTTTTTTGTTCTAATTCTGTGAAAAATGCCATTGGTAACTTGATAGGTATTGCATAGAATCTGTAGATTGCTTTGGGTAGTATAGTCATTTTGACAATATTGATTCTTCCAATCCAAAAATATGGTTTATCTTTCCATCTGTTTGTGTTATCTTAGATTTCTTTCATCAACATCTTATAGTTTTCTTTTTTATAAATTTATTTATTTATTTATGTATTTTTGGCTGCGTTGGGTCTTTGTTGCTGTGTGCAGGCTTTCTCTAGTTGCAGCGAGCAGGGGCTACTCTTTGTGGCAGTTCTTGGGCTTCTCATTGTGGTGGCTTCTCTTGTTGCAGAGCACGGGCTCTAGGTGCGCGGGCTTCAGTAGTTGTGGCACGTGGACTCAGTAGTTGTGGCTCACAGGCTCTAGAGCACAGGCTCAATAGTTGTGGCGCATGGGTGTAGTTGCTCCATGGCCTGTGGGATCTTCCCAGACCAGGGATTGAATCCGTGTCCCCTGCATTGGCAGGCAGATTCTTAACCACTGTGCCACCAGGGAAGTCCCAACATCTTATAGTTTTCTGAGAAGAGGTCTTTCGCCTTCTTTAATGGGTTTCTTCCTAGATATTTTATTTTTTTCATGTGATGGTAAGTGGAATTGTTTCCTTAATTTCTCTTTCTGATCTTTCATTGTTAGTGTATAGGAATGCAACAGATTTCTGTGCATTTATTTTGTATCAAGCAACTTTACCAAATTCATTGATGAGCTCTAGTAGTTTTCTGTTAACATGTTTAGGATTTTCTATGTATAGTATCATGTTATCTGCAAACAGTGACAGTTTTACTACTTCTTTTCCAATTTGGATTCCTTTTATTTCTTTTTCTTCTCTGATAGCCGGGGCTAGAACTTCCAAAACTATGTTGAATAAAAGTGGCGAGAGTGGACATTCTTGTCTTGTTCCTGATCTTACAGGAAATACTTTCAGTTTTTCACCATTAAGCATGATGTTAGCTATGGGTTTGTCATATATGGCCTTTATTTTGTTGAGGTAGGGTCCTTCTAGGACCACTTTCTGGAGAGTTTTTAATCATAAATGTGTGTTGAACTTTGTTAAAAGCTTTTTCTCCATCTATTGAGATGATCATATGGTTTTTATTCTTCAATTTGTTAATGTGGTGTATCACATTGATTGATTTGCATATACTGAAGAATACTTGCATCCCTGGGATAAATCCCACTTGATCAGGGTGTATGATCCTTTTACTGTGTTGCTGGATTTCATCTGCTAGTATTTTGTTGCAGATTTTTGCATCTATGTTCATCAGTGCTATTGGCCTGTAATTTTCTTTTTTGTGGTATCCTTGTCTGATTTTGGTATCAGGGTGATTGTGGCCTTGTAAAATGAGTGTAGGAGTGTTCCTTGCTCTGAAATTTTTGGAAGAGTTTCAGAAGGAGAGTTGTTACCGCTTCTCTAAATTTCTGATAGAATTTGCCTGTGAAGCTGTCTGGTCCTGGACTTTTGTTTGTTGGGAGTTTTTAAATCATAGTTTCAATTTCAGTGCTTGTGATTGGTCTGTTCATATTTTCTATTTCTTCCTGTTTCAGTCTTGGAAGGTTGTACCTTTCTAAGAATTTGTCCATTTCTTCTAGGTTGTCCATTTTATTGGCATATAGTTGCTTGTAGTAGTCTCTTATGATCTCCACTGGTGGATGGAGCTGGATCTTGTCCCTCTGGTGGGCAGGGCCTTGTCTGGGGGTGTGTTTAGCTGGCTGCTGTGTGCTCAGGAAGACTTTAAATAGCCTGTCTGCTGATGGGTGGGGCTGTGTTCCTGGCCTTTTGGTTGTTCTGCCTGAGGTGTCCCAGAACTGGAACCTACAGGCTGTTGGGAGGGGCCAGGTCTTGGTGAGAAAACGGCAGCCTCCTGGAGGGCTCACGCCAATGAGTACTCACCAGAACTGCCACCACCAGTGTCTTGTCCCCACAGTGAGCTACAGCCATCCCCTGCCTCTGCAGGAGACCCTCCAATACCTGCAGGTAGGTCTGCCCCAGGTTCTTATGAAGCCATTGCATTTTTTCCCTGGGTCCTAATGAACATGAGATGTTGTGTGTGGCTTCCTAGAGGAGAGTTTCTTTCTTTTCCCCCCAGTCCTGTGGAATTCCTGCAAACCCCATTGGCCTTCAAAGCCAGATGATTCTCTGGGGGATCCTCGTCCCATTGTCAGACTCCCAGGGTGGCGAGCCTGACGTGGGGCTCTGAACTTTCACTCCTGTGGGAGAACTTCTGTGGTATAATTATTTTCCAGTTTGTGGCTTGCCCACCTGGCTGTATGGGATTCGATTTTGTCACGATTGCACCCCTCCTACCATCTCATTGTGGCTTCTTCTTTGTCTTCGGATGTAGGATAACTTTTCTGGTAGGTTCCAGCATTTTTTTGTTGATGGTTGTTCAGCAGTTAGTTATGATTTTGGTGTTTTTGTAAGAAGTGAGCTCACGTCCTTCTATTTCGCCATCTTGTCTCCACCTCCTCTGTTTTTTGTTTTTTTAAATTTAGCTAAAAGCCTATGTGAATCCCATCAGATGATCATATGGTAGTCTCTGGCACTCTCTTCCAAGCAGATTGGAATTTTTTAAGTATGCTCAGTGAGTTGTTAGTTAATATATGAGAAGGGAACAGAGAGTAGCTATGTGGGAACACAGTGAAAGACACTGGTAGGAGATGAGAGATACTGTGTGTCCAGAAGCGTCTGTGAAGGCTTTGTGAGTAGGTGAAACTGATTTTGGTTGTTTCAAAGCATAATGAGGAAATAAGTGATTCAAGACCTTCCTTGTTAACAGTTTAATGATGTCTGGATAAATGAAAGTGACACCTTTATTCATCCAATCAGCAATTATTGACTTGAGTGCCTACTATGAGAAAGGCAGTATTCCAGATGCTAAGGAAAGACCAATGAAAGAGGCAGATGCCTCCCCTACTCTCTTGGATTTTACTTCCCACAAGGAGTAGACATACAATCAATGGATCAATCAGCAATCAAAAAGAAAAAGAATCTCAGAATAGAATATTTAAGTATATTCTGTGATTGATAGAAAGTGGCTGGATAAATACCTAAGATTTGGTATCAGGGAAGGTCTCTCATATAGGTCTGGATGTGAAAGATAATTATAAGCTAATCTTGGAAAGACTTAGAGGAAAAGCATTCTAGGTAGAGGAAACAGGAAGCTCAAAAATCTGGAGGTGGGAACCTGAGGCTGGAGTCATCTAAGGTAAATCAAATCCCATCATTCCTTCTCTTCAAGCCCTCCAAAGGTTTTGCAGCTCCCCTAGAATAAAAGTGAGAATACTTAGTCTACACAAAGCTAAGAATCCAAGGACCAAAGGCTCTATAAAAGCTGGTCTGTTCTCCTACAACTTTCCCGCCTAGTTAACCACACTCCAGCCTCAGGTTCCCATATTAGACTGAAAATCCTTGAGGGCAGGGGTATGTGTCCTAGCATAGATCCTGGCATGATTCTGGGTACTGCAAGTGAAACTGGGTCTAGGTGTAAAGGTGGATGGGGACACTCTTGCTAGAATCTATCAGAGGCAGAGATGCTCCCTCTGGGTCAGGCAGAGACCCCCATCCCTGTCACATTATACAGTGACCATGAAAGGTGGGGACAACCCTGAGAAAGAAGAGAGCATCTCACCGTGGGCTTACAAGTGGAGGCAGCTGAAGCTGACTTAATCAGGCAGGGAGAAGAGGAGGTTCTGGACAGTTGCAAGGAAGGGGGTTTGTATCCTGACCATTTTCTAGAGATGGGACTACGTTTCCCTTATAGAGAAATCTACTTTACAACAGTCTTGTTTTGAGAATAAGCCACAAGCAACATCCCTAAAGTTATAGGCTACAAGTTTCCCTACAGTCTTATTCTATCTTTCCTGTGTAGAGTGGAGAGTATCTCTAAAATACTTTAGCCAATTCATGCTATCTTGAATACTCCAAATTACACAAATGGGAGCTCATTTCCAGTTTCATTATGCTAATTAACATGGCACTGCTTTCATCAGGCAACTCATTTCTAACAATCATTATGCTAATTGAAATATGGATAGTTTAAAATACTTGTACAAACCTCTGGCCTTTCTCATTAAATGAGAGCTGACCTCCTGTGGGGTGTGAAATTCTGATTAGGGTCACTGAGTGCCCCTGAAAAGTAGTTTAACCCATCACACATACATTTAATATCATAATGTCTATTTATAGCTATACTAAAGGTATTTTAAATTAAATTACAGGGGGAGTCAAGATGGTGGAGGAGTAAGAGGACGTGGAGTTCAACTCTCCCCACAGATGCATTAAGAATACATCTACAAATGGAACAGTTCTCACAGAGCACCTGCTGAACACTAGCAGAGGACTTCAGACAACTAAGAGGACCAGAAAGATCCCCACATAACAGAGTAGGATGAAAGAAAGAAGAAGGGAAAAGGAAGAGGAGAAGTGGGATGGGACCTGTGCCCCTTGGGGGGAGCTGAAGGAGAGGAGAATTTCCCACGTCCAGGGAAGCCCCCTTACTGGTGGGGAGATCAGCTGGGACAGAGGGGAGCTTTGGGGGCTCGAAAGAGAGTGCAGCAACTGGTCTGTGGCAGGCTGGACAGAGTGAGACCTACACAGATGGTCCATGCCACAGCCCTGCATGCCCAAGCCTGAGAGGTGTGTCCACTGGTGCATACAGGGGCAGGGTGCTGGAATGTTGGGTTTGGAGAGCAGACCTGTGGAAAGGACTGCTGTTGCCTGTGAGAAGACAGTCTGAGGGGATGGGAGTGAGGAGCTCCACAATGGAGAATGCTCGTGGAGCAAGCCCAGATCGCCACAGAAGCGAAGTGCCATTGTTGAGTGATGTGCAAAGGGCAGGCCACCTATGCAGCCTCTCTCCCCATGCACCAGCCCCTGCCTTCCCAGGCACTAGGAAGGGCTCCCGCTGGGGCAGGCTCTCACGCTCCTGGCTGCCACCTACTCCACCCGCTCCTGCCAGGGTAGGTTTGTGTGCTCCGGGGAAGCTTCAGGAGCAGATGCCTGTGGGTGGCTGACACACAGAGGTGGGGCTGAAACCATAGTTGAGCCCCGGGGGCCATGAGAGATGGGAGAAGAGCTGAAATCTCTCCTCACAGCTGCACAAACTGTGGATTTACACCCTGCGACTGGCTTTGTAAACTCAGAACCTGCAGAACATCTGATCCGACAATGAGTGCTCCCACAGCCAAGATGGGTCAAGCTTTAGCAGCTGTGGACTTTGTGGGCAGGTACATGCAGGGGTTGGGCAAGGCCAGAGTCTGAGATGCTTCCATAGTGCCCATAGCATGTCCAGATCCATGATTACTGCAATCCTGGGACCTGACTTCAGTGGATCTGTGCTGGTGGCTTGGTGAAAACAATGCCTGAGAGACACCAGGGCCAACTGCTGGCATACCTAAGGTTAAGGTGGAGCTGACAGCAGTGCCAATAACAGTGTAATCTGAGTGCTCCCACAACGGGTGAGAGGTGACAAAACAGAGCACACTCACAGGTGAACAGTTCCAGAGGAGGAATACTCAGTGGCTTCTCTCCCAGTGGGAATGCTCCAATCCTGCCTACCTCACACCACAGATCAGAAACACAGCTAAGAAACAGATCTGGGGCCTCTATTCCAACAACTAGGGAGCAGACCGTGATCCAAACAGGGCAGTGACAACCACAGAGCAAAGGGGAGTCCCCACTAAATATGCAGGGCAGGCTCTGGTCACCGCAACACCAATCACATCTCCTATATCAAAGGGATAACTACCAGCATACACTGAGAAAAGAGGTGGCAGACATCTATAATAAAAACAGCTCTTGCACCAAAAAATATTAAACCAATGCAGGCTACGCAGGGACATTCCCACATAAAAATAGCCCTCCAAGACAGTCTGAGCGCCTGGTGTCTGGAGGAAGAACCCCCAGAGCATTTAGCCTTGGTACCCAGTGGGGCTTGAGTGCAGGAGTTCTGCAAGGCTGGGGGAAACAGAAATTCCACTCCTGGAAGGCATACAAGATCCCACATGCACTGGGACCCAGTACAAAGCAGTAGCTCCATTGGAACCTGGGATAGACCTACCTAGGGGTCTTGGAGGGTCTTCTGGGGAGGCCAGGTCAGCTGTAGCTCACTGTGGGAGCACCAGTAGCAGAGGTCCCAGGTAATACTGATCAGCGTGAGCTCTCTGGGAAGTCCCCATTATGCCACAAAGACCTGGCTTCACCCAATAGCCTGCAGGCTCCAGTGCTGTAAATCCTCAGGCCAAACAACCAACAAGATAGGAACATAGCCCCACCCATCAGAAGACATACTAAAGACATACTGAGCTCACAGCCACCTCAAAACACAGCCCTTGACACGGCTCTGCCCAGCAGACGGACAAGTGCCAGCTCTACCCACCTGAGGGCAGGCAGCAGTCCCCTCCCACCAGGATGCCTACACAAGCCCCTGGACCAACTTCACCCACCAGGGGGGCAGACACCAGAAGCAAGAGGAACTGTGATCCTGCAGCCTGTGGGAAGGAGACCACATACACAAACAGTTAGACAAATGAGACAACAGAGAAATATGTTGCAAACAAAGGAACAAGAGAAGAACCCACAAGAACAACTAAATGAAGAGGAGACAGGCAATCTCCCTGAAAAAGTATTCAGAGTAATGATAGTAAATGATCCAAAACCTCAGAAGAAGAATGGAGGTATACACCAAGAAGATACAAAAAATTTTCAACAGAGATAGAAGATTTAAAGAACAAAGAAAAAAACAGAGATGAACAACATAATACCTGAAATGAAAAATACACTAGAAGGAATCAATAGCAGAATAACTGAGGCAGAAGAACAGATAAGTGAACTGGAAGACAGAGTGGTGGAAATCAATGTCACAGAACAGAATAAAGAAAAAAAAAATGGGGACTTCCCTCATGGTGTAGTGGTTAAGAATCTGCCTGTCAATTCAGGGAACATGGGTTCGAGCCCTGGTCTGGGAAGATCCCACATGCCACAGAGCAACTAAGCCCGTGCATCACAACTACTGAGCCTGTGCTCTAGAGCCTGTGAGCCACAACTACTGAGCCTGCGTGCCTAGAGCCCATGCTCTGCAACAAGAGAAGCCACCACAATGAGAAGCCCATGCACTGCAACGAACAGTAGCCCCCACTCTCCGCAACTAGAGAAAGCCCGCACAGAGCAACGAAGACCCAATGCAGCCAAAAATAAATAAATAAATAAATTTATTTATTTAAAAAAAGAAAAAAGAATGAAAAGCAATGCTGAAAGTCTCAGAGAGAGACCTCTGGGACAATGTTAAATGCACCAACATTCACAGAAGAAGAAAAAGGGAAAGGGCCTGAGAAAATATTTGAAGATACTATAGCCGAAAATTTCCCCAACACAGGAAAGGAAACAGTCAACCAAGTACAGGAAGTGCAGAGTCTGATACAGGATAAACCCAAGGTGGAACACACTGAGACACATAGTAATCAATCAAACTAACAAAAATTAAATACAAAGAAAAAATTTTAAAAGCAACAAGGGAAAACAACAAATAACATAAAAGGAAATCCTCATAAGGCTATCAGCTGATTTTTCATCAGAAACTCTGCAGGCCAAAAGGGAGTGGCATTATATATTTACAATTATGAAAGGGAAATACCTACAACCACGAATATTCTACCCAGCAAGGCTCTTGTTCAGAATCAATGGAGAAATCCAAAGCATTACAGACAAGCAAAAGCTAAAAGAATTCAGTGCCACCAAACCAGCCTTACAACAAATGCTAAAGGAACTTCTCTACATGGGAGAAAAAAACGAGGTCACAGCTAGAAACAAGAAAATCACAAATGGGAAAGCTCACTGGTAAAGGCAAACATAAAGTAACAGTAGGAAATCAGCCACAAACAAATATGATATCAAAACCAGCAACTGTGAGAAGAGTATAAATGTAGGAAATGGGAATTGCATTTGAAATGAAAAGACCAGCAACTTAAAATAATCTTGTTTATATATAGACTCCTATATCAAAACCTCATGGGAGCTGCAAACCAAAAAACTACAATAGATACACACACACAAAAGAAAAAGTACCCCAAACACAACACTAGAGTCATCAAATCACAAGAGAACAAAAGAGGAAGGGAAGAAGACTGACAAAAACAGATCCAAAACTATTAGGACAATGGCAATAGGACTATAAATACTAATAATTACCTTAAATGTAAATGGATTAAATGCTCCAAACAAAAGACATAGACTGGCTGAATGAATACAGAAACAAGACACATATACATGCTGTCTACAGGAGACCCACTTTGGACTAGGGACACATACAGACTGAAAGTGAGGGGATGGAAAAAGATATTCCATGCAAATAGAAATCAAAAGAAACCTGGAGTAGAAATACTCATATCAGAAAAAATAGACTTTAATACAAAGACTGTTACAAGAGACAAAGAAGGACACTACATAATCAAGGAATCAATCCAAGAAGAAGATATAACAATTATAAATATATATGCACCCAACATAGGAGCACCTCATGTATAAGGCAAATGCTAACAGCCATAAAAGGGGAAGTCAACAGTAACACAATAATAGTGGGGGATTTTAACACCCCACTTACACCAATGGACACATCATACAGACAGAAAATCAATAAGGAAACACAAGCCTTAAATGACACATTAGACCAGATGGACTAAATTGATATTTATAAGGCAGTCCATCCAAAAGAAGCAGAATACACTTTCTTCTCAACTCCACATAGAACATTCTCCAGGACAGATCACATCTTGGGCCACAGATCAAACCTCGGTAAATTTAAGAAAATTGAAATCATATCAGGCATCTTTTCCAACCACAACACTATGAGATTATAAATAAATTACAGTCAAAACTGTAAAAAAACACAAACATGTAGAGGCTAAACAATATGCTACTAAACAACCAATGGATCACTGAAGAAATCAAAGAGGCAATCAAAAAATACCTAGAGACAAATGACAATGAAAACATGTTGATCCAAAAACAACTATGGGACAGAGCAAAAGCAGTTCTAAGAGGGATGTTTATAGCAATACAATCTTACCTCAAGAAACAAGAAATATCTCAAATAAACAACCTAACCTTACACCTAAAGCAACTAGCGTAAAAGAACAAATGAAACCCAAAGTTAGTAGAAGGAAAGAAATCATAAAGATCAGAGCAGAAATAAATGAAATAGAGATGAAGAAAACAATAGAAAAGATCAATGAAACTTAAAGCTAGTTCTTTGAAAAGATAAACAAAATTGAAAACCTTTTGCCAGACTCATTAAGAAAAAATAGAAGAGGGCTCAAATCAATAATATTAGAAATGAAAAGGGAGAAATTAAAGTGGACACCACAGAAATACAAAGGATCATAAGAGACAACTATGAGCAACTATATGCCAATAAAATGAACGACCTAGAAGAAATGGACAAATTCTTAGAAAGGTAAAATCTCCCAAGATAGAATCAGGAAGAAATTGAAAATATGAACAGGTCAATTACAAGTACTGAAATTGAAACTGTGATTAAAAATCTTCCAACAAACAAAAGCCCAGGACGAGACAGCTTCACAAATGAATTCTATTAAACATATATAGAAGACTAAATGCCTATCCTTCTGAAACTATTCCAAAAATTACAGAGGAAGGAACACTCTCAAGTTCATTCTACAAGGCCACCATCACCCTGATACCAAAACCAAAAAACAATATCACAAAAAAAGAAAATTACAGGCCAATATCACTGATGAACATAGATGCAAAAATCCTCAACAAAATACTAGAAAACAGAATCCAACAACACATTAAATGGATCATACACCATGATCAAGTGGGGTTTATCCTAGGGATGCAAGGATTCTTCAGTATATGCAAATCAATCAATGTGATACAGCACATTAACAAACTGGAGAGTAAAAACCATATGATCATCTCAATAGATGCAGAAAAACTTTTGACAAAATTCAACACACATTTATGATAAAACTCTCCAGAAAGTGGGGCTAGAGGGAACATACATCATCATAATAAATACCATATATGACAAACCTACAGCTAACATCATACTCAGAGGAAATGCTTTCAGCTTTTCACCATTAAGATCAGGAACAAGACAAGAATGTCCACTCTTGCCACTTTTTTTCAACATAGTTTTGCAAGTTCTAGCCACAGAAATCACAGAAGTAAAAGAAATAAAAGGAATCTAAATTAGAAAAGAAGTAGTACAACTATCACTGTTTGCAGATGACATGATCCAATACATAGAAAATCCCAACGATGTTAATAGGAAACTTCTAGAGCTCATCAATGAATTTGGTAAAGTTGCAGGCTACAAAATTAATACACAGAAATCTGTTGCATTCCTATACATTAACAATAAAAGATCAGAAAGAGAAATTAAGGAAACAATTCCATTTACCACCACACCCTAAAGAATAAAATACCTAGGAATAAACTTAACTAAGGAGTCAAAAGACCTGTACTCAAACTATAAGATGCTGATGAAAGAAATCAAAGATGACACAAACAGATGGAAAGATATACCATGTTCTTGGACTGGAAGAATCAATATTGTCAAAATGACTATACTACCCAAGGCAATCTACAGATTCAGTGAAATCCGTATCAAACTACCAATGGCATTTTTTACAGAAGTAGAACAAAAAAATCTTAAAATTTGTATGAGACACAAAAGACTTTGAATAGCCAAAGCAATCTTTTGAGAAAGAAAAATGAAGCTGGAGGAATCAGCCTCCCTGGCTTCAGGCTATGCTATCAATACAAAGCTACAAGTCATCAAAACAGTATGGTACTGGCACAAAAAGAGAAATATAGAAACCCAGGCAGCTATGGTCAATCTACAACAAAGGAGGCAAGACTATACAATGGAGAAAAGACAGTCTCTTCAGTAACTGGTGCTGGGGAAACTGGACAGCTACATGTAAAAGAATAAAATAGAACATTCTTTAACACCATATACAAAAATAAATTCAAAATTGATTAAAGACCCAAATATAAGACTGTATACTATAAAACTCTTAGAGGAAAACATAGGAAGAACACTCTCTGACATAAATTGCAGCAATATCTTTTTGATCTGTCTCCTAGTGTAATGGAAATAAAAACAAATGTAAGCAAATGGGACCCAATTAAACTCAAAAGCTTTTGTACAGCAAAGGAAACCATAAACAAAATGAAAAGACAATCCACAAAATGGGAGAAAATATTTGCAAATGATGCAACTGATAAGGGATTTATCTAGAAAATATAAAAACAGCTCATGCAACTCAATATAAAAAGAAAACCCAATCAAAAAATGTGCAGAAGACCTAAATACACGTTTCTCCAAAGAATAAAAGATGCTCAACATCACTAATTATTAGAGAAATGCAAATCAAAACTACAATGAGATATCATCTCACACCAGTCAGAATGGCCATCATCCAAAGTCTACTAACAATAAATGCTGGAGAGGGTGTGGAGAAAAAGGGAACCCTCCTACACTGCTGGTGGGAATGTAAATTGGTAAAGCCGCTATGGAAAGCAATATGGAGGTTCCTTAAAAAACTAATAGTGCTACCATATGATCCAGCAATCCCAGTCCTGAGCATATATCTGGAGATATATGGTTCAAAATGATACATGCACCCCAGTGTTCATTGCAGTACTATTTCCAATAGCCAAGACATGGAAGCAACCTAAATGTCCATAAACAGATGAATGATTTAAGAAGATGATGTACATATATACAACAGAATATTACTCAGCCATTAAAGAGAATGAAATAATACCAGTTGCAGCAACATGGATGGGCCTAGAGATTATCATACTAAGTGAAGTAAGACAGAGAAAGACAAATATCATATGATATGGCTTATATGTGGAATCTAAAAAAATGATACAAATGAACTTATTTACAAAACAGAAACAGACTCACAGACTTAGAAAACAAACCTATGGTTACCAAAGGGGAAAAGTGGGGGGGGCAGGGCTAAATTGGGGGTTTGGGATTGACATATACACACTATTATATTTAAAATAGGAACAAACAAGGACCTACTGTATAGCACCAGGGAACTCTGCTCAATATTCTATAATAACCTAAATGGAAAAGAATTTGAAAAAAGAATAGCTACATATATATGTATAAGTGAATCATTTTGCTGTACACCTGAAACTAACACATTTTTAATCAACCACACTCCAATATAAAATAAAAATTAAAAAACTTACAAACAAAAACCAAAAATGCCTTATTCACTACAGATATTTCCTGAAAGTTATTGTGTAATAGTAATAATGATAGTAGTAGTAGTAGTAATGATAATAATAATAGTAATAATAATACCTTGTATTTGTAAGGTTAAGTCATGTTCTAGCATATTTAATTTGGAGGACTGACTTTAGAAGTTAAAGCACATACTGAAGACTGCATTACCATTATTAATCTTTCAACGACAAACAAATCTCTAAATGTGTATTGAGATGAAAGAAAACTGATGATCAAGAAATGGAACAGCACTCTGCAAATAGGAAGAGTCTTTTGGGAATTTTCTATTCACCAGGGCTTTGACTGTTACCTATAAAGTAAAATAGTTAGCATGACAAAACATCTGTATATAGATTGAACTTTTGTTAGTTCCTTTGGTTTCAATCAAAACCTTTCAAATTTTAATCTCCATAATTACTCAACACAAAGCTAACTGAACTTTGCTCTCTAAGTGATTTAAGGATTTTTCAGTAGTAATTCTTACTCCCTGATTTTTGCTTTGCCACTTAATTCCTGAATAAGGCCGTACTCCATGTTGTTTTATATTTAACAATACTCTTTTTCATAAACTGTTTTACTGGGTGAGTTTGAAGCACCCTTGCCAGGGGAGTGTTACTGTCTTCATTTAAGAATGAAGTCACTGAGACCAAAATGCAGGCACACTATCCAGTTTCAAATGTGAATATTGGAGTTTTTCAAAAAATATGTGTGGTAGAATTTTTTTTGGTAACAATGTCTATGATGCCCCTCTCTGTATCCCAGCCTTTTGGTAGTGAATTCCTACATTAACTCTGGGCTTGGTCACATGACTTGCGTTTGACCTATGGGACAATAGCAAATGAGTCATAAACAGAATTGAAAAAATGCTGGTCATTTGGGCATCCTCTCTTGCTGTTCTCTGAATTCTGAGACTTCCACGGGAATAAGCCTGCTAGAGGGTCAGCAAGACATGGCTCATTGGTGTCCACCACTCAACCACCAGACAACTAACACCCAGAAGCAGAACTGTGAAGATGCCCAGCAGCTATGCCCAGATGCTCAAGCAAGTCCAGTCAATATCAGAAGAACCATTCACCTGAGGTCAGCCCAAATTCTAACCCACAGAATAATGAACTAAATATATGTTTGTCACTGAGTTAGGGACGGTCTGTACTGCAGCAAAAGATAGCAGATGCCACATAAGAGAGTAATGTCCAGATGGCTGACCTGGAGGGAAAGAGTTTAGTATGGCTTGAACTTACTTAGACTGTTGGTATGAATATGCAGATGCATGCTCGTTGGATGTGTCCACTGCTATCTGCTGCTGCTGACCACTTGTGTCCTGGGATGAAGGTGCCACTGTCTGGGGAGAGGTATCAGCAACAACACCCTACGGAGGCAATAAGAACACAAAAGTCTTATTGGCTTTAGCAAAAGGGCTTCTTGCAGATGGACTGTAGGGCATACCCATCTTCTATATGGCTTGAGTAGAGCTGCACTCAGCTATATAAAGCCACAGTAAGAACCCAAAGAAAAAACACAGAGCACATTTGGATAAGGGCTGAGGAATTTACCTCAATGTGTCACCAAGAAGCCTTGCCATCAGAAGACCCTGTAGCAGTCAAATGATGAGGAAAGCATTTTGCCCATAGTTAGAACTTTTAAATCATGGTTGCATAGAGCCACACTAAATAATGATTCCTTAATCAAAAACTTCATGCAGAATTCCTATAAAAACGTGTATATTTGAGCATTTTCCTGGGAATAAAGTAGTCTACCCTGTCTCTATGATCTGGCAAAACAATGGACTTTGACCTTCATAAAAATCTAACTCCACGTTTGGAATTCTTTTAAAAGGACACTGTTAAGTAGGGTCTCCCTTAAGCAATTTGATTTGTTTTATTTATTTATTTTCATTTTCCTTGATGTGAACTGGAATTCATTTAGAAGTTTCAGAAAAAGAAAGAAACAAGCATCCTTAATTTTGATTCCCTCCTCCCCTTACCATTTGAATGGCTTTTGTTTCTCACAGATGCCAACAAGAATGGATTTCTTGAGTTGGTCATCATTCAGAATGTGTTTGGTTCCGAGAGAGAGGTTTGGTAGTTAGTAGTCCTAAGGAGGGAATCTATCTGAATACATTCTCCTGGTTTTACTTATATTATAGCCTTGGGCTTCTGCAGGGATATAGGTTTTTGGTCAACTCCCTATCCCTAACAAAAGCTCCCTGAAATTGTTCCTCAGAATCTGAAAATTCTCCCTTTATGAATTCAATCTTTTTTTTCCTAATATACTATTTGGTGTTATGCATTTTGATGAACCTCCCACCCACATTGATTTGTGTGGATACTGGTGAATTTTCAATGAGTGTTTTTACGTAGAAAATGAATCAGTGCTTTCTTTTATAAGCACAAATTCAAGGCAATATATCAGGGTATACTTATATAATTCTTAGGGAAATATTTCTTTTTAAATCCCAGATTTAACTATAATTAGACTGTTCCCAATAAGCAACACTGTCAAATGTGTCTCCTTATTTTATAGTCCTCAAATAGCTCAGATTCTGTAGATAAGCACACACATTTGGTCCAGAGATATAGAAATGCGGATATGTGGCAGAGATTTATGCTTAAAGTCACCTACAATGTCTAGATTCATAATTTTCTTATGGCCTAGATGGGTTTTGATAGCTAAATATAGCAAAGAACATACATTTTAATCACATATTCTTGAAATTCTGAAAAGCCAATTAAAACCTCTTTAATACTGAAACATTCCTTGGGGACCATAGGTCTGGAACACATAAAAGATTTAAAAATTGGATCTCCTTGGTTTCCTAAGTGACAGGACACTGTCCTCTTAAATGTCTGTGCTTCCCAAACCTTGGTACGAGCAAATATTTGTCACACACTAAAAACAAGCAAACAAACAAACATTTCAAAAGATCTAATTTGGTCTGTAAAGATCTCACCCAATCTCTGTGGCTCCAGAGGTTGGAAGAGTCATGGTGGTCTCCGACAATGAGTGGTACCAACATGAGTTGGTTGGCCAACTCATGGAATAGCAATGGCGTGAACTCCAGAGGAGTCCCAACTAATGGAAGAAATGCACTGTGACCATAATGGCAAATGCGCATCAGGAGAAGGGGAAGGGGGGGCAAGAAACGATAACGGTTAGAACCAGAGAGAAGTATACACCTCTAAGTGTTTTACCACCATCCACATAGCCCTATGCCCTGCTCCTTTCCTATGCATCTTGCTGGCTCTGTCCAGTAAAATAATGTGTAGAGGAAATGGATTCAGCCCAATGGAAAGAGAGAAGGAAGGGACAAAGCTTCCAGTAAGGAAAATATGACTTTATCTTTCACAGTATCCATAGCAATGTGAGTGGTACAAGTTTTTCTCTCTTGTCTGTAGGATGCCACAGTTCTGTCAAGGTTCATTGGTGAGAGCAGTGGTTCTTCATCTTTGGTACACATTAGAATCACCTAGCATCTTTTAAAAATCCTGGTGTCCAGTCCACACCCTAGACCCCATCAGACTCTCTGGCAATAGGACGTAGGCATCACTATTTTTTTAAAGCTCTTGAAATAATTTTGATATGCAGAAAAGTTTGACAACCAGTTCTCTAATCCAGTCCCTCTCAACTTTTAATGTGCACCTTGATCCTTAAGGGATCTTGTTAAAATGCAAACTCTGATTCAGTAGATCCGGGTGGGGTCTGAAAGTCTGCATTGCTAACAGGCTCTCAGGTGATGCTGATAATGCTGGTCTAGGGACCACTACTGGAGAAACAAGGCATCAGAGAACTAGCTCATTCAAATACCTGCACTTGTTTGCCTTCCTCTTTCTGAGTGTTTGTGGCTAACATTTGATAAGGTAGTTATTTGATCTCTGATCTTTTCTCTAAACATAAAAACGGTACTCCTCTCAGACCTGGATACCAAATTTTGCTTATGTCATATGCAAAGCAAAACATAGGTATGTTCAAGTAAAGTACATACTTTCACAGAGTGAGTTTGCAACTTCAAATTTTCAAGCAGCACAAAAATCACAAATATGGATTTTGGGGGTTATGGTGGACCCCAGTGCATGTGGCTGAGATTTATCTGCCCTAACCTTGTTCTGTAAGAAGAGACAGACTTACTTCAATGGAAACAGCTGTCGGAGGCACAGGCGTGTACTGGGGAATGTAGGTCCCTTGCATAGGAGCGGCGGCAGTCATATACTAGAGGGAATCAAAGAAAAATGCAGGTGAACTTGGGCGTGCAACCAGTGAGAAAAGTGATATCACATAAGACTGTTTTCGATGTGTGGCCCCCCACCAATGCATGATGAAACTTAAACTTTATTTTGACCAAAAATAATGCAGTTCCTATCTGCATAGAATAGTCATCACTTACTGATTCAGTACCAACAGCAGCCCACCTCCCCGATGTCAGTAAAAGTTCATTCACCCCATCCCCTCACTTTGTACTTTTGAATATTCTGTATCAGCTCCCAAACATTTCACTTTCACATCTAAAACACAAATGCCAGGAGGGCAGGGATGACATCTGTTTTTTTCTCCATTTTATTGCTAGCACATAGTAGGCTCTCAACAGATTATTTGTTGAATGAATGAATCATTATATTTTGAATAATAATTTCTTTTCTAACTAAAGTAAAAGAGAGGAATAATGTAAGAAATACTTATCTAGCAACAATCAGAATTGGTAAATGTTATCATTTTTGTCATTTGATCGCTTTTTTATATATAAAGGAAATAGAGTGTTCCAGATAATGTTGAAGTTGCTTTTCTTCCTTCCCCCCATTCCATGTTCATTTCACTGTATTTCCTTTTCCACTCCTTTAATTCTCCAAATTTTCTTCATCCAGATGAACAATACAACAGTCCAATCATTCTTCACTACATTGTAGTAGTCAGTAAAATATGTGTTGGAGATAACATGTATTTTGGCAATGAAAAACGGAAGCCCCAGAAAAATTATATGCCCACCTCCATAAGCAAAAAGCATGACCCATGTTCCTATTTCTAATACACATACCCCCGGAAAAGTCAACGTTCTACTCTTTGAGAATTGAATCTTCTATGAAATCAACTGTATTTCTGAGTTTCTAAACTTGAACATCACAAAATTTCAGAACCAGAACCATCTAATGAAAACAAGGTTTCTCAATACACAAAGCTTTAGAGGAACACTTTTTATGGAAAACTACAAGCCCATGATTCTTTATTCTTCTAAATTTGCTGAGTTCATGTATTAAGGCCATGCATAAATATGCAAAACCTAAATTACAATGTTGTGCATTGATCGGTACTTTCAGTATCCAAGAGGCATGATAATTCTGAATCGAGGGAAATATCTGAATGGAGATTGATTCATCAGATGTTGTTGTTGTTGTTTACTATTCATAGAGAAATATAGCAATAAAGCAACTCTGGGATAAGTGCTTCTCCATCCTATACTAAGCACTATCTTACTACATCTATTTGCTAAAAACAGAGACAGCCTTAGTGAAACAACACTAAATCAAACAAACAAAACTGCTGCCTGTAATCCACGTGTTACTGCTGATAACAACTGTGTGCAATTCCTATGTGTACAAAAACAACCTTGTAATGTGTACCAAGGGCAGTTGTTTGCAGGGATTGGGGATATTACTAACTTAGCTTCATAGTTGAAAATTAGCAGAGGTTTCTGTGCCCCATCCTCTGTGTTCCCAGAGTGTTCATCACTCTTCTATTAAAATTGTCCAGACTCTCATCTCTCTAAAGGCATGGACCAAGTGTTACATGTCTCTGCATCTTCCAACACTCCACCCAATGCCTGGTACCTAGTAAATAATTATTCAATGGCTGAATAGAAGGACACAAGAAGAAAGCCTTCCATTTCCAATTACAAATCTTGTATACCTCTTAGCTGTCAATAATTCTGAGTTCTCTATAGATATCAATTTCCCCACCCCTATAAAGTGTTTGTATAACCTTTAAACAAATACTTTAGCCCCCTCTGCTCGTCATTATTCTGTGTCCTTAAGCAGACAATGATTATTCAGGTATCCGACTGCTATCAATTTTTCAAATAAGTACAGAACTCTGGAGTCACATTTCAGCAAATATCATTTCATATCTAGTACCCATGGCAGGTGTCTGCTTTGCCAACAAAATTGCTCTAGAAAGTATGTTGGAGATAACCGTTTCTTGGCCATTTCAGATAGGTGGTTTGCTTATGTCATATAGGTTTTAAACACCCCTTAATTTAGTATTACCTACAATGTATTTTTTTTAGAATGTTAGCTCAACTGAGAAAAAAAGCTTTCTGTGTTCCAGAGCAATGCTTCACAATGTACCCTCTTTGCTATAGAGATAGAATTTTAAAACTCTGAGAAGTTAGGTTTTACAGAAGCCTATTTAAAGGAGATTTTAAATCAGTGTTTCTAAAACTGTTTCTGGTAGCACCTACTGATTTTGCTTAAAACTAGTACTCTCAAGAATATACTTTGAAAAAGGTTTCTTTAATTGAATATCAAAAATCCTAGTAGATCTGTAGCAAGTGGGAATGTGTTTTCACCAACAGAGTTAATGCTCTGGTGGCTCACGTTCTCCCCTTTGGTCATGGCTTTTCAAGATGTATAATAAATACACCAGTAAAAGGATGCTCCCTCACTGATCTGAGTATTTTCTATTCCTGAGTTAGTAATTCCAAACTTTGCAATTGTCATCAGTGAGTGTGCGTGTCCTCGACATAAGACAATGTCACTGGACATGGCTCGACCCACCCCTGCTCCACGGTCTGCATCACTAAGGAGACCTTTCTGTGAACTAGATTTAGGGATGTGGGCTGGGGCCACACGTAGCACGGTTCACGACTTCTCATGAGAATCCACCTCGGTTTTAGACCTCCCTTGCCAAACTAGAGTTCTCAAGCAGTGTAGTTAATGAAAAGCATTTTGTGTCATTCTTAGCTAAGCTTCTTGAAATGACTCTGAGTTATTCAAAACCCCATCTGTGTTCTGTTCAGTAAAATCAGTAAATCTTCATACCTTCTGTGGCATTCAATGAAGTTGTGAAAGTGGCCCAAACTGAACTGCTTATAGCATAAATTCAGAGTTATCTCTTCAGAACAATGCTGTGAGTTAGGCAGGATGGCTCACCCATTTTACAGACTGAGAAACTGAGATATACTGGAATAACTCCAGTTCTGTTGACACAAGATTCAGCCCACTTTTCAGTCTACTTCAGTACTCTTGAAATAAAATAACTAAGGTCCTAAGAGTTTTTATGACCATTACCATGCAAAATAATATCAACTTTTAAAAAAATAATAGACTTTAATAATTGGAGTTGCAATTAAGAAATATAGGATAATAATGCCTTGGCTTTAACATTTTATTGTCATTTCACTTCCATAGATTTTTAAATTTTCACTATATACTCAGAATACCTAATTTTCTTCTAGAAAGCCTACCCTTGTGCTTAACTTATTTTATAATTTAATTTTATGCTACTCTTCAGAACTAATAGAGATTTTATAGTATAAATGAGATCAGCTCAGTTCAATGCGTTGTGTATGTGTATTTTTTAATTTAAAAAAAAAACGCCCTTCTGGCTGCTCTTCTTTTTTTCTTTTTTTGGTGTCACAGAAAATCTAATAGGGCTGGAGAACATTGTTTTAAAATTAGGGATAGGCTTATTTTAAACAAGTCAATGTTATGGAGTTTTATACCCCGTAAGGCTATTCTCTCTCGATAAACGTTTGCAATGAAACTTTTCTGTGGTAGACATATATTTTCTAGGGTAAAGCCTCAAGAAGTGACAGCCTTGTAAAATAAGGCACAAGAACTTACAGGAAATGGCTACAGCTATGTGTAAGATCAACTCTCAGTTTTAGGTAATTGGTGACAAATAACTCTGAACTTTCTTTAAGCATACAGTATGATTTCCTTAAGAGTAAAGATAAACTACAGTCAGACTTAATAATGCAGGCTGTACAAACATGGTTTAGATCTCAGTGCCTAAGATTGCTTTCTTTTCATTCAGCTAATAAATGACAAAAACCTAAAGAAGGACCTGTGATATAAAAAATATCTGCCCTTTGACTTGATGAATTTCTGTGAATTACTTATTAAAACCAAAATAAGAACGGATGTCTATCCTTTAAGATAATTTATTTTACTGGTTTTTCTCAAAAGCTAGAAAATGTCTTCCATAATTCTTTCATGAGTACACATTATTTTGCATTTTGGGGGGATATAACGGCTGATGGGACCCATATTACAATGAGATGATGTAGATAAAATGGATAAATCCGTATAATATTTCCCCGTTGGTGGCAGCTTAAAGTTTTGACATTCATGGATAAGTTTTCTTTTTTGGTAAACAGTTCAATGATTTTTACATATTCTGAAAGCACTGGATTTTCACATAGAAGTACGTAGGAGATGCAAATAGCCATTTTCAAACCCACAGAATAAATTCCAGACTCCATCACTTCTTCCAAGAAGTCTAGACACTGCATCACCAAGACAGTTACATGAAGAGAGAAAAAAAATGGTGAAGTTGGAGAGGAATTGTGTTTTTGTCTATTTAATTTAGAACAAACTGTTTCTGTTACTGTGGACTCATTGATTATTTCTGAAGAAACAGAAAGTGAAAACTCCAAATTTTTAGTTCCTGATTTACTTTCTCTTCCCCCACCAAAGCAAAACAAATAAAAAACATTTTATATATTTCCCTTGAGCAAACTTTTCCTTTTATTTATCTGTAGAGCAAAGGAGTGGCAAGGAAATCCCCACATTTCAATTTTTGGAATTTCATAAAATAAAATAATTGATCAAACTTGCTCATTTGGAGTTATTGTTATACTATGTAGGTTTTAAATTGGTGCGTCTAGTCCTTGCTATAACATTCAAAAATCGGCTTAACAAATCTCAGCAAGAGTAGTTGTCCAGGTCCTATCAAACCCAGAAAGTCACTGAGAAGGATACAGGAAAGGAAGTTGAGCAGAGAAAGCAGAAATTGTGTTGGATGCTGCTAATAGCATGCAGTGTGAATTACTGTGAGTTCCATCTAATACAAAGTTACCTTTCATAAAGGAAGCTTGTGGGTATAGGGAACAACCTGAATTATGATGCATCAGTATCTGGTGAGCGGCTCAGGGGGAGGCCACAGAGTTACCTTAGGTAGAGGTATTCTGGGGTTTTGAGGATTATATTTCTTGGATTTGCAAAATTCTGTCATCTCAGAGCTAGGGAGAGGTTGGTGTACTTGGGGTGGCAAATTAGTATCATTTCACATGTTTACATTGGCTAAGTAGTAACAGCTGCCTGGAGTATAATTCTAAGAATGCCTTCTAAGTCTCCATGTCACTCAGTGGATGAGAGACCATCCATAGCGAAGAATAGAGCTGAAGAGGGTCTCCTTGAAAGGAAAGAGTGCCCCCACTGGGGCACTAGGGCTGGACTTCTACTTGGAACTCTACTGCTCAGTTCTTCCTATATTCTTCCACTCCTGCCAATGAAATGTTGGAGAGTAAAGTGGATACCCCCATAATAGTAATAGTGTAGGCTTTCATAATGTTTTATGTTAGTGTTAATTTATAGCCTATTTACTTTTTAAGGTACTAATGCAGAAATAACAAAGTAGACATCTATGAGTGATGAAATAATTATCCCTAAAGTGTAGGTAGATGTGAATACAGATAGCAGCATAAACTTCACCTACTAGAAGTAAAAGCACCTGAAGAGGGAAGAAAACCAGTTAGTAGGCTTGATAGAAAGGGGAGCCCAGAATTTTTAGGAGTATGTAGCCTATGTTATCCTATACAGTTCACCAGAATAGTGCTAAACACAGCCCAGAGAGGTGTGCATTAAACTATTAAACAAAAAATACAGATTGTCGTCATTGTATTCTGGGGTGAGGCCTATTTGTTGCTGCCATACAGCAAAGAGAGGAACAAAGAAGAATCTTGGAGGTTGTTCTTAGATTGGAAATTTACAAAACCTCACCTACTGCAATACAGGGAGAAGTAGTCATTCCCACAGGATCACAGTCTATGGAGGCCTTCAACTGTGCAGAAAAAGCAATTTTCATGAATGTATGCGGAAAAACCAAAGCCCATTAAGTTTGAGCATGTGCACAGATCACATGGTAGCAATAAAAAAAAAGATAATGCCATGGAAATTTAGCTTATTAAGAAACTATGTCTTAAAATTTGAACTTGAAACAACTCCATATAGATATCATGAATTCCTTCCTCCCCTCTCCTCAATTTTTCTGTGATGGGTAACATGAACTATAGAGAGAGATAAGAGAGATTCCATGAACCACAAAGACCACTCAGGAGATAAAGAAAAGTAAGTCAGATAAAACTGGGAACTAGAATGGAGGCAATTATGAAAGCATATTCACAGTGGAGTAGCAGGAATGAAAGACTCCTTGGGCTTAGTAGAGAGGGGAGGTAAGTAGAAAAGATAGTAAAAGAATATTATGAGTAAACTTATGTCAATACATTTGACAACTTAGATAAAATACACAAATTTGCTGAACAGCACAATTTAGTAAAATGGATGCAAAAAGACATAAAAAATCTGCATAGTCTACATTTACTAAAAAAAAATAAATTCAGAATCCAAAACCTTCCCAAAATAAAGTCTTCAGCTTCAACTGGCTTCTCTGGTGAATTTTCCAAACATTTAAAGAGTAAATAATAGCAATCTTGTATAAATTCTTCCAGAGAGTACTAAAGAAGGAACACTTCTCAACTCATTTTAAGAAGTAGCATATTCTTTATATCAAAATTTGAAAGGGACATTACGAGAAGAAAAAACTATAAAAACTACAGCCCAATGTCTCTCATGAATATTTATAAAAACTTCCTAAGTAAAATTTATCAACTCAGTGAGATATATATATATATAATATATATAATGTTCAAGTGGAATTTATTTTAAGATTGCCAGGTAGGTTTAACATTTGAAAGTCAATCAACATAATTCACCATGTTGACAGAATAAAGAAAATTATATGATCATTGTAATCACTTAAAATATATTTTATAAAATCTAACATCTGCATATGAGGAAATGTCTTGGAACACTAGGAGTAGATGGAAACTAGGAATATAAGTCTGTAAACAAAAAATTTACAGCTAACCTCACAGTTAATGGTGACACACTGAATGCTTTCTATTTGAATTTTGGAATAAGATAAAGATGTTCAGTATCATCTCTTCTAACATTGTTTAGAGATTCTAGGCAGTGCACTAAGACAAGAAAAAGAAATGGAAGGCATAAAGAGAAAAGATCACCAGAAGTGAGAAATTAAGGAAACTGAGAGGTGAAGGTGCTCTATTGTAAAATTCCAATAATTAGCAACATTCAGTAAAATTGTACTGAGCCCCTAGTATGTGCCAAATACTAAGTAAGCATAAACTATAGTCTTAAAGCATGGGTTAGGCAATAGGACCTGATAGAGCCCAGAAAAAACAGATTTCATTACCAACCCATTGGATGTCCTGGATAGTTCCTTTCTCCTTTATTATCTGACATATATAAAGCTATTTAATTTTATATATTATTCATTATTGCCAATTTTACATTTACCACAGTATCCAGGAACAGATTAAGTTGGTCTACTGTATTATTACTTTCTTGTTAGTCTTCCCTTGTATTTAAATTTCCTGTCTGTTTATACCATCCTTTTTGTTTCTTAACATTCTCTATTATTTTTGCTTATTATTATGGTTTATTAATTGCAAAGAATTAAGAGTCTCTGTAAAGTAATGACCTCTTCAAATGAGAGAGGCTGTTGAGGTCAAATCAACATTTACTTAAATCTCCCTCTAAATCTGCAAGCTTCAAGAAGAAAAAAATCACTTTAACAAATGACCTGACTGACCTATTACCTGGATAGCTCTTTCAGAAACTTACATGAACACACAGGCTAACAACTAACACCCTCAGCCTCTCAAGGCTCGCTTGATCTTTCCTCTAGGAAAACGGAGTTTGCTTCTTTGTTTTGGAAATGAAAGAATGGAGGGACTTTGTCAAGAAGATAGACAAGTCCTCAATGTGCCTCAAAGCTTTGTTGTTTTCTACTTAAGTCTCTGACTAAAGCATTAAATTGGGCTAGGTGAGGACACTTCAGACAAACTGAAAAAGCACTCATTCAGGCTGACACACACACACAGTAAATTCCATTTCCACACAAAAGATTTCCTCTCAACCATCTCACACCCACTCTTCATAAATTCTAGCCATTCCAGTGAACTAGAGTAGACAATGAAAGTCAACAAGAGGAAATGTTGAGGGTGCCCTTTAAATTGTCCTTTAAAACAAAGTTCAGTCTCTACAAGAGTCAACAAACATATGCTTTTTGTGTGCGTTTGGTTTTGAGTCAAGAGACTTTCAGGGGTGGAACCTGACCTACTCGACTAGATAGAATATTCTCATTAGAGATTGATCTAAGATGGATGGGGAACAAGTGGAGGTAAGAAGGAAGTGGGGAGAAGCAGGGAAGATGGGGTAATGTTCTAAATAAGGAGGAAAAAAAATATAAAGCAACAACAAGTTGAAAACTGCAAAAGTAGAGCATATAGCTATTTGAGAAAAGTAATTCTAGGAACTGTACATATTTAGGGGGAAAAAAACCAGATTGGAACAATATTACCCTATCCATGTGAGCATATATAACTTTGGCAACACAAAAGCATAATAGAGGAGTTTCTGCTGAGCTACAAATATTACCATTCTTGCCTCCAAGGATGTGTTCAAAGTAAAGAGTTAAGGGCAAGGGATAGGAGGACTAGCAGGAAAGAGACCTTCTGGTACCAGAGTCCAGATTCCACTTTTTGCCACAAAAATTGAAGAAAAACTTGTTTGATAACAGCTGTCAAACAATGGATAGACAAAGGACATCATCTTGGGGTAAATTTCAACCCACTCCCATTGAGGTCTTAAGAAGCATCGTGAACTGCACCATCTCACTTATGTTCAGCTTTACCCCAATCCACCTGCTCACGGTTTACTTGAGTTGTTTAGCATGATGGTTAAGAAAAATCTCAATTTGTAGCTATAAATCTCTTAGTGCGTTGTAAAATGGAGTCAAATATTCATACGCGAAAGCTTTTTTTTTGAGAAATATTAGTCAAATAATGCATACAAGGCTCTTAGCATAGAGCTGGGTATATACTAACAACCTAATAGATAGGAACAGTCATTACTATTGGTTTTATTTTTATTGATATTATTATTATGACAAGATGGAAATGTCACTATCTTCATAGTTTGGCAGGATCAGAAATCAGCTTAGGCAGGAAATGTTCATTTCTTTCTCTTGGAAATTACATTGATAAGACACTTTGTATCAACAGAGGCTCCTAAGGCATGGGTGACAGACACTTAATGTACATGACGAGATAGTTATAAATGGAGGGAACTTGTGTTTCTGAGAAAGAGGGAGAGGGAGGAAGCCTGGAGGAGCTAGAGGAAAGTGGGAGGAGAGAGGTGGCCAGGAACACGTGGAGGGGAAGGGCTGCTGGAATCCCATGGTGGGGGAGGGGGGCGCTGAAGGGCATTTTAAGCACAGGGATGAATCTTTATATTCAGTTTGAAATTGCTTACATGTCCATCACATGTCCATTATTGAACATGACCCAAGCCTTCCCTAATGTTATTCTGAGTAGGAGTTTTGTGGGAAAACTGGAAAGAGGGTGAATTTCACATCTGAATCAGTGTGGAGTAGACAGAGCAGACACAGGTGACTATATGGTCTCAAAAACATAAATACATAATTCAGAAAGCCTTGGACTTCTAAAGGGCATGGGATTGGGGGTTCCAGACAATCTTATCTGGTTTCATAGTATTTCAGGATCCAGTGACATATGGGTTACATTCTTAAACAGAGAAAATAGACTTGGATACAGTTGACTCAAAAAGACTGAAAAGTTGCCCCAAATCTTAGTATTTTCTACCTACTGGAGAAATAAATAAAGGGTTGGATCATTGAGAGAAGCATCTAAGAAGCAGTTCCAAAAAGAAATAAAAGCAACAGTTATTAAAAAATATAAACAGGAAGACCAGAAGTGCACTTTTTAGGGTGGTGGTATAGAAGAAGTTAGGCAGTAAAGGTCAAACAGAAAGAAAAATAGTATAGATACAGACTATTCTTAATTTCATTTCCGTATTTTCCTTGGCCTGGTCCTACCATCTGACCTTGATTTCTATATCCCAGGAGACGTTAGCTTCTGTTTAGGACCTGGGAACACTCCTTCACAAACTCACAGGTTACTGTGGACACTGCTTTCCTAGAATGTTAACTATAGATTTTTCTAGAGTTTAGGTCCTGTTTTTCTTTCTCATGACCAAGGCACTGTGTTCCCACATATCATTAAAAAATATTTATGAAAGCCAACTATGTTTAAGATGTTATGAGTCTTATTTCTCCAAAGAAGACATACAGATTAGGCACATGAAAAGATGCTCAACATTGCTAATTGTTAGAGAAATGAAAATCAAAACTACAATGAGGTACCACCTCACACCAGTCAGAATGGCCATCATTAAAAAGTGTACAAATAAGAAATGCTGGAGAGGGTGTGGAGAAAAGGGAACCCTCCTACACTGTTGGTGGGAATGTAAGTTGGTGCAGCCACTATGGAAAACAGTATGGAAGTTCCTCATAAAACTAAAAATAGAGTTGCCATATGATCCAACAATCCCACTCCTGGGCATATATCTGCACAAAACTATAATTCAAAAAGATACATGCACACATATGTTTGTAGCAGCATTATTTACAATAGCCAAGACATGGAAATAACCTAAATGTCCATCAACAGATGAATGGAGAAAGAAGAGGTGGTATGTATATACAATGGAAAGAAGGAAATAATGCCATTTGCAGTAACATGGATGCAACTAGAGATTAGCATACAAAGTGAAGTAAGTCAGAAAGAGAAAGACAAATACCATATGCTATCACTTATATGTGGAATCTAAAATATGACACAAGTGAACCTATCTATGAAACAGAAACAGACACACAGACATAGAGAACAGACTTGTGGTTGCCAAGGGTGGCGAGGGGGGGGCGTTCGGGGAGGAATGGAGTGGGAGGTTGGGGTTAGCAGAGTCCTACTGTATGGCACAGAGAACTATCAATATGTTCAATATCCTATGATAAACCGTAATGGGAAAGAATATTAAAAAAAAATGAATGGGACTTCCCTGGTGGCGCAGTGGTTGGGAGTCCACCTGCCCATGCAGGGGTATGCGGGTTAGGGCCCTGGTCCGGGGGCATCTCACATGCCGCAGAGTGGCTGGGCCCGTGAGGCACAACTGCTGAGCCCACGCACCTGGAGCCCGTACTCCAGGGCAGGACAGGCCACTGTGATGAGAAGCCCGCGCACCGCAACCAAGAGTGGCCCCCGCTCGCCGCAACTAGAGGGGGCCTGTGTGCAGCAGCAAAGACCCAACACAGCCAAAAATAAATAAATAAATAAATACATTCATTAAAAAAAAAAAAGGGAATGTAAAAAAAAAGGTGTTATGAGTCTTATAGTGGCAGATATAAACCAATCTCCTCCTTGATGAATTTCAGGCACTCTTATAGAAAATAAAAATACATGGGTTTTAATTTACTAACAAATATGTTTAATTCTTATCTAAAGGATATTTATAAAACAAGAAAAGAAACTTAAAAAGAGGGATCAATGACTAAACCGTGCCCCAGATCAAAAGTGAAAAATTGAAGTCTATAGTAAGTGTAGATTCTAGACAGCAGGGCAGGAAGAATGATAAGAGGGCAGGTGCAGTGACCAGTTATTTTCAACCACTCAACATCCATTTTCCCTTCCCAATGCAACCTGTATTTCCTTTGGGAATTCTTATGCCCGCCCCCCACTTCCCCAATCATACAATTAGAATGTGACTGACTCCACAGTTAGTATACCCGGATCCCCTGTCCAGAAATGGATGAAAATAACCCTCACAGAATCAATGAAACTAGACAAGATGTTTATTAGAAATTCTGGGAGAGGAAAATATTCTTTTGTGTGTGTAGAAACTTCTAGAAATTACCTTTTCTCTTCCTTTGGCATGTAAGTGTGAGCATGTAAGGGCATCATTGCTACCCTGACAATGACGGGGAGGAGCGGGTAGGCTGGGTTCATCAGACGTGAGGCTGTGAAGATGATACACAGCTTAGTAGAACGAAAACAGGTCTTTAGAGACATCATTTGAGCCAGTTCTCTCTATGGCTTTTCAGGTACATGAATCAATGCATTTATTTTTAAATTAAATCTTTTTGAGCTGAGTGTTTAATTATTCCTGTGGTTGAGGAGGTCATATGAATTTGAAAGGGGAAATTAGGCAAATGAGTTTAAAAAATACACAACATCCTCAGCTCTGATAGAACTGCCCAGAACAGCGGGTCAGCGGTAGCACAGGCCTCTGTTACCTTGCCTACTAGGCATTTGGTCCTCTCATTCTGTCAATAAAACTCAACTGCTTACAGAGCCTTCTCTGACATTGAGAGTTGGCTCTCCCTTTCCAATGTTTATCCGAATCCAATTTGCCTAATTACTTTAAATATTTTTCATTACTATTTACAGCATCTCAAGAACTTTTCCTAATTAGGAGACACTAATTAGCAGAATTTTTTGAGATTTCTGAGGAAACTCATATGGAGAATGCCCACCATCATTCTGCAACGGCCCTGCAACTAAAATGGAAACAATCTACCACAGTGCCTAAAATTCCACCCTGGGATTAAATGTTAACTCAGTCAGAAACTGGTATTTTACCATATAACTGGCCCTCAAGAGGGAGCTGGGAGAATCCTGAGAAACAGACTGAGGCTAGTTTTGATGAAGGGAAGAAGAAACTATAGGATTAGAGTTGATGGGACAGGCCCCAGGGGTATAAAGTTCTGAGGCTTTTAGAAAAGCCTAGGAGAAGAGAATATCAAATGGAGTGTGGGGATCTGGAAGAGTCCCAAACTATCCCTTTATTTGTATTGACCCTGAACGGGCTACCAAGTACTAGATCTCAGGTATCCTGGCATATTTCTGCTATCCTATCACTCCATTTTCTTACCTGATTGGATTCCCCAAACTTTTCCAGTGTTTACTACATGTGGGATCTCTCCAGGTACCATTCATCGAACTTGTTTGTTCTGTGGATTTTGGGGAGATTGACTTTCCTAAACTAAATCTTGTTTACTGCCTGTGACCCAGGTATCCTGTTTCTATCAGACACCTTGTGTAAATTCTGAACTTGTATGCTAAACTCAGTAAGTTACTTTAAATACAAATACCTCATGAGGGTGAAACAAATCTGGATATCTGCAGGATTTTAGTGAGCATTGCAAGAAAAGACTTTGCACTGGATTTCTTTTATTCAGTATCTTCCAAATAATATTCCACGGAAGGCTCTTCCAAGGAATTTTTTACAGCTGTTCCACAGTCTTGTTTACTCTGAGTCAAAAAATTTGAAAAATGATGGAATAAACCAAGCTAAGCAGGTATTTTCATTTTTCTTGCAGATGAGGTTTCCTTTCTCTCTTTTTCCGCCTTCCTTCTTTATATCCACTGTTTTTTCCCCTGCAGTATTTCTCCATCTGTAGTTTGCAAATATTTATTGTGAACCTACAAGCATCTCTAAGAAGACAAATGCAGTTTGTTATACTTCCCAGAAGTGCTGGACCTCAGCACTTTTAATTTTTTAAGTACAGTAACATCTCATGAGATGGAGGCACAGTCTCTAGGACCCTGGTTCTCGACTTTGGCTTTACATTGGAACCACCTGAGCCATTTGAAGAAATACTGATGCCTGTGGCCCATCTGCAGAGAACCTGATAGAATTGGCCTGGAGTGTGGCCTGGGCATTAATATTTAATGCTCACCTGGTAATTCCAATATGCTACAAAATTTAAATCTGCTACCCTAGGGGCTGTTTGGAAAATTATGTTTAAATATGTTCCCCAAGGAAATCTATAATTCACATAAATGATCAAAAGATTAATTAAGTATAAGTGATAGATTTATGTTGCATACTCTGTACTATCATTCTTCCTTGGAGGATCTTGCATTAAGAAAAGGAAAATAAAACAGAAAAGAAAAATATATCCCCAAAGGAACTGAAAACAATTGTGAAAGGCACAGGAGGTAAGTAAATATATGCCCAATAAAATTTCTTCCCAATTCTACCCAGGATTCTGCAGGCACTGGCAAAGGGTTGGGGGGAGGGTGAAGAGGAGGAGAGAAAAGTACAGCTATCCTCATTAGCCATAAGTCACAGTGAGTCTGTAGACAACCAAGGTCAACTTGGGTGTGAAATTAGGGGCTCAGTTGAAAGCTTTGTTTCTAGTTTTATGTATTTTAGAAATACAAACAGTGAATAATCAGGATTAGATGCTGCCAGTTACAAAAAGAGCTTTAATATCCAAGTATGGAGTAATCCTCTTAGCTGTATTTCATACCAGTGGAAAATAAAAAAGACCAATTTAGTTACTGTCCTAATTACTAGAGGCTCAAAGGAATGTGCTGGGGAAGAAGATGCTTGTTGACAATATATGAGTCCTTCCCTGGACTCATGGGCTGCCATGAGTCCTTTAAAAAGGACCAAGACTCTTATTATAATATATATGTGTCCTTGGTCCTTTTAAAAATGGAGTGAAAACTCTTGACATTAGCAAGACCTCCCTGAAGTAAGAAGTTTGAGTATGATTATAATAGAAAGGGGAAAAGAAGACCATAAGCACTTCACACCCAGGAATTACTGCTGTTATGTTTGTAAACAGTGTTGGTTCCCTCCCCTCCAGATTAAGAGAGAGGATTGAGCTCCCATTCTGGTTTGGGGTCTTAATAATCCTAAAAGTATCTCCTGGGAAATAACCGTGCCCTAGTGCACCCATGTGCCAGTTCACACGGTTTCTTTGTCCCGGGAGTTCCTAAATATATCATTACGGGCCATGAGCCCTGATAGTTTTGAGTGTACTGCATAAATTCAATTCGGGATTTATCTCTTTCTTCCCAAGGTCCCACTCTACTCAGATTCCAACCTAAGTCCAGTTCTGTTGGTCTTTAAAACACATCATGCAGAAGGAAGGAAATCATACAAGACAACAACAATATATGATAGAATTCTGGAAGGAAGGAAAAAGTTGGAATAATAGAGGATAATAAGCATTTCTACTTTTATTCTATCATAAATTTAATCTTCCATTGTCTTAAGTGGTTTTTCCTTCCCCCATTCACACGCATGCCTGTGATTGGCTGCTTGGCTGGCAGCTGTGGTTCTCAAACTTGATTGTGCCTCAGAACCACCTGGAGGGCTGTTAAAGACGATAGTGCTGGGTCCATGGCCAGTTTTGGATTCAGTATGTCTGGTGTGGGGCCTGGGAATTGTATTTCTAAGGTTCTCTCGTCTTCTCATTCTGTCCCTGCGAGTGGACTGTGGTGCGGAAGAGATGATGAAGGTCACCCACTGCCCTTCCCCAGGCTTCAATGCATCGGTTGTATCACATGCTTCAATACTCATCTTCGTAACACATAACTTAGCGATTGTAGTAAAAGGCCCGTGGGGCTGATGTCCTTTGCTTTGGCTGAGTGGTTGCATTCCACTCTTCATGAGATTCCTAAGGAAAGGTATTTTAGGAAGTGGGCTGTATACACACGTGTGCACTTTAGCATTGTGTGGAATTAGCCCTTCAAATAAACTTGAAGTCTAAGTGGCTTGGGTGATAAGTACGAATGCCAGGGGTGTAAGCTTTAAAGCAAGCAGACACCTTATAAAGTATCAGCAAAGGGCAAAATAATTCAATTGAGTTTAGGGGATTAAAAAACCCTCAAGTGTGGCCTGAACTAGCTGAGTTCAAGGCCATCAATCAAACAATTTCCTAAAGGAATGAAAATAACAGGGGGGTTTTACTACATGACTGCTAAAAGAATGATAATAATAATTTTTAAAAAAACAGAAGGGCTACATATTTTACATTTATATCCAGTTTTATAATGAAAAAAAAAAAATCAAGGGGAAAACATCTCTTTGAGAGTAAGAAATTCAAGAAGCTAAAATCCACAGACAGAAACAACCAAACAGAAAGGTTTTCAAAAGACGAATTGATTTTTTTTTCTTTATGAAACTGTTAATCTGCAAGAATTTTCAATGTCATTTAGAAAACAGTTAAATTCCTTATGGACTGTCAGGACAAATTGGGACAAAACAAAATGAGAAAGAGAAAGGGGAGGAGAGCACAAACTTTCCTGCTAGATGAAAGGGTGCCTTGTTTGATCCTGGTTGAAAATCCTACTTAAGGGAAAACAGCCTTATGTCCACTGGCTGGCTGCCTTTTTTCAGTAAGCTCTCAATATAATAGTGCATCACTAATGGATTGGGTATGGCGCTTTTCCATTTCATTAATGAAAAAAAGCTAAAGGCCATTACTTGTCCTGATTACCATTCACAATGATGGTGGGGCACTTGGATGCATGTCTTCCAGAGAATCTGCAAAAGGCATGACACACACCACTGAAGAATTGATTTAAGAAATGACACACACATACAAATGAGGCAAAAATGCTACATCACTGAGACCAGTAGGTTTGCAGTGGTGTCCATATGAGAGACCTGGACAATGAAAAGGGTATAAAAGTACTTTCAGAAGGTGACTGGGGAATCCATTATAATGATGTTGGTAAGATAAATAAATGTGATATCTAGGGAAAACAATTAACAAAAATGAAACCTTCCAGATAAGTGGCAGTGATAAAGGGTAGTTATAGTTCTAACAGACACATTGTAGATTTCCACCAATATTTTAAATTATTTCATATAAAGATCCTCTCAGTAATTCTGCTTTCTCCAAATCCTTTCACTTTTTCTCTTACTTTCTTGTTCATGACATTTTTCTATCCCATTCAGAAAGCCCTCTACACTTATTCATTCAAATTTCCAAACTTCTTGGGAATTCAGAATCTGTTTTCCTCTTGCTATTTTCATCTTTTGAAGTTAAGGTTAGGATTATACACAATGTGTTTCTTGCCATTCAGCATTCTTACAAGTAGGTATTATTTATTCAATAAACAAATATTTGTTAAACACCTACCCCGATACTACTGGGTCATAGAGAAATAAGGTAAATAGAAGTAGTCCCTGCTCTAAAGGAGTTTACAGTCTTGACTCTAGAGAGAAAGAAAGGTAATTTAGCAGAAAATGATGATTTAGTGCATTAAATTTTATGATGGAGATATTCCCAGGGATCTGAGGGAATAAGAAAAATGGGCAACTCTAGGACAAGATGGAAGGATGACGGAGACTTCTAAGGAGAAGGAAACATCGAGACAAGCCCTGCAAAACCAGCTACAGATCCCTGCTGAGAAAGCATCAAGTTGAAGCATGGAGGAAACAGCATTCTAGCCAGAGGGACTGCTCATAGTTACCATACTCTCACTTATATGAAGACCCTGGCGGCTTGGCCCATCCTGGGAGCTGAGAGGAGTGCCCTCTGCCTGGAGCACAGGAGGAGTAAGAGGTGAGTCTGCAGCTGCAGGCGCCAGGCTCAGGAAGGGCTGTGTACACGGGCTAAGGACTGAGGCTGATGTTTGGAAGGCTGTGGAAGGATGGGAGGCAGGTCATGTGTGTGGTAGAAAGATGGCTCTGGTGGCTATAGAGAGAATGGATTAGGGTGGGTGAAGACTTGGATCTGCAAAACCCATGAGATGGATGCTGCACTAAGCCTGCAATGGATGACCGTTAATTACAGTAACTTTCTGGGGGAGAATGTCCAAACTTTTAGACCTTTTAGAGAAAATGCAGGCGTCTGACGTGTCTCCCCATTTTGTCTTCCACACTGATTTGGAGTGAAAGCCAATGCTGAATTCTTTAATTGAGGGTGAGTCTTTATTTAAGGACTGTTTTAGACTCACAGACATAGAGAATAGACTTGTGGTTGCCAAGGGGAAAGGGGAGTGGGGGAAGGAAGGATTGGGAGTTTGGGACTAGCAGAGGCAAACTAAGGTATAGAGAATGGATAAACAACAAGGTCCTACTGTATAGCACAGGGAACTATATTCAATACCCTGTGATAAACCAGAATGGAAAAGAATATAAAGAATGTATATTTATGTATAACTGAATCACTTTGCTGTACAGCAGAGATTAATACAACGTTGTAAATCAACTAGACTTCAATAAAAAAATACTGCTTTATTTTCATCAAAAATTTGAGCTTTAGTGCCACCAGAAATAATAGGAATAGCACAGTCCTTGACCTCCAAACCTCCATGGACCTACAATCTAAAAATGGGGTAGAGAGTGGTGAGGAATGTACAAGTATCTATACAACAGGAGCCCACAGAGGGCTTTGAGAGTTTTCCAAATAAAGTGAGGTCACATCTGGCTGTGCAAATCAGAAAGAGATTGGTGGAAGAGATACACCATTACTGATAGGTAAGATTTGACCAACAGAAACTGCAGGTGTGACGGGGAAGAAATTCCAGGTTGAAAGTCAGCAAGAGCAAGGCAAGAAAGAAAGTTCTCACAGCCAAACACATACTACAAATAATTATGACCAGTGAAAGAATAGAGTTATGGAGGTAGACAGTAGGAATAACAGTTGGTTAAAGTAGCTTGAGGATTATACGGTGGCAGACTCAAACACAGGCTGATGAGTCTTTAATTTTTGCGGTCTTTGTGTTGTGGCTTTTGACTGGGAAAATAATATATTAGGAGTCTCCCTTTGCAGAATTTAAGTACAGCTCACCTTGCTCCCCAAAAGGACTTTAGGCAGCTTCCAAACTTGTATAAAGTGTTGTAGTACCAATAAGTGAGGAAAATGAGACAAAGGGAAAGAAAGTACAGTGAGGCTAATAAAATAAATGCCATTAAAATTTATCAGAGAAAAAAGAAAAGGTTCTGAAGAACCTAGGGGCAGGACAAGAATAAAGACACAGACGTAGAGAATGGACTTGAGGACACAGGGAGTGGGAAGGGTAAGCTGGGACGAAGTGAGAGAGTGGCATGGACATATATACACTACCAAACGTAAAATAGATAGCTAGTGGGAAGCAGCCACACAGCACCTGGAGATCAGCTCGGTGCTTTGTGTCCACCTAGAGGGGTGGGATAGGGAGGGTGGCAGGGATTCGCATGATGGGGGAGATATGGAGATATATGTATATGTATAGCTGATTTACTTTGTTATAAAGCAGAAACTAACACACCATTGTAAAGCAATTATATTCCAATAAAGATGTTAAAAAAATTTATCAGAGTTATTTAGCAATAAATTACATGATTCCCTGTGTTCATTAGGTAAGAAAATAAACCAGATGCGTGGAAAAATAATTCCCAATATGGAGGCAAGAGAGATATTTCTCCCATAAGTCTGAAAGGAGAAGATACTATGTAATCTTAATGAACAACAGCTTTAAAGTAAGCAAGCAAGTTTCCAAGGGCTATTTATCATACATTCCTTCAAATGTAAGTGAATGGCATTATGCCAATGCATACTTTAGGAAAAGCTATTTTTCAGGGGGTCAGTGGGACACTGTCATCCAAGTAAGACGGCTTTCGCAGGTTAATCCAGGGATATAATTTAGATGAACCAAGGAGAATGGATATACTGCACATTATCCAAATGCTCCTCCCAAAATTTTATTTTTTCTTAGCCAAGGTTCTGAAAGGTAGGAATAGCAGTGACTTCGGAATTGTTATACTTCTTGACAAGGACTTGGAATGTAGCTTTCTTTGCTGCTGGTTACACATGGACCCCTATGTTTTAACCATCAGCCACATTTGGCATTGGATGGATAGTGTCAAATTAAGGAAGCTAAAAAGAATTTAAGAGAACCTACTCACTCCATATGAAATAAACCCCCTCTATTTGGAAGTTAAATTCTTCTCAGAAAAATTTTAGGTCTGTATACACACAGAGACATCATCACACTGTGGGTCTACAGTATGACATCTTCGTAGAACAATCTACTTAAGCCATCCACAGCTTTGAGTAGTGAAGTAGTTCTGGTATATCTTGGGCAGGAAAGTTTGAGTCTTGCTATTAAAAAAATGACTTCAGATTCAGAGATCTAATATATACCCTCTTTCTGGCAATAATCATATGGTAGGAATAGTTACGTACTAAGGTACTCCCAATTGTTATATTAAGACCATATCCTTGCAAATAAAGTTTAAAAAATGTTAATCTCAAATTTTATTCATGTATTTGGGGGAAGGCTAAACAAGAAAGGCAAGGGCCAGGTGTTGACACTAGGAAAACACTGGAATAATAAAACTAAAAGGTAACAAGGGTGCAACCTGGATGGAGGTAAGGGAATGGAATGGGTAGGACAGAGTAGAAGTATATTGTAGAAGTAGAATTTACAAGAAAAAGGAAGCTTGCGTGTGGGGTAGACTGAGCCAAAACGTCTCGGAGGTTTTGAGCACAATTGCCTGGAATAAAAATCACCTGCCAATGAATAAGAGATTTTTCTATCCTTTCTACTCCAAGCTCAGTTGAATATTAAATCATATAACTCTCACCCAGAAAGAAGAGCTATACTCCAAGCCACTGTCAAAGACCATAACAATCCTAAACTCATAGCTACACTTTCCTTGCAAGATCTTGGCTTAGAGAAATAATATTTATAGAGGTTTGCTCGAACCCTAGGGAGGTCTGGAAAAGAAACTGGATTGGGAGGAAACATTATGAGACAAATTGTGAATATGAAGTTTGAACTTCCATGGGGCTATCCAAGGGTGGGGACACCTACAAGGTGGCTGGAAACACAGGCCTGGAACTCAAAACAGAGGCAGGATGAGCAATATAGATAAGGAGGTCATCTCTATGACAGCTAGAGCTGAGGAAGTAGATGGCTTCACTGAGGCAGAAAACAGAGAAAAGTAAAGTTCTCTGAGACCAGCACCCTGAGAAGCACGAAAACAAGATAGAAAGGATCTACACTTTTTTTTTTTAAGCAGAGTAAAGTCACCAATGGATAAGTATATAATGAAGAAGGCGCATGTGGGTTAGAGAATAATCAATGCTGTAAACCAAAAGAAAAAAAAAGGTAAAAATAGATGAAATCAAGAATATAGGAGGAAGGGTTAACATTGACAAAGAGAGGGCCATGACCTGACAAACTATAGGAGGATAGGAAGAGAGGAGGAATGAAGAAACAGACATTTGAAGTAAAGAGAACACCTTTGTGGGAGATCAGATCAATTATGGTTTCCATCTTCTCATCAAGGAGGAGGTCGCCATTTTCTGAGAATAAAAAGCAGGGCTTGTTTTTGGCATTTGAGAAGAGCAAAAAGTTTTAAACAGCCAAAGGAGCATAAATGTAAATGAGGGTCTAGCTAGGCTTATAAAGAATCAATTTGTAGAGGACATAGAAACTTCCTTACTGGGTGGTTGTGACTACTGTATGTATCAAATGGACCCACTTGAAGCCCTCAGCTCAGTGCCCTGAACATAGCATGTTCTGTGAGTACATATATTCACCTTTGCATTCACAATACCTTCCATATACACTCAATGTATGTGATTAATAAACCACATTTGACCTATCACACATTTGTGTTTACATTTGATCAAGGCCACTCAATGTTCAGTTATATTTTTGTCAGGCAACATGATAATTGCCCTTTAGATAAGGAAATAATTTATGGAAATCTTCCAAATTATCTTTAATTAGCTGGTAGCTATTAGCCAGGTCATAGTATTCGCAATTAAACTATTTTAAGATTATCAACAATTATCAGACAAGAACACACTGTGAGTAGGGTAGATAAAAGACAGAGGGAAGGACATTTTGCAAACCTAAAAACAATGAAACACCTCCCTTTTCAGTCTAACGTGACTGCTGCATCTTTACCAATGAAGCTCTGCTTCGTTCCTCTCACCTACTAGACGACGTTTAAGAAGATTCCCAATCTTTCAAGCCCCCCACCACTTCCTGATAGCACCCAAGGCAGAAAAGACCATCACTTAAGCTTTTACCAAAGTCACACTGCGTGCTCAAATCCTACAATAAGACCCTCCACATTTCCTATTCTTAGATGTTCCATTGTTCACCTGATGTAACTTCTCCCTCGTTTCTGCAGGCTAGTAAACCTAACTTTGCTTGACTATAGTTGGTTCTTGGTCTTTTTTGGCTACTAGGTTTTACCCTTCCAAAACGAGCATCTCAAAAATCTCAATAACTATTTTTTTATTAACTCTGCATATTAAATTTGCTAAAGTAACTGCTCAGTTATGAATGCAATTCCCATTCTCTGAATCTGGAGTCCTATGCTTTCCCAGATTTGATTCTCTTGGGCAGACGGCTGGACTCAGAGCAGGCACATAAAGTAATTAAATTTATGTCTTATAGGGACCCACAATCCATTACTCTGAATCCAACATGGTTTTGCTGCCAACAGAAATATGCCCACTGCATGTAAATTAAAGAGCATCATTGGTTTAAAGTCTTTTCACCTTTTTGTTTTCCATTTTTAAGGAAATTTGATTGGAAGTAATTCTAGTTTTTATATGTCATATTCGGGCCAGGTAGCTGATGGCCTTTCAATCAATATTTTATCAAAGCTAAATCACAGTGATTACACCAGAGTGCATGGTTCAGACAAGTGGGGAAAAAAAAGACTGACCGGATAAGAAATAATATACTGTTTGTAATATAGTCCACATTATCAAAATGAATAAAAGTTAGTGGTAGAAAACAAAGAAGAATAAGCAATATCTTGGGTGGCAAATGGACTTTGAAATGATATTATAATTTTGGTAGGAATAAATATTTTGTGATCTACAGTTTGGGCAAATGAATTATCTCCAATATTAGAAGATTTCATGTATACACACACACACACATGAATACACACATATAATTATATATATATATACATATATAGATATAAAACTTGTGGAAGTTAGACTTAATGTCATATGTAATTAAAGTATATTATATATGATCCCAATTTCAAATGTATGACATCAATCCCATTAAACACAAGAGACTGGAAGTCTCACTTTAAAAAAACTGGGAAGGGGACATCCCTGGTGGTGCAGTGGTTAAGAATCTGCCTGCCAATGCAGGGGACACAGGTTCGAGCCCTAGTCCAGGAAGATCCCACATGCCGCGGAGCAACTAAGCCTGTGCGCCACAACTACTGAGCCTGCGCTCTAAAGCCCACGAGCCACAACTACTGAGGCTGCGTGCCATAACTATTGAAGCCTGTGCACCTAGAGCCCATGCTCCGCCACAAGAGAAGCCACCGCAATGAGAAATGAGAAGCCCGTGCACCACAACGAAGAGTAGCCCCCGCTCGCCACAACTAGAGAAAGTCCCGTGTGCAGCAATAAAGACCTGACGCAGTCAAAAAAATAAATAAATAAATTTATTAAAAAACCCCAAAAAACTGGGAAGATTTTAGGTTATTCCAAGCGCTATATGCAAGGAACAGAATATATATCACTTGAAATGTGATTTCAATAAGAAAAATATTAAAGGCGGCAGTCACTTGGTTGTGGAGATGCACCTTCTGATAGGTGGATAATTAATTCACATAAAAATAACAGTGTCTTAAAAATAAACTCAAAATGGATTAAAGACCTAAATGTAAGGCCAGACACCATCAAACTCTTAGAGGAAAACAGGCAGAACACTCTATGACACAAATCACACCAAGATCCTTTTTGACCCACCTCCTAGAGAAATGGAAATAAAAACAAAAATAAACAAATGGGACCTAATGAAACTTAAAAGCTTTTGCACAGCAAAGGAAACCATAAGCAAGATGAAAAGACAACCCTCAGAATGGGAGAAAATATTTGCAAATGAAGCAACTGACAAAGGATTAATCTCCAAAATTTACAAGCAGCTCATGCAGCTCAATATCAAAAAAACAAACAACCCAATCCAAAAATGGGCAGAAGACCTAAATAGACATTTCTCCAAAGAAGATATACAGATTGCCTACAGACACATGAAAGAATGCTCAACATCATTAATCATTAGAGAAATGCAAATCAAAACTACAATGAGATATCATCTCACACCGGTCAGAATGGCCATCATCAAAAAATCTACAAACAGTAAATGCTGGAGAGGGTGTGGAGAAAAGGGAACCCCCTTGCACTGTTGGTGGGAATGTAAATTGATATAGCCACTATGGAGAACAGTATGGAGGTTGCTTAAAAAACTAAAAATAGAACTACCATACGACCCAGCAATCCCACTACTGGGCATATACCCTGAGAAAACCATAATTCAAAAAGAGTCATGTACCAAAATGTTCATTGCAGCTCTATTTACAATAGCCAGGACATGGAAGCAACCTAAGTGTCCATCAACAGATGAATGGATAAAGAAGATGTGGCACATATATACAATGGAATATTACTCAGCCATAAAAAGAAACAAAATTGAGTTATTTGTAGTTAGGTGGATGGACCTAGAGTCTGTCATACAGAGTGAAGTAAGTCAGAAAGAGAAAAACAAATACCATATGCTAACCCATATATATGGAATCTAAAAAAAAAAAAAAAAAAAGTGGTCATGAAGAACCTACGGGCAAGACGGGAATAAAGACGCAGACCTACTAGAGAATGGACTTGAGCATATGGGGAAGGGGAAGAGGAAGGGGAAGGGTAGGCTGGGACAAAGTGAGAGAGTGGCATGGACATATATACACTACCAAATGTAAAATAGATAGCTAGTGGGAAGCAGCCGCATAGCACAGGGAGATCAGCTCGGTGCTTTGTGATCACCTAGAGGGGTGGGATAGGGAGGGTGGGAGGGAAGAAGACACAAGAGGGAAGAGATATGGGGACATATGTATATGTATAACTGATTCACTTTGTTATAAAGCAGAAACTAACACACCATTGTAAAGCAATTATACTCCAATAAAGATGTTTAAAATATATATATATATATATCCCCCCAAAAAAAGTCTTTATTATTTTTTTAATTTTTATTTTTAAAAAAAATTTTTAATTTTTATTTATTGAAGTATAGTTGATTCAAACAGTGACTTTAGACAACAGAATTGCTCAAAAATTCTATGCCACCTCTATAGAAAGATATGTTTTTTGTAATTCTGCCTTAAATGCCATAGGGTTGAGATATAATGAATGGAAGTGGGGACATTTTTAGAGGTCACCACTGCTACCACTACCACCAATATAATCATCACAATCACCATAATCCTCATCTTCACAGTAATATATTCATGTTTCCCCAGTATATAAATTGTGCATTTTAATACAGTGCCTAATTTTATAAACCCCTCACAAATTCTACTTGGAAACACAAAAGCTCTAATTCTTATGGTAAAAAATAAATGAAAGAAAATTATGTATATTTAAAGACTGTGCTGTTAAAATTAGGTATGTATACATACATAAAATTATGTATATTAAAAGACTAAAATTATGTATATTCAAAGACTGTGCTGTTAAAATTCTAGTAAATTATACAAGCTGCAAAGCAACATGTCTAAAAGTTTAGAAAAAAATTAAAAGCACTTATGATAATCATTTTATGCATTCTCTTCTAGCTTCTGTTCATATGTATGTTTTAGGACCCCAAATCCTAATGATTATTTACTTTTGTCACCTTTTTTCACCTTCCATTAAGAAGATTATTTTTCATCTTGTTAAAAAAGCTTTATAATTTATTTATTATATTAATTCAGCTAATAATATTATAATAGTTCAGCCAATAGAGAAGATACACATTCAAACCCCTTAATATTTCTTCTATTTTTAGATACTGAGTTTGGAAAGTCTATTTTAAAATACTATTTTGGTTCAGTCCATCTATCATGTAAATGTAAGGTTAGTGACACTTCAAAATTCCTAACACACTTCCCTGAATGTGAGGAAAGGAAGAGGAAAAGAAGGCTCAATAATAATTTAATATCTATTATGAGTCAGGCACTTACTAGGTACTTTATCTGTGTCATCTCAATAAATCCTCCTATTAATAGACATATAGAGATGCTAATGCATTATTATCTACACGTAAAGAGAGGAAAAGTTAGCTTCAGAAAATTTAAGTGGCTGTCATTGCTAAATAATTATTAACTAGTTGGACCAGGAATCACATACATACTCTTGACTCTAAAAGCCATTTCCAATTATTATACCATACTTATTCCTATTCAGAGTTGCATGTGTAATGAACAAAAACAGTGCCTGCTGGCAATTTTTTCTGTCAGATCAACGCATAATCATGATCATCTTTCATTTTATCTTTCCACCGAGACTTTAGAGCACACAAACTTCCCTGAGCCCATTAGCATTTGTTTCCTTTATTTTTTACCACAGGAATTAGAGCTTTTGTGCTTCCAAGTGGAATTTGTGAGGGATTTATAAAATTAAGCACTGTATTAAAAAGTACAATGAAAAACACCAGCAAATCAACAAACAGTTGAGGGCAAGAGAGAGAACATGATATACCAGGAAAGTTTGCAATGTAGCACATCTGATTCCCACTGTCCTGACAACCAAGGCCAAAGGGAAATAGACTAAGTTATGTATTTTACATTGCCAGTTCAAAAGAAGTATATCCGCTCATATGGAGAGAGATACTTGCCGAGGCACTGAACTCAAGGAGCGATTCATCATTTGTTTCTTTATAAAGGATGCTGGGTAAAATAATGGATAATTACATCCACTGTGGCATCTTAAAAAAGCTAGATGTTGCTTAAATGTGTGTGTCATATATCACCTGTCTAAGAAAGAAGAGGTTAAAATGTTAAAATTCACCCCGAGAAAGCATTTCTACAGGGATGTGCAATTATATGGTTCAGGTATTTTGCTATCTGATAAACCAATTTAACATAGAGTCTAGAGAAATGTTAGCGTGTCTGCAAGGCAGTCTCTCTCCAGTGTCAGGGGTCTCAAGCATGCCTTTGGCAAGGGCTGCATCGTAGTCAACTCATGGTTGGATTCTCCGACAGGAACCTCAAGTGCCCACTTTGTGCAGTTGATTTAAAAAGGGAACAATGTGGTGTTAGCGCCAGATGGGCTGATGCCTGCACATGCAGTTAGCTTCCTTTAAAATCTGCTGTTGTCTTGAAAATGCTCTCTTTCTCTGTCACCCTTACGTAGGTACTGCCTTTTACAGATGACTGAAGTACTCAGGACACGTGTGTGGCGGCCGTGGCTGCCCTAAGCCCATTGCTGCCACCCACTGAAGGATTCCACCACAGAGAAGACACTGTGGATGCTGCCTTTCCATTGAATGTGTGCGCCAAGCAGAACACAATGCCCAGAGGAAGCAGTCACCCGGCAACACAGAGTCACTAGCACCGACAGATCAAGGACAACTTCAGTAGACTCAAACCAACCAGAGCAGCAACAACAGTACCAGCCCAGGTGGAGGAACAAAGATGCAAAATACATTTTTACTACAAATCTACTGAGATGAGGTATCTTTTACCTTTTCCCTAAATTGCTAAAAGTACAGAATTCTAAAGGCTGCCAAGGGGATATTAACAGAATATCTATTGATTTTCCTGGTTGATAATCCTCTGTTGCTGGCACATACAGATACATCCCAGAAAACGAAGATAGGCTGAGCACATGAAAAATATAAATATACTGAAAGTGTTTTCATACTTCGGAACTACAATCAATCATGTTGTGCAAAGTAAAACACTAAGAAGTGTCTCTCTCAGTCCTCATTTCCATCTCTCCACCTCTGCCTTTCTGACATTTCATCTGCCTTTCATGAAATTAAAAACACACACACAACTGCTAGCTTTAAGGGAAAAGAACTTCATGCTCTTATTATAAGGAATGTCAGTAATAGTATTTAATTTGGGATACTTAGGAAAATGCATTGATGAGAGCAGAGGTGGGCAAACTGTAGCCCACAGGCCAATCTTGGTTGCTGCCTTGTTTTATAAGTAAAGTTTTATTGGGATGTGGCCATGCTCATCCATTTACACATGGTCTGTGGCTGCTTTCACCCTGAAAGGCAAGAGTAATTGTGACATGAGCCAATGGCTGGCAAAGCCTAAAATATTTACTTCTGGACCTTTACAGAAAAAAAAAAAAACCTCGCTGGATTAGAAGGTAAGGCATAGGATTTTGTATCCTCCTATCCCATGCTCCGCTCCCCCTCCACCCCAGAAAAAAGAAACTGGGCTAAGTAACAGTGATGTTTATATATCAGAAAAGACTATTTGCATAAGTTCTCTTTAGTTAACAGTTTCTTGAATAGAGCACTAAAAATTGTGGTCCCACAGGAAAAGTCTTTTAAAACTTCATTTCTGGAATGTAGTGAACAATACAAATGTACCAGCAGGATGACAGTAACAGCATGCACAGGCCTGTGTGTCAAATGCTTGTACAAAGTCCCGCTCTGTGTACTGCTCTTAGGATATCTGTCACATGCTGTGTTTTGTGACAGTTCTTTGTAACTCTGTCCTTTGCTGTTAGAATCTATGTTCTTTGAAGGCAAGGGATGTATCTCTATTTTATACCATCTAGCCTTGGTTCCTTGTAGCACTCTAGGAGCTCAGTGAACATTAGTTGAATGAATGAATAATAAGTAGAACAAAGTCTCCTTATTGAACTTATTAAAAAGAAAAAAAATCAATTAATTAGTACACTTAAACAAACGCAGTTTGGTAATCAAAGTAGATGCACAGAATCTGAGCAAAGAAATGAAACTGATTTTCATGCATGGCTTGTGGGAGCACATATAACTCTGTGTCAGGTCTTTTACAGTAAATACAACTTAATGGCTAATTGTAGCTAATTGGAGGTACTAATGGACCTAATTTTTAATTAAGAGTTGGAGATCATTTGTAATTAGCTCATGGTATCCATGAAAACCAATGTTTAGAGCTTAAAAAATGGTTTGAAGTAGTTTAAACACCCCCCCCATTTGAAAAATGGTTTTGCTCTTTGAAGTAGCTTAAACATCACCCCTCATCCCTGCCAAATTATGGAAGAGTTTTATAAAGTAATACCCACGCAAGAAGGGTTAGTACAAAGATGGGTTTCAACCAAATCTTTGGTAGAGCATCACCGATTCCAAATTAGGGAGGCTTTCCAATGCAAACTGGTATTATTGACTAGCAAAACAATGTGGAAAAACTGCATAAGTTTAACAGTGAATTTTGTCTGAATCAGGGCAAGTACCACGGTGAAGACTTCATTCTTGTCCTAAAGTTGTACTGATGATAAGATTGACTCTTCTCAACCTATTTTAGCCAGTATGTAGAAGGAATATGGCAGAGGATGAAAGTATGTTCAGAAGTTCTATGGTTGCTGTCAACGTATTTTTGGTCCTTTGTTTCATTTTTTCCAAACACAGATTCAAATTCTGAATTCTAAGGTTTTCAGAAAAGGAGAATGAATTTTGGTTCTACTTCAGTTCGTTCTCTGTCCATGGTGGTCTTTTGCTTGATTTCATCATGATGCCCATCTAGGAAATTAAGTTCAAAGCAACTGAGATAAACATTTGACAACATTTATCTGTAGTTTTCATATGTTTCTCATAAAATCCAACTATGAACAGAAAAAAAAAATGATGTTTTACTTTTCATTTTCAAATAGGAGGATCTTCTAAAGAGTTATCATTTATGGAAAAGAAACACTAAAAAGAGAATAGACTCGTGATTTTGCATGAAAATGTGGAGGGTAGTTCCAGACTTCCTGTTTTCTGTCCTTGAAATGAGCTGGATAAGGTGTAGCAGAGACTTGGAGAGGAGAGAGGAAATAAATCAGAGACCCCCATCTCTCAAACCTCAACCGCTTTCTCTGGACATCACCACTCTGGCCTTAGCTCTATCCTTCCTGAATTATTGTTTGTTTGTTTGTTTTTTTTAATGTATTCACTGTTTAACTATTCACCTTAGACTTTTCCTAAGCAAAGAGATCTTCAGCCATGCATTTGACGAACTTAATTCAAATTCACATTAAAGTAACTCTACAGCTGCTGAAGTCAAAATAAAAGGTTTTGGTTCCTATACTCCTAAAATCACTTAAAGTATCATGGTGATACCCAAATCACACTCTGAAAAATACTCTGATATACCTTCCTGCCTTTAATTAGATGTATATTCCAAACGTTCCAGAAGAAAAACTTGATTCTTAAACATTCTGTGAGGTCAAGTCTTCAGTGTCTTTGTAACATGTTCCAGAAATATGTTCTATCAGTGATCCCCTCTATTGGGGACATTATTCCTGATGATTAGCCCACATCTTATTAGTGTCAAAAACCAAATCAACAAAACAAAATCTAGATGTACAAAAATACCCCACTGAAATAGCACTTTCTTATGCTCATATTGATGAACTTCCTTAACCTCCGTCACCTTCACCTCAAGTCCACTTTGGCCGTCTGCTCCCATGACCTTGACTTTGCTGAGAAATATTAGTTCATTATCCACATTCTTAAATCTAAGTATTGTACTTCTGACCATTTCGTACGCCTTGTTGAGACCTCTAGTATCTATCTTCCTTGCTTTCTCCTTTTCGCCCACACTCTTCTGCCTTCTTTTCTTTTTCTATCCATCCTGGAAACTAGTTTGTCACTCAGTAACTCTCTTGCCAATCTCAGCACACATTGCCCCTTTTCTCACTCCACTCAGTGAAACCTTAGCCCTGGATTAATCCACCTGTGTGCCTTCTTGGCTACTGATCACTACAGTGAAAAATCAAACATCCTCACAGACTGGTATAACAAAAATCCATAGTCTGTAGCTTCCAATGGCCCCCCAGGGCTGCCCCTCAAGCTTCCTGTGTATTGCTAGTTGGCTTTCTTTTTCCAAATCTCTGTTCTCCTTCAGTCCCTTACCATGCCATTCCCACTCACTCTCAGAAGATGGCACTTAATACTTCACACAGACACACACAAAAACAAGTAGTATCATAGAGATGATCATACTAAGTGAAGTAAGTCAGACAGAGAAAGACAAATGTCATATGATATCACTTATATGTGGAATCTAAAATGAGACACAAATGAACTTATCTATGAAACAGAAACAGACTCACAGACATAGAGAACAGACTTGTGGCTGCCAAGGGGGAGGGGGTTGGGGGCAGGGATGGAGTGGGAGGTTGGGATTAGCAGAGGCAAACTATTATATATAGGATGGATAAACAGCAAGGTCCTACTGTACAGCACAGGGAACTATATTCAATATACTGTGATGTTTTATCACAGGATATACATGCATATATACATGAATATATACATGTATATATATATATGTATAACTGAATCACTATACCGTACAGCAGAAATTAACACAACATTGTAAATCAACTATACTTCAATTAAAAAAATTAAAACAAACAAACAAAAAAAGTATTTATCATGTAGGAAACCCTACATTTGACTTCCTACTCGTATGCTTACAAACTTACATGCAGGTGCACTGTCCTTTCCTCCTGTCCTCCTGCATTCCTAGAGGAGATGTCTGGCTTCCTCAGTGACCTTGTTCTATCAGTCATCCCCTGTATGAATTACATCTTCAACCATTAGAACTCTTTCCTGGCTTCTTCCTATCATGACCAAACATTTCCCATCTTAAAAAAAAAATTAGTCAATCGATCAGTTCCCTTCTCCATTCATTTTCTGTTATTATCGTCTCTCCTCTTCAAAGCCAATTTTGTTAGGTCTGACAATTTTTACATCCACTTTGTCATAGGACATTCACTGTCTTGCTCTTCCCCCTAAAACTGCCCTATCAGAGTGGCTAGTGACCTCTGTGTCACGAAATCCAATGGCTTCTTTTCAAAACTTATGTTAATAGACTGGCCTCTCTTGAAACCCTCTCTTGCTTTGGCGTCTTTGGAAACTTCACACTCTTGATTTTCCTTTTATGTCTATAGTTATCTTTTCCAATCTTTACTTTAGGTTCCTTTTTCTGCCCATTCTTTATTTTCAAGGATCGGCCTACTTCTCTTCACTCGAAGCACATTTTCTGGGTGACATGAGTTAATTCCATGACGATGACTCCAAAATCCATTTCTACCTAAGAGCTGTCTTACGAGCTCCAAAAACAGACATCCAAATATTTATTGATTATCTCTATTTGGATGCCTCACAGACATCTCAAACTCAACGTGTACAACACTGCACTCAAACTCTTTCCTGCCAAATTTGATTCTCTTTCCTCTGGTTCAGAGCTCAGCAAATGACACCTCAGGCCATTGAGTGCTAGGAACTTAAGAGCTACCTTTAACTCTTTCCTCTCCTTCTACTCTGACATCCAGTGAGTTACTAAGTCCTGTGTATTCTACCTCTTTCAAATTTGTCAAATTTGTCAACTCTCCATTCTTATTTGCACACCTTGGGCACATGCCAACTTGATTTTGTGCTTGAACTCCTGAGTCCTGGTCCCCGTTTTCCAGTTCTGTCTCTCTCCAGTGCATTCTTCACCTATATCCAGAGTGATCATGTCACTCTCCAAGTTAAACTTTTTAGTTTACATCTATTGCCAGCAGGATGGAGTCCCAGCTACCATAGCTGGTGACATTGCTCCATCTTATTTGTCCAGGATCGTTTTCTCTACTCTCATCTCTCTTTATGCATCCCTGTCCTATTGAACCATCTGTAGTTCCCCAAATTTGCCATATCCTGCTACCCATCAGCTTTGTACATGCTGCCCTGTTAGTCTGAAACTACCCCCTCCAACTTATTTTTCACTTGGCTAATTCCCACGTGTCCTTATGTCTCCATTCAGAGGTTTCTTCCACTTTCTCTGACTCCTACCGTGGGTCAGTTTTCTCTTTGTGTCCCCAATAGCACCTTGTAACAAGGATGATTAGCATAGCTGTTGCTAATAACATTTGAGCACTTATTTGATGCCAGAACCTGTGCTAAGCAGGTTACATATCTTAACTCATCTATGCTCACAACAACCTTACGAGGTAATTAATATTTCCTCAGATAAATAATCCAAGCTACAGAGAAGTTACATAATTTTCCCAAGGTTCCACAACTAGCCAGTGACACAGTAGATTCTGAACTCAGGCATCTTATTGAAGATTTTACAAACTTGTAATCACTTGTTTGTGCCTAACTTCCTAATTGGACCCTAGGTTCTTAGAAGGAAGTTGTATCCCTGGCACCCGACACAGTGATTGCCACAAAGTGTGATCCCAATAAATACTATTTGAATAACTAAAAGAACAAGGTGGCATGTGGCTCAAAGAGGAAAGAGTTCTTGCCTAAAATCAGATTTACCCTGATTACCCTGAGGTCACCTTCAGTGTCTGCCATCGTGATGTTTTGCCCCAAGAATACCAAATAACTTGCTGTCATCTAATCACCCCATAGAATTTCATTTCCTGTCCCATTCACCTCATGTACATTTCCCACTCTTGTCCAACTGGTAAACTCATATTCATCCTTCCACATCAAGCTCAGAATTCACTTTATTCCTGAGGGTTCCCAATCTTCATCGTAGATTCTAAATTTTAGTTCCTCCATACTTTATACATTTCAACATCATCATCATCAACAACAACAACATTAATTTAGACCATCATATATATTTTTTAACCAATGGTCCATTTTCTATTCATCTTTGTATCTCTAGTACTTCAGTGTTGTGCCCAGCACTCAGAGGGTGGTCAAAAAATGTTTGATATATTGATCGAACAGAATTAGGTTGGGTTTTGTTTCTGTAGATTACCACGGAGATATCTCAAACTCCGATACATCATGGCAGTTTAGTTGGCTCCTACAATGGCCAAGAATCGATTACTATTGGAGTTGTCCAACACTGGCATATTGGGAGACATGAGAAGAGGATATCACAACACTTTATGCCTGTTTCACTTTCCTGATCTGATCAAGGGTTTGGCAAAGGATATGTTATTTTTTCAAATGTCATTCAAGTTGTGCCCACCAGATAAGTCACAAACATTTTAGGAAGGCAAGTCTATTTTCATTTAGAGATGGACTAAAGAGGCCAAAGAAGTCTGTGCAAATTTATAAGATGTCAAACCACCAACCCAATCTTGTAAGGGGAACAAACAACTGTAAAATCTCCCAAAGTGTTATTTTTCCTGTCACTTCTATTTTAGTCCCTTTGTATTCCACTGGGGTCTTAGCACTTATTTTAATTTAGTGATATCATATTTGAGCTTTCTAAATGTTCTACGTAATTACTGTGTCTTATTCCTCAAGCACACACCAAACTGCCAGATTAAGTTTCTCAAAGCACTGCTTTGATCAAGTCATTTATCTGCTCAAGGACTCTCAGTGGCGCCTGACTATGGAATTAGGTGGGAACTCTGAGTCCAGATTTGCCACCAGATGTTCTGCCACCACTGATTTGTGTAGAGCCTGACCCATGACACACATCTAGTAAGTGCTTTTAATGTTTTCATTGCTTTTTCCATTGTGTTCTTGAAAGTGAAATCAGAAAACCTAGTTGAAAGAAAGTTCTATTTTGTGTCTTTCATTATTATCAATATTGGCAAATTATTAAGAATAGATGCCTCTTGTTAAACAAAGATGCCACATGGTAAACAAAGTAAAGGCTACATATGTTAAAGAAAGCATCTTCCCAGGAGTCCCATATCCTAAATAAAACAGGCACATGAAGATATGACAGGTAATACACGTTGGGGAAAGATAAGTGGTATTTTCATTAATGACAACTTATAGAGATTTCCAGGAGGACCAAAGTAACTTCACAGCTGAAAGCTAACTCATTGCTTCTCAAGTGAACTTCTAAGAGGAGTATTCAGCCATGAGCATAATTAAACAAGTCCACAAGACATGAGAAAAGGATTACCCTGAAGATGCTGGGTCAAGCAAACCAGGTGGCCCAAGAACACGATGTTCTCTGCTTGAAAACCATCATTCGGTTGCCAGACTCTGCTGCTCTCTGGGCTCTCCCATTCTGTTTCTGGCCTTTGTCTCTTGCTCTCTCTCCAGTGCCCTTTCTTGGTTTAGATTTTATGTCCTCATCATCTGACACATCAAAGGATTAAAGAGTTCAAAGCCCTTCATGCTGCCAGTATTTTATTTAGTTAAAATCAACAAAAATGAAAACTTGTGCCCATTTTCCTCTTTGCAAGAAACCAAAATGCAAAATCAAGACGAGAGCACAAGAAGATCCGTGCTGTTCAAAATTAAAACTCATGTCTTCACATATGTATACTCTGTGACAAACTGCACCACTGTATTTTATGAAACTACTTCAATATTGCTAATTAAATTGCTCGAGACACTAACGAATTCTCAAACCAACCTCTGCCACTTTGTTGTACAAATGGAACATTGGCAGATTTTCTTTCAATATCCAAAACACCATTTTTGGAACAAATTTGAAGTTTTGATTCATTCAACAATTATATCGAGTACCTACTATGTGTCAGACACTATGGTGGGTGCAGAGCAAGCAAAATGGGATGATTTTCTGATTTCAGAGGAATTCCGGTCTCTAAAGCAGTGCTTCTCAAACTACTTTTATTCATCTGTGCCCTCTTTCGATAAACACAAGTATCCTTCTCCAATTTCCCAGAAAGTCTAATGAACGCTTCCAACACTAAGAATTACTGATACACAGAACATAGACTCAATTTTCTGTGTATCCTTCATAGACCAAAAGTCTTTGAGCTTTTACTTTTTATTTCAAAAGCAACACATTTATTTTCCATACACAAAACTGGATTGGAATATTAAATATCCTTTTTTGAACCACATATGCTAAACCCCCACCCCGGAACTGAAATTGAAATGCCTGCTTAGAATCACTGTTTGAGAATCACTGCTTTAAAGAGTTTTGGAGAAAAACCAGGCAAGCTCCCTCTCTCCCATCCAATCAAGTCTTAAAGGAATTAGAATTTTCCTACCTGACACAACAGCTGGTGGAGTATCATAATCCTGTCTTGGGACTGAATCTTTGAATGAAAAGAGCATGAGAAAGAATGCAATGAAGTACAAAAGAAAATAAAATAGAATTTTAGCTCTAAAACTTGGAAGTGCCCACTGTATGTCACATGGTACCTAAGGCTCCTGCCTTCAAGCACTCAAGGAGGCACTATGACCCCTTGACAGTTGACAGTTGACACAACGGTCCCCACAACCACCACTCTGGACGTGTCGTTAGGCCCCGTGTGACCCGCGAGGACAGCATCATCTGTCCCAGAGTATTGTCATCTTCCTCATCTTTCATAACTTTGGTCCCTCCCTTGGGTCATCAACTTGCAATATGTACCCTCTTTGGCTGACACAAAAGTTCTACAAAGTGGCCCGTCAGGAAGGGGACCAAAGTGCAATACGAAACCCCAGTCCTGGAGAACAAAAGAAATAACTACAATTTCAAAAGAGATAAATGAAAAATTTGCACATTCCCAAATTCTATGGAGGCTGACATGTTTTGAAGCTAGAATTTTGTTATTGACCACTCATCTCGGGCTCTGTCCCCAGTGGTCGAGGCCAAGGAGCTTCGTGTGCTGGTATCGTGAGGACACAGATCAATAGAACAGAATCTATTCAACAGATGGCTGCTGTCTTTTTCCAAAGTGTCTGTCATAAAATCGGAGGTGGCAAATTGTAGATCGAGGTTAATTAAACAACATGACATCCATTTCAAAAGTTGGGGTGACGTGGGACCAAATATAACTGCTTTTTTAAAGATGAAAAAGAGGCTTTGGCTTAATATCATTTCTTTAGCCAGGGATCTAAAAAAGGAAAGTGGGACATGGACCGACTTCTAAAAATGGAAAGTTCTAATCTAGTTCCAGCTCCCCTTGGAGGGGTAAACTGTGTAAAAGGGACCGGGTATTGCTCATATTCAAATAAACTGCCCAAACATGGTTAAAAGGATGCTTTTGCATGACCCTCATTCCATTCGTATGATCATTATTCCATTTTAAAAACTAAAACCTCAAACTTCACTCTTCCACCTACTTGGTAACTTAATGTGGACTATCACAAATTTCTCCGTTTCATCTCCTTGCCACAAAAGGACAATGTTGATCACTCTCCCATGAGTGAACGGTGTGTGAAAAGACAGATTAGAACTTGAACAATGCAAGGCCAGCCAAGCAAGCATTGATCAAAGATTCAAATGCAAGTAAACCTTAGGCATAAGTTATTCTGTTTCTCACAACAGGTATGTGAACTAGTGACTTGATTATAATCCCCAAATCTAGAATATATAAAATCATTTTCAAGGGGTCTCCAAATATTTCATTAATACTGGTAGTAATTCTGATTATCTTTTAAAAAACTAAGCACACATTATTACTACAATAATAAACAAACAAGACCGTGACACTAGTCATTTTCCAAGAATATATTTATAACATTTTAAAATTTATAAAAAATCATGCTCATTGTTGAATTCTTGGAGAATGTAGAAAAGTACCATGATTAAAATAGAAATTATCCCTAATCCCATCATCTAGAAACCATCACACTTGTTTGTACTTGTTACAGCCTTATTTCATAAATATTTTTTCATAGTTGATACGATACTCCACACATGCAAATTTACATCCTGCTCTTTTGATTTAACATGATAGTTAATCCCTTCCTAATTATTTTATACACTTACAACTTCATGCTGCATTACATTCTAGTTTATGGATGGATTATGACTTATTTAATCTTCCTTATTAGACATTATAAAGAATACTGGGCTGAATATTTTTAAGATATATTTTCTGTTATTCTAGAATATTTCCAGAGAATAGGTCTTCAAAGCTATAACTATTTGGTCGGGGAATAGAGCTATTTTTGAAATGTCTTGCAGGTCCACCCTGCTATCCAGTTGACACTTTCACAAATTTGGATTCCTACCATCACACTATCCATGCTTGAGAATGTATATCTCCCCACACCTTCATCAGCAATGTGTATTATTTTAATAACTTTATTTAATGGGTTACATGTGTGTGTCTGTGTGTGTATTAGATTAATTTACTGTTAAGTTGATCATTTTTCATATGTTTTTTGGCTTTCTATTTCCTCCTTTATCAACTATCTGTTCATGTTCTTTGGCATTTTATACATTGGGACTTTTGTATTTTTTGCTAATTTATTGGAATTCAGAATCTATTTTTTAAACAGCAAAAGCTTACTATTTGCAAATAAACTTTCATAATACTAGACTTTCACTTAACGCCTACTTGTTTATTGTTTATATTGTAAGACTAACTTCAAAAATTCACTTATCTTACAACAAGACTAAATAAATTTAAAAAAACTATTCCCTTTCATCTATATTTTGTTTCTTGTATTTAATCATTTTTAATTGATTGATACTTTTTCCTGAAAAAACATTTCAGGAGATGTACTCATGACCACTTATGAATTTATGATACTGTTTCCTAATCATGAGTCCATTTAACATCGTGTATTGGTTTTTATCACTCTGTCTTAATACTTATATTCCTGGATAATAGCTGAAAATAGACAATCTCTAAGCAAAATGAATAATTCAGGATTTTCACCTGATGCCATCAGAATTTCAAAGCAATACAGGAGGGATGGTGCTACTGAAAACTGTGAGAGAACTATGTTGAACAAGTCAAGAACAATTACAAGATTATCTCTGTGAGCGGCTATGGTTACACCACCAGAATCCAATGATGTCACAAATCACCAGTGGTCTGGAGACACAAACAGAACTGCAGATAAGGAGGCTGCAGAACAAAAACTTTTTATTTCTTTCAACAGAATCTGGTGACATTGTAAGCCACTGGTGACCACCAACTGAACAAATGAAAAGGAGATAAGAAACTTGTAAAACCAGATTGTCATGCAATTTGGAGGTTCTCATAACACAGTAAAATCCCCAGTGGTTTCTGCTAAAGCTTACAATAGACTGATAAGAAATTATGGATAATAGGGCTTTGGTCCTTGAGGGAATCCTGTGACAAAAAATAAACAAAAGCAGAAAAGCTAGAAACTTCTTCAAGGTCAGCAGAGCCCTGGAATAAAACCGTTATACTGCTTGCATAAAATTCATTTCTTTTAAGCCCTGCAGATTCTGTCCAGCTTAAAAATAGGTAAAGAATTGAACGATAAACATTTGAGGTGGCAAAGAATGGTTAATTAACCTACAAGGCATCCCTTTCAAAATGTGGGGTCATGGGGGACCAAATACATCTAATTTTATGAAGATGAAAAAGAGGCTTTGGCTCTGTACACTTCCTTTACTCAGGGATCTTAGAAAAGAAAGCGGGACATAGCGTATGACCTAAGGCACCCCTTCTGAAGATGCAAAATTCTAATCTAGCTCCAGGACCCATTAGCCCTGAACCCTGCTTACTTTGGTTATTCCCTGGATCTCTCTGCTCTGCCCTTGGAAACTATTTCTGGACTTGAGGTTCCTGTCTTAATCTTGACTTGTTCACTCCTTGTTTTGCAGAATTTCAGTGAGCTCAGATGTCTGAAAGCCTCTGGAAAATTATAGTAGGAGAGAGACATGGTCTGAGAGTTTTAGACTGACTGGCTGTGGCAATATGGCGGGGAACAGACTGGAGTAAATTGAGGTGGGAAACAGGAAGAACAGTTAGGGGACTATTACAGTTAATCAAATGAGGCCCAGGGAAGAGACTCTAGAATATGAAGGAAGGGATGTATTTGCCAGATGTCTATGGGACTTGAATAGTAACTGTATGTGGTGGGAATTGAGAAGGAAAGGGTCTACACTGGGTCCTAAGTGTAGTGTTGGACTCCCCGGGTGAGTGGTCATGGGGTCAGCTTGAGAGGGAACAGGAGCAGGACCCTATAAGAGGAAGGGTCAGTGGGGAGAAAGCTTGGGAAGCTCATGAGATTAGTTTGGGTCGTGTTGACTTCGAGATGTCAGAGGGAGAGTCAACGTGGAAATATTTAGCAAGTGGTTGGACAAATGACTAAAATTCTAAAATGGTCTAAAATTCTAAGACAAGGTTAGCCCTGAGGACTCAGATATAAGAGTCTTCGGCATAGAAGGCAGAGTTCAAAACCATCGAAGTGGAGGAGCTTGTTAAGGAAATCATGTATGAATGAGAAGTAAGTTTAAAAACTTATTTAGCAGCCTAAGAAAGAAAAGAAGCAATGGCCAGAGAGATCAGAGGAGGACCAGGAAAACCTTGGGCAGGAGTCACAAACTGACAGCTCTTAGGAAAATTGGGTCCAATATTCAAACATAGGGAGATTTCCCATTAAAATCCAAGTAGCTTATCTTGAAAAACTGGAAGGTTTCCATATCTCATGCCATTAACACTCACAACACCCCTGGGATATAAACATTACTTTTCCCACTTTGCAAAAGAGGAAATAAAAGTTCAGAGAGGTCAAGTAACCTGCCTAAACATGCACAGCTAATAAGGGGGCAGAACCAGGCTTTAAACTCAAATTCAACACCCACTGTTCTTTCCATGATACCAGGCCACCTTCCCAGCAATGGATAAAGTGTGTTGAAAAGATCTAATAAGGTGGTGAAATCTGATTAAAAGAATCAAAAGAATCAATAAGAGCCACTCCAAATGCCAATCAAAAATTCAGATAAAATGAATCTATGATATTATATCAAAGTGTAAGAGTGACAGTTTAAGAAAAAAGTATAACTTCCTGCTGGACACTCAACATTGTCAGTGATATTTTGTTGAATAAATCTACAAATTAATACTCTTTTCTCTCTGCCTTTTCAGAACCTTATGAAACTTTAAACCTTTGCAAAACATCAATTTACATAAAGCTTATAATGTTTTTAAGCATTAGTACAAATGTGAAGGAGGAAAATAATTTTTAAAAAAGCTAGAAGAAATTTGATGTTAAATACAAGCCACATGCTTAAAACTTTTGCTTTCTGAGAAAGAAAAGGGGATATATCATTATTGAATAATTTGGCTATTACCAGCTGGGCAAAATTTGTGGTCTTGTATAAATGTATCCTTTTTGAAAATGCTCAAACACTAGTCATAATAGACATTATTGAATCAATAAGTATTTCTTATTGATACTGTTCTATATAATTGAGCTTATTTTTCAATTTCTTAAAGGATTCAGTCATATTCTCAATTAACTTAGGTCATATTTTTCCTAGTTTCCTCCAAATTTGAATTCCAGTAAGTCAGCTGGCTTTGCTTTTGATTCAAATGAGTAGAATTTATAAAGTGTTTCTTTTTATGCTTTGCCTTAGAACTCCCTCCTTTATCGGATTACAAATTGTCATTCAATACAGTAAAAGTGCATTACTTCATTTATTCATAATTTGTGATCATTTAAGTAGGGGAAAGCAGATATAAAGGGAAATCAGTAGTGGGACATGAGAAACTTCAAGCCTTCCAATATTGTCCTGGGATCTGCTTTATTAATAAATGAGAAAAGTGACTACAGGTAATCTTCACACATTGCTAAAAGCTATAGAAATAGTATCTTCAAATTCTAATGAAAATTAGCTGTACCACACTGTAAAATTAAACATAGTCTTACACATGACTTTTAAAAGTCTAGTTCAGAGACCTAAAGAATCATTTGATCTAGTCTAAGCTTTCAGACACATAGGTATCATCAACTGCTTTTTATAGGTTCAGCAACTGAGGCCTTCTAGATGGGTACTTTGTTTATGCTCATAAAACTAACTTTCTTTATTGAAACAATGGGACTCTTTCCATTAGGTATATAGACTTTCCTCCTATTTAGAGCAGATTACTGAGACCTCAGTGAACATGTCAGAAAATTCTTAAATCCTCAAAAGCCTGTGAGTCAACACATCTATGTAGCAAGCAAACCATTGCTTTAAGGTAAAATCTCCAATATACAGCTAATGTACCTAGTGTACTTAGATGTTTGGAGATGTTGCCAGCATAACTGAGAAGAATCACAGTAGTGGTGACTATGAGACATATAGGCATAAAGTCATTAGAGGCATATGGTTGAAGGGGTCCCATAGATCTCCATGTTCATTACTTCAACTGGATGGAGAGGGGCATTGAGACCAGGAGATGTTATCTTCCTAAGGACAGACAGAAGCAATAGGGCTCCATCAGGCTTTCTATAGTATCAAAGCTGTCTCACTCAGAAGAAGATACATGTTTTCCTCTCTCCATCTTTAAAAATGACAAAATTATCTACATTAACATTTATGAAAAATAAAAACTGTCACATGGGATATTGGTTTTGACATTTTTCATTGTTCTCTATAATTAATAAAGTTGCAGTATTCCATGTTGTATTAGACATTTGCCCTCCTGACCATTTGGGGAACTGTCTTTGAAAAGATTTTTTAAAAAACAAAGGTTTGCCAATGATTTCAACTGCCTTGTTGATATAAAAGCAAGGCTGCAATGGGCATTTCTGAATATACTTTTGTGCCCTAAGGAAAAATAATGGCTAATCAAAAACATCCCTATCTATAAAAAAAATCAGGTACATTAGATTCCTTTCCTTTTTTGAACATCATCTATGTTGACATATTCAAAAGAAAGATTAGAATAAGTTGATTATGTGAGGTTCTCAATTACTTTTTGTTGCTTTAAACATTGAAAGTAAATAAAAAGCCCTGAATATTAGTCATAATCAAGGTTGGACCCCTGTCTTGTGAATAACCTGGGGATGCTGTGAGCTGAAGTGGTAAATATCTGGGAAAGAAAAACTAGGCTCAAGTGTATTAAGTTACAAGGTCTAAAATAGACACACCTGGTGCATTGCATCATAGGAACCAGAAGTAACACAAATTTAAATGCAATGCGGTAGAACCTTCAGCCTCGTCAATGCGAGTAAATGTGCCCTGGAACTGTGCATGCAGAGGGCAGTTTATTCACAGTGGGACCTAAAAGGCATGTTAGTCAGTGGTGCAGAACCAGTTCTGCTGATGATGCCAGTAAGAACAGCGAGTATTGCACCTTATATTGATGAAGTCCAAGAAAACAAAAGGAAACAAACTCTTCAACTCACCGTTCCTGTTGTGCCCAACGAAAGGTGATTCATCTGTTGTGTCAGGGGGCCCATCATGTTTGCTGGCTGCATTGACATAGGATGGTCCATTGTTGGCGTAATCACAGCACCCTATAAGCACACACAACGTCCATCTGAAAACATGTTCCACAATGAAGGAAACTTAAAAAAAATAAGCACAGTAAACTGTGTCAACATCATACGTGCTTACTTCTCACTAAAAAGGCTAACGAGCCATGTGTGATTTTTACATCCATTCATGTCATTTTGTGCCTGTCTAAATATGTAACATTAGCGACTTTTATCTCTGATGTGATTTATCTGTCACTGTCATTTATACTTCCAATATTCAATGTAGAATGTATTCTAAGACATCAGATATATCCTCTCTCACTGTTCTACATACAAACTTCTCTGACTGAAAAATATAAATACTATGGAAATTCTCTAATTGTTCTTGATATTGAGTAAAACTTCTGTTTTTGTCATTTACCCAGGATTTATACAGATAATTCTTGATCACCTCAATACAACCTTCCCCCAGGGGGATAAGGCTGGTCCAGATGGGTTTCTTGATGGGATACCTTTAAAGAACATATTAAAATCTAACACAAATGTTATAAAAATCAAAGCTACTATTTCCCATATTTTTTCCTCCTAACCTTTTGACCTACCTTCTTTCTATCTGTGCTTTTGACACAAGCCTAGAGGATACTGAACTCTGCTAAATGCTGGTCAAATGAAACAGCACTGAAAATTTTTTAAATGCAAAAATATCAAGTGTTTCATCATGGAAAGGCCTACTTCTAGAATATGCTTTTTGATTTATCATAACTGTTGGAAATGCAAGAAATAATAGACATAAAAAAAAGATTCTGTCCATATACAAAGTGTCACATGGCCCATGAAGCCTGGAGCCAGGCCATACTACCCTTCCCTTCCTTTTCCTTTCCACTATCCTACTATTCCACCTTAATTGACTAACTTAGAGAATGGAAAGATCTTTTTTTTTTTTTTTTTTTTAATTGAAAAGCTAGGGTTGGATGGAATCTTTGAGACTGTGTAATTCCAGTGTTTTATTTTAAAGATAGTAATAAAGGCAGAAGCTCATTTAAATACCTAGTGGTAGAAAAATGATTATGAATCTGAATGCTATTTTTTTCTGTAAACATTATTTTTCTATGTGACTTTTTTTCATATAAATAAACATTTTGAAGAAAAAAAAATAAGTCAGATTCATGTGGATGGAAGGATCTCAGCACCCAAACTAATTACCCACAAGCAAATATGTCCTAAAATGCCTTAGCTCAGGATAATGCTTCTCGTGCTATTATCCAAATCCAGCTCCCTGACTGTACCTGTTAAAAGATCAGGCTGTCACTCAGCCCTCCTTGTGGGCTCTTCCTCATCAATATGGAAGGAAAATAGAAACTGAACCATATATTTGTAAATGACTGATATACAGAGCTAGCTTTGTTCTCAAAGACATTTGGACTTTTGAGCTATAATCCATCAAAACATGTATGTTATTTTATAATCTGTAACTTGTAAATAGACATAGTTGTGCATTTGCATTGCTTGAATTTTTTGATGCTTCCATAAACTGTCATTCATCAGAATGCTTCTTGAATGAGAGACATGATAAGCTTTTACTTAATTATAATTCAGAGACACAACACTTTTTCTTCCTGCTGCCTGAATTTAACAAAAGCATCTTTCCTTTTTCCTTAAAAAAAAAAAATTACTAGCCTTTATTTCAGGTATTTGTCATATCAAACTAGCAGTAAATACTTTGAGAATAACTGAGACGTTTCTTAAATCACTTAGGGATAAACTACAGAATAATCTCAGAGTTAAGACAGAAGTTCTGAAGCATTTTTTTTTTAGCCAAAATGTGGCACTTTCACAACATTCTAATCCTTAGCAGGTGCAACACTTCAATACTCTTCTTGAACTTGAGATTTAGGCTATCTTCTTAGAATATTTGCCCCTAGAGGTCCTGACACACAGCTAACTTGTGACAGTCCCGGAAACCCCACAATTCTAATCAGATTGCCCTAGTCACATAAAGAACTGTTCATCATATATCAGAGATAAAGACCAAATTGTGTTTGGCCAGGATACTTTCTTCGCAATGCCCTAGGGGTGACCTCACTCCCCAGCAGTGTGATAGGTAGTCTTAAGTCTTTTTCGGGGGTGGTAATATGTAAATGAGAGAAGGTGAGCCTGTGACAGACAGACAAATCAAAATCTATGCATGATAAGTATAGAAGGATTGAATGCCTGCATTTGGAATTAATTTCGGAAGGATCGTCTGGTCTCTTTAGAGAATCTTTTCATGGAAAGTGCTTGGGGACTCATTTGATTACAGATGCCACAGAGTGAGCGCTGCTTCTGTGTATAAACCAGAAACCTGACAATCAAAGGGAAGACTGTGTGTGTGTGTGTGTGTGTGTGTGTGTGTGTGTGTGTGGTGGGGGGAGGGATGTGTCATCATTTAGCATTGGAAATAGCAGCGCTAGGCACGGAGTGGAAGACAATGTAAGAGAAACATTCCTAACCAGGCCAGCTATTGCGAATGAAATGAACAACGAAATAAGGCTTCTTGGGGGAAGACACATCAGGACATACATTCTTATTCAAATTTAGTAAAAATGTTCAAGAAACACAGGATTCCCACAAATGATTAAGATCATACATTTCTTAAGAATCTCAAGGGATGGAAGAAACTTACAAGCAGTGAGTAAGTTGGAAATAGCAGACAGGAACCCCTTGGGGAAACACATTGTCTTGATGGCACTTTACCAGGGACAGACAACTTCGGGAGTTTGAAGCGCTGGTTATCTACAACCAAGACCGGGCTTTGCCAGTCACTGTGTTCATCAACTGCAGTTCAGCTACAGAACCTCTTTTGTATTGTGTAAGACATGAAACAGTGTGGGGGAGAGGAAAAAGAAAGAAAAAATAACAAAAAAGGAAGAGAAAAATCTATGGTTGTTCAGGCAAAATTATAATCGTGCCTCATTAAATACACTGTCAAAGCCCTTCCTATCCGATGCATTTAAGCCATAGACTGAAGAGTGTTTTGTGACAGATGTTGCCAACACATAGAGGGTAATTTCATTTACTCAAAAGGTATAGAATGTGCTGTCTGACGGAGTTCGCTTGGCAAATGGCAAAGCAAGAGGAAACAGATTTTTCATTTTAGCATCTCCGGATATCTGGGTTTGCTCAATGTTTAAGCTGCAAAGAAAAATACTGTAACATGCTGTAATTCCGCTAAAAAGCACAATGACCAGGCAGCTGATGGGACTGTCTGGTCTGTTTTAGCCACGGCCTCTGCAAAACAAAGCTGTTCACACTCAAGAGTCATAGGGTGGAGCCGTTTGCCCTAATTCTGAAATAAACAATTTCAACAGGATTTTGGATAAAGTTTCCAAAGATCATTGATGTGGAATAAATATATCTGACCTAAGGCCACAAAAGCATCTGCGTTGTTAACCTCCTGCCAATATTTGAAAGAAATGTTAAGTCTAGGAGAGTTCATTGATATTTTAATTTTCTAACAGAAATACAGGATCATCGACAAATTGAGGAAAACACCAGCAAGGCTCTCTCACATCAAGAACACACATAGATGGTTTAAAACCTACATTAATGCCATGATATGGACCACAATGAGAATTACCTGTATGAATGTTCCTGTGAATGTCAACATTCTAGGCCAGTGCCACTCCAAATATGATCAAGAATTTAAATTAGACTCTCTGGGCTTCGGGCATTGGAATCTGTGTTTTAATAAACTCTCCAAATGATTCTGATGCCCCCTAAATTTGAGACATGTGCTCTGTCTATAAACGGCTATTGTATAAGTCAGTGTTACAAATACTTGGTCTTACTTTATTTATACTGTTTCTCAATTATTTGTTTTAAACCAATCTTGTGATAGGGTATGAGCCTTTGTGTAATAATTATATTACATTTTGTTTAAAAAGGCAAAGAGGTCAAGCCTGCATTTTTGATGAGCTGAAATGGGGTGATTATCTGAGTAATTCAGGCCTCAGTCTGATGATCTGACATGTTTCTTTTTGATCAGTGTGCTTGTGTTGGAGCACATTTAAAATTCCTTCCTGTTTGGAATCTAAGGGAGCCTTGAATCTGAAATCACAGAAATGTAAAAGTATTAATAAAAGGTAGGAAAATTATAACATAAGTGAAAAAAAGGAAAAGAAATATCACCCTCTTTTTCCCTCTTGTCCAATCTAGATGCCTCAGGTCAAAATGTTTGCAGCCCAAACTGGTATATACAGGAGGGATAAACAACAAGGTCCTGCTGTATAGCACAGGGAACTGTATTCAATATCTTGTGACAAACCATAATGGAAAAGAATATGAAAAAGAATGTATATATGTGTATAACTGAGTCACTTTGCTGTACAGCAGTAATTAACACAACATTGTAATTCAACTATACTTCAATAAAAAATAAATTAAAAATAAGAAAAAAACAAAAAGAAATCTTTATGTTTCTTCCAAAAAGAAAAAAATGTTTGCAGCCCATACTGTGCTCTTTTGCTATGGTCACTTATGCAAAACCATGGGACTTGTTAGTAGTAATCATTCAACATGACTTAAAAAAATGTGGTTTAAGGTCATTTGTCTTTCTCATCTGTGTGTTTTCTGCTTCTCAGTTTTTAATATTTCTAGAATAAATATCTAGTGGAGTTTGTGTACACCAGGCTATTTTTAGCACATGTGACGTACAGAGAATGATACACCCTTACAAGTAAACTAGTTAGTGTAACGGATTTTCCAGTAGCAATGATGTTTTCATCATATAAATGGCATAAAGTTATTTCACTTAACTTGGGAAATAGCTAACCAAATGCGGTGCCCTGCTATATGAGTGTGTGACACTCCATGTTGTGTATGTAGAGATGTTTCATCTTTTCATTTGTTGATGTTGGCTTGGGTTTTGTCTTGTTTGCAGGGGTGCTTGGTGAGGTTTACATAGGGCTGCCTAGGGAGAGATAAAAAAGGATTGGGAAAGATTTCCCCATCCTCAGAAACACTCATTAATCCTCAACTACCTTGATCAATGTCCAACTTGCAGAGGATGGTCTGTCTTAAAAAAAATATATATTTGAAACCCAGAAAGCTGTGGCAAAGCTGGAAGATATGACTTCCACTCTGGAAGCAATTTGGAATGATCTCCAACAAACACTGGAGGCTTGGGAGAATGGTGAATAACCAGGTGTGGAAGCCAGGCTGCCTTGAGGACCCCATGTTAGCCCCTATCCTTCCTTCCCTTTATTATTCTCCACTTGCTTCTTTCAATATACCTTCCAAGAGGGTGAGGGTAATGTTTACACATATTTGTAATCCCTATAATTATGAATTACATGCAGTAGATACTTGAAACAGTGTTTGTGAATTAATTTTATATATCAGCACCACAAACTGTTCAGTAAAATTAAAAATGGCTAACATTTACCAACTTTTAAAATTTTGATTGTTCATTCTAGAAGGGCTGAAATCACGTTTGCTTGTTCAAACTGTCTGTTTACAGTGTCATGGTGTTGTCTACAGTAGGAGGCATGTAATATATGTTTCATAAATATTGGTTGGAAAATGATGAAAGAGAAAAACTCAAATCAAAAGGTTCTTACAAATGTTATTTTGAGATTAATAGTCAAAAGGAAGCAATCCAAAGATTCTGAAAAATCTTGTTCTCACAAAGGGCAGTTCAGTTTCAAAACCAAGGTTGTGCTCACGTATGTGTGCATTTATTAACATATTCAATCACCACACCCTTAGAGATGAGATCTGAAATTCACCTGATGTAAAAAGTTCTACTAATGCCACCATAGCATATTTATGGAAATTATCAAAATAAAAAGTATTTGTGTATGTGCATACACCAGTGGTCCTCACCAAGGGGTAATTCTGCAGTGGCTAAAAGGGCGATTTGTCAATGTCTGGAGACATTTTTAGTTGTCAAACTGGGGAAGGGGTGTCACTGACACCTCGTGTGTAGAGGCCATGGTTGCTGAATATTCTACAACACACAGGACAATTCTCCACAACGAAGAACTATCCAGCCAAAAACACTAGTGCTAGGGTTCAGAAATCCTGGTATACACAAATATATATTCATAAGCTCCAGTTACACAAAATGAGAAAGATTTGAAATTGCAGTACTTAGAAAATGGCACAAAGTAGCCATCCACTCTCTGCTCCCCACAACTAACAGCAGACCTTAGATTCTACACTGAGATTATATTTATGCTATAAACCAGTTTCTTAAACACCTGACATCTAAATCAATTGCCCAAATCATATAATTTATCAATGAAAGGAAGCAAGACTATTATTGACTTTACATTATGTAACTTTATAGTGCCTATATGGTTAGTTTAGAGTTCAAATGTATATTGCTATTTATTTTGGAAACACAGCTAACTAGAGCTGGGTTTCTCTTTTCTAAGTTTAGACAAATTACATTTGATTGGTATATTTGGACTGCTACCTAGAGGTGTGTACCTGTGGGTTTGGGGTATCATGTTTAGAAGCAGGGCATCTTCCATTGTTATGTGGTAAATTTAGAAGAGTTTTGTACGTAGTTTATCTAATGAGAGAATATCTATTAACTGTAAAAACGGAGGGTTTTTTCTTACAGTCTTATAAACATTCTTAATTTCATGTTGCTTTTGGGTTCAGTTGCCATTAATTGGAAGTGCTTTATTAAAAATATGTAATATTAAAAGTCACTAAAGCCAAATTCATTTTAACCATGGAGTCCCCTTTAAAAGAATCCTAATTATATACCATGCTTATTCAACTGTGAATAACGGTTTCAACTACTGGTTAAGTGCTTATTTATACAAGAGTGTCATTTTGAATGAGAATTTAAGTAAATATGTCACATGGAAGTATTTTGTACCAAAGCAGGTACATAGATTATTCTCAACAATGCTTTATTGAATCCTTTAGAGTTTTGTGCTTAAAATTAAGAAATTTGTTTAACAGTGACTTTTGATGTTTTAACAAGCTTCTTTAGAATTCTAATCGAGTACAATGGCTTTTAAATATATTACAGAATTGAGGAAGAGTTGACATTTTGAAGACCTTGGGGCCCAAGGCTCAAATGGTTTTGTTGACTGAATGTGTAGTAGACCAATTAGTTCTTTTATCATTAAACTCCTATACCTGGTTAAAACTATAAAAGGAATTTCATCATGCAGGTGGGTTACTATATAATCTTTTCATATTTCTACTTAAAGAAATTATCATTGCTGAGACAATGGAAATATTAAGTGTGCACAGAAGGATCCCAGGGCCTCCTCAGAGAGTCTTATGTCTTCATCAACAAAGGGTGGATTTGCGTTCATCACCTCCCATTCCAACCATGTAATCAATGTGTGGCTCTCGGCCACGAGATCCACCACACACAAACCTATGTGCCATAAAAACCCATGCAGTGTGAGGTAGACGATGTGAAGGAATCACATTATTTGTGTGGGAAAACTAATGGTGTAACCTAAGTCCTCTGTCTCCATTTGCAGGGCCCCTGTGGTATATGGCTTCCTCACCCAGGTGCATTGCACAGTTCCAAAATCAGTTTAAAGAGATTTGTAAGCTATTATATATGGAATGGATAAACAACAAGGTCCTACTGTATGACACAGAGAACTATATTCAGTATCCTATGATAAACAATAATGGAAAAGAATATGAAAAAAGAATGTATATATACATATAACTGAATCACTTTGCTGTACAGCAGAAATTAACACAACATTGTAAATCAACTATACTTCGATTAAAAAAAAAGAAGTTCCATGAGCAGGGAAATGATGTAAAAGGCTCCATAATTTTTCTAATAAGAAAAATATTTTAAAAAGAGATTTGAGAAAAATAAAAATAAATATTAAGGACCATTAAGCTGTGGCACTTATCAAATGAATGGGTTAGTCACATTATATTTCACCATCTTCCCTATTTTTTAAGAACAAAAAAAGCCTCTGATATCTACTCATCACATATATTACATAATAGAAAATTATACTATCAATACGGATAACAGCTCCCAACCATTTTCCTATCTTAAAAAAAAAAAATACACTTGTCACTTTAAAGATGAGCAAAACTGATTTTCTTTAATTTTTGTTCCAAGACAGGATATAAAGGAAACTGTTGTTAAACTATCTTCTCTACCAAAGTACAGCCTAGATTGCACGCTTACAACTGAGTTAGCATCTTGAAAAATATTGTCTTATAGCGGAAATGTCACATGTTTAGGACACTGGCACTGATAAGCCAATGGCTACTGTAAGTTACATTTGAGTATAAGGGTAGATAGGATGATCAATTATAAGATCAAAATAGTTTCCATTCCTGCTTGTCCCATCTAGATTGAATGAGCAGTAGGGTCACCCATGAGGTTGTGCCTTCCTACTCATTTCCACATATTATTCTCCAATAGAAGGTCCCTGCAGGTAGATCCAAGATGGCCCCTTGAGCATGGTACACATGTTCCATTAAGATCCCATGGCTTACAATTTACCCTTCTAATCTAAATCCCATCCACATGAAGCCTCTCCTCCAGCACAATGAACTACTCAACTGTCTCCGACCCATCTTGCTCTCCCATTCTTGGTGTCTTTGCCCGGGCATCTCCAGCAGATTTGCAAGTGTGTGTTAAGATTCTTATCAAATGCTCCATTCTAGGGAACAGCTCCTGTGTCTGACCCAAGTTGTTGGTCATTTGCTCCTCTCTTGTCTCCTAGCTTTTGGCATATATCTGATCATGATTATACTTTATTCCTCCCCTGAATTCTAAATTCATTGTGCCATTCATGATACTTTATTTTGTAAGGGTTTCAGAGCCCAGCACAGTGTCTGTCATGAAATGGGTCGTAGTGGTGCTGAATTTCTAAATGAGTGAAGGGCACTTGCTCATCTGACAGGGCTGCCATGACTTTAAAAAGATGAAAAACATAACAGCAACTCTATGTTTTAACTGGACAAGGTGATTCAATTGAAATCACAAAAGCACTTTCTTGATTGGACAACAGCATGGTCTTAAAAATCCATTCATTCAGTTGCTTTCCTTTAAAAGTGCTCATGTCTGACCACTGCCAGCTGGACAGTCTTGCCATTTACCAAGAGAATTTCTGGGCTTCTAATTCTAAGGGCTGCACACCACCCAAGGAACTCCAAGGTTGATCCACTGCACGATTTCCATTTTATGCAAGAATTACATGGACCCAATCAAATGCTGCAAAATTTCCTTTATATATCACAGTATAAGCTTTTTTTACAAGGGCTTTCACATGCCACACACTGCTTTAATAGCCATATATCTGCCTAAGATTCTTGTCAAACCTTGCCATGTGATGGAGAAGAAATGCTTTATTCACTTGTACAGCCATCACTTTGTATACCTCCAAGTAGATTTTTAACGTACAGAAAGTTTAAAATGCACATCAGAAGCAGGATTCCAGGCCAGTCTTCTTCCAAACGATAAGGCAAACAGGATTCCCAGCAGAGGTCTGAATATTTATGGGCAGCGTCTTTTGTCTGGTAAGATGTTTGTCTCGCTTTAACTAGCGCTCAGGATTGTGAGCTGTCATAAAACTTCTCGTTAAAAACTTCTCCTTGCTGACAAATAAGCCAAAAAACCCTGCTGCACATCATTTTCAAGGTCTTGCAGCATCCTACTGGTGAAGGGGCCTGGGAGGTCATTTCTTAAATCACAGGGGTGATCAAGAAGAAAGGCTGTCTGTTACCCTACTTGTGGCCATTGTTTATAGTGCAAATTACCGAAATATGTCACAAGGCACCTTGATTCTGGATATTACTAGGAAAGCCACTATTCCTTGTCCTGCAATTTGTTACAAAATGTACTTTATTTTGTGGTCGCTCGGAGGACACTTCTGAGCTATCTGTTTTCTCCTTTAAGACATTTTTAGGAATTTGCCTGGTTAAAGCTGCCAACTTGAATAGACCTAAGATATAGGTATGAAGCCATGACCCTATTCAAAAAGGGATTTACTCCCTTTAAAGTGCACTTTCTATCAGTACTACTGTCACTAACACGCCTCAAACTTAGTATATACACTGTTGGTGAAATGTTTTGTAACCTAACGCTGATATAAAATACGTCCTGGTGGCATGGCCATATCCTAAGGTAAAAAAGTTACATATTAGCAGCATCCAACCAAGATATATTCTGAGGGATGTGAGATGTTAGTTAATGTACCTAAAGTCGTCCAGTAGATGAGATGAAAGCCAACTTTATGTTTCTACTCTTCAGTATTCTATTTTTTGTATAATTTGTGCTAGAAATTTAGTTACACTTAGATTTTATTGCCATTTCTCCTAAACAGGATTACTATATCAGTGGGTGTGACTTTTTCTTTGTTTAATAGAATGGTCTTAAACTCTCTAGTACCTTGCTCTTCATAGTGTGGTCCAGGCACAGATAGTGTCATCTGGGAGCCTAGTGTAGAATCTCTGGTCCAGCCCCAGCCCCACTGAATCAGAATCTGCAGTTCGATAAGATTTCCAGGTGAGTCATATTCAAGGTCAAGTATGAGAAACTTTGCTCTATTTTTTATATGTCTGCCATGGCTCTAGCTGAGTAATTATTCTACTGCATTGCTTCTAAAGAAATTCTTCATGTATTTCTTACTCATTTTGTTAATTCCCTTTTCGGTTCCTACTTGAGGGCCACACAGCTTCAAATAGTCTTTGTAACGTTAATATGCCTCCTGCAAATATGTTATAACCACGAACAGCCAGTAATATTTAGTTCATCTCCTCAATAGTCTCCGTAAGGTTTCTGCCTTTATCCATACAATCTCCTCTCCAAAACAATTTCCTTTCTTTTCTTATGACATATTTGCATGGCAACCCTCAAACTGAAACCTCCATTTCTCTCCAAATAATGTCTTGTCCATTGATGAGTCTGAAATGGCTATTGCAGGCAAGTGTTGGAAGAGATGCTGAATGCCTTGCAAAGTAGTGAGTCAGCATCTATGTACATATCACAACTACATACAAGGGGTTCGGTGTCAGAAGTAAAATTCCAAAATATTACTACTTGCTAGGTCCTTATGGAATTAGTCAAAAGTGCTAAAGGTAGTTTAAAAATGAAAGTTTTTTAAAAGTTCTTTGTTGTCTTGGCCTTTTTTCTGAACTCTTAACCCAAATTTCCAGCTGCTCACTGAACCTAGAATCTCAGGCACCTCAAAACTACCATGTCCCATTTTGAACATTCTCTTTCTCTTTCTTTCCTCAGAGCATATTCTTTCTCCTCTGTTCCATTCTTGGAATAATACGTAAAATTCGAAGCCATCCTTGCCTTCTTTTCCCTCATCACACATAACAATACCACAGTCAAGTCTTGCCAATCCCACATCATAAATGTCTCCAGATCCTCTCTCTTCTGTTCAGGGCTACTAGCTAGGTTATCCCTCATTGGCTTAATCCAGCTACTTTCTGTGGTGCCTCCGTCAGTCACGGATGGAGACTTTTTTTTTTTTTTTAAACTTTGGGTTTATTTATTTATTTATTTATTTATTTATTTATTTATTTATTTATGGCTGTGTTGGGTCTTCGTTTCTGTGCGAGGGCTTTCTCCAGTTGCGGCAAGCGGGGGCCACTCTTCATCGCGGTGTGTGGGCCTCTCACTATCGTGGCCTCTCGTTGCAGAGCACAGGCTCCAGACGCACAGGCTCAGTAGTTGTGGCTCACGGGCCTAGTTGCTCCGTGGTATGTGGGATCCTCCCAGACCAGGGCTCAAACCCGTGTCCCCTGCATTAGCAGGCAGACTCTCAACCACTGCGTCACCAGGGAAGCCCGAGACATTTGTTTTTTAATACTCTCATGGCATATTATTAGTTTCCCCCAAAGTGAATCCTGCCTTTTCAATATAGAATTGAAAAAAGCTCCACAAAACCCTACATTTCCTAGACGCCCTCGCTGTAAGATGTAGATATATGACTAGTGTTAGACAGAAGTACCTGTGAAGGACTTAGATTTTGAAGATGATTGCGAATGAGAAGTGGCCAGGGCCTGTGGCATCCATTTTGCAATCCAGGCGGGGGCAGAAGCAGCATAAATTCATGGTTTGCAGCAATGTGGTTTTGGGGGATAGTGGCAGTAGCACCTCTTTGGGTCACGTTACAAGCGATCTAGAAATTTCTTATCTGCTAATCATCAGCATTTATTTGCTATCAGACTAATCTATTGTCAGAATTTTTCTTTCTATAGCAACTTTACTTAGGAAATAAAAACATGCTAATTTCATTGTATTTAATTTATTTTTGAAGGTAGCTGGGGTGAGAAAATAAACTAGTATTATTCTTTTAAAAATAGTTCACCAAGTTTTTTGTTTTATTATTTCCTACTGCTCCCTGAAGGAAAACAGATATGTCTTTATATATACTAACTGGTATTCAAATTTTGAAGTGTTATCATAGGACCTTGATGATATACCATCTTTATATTACTTTTCAAAACTTCTGTAAAAGATAACATGGGGCTGCAAATACATTAAAATAAACTTATAGCAAAAAGGATCTTTCTGACTTTTTGATCACCAGCTAAAATTATACTATTGTTTTAAAGTTATTCAAGAGAAAATATTCATAACCAGTTTTTCCTCCTAGATTTACTCCCACCTTTTTCTTTTGGCATGCCTTCTCTTTCTCATAGATTGTGTGTGCGATAGGTGGGGAAATAAATGTTTGGCAAAATCAGGCAATTTGACTACTCAGGGGTTTTCAACACGTACGTTTGCTTTATTTCATGCAAGAGCAGGCCCGAAGCCATCTGCCTGCCAACAACTACATCCTTCATTTCCACTACGGAGGCAGAGCCCCCACCTCATCATTCAAAGGCAATCTTCAAAGGGACCTTGTTTTTGCGCATTCCCGTTGCGACAGATGTTTTCTATCATCTACCTCCACATGCTAACTCATCTGTGAGGGTCTGCCCACCCCCTCTCTGCAGCCAGCTGTGGAAACAGCCCCAGTGTCATCTGTGGCAACACTCATTCCGTTCTTCTGACCTCACCAAAGACCACATCCAAGAGCAGGAAAAACAAACAGCCCTGATAACTTCCTTCAAAACATTTCCAGGACAGGAGATAGGCCGGCTCCAGATAAGAGCCCTTTACAAAGTTTGTAACAAAAGAGAGGAAAGCTTATTGGAAACACTCAAATGTCACCAGGCTAGCCAATTGGGGTAATCCCCAGATTAAGGAATAATGAAGCAATAGCATCTGTGGGCATGGTTCAGCTGAAAACATCTGGTTGACTCAGAACCACTTCAATTAGCCTAGGTACATATCAGTCATTCATTTCTTTTCTTTGATTGTATAAAGTTCCCATGAGCAAATGTTTACAGCCCAACTCATCCAAGTCTTTGAAATGCTGTGAAAAGACGATATCATTTCTTAAATGGACAGACAATTAACTTGAATCGCTCTGTGGCAGAGTTACACTCCGATATTAGAATATATTTTAGGAACAAAAATTATTATGCTTTTTAAGAAGTCTGTCTTGGCTTGCTTGAAACTGACAAAGCAAAACTTTTAGTATAAGAATCATATCACTTCCTGATATTAAGGGGACTGCTTAAATTACAGTATATATTGTCAAAATGTCTGCAGTGTTAGAGCCTTAATAACTTTTTAAAAGATATTTTGGTGATATTTAGAGTTTAGGAACAAGAACATTAATTAATCGATTCATTCACTAATACTTACTGAGGTACTCTTATGTCTTGCCCTGAAAAAACTTAGTGTTTAGTAGTTAAATAACTTTAATGAAATGTAAGAAAAACCAAGTTTCAAAAATGTAATGTGGACAAAGCGATCAAGGACATTACAATTTCCCAGAGAGGTAAGCATCATTGGCAATACCATGTCAATTTCTGTCTTCAGTTTGTCTACAGTGTTGGCTGACTGATTGCTAACACACTCAAGTCCTGGGGTCACAGGTGAGGCCCAGGATGTGTGTCTCCCCTATAAGTTAAGGCGTTACCCAGGTTGAGAAAGCCTGGAGGTTTTGCTACAGCAGGAGGCCATGGGCCCTTAGGAAACAGCCTGAGATCACCAAGCACTAGGCTGAATGTGAGAAGGAAATAGCTCTAAAAAATGAGAGAGAATTATAGATTAGACACACAGTAGAGTGTGTCTAAAAATAACTCAATGTTTATCTTAGTTATCAGGGTCAAAAATGCCCTTAAAGGCTGAGGTTTCTCGGGATGGATGGCTCATCTCTGAAGAAGAGTTGGTGGTAATTTCAGATGTGTTCATTTCTATTGTCAATCATAGCTCACTTAGCTCTTTCATTCATGCCTGTCGTTAATTGACTGGTAATACTGTATTGTGTTATTCCTCCTAAGAATTTTGCCTGCACCCCAGAAACAACCATTCAATTGATAGCTTTTAGTATTTGCATGGTAATGGAATAGCAAGCATGACTACCCCACACCTACCTATTCTGACTATGGTGGGCATTTTATAAAATGTTTTCAAAAACCCAAATCTAATTATAATTCAATGGTTTTCTCATAGGATAGGCCTAACAAATATTAATATCCAGTGGTCTTGGTGTAGGCCTTTTAAAAAATTATTTCTACACAATGTATAAAATTCAAACAAAAATCATTAAACATCGTTGGTTCACAATAGTTTCTGTGGCTTTTAAAACAACGATTCCTCTGACAAGACATTCATCTGGGGACTTTATGACTCAGGAAATCCATGATCAAAGCTAAAAATAAAAATTATATTCCAAGAATGTGTCCAGATAAGAAGAGATTATTTCACCCCATACTACGTGCTATAGCTCTATTGTGGACTCAGATGGGTAAAATGACCTTTTAAAGGTACTTTTGGGATGAAGCTAGTCTGCAAGAAGGTAGCCTGCAAAAATTTCAGAAAAGGAGAGAGAACTGTTTTTGATTCACCATTCTTTTTGAAAACAACAGCAAAATGCAATGTTTAATTTGGCATTCTTTTAACACCTAAACTGTGAAGACCAGTAATCATATTTGTCAATTTACTCCTGGCATAAAATTTCAAAAGCCAAAGTATAAATGAGTCTGCTCAGACACAGAGAAGAAGGTCCACTTCAAACGCCAAAACTTATCAGCAAAAAGCAAAGGACAGTCCAACTTTCCTTCTTTCCTTCTTCCTTCCTTCCTCCCTCCCTTCCTTCCTTCCTTTCTTTTTTGGTCTCATTTACCTTTTTGGATCTGATTTGATTTTTTTAACCTATGTGGCTAATTTTCAGCAGGTCAATGAAAATCTGGCTTCTTATTACTGCTATGAATGATCAAATTTCATGAATCAGACCCCCAGAGGTAGTGGGACATTTTCCATATAGGTATGCTAAAAAAATAAGTCAGTAATGGAAGAACCAAGCTTTCTGAGGAGTGCTAGGGCTAACACTCTAAAATCATGTCAAATCAACCAAATTAGTCCACAATCTTTTTCTTAGAATCTGCAGTGGGGAGAAGCAGGGAGGTCATTGGGTGGAAAAATGTGAGAACAAAATTCCCAGATGTAGTGGCAGAAAAGTTGACAATCCACAGAGTTTAAAAGAAGCTGGTACAGCTGTTTCAGGCAATGGCTTTGGCACTGTGCAGCGGGGCCTGCGTGGAGCTTTCTAGAATACCTGAAGCTCTCTAGAATTGCTGGCCCCTGAATCTGGTTCTGGGAGGGATCCCCTAAGCCTGCTCCATAGAGGCACCCACGGTATTAAAATAAAATTGCATCCAAAACCTGAATATTGTGATTATAATGACGAAGAGACAGGGAATTACAATGAAAAGGTAAGTGGACAGTTGAAAAAGTTATTAAGTAGAATTAGCAACTGCAGAAATTATTGATGCCACAATCTTGCTTGCAGGCATCACACTCACTTGTGCAGGAGGGCGCTGTGATAGTTTGCATGAATTGAATTAGAGGTTCTACAGTTTTGAGAGCTGCATTCCCCACCCCTCCCCCCTCCATGAAAGCTTCCTTCCTTTTTTTTCTTCTTTGAGAAATTCTGCCTTTCTCTGGTCCTTTACTTTAGCAGTCCCTGACTTCCTGGAAGAGAATTTGCAATCCCCATGCAAATCCAATATTGACTTTCTCTCCCCAAAGGAGTGAGCTGGTCCCCATCTTTGTCTTTCATCTTTGGTGAGTCAGAAAAAGGTCAATGAAACTTGCTGAGTTTGTTTCTGTAGTTTTAAAACTTCTGTGTTTGGCAAATTATTCTCAATGCCATTACATGAATGTAGGATTTTTAGCAAAACTTCCTAAGTCATTTTAAAAATGAATTAGGAAAAAACCTAAAAGCTGTAGGAAATAGTCCATGTTTACTAATAATTACTTTTCTCATTTAAAAAAATGTGAGCTTATATGAAAAGACAAAAAAAGGAAACTTCTTTTTTGGTTTTATTTTTAATGATTTATTGTTTTTACTTTATGAAATAGAACCTAATATAAGTAATTTAACAAAATATCATTACTTTAGAAGAAATTATTCGATTTGAGTTTAATTCAGAACTCCTTGATCTTTTTGAATTAATATGTGGGATTTTGAAAAGAGTAAGAGTCTGGTCTTCAAAACAAAATTAAAGCAAAATTATTATACAATTCTCAAATTACTTATGGTGCTTCAGTAATAAGCTATCTTCTGTGTGGAGAAATTATAAAGAATTTTAGCACATAGTTTCAGACAGTGCTCTAGTTAACATAGGCTTAAAGAAAATGCAATAACATTTTTTGGTATTGTGTTTTCATGATATTTTCTCTATTTATTATGTGCTTTATCTAATCTACCTCTTTTAAAATGCAAAAAGTATCTTTAAATTGATAAGCTGAAATATCTACAATATTTATGTTAATATGAGCCATTTCCAATGATTATGTAGACTAAAATTAAGATAAATTTACCTCAGACATATCATCTAGTATTATATAGTTTTAAGACAAAAAGAATTACATGATGATGATATGTATTTGGATGAAGGTGCCTGTCAAAATAAAAACTTTTAACTAAATTATATGAACTCTTTTCCACTTAAAATGTAATGATGGGACAGCTAAAAGATTAAAAATTTCTTACTTCTTATGCTAATCTATTTGGCATTAATGGACATAATTACTAGTATTTCATGTTCTATGTAGAGAAGGACCCAATCACAATTTTTTTTATTAATCTGTCAACTTGATTTACACTGGGTTAAATTATATAACCTGAAATATAAAAATTTAATGATGAATCAAGCCAGATGTAATGAAATAGAATTGGTGTTAACTGGATTGAAATATACCTGTCCCAGCTCTGCCAGCAACTTGTGTGATATTAGAAAAGTCAATTAACCTCTCTGAGCCTCACTTTCTTCATCCATAAAAACATTATTCTATAATATTCAAGTTTATCTTTTGTGATAACATGTAATATCATAAAAAACCTCATAAGAAGACAGAGCAAAGGACTTCTATGGAAACTGAACAGGGAGGGCATTATTTCAGAGATTGGAAATTCTAAATCCAAGGACCAATGCACCTGCATGCTGATGCCTGGAATTTTCTAGGGAGTTAAACTTTTCATTTATGTAGTAATAGAAAAAAATGCACATACCCAAGCTTACTGATAACCTCATCCACACTAAGATGTTAATAACCGAATTGAATTCTTCGGAAAAGGCTTTGAAAGCGTACACTCTATTAGTTTAGTTGGGTTGAAAGGCTGTTTTATGTTTCCCATCGTCCCTCTCTTGGCTTCCACCAGACAGACACACATACACACACACACATAGTCAGTGCCCACTGACAGATACAACCAGAATCTCATAAATCTTTCTTTAATAGGATTTATAACCAGCTTATTTTCATGTTCCTTAAGACACTCATTTGATTTCTCTCTTTCTTCCCAGACACACTTTAAGTTTCATGCGGGCGGGGACAACACCTGTTCACCCTGCATTGTAGGCATGAACGTGGAACAGCAAACAGTGTCTGGAACATAGTCAGTTCTCTATAAATATTATTTAAATAAAAAAGCAAAAGAGAGAAAGAATGAGCTTTTGGAATATCTAAGTGTCTTGAAGAAAGGGCATCATGGTGGGGTTGGGGGTGGAGTGGGTGTTGAAAATAAATGGCTGAGATTCCCAAAGACAAATCATACCTTCTTGATAATTTCATCAAAATCTGGCCTCGAATATTTAACATCGTTGCTTAGCATATTCTTTGTTATTTAATTAATTTTTTCCTGCTAGAATGTATGTTCCATTTGGGAAAAATTCTCTTTTAGGTTCAGTTCTGCATTCCAAGTGCAAAGCAGACACCTGATTAATGTTTGTTGAATGAATGAATACATGGATGGATAAATGATTCTGGTTTGATTTTCCAATAAGTTTACTGCCTTAAAAGAAATCTAGCATCTTTAGTGTTACAAAAGGAAAGACTGGGTAAGGAGTATCTACTTTTTCATTGCTGTTATTCTTCCAAGATACAGGCAACAGAAGTTTTCTTGATTCTACTGGAATTGTTCCAGAAGTTAATTAATTACACAATAATTATAATCTGAAGCCCTTGAACGTTTCTTTGGAGGATTCTTAAATATCAGGAGATTAATAAAATTTAAAACACACGTTCTTTCCCTAAGGAATCTCCTTAATTTTCAAATGCACAATATTTTTATGGAATTATAGTCTACATGTTTTTGATTCATTTGCACTTGTAGTATTCTATCACAATTTTAGTTAGACATGTGATAATGAAAAGCCTACTTTAAGACAAACGTGTTTCTCCTGAACAATCAATAAACAAGTTTTCAAATGAAAGCAATACAAGGGATATCCAACCACTTTCAGATAGGTTCAAAAATCATGATTTTTGAGGAAGTTTAATCATTCAAAATGAAAAAAAGTATATGATCTCTAATGGATACTCACTGGAGTTTATTAAACTTAGTAAAATCAAGAAGAGAAAATATACCTTAAACAAAAGTGTGGTGAGATTTAGTAATTGTCTAATGAATTTAATCTGTATCAGATCAAAAGTAAATGAAGAGAGAAGGAAGGAGAGAAAAAGATCAGAGAGTAAAGGAATATAAGTAAAAGCAGGACTTTCCTTCTTACATAATTTTGACTCTGCTAGGAAATCAATGCTGAAACAATTTATTTCACTTTCTAGGACAGTTGTAAGAAGAAATTGTGTCAGCCAGAACACTTCTCATCATATGCCTGGCCATGTGTAATAGAAATGGACATGATCAAATGATTGGACCATTCTGATTTATGTGGTACTGTCTATATAACTTCATAAGCAAGGGTGATTGCAACTAACAGGGCAGCCTTGTTGAACCAGGCAAACCAGAATCATGAAGTACTGGAGATATATTCTAATCTATCTCAAGAGAAAAGGCTGAAGCTGCATGTTCTTGCATTAGATGTTTACTCCAGATGCAAAATTGAGAGTCTCTTGTTTTATTGTTGTTCTTATTAGAATTACAAAAGGAAAAAAAATTGACAAAATCTTAGACACTGGTTCCGATGTCAGTAATTAGACGGTACAGAGATGAAAGGTTTATATGTGAAACATTTAATCTCGCTGTATTTCACATAATATTCCACTAAAGGACCCTCCTGCTGATTGGCTGCCAGTGAATCATCACTCTTGCCAATTTCAGACTGAACCTTATTTTGAGAAAAAGACATGAAGGAAAGTTAAATCTTTGAGCCACAATCCAATTTGTAAACACTGTCAAGCGATATGGACATATGCTAGGGATTCTTAAGAAATGTATTTTAAACTTTCTACTCTTTAAAATGTCAAATAGGGAGGAGAGAAGAGCCCAAGGAACAGCATGTATGAAATCCTCAGGGCATGGAAAAATCCCATAGGAAAATATGATGTTCTTCAATAACTTAGCTCTCACAACCCCCTTCTGTGTCCTTTCAAGTTGGCCATTTGGAATGCTGGAATTATTGAGTCACTCTGAGCTCATACTTTTATGATCAGTAAAAGCGGTTCTTATTACCAGCATCAAGCACAATGTCAGAGAAAACTACGGTTGAAAACCCCCAGGGCTAAGGATAGGATAATCCAGAAAAGCCTGAATTAATCTAATCTTGTCAATAAAGCAAAAGAAATGAAACATTTTCAGGAACATAAAGAAAGACCATCCTATGCTGAAAGTGGTAAGACCCTCCAATGGTAGTAGTTTAGAGTTTATAGATTTCCTACATTCACAATGACTAACAATGAGATAAATAAATCAAAATATACAGAGGCCCCTTTGGATGTTTGGCAAAGGGTTGATTGCTTCCTTGGTTTGTACCAGGCAGGGGATTGCTTCTGTGCTTTTCAAATTTTGTCGATTTTCCTCATGCTGGATTGGTGCTACAGAAGAAAGGTGATTTAATGAAAAATACCTTCCCAAACTGTTACATGGAATTGGAATAAAACAGTCTTGTATGACGATTTTTCAAACCATTATATCAACTCCTAAACTTCAGTGGGGGTTGGATTAAATAGCCTCTAAGATTTCTTCTAGTTGAAAGTATCTATCTCTACTTTCCAATTTATCACTGTAGTCAGTTCCCTAAGTGGAAACATCAGGTGCATATACTTTGGTTGACAAAAAGTCATATATGATATAACACATAATTAGCCTTAAAATTATAGCTGTAAGCAAAAGTATAAGTAAGTTGCTAAATACTCTTGCTTGCAAGGGGCATAAGCAAGCATTTGATTTAGTGCACATTAGACTAGTACACTAGATACTATGTCATCATATGTATACTATTTCATATTCCTACATCTAAGAGCTATTGCATAGATCAAGCGAGGTAATTATTAGTGAAAAGTAAATTGATTGCTAGAAATCCCATCTGTTCTCTCCAATGGGAATGAGCGACTCCCAAGTCTATCACTGCTACTTTTGTATGCCAAAAGCTACATATTGAAAACCTTTATCTGGTTCCACAAATTCAACATGCCCAAAAGGAACTCTGTGTCCCTGATCTTGAACTTAATCCTTTTCTTACATACACTAATTCAGTTTAAGGACATCACCTTCTACCTAGCCATCTAGGCTGAAATCAGCTAGAGTCAGATTTGACCTGTGTATCCTCCATATCTATTCTCTTTCTCTTCTTCAATTTTTCTATTTAATCTCCTTCATACCTTTCATTCTTTCTCCTCTCATTCTAGTTTATACCACAAATTTCAACAGTGTTTCATCTTTCTTTTGTATCATGTAAGTGTGACTTTGAACATGCTCATATAAACATCTACCTATTTGCATTATATGTATAGGTCAGTGTTTTGGAAATAATATTTACAGTGGAGATCAGCATATGTGGACAGAAATACGTTCATGGTATTCACCCATCTATGCACCAGTCCATGCCATGTATAATATAAACTATTCTTTGAAGTAAACTTTGTGTATGCATCTCAGGAAGTTAGAGAAATAATTTTAGAGCGTGATAAGAATCTAAGGATTTCTGCATGCAGCATGTAACAGAAACTTAGCATTATAATGATTTTTTAGTATTGATTGAAAATATTCCAGATACAAGACTGAGAGATAGAAGGCTTTATAGGAAAGTAAGGATTGATTTTTAATATACACTATTGTTATGCAGAAGTGGTTCTAATGTGTATTGATTAAAAACGCTTTCAGGATAACTCTTTGATAAAAAGTCTCTCTTCTGAATAGAAGTTTTAAGATTACTGTTCAGAGCTCAACTTCACAATTAATCTGATTTCCTTTGTGCTAAATGAGAATTAAGAAGCCAAGAACACACTATTCTTTTTAACATGGATAAGGATGAATCTTCTTTCTTGAAATCTGCTTTCAGACTTCCCACCTTGTTCCTAGCTTCCATTATGTACAATGAAGTTATACTTATGTTAAGTGGTGTAAAAAGGAACAAGCGCCATACTAATATTTTTAAATGTCTTATGTAAACAGTGTGTTGCCAACTGAACTATTTGTGTGTCTTCCTGTCAAAGTCAGAAGGAAGGTACGTTTTGTCTTCTCTGCTGATAATCTGGTTTTGCTGTCATTTCTCAAGTGTAGTTTTCAGAGTCAGCTAAACTTGAGGAATGACTGTAAGATATAATGGCTTGATTTGGCTGAAGCTAAATCAATCTATGCATATACTCTAAAAATCTCATAATCCATACCAAATAATTCAATTCTGTTGGTTCAGTTTACTACATTTTACACATCACTCATCTTGGCAACACATCAGGCCCTAGTACTACTAAAAATCATGAATACTACATAAGCCACTGAGTGATGATGGCCAGTGGTTCTCACACATACCATCAATATTTTAGGTGAAATTTGCCTCTAAAACACTCAAAGAAACAGAACCACAGGATCTTAATTGAGTGTATGTCCAGGCTATTCTAAAAGATGTTCTTGAGAATTATGGCACAAACTACAGATAATCTTGCAGCCCCCTTTAATGAGGAAGAAAAACAGCTTTATCTGGATGATACTCTGTCAGATGGCATAATTTTCATAAAATCCTGGCTGAGGTGAAGGAAATTTGAAAGACTAAACAAGCCCAATTCTAACCAATTAGATTTCCTAAGTGGCATGGTTGTATCAAGTTAGGTCATGAGAAACTTATATATCTGAAAAATCTTAATTTAGCTGCTCTAGACAGTTCATCACAAAATTGAAAGTTAACATTTGCTTGGTTTTTATTGAGAGTTAATAAACTAAATGGCCACATTTATTATCTCAGCATGTAAAACTGCTAAGACACTGAGTTGGGAGATAACATTATACCATTATAAATTTTTTTCTAGAATATAGTAGCAGAAAAAGAAAAAAAAATTCTCTCCCTGGCCTTATGATATGTTTCCTTTTATCAGAGAAAGAAACAGTATAACCAGTTTTTGTTTTTTTTTTCTTTTTAGCCATTTGGCCTTGGCTTCTAAAAACTCAAGATGAAATTTGAATACTCCATTATAGTAAATTACCCATAGACAGCCTAAAGTTTTAATAAATTTATTTCCTCTGCTATATGACATGTGTTCCTTTTTGCTTAACTGTCTTTTTCAGTGTGTCTTTAATTGTAAGTAACCTCAGCTCTTTTCTAAGAGTGGGCAAGGTAGAAATCCTTATTACTCATTCTCCTTGGTTATGGAAGGGGGTGGATATCTCATTTTTATTCAAATGAATCTCAATATCAAAAGAAAGAGATTTGCTGGTAGAAAATTAGGTCACACAGGAAGTAGAAGAACTAAACTTGCTCAGATATCAAACTGTACAAATTTTTCCAAATTCGTTCTTTTATTTGATCTGAGAAGTGTTTTCCTATATCATAGTGAAAATGAGGGTTGCTGCTTTTCCTAACAAGTAGATCTACTGATTTTTCAGGTTTTTAAGAAGGAAAAGAAGATGGAGAAGAGATTGGCAAGAATCACCTTCACTATGTACAGCCTTTGCCTATAATGATCACCCATGGCCAACAACTGCATAAATATATTGCAAACACTGCATTCTGGAGCTTCATAATGGACAAACGAAATTTTACAAACCCTTTCCAAATTTCCCAGAAAGTGATGAGAGCAGAGATTAGGGAACAAATACACTTGGTGAATAACACAGTTTGCTTAAGCTCTTATAAGCAAAAGTATAACCGAAAAGCAATTAGACTTCTACATTATGAACACAGAAGTATTTTTCCTAAGTTGTTTTGAACAAACCTGTTGACTGTCAATGACAAGATTTAATAATCAAATATACAAAGACAAATTTGATAGCAGCATCAATTTCCCTTAAATGTTAGGCTTGGATTCTAAGAGGATACACCCTTTTGCTTTCCTCAGAAACTTTGTCAGCATCCTTGTCTAACAGAAGCTGGTTTCTTGTAGTGTAGCAATATTTGCCAAAGCAGAAATAGTCTATGCAGTGTAGTCCATCAACAAATATTTAGTTAGCACCTAATCTGTGCCAGAAAATAAATGAAAAGGGAGAGATACTGTGAATTATATGTGATAAGCTCTCAAATGGTAAAATTATACTCCAATTGAGAAAGAACTAGTCAAATGCCTCTGGATAAAGTATCACTTACCTATCTATGTATCTTCCTATCTATCTATATCTATCTATCTAACTATCTATCTAATCTATCATCACTATCTATCGATCTATTTTGTGAATATTACCTGATTAACTTGTTTTTGTTGTGTGATTAATAAATTACTCTGAAAATTATTCCCAAGAGGAAATTTAAAAAATTTTCTGTTCTAAGATGACATCATTAGAAAATTCCTCCCAAATTGATTCCACTGCAGAAAAAATGAAATGAAAAACAAAACAAAAGGCAAACAAAAACCCCTCATGTAGACATATAAGTCCTGCTATTTTATCTTAGCACATCAACCCTCTCACTTTATCATTTGAATAACTAAACAATGAAGCATTTGGGACAGTCAAGTGACGAGACACTACACACTCTCCGGGCTCTGAGGAGGGTGGGTATCCCACTTCCAATTGGGGTGCTCAGAGACTGGACCTAAGACAGCCCAATGCAGAAAGTACAGTGATTATTTTATGACACCCAAGTGATATTAAACACATGCCCTGCATATTTCACTCAACTCTGAGTGGAGAGCTTGTGAAAGGTCTGGTGTAAGGCTTTGTCCGGAGGTGTGGGCACATCTCTAGGAGAAGATGCCGTGTTGAATGGGATGATATGACAGCCCTAATTCATGATTAAGTGACACCTTCTGTGTCATCACTGTTGAAGGTCACACAGATGCCATGTTCATGGCAGATGCAGCATTAGAGGCACCTGATAGCCTTTGGAAATTCCTTGCCATCTCAGACGCTCACCAGCTGTAACATGCGGTATATAAACCAAAGCCTTGGCTGTGAGCTGGTGTTTGCTTAGAATACCCTTCCTGCCTGACGTCCACAACTCTGCCTGAAAAACTCCTTTATTTTTCAAAGCCAAGTTCAGGAGTTACCTCCTCTGTGAAGCCTGCTCTTACTCCTTTACTCCCTGGCACAATGAATAACTCCACCCTCTTTACCAGTTCTACACTTTGCACACATTTTCCCTGCTACCCATAGCTGAATATATTATAAGCATTTATTTTCTAACAGGGAGTTTGAACAAGAGAGAAGCAAACAATATTAAAACAGGGAGACAATGTGAGTGCAAGTCCTACCTTTGGTAAATATTCCTCTTAGGCAGTAGAAGAGAAAAGTTTGAAGGCACTTTACTAGTATTTGTATTAGTATTTTGACAAATATTACTGTAAATTGTGTAACTTCTTACATTTGTTACTGAAGCTAAAATGATGTCTCTTTTTTCAAAGCATACTTGATTAGATCATATGTGACTCTGTATCTATTACATCCCCTCCCCCAACCTGCTGCATCTTAATTATCGGCTTAATAAAACCTAAGCTACTCAACACAATAAACCATGACCCTAAATTGTAAACATACCACCTAGGTAGAAATACCTGGGCTCTCCAGGGCTAACCCAGCAAAGGTTAATCTTTAAAGCAAAATAAGGTGTCCCCAAGACATTCTGAGGGGCAAGAAATAGTGAATAAAATCTTTTAATATTTAGAAATACTCTCAATATTTGAACTCGCTCATTACCATTTGTTTAATGAATATCCACATACTTCACAAAACTGTTAAGGTCATATATAAAGATAAATAAAATAAACATTTTATTCCAGTGTGCTACAAAAGAACAAATAGTTCCATAGATTATCTGTACACTAATCCTCAATCCTTCACTGATTTCATAAGTAGTTTCTGTTGCCCTGGCAGCATTTATAAAATAAATGATTTACCCTATCTCAATATGATTGTGTTGCCCTGGTAACTGGCTGTTTTCTAGAAAGTCTGACATGGATTTTATTTTAGCTACATACTTGCTTTCTCTAGAGATAATCCATAGAAAATAGGGCTTTAATAGATTCAATAAATTTGTATCCTATGTTTACAACATATTTAATTATATTTCATATGCTAAGTAGCTCTTAAGGATGTAATGTTGTTAACACCTTTACAAAGGAACTCGCAAATTCTGGTTTACTGATGATGCCGTGACAAAGAAATTCTAAGTGCTATCTAAGGACACACTGGGGGTGATGTACCATTGGAACTTTATCTCTTAGTACCTTGTCAATCTTATGTTCAGAATGACGCACCTTCAGTTCTAAAAAGTAATACACTATTCCTTGACCTATTCTTTCTCTTTAAATGTCCATATTAAAATAACATAAAACTGCATGGCAAAAGGCAGGTGATATGCACACATTTGGATTTATAAAGACTCCACATTCACCGCTTATTCTCACCACTCCTGTGCTTAGAAGGCAGGGATCTTAGACATTGGGAAACGTTCTCTCCAAGAAACTTGCAGAAGCTCTACTTGAAAGATGACTGTTACCTCCAAAAATAATTCCATGGATATAAAAAGAGGCTGCGCACCGCAGTGAAGAGTAGCCCCCGCTCACCGCAACTAGAGAAAGCCCGCGCACAGCAACAAAGACCCAACACAGACAAAATAAATAAATTAATTAAAAAAAAAAAAAAAAAGAGGCTGTGCATGATGACATTTTCATAATGCAGCCAAACTGAAAAGTTTTGTCCATTCATGACTGATTCATCCATGACGCCCCTGGAAATTGTGACTTTTTCACACACATCAGTGACATAATTTAGCCTTTCTATTTTATATTTTCCAAAGTAAGCCTAAATTCTAGACAAAAGCATTGGGACCACCAAGCTAATAAAAAATGTATAGGAAAGTGTGCCAGATTTGATGAATAAAAGTTGTATTTCAATAGACCGCAATTTACCTTTCCAACCAAATCTCTCCCTAAGACAAACAATTCACTTAATGCAGGCTACCTGACTCGCTGCCCCCTGAAATAATCTGAGGACCCCCTCAGTACTTTTGGTGTATTATTTTCACTGAAAATGCCCTCCTTCTTTTTCTTTATCCCCATCAACCCCACCCATCCTTTAAGTTCATGCTTTCATCTCGGTTCTTCCATGTCCTTAGCTGTCCATAGATACTTTGTCATTTTCAGTGTTATATAAATGCTAAGCATTTCACACCTTTTCTGCTGTAGATTTTTAATTGAGTCATTCTACACATATAATAATTATCTCCACAGAGAGATTATGTGCCTTGAGGACAGACTGTTTCTTTCTTACTCTCTCTCATTTCCAACAATACCTAGAAGAATATTCTGTGCATATTTAATGCTCAAGAATATTTGTTTGTTATTTGTTGATTTTTTTTTTCATTGAACTCAATGTTCTCAGTTTCTTGAAATGAAGAGTCAACGTCTGGTATAACTAAGGGCCCAGGAAAAGACTTAATCAAGTGACCATTTCAAGGAGAAAAAGATACCTTCACTCTCATGTTCATTGCAGAATTATTCACATTAGCCAAGATATGGAACAATTTAAGTCTCCTTCAATGGATGAATGGAACAAGAAAGTGTGACATATGTATGTGTGTGTGTGTGTTATGTGTGTATGTGTGTGTATACTGGAATATTATTCAGCTGCAAAAAGAAGGACTCCTACCATTTGTGACAACACGGATGACCTTGAGAGCATTATGCAAAGTGAAATAATCCAGATAGAGAAAGACAAATACTACATGGTACCACTTACATGTGGAATCTAGGGAAAGACAAAAATAGTCAGACTCATAGAAACAGAGAAGAAAGTGGTTGCTAAGGGCTGGGGGTGTGGTGGGGAGTACAAATTTTCAGCTATAAGAGAAATAAGATGTGAGAAGCTAATGTAAATCATGGTGACTATAGTTGATAACACCATGTTGGATAATTGAAATTTGCTAAGAGAGTAGAATTTAAATGTTAAGGTATCGAAGAGACTTTCTGTGGAAGTGGTCTTCTTTGTATCTACTTTACCCCAGGAGTATATTTATAGGGAGGTGACACCCAAATGAAGTTGTTCCTTCTAAATTTACTCTCACATATTTTTTTAATTCTCTTCTGGTAGAAATAGTATAAATGGGGTAGAGTTAATGTTTTGTGTTTGCTAATTACTTAAAAAGATTTGGCCTGTAGATCTATATCCACCAGGTAAACTCCTTACATAGCAAACACACTTTGTCTTTGTTTGGTACTTTGACAATGATACTTACAAAGAATTTTTGCTCAGTTCAGCGGTTGGAATAAAATGATAGTATCTGAAAACTCTGCTTTCTGAACAGAATTCTAATGACTTAAATGTTCTTTCCAAATTTGGTGATGTGTTTTAGGAAAAACATGCCTGCAAATTTGAATAACAAGGCCCCTAAAATTAAGCCTTAGGTCTTACCTATCTGCAGGTAAAGAATGACCAAATCAAGTATTCTGGGCCTTTTCTGAACTTTTTCTTTTGTTGTAGAGGGAAAGTTTATATTGACTGTTCAGCTATAAATGTAAGGTTTATTCATCATAAGTCGTAATTTAGCCAAGCATAGCAACAAATCATCCAATGATTCCATAAGAGCATCTTGCATTTCTTAGAATCCTGTAGTTAGATAACTTATTTGTAATTAAGTAAAAATGAAAGTTGACCTTTCTCCTTGAGAATAATTAATGCTAACCACATGAAGAACAGAAGATTTATGATTCACATGAGCCTAAATAAAATTTAAGAGAATTGAACTCTACTTCTTCTTGGGAACTATCATCTTTTCTCCCTGTCAGTACAGATGTAACAAAATACCTGACGTATCATAACACGGGGATTTCAATTGTGCATTCATATGAGATTCCAGTGTGACAAGCTGCCACACAGAGTAGATATTTAGTGCAATCCATCCTCTATTGAAATCCTGTCAGTCCCACCTTACTCTTCCCCCTCCCCGTGTCCTCAAGTCCATTCTCGGATAGCTAGTGGGAAGCAGCCACATAGCACAGGAGATCAGCTTGGTGCTTTGTAACCACATAGAAGGGTGGGATAGGGAGGGTGGGAGGGAGAAGCAAGAGGGAGGGGATATGGGGATATATGTATACATATAGCTGATTCACTTTGTTATAAAGCAGAAACTAACACACCATTGTAAAGCAATTATACTCCAATAAAGATGTTAAAAAAAAAAATCCTGTCTGTGTTGTGGTGAGATTTCAGGGTTTAGGACAGAACTCTGCACTGGGAAACAGCAACACATACCCAATTGCATTGGCAACATCAGCAAAGAGTGAATTCCTGATTTAGTCTCACAGTGCTCTCTTTCAGTGAACAAAAAATAAAGTGCAAATAGAAACGCTCTTGCTGTCCTCAGTGGGGTTTGACCTGATAAAGTCCCAGAGTCAGACAAATGACAGAGAATGGTTTCCTTGCAGAAACACTAGTACGAGAGATATGACCAAGGCAGGGAGAATTTTATTCCCTCTTCCTTAAAAGTGAAAAGGCTCTCAGAGTTTTCTTCTAAGTTTACAAAAAAGTGCATTGCACACAACTCAGAAATTTCAATCTGCAAAGAAACAAACCTAAACAACTAACTTCAGCTTTACGCTTATGCTGTTTTTCTCTCGTCCTTTTACTACTCCTCTCCCTTCTTTCCATCAGTTCATGTCTCTCTTATAGATCATTACCCCTCCCTAGTAGGGAAAGATTAGAGGCACTGTGCTCTACTTTAAGATTTGAATGAAGCACTGTTTTCTCTTCAAATAGAAGCCTGGTTGAGACCTTGGGGCCCTCGAGTCGAGCCTAAAAAGAACCTGAAGGGTTCTGGCTGCAGTGTAGGAGTCCGTGTGATTCACAGTGATGGGGGAAGCATGCCTTTGTACCCTATACACGGAGAGCTTATCTGTGCAATTTTCTCAAAATAGTGGAAGAGAAAATGTGAGAAAGGAGAAAAGTTGTAAGCAAATCATTATTATGGGCAATATATTGGAGATGTGTAGCTATGGACACCTTGAATTTATTTGTAAAGTAGGTTCCAGTTACTGACATACAAGAGGTACCCAAAGGGCCTTTATTTTTTATTTTCATTATTTTTATTATAGGTGTTGAAAGATTTAGGAAGTAAATGAGATAAACACCAATCTAAGCAATTTATCTTATTTATAGCCATAGAGGCTATCTCCACCAAACTCATTAGGGAAGTATGCTAAATAAGCAGTATGAATGTGGTAGAAATGGGTGATTATTGCTTTTTCTCAACTTCTTCCTATACCAACACTCATTTTATATAATTGGGTTAATCTCAAGCACAATGTGCAGTCATCTACTCATATAACTGAATAATGATAACAGTAATTTACTGAGTGTTTGCTATTTGTCTGGCATTATTTTAAGAGCTTTAAAGCCTTGCTTCATTTCATGAACCGAAACCATAATAATTTAGTCATGATTATATCCATATTACAGATGAGAAAACTGTGGCTCAGAAAGTTTAATTGCCCAAAGTCCTATAACAGAAAGGGTTTCCTCTCTCAAAGAGCCTAACCAAGAATCCATGCTATTGGGACTTCCCTGGTGGTGCAGTGGTTAAGAATCCACCTGCCAATGCAGGGGACATGGGTTTGATCCCTTGTCTGGGAAGATCCCACATGCTGCAGAGCAACTAAGCCCATGCACCACAACTACAGAGCCCATGTGCTACAACTACTGAAGCCCTGTTCAGTAACAAAAGAAGCCACTGCAATGAGAAGCCCGCACACCACAACGAAGAGTAGCCCCCACTCGCTGTAACTAGAGAAAGCCCACGTGCAGCAATGAAGACCCAACGCAGCCAAAAAGAAAAAAAGAATCCATGCTATTAATCACCAAGTCATTCATTCCTTCCCTTCAGATCTAGGTATTTTATTTCTCCACCCGGCATTGCCTAACTATTTTTATGTTTTAGTATCACAGAGTGGTTAATTTAACCAACCCCACTTTGATGATGAAACTAAGACCAGTTGGGTAAAGGTTCTTTATACAATAAAGACAACCAACAGAACTGTTAAAGGGAAACAATTGATGCTACAAATTGTGTTTCCATGATGCGGTTTAGCCAATTTTATCATGTTAAAGATAAAAAGGTGGTGGGTGGCCCAGCCACTCCTTTCCCCAGGAATCTGTCCCAGCCACAAGCATTACATCTTAAGGGGGGTGACCTAAGCTCAAACATCATGCAGAGTCTAGTCAAGGGAAGTGAAAAGATATTAGGGAGCAGAAGCCATCGCAAGAAAGATCCTGGTGGGGGACAAATGAACACACACCCACCCACACACACACACACACACACACACACAACTATTGCTAGGGGAAGATATACAAGAAATAATACATCCAAAAAATGGGTGAAGCTGGTCTGGGGAGGAGGAGGAGCTAATAAAACATTTAGCTAAGGCCCTGAGTGACAGTCAGAAAAAAACACATACAAATATCTTCCCATCTCCTCACAGCTCCAGAAGTACTGTGGAATCTTACATACTTTGGTATCTGGAAAAATATTCAGATTTTGCCAGATATGCATTCCTTTAGGCCACGATGAGATGATGCTTGACCTCAGCGTGAGGACTAAGCTAGCCTCAATGCTCTTTAAACACACACATTATTTTTTTAGAAGGTAGTTGTTTCCATCTATTGAATTCTACCTCACAACTTGGACGGAAAAGAAGAGCCTGGATTCACTGCGTGTTGGTCTGATTTACACAACACAGATCAGATGAACTCAGGAAGCCCCCAAGGTATGTGAATAAGAGTAAATATGGGGATCTGCAGAATAGGGTCTAAAGTTCTGCTGTAGTAAGCTATATATATTTTATTCTTTAAATAAAAAGCAAACTATCAAAACACTAGGAGCAACATGGAGTGTTCCTTATTTTTTAAGAAAATGGACAAAGCTCAAATATGAAAGCCAGGTGCTGTGATCCTTTGAGTCCAAGAAATAGATGTCTGTGTATTTAACTCCCTGGTTTTTAATATGTGCTACCTTATTTATATTTAGCTTTGAAAAGGGTTAAAATGTAGCACTGTTTCTTCTTTGAACAACTAATACATTCAATAATAAGGATTAATGATAATAATAAGGTATAGTATGTCATACTTCAAACACTGTTTTCACATATTCTCTCTGTTTTGATCCTCCCCAAAGCCATGTTAAGTATAGTGACAGAAAAGGAAACAAAGTTACAGATTTGAACATACCCAGGAAAGTACACCAGAGACCTTGTCACACAACTTTCTTTTGGGGATCTTTCCCCTATCTCACACTCCCATGAGTATAGTGCTCTTGAAATCTCCCTGGCTAGTACATAGAGCTCAAAAACATGGAAGACCTCGACAAAGATACATGGAATCAATAGCCTTCAGCCTGGATTCTAATGGAATAGGTAATATTTTTCCCCTTGGGACTAACGTAATATTGTACCACAAAATGGGAAAGCTAGCTCGTAGAAAATAGAGTTTGAATATTTTGGGAAGAAATTTTCCACTAAAAGAAGAAGAGAATGGCTCTAGTTAGTTAACATAAAAGTCATCTACCAACCTTGCTATCTATTATCTATCCACATCTATTAGTAGACAAATACCTTCCTATTTCAAATATACTGCTTTGAGTCAACACCTAGCCATGACACGCAAAATCGTTCCCAAAGCACACCCAACTGCATCTGAAGAGAACAAAGCATAACAGGAGGAGAAGGACAACAGAAAGGCTTTCCTCCTATAATGGATTTAACTGTCCAGAGTTCACAATTCTGCATGAAGTAGACATTCCCCTTTCATAACAAATGGTAGACAGCAACATGAGAGCTTGATTGCTATTTCCTCCAATCAAGTTTGTTCTCTTCCTCCCTCTCTCTCTTCCTCTCTCAACTCTGTTTCTCTCCATCACTATCACTCTCTCTATCTACTGTACACACTTTTATAGAATTTCAGGAACAGCTTTGTATCTGGAAAATAGGGCTGCCAGAAAGAGGCATGGAATAGAACAAAAGCTTTACCCCAAAGCTTCTATGCATTACAAAAGCTTGCACTCGGATAATAGAAACATCGAGCCTCAGGTGACTGAGAACACTTACTGTTGGTTGCATAACGTATGGCGGATGAGGCATCCATGAAGTACTCTGGACCTATGCATCAAACAGCATTTATTAGAAGAAAGCAATCACAGAGAGAACTCGGTTCTTGCGTTCAGTGGAGTCACACTAGGTCATAAGAAAGTGGAGTCCACCTGACTTACAGCGAATCAGTGCTCAAAACTAAGGGTACAAAGGAAATTCTTGGACCTGATTCATTTGGTCCCTGAAACATGGTACAATGTAAAGCAAATTCCTACTTCCCTGGAGCTGGCTGTAGTGCCCACATGGGCCAGGCTGGGCCATGGAGCACATTTGGAGGCTTCAGGAATCTCCTGTTTGTAGGTCAACTTCCGGGAAGACCCGGGAGAATAAGGAAGGAGGCATTACTTAGCATGACTGCTGAGACTTCCTCTTTTTCTGTCATTGGTTCTAACTTCATATTCTCAAGTGATCCCATCTTGGAAATAAATCCAAGTGGTAAAAGTTGGGGAAAGAATTAGAGAGATCAACCAGAAATTTGGGGGAATGTTTTGGGTTAAACCCAAGTTAAGCAAGTCTGTGATTTTTCTCTCTCATGGTAATTGGTATGGCAAATAAAAATGAGTATATGAGTCAGCCAAGTGTTCTGAATGTTCCCCAGCAGCCAAATGAGAAAGTCAGCTTCTAAGAGCTGATTGTGACATTGACAGCCCTGAAGATTTTGTTTTCAATATACTCACATCAATGAAATTGCCAATGAACTTTAGATTTAAAAAAAAAAAAAAAAAAAGAAGTGGTGAAAAGCAAGAATCAACAACATAGGAAATTGCTCTAATTCCTTTTTTGAGAAAAGAGAGCCAGAGTTAAATTCCACTTATGAGCCCTCCCAAAAGAAATGACTGTTCTGTGGAGATTTTATTCATGTCACCAAAGTGCTCTACAATGGAGCTCAATGGGTGGTCTTGGCTGAAACAGAGGCCAAGATTAGAAAAAATGGGTAAAAAACCAAAAAACACACATTACAACCAGGCAGGCCTGTAGGAAGAACAAAAACTGAACAGCATCTGCACTTAGCCTCATGGGTCCCAAGGAAAGGCAATTAAGAAATCAGCCATTCTGAGACCCTCTAATGCAATTCACACAAAAGTCTATTCCGCTCACCCGACAGGTATCAAGAATATAAGTGCAGACACAGAATGAGAATGATCTGCTTTGGGGGGAATCAGTTAAGGAAAAAAGTGCATAGTCTCAAGCATGATTCTCTGACAGCTGGGACCTCCTGATATGACGTATGTAGTGGATGAATAATGTGAAACTTCACTAAATTCCTAGCAATCAGCAGCATTACAGTTTTCCCTGTTGTAAACCCCCCATCCACCCACCATCTGCACAATATAGGGAAACACACGCAGGCACACACTCGCACTCTTGCCCTTTCTTTCTCTCTCCAAAGCTTTAAACAGTGACACTTGACACTCTAGGTAGCGTTCATAGGCATTTTTTTCTAATTTGAATTAGAAGAATTCTCTGAAGAACTACATGAGATAAAGAGAAGCAGGGAGAGATATCATATCTTTGATGACTCAAAGGAATAAGATAAGGAGCACTGTTTGAGGGAGAAGGATGGCTATTTCAATCCACCTGTGGACTTAGCATTACTAACTGGCTACAACATCTGGTTTAGGACACACACTGAGTCTCAGATTTTCTTGTGTTTCAACATGTGGAACCCCCGAGGTCTCTTTTGGCCTCTTTGGAACTGAGAATGAAGTAAGAGGAGGAAGTTAGGAATTACTTTTATCCCTTTGATAATCTTCCCTATTTCTTGGAGCAAATGATTTTGCATCTATCCATGTAGCTTTCCATGGATACACAGAACGATTGTGACCAAATGAGATGACAATGATACAATATCCTGGAGGGCGTGCAGGGAGTTGCCAGAAATGTGTTCTCAGAAAAGATACCCTAGGGAGCAACAACCAAAATAACAGACAACACACAAAATAACCTCTCAGTGGTAAGAAAGCTGCACTAATGTTGGCTGGAAAGTAGCAAAATCATGAAAACTCAGCAGGAAGAATGGAAAGCTCGGTGGATTTTTATCATTCAGTGAAACAGATGCAAACAAGCCCTTGAAAGTGTAGGCTCAATGGATAGTTTGAGTATTATGACATTAAGATATGACTAAAGGGAAGACAACTTAAAACAAAAATCCTACTGTGTCCCTTTTGCCTTGATCTAGTCTGTTCCTGGCAAGAAAGGTTTCCCGGGAGGTGCAGGTAAACCGGACATACCTGGTATGTGGAGACAGGGGAAGCAGCAATGAATGGCGTGATGGGTGTCTGTGGAATCATGCGGTTGGTTGCAATACTGTACGGTGAAGAATAAAATCTGCAAACAGAAAAACAAAAAGAAGATTCATAGATTCATGAAGCTGATGCGCGCCTGGCTGCTAACCAAACGCTACCACGCACGTCTGGAGAAGACAGAGTTCCACCCTCATGTTGCCCATCAACCGTTAACAGGATCATACAGGAGATTGATGGTCTTTGATTCCACAAGAAATAAGTTGTTCTGAATAAAATGACAATTTTGAGTCCCCTTATAAAATTAGCTGCACAAAAATCTCTTAGGCCAGGTGAGTGTAATAGTATGTTTAACCAATAGCAGAGAAAAGCCATGGGCATTGTTTCTAAAGCTCCTTGAAAGAAAGGCAAAACCATAGCACCAAGCTTTATAAAGGTGGCTGGTGTTACACAGACAGAAATTGCATCTATCCCTTCATTCAAGAAAGAGGATCAGCTTCTAGAGAGTTCTGGATAATTTGTGCTAGGCATGAATCCATGCCCTCAGGCAGAAACCAAGCTAAGTACTTTCTTTCTCCATGAAAAGAGAAGGACAATTTGTGGACAATTTAGGTCTAGGTGAGGAAAGGAATCTTTTCTGGATTCAGTCAGGGCACTGATGAAGATTCTGGACCTATGTGATATACCTCTGTACATGCTGTAAAAAGCACTGAGTTTTCTAGTCCTCCAGGGTCCTTCATTGAACAATTATAGAATAATACTGGGCAAGATCAGAGTTTCACAAATCAGAGGAGGGATGATCCTTCTGGAGATCTATTAAAGGACAGCTTTAATAGAGATCTATTAAAGGGTATCAAAAACACTTACAGGCCATCTCTGCTCAGACTATACCCTGGACTCCACAAGTTACCTAATGTTCAAATTCTTCAGCAGAATTTTAAATCATGTTTTTTTTCTTTATGTCTCACTGGTAAGGGAAAGGCTAGAGTGACCAGCCACACATCGTGCAGACAAAACCAGGTGGGCTGTGATGGAGTATTTCACTGATATCAGGATAGATTGGGAAAATGCCTCTCAGGGATCATGGAATCATTACTTCACTTTGCCATACTCTTAGCAAAAGTCAATTACTACTTTTAGTTTTCTTTCTTTCTTCCTTCCTTCCTTCCTTTTTCTTTCTTTCTTTCTTTCTTTTTTTAAAATAGTATGAGGTTGGAGTTTTGGAGACAAAAGCTTCATCATCTCTCAGGGGTCATTGATATTTTGAATAGAGGATCTCATGGGTCACCTTTCTAAAGAAGCATTCCATGAGAACCCCACTGAGTGTAGGGGGGCTGGATTTCAAGGTTGCCAGGTTTCAAAGAGTAAATTCTTTAAGCTTAGATCCTATACAGGTCTTCAAGCAAGGATTGGGGAACTAGAGTCTTAAACTGATCTAGCTCTCAACAAGGATTATAAGGTCATAGTCTTTTGGTTAAAAAAGACGTAGCTGAAAAAATTACGCCATTACACATTGCATCCTCCTTACTATCCATACCTATACCTACAATACCTCTAAAATTTTAGAAAAAAAGAATATTGACTATATACTCATTAAAATGGCCAAATTAAAAAAAAAAAGACAATCAGAGCTGTCAAGGATTCAGAGAAAGTGGAACTCTTTCATTGTTGGTGGAGATAAAGGATGATACAACCCTTTTAGAAAACAGTTTGGCAGTTTCTTATAAAGTTAAACATATACATAGCATATAACCCAACTATCCCACTGTTACATAGTAACTGAAGATAAATGAAAACTTGAGTTCACACAAAAACCTTAATGCAAATATTTATAGCAGCTTTATTTAATACTTGCTAAAAACTGGAAACAAGCCAAATATCCTTCAATTGAGTTAATAAACTGTGGTCCATCCATACACTGGGATGCTACTAAACAATTAAAAGGAAAGAACTACTGATATATTTAACATGGTGAATCTTAAGTAAATTATGCTAAATGAAAGAAGTCGAACTCAAAAGACTCTATATTTTATATCCATTTATATAATACTATGGAAAATGCAAAACTTTAAAGACCGAAAATAAATAATGGATGCCAAAGGCTGGGATTGGGGGAAGAGTCTGAGTGCACAGACACCTGAGGGAATTTTGGAAAGTGATGTTACTCTTCTATATCTTCATTGTTTGGTGGTTCCACAACTGTGTGCTTGTCAGACCTCGTGGAATTGTACACTCTTAAGAGTGAATATATACTCAATATAAATTACAGTTAATAAATCTGACTTTAAAGTCAATTACTATGTAAGAAAACATCCATCCTTCCACTTTAAAAAATGTATTGAACATTTACTATGTATACCAAAGATGGGTAGGACATTCCTTTGAGTTTTTCTATTTAAGCATTTAAATTGAATCTTATCTATACATTAACCAGCCTAAAGCTGGTCAATGGCTTTCCGTTGCAATGAGAACAAAATTTGAATTCCTCATATTGACGAGCGCAATCAGGCTATTGCCCACCTCTCTCCCCAGAGCCAACTAGGATCCAACCACACTGACCTTCTTCTGTCACATGAGCCTGTCATTCTCACTCTCATCTTGGGCCACTACGCTTACAATTCTTTCTACCTGGAATGGTTATTTCCCCAAATCACCCTAGAACTATCATCTCTTTCTCACTATTGGTCTCACTCAACTTTCTCAACTTTTCAGAGGTCTGTAGCTAAAGTAGCAACCACCATCTCTGCCCCAATTGTTCTCTATTCCTTTCCTCTATTTTTTTTCATTGTTCTTATCACTATCTGAACTAGTAAGTTTTTAAAATGTCTTTATATATGCTATGGACTGAATGTTTGTGTCCCTTTAAAATTCATATATTTAAGTCCTAATTTCCAAAGTGGCTGTATGTGGAGATGGAGCCTCTAAGGAAGAAACTAAGGTTAAATCAGCTCATGAGGGTGGGGCCCTAACCTCATAGGGTTAGTGTCCTTATAAGAAGAGGCATTAGAGTGCTTGCTCTCTCTCTATCCACATGCTCACATGGAGGAAAGGCCATGTGAGGACATAATGAGAAAGCAGCCTTGTAAAAGTCAGGAACTAAATCCCAAACTAAATCAGCCAGACCCTGATCTTGGACTTCCAGCCTCCAGAACTGTAAGAAAATATATTTCTGTTGTTTAAAGCTACACAATCAATGGCATTTTGTTACAGCAGTCAAGTTGACTAATGGAATGTATTTATTGATTATTTCTCCCTCTAGAATGTCAGCTTCACCTTGACTTTGTTGTCTAGAACAGAGCCTGGGATGTAGTAAATACAGGCATACCTCATTTTATTGTGCTTTGCTGTATTACACTTCACAGATATTGCAACTTTTACAAATTGAAGGTTTGTGGCAACCCTGCATTGTCAGATGATGCTTAGCATTTTTTAGCAATGAAATATTTTTAATTGATGTATGTACATTGTTTTTTTAGACATAATGCTTTGCACACTTAACAGACTACAGTCTAGTCCAAACATGACTTCTATATGCACTGGGAAATTTTAAAAAATTGTGTGACTCATTTTATTGAGATATCTGCTTTATTGCAGTAGTCTGGAACTGAATCCACAATATCTCCAAGGTATGTCTTGCTTAATACCTGTAGGTTGAATGAATGAATAAATGAATGCAGAGCAGTTTAGAGAGATAAGTAGTGATTACAGTAGAGGCCGACAGTGTCAAATCGGTGGGGGCACAGAAGATGGCTTCTGTTCAAATAGGAAGCTGAGAGGTGAGAACCCAGAGAAAATTGGCTGGCATCACATATCTGTAAATGCTCAGTGGAAGCTTAAACTAATGCCTGTTTTCTAAGCATGCAAAGGTACTGACAACCAGGGAAAACAGACCTTTTCTACAAAAATCATGGTTTGCATTAAAAAAAAAAAAACGCTTTAGGTCTTATGTTTGACAGATTTTATTTATGAGTCAGTGAACAGAAAGACTTATTTGGGGCTCATAATAACATAGCAGGTACTCATGACCACTCCACAAACGGCGCTCTTCATTCACCATGCAAGTTTCTTAGAAACCCAGTTTCAGCCTCTTGTACCAACAGAGCGAATCATGCGTCACATTTTTGAGTGGCTGGTTTATTTTGCAAAATGTAGCAATTGTCATATTACAAATGAAAGCAGTAAGGATAGGATGGACTGGCAAAGTTTACAGGAAATTTTATGGGAAAAACAGCAGAAACATAAAGAAAACAGCCAAACAGCCAAACGGATACTAACAAAGGGCACCCTTGGGGGAAATTTTCAGGCATTTTTGTTCTGTCTGCTCTAATCCTATCCATCAAACAAGAATATTTCATACTTCCCAGCAAGTTCCAGTACTGCCCCTCAAATCAGAGAGTCATTTAGAACAGAAAATGTACTGAGAAGATCAGACTCAGCACACTGTCTTGATCCCCTAATTCTGGTATTCTGAAATAAGCTCTCCCCAAATCCAAACATAAACCGGATGAATTCACAGGAAACCTTTGCTTAAACCATGACAGGAGGGGCTATTATTGAATCTGAGGCTTAAAGGCACCATATCTAAAGCAAATGCACCTAGCCAGACTCCAAAGAGAGAACTGCAGAATGAATTTCCCAATCTCTTCACTTTTTCTCAATCCCTGCCATGTATCCTTCATGGTTTAAAAACACTCTCACATGGCCATCACATTTAAAAAGAAGAAGAAAGAAAGAAAGAACATCCAAATAAATACTTCAAGAATAGGTGTCCTGTTTTGGGGGAACAGGAAAGATGAAATTGACAGCACTTTTTGGCCATAATAACAAAGCTAAGGTCATTCTAAACATGTGACTTTATGTTTTCGTATCTGGTTATTTATGCATTATGCCTTGCAAATGCTATTATAGAAAACTGGGAATGAATTTTTAGCTAACCATTTTTCTGGGAAGAGTTTACTCCCCTAAGGTATTTCTTTGCCAAAATGTACATAGTGAATCCACAAGTGTATGACAAGTATTCCTTTTCTACCTTGTTCTAAACTAAAAGGGATTTTGCTCCCCAGGGGACATTTGGCAGGATCTGGAGATATTTTTGGTTGTCACAACTGGGTCAGGGGGCTGCTACTGGCATCTGTTTGGTAGGGGTCTGGGATGCTGCCAAATACAGTACAGCTCCCACCCAAAAAATGATCTGGTCCAAAATGTCACTAGTGTCAAGACTGAGAAACTTTTGCAGGAATGTGAACTAGTCATCTCTGGAGAGGTTTCCCATGAACAAAATTCCAAATGCCAAAGGGGCTAAACGGGTTAATTAAGCATGATCTATCTGTAGAACTCTAAGCCAGCCTCTGAAAAAAGTAATATTTTTAAGGAACACAAAAAGGGTTATTTGGTTTTCTGGCATGTAAAGCAAGTGGGCTCCAGAAGTCCAGAAAATGGAAGTCTAGGTCACTAATAGGACATTATTTTGCCTGCAGAAAAATCATCTTCAGGGGATTTGGCAGTCAGTAGTAATATGGTGAAATCTTATTTCACTGACAATAAAAATAACATGAATATATCAATAACCCCAGGGTAGGATGCTTTTTAATGCAGAAAACCACACACAATCCTATTTGCCCACTGAAATAAACAGCCCTGCCTTGTCTTTCATGTCCATAGGCAATTTTGTTGGAGTCAGAACCACAAATACTATCCTCAGGGCAACACTATAGCACAAGATTAATAAGTTATTGGTCATTTTTATTGTAATGCCAACGTATCCTTCACATTAGATTCCTTTCCTAGTGTAATAAGATAAGGTTTCTGTATCACTTAATATCAAATGCCCATATAAAACAGCTGGCAAACCAAGGCTACAGAAAACAATTTTTTTTCACATCTCTCCCAAGAATCCATTTTCTTCAAATAAAACAATCCAAAAGGCTTTTACACAGCAGCCCTTAGTGAAAAGAGCACAGGAAAGATGCGATTTTGACTATGGGGGAGGAATTATTTCCCATCTCCCATGCTCATAGTTGAAAGTGATGGAATTTCATATTGGACTGTTAAAAAAGCAATAGGGCAATAGTAATAACACATTATAGAGTTATGCCAGATAGCTCCAAAAGAAGAATGGACATTTTTATTTTCCTAAGTTAGCCTATAGTAAAAAGTACCAAGCGTTTTACTTTTCCATTGTGACCCAGAAATTTCTTCACTGTAACCTTCAAAGCCTTAGATAAAAGTGACATTGAATTAATTTTTTTAAAGTGATAATTTGGGTAGATTCAAGCAGATGACACAACTGACATATTTTACTGCCTACATGCAAACAGCTCAGATACACCATGGTCCATGTTTACAAGTGTTTGTTCTTCATTAGAGAAATATCAAGCTTAATTTGGGAGTACTTATTTCTGTTTTATGTTGCTGTATTCAGGTTGAGGTTATGGAATTCAGAACATTTAACTGTTGACACAATTGAGCTACCAGCTATCCCCCAGACACATATTTGGATTTGATACTCAGAAACCCCTATGGCTGAGTGCAGTTAAGGGATGCCACAGGATCATAACATATGTTCTTTTTTTTTTTAATTGAAGTAGAGTTGATTTACAATGTTGTGTTAATATCTGCTGTACAGCAAAGTGATTCAGTTATAGATATATATATATATATATACACACACACACACACACACACGCACACATTCTTTTTTATATTCTTTTCCATTATGGTTTATTGCAGGGTACTGAATATAGTTCCCTGTGCTATACAGTGGGACCTTGTTGTTTATCCCTTCTGTATATAATAGTTTTCATCTGCTCACCCCAAACTACATAGGGTTGCCATATGATCCAGCAATCCCACTTCCGGGGTATATCCAGACAAAACTATGATTCAAAAAGATAAAATATGATCTTTAACAGTGACATGGCACATCTCCAAGAGGACAAGCTCATGTCACTGTTCCATCAAGAAGCCTTCCGAATCCCTCATTAGAATGTAATTGCTTTTCTCTGTAGTCCTATGACATTAATTTTCTTTATTTTTCTTTGTGAAAAGAATAGAAAAATATAAACAGTGAAAAATAAGTCTCCCTCTCACCCCTACTTCTCGGTACTCTGTTGGCTCTCCCCAGAGGACCACTGTCACCATGTCTTGTGTATTCTTTCAGAAATATTTTATACATATAAAAGTTAATACATACATAAATCTCATAGCACTTTGTGCTTCTGTCACAATACTACTTGCATTGTATCTAGAATTTCCATGTGTGCCCATTGTTCCTGACAGGATGGGAAATATTTCTTTTTCAAATTTGCATCACCATAATGATTTTAAATGGTACAATAGATAAGTATTCAAATGATAAAATCTGTTGATCTGAGTCAGCATTAAGCGACCTTTAACAATATTAACTGGATTGGAGTCAGCTGCAACTGTATCTTTGGATACATTTGTTCTACATAAAATGGGACCAGTTTCTTCTCTACAGCAATAAATATTTATCTCTCTGTTAGGTTACCGCTCTCTGAGTTAGGTTTGCCTACTGGATCGAATACAGCAATGTAATTAGGAGTAAATACTTGACTCTGGACATTCATGTTCCATTCCTTCATATGCTAAGTGAATTTTCTAAATCAGCTTCCCCACTTCAGAGAAGTGTATGCTGACAATAACTCAAGGAACAGTGTGTTGAGGAAACATTTGTGGTTATTTTGGCATCTTAACATCCATAGAAATGACTATTCTTCTACTCTCCATTATTTAAATGTTACCATATAAGGCAGTAAAACCAAAGATGAAAAAAACATTTTAAAAACCATCTACATGAAGAAATATCAAGTGAATAGGGTTAGTGAGCTACAATCTTCCGATCTCTTCCATTTCATGAAATAAAGTTTCTACCTTCTTGGTACCAACAACACAATGGATAGTCTAAGCCTTCCGAAATTCCATTCTTAACCCAGGACATGAGAAACTCATGTGCAGTTTGGCTCCTTTGGGTGAAACTGCAGGTTGCATTTAAGTAGGATCAAAGCAGAAATAGAGATACAGACGTTGAGAACAAACGTATGGATACCAAGGTGGGGTGGTGGGGTGGTGGGATGAATTGGGAGATGGGGATTGACATATGTACACTATTGATACTATGTATAAAATAGATAACTAATGAGAACCTACTGTATAGCACAGGGAACTCTACTCAATGCTCTGCAGTGACCCAAATGAGAAGGAAATCCACAAAAGAGGGGATATATGTATACGTATAGCTCATTCAATTTGCTGTACTGTGTAAACTAACACAATATTGTAAAGCAACTATACTCCAATAAAGAAAATAATAAAGAGGATCAGATTTGGGTCTTACAGAGGGACAGAGTGGCTTGATGCCAGGAAGGGGAATGGTTTCCTTAATGCCACCTTGCTGGAGCCAAGCAGACGTCATCAGTCACATTTTCTGCTTCTGATTTGGCATTCACAGTACTAAGTTAAACAGTCTGTAAAGATGAATAAGACATGGAACCTGACTTCAGAGTTAACAGTCCATCAAAGAAATAAATATGATGTCAACAGCTACATGATAAAAAGACTGTCAGTGTATCATGGTCACATGAAATGTAGTGTAACAATAGTGTCAATATTGACAATGAAGATCACATTGTGCCATGCAGGGGTCCTTTGATCCTTACAAACTCTTATGAAAAGGTACTGTTACTATCATCTCCACAGAGGAGGAAACTAAAGCACAAACAACTTGCCCATGTCTGGTAAATGAAAGAATTTGGATGTGCAACTGGGCAGGCTGGTTTTGGAGTCTGAACTCCTAACCACTGCTTAAACTGTGTCTCTTACGATTAATTGTGTAATTAGCTCTGCCTGGTATGATTTAATGGTGTTCTTTACTTTATTTATTTATTATTTTATTTGGCTGCATAGGGTTTTCATTGCTGTGTGTGGGCTTTCTCTAGTCGCGTCGAGTGGGGCTACTCTTCATTGTGGTGCGCGGGCTTCTCATTGTGGTGGCTTCCCTTGTTGCAGAGCATGGGCTCTAGGTGCACGGGCTTCAATAGTTGTGGCATGCGGGCTCAGTAGCTGTGGCTCATGGGCTTTAGAGCACAGGTTCAGTAGTTGTGGCACGCGGGCTTAGTTGCTCCACAGCGTGTGGGATTTTCCCAGACCAGGGCTCGATTCTTAACCACTGCGCCACCAGGGAAGTCCCTAATGGTGTTCTTTAAATGAGAGCAGTGAAAGAAAGAAAGAAGGAAGGAAGGAAGAAAGGGACGGAGGGAGGGAGGGAGGAAAGAAGGGAGGAAGGAAGGAATTAGGAAGGAAGGAAGGAAGGAAGGAAGGAAGAATATCACCATTCTCTCCAGGCAGAGAGAATTCCATGAGCAACAAGACACAGGGTTAAAGTAGCTTGGGATGCTCTGATAATCAAAGAAGGTCCAGTTCAGTTGCAGGAACCAAATCATGGAGTTCTTTTTGTGCCATTCTTGGAAGTTTGAGTTCTGTTCTGCAGTTAGTAAAGTCCACATAATACATTAAACCAGGCAGGTAGATGATTACTGATTGCTTTTTGCTTTAAAAAATTATTCAAAAAGCAATGTGAAAATGGTTTGGAGGTCAGTTATGTTAGCAGCAAGTAAAAGCTTAGTACAGGTAGGGAATGGTGATTGAATAAACTCAACCAGTGGCAGGGAGGCAGATACAGTTCAAAGACAGATGGAGTAAGTTTTAAGGACCAATTTTATTATAAAGAATGTTTTAGGAGAGAATACCCAGAGAACTTGGAATTTATGGCTTAAATGGCTTTAGAGTGTATTTTTTAAAAAGGAACAAGTCATTTGATCTTGTTTTTCATTTGATTTGGTTTGTATGATGAAAGATTGATGAAGATAATGACCTCACTTTGGGACAAAGCTATCCAGGGGCAGCACCTAATGCAGTTAGACACAAAGGTGATTTTTTTTGCATCTAGTTATGAACTTGAAGTATGGACTTGGGAGTCTTCAGTTCCTAAAAGCAGGAGGAGTGGATGAGATCAACTGGAGAGAACACAGAGTGAGAAAAGACTAAACCCTGAGAAAGATTAATAAAAGTGGGCAGAAGAGGAGGAATCCACTGACACCAAGTAAGCAGTGCAAGGGGAGAGCAAGGAGGGTCAGCAAAGGATGGAGTCGTGAAATCTAAGAAATAAGAAATTTTCATGAAGCTGTAAATGGTAACAATAACAACAACAACAGAAAGTCAAATGATGCAAGATCTCAAACAGTATAAGGACTAAGAATGCGTCAGTTACAACTGACAAATTTGGAGATCACTGGAGACACCAGCAGGGAAAATTCCAGTCAAGTCTGAGACCAGAATTCACACTTTAATAGGCTTAATTTAATAGAGACAATATGGGAAGACAGTGTGTATAGAAAACTGGGGTTGTTTACCAGTGAAAAGAAAGCTAAAATAGTGTGGTCACTAGAAGTGATCTCATGGGCAGAAAAGGATTGTTTTGCTTCTACCTTCTTTATAGGTGGGAGAGACTTGAGTATTTTACAGGCTGAAAGGAATATTCAGTAGACAAGACAGTACTGAAGACAGGGACTGCTGGATGACACAAAGTTCTTTATCAGATGACAGGAGATAAAATAAAGAAGATGGTATTCTCAGCATCTTAACTACAATTTGTTTCCTGAGGGAAATATTCATTGTTGTAAATGTCTAAGTGGACAGTGGAGAGGATGAACCACTTTTGCAACTGTTGAAATAGTTCAAAGGATAGGACGTTATACTGTTACTATAAGGTACAGACAAAGACGTCACAGAAGGCAGAGGTACGTACTTGCAGTTGACCTCTATACAGTATAGACGGTGACCTGGGAAGGGAGACATGCTCCTTGCGTGCTAGGCAGTCCTCACTGCCTCTAATACGGCATCACCCAAAGTTCACTTTGGGCTGCTCAGATTGCAGGCTGAAATCTCAATTTTCTTCTCTGTAGGTTTGTAATGGATCAGGATGAAAACTTGGAAAGTTAGGTCTTTGGGAAAACAAATTCAGATTTTAAATTGTGCACTGGAAAGATGACTAACTAAAGCAAAGCATTCACTCACTCCAGTCCAGACCTAGGTCACTGGGGCATCTCCAATCCTTGACCTAGAGCCTTGGTCAAGAAGATCTTTATAATAAACAGATAGATATATAGTACAGATAGGTAGATGATTCATATATTCATACACCCATATACATGTATGGAAACATGAACACTTGTTGAATCTAGTTAATAAACTTATAGGTATTCATTCAATTATTATTTCTACTTTCTAGTGTGCAAATAAATTTCTAATTGTAATTACATGTATTTTTACATGTATTAGACTCTGAAACCATGTGCCATTAAATTACAGATATAAAATACTTGGTACTTAGTATGTGTTCAACAAATGTCATTCCCTTACATTATAATACCTGTTTTCTGTCACTGTCGCTGAGCATATAATGCCTTATTCTGTGCCTTTTGAGTTAACTATTTTATCTTCCCAACTATACAGTATAATTCTAGAGGACTTTATTTCATGTCTTTACATCTTGTCTTTTGTTCTTCTGACCACCAAGTTTAAAGTGCCTTGTTGGAAATAAGAGAAGGCTTATTGGATAAATGAAAGGATATCCTTAAGTTTCACTCCTAGAGAAGTTTTAATCAACAAAGGACAAAGGACTAGACTCTTACGCTAGACTACCAACCGTGTTGACTCTTTCATGGAAGGATAGACCATGAGTTTCTTGAGGGCAAAGCCCTTGTCTCATACACTGTTGTTTTAAACCTATAGAGCATAGTACTGTGCTTGGCAGACTCATTGGATGTTTACTGAATGAGTAAATAAATGACCCCCTGAATGAATAACTATAAAAATAAGAGGGAGATAAACATTTTCTACATCTCACAGGTGTTCATTAGATGCAGCTGACTAAATAGAAAAATGGAGTTTAATTCCTTCTATCCTCTAAGTTGATCTTAAATGAGACCTTCATTCTGATTGATTCTTTAATGAGACTGAAAGACAGAAAACTGAAAGCCATGGAGAAATCTAAGATAAAAGATTGTGAAAATAAAAATAATACTTATTCTTTGGTTTGTTGGTCCATTGCAGGATGGCCAAAGTAAAGAAAAGAAATTGCGAAGTAAGAAGAAAGTTTCAACCAAAGAATATTCAGAATGACAGAATTTTAGAGAGGCCAGATCGTGTAGCTTAAGTTTGATTTTTCAGAGGAGAAGTTTAGGCTATGTGACTTGTTCTAAGTAAGAGGCTGCAAGTTTCCAGGTGCTTATTACAATGAAGAATGAAAATGCAATCACCAAGCTACTAACTTGACTCTGTCCGTTACCCTTCCCCTGATAGCCAGAAGGCAAAAGTGGAAGCATTATTAATGTCAAAATGAACCTGGGCACATGCTAAAATTACTGAAATCTAAACTCTAGAGTTATTAGTAGGAGCGACACTCTTACGGTAGAGATACACGGACACTTCTCCCAGACCAGTCTATCTACATACACCCCCCTTCAAGTCCTACTCCTTATTCTTTCTCAGATGAGAAAGGGAGAGACAGAATGTGGGCAGAAGCATTGTGAGAATGAGTGACATGGGGGGTGCCATGAAATAAGAGTCACTCACAGGAAGAAAAAAATACATTGATGAGAAAGGTTTAAAACAAAAAGACAGATTTGAATATTTTTCTTCAGTACTGATTTCAGAGTTCAAATATTTTTCTTCAGTACTGATTTCAGAGTTCAATTCACTTAGCAATTAAAATAGAGAAAATGTAGTCTACTTACCCATTCTGTATGGCAGCTGTGGGGTCATAGGTCAGAGCCATGCCAGCCTGTATATGGGGGGAAGAGGGGAGAAAATGGATCTTAACATTTTTACTGTGGCGTCCAAAGCATTCAGTACGCACAATGATTTTATCTTTACTTTCTATGATTTAAGTTTACTTTATCCTATATATTTCTCCTCCCTGACTACCAAGACTAGCATTTTTACTATCTGAACACCAGAATCCACCAGTGAGTTAGGGAGTTTATATTATATATACAGACAAACCAAAGAACAATGCAGTTTGGATGATTTGCATTTCTAATTCATCAGCCATGTACTGTCTAATCTGGTATCCTTATAATTTCTCACTATTTTCAAGAATACCTATTGTATATCTCATGGCATGAAAAAAAGGAAAGGATAGATACTGGGGTCAGAGTAAAAATAAAAGCTACTTAAAACGCATTCGACCTTTTAGAAGAAAATGTTAAGAAACATTTATTTTAAAATATTGCATGCCTCAGGGGTGTCTAGGCAATGAATCACAGAGTGCTGTCCAATACTTGCTAGTACCTGTCCCACTAAGAGTGTAGAAAGGGAAGGATGTGATGGAAATTCTAGGCCTTGTGGCTAATAAGGAGGTGGTTTAGTTTTGTTTCTAAGAATAAAACCACCACTGAAAAACTACATTTCTGTAACTGGCAGTTGTTACAGAAAAGAATATCAACTTGATGATCGCTGACTGACATCCTACCTCCTTTCATACACATCATCATATTTCATCCTCACAAGGACCCTATGAAGTAGGCAGGAGAAATATTTCCTCCATTTGATAGATGCAGACATGGAAACTTGGAGGGATCAAGTGACTTGGTTAAGGTCACATGTGTGGAGGCAGAACCAGATTCCAACCCAGACCAGCCATGACATTGACTAGGATTTTGAATGAGCCCCGAAGATCATTTCTCTGTGGCCACATGGGTCTACCACCCTTTGTTTTCCAGAACTTTCAGCCTGGTTATTGCTTGTGAGCAGAAACAGAAATAGAATGAAACAAAGCTGACTAGGTTGTCTTTAGGTTGGATTTCTTTTCTTTTTTGAAACTTAAAAATAAATTAGTCCAATGTCAACCTCCTGGCTCGATATTGCATTATTATTATATAAGATGTAACCATTGGGAGAGACGGGGTGCAGGGTAAATAGGACCTCCCTGTACATGTCTTTTGCAATTTCCTGTGAATATATAATTATTTCAAAATAATAAGTAAGAAAAAATAAATTAGCTTTAGTAAGAAAAAAATAAGAAAAAAATAAATTGACTTTTGTAGAGGATAAGGAAAACCATAAAAACTTTAGAGACAATAAAAAAGAGCTTTCATGTTTGAGTTTTTTGCCAGTGTGATTGAAGGTGGTTTTCCTGATAAGCTCATTTAATTCCTCAGTTTTAACACATAACTGAAATGAAAATTCTCAGGCTTTCTAAGATAGGGCCTGAAGTCCAGGATGGCCTGCTACATTCAAGCTTACATGCATTGTTTTCCCTAAACAGTAATTTAAAAATTATTATTAAGAATGGTATGAGGAACAAAACTGTAGAGCCATCTATAAATGAAACTGGCATACAGGGAACACACATAATTGAAACGAAGTTTGCAAACAAAGCTGAGATGGAGATGGACTGAGAACACAGGCTTAATGATAACTGCCCATCACTCATGTTAAAGAAATACAATATGATAATGTGACAAGCTGGGGTCTGGAAAATGAGAATAGAAGAGTGGAAATGAAGACAGATTACTTTCCCCCCATGGGAGAAGCAAAGGTAGTGATGTCAAAGCACATAGATTCTAAGTCTAAATTCTTCCCTGGATGGGGTCTCTGCCATGTGACAAATGGGAGGCTGGTCCGAGGCCAAAGACTCCCCAGGAGGGACCTGTCCAGGCGGGACTCCATGGTTCTGGGTCCTGGAGAGGGCAGCTGGAAAAGCTGTCCATCTGGGATGAGATTTCCCTCTTAGACACCCTAAGCTTCTCTCCCCTAACTTATCCAAGATGTCACACCAAAGACAGGATGAAAAAAACAGGCTTTGTACTCAATAAAGATATTGTTATTTAATAAGAGATTTAAATGATCATTGTATCTTCAGACCCCTGTTCACCCCCAAATTGTTTAAATCCCAGAGGACTTGTAGGAAGCCACGTTTAACTGTTTTCCTTGAACGTATTTTCCAATAGTGCTCAGAGACCAATGCCTTTCTTGAATGATAGGTCTTCAATATTCTCTTTTTATGCCATGTGTATTTGTTCGGGCAATGTCAGGTAAAGAGTTTTTTCTTTCACATTTGAATTCCTCATGGATTATAGTTAACCTCATGGATTATATTTAACCATGGATTATAGTTAACCAATCCTCATGGATTATAGTTAACCAATCAGGTCTAGCTAGGAATACGGTAATTATCACAAAAATTCTCTCTCTTTCTTGAACAGTATTTGATAATCAGAAAGCCTACGTTGGCCTCTTCCTCCATCTTAAACCTCCACTCATCTTTCAGAAGATGGAGAGAACTAAATAGATGATGATATGGTTTAGTGGAAAGAATATATGTTTTGGACCTGGGTCCAAGTCTTAGCTCTGTTGTTCTCTAGCACTGTGACCTCAGGCAAGTTATTTAATCTATTTGAGCCTCATGTTCCTTAATCGTCAAGTGGTATAGTAATACCTACCTCAGATGATTGTTGTGAAATTTAAAAGATATTACTTTTGTGAAATGCCCACCACAGTGCCTGGAGACAAGACACATACGTAAACATTATAACACAAAGCAACACGTGGTAAGTGCCCCGTGAGGGTATGCATGAGGTGTAGGGGAGATGCCAGGGTGGTCAGGGAAGGCACTTGGAGGAGGTACAGGTGAGAGATTTCCACAGATGGAGATGAGAGGCGGAGGCCAGCTTAGGCAGAAGGAATAATAGCATGGAAAAGGCGTGTGAATAAAAAGGGCAAGGCGGATGATCCACTTGCAGTAGAACATTGGAGGGAGCAGTTGACAATAAGATTTGGAAGGAAAGGAGGAAGGTCTTGATTGCTTGGCTCCTCTTGGGGAGCCACAGATCATTTTTCAAGGAGGAAAATGATATAGTCAAAGAGGGCTTTGGCAACAAGAAACAGCATGAGCCCCCCTGGAAAACAGAGAGAAGAACCAGAGTGATGGGTGAGTAGGGTAGGCACTGGGGGACAGGTGGGTGGAGAGAAACTAAGGTGAAGATGAAGCCAAGTTTCATCTACTTCATGATTTTGCCTGGGGCCAGTCGTGCCTCTGAGGACCTTTGGCAAGAGGAGACAACCAGAGATCTGCATTGGAACACTGTGGTTTACAAAGCAAGGCATGGGTTAAACAAAGGGTGTTTGAACTTAACCCACTGGCTGAATATCACAGCAAAACAACTAACACTGGGAGGCACCTGGTTTTCATTTCATGTGTAACAGATTGTTGAGTTATAATTCTAATATGGTCTTAATGCAGATTTCGCATTCCATTTCCTTTTGTTTCTTTCCACAAGGTAAAAAAGAAAATCGATTTTGCTGCTCTGTCTAGCCACCTTTATACTGAGCTAGAACCATGAAATTGTCATTATGTAATTAACAAATTTTATGGCATGTTTACAAACTCCAGAGTCACACAAAAAGTAAAGTAACTTGGAACAAAACGAAAATGTCACACCACATAAATAGAGAAGTGATGTTTAAGCCCGTCACTCCCTTTTGAAAGGGGTTTATTAAATTCACAAATATTTTCCACTTTTTAAATTCACATTATTTGTGGATTAAAGGCATTTATGATTTATTTAAAACAAAGAGGGGGCATTTTTGTCATTTTCCAGCAGCAGCTGAGTTTTGGCTTAATATTTCAGCCATAATGGGGTATTTCTAGTCCTTTCAGATAGAATCTATACTATAAGAGCTAAATAAAAACTTTAAAATATGGTTTATTGGAGTAATTAGGTGTCAGTGAAAAAATGTTGCCTGCCATATCAGTAAACAAAGATTTGCAGCCATCAAGCCATCACACTACAGCCACTCTGGTGAGCCCCGAGGGAACTCAGGATAGAAACAGGATGCCCACCGTCAAATCATCAGACACTGCAGCCACCGCCCACCCCACAGTGCACCCTGAAGAGAATCAGGATGAAAAAGCACAGGATACTGGCCCCAGATAGCTGAGGTGCATATCAAAGCAATGATTTCAATGAGCCCTGACTTTTGCATCTTCCCATATATAGGAAAATGCATCCTTAACTTGAGATGTCTGGTTTTCCTTAATTAACAGTAATCTTTTGATGTTCCAACTACCTGGTTTTTGTTGCAAAAACTCCTATATATCCTGGTTCCTCCCTTACCTCTTTGGAAGCAGTCTCTCAGAGTGATCTGAGATGCTGTGTCCCAGGCTTAAGTTCTCAGTTTTGTCCAACAAATAAAACGTAATTCTCAACTTCTAGGTTGTGCCTTTTTTTTTCAGTCGACATAGGGACCCAAAATTATTTCCCATAAACACAGGGGATTCATTGAGACACATCATTTTGACTTAGGGGCTACATATTTGATATCCATAACTTTAAATGAAGAAGTAATAATTATGGAAATACTGCTTAAAATGTTCTCGCTAGAGAAGGCATTACCACTTCAAGAAGACCTTCTGGACTGGAATGCTTGGTCTTATCTGAGGAGCAGAGTATCATTGACTCTAACAAAGCCACTGAAAAGATAGCTGATAGAACGGTTTCTATCATTTTTGAAACTGTTTGTACAGTGTAATGTGAATGGGAATCAAAACATTTGATTACATGGACAAATACACACTGTAATTCCTGGAAAACTGAAACACTGATGTTGTAGCCTAATGTTTCTCCTTTTTCTAAATTCTGCCCTGACACACAATACAATACATCATGATTGGATGAGTTACAAACGAATAACTACAAAAATTTCCAGTCCTCTAAGAGCAGATTTCAGGCAACACTGTAATAAATAGGTAGTAAATAGTGCATATTTTAGTAAATATCACGTACTGGATTAGCACAAGATGAGTTCAGGAAGCCAACGAAGAAAAGGATAACTTGGTTTTCCGGATATTATTTTTAAAGAGTTTAATTCTTGCAACTAATTAAACAATCTTTATAACTGTTAGCTGGTTATGGTTAAACATTCAATAAATGAAATAAGATGACTTAAAAAATGATATGTGAAAAGGGCTTAAAAGTATAATGCGTTATAAATGTTTTGGTACTGCTATTGTCATGAAACCTCATTTAACTTTGTTTATATTTATTTACCAGACTTTCTCTTTAGAAAACATGCCTTTTAGTGAAGAAATCATGATACAAAATTACGTGTACAATATGTGTGAACAAATAAAAATTTTAAAAATTAAAAAAATCTTCGACTAATAAGGAAAAATTACTGTCAACAATGTTCAATATTGGGATAAGTATTAACTATAAATGGCTTTTTTTTTCTTTCATATTTTTTCTGGCTCTTTTAAGTTGTATATGATGAGAAATATTTTATAATGGAGGAAAAACCAAAGAAACATACTATATCTTCTATTATTTGTTTTAAAATTATAAATTCAGGAGGGTAGAAAAAGGTATACTATTTGTAAAAGTCATATAGATCAGAGGCCTGATTCAGAAGTAAGCTTGAAAATGTCAGGAGACATTTGGGTTTGCTGGGTCAGTAGAATACAGAAAGCTGGGAAGGATAGGGACTGTTACAGCCAGAAGGGTCAAGGTGAGAATGAGCAGGGGGTCAAGAATGAAGACCGAAAATCCAGGGTTAATGATTCAGGGTTTCTAGTGGTGGAAGCTAGTAACGATTTATAAATCCAAAGGCCAAACTGGCTGAGAAATTGAAGGTTTCATATGTGATCCCAGAAGTGTGGATATCCAAGACATTCAGAGGAATCAATAAAAATCACCAGCAAACCACAAAGTGATCAATACCCCGTCAAGCTTTTGGCCAAAGAAAGGTCTTTTAACCTCTTTCCTGTTAAGAGAGCGTGGTTGCTGAAGAGGATGTGAGAGCCTGAACTCCTGGCCTTCACAAGAGGCAAGTGGTAGGGTTTTACCGGGAATGGCTCTGGCATGGATACGTGACCACTGAGTGGTCCGTGTCTCCTGGGAGAGGCAGTCAACCATGTAAGGCAGATCTCTGCTCTCACCTGCTGGATGGATGCTCCTTGGGCTTTGTGCAGCCAGTCCCTCCCTACCTAACTGTCCCAAAAGATGCCAACCAAGCTGTGAACTGGCTTACAGTACACTCCCTGACTTTCATAATTTCTGAACCCCCAAATCATTGTTATTCCAAATCGTATTTGATTAGTTTGCATCATTTGACCAGGGAATTTTTTTTTTTCCCTTCTTCTTTCAAAACTCCTTTCCCTCTGCTTCTGTGAGGCTCTCCCCTAGTTTTCTTCTGACCTCTCAGAGGGCTTTTTCTTGTTCGATCTGCCTTTGAGGTGCCAGTGCTCAGCACCAGGGTTTCCCTCCTTCTCTCTCCTTCTACACAGTGATGACCTTCATTTTCTGATCCCAACTATTGTTTATTACCATGTGATGCCCAAATCTTGGTCTCAAACTCAAGTATCCATACTGAGTTCCAGACACTTATTGCCAAGTTAAATTAGTAAGTTCATGTATCATCAGTATCTTTTTTTAGGTAATCATTTCTTGTTTGGGTGTTTACTACTATCCTTTGGTAAAAATATCCTCTCCAGCCTTTGCTTGCACCTTCCTTTCCATCCACCAGCCATACCACCATGCTGTGAAATGTGTTCTTATGATAGGCAGATCTGACCACATCGGTGGCATCTTATCACCTTTGAGATAAAACATGGCTTACAGAGCCCTTCATGATCAAATGTGTATGTACCTCCTGACCTCCACAACTTTCCTGTGCAATTCCAGACCCCACCCTTCACCAAACTCAGACATACACTCACCCTGCCCTATAGTGTTAACCTCTGGGCCTTTGCTGCTATAGGTTTTGGCTGGAAATTTTCTGTATCATTGTCTGAGGGAATATTGCAATGCTCTTCTCCCAGCCTCAGGCTAAGTGTCATAGCCTCTAAAAGCCATTTCTCTCTCCATGAAGCATTAACCTCTGCCTTAGTTCTGCCCCCATGACGCAGGATGGGAGCTAACATGACCACACTTTGCCATGCGTATGCCTCTCTTAACCAGGCTCCTGGCTGTTTCCATCTTGGTATCTCTTCTTCCCGAACCAGTGCTTGGAATGTAACAGACTCAGTAAATGTTTGTTCAATGAATTAGTAAATGAATATATTTCCACTGCGGGGAATGGAAATTTTGTGCAGTGGAAATGTGGAGCCCCAACCGCTGGACTGTCAGGGAATTCCCAAATTTGTATTTAAAAATGGAATTGGAGTGTTTTAGATTTTCCTTATTAGCAAAATTTCCTTAAAAAAATTTCAAGTGAACTCACTCAAACGTCTAAGGACAAGGTCTCAGCCCTTGATTGATTAGTAGAGATGGGGGGAAGCAAAATGATTGTTGAGGTCATTGGGAGACCTTCCCGATGTAACAGGGCAGCCTGTGCACATGAACCATATCATGAGCAGGAGCCCAGGAGGAACTCGAGGCCCCTCCTTACCCAGGCATCTGACCCCAAGTGCAGAGAAGAGGAGATCGTTAAAAGTCCTCTTGAAATCTCCAGGAGTTTGTCAGGAATCAAGCAAATGAAATGCAGGGGATTTATCACTTAAAAAAAAAATAGTAAAAACAGGCAGAGAATAGAGATAATTTCCCTCCTTGTGTTTGGGAAGAGAACATCAAGGAGAGTTATGCTATTGTTTATGAACTCTGTCATCTCGATATTTCTCCTTTTTTGGCTTTCGCTACAGCATTCTTGTCAGACAGAGATGCTCTCCCTTATCTTACAGCAGAGAAGGACAAGATAAAAAGATGCAGACAGAATTAAGACTGGAAGGCTGAGGCCGTCTATGGCGGCACACACAAAAAAGCATTGTTAAAAAGAAAGCAGGGTTTCCCTGGTGGCGCAGTGGTTAAAGATCCGCCTGCCAATGCAAGGGACACGGGTTCGAACCCTGGTCCGGGAAGATCCCACATGCCACGGAGCAACTAAGTCCGTGCGCCACGACTACTGAGCCTGCACTCTAGAGCCTGCGAGCCACAACCACTGAAGCCTGTGCGCCTAGAGCCCGTGCTCCGCGACAGAAGCCACTGCAATGAGAAGCGCGGGCACCACAACCAAGAGTAGCCCCTGCTCTCTGCAAGTAGAGAAAGCCCACGCGCAGCAACGAAGACCCAACACAGCCAAAAATAAAAATAAATAAATAAATAAAATTTTTTTAAAGAAAGAAGGAAGCAGAAGAAAAGGTATCATAGCATTATACCATGTAGCTAAAGGTCTCAAAGTCTCGGGGAAAAAAAAGTGCTAGTCTAAGTTCGTCATTAAAACCAAAGTTAAATGAAGCCTTGATTGATAATCATAAAAGAGATAAGAGAACATTGTCATATTTAATGTAAGTACTTCTGTTTTTATCTCTATCTAAATGACTGATCTTCATAGATTCCAAGACATAGATTTGTTGTTTTTTTTTAATTTTTATTTTATATTGGAGTATAGCTGATTAACAATGTTGTGTTAGTTTCAGGCAAACAGCAATCCAAGACATAGCTTTGTTTCACTTTTTAATATCCATGAAATCGGGGCTCACAGTATACTTGATGGCATTTGAGAGTTTGGCAAGTTTCTCCTCTTTTTTAGTGGTATTTAATATAACACTTTATCTTTAATTGATGATGTCTTAGAGTCAATGATGTAGTGTATATACTATTAATCTCCACCATAACATGGGTAAATAGGGTAAAAAAATATCAGATGCTGAGGTTGCATCCAGGGCGAGCCTGTGCAGCTAGACAGCTGAAAGTCCCAGGTATCTAGCTAATTGATCCGTATTCTGCCAGGTCCCAGCTATAGTTTGATGTTACCTTGAGGTCATAAGATGCAGCTTAAATATTGATGGGGATGATTCTGCATCTTGTGACAGGTGGGTTGCCAAGACAGTGTCAACAACTCCAGAAATCCCCCAGGTTGTTGATGCCCCACTTAGCTGCCCTGATCCGTGGAGACTGGGTCAAGGGCATACAGGAGACATGGAGATCAACCATCAGCCTTTCTCCTTCTAATTGCTTGATGTAATCTTTCCAGCCTTCAGCCCCTCCTAATTCTCCCAACACTATCCCCTCCCCAAGAATATAAGTAAGTTCTCTCATTCTCCTCCTTGGGAATGGAGAGGAGACAGAGGACTAGAGCTTGTCATCAATCACATTTTATCCAAACTTACACTATTACAGGAATTTACAAGATTTACCTTTAGTGATCATAGGTTAGTAAATATTAGACCCAGCAGCTTTAAAATAAGAACACTTAACTAAGAAAGCATTCATGCTGAGTTACTAAGAATTCAAGTTCTTTTGCCAATGGGAAGATTTCTTTTGAGATTAGAAGGGTCATTCACCTTGAGTCTGCTTTCGAAATTGCAGGCAAGGCACATGAAATGAAAACACTACATCTGGTGGGCTGGCTAACACACTTAACTGCAAGTGCTGTTGTGTATCATAACAGCCAATTGCTCTTTTCAAGATCACATATGTAAAGATTCTCCTTCAGTTCAAAGTTAAAAGGACTATTTGCAGAACCTGACCATGTTGCTAGGTACATCTTAACTTTTTTCCCAAGGTCTCATTAAAGGAAAGAATTGGACAACTAACTGCCAAGCACTATGATATATCCAATGGAAACAGTAGCAAACTATGTAGATGACGTTTCTACTTTCATGGAATATGTTTGAAGATAACCTGAATCTACATGCAACTATTACTAAGATTTTCAGATAATTCTTTAGCTATACTATTTCATAGGAAACAGTGCTTCAGTTTCTCCTCAAAGTATTACTTCTAATGGCTCATTGGGGCAGGACTTCAATTCCGTATCTCTGAAACAAATTTTCTAATGTTCAGTATTGTAAAATAAAATTGTAGTGAATATGGCTCCCAAGCTAACAGAAATGATGAATTCCCGGGCCTGTTGTCAGGTTCTTCTCATACTTAATACGAAGGACATTGACCGGTGACTGATCAAATAGTTTGGAAGCAGGATGCACTAGTCAGAAAAGATCCAACTGAAGGCCAGGGGGCCACGTGTTTGAGTTGTGCCTTGTTTTCCTTACTGCTAAGAATGTCTCAAAGCATGTGCTTTACAGTAACATTGGTAACAACTACTGACAGCCAAATACTTTCAAGAAACTCAACAAAATATTCTGTTGCTAGGGTTCCCTATGAATTGTGACTGGAGTGATAGCTTCTTCTCTCCAGATTTTATGAAGCCTGTTTGCTGTTACTTCCACAGACATCTACATGCCCTTCAGCATCAATAATGTCCATAACAATGTGACCCGGTTTGGTTCCTAAAGAGCCAAAATGGCTTCTTCTCAGATGCAAAGAGGTGTGTAAATAAGAATGATATAAATGATAGTAGAAATAATTCAATGTATTAGGCTAATGACTTTTTCTTGCTAAGGAAGATACATGAATCTTTACATTGGGTCAAATGTTTAAGGATTTTATGAAATAATTCCAAGTCTACTAGTCACTCATGGACTCATTAAGTTAATGAAAACAGGATCAGAGCTTTTTCCAAATTCCTTAGAAAGTTTTATACATATTGGTTGAGTAGAGTAAGAACTAATGTCTTTAAATCCATAAAGACTGACAGACTGTAACACAACTCTTCAAATTAAGACAGTTGGCTCATACACTGGTAACAGTTACTTTTGATACCCATGCACATTATTTTTTACATCAGTGGGAGAGACATAAACTTAACCAAGAGACTGGATCCCATTCAATGGCAGTGATCATAAAACAAGATAAAATTGATTCTTGTTATTTGAAGTAATTCTATTCTATTAAGTCACCATGAACACTGAATTAGGGAATACTGAATAACTGCTCCTAGAGGAAATATATGGTTAGGTTCCTGCAAGAGTCTGGTCACAACATTTTCACCAACTGATCAATAGATAACCTTGTTTTATATCTATTTTTCTCTAAAGACACCATATTTAATATATATTGTTGATTCATTAACATTGAACTCAAAACCAACAGCGCTCTAAGTCATGCCTGAACAAAGCTTATCTTCACTTTTCCATATTTTTTCCATAAGGCACATTATAGATTTCTTTCACATAGAAACACTAGACAACACTTCAGCACTACACTTGAGGGCCATTTTAAAGAGTGAAAAGCATGAACAAACAAAACCTGTAACCCTAAATAAACCAAAGAAAGGACATTAGTTGATAGTATAAGAACTGAAACAAGAAGGTAAAGCATCACGTGCTCAACCTCATCTGGGGGGTATGTGTTTGGTGACTCAAACTTTTTGCTGCTCTGCACATCTTCAAATGACCATAAAAACACCATGAGTATTGATCCTGGGTACCAAATAAATTTTAGCAAGTGGGATAAATTTACAAATCTGGTTCCCACAAATAATGAAGATCAACTGCATCTTTTTTCAAACTGATTATTTCGTGAGTCTGAGTCTTTCATTAAACAAAAGGAAATTTTATAAATTAATAGCACTATTTATAAGGATTCTAAAAATTCCTTACACAGAAGAATTTGGTAACCTCACCTTTGAATTAGATTAGGATGCAGAAGCTTAAAGATTATTTACATTAAGTACTATGAAGTCCGTAGAATATGCAAGAAAATTCATTTGCTAATTCTTTGTTAAATCCAGAAAGTCACCAGTTGTGGCATCAGAATGCTTCTTCTGTCAAAGATAATAGTTTTGAAAGATACTGGAAAGTACTTGACCATGAGGAGTACTTTTCATAGCCACGGAGGTTGTATAAGCACTTTTGTAAACGTCATTATTTGCCAGAATAGGTAGGCTAATAATTCATCTTCTTTCCCTTTAAAAACACCAACCATGTAATTCATCGGTAGCTCAATCTTTTCCTTGGTATCTACAAGAGTTCATGTTTTTCTTTTACTTTTTTTTCTTTTTCTTTCATCTTCTCCATCCAAGTCCCCCTCTCCTTGCCAAGCTCTTGGTTTTTCTGATTACATGACCTTCAAGGGAAAATTGGCTAGAAATTTGAAAATCACGTAATGTGCAGTGCCAAATAATGCTTGGAATGCAAATAACGATTGTGGATATGATCTTATAAAAACATTAACAAAACGTGGGTCAAAGTTTGTCATTCAGCTTGAAAGCTGTGGATTTGTGACTTAAACTCCAGTGTCTGACCCTGTTAGCCACTCAAGTAGAGTGCCTGGTAAATTACGATCAAAAGCAAACAATTTTGAGCATATCACAGACGTTGACACACATGATTCCTTAAAGTTCAGAAAGAATTATTATCCTAAGTTGGGCACATTAGAGGACTCAAGATTTATTAAATAACAACTCAAAGCTCAAGTTACTTCTCCTAACTTTATCCTGTCAGAGCCACTCAGCACCCATGAGCATGCATGCCTCTACGGGATGGGTGACAAAGCAGAGCTTTCCAACTTTCAGGAGAATTGGGGGTGTCGGGGGGTTTAAATGTAGACAAATCAGCTACTTACCCTGAAAAACAAACAACCAATCAATCAAATGAACAGTTAATGGTTAGTAACATGACAAATGTGAGCCGATATTCGTGCGGCTGCTGTTTTTGTTGTTATTTTTGCTGTTATTTTGGCTTTGGCTTTCTTTAACTGTTGTGTAGGTACGAAGCCAGTAACAGTCAGTGATTTTATTTCTACAACCTAAATCGTATTCAATTCTACTTGTAATCTCCTACTTTGCCACTTTAGGTTCCAAGGGGGTAGGGAGTCTGTCTCTATGTTTCCATCATGTCTGTAGTATCCAGTCTTGGATACTTTGGCTTCAACTTCATGTCACCAGCTGCATTAGCCCCTAACAAAATTCAGCCTGTACTTTGAAACTTTGAAGCTGGGCACTGACTTCTCCCCTCCAGCTAGGAAAGTCCTAGATAACATATTCCTCCCGAAGAAGGCTGTTTCATCTACATTGAAAATCTGTTATTTAGTGTAGCCACTTTTATTATCTTATCTAGACCTTCTGGAGAACTTGCTGCAGCTTCTACATCAGCACTCGCTGCTTCACTTTGCACTTTGATGTTACGGAGATGGAGTCTTTCCTTAAACCTCCTTAAACCTCTGCTAGCTTCAGACTCTTCTTCTGCAGCTTCCTCACCTCTTTCACCGTTCCTAGAATTGAAGAGAGTTAGGGCCTGGCTATGGATCAGGCTTTGGCCTAAGGGAATGTTGTGGCTGGTTTGGTCTTCTATCCAGACCACTAAAACTGTCTCTGTGTCAGCAATAAGGCTATTCTGCTTTTTTATCATTCATGTGTTCACTGGAGTAGCGCTTTTAATTTCCTTCAAGAACTTTTCCTTTGCAGTGACTACTTGGCCAACTTTCAGCCTATCTGGGCTTTCAACATGCCTTCCTCACTAAGCTTAATTATTTCTAGCTTTTGATTTAAAATGAGGGACGTGGGACTCTTCCTTTCACTTGAACACTTAGAGACCATTAATTAGCCTAATTTCAGCATTGCCTCAGAAAACAGGGAGGCCCGAGAAGAGGGAGAGAGATGGGGGAATGGCCAGTGAGTGGCGCAGTCAGAACACACACACCATCTTATATGGACACAGTTCATGATGCCCCAAAACATTCACAATAATCACATCAAAGATCACTGATCACAGATCACCATAACAAATATGGTAATAATGAAAAATTTTGAAATAGTGCGAGAATTATGAAAATGTGACACAAAGACAGGAAGTATGGAAATGCTGCTGGAAAAATGGCACCAATAGACTTGCTCAATGCAGGGTTGCCACAAACGTCAAATTGTAAAAGACACAACATCTGTCAAGTGCAGAAAAGGGAAGTGCAGTAAAACGAGGTCTGCCTGAATGCAAGTCCAGTCATCTGCTACTCAGCCAGACATTAAAGTGATGGGCAAAAATGTAAAACAGTGTCTTTCTTCTAAAAAAAAAAAAAAAAAAAAGTCCTTAATTTGAAAAATATAGTACTTTCCATAAAAAAGTACTATTTTTGTTAACAGGTGATGGGTTTATTTTTTTAAAGAACTAATAACTAATAATTTTTAAGAGTATAAAGGAAAACAAACACCAAAGAATTTGAGGAAGGCTGCATTAAGAAATAAAATGGTAAGACTGTTAGAGCCCTTGGAAAGACAGGGCTCACAGCCCCAATCCCTGGCCCTTCTGCTGATAGCTTTGGGTGTCACTTGAGAGATTAGTTAATAACTTTAAAATATTCCAGTGTTCTTCACTTCTGCAAAAGTATGTCTGCCAGCATATACTTATATTTCAAAACCTGGCTAATTTACACTAATTTATGTGTATAACGTGTTCAGTAATAGCATTTCACCAAACTATGCTAGAAGAATGGTTATCAAAATGCCACCCAGAATAAAACAGCTTTACGTAATAAATTAAAATTTTAATTAGCCTATCAATTTTCATGTTTAAGGTACTTCAAAGTTGCTTGCAAGCCACTGGTTTTGTATCTGAAGCATTGTCTCAGAAATCTTTTTCACACTATCATTCTTCACCTGACTCAAGAGAGAGGACAAGTAAACATTAGCCTCATTCTGGGCTATGATCTCAGGTTGTGAAGCAGCAGAATCTAAATGATCATTTTTTATTTTATCTAAGGCAACGATGATTGAAAGGTTTACCATTATTTTATATAACAAAACAAACAAGCAAAAACAAACCACCCAAATGATCTCCTTATAAAGCTGGAATGCCAAAGGGCTACAAGGTAAATAAAACACAAAACCACCCACCAGAAATGGACTTCAAGGGAAGATGCATGTCTCAATCTGGGTGAGGGAAGGAAGCAAAAAGTTCTCTCTAAGAAGATGACCCACAGTCCTTCTCTGGTTAGAGTTTCAATTGATAAGATCTATGCGGTCAAAGACCTAAAGCAGAGAATGTAGATAGTACTCCCAGGTGACTTAACAGGAGAAAATACAAACTGTCTTGCCATTGATTATAAGAGGAGAGTCCATTTCAGCAGTGTCAAAATATGGAAAAACAACAACAACAAAAATGTGTGTCTTAGAAACAATGAAATACAGTAACTAGAACTGACTGGTTTATAAGAAATGATTAAATATTGCTTACATAGGATTAATTTGTATGATGTCATACCTTATGCACCATACTAATATACATACTTTTATTTAGTCTAGCAAGTACTATGCAAGGGGAAATAGAAGAAAAAATATATGTAATAATGGGCAAAGTTATCCAATATTCTTGGTGTGTCTACTTCTAAGACCATAGTCACATAATCACAGAGTAAAAATTAACATGCTCACCTCAAAACCAAGATATCTGATAAGTGTATTTTCAGTTCATGCCATTTCTTTTTCTGATGTCTTTCCTCTGAAATGTATCTGCATACTTGGAATATGTTTTTATTGGTCACAGATAAATTTATGATGGTCCCTTGATTTTCATATTCAACAAGAAAACCTATAGCTCTTAAAAAGCAACTTTTGAAAGCAAAGATTAAGAATATACTTTAAAACCTACATTTAAATTACAAGGTGCCTGGGTCCTAAATCTGACTCCACAATGCTTCCATGGCAATAGTACACGTGGTCTTTATCATGCTCTAAACCCAGAGCCCTGGATTCTGTATACAGTAGCAGGGTGGCTGCTCTTAAGTTTACATTTCTTTTATGTTTATTGGTTTGGTTTCTAAGAAATGTAGACTCAAGTGAGGTGTCTTGCTGCAATTGGTATCTATTCAGTGAATGTAATAATATAGGAACTGAAATTTCAGTCATCATTGCTAAGTTACCTAGTTAAATATTGAGGCTTTGGGGTTATGGTCTGTGATCCAGAAATCTCTAATCAGCGGGCATTTGACTCAAGAAAATTTTGAAAGATCAAATGAGTCTTTCTAGACCATGGATGACTGGCGTGGGACCATTGTGAAATCACCTTTCTTCTGGGGGCAGTGGGCTACCTGATGATCACAAACTGCCTACTAAAAACACACGGTCACACCCTACTCTCTTCTGTTCTGACTGCCTTTCTAAAATTGAAATATTGAAACTCTTGGGTTTTTTTTATTAGCTTCAAGTTTTCAATGGTGATTCTCTTTTTCCTTAAGGTAATGAGTTATAGATTATATAGTACTTAAACATAGCTATCTACTTTACAAGGGGTTTTGAGATCTGCATGGAAATACTCACAACAGACTACAGTCTTAGAAACTGAAAAATGGCTAAAGGTTTTGCTGAGAAAAAAATCCCACCCTCTTTTCTTTCCTTACAACTGTAATCTCAGTGTTGAAAGTACAAAATGCTGCATCAAGTAGGATGCCTCTTAAATGATAAATGGATGAAGTAGATGCTTTGAATAGAAATACGAAATAAAGCTCTTCTGTTGAAATGATGGCCTTGGTACAAAATGGCATTTATTCAAGGCATTCAAACAACTCAATTCTATTTCACAAAGAATAAAAAGATCTCTTGGAAGCCCAGACACCTCTTCCTTGTCTTCTCACAACAAAAATAACCAATAGGAATCCATTCCCAAGTGGCACTGGAGCCATAAGCTTGCTTTTCTACTGTTTTGTGTTAGGAGAGTAAAGGGATAATTAACTGTTAAGTGCTTTTCTCCTTGTTGGGAAAAGCAAAACCTTGTGTGTGTCTGCTTTTCTTTCTCCTTAACCAACAGAAAATGTCATATTTTATATTGATATTACATATATAAGACACATATCAACATGTTTATGAGCACATGGGCATTTCGTAACTACACATATATGTGCAAGTGGAACATCTCAACAGTAGAATGAAATAAGTCTAAATTTTTGTTTGTTTTTTTCAAACACAAACATTTAACTCTCACTACTGTTTTCACTGAAAATATTTTCTTAAGTAATCATACCCTCATTTTATAACTATGACACAATTATGGATCAATTCTTTGTGGCTAAGTCTTTCAGTGAGTATTATAGGGTTCAAGTTTGGTTAAAGACAGAAGACTTACTGTAGTACAGAACTGAGGTCGATTTGGAAGTCCTATACTCCTCCTGAACTAATTTTATTCTGATTAAATCAATATAGGCCTGCTCATTTGCCATCTGGTTTTCTACAGGACCTGGTTCTCTCACTGCCCCGTGTGTCTGTCTTGCCACCCTCCTGAGGGATGTCTGCGGCCACATTTCTGAGCACAGGTCAGTCAGGACTCACCTCTCCTTCCCTGGGCCAAGGCCTTCCATTCTGGGTGTATTTACTTTGATTCTGTCGCTTCTTTTGTCCTCCATCAGCGAATTTGCACAGTAAAGGCTCACTAGGGGCTGGGAAGATAAGAAACCAATTTTACATTAGCAAATCCCCTTTAAAAATAAGTGATTATGTGAGTCACAGTAGTGCTTTGTAATGCATATCTTTTGAAGTCCTCTTGCTTCTGGAGAGACATTTGGCCCCCTTTTAGTTTCAACTCTGTTGGCGGCTGTTCTAACTAACTGGGCTTCAAAAAAGTACTGGCAGACCATAAAAGAATATAACAAATATTGTTGAAAAAATAATCAGTTGAAGCAGAATGTGAACTTGCCTTAAAAGTAAAGAGACAAGAATCAACCCCTTCCGATTATATTGGTGTTAAAAACAAGACAACAAGCCCTAAATGGAGTCACTTATGCTAAGCCCCACGTCACCAAACAGAGACTTATAGTTTCAGCCTCTCTGAGAAATGGAATCTGAAACCAGTCCATCAGGAAACCCTTGGTCAGCACTAGAGAGGTAGGTAACCTGCCTGACAGACCCCTGCATCCCCTAAAGGAAAGGGACCTTGTCACAACCAATCCACTTTTTGCTAGTATGCCTTTCTTGTCCCACTCTTTTCTGCCTATAAAAGTCTTTTATTTTGTACAGCTCCTGGGAGCTCCGTTCTCTCTGCTGGCTGGGATGTTGCCCAATTCATGATCTCCCACATGTGGTCCTAATTCTTTACCCCTCCCTGTATCCTTGTCTTTTGCCATGAATGACTGCTGACTGAGGGGCTCAGTTTTTCTGAGCACCTGCCATGTATATAGGAAGTATACATGTTATTAAACTCCTGTTTGTTTTTCTCTTGTTAATCTGTCATTTATTACAGGGGGTGCCTCAGTCAAGACTTAGAAGAGTAGAGAGAAAATTATTTTTCCTCTCCTGCTATACATATGTGTATGTGTGTATATGTGTATATATACATTTAAAAGTCTTTTTTTGTGTGTGAAACCTTGGAAGCTATAGAATTGGGGAGCAGCCCTGGCAGGAAAAGAAAAGACTGAATGAACAATTAACCTTAAGATTTATTTTATCCACTAGCATAAAAAATTGTGCAGAAGCATCCTTGAAACAAATATTACCAGATAACAATAGTCTAGCTTGCCAAGGATCAAATATAGATAGACTAGGAGATTCTGGATTTTAAACCTATCTTGAAGTTTACCATTTTTGAAAAGAGGACTTTCAAAAAATTGTTTTTAACACTAGGGGAAATTTAAAAAGTCATGGGGTGAGACTTTCTTAGCTTTCAACTGAGATATCTTTGCAAATTGTGTTTTACAGTGTCTTAGAGGCTTCAAATCTTAGCCACACTGATATTCAAGGATCTTCATAAACTGTTAGGCTATGGATGTTGACAATGACCTATGTGTATTTATTGACATTGCTAAGTTGAAACATCTCCTGTTACTTTCTTAATTTGAAGATGATTATGATGGGAAAGAAGATAGGGCCACAATGTTTCGCTAAATGAATTAAAAAATAAAACCCCAGAAACAAATGTTCAAATGTGTCATTAAAATAAGATGGAATATCCATAATATTACCCTTGAATTGCAGGCAGGTCATTCTGATTGTTAGTTTCCCAAGGGACTATTTTATTCAGAGTGGAAGAGAAAACATTAGTAAATTATATTAATTAGATTTATATAATCTTCTAGTCCTCATGTAATTTCTAAACACCTGCAAGATAAAATCTCAACTCCTCAATTAGAAGATAAGAATTTGTGCCCTTAATCTTGCCTTTCATCTGTCTCCTCCTCTCCCCCAGTGGTTTACAGTGCCCTCACCTCTAAATGCCTTTCCTCCTGCCTGAAATTTCCTTTTGCATCTCCCTCCTACCCTGCCCCCTGGACCCATACCCTCCATCTGACAAACTACTAATCAACCTTCAGAATGTAGCTCAAACGTCACATTCTTCTGGAAGCTGTCTCCTACTACCCCATGTCACTTCAGAGTGAAATTCCCTAATGCTTACTTGGCAGATTTTTTTCACAGGTTCAATGATGTTTTGAAACCGAGAAGGACCCTGTGGGGCCCTCCTGGGTACAAATCCTTTCCGTGTCCCCCATTTCTTCTTTGTAGGAAATAGGCTTCATTCAGCCTCCTTGACCTTCCCTGAGTTCCAAAGGGTAGATTCAAAGAGTTGCTAATCAGGGAGAGGAGAGAATGCAGGAACAAAGGAGGAACAGGCAAGAACCACTAGTGCAGCCGCCCTGGGGCAGGGTCCTGGTTCCTCCTCAAGGAATATACAGAACAATATACTCTGAGTTCTTCTGCAGGAACTAAGGCCCCCACCCAGGTGGAGGATGGTAACTTCAGACCAAGCACAAAATTCCTGGATACCACCTTGCTACCTCACCACCAACCAATCAGAAGAAGGTCTATACACAGCGGAAGATAACAAAGACTCTGAACCCCTCCCCAAATGATTCTTCCTCTAAAAACTTTCATGGTTGAGCAGAAACTTGGGAGTTGGTTCTTGGACACGAGTCCACCTTCTCTCCAGGTTACTGGTCTCCTGAATAAAGCAATCTTTTCTTTTCAACCAACACTTGTCTCTTGAGTACTGGCTTTTGAGTGGTGAACAGCGGAAGCTGATTTTGGTAACACTTTCTGTTTGTGTTAAGTCTTCTAACAGTAATAAGTAATTTCCAGGCTTGAAGGTGGAAAGTGATTATAGCAGAGTTCTGGGTGAAGTTTGTGTGTGTGTGTGTGAAAATTGTTAACAGCATTTTGCACATAGATATACATAATACTTGACAGTGTTGCTATTCAAAGTGTGGCCCAAGCACCAGCAGCAGTGGTATCAGCACATGGGAGCCTGTTAGAAATGCAGAGTCGAGGGCTCTTTCCCAGATATACTAAATTAAAATCTGTATTTGCACCAGATCCCAAGGTGATTCCTGTACGCACTGAAGTTTGAGAAGCACTGATGTGATTATGACTGAATCCTTAAGGAAGGAGGAATATACCTTAGATGTTAAACATGAATCCTCTGAATAATGAGACGATTTCAGTAGCACAGAAATATTATATTGTCTACAATTTCCTTATTGCAGTATTATGATGCCAATTGATTTTGTTTAGTCTCTTTTAACAGTAGTTGAAATAGAGGCTAAATGAAGAAAAGGCCTTTGTGGAAGTGAGATGCAGTTATAAGCCACAGATTGTAATGTGCTAGAAGACATTATGGTCTCTCGTGTAAATGGGGAATATTTAAAATATAATTATAACAATGCATGGCAATAAAGTTGCATGGTAATTAGGAAGAAGTAATTACAATTTGCTTGCTTAGTGGAGTATTTCTAGTCTTCCAAACTCTGCATTAAACATAAAACATCGAATGCATAAACTGATAAAATAATCTAATGGTTTACAGGATTTGATATTTTAAGCAAATGAACAGACGACAAGTATTTTGCTTAGCAAAATTAATGTAAAACACTATATATTGATTTTTATTTAAACCTAACACAACTTCAGTTTTATGATTCATTAAAAATGTTTCTAACATCGTATCTTGTAAGTAGATATTGACATACATTTCAGCTAATATGTATTAATAGCAGAATTCCTGCTGTCCCTTAGAGAAGTTGAACAATTTTTAATTTTTAGTGTTCAGTTTATTTAAATTCGTCTAGTATTTATATTGGATTTGTGGTGATGCTTTTTTAAAAATATCTCTTTATTATCATAACTTACAAGTCTGATGTTTTAAATATTAAATTTAAAAATTTCTCACCTCAGATAGATTATAAATCTTACTTCAGAAAAAAAAAGTAGAGTGGGAGGAGCTGGTAGAGAGAGTAAGCTAATGACAACAGAAGCAGTTTACTGGGGGCGAGCTTAAAAAATCTTTGTGTTAGAGTAGAGGGATGAGATGAAAACAAATTTAAAAAAAATTTCAAGAACTAAGATAAAATATGATAAAATTTTAATCTAGAAACTATCTTTTTTTTTCAGGTATGGATATGAATTCGTTTTTAATTAAACTATCCCTGTGGTATTCAGGGTGACTTGTACATTAAAAAGCTGTTCCTACTAATGAATTCAAAAACGATAGTAATCAAAGGCTGTTAAACTTAGAAACACTTTTAACACATTCATTCATTAAAAAAAGAAAACTGAAAGCTATTCAGTATACGTGTATGTTTCACTACCCTGGACTCTGTACCTGACAGAGTGGTCAGTCTAGAGGCAAAAAGACAAGTAAAAGGAATACTCAAATGGATGGCAATGGCTGTCATAATAGAAATATGGATCGGTATTTGGGGAACAGAGAATGGATGTCTGCCTCTAGCATGATAGCCATAGAACATCCTCTAGCTTAGAAATCACCCCCAATACCACAGAGTTTGGAAACGTCACCGTTCACGTGCATGGTTCTCTCCGTGCCAAGTGCCAGATCACGACCTGAGCACAGGAAGGACTAATACCAAGTCTGGTTAAAAGCAGGCTTCTATCAAATGTTCGCTAAATGAAAATATTAATAAATGAGATGGATACAGTGACAGGATGTAGTTGAAACACTTTTAGAATTCCAGATGAAAACTGCCAGCACTAGAACTGAGAACAAAGAACAAAGAGCCTGGCTCAGCCCCCAGCCCTAGGTCCTTAGCCACTGCTGTCACCAACAGGGCACCGTCAGGGGAATCTGGGATGAAAAACAGGATGCGGCACTCTGTGCTTTGGACAAACAGGCCCCTTAGACAGTTAGATGTAGAGGTCAGGGAGAATTTTAATGAGCCCCGATTCTTGCTTCTTCCCATTGATAGAAAAGCACTAACATCATTAACTTAAGATATTTGTTCTTTGTGACTAGCAGTAATTTTTTATCAAGGTGTATGCTTGACTGCACATATTCCCAACCAAAAATCATATGTAAGCTAGTTTCTCCACTACCTTTTTTGGAATAATTCCCTCAGAGCTTCTGAGAGGCTGTCTCCCAGGCCACAGTACTCAGTAAGGTCCCTGAATAAAACTTTAACAACTCCTATGTTGTGTGTTTTTCTTTAAGTTGACACAACAATGTATTTGGACTTTCAGCCCTTACTATAATTCTCCATAGTCCTTAAGCTTCCTGCTGTCTTCTACCTGATCAGGATCCCTAATTCCTTCATATGCAGACAGAAGTAGCCTGTACTGACATGGGATAAATAATAATGATGTACAAATTATGGATATAAGTCTGGTTCTAACTCTATGTTAGAACCCATGTCCTTATTTTTTTACTACTACCTTTAAAATACTTGCAGTTAGATGCAGAAAACAAACTTATGGTTACCAAGGGGGGAAGGGGGGACAGGGGTAAATTGAGAGATTGGGATTGACATATACCCACTACTATATATAAAATAGACAACTAATAAGGACCTACTGTATAGCACAGGGAACTCTACTCAATACTCTGTTATGACCTGTATGGGAAAAGTATCTAAAAAAGAGTGGATATATGTATATGTATAACTGATTCACTTTGCTGTATAGCAGAAACTAATACAACACTGTAAATCAACTATACTCCAATAAAAAATAATTAAAAAATAAATAAAGTGCTTTGCAGTAGAAAAATAAAATAAAATAAAACACTTGCTGTTATATCCAGGAAAGTTTGCAGATGAATTCCTCTGATTTGTATGCAAATGAGTTGCTATTTTCTCTCCCACATATGCTTTATAATGACAAAGTTCACATGCATATATGTATGTGTATATCTATAGCTACATATCTTCCTAGATGTAGAGACAGCAAGTCCCAAATCTAGACCACAACTGACATGACACACATTACTTGAAGGTTACAACACTGAATTATTATATTTTGGAGTTAGAAAGCCTTTTGCATATGGCAAAGTGGGCTATTTGGTTCCATTTCCTTTCAACTTCTACGGCCTGTTTACCATTTAACTATGTTTTGTATACTAAATGAGGTATAGTTATTTGGACAGTTCTTAGTTGTACTAAACTTCCATCCTGGAAGGCCTATAGTCCATGTCTGTCATTTGATCTTAAAATGTATTTAATTTAAACTCTTTATTTTGCCGATAAGGAAAATAAAAGTTCCATGAATTGCCAGCTAAATTGTGGTAGCGGATAGAAACATCATACCCAGAACTGTGTATTCTGGATTTCTAATCAAACACTCTCTCCAACTGCTTACCTTCCACCTTCCCCATCAGAGGTAAAAAGAAATGAGTTTTAGGCAGTTCTTGTGCTTGAGCCATAACTTTGGGATGGAGCAAAAAGACTGAATATTCACTAAGATATGATTACTGTGGTTCTCTGAGCACAGGTTAGAATTAGAAGTGAAAACCAAGCATTAAATGAGATCTGCTAAGATGATTTGTACTGCCATTCTAATAACAGTTTATTTTAACAGAATAAACAAATTACATGGGTAATATTTACAAACGTCAGACACATGTGTACTCCTATCATTTAGGCCAAAGAAATGTAAGATGGTGGAAACAAAAAGTTAATAACACTTAAAGAAAGTGTAATTTGCATGTACATGCCCAATTTTATCTTTCTGAAATGGATTAGTGCTTCTATTTAGTTGCAAACAAAATTCTCTACTATGGGAAGCAGGCTGACAGAAAAAGAAAATGCTCCAGAGTGACAACAAAAGCGGAACAGCTGTTTGCCTAAAAAAAAAGAGAGAAAAAACATAGTATGGTTTTTTTTTTTTTTTTGATAAATCATATTATGGCTAAGTAATTATCTCAAGCTCACCTCTCTGTTTCAAGTATTAAAACAAACAGACTGGTGGTTGCCAATGGGGAGAGAGTTGGGGGAGGGATGGAGTGGGAGGCTGGGGTTAGCAGATGTAACCTTTTATGTATAGAATGGATAAACAACAAGGTCCTAATGTATAGCACAGGGAACTATATTCAATATCCTGTGATAAACCATCATGGAAAAGAATATGGAAAAAAAACATATATATATGCATAACCGAATCACTTTGCTGTACAGCAGAAATCAACACAACATTGTAAACCAACTGTACTTCAATTAAAAATTTTTTAAAAATATAAAAAAAGGAAACAAACAAGCAAGGCACCATCTCTTTCTTATTTGTAACAATTCTCTGATAATTCTTTTCATATAGAAAAATTTATTCTTAGAAGAAAAACCAAACCTTGTTTAGGGGAATAACATAAGAGAGAAAGTTAATGATTCAAGTAGATGAGACACAATGTACATGTTGGAGGTACGACTTTTTCCTTATGACTGAAACCTCATCTGTGCTGAGTGAAGACACCAAGAAAGTGCACAAAGCACAGGTACTTCCAAGAAGCACCAACTGACTAATCTACAACTGGCTGACTTACCTGTCCAGCAACAGATTGGGGAAGCTTGTGTAGCTGGAAGGCAAAACATCAAAGGAAAATGTTTCTAAGATAAAGAGTCTTTAAAACAAGGAGAATCTTATTTACTGACCAAGATGGACCATATCTGGTCTTGTCTTCCTCTTCCCCTCCCTCATATTTCCATGGTGCTGTACTTGCCCCTGATAGACCTCTTTGCATACTATATGTAATCTTTATAGATTACTACACACTCTATGTAACATGGCACTTTTTATAAGAAAGAGGCACAAAGAAGAAAAAATACACAGCAATAATCTTATAGTACAGATATCCCTTTGATATTAAAAATCAATAAAGACATAAACAAAAGAAGGACATTCTTGGTAGTAAATTCAAATTATACAAAGGTTAAAAACAAAAAGTATAAGACCCCTTCTCAACTCCCCCCATCCTCTTTCTTATAACTCCTTCCAGGAAAATGCATAAATATATACCTACTAATCCATCTTCCAGTTATCTGGTTCTTTTTTTTTTTTTAATTCCAAAGGGAACACTCAGAATGTGGGTTTTATTGTTTGTTTAATCATATATGAAGAGTCAGCACATATCATCCTTTTGAAATGCTGCTCAGTATTGTAGCATAATTATCACGTACCATAATTTATCAATGTCCATCAATAGGGGACCAGCTAAATCTCATTAAATTTCCATAACGCGTGTCCATGTTCTTCTCCACTATTAGGAGAATTTGATTTGATTGGAGTCGGGAGCTGGGTCATATTCACCTTTGCCCAGCATCCACCCCAGTGGCCTAGCAAATTGTCTGAGAGAAGCACACAATTCATTATCTGCTGATCAAATTATTAAATACATGCAGACAGATAGACAAGAAAACTTCTTAAGATTCCTTACATTAATGAAATTCAAAAGGATTTAAGAGTGAGAGCACAACCTTTTCCTCTTTTAAGAGAGAATAGAGTCCCATAATTTCCATATTTAAATATAACTAGCCAGCCTGCTTGAAAAATCAAAAAACAAGAGAGAATTTCAAGTCCGAGTCCCAGGTATAACTCTAATTTCACATGGAGCTCATGTTACCTGCCCTAAAAACAAACGGAGAGGGAACCAGAGTAAGGAATCTTATAATGAAAAACATCAGGATTTTTCCCAGTATCCACTTACAATCCTCCACCAAGGAAGCAAACACATATGCACCCCCAAACTGAACCCAAACTCAGGTCAAGAAAACATAGGTCAATTTCCTGTATGCTGTTTCTAAGCATATATTACCTGGGCTAGAGACTGAAAGAATTCCCAAAATGCAGTGAACTGAGTTAGTAGAAATAAATATATTCCAGTTTCAAAGGGAAAGCTGTATATATATAAATGGGTAGGTATCTGTTTACAGGGCTCCAGGCATCAGCTGGGAGGAGAACATCCCTTCTGTGGATGAAGGATTTATGGGGGCAATGGCTTGGGATGGAGCTTTTTTTAACTCAAGATTCAAGGAACTAAAATTGTGACAATTTGAAGAGTGCTTTCATGGAGCCTGAATCACTTACTAATCGATAGTAAGTAAATTTAACCGAGACACTAGAAACTGTGTTCTTCAAAGATGTGTTAAAGACCATATGTGCCATAAACGTCTATAGATAAATCTATCTAAGGAGTCATACAAGGAATCAGTCCTCGCTATGGAGGAGTTGAGTGTAAAAACAATGCATACGAATGGCTCTAAAATAGAATATCCGTTTGTTCTCGCTACAGAAGCAAAGGGATAAAACAGTTTAGGGCTAGACCAGCCCAGAGGAAGATTGAGCAACTATCCTAAATTCATTTTTCTTAGATAGGTATCAATTCTTCCATTGGGACTGGACATTAAAGGTATTTTATATGGATTTCTATTGCCTATAGATCTTCCTATAATGCAAACTTTTTCATGTTAATCTTCCATATGTCCACCTATAGGATAAAGTCCAAACTCCTTAGCACAAAATGCTATCCAAAATCATGACCTAAATATACACATCTCTATTTCCACTTACAGGACTACTCAGAAGGTGTTGAGACCTTTCACACCTTCCTAGATTTGCTTATACTGATCCTTCTGTCCTGACTGGCTTCCCATTTTTCCCACTTAATCATTTTCATAGAATCTTTCCTGACCTCTTTTTCCACACCCCCTGCCCCAAGTTCCCATAGAGAGACCTTACCATTAATTAATGTTTTAATACATTCAATCAATTCATTCATCCAACCTTTCCTGAAATATTTTCAAAATTAATTTGAAGCATAAGTGCTATCTACCAGGTATTGTGCTATCCATGAAAGATTTAAACAGGGAATAAAATGGACATATTTATTCCCACACAGTTCTAGCCCTTAAAGAATTTTCTTTCTGATAGCAAAATAGACATTAAACAAGTGATAAAAAAAATTGCAAGTTGATTCCAATCTCTTCCTGTGTGCATCTACCATATAGACATCTAATTTGGCATGTGTAAAACGCTGCTGCTCGCTCAGGTTTATATGTCTTTCTCTACCAAATCAAAAACCTCTTGAGGGTAGGCTCCCTGCATTATTCATCTTTGTTTTCCCCAAGCATAATGTAGCTTCTGGATCATAGTCGATTACACACACACACACACACACACACACACACACACACACACACACACACACACAATTTTAGTAAGCATGCCTATTTTTCATTTTTAGGGCAGAAGACACCCAGAAAACTGTCCCATGACTTGACAACAGAAAGCACGGAGGATGTTCTTCAGTCCGGTTGGGCAGTGGATATATCTGTCAAGTTTTTAAAGTATTTTTGCCTGAAGAGAGTCTCTAAATTTCTTAATAATACATTTGGTGTTTAATAAGCCTGCAAGGAAGGCTTTTTCATCTAAAGTAGGCATGGAAACCTTTTCCTGGTTTCCTAAAGATTATTACAAATTTGGCTATTGTAAGCAACTGTGGTTTGATAATATGTTCTTTTTTAACTTAAAAATAATCATAATCAAAGAAGTAAACACTTTGTATCGAACACAGCATGTATTTCCTGGACATGGTGATAAGATAGAAAACCTGTAGCAGCAGTCACCAACCAGGGATATATAAAAGCTTTCCTGAAAGGAAAAAGCAATTGACACAGTTCTCACAAACTGAGGATAGTTCACGGTATGATGTGTATGGTCATTTTGCTGATCATGAATTTTATTTTCACATCTCAGTTTTACCATTTATTCATTATAAAACCTTGGATGAGCTGCTTACGATTTCTGGAACTTACTTTTAAATTGTGGCTGCTCCCTGACTCATGGGATCACGTGACTTTACCTTCAGCACTTAACCCTAAATCTGGTATACAGTACCTCAGAGTAAATATTAGTTGAACGAATGAAAGATTGGGAGTAAATGTGTGACAATTACATAAGACAAGCAGAGAAATAGCTTTTTATGAACCATGAAGCATACAAATGTTAGGTGTTATTAATATCTTTGGGGCACACGTAAAAAATATGACTTTTAGAGCCATTTCCCTGGAGCCATTTCTCTCTTTTATTCCCACCATAGATAATATCGTCAATTGAAAATAGACCCCAAACTGCAGGCATCACAGTGATGAATTTCAAGTGATGAGTTCAAAGGTTCTGTTTTAGACTCTAAAACTTAAAGTGGTAAAAAAAAAAAAAAAGGACAGCTTTCTTTTTATATGGATTATGATCTGTTTTACCAGGGTCAACTTTGGGAAAAGACCTCAATATGCTGAAGTACTATAAAACACTCTGCTTTGTTTCACTCTTGTAGATACAGCCCATGAGAGACCTTGTCCAACTTGCCAAATAATATCAATATAAAGGACAAAGTACTACTATTCTTTACTTTTTCCATTTTGGATGCTCTTAAAAAAAGTTAGCTAATGTCAAGCCAACATCTGTCTTCTTCTCTCTATGGGAATGAAATGAAACACACCTCTTACTAGGTCTGGTGAACTGCTCCTGTCTTGGTTTGGGCATCTCACATTGCAATCTTACTTGGCTAATACCCTGAGGCCTTCCGAGGAGTAGAGAGGAGTTCTTCTGAAGGGGGTCATATCTAGAATCCATCATGTGGTTGTTCATGTGGGAAGATGGTTCTAAGTAGAATGTCTGTATCTAAAGTCAATCCCCTGGTTTCTCATATGGGAAGCTGGTCCTGAGAAGACTGGTTTTAGATGGTCAGGAGGGTGAACCCCTTGCTTTTTACCAAAATACAATGAGAACAGATATATCAGAATATTCTCCTGTTGGCAGACATAAAAATGAAAAGAAAGTAAATTGTAATTTAAGATTTGATCAGAACTGTAGGTTCTAAAGAACAGATGAGCTTTTGTAAGATGAATTATATCGTTAACAATTTTGAAATGAAGCTTCTTATGTCTGATATTGTGCTACATGCTTTAGTGCATTGTCACATTTAGTCCTCAAAATGAATCCTGTTTTTGAGATAAAACCATTTTGAGATTAAAAAAACAAAACAAAACAAAACAAAACTAAACGTCAGTGAGTTTAGGCAAACTGAACAAGTATCACAGCTAACAGATGTCAGAACCGAGATTTAATCTCGTCTTTGATATTCTATCATTCACTCTGTTTCCTGTATCATATTATCCCCTCTTCCTTACTTCTCATCACAATTGTCACAATCTTGATTGATTACAGCCTTTTCTCAACAGTAAGGGAAGAACATTCATTCATTCAACAATTATTTATTGAGCACTTACTATGTGCCAGGTATTATTCTAGAACCTACAGAACTAAACTAGTGAACAAAGTCCCTGCTATCACAGACAGTATACTGTAGTCAAGAGAGACAGCCACTAAGCAAGCACTTTTATAAATATTACTTCATTTGTGATAAGTACTAAAAAAAAACAGTCAAGGCAATGTAAGGGGCAGAGAGTGACAGAAAAGGAAGTCATATCTTAGATACAGTAATCTGGAAAGATCTAGACAAAGACCTAAATGAAAGAAAGGAGAAAGTTTTGGAGCTATGAGGAAGGACAGTGTTCCAGGAAAAAGGACAGAAGTACAAATGCTCTGAGGGGAGTGCATGCTTGGCTCTTTGGAAGAATGACAATGAAGTGACAGATCCAAGTGGGGAAGAGGAAGGTGATGGGAGAAGAGACCAGAGAGCCACCAGGGTTCCAATCTTGACCTCTTCTGAGTCAAAGTAAAAGGGGATTTGCTCTCTCAAGAGGTTAGCAGGGTGATAGCAAAGGAGCCTCAGGGGGTAAGATGCATCTCATGAGATAAGAATCCCATTTTCAGGTCTAGCTGTCCCTAGTTATGTGGAGATACTTCCATTGCCAAACCTGAAGGTTTGGGTTTTAGTTCTTTGTAAAGAGAGCAAATCCCATTATGGAATAAATGTTTCATATTTAAATGAGAGTGTGGAGGAGAGGCTATGGAAGGTCCCTCATTCTTGAATCTTGTCCTTCCTCCATCTGGTTCCCAATTCTTAGGAACGATGGGGAGCAGGATAGAAATTTCCTTCAGTTAGGTCCAAAGGAGTCCAGAAAGGTAGGAATGATATAATCTCAAAGGAACCAGAGTTTCAGTGGAAGAGAAGATGGAAGTGGAAGATGAGAAGATAGTTCCCTTTGTGGACATTCATTCTTGTACCTTCACTGAAGGTACAAGAATGCAGATCTGCTTTCTTAGCCAAGAAAGCAGATCACACACTGTATTTGTGAAAGGTTATATAACATGAATAAAGCTGGTCTCCTCACGGTCCAGTCTCAGCAGAGAATCAAGTGCAAAGAAAAACAGTTAAGAAACATCAGAAAGCATCAAATCTACCCTACTATCTTTAAAAAAAAATAGCAAGAAGATCGCCGTCTCTTTCTTTTCACCTTCTCTGAATATCCCATCTGCCCCAGGACTTCCTCTGTCTTCACAGACTCCTGTCTTTGCACCCTTTCCCCTTATCATCTAGGAGCTAATCTTATTTCTTGCTAGTACTTTTCCAAAAGAAAATATTGCCAGTCTGCTCCTTTCAAATCTATGGCTCTGCCTACCCATTAATCAGAAGAACAAACAACAAACAAAAAAACCAGATATATAAAGTATTCTTTGGGAAGCAGAGGAGAATAAAGGCTGAAAATACTCAGGCATTCATAATTTTGTTCCCTAGCATAATTGGTATGTTTACTGACTATCCCTCCAGTGTCTGAACTGCTACTTCCTGAAATTAAATGGAATCAATTATTTTTCTATTAAATAGGTGGGATTCTCTCTAACTTAGCATCCTTATTACAATAGTTACAAAGTGGAAATGCATTATAAATTGCTTTCTGTTTAATTATATGTATATGTGTGTGTATACGTGTGTGTGTGTGTGTGTGTGTGTGTGTGTGTGTATGCAGGATCTTCGTGTCTGCTGGTTTTGTTTCTTTAATATTATTGGACCTTCCCAACTTCTTTGATAATGGAGCAGATACATATATAAACATCTAAATTTGAAAGAGAATTTTCAGCATTACCTGATTAACAAAAAAGCTATAATGATAAAACAACCCTTTAATTGACCTGCTTTTAAATGTGAAACACACACACACACACACACACACTCATGCACATTTCACTAGTGGCAGGGGTGGAAGGAATTCTAGGAGTTGTGTGTGTGTGCGTGTGTGCATATATGTGAAAGAGAATATTTTTAAAAAGTAATAGATCGGGATATATTTTTCATCTATTCATGATGTATTATGACAAAGAAAAGAAATATCGGTCTCTAAAAGCCTGCAAATATGCTAACAATCACAAAAATATTTTGTGTGATTTTCTGATCAATTAAAATGATGCCAGTTACACTCCAAGGAGTAAATTCCATCACTCACAACGGGAAACTGAAAAATGTTCTAAAATTGTAGCATTTTTTTCCCTTAATTTCCACTTAAGTTTTAGACTGTCCCCTTACATTTTTGAACCTTACGTATCAATGACATAAAACGCCTCAAAAGTTTGTCTAAAAAATGCTCAATCATCCCTATATGCCTGTTATTTATTTATTTATAAATAACTCTCTTTACGAAAACTTTCAAACATACACAGAAGAGAGAAAATAGTATCCCCGTAACCCATTCCCTCCCCCAGTTTCAACATTCATTCATCGTGTACCAATACAGCTTTATCTAACATTCCTGCCCTTTTTTTGGCTGATGTACTTTTAGGCAATTCACAGACTATAAGAAGGCTCTTACATAAAAATCCTAGATTATTTTTTAGGTCCTTGGACTTTCCTTGGATTTCCTTGTTGGACAATAGTTGTTCTAGAACCTATAGTTATCCCTGAAGAAAATCTAAAGTACCTCATAAAAATATGCATAAGCTTCAAGCAAAAGAAAAGACAAGAGAAACCACTGAGCTGTTATTAAATATGAGTTAAAACAGAGTAAGGTAACAGTAGAACACTGCTACATGGCTTAGTTTATGAAATATAGACATATGAAGAAAAGTGACAATGGCATATTGGAGGAAGAGCCTGTGAAGGCATTCCTGGTGTCTGTCTATGTGCTCTGGCTATCTTGCTCTGTAGGACCTCACTCAGTGCCTTTGGAGGGTAGGACTTCTGGGAGCAGCCCTTCTCTCTCTCCTGAAATGCACACCAGCACTGAGAAACTCTACGTTTGGTTCCTTTACTGCAGACATAGCGAGGCATCAAGGAAAGCGGTGAACAGAGTCGGCTCTGTTCTGTATTGAGAACAGGTGTCCCGACAATCTACACAATATGAGGGGAAAGCCACATCCCAGTCCGTGGATTCACAGTGTTTTATTTAAGATGCAAAACTAGAGTGGTCCAGATTTATCCCCTTTACTGGACTTAAGAGAATTACTAATCTGCTTCATGAGAAAAAGAATTTTAAATGAGGCACTGATACTTCACTTCACTGATTCAAGACTTAATATAGAAAATTATAGATCTTGGCCCAGGGAAATTTTCATCTCTGCCCATAATAACAGGCCTTCAGCTGCCAAAGGCAAGGGCTTTGTGCACTGAAATTGGAACTCTGACCCTGAGATACAAAGTTAAAACCAGTAAGCTCAAAGAGAGATTTCAGTACTTGCAGGACTTAACATGGAAACAAACGTGGGTCAGATTATTTATCCACACAATGTGTATCTTGTACAACAGTATATCTTAGATCGGGGGGGTAGAACCTCCTGCTCAATATAAACTATTTTATTGGACACGATTGAAAAGATAAAAGGCAGGTTTAATTCATCATTCTAAATGGCTTCTCCATTTATCTCTCCAAAACAGGCTTTCCCAAGATTATGTCAGGTAAGAGCTTCCCTGAAATGACAAATATATTTACCCTGTGCTCCTTGTTATCATGTATGTCATACCATAAACCTCTTGTATCTCTCATTTCTTCCTGTATACAACATCAAATGGGCATGGCAGTAGATTACAGCAACCCATATTTAATTAACTCAAAATTTCAGCCTAATATTTTATTTCATTAGAAAAAAACCTGACCTAGTTATTTTTTAAATAAGGGAGCTATATAAGCCTGTTATGAGTAAAAACTACTCTTCCTGGCTTTTGGGCCATGGATGAATCCTCAAAAGAAAATGAATTTTCCCCGTTTCTGACCCTGAAGTAAAATGTATTTGCCTCCATCAGTAAGTCATCTTTGTAAATTCTATCCGATGTTTCCTTGGAGGGCATTTATGAACTTCTAAGTTCATAAATCTAAGAGGTTTCCTTTCTTTACCTCTACATCTTTACCAACCTTTAGCTCTACTTTCAAAATGCATCCCAAATCTTTCCACTTTTGTCCATCTCCCCACCCATCTAATTTGTTCAAAAGTACCAGGGATTAGCAGATGTATGCTATTATACATAGGATGGATAAACAACAAGGTCCTAGCAGAGAGAGCTATATTCAATATCCTATGATAAACCATAATGGAAAAGAATATAAAAAAAAGAATGTGTATATATGTATAACTGAATCACTTCGCTGTACAGCAGAAATTAACACAACATTGTAAATCAACTATACTTCAATTAAAGAAAAAGTACCACTATCTCTTTCTGGGATTCTGCAATAGCCTCTATTATTGGTTTTCTTGTGAAGTAGTCAGTGAAATAAAGCAAAAATCAGGTTGAGTCCTTCTCTTGCTTGAAAACCTCTGATAGTTTTTCATCAAATTTAGAAAAATAAAAATCAAACTTTTTTCATAGCAAACGTCCCTCCTTATCTCTATGACCTCATTTCTAACCACTCTGCCCATCGCTCACTCTGCTCTAATGACATTTAATGAGTCAAGGTGCTTTGTACTTGGAGTTCTGCCAGGCAGGCTCTTCTACCAAATACCTTTGTGTCATTCGAATCTCAGCTGAAATGTTGCTTCTTCAGAGTCATCTCTGATCTTACAAAGTGAAATATTCACCAGTCTTTACCAAATCTTCCTGTTTTTGTACATTCATAGGAATTATCATGATCTGAAATTACACAGTTCATTTACCATTGCTTGTTTATTCCCTGTTTCCCTCGTCACTGTTCCAGAATCCAAATTCCATGAAGGTAAAGACCTTGCCTATCTTGTTTATTGCTCATCCCTAGCCTCTAGAATTTGGTGGACACTTAATAAACACCTGCTGAGTGTATCATTAATAATTGTATATATCTGTCACAAATGGAAAAATCAATATTTTATTAGCATATAAATGCTAAAATGAATCAAGGTATCTTAACACCATTGCATTAAAAACACACACAAATAGGCATTTAAATGGTTTGAATCAACTGGTAGATCCAATGAAGGGTAAAAATGTGCAGTGACAACAAAACCCCCATCTTTTTGGAGGGAGTACTACATGGCAGCACTTTATTTCAGTTAGTCCCTCTAACAATCTGATGAGGTGAACCAACTTTACAGTGGAAGAAATGGAGGTTCAGAGAGTTTTAAAAGTTTGCTCGAAGTCATAGAGTTGGTGGTGGATTCTTAACTATAAACGTACTGCCTCTAAAGTAATCGTGATGATGATGATGATGATGGCAGCAAAGACAATCACTAACATTTATTGAGCTATTCTAATTATGTGCCAGGCATCTTGCTAAGCATTTCAGATGCTGTGGGAAAGACCATGCCTGTAAATATCCGTATTCCCAATCTTCCTTATGTTTCCAAGTCTCTCTGGCCTATGTACCAACAAATGACACCTGTGTGCCTTCCGAGACAGCCTCCAGGGCTGGTGTGCCCCTCCCGTCTCTGATCCCCTGTCATCATGACCTTGGAGGCCAGGGGTTCTATTGGTGGTGCAGCCTCCTCTCACGATGCTTTCTGAGTCACTGTGCAGCAGCGTCCCCAACAGCTGACTTTATAACGTGAATAAGGAATAACACTTTTTAGGGGTTAAGCCACTGATATTTGAGAACTTATTCATTACCACTTTATGCTATATCCGACTTGGACCAATTCAGATACACTATCTCACTTAATTCCTAAAACAATTCAATGAACTACGTGACTCCCTCCACTTTATGGATTATATAAGTAAGTCTTAGTGACAAATCAATCCATCAAAACCATATAATCAGTTAAGTGGATGGGAATGCCAGGCTATCTGAACCCAAAGTCTGAACCTTCCACTGAGGACATTCTTCTCTTTAGAGGAAGTAATTTTAAATTATTCAAGGTGATATTAATCATACTGGCTTACATTGCATAACCTCCTAGAGAAAGTTTGGATTAAAGGACAACTAAAATCTTATTTTCTTACCAAGAAATGTGACCAAATCACATATCAGTTAAGGGTGACATTTCTGGACTCTAGCGTTTCCTAACAAACCTGAGACACAACGCTCTAATAACAGATTGTGAGATTGTATTGGCTAGCCCAGTCATAACTGCATTATAATTTATAACTCCCCCACAGCTTTCCACTTTATCAGAAATTGTGGATTTTGCAGGTCCCCATGGGAACCAATTATAAGCAAAGCAATTCAAAGAGCCTTCTTAGCCCATCAGTATAAATGGTCAGTTATTTTACAGTTAGAACAATATTTACATAACCAGGGAATTTGTACCACATCTATTTGCATTCCTCGTGATGTAGACATAATGACTACGAAGAGCAGAAAATGTAAAATGACATATTTTAAATACGAACCAAAGGAAGAATGCCTCCAATTGTTTTGGTCGCTAGTTTTCCCACGCCACAGAGGTACCAATTATACTTGTGAGCAGACTAACTGAGACCAATTGTTAACATTTGGCTCTTTATAGTCCAATATGCATAAGATAAACAAAAGCAGATACAATTCATTTTCCATTAACGAAGAAATAAAACAAAACCCTAGTTAATGTCCATGGGTTTGATAAATTATGTTTACATTATAGCAAAAGGATTTTGGTTATAGATTGTGAACAATGAAATATACCTCAGTGGCTATTGGAATAAACACACATAAACTAAATATATATCTATGAACATCGTTTCAATAATTTCAATGTTTTAAGGTCACACCTATGCTGATAACATAAAAATCACTGGAGTCCTGCATTGCTTATCTTCATGACCCTGTATCTTTAAATAATTTAATGTTATTTTCCAATAAATATATGAGGTTAAGTTCTGCAGGTGCAAAGTTAAAGGACAACTTGTTCTTCTAAAAGTGGGCAGTATACTTTGATTTGACTGTGTTTACATTCATGTGACAAAGACACGAAAGGCCTTTAAGCTGATAGAAGGCATAGTTCACTCATACAAACAAAGAATATCTGCTACAGCAAAAGGGTTGAACTAAAATGTGAACTTCACATATCACCAATCTAAGTGCTAAGCACTGCCGCAGATGTTTGGTTCTGGAGGCAACATCTAATGGCATGAAATATAGAAAGAAATGGAAGCAAAAGGGGTGTATTAGATGGACATTGCTGCTACAACAAATTTCCCCGAACTCAGTGGCTTAAACAATACAAATTTATTCTCTTACAGTTCTGAAGGTCAAAACTCTAAAATTAGCAGAACTAGGTTCCTTCTCGAGGCTTCTGGGGAACATCTGTTTTCTTGTCTTTTCAGCTTCTAGAAGCCGTCTGTATTCCTTGGCTTGTGGTCCCTCCCTCACATTTCCTAATCCTCAGATCCTCCTGCCTCTGTCTTATAAGGACCCTTGTGGTTACATGGGACCCATCAGAACAATCTAGGATAATCTCCCTATCCCAAGATACTAACTAATCACATCTGCAAAGTCCCTTTTACCAGGTAAGGTAATATGTTTATAAGTTCTCGAGAATGGGACATGGATATCTCTGAAGTGCTATTACTCAGCCTACTTCAGAGGAAAGTAAATGAAAGAAAAAGCAAAAGAGGTAGAGAATTTTCAAGTATTGGTGTAATAATAATAATAATATCACTAGTAGTAGTAGTAGTAATTATTATTCATTCATTCAGCAAATATCTATTTGAGCCATTAAATCACATCAAATAAGATCTGGTAGATGGTAGACACACTCTAAAATAGTTAGCCCACATTAGCAACACTGGTCACCTATTCAAATGCTTATGGCCTCTGAATGTCCAGAGTGAGTATTGAGAAATAAGTCATATTGTGAACAAAGCTTCAAAGACAAGTCTTAAAAGAAGTTTCATAACTTCTGAAAGAAGTTTCATAACTGAATAAAAACTTGCTTATTCAGTTTCTTCAAAATGTGATTAAAATATATTTTTAACTAGATTTGGTCCCAGGATGCTTTCAATAATGACATAACATGGGTAGTGCACAGAAAAAACAGCAAATTCAAAATAATATGTTTTTAAAAGTTTTAACTGAGGAACATTCTTTTACTGTGAAAAGATGTGTAATATTGCAAAGAATGAGTTGAAGGCAAAGTACAACTGAAGTTCTAAGAACAGCCATTCAAGAAGAACATTTTTTTTATGGGGAATCTTCCTTTTTTGCATTCATTGGCAAAAACAAGAAAAGAAGACACTAAGTGGTCTGATGCAAAGACAAGTAATTACTAAGGTCTTCTCTTTTATGCCTTGGAGAAAATTAGAGCTGGATTTCAGATTGTGTCTCTTCTTCCTAACAAGAAAATGGAAACACTTATGAAAGTAGAACAGATTTTGCCTCAGGACAATTTCAGGAATTATTAAAATTCTGGAATTCATCTATTTTGATACATTATTCCAATTATGGAAACTATCATTTTCTTATGAGTTTATCAAAACCACAGCACAGTCTTAAAAGATTTCTATATCTAAATGCATTATATTGGGAATTTCCAGTAGATGGAAATGGAGAAAAAGAGTGTTTGATTAACATCGCTATAGAAGCTCCCAAAATATTAAAACCCATGGACGACTGACATCGTCTATAAAATTTAGACAGTATTGAAATTCCAAATCATCAGATTGAGGAAAGTCTATCAAAAATTGTGAATGTATTGATTGGGAAAAATATTTATGGGACATACACCTGCAACATTTATTCTTTCTTAGTATTTCAAAGAGCTAGGAAACAAGAGTGTATATTGTTTTGCTTGAATTAAATATTTATGAAACCTTTTCCTTAGAGGGTCAACACATCGTACTTTAAAATATGCATAGGGTTTCCCTGGTGGCGCAGTGGTTGAGAGTCTGCCTGACAATGCAGGGGACACGGGTTCGAGCCCTGGTCTGGGAAGATCCCACATGCCACAGAGTAACTGGGCCCATGAGCCACAACTACTGAGCCTGCACGTCTGGAGCCTGGGCTCCGCAACAAGAGAGGCCGCGATAGTGAGAGGCCCGCGCACCGCGATGAAGAGTGGCCCCCGCTTGCTGCAACTAGAGAAAGCCCTTGCACAGAAACGAAGACCCAACACAGCCAAAAATAAAATTAAATAAATACATAAATTTAAAATATTCATAACTTTTAAAAAATTGAAGTGTAGTTGGTTTACAATGTTGTGTTAGTTTCAGTGTACAGAAAAGTGATTCAGAGATATCTATATATATCTAGATATAGATATATATAGATATATGCTTTTTCAGATTCAGATATAGATATATAGATAGATAGATAGATAGATAGATAGATATCTATCTATATATACTTTTTCAGATTCTTTTCCCTTATAGATTATTATAAGATACTGAGTATAGTTCCCTGTGCTATACAGTAGGACCTTGTTGGTTATCTATTTTATATTTAGTAATGTGTATATATTAATCCCAAACTCCAAATTTATCCCTCTCCTCACCCCTTTCCCCTTTGGAAACCAAAAGTTTGTTTTCTCTGTGGGTCTATTTCTGTTTTGTAAATAAGTTCATTTGTATCATTTTTTCAGTTTCCACATGTAAGCAATATCATATGATATTTGTCTTTCTCTGTCTGGCTTATGCACACCCCAATGTTCACAGCAGCACAATTCACAATAACAAAGACAGGGAAACAACCTAAATGTCCATCGACAGATGAATGGATAAAGAAGATGTGGTACATATATACAATGGAATACTACTCAGCCATAAAAAAGAATGAAATAATGCCATTTGCAGCAACATGGATGGACCTAGAGATGATCATACTAAGTGAAGTAAGTATGCATAACTTTTAACAGAGTAATTCATTTTTAAATATCCATCCTTTACATATACCCATGCATGTGGACAAATATATCTTTGTAAAGATATTCATTGCTGCATTGTTTGTAAGGAAAATAAAACCTCAAAGAGATACAAATACTCATCTGCAGAGCAATTTTATAAAGAGGGTCCATTCATTAAAATGGAATACTATACAGCTACAAAAATAAAATATGTCTATCCTAGGCTAGCAATTTTCAAATTGTTGTCTGTGTTTCAGAGACCTGTCAAGGAGTTTACAAGGTCAAAACTATTTCATAATACTAAGATGCTATTGGTATTTTTTCACTCTTTTTTTAGGCCTCATTCTCAACAGGTACAGTGTAGTTTTCTTACAGCTTACACGATGTGTAATATAGCAACTGCAGAAGTAGATATGAAAATTCAGCTATGTTCTATTAGATAAAACATTAAAGATAGTTTCAAAGATATAGAACAATTCCACCCTTCTTACTAGTTGTTTGCTTGTTTGGAAAATATGATTATTTTCATACATATCATTTAGATTAATATTTCAATAGTGTTATTATTATTCTAAACAAATTAAATAATTTCCAATATGGTAAATTATGATAAGTATAACCAACATACAATTTTTGGAATTCTTGATAGTTTTGAGGAGTGTAAAGGAGTCCTGAAACCAAAAGGCTTGAAAACCGTTAAACTCTGTCAATATGCTATTTCCCAGTAGAATTCTCCACTCTATTCATTCTCTTACAGCTTCATATTAAAATACAGATATATAGGAGGAAGAGGAAGGGAGAAGGATATAAATAAGAAACACACACACACAGAAGAACTGAAGTCATGAAGAAGTAAAAAGTATTCTTATATAATTTTCAAAGTATATTGAATAGTAATAGGTAGGTGGCGTAAATGTCATAGAGAAAGTTAGTATTACACTAACATTATATGGTAAAAATCTTTGAAAGATATTCTTTCTTGTAATAGTTTTCATTATGTTTATTATTCATGGATATAATCATTATTTTAGTATTTTAAAGATTTTTTTTCCAAAAATAATTGTTTTATAATATTTGCAAAATGCAGAGCACAAAGAAGAAATCTGTAACTCCACTGCTAAGACCAATCATTGCCATCATGTTGGTGTATTCCATCTGAGTGTTTTCCTACTATGATTGAATTATTTATGAAATAAAAATGAGTTCATTTTTTTACTTTTCGGGTAACATTTTATAAACTTTTTCAGTGTCATTCCAATTATATCTTAAAATGTTTCCTCATTAATAATTTTGAGAATTGTGCCCCTATGAAATTTCATAAGAGTCTGACATTATTTCCAGGAAAATGACCCAGCAGGGGGCCCTAAGAATGATGGGGATCCTATTTTTTAAGAGAAGTTGGGACACTTCAAGCAAAATACTGTTAGCAGATGTTGACAGCAGTGGCTCTTAAGACAACAGAAGCTTTCCAGACTCAGAGCCACTGCAGGGAGGCCTTATAACAGAGAATAAATGATTAGGCCAAATGTCACTGCTGACAGGAAATTCTTTGGGTAGTGACAGAAACCTCTCAGAAATTTAGAAGTGTTCCCTGCACCACACAGGAAGAAAGCCATCTGTGCGTTTCAGCATCAGGGGCCACTTAAAATAATTATTGTCTGTCACCAAATTAATGGCTACAGATGAAGGACCTGGGCTACCTGGAAGAAAGTATTTACAAATCTACTCACTACTGTTGACATTGTAGTTCTGGAATAAGGGATAATCATTCACTTTAGTAAAACCTTAGCCATTAATCAGGAGGACTCACAAAGTATATTTCCAATAGTAGCTGGCAGCCTTATAAGGATGTTCATAAACATAAACTAGTCAGTTTCAAATACTCTCCTCCTCTTTGATTACCCTATATTTGGAGAGCTACCTCATGAAACCCAATCTCACAGAACTTATGAACCTGTTTTTTAGAGTTTTTTATGTAACAAAAACATTCTAGTTGACAATAGAAATATAAACTTGAATCAAACCTAAGAGTTCTCAACACAAATAATTTTTTTCTTTTTTTGCTTTCTCTTTTTATTGTATTTATTTGAGATGATGGATGCTCACTAAACTTACTGCAGTAATCATTTCACAATATATGTCAAACCACTATGTTGTATACCTTAAATTTATACAGTGATGTATGTCAATTATATCTCAATAAAATTGGGGAAAAAAAGCTCCAAGTAACCCCAAATATTTCACTTGAGAACATATTAAAATGGTGAAATATCTGAAGCAATCTCATGTGTTACTGTATATTAGTTAACATTTTCTATTGAAAAATTTCCTGTGCTAATATTGATAACTATTTTATCACATTTTTAAATGTTTAAAAAAGAAATATAAACTTGACACTAATGGGTACCTTTATTTGTACTAAATCTTTCTGGTTAGTTGAGTTAATTACTGCGTAAAACCAGGACTAATAAATTGCCAATTTGAACTAAAAAATAATTGGCTATACTGGATTCTGCAAATACCCAGCATTTAAAACCCTCCAACGATAAACTGCATGAAAGTGACTGAGATAAAAATATGAGTACATGGCACAAAATAAATCAAAACACACTTTGAAAAAGTAAGTGGGAAATTCACAATGTAATATGTTTCTTACTATTATTAGTTAGCCTTCTTTTATGGTTTTCCACTTTAATATTTGTGTTTGAAATACTCTATTTAGGTGGGGCCAAAATCAATAAAACATTGAAGAACATATTATTTACTTAAGGGTCAAGTGGTCTCACCATAATCAAAGTGTTAATCATAAATATTAGATAAATTATAGTAGAAAGTGTTAGTTTTATTTCTACAAAGTGGCCTGTTTCAATATTCAAGTATTCAGAAGGAAGGAAGAGACTATCAAACACCTACTCTGTGACATAAACTTAGAAAAAGACAGTTTGGCATCTGTCACACCTCACAGGGAAGCCTGTGGAGGATGCCTTCATCAAAGCACGATCGTACAGTCCTGTGTCTATGACTTGGAAGACCTCTGTCAGGATGAAGGAATGACAGAGGACGTCATTCAGTGGAAAATGCCTCACCAGATAGACCCAGAAGCATATATGACCATAGAGCCACAAAACGAAGGAATCACAAAAATGCTAATTTAACCTTTGGTGTCTCAGTCACTATCATCATGGCTTTAGATTTCACACTTCCTTGAAATTAAATGTCCATCGCTTTGTTGACAAAAGGTCCACAGACAATTTTGACGACCAGGGAATGAAATAACTATTCTATTTTGATTTCATAGAATATGTAAGCAGAAATCTCCATTGCAACAATTTTACTTACTTTCTTGGAACAAAAATACCATTCATTAGTGGCATTAATTAAATGCATGAATAGCTCATACCAGGCCAGGGCAAGTGGTACAGCATTGCATCCAACTTTGATTCAGATCTATATGTAAGAAGGACACAGGCCTAAAAACCTTGGAAAGTTCGACAGTTTTAAGTGAATAAAATAGCAATCAGAGTTTAATGTTCCAAATGTACACCAGGTATATACATTTATAGTTTATAATTAAATTTTAATTAAAGTATAAAGAAGAAAAGCAAGGAAATTAAACCTGAACACCAAGGAAATAAAAAGTACACACCCCACCATAAGGATTTAAGAAATACCAATAAGCAGCAACAGAAAACCAGTAAAAAAAAAAATACTACTCTATGCTCACTAGGATACAGCTTCTATTCAATAGACTCATAATCACTATGATTAAGGAGACGAATCACCTGTGCTGAAACTATCGTTATAGCAGTGTTGGGATGAAAAATTGCTAAAGTGTCTGCGCTAATGATGATTGGGCCAATCTTCCAATGTAATGAAAACCATCATTTGAGGACAGCACTATTCAAGGATTAGATATCAAGGCAAAGGCAAGATTTGAAAGGTCATTTCTCTTGGTTCTACACCTACTCAAGGGCAAGGTCACAATTATCTGGAGATATTAGGAGGACGAAGATGAGGCCACTTGTTGAGATCAGAAAGTATAGGTTAGATCTTCATCTTATATGTAAGTTCATCATTAGAGTTTAATAAATTTACCACCTGACCATCTACTTGGTGTAAAAGAAATAACTCACATTAGGCAAAAATATATCACAAGTCATATTTCTCTCTGTCTCAACTTACTGATAGCATTTCTTGAAGGCTTCTATACGCCAAGCGCAGTGTTTAATGCATTATTGGCATTATCGCATTTAGTCTTTACCAGCATCTTATGAGGAATATTTTACCATTACCTCTATTGTTCAGCTGAGGAAATAGAGACTTGTAGAGACTGAGGTTACACGGGGTCTTGTGTTTAGTAGGACCAATGTCATGGTTTATAACCCAGGTCTATCTGTCTCCAGAGCCTGAACTTGTCATCAATCTGTTAGATTCCTTTGCAGTGAAGTGTATCAATAGATTCAATTTTAATATTATTTCAAGATGTGCAAAGATAAAAATTTCTCATTATATTCCTCTATTTTTCAATTAGTCCCTGTTCCACCATTTTGAAGGAATATATTCATTGAATTACTTTTAAGTGAGGTCTCAAGGATTATGAGTATGAATATTAATAAAGGAAAAGAAAGTAGTGGATGAGTGGTGGGGATGGAAGACATTTGAGTACAATCAGTTAATTATTCTCACTGGTGTTCATGCCATTCCACAGATGTAAAAGCTGAAGACGGGAGAGATTAAGTAACCCACTTAAACTTATGGGTAAATACAAAAGTCAGGATTCTAAACTGGGTTAAAATCTAGTAATGCTTGTTCTACTCCACAAAACAAAGATCACATAGTCAGCCTATGAGTCTATAAGAAAAAAAGACATATTCATTTTAAGTATTTAACATGGCATTGAATAGAGAGACAACATAATTCCTTCAAATCTATCTATCGTCCTTGGTAAATATTTCTAAGAGATCAGGGTATTAATTTCCACGGCATTGTTCCTGGTGTAGAAAGTGATAGAAAAACACAAAGGAATATTATAGAAAACAAAAAATGGATCATATAACAATTAAATAAGCCATTTAAGTCTTATTAAGTTTGTGATCACACACTAAAGTTTTAAATTAAAAATTGATTTTTTTTCCCATCAAGAAATTTTGCACTTCAATGCAAAATTGGTACAAAATTGGTACTAAAATATGGTACTAAAAAGCTACTTGTTAATAAAGTCTAGAGATTTAGGTTAGGTACCAAAGCACTCATGCCATTAAAAATATATTTGCTGAGTATCCATTAGGAACAAATAAAAATCTGCTAGGTGTTAGGAATACAAAGGTGACCAAGGCAGGCATGGTCCTTTGTCTAGTAGAGATTACATTCTAATAGGTAAGAAAGACATAGAATAATTCATTACATAAATTATCATTTTGTTGAAATTGTGATATGTCGAAAATGCCAATGAAACGGTCTGATCTGATCATGGAAAGGCCAAGAAAGGCTTTAAGGAGGATGGGAGTTTCAGCTGAGCTCAAATTTCTGCTGAAGTTTGAGCAGAAATTAAAAGGATGAAAGAAGGGAAAGAAGATTCTAAGCAAATGGTTCAGCACATGAAAAGTTATGATGAAGGAAGAAACATACGCTGTTCAAAGGGAGGGAAAATGATCCACCTGATTAAATGATGGGAAATGAGGGAGTAAGTTAAGACAGCAAAGTAAGGGCAACTAGATTTTATAGGGACTTTTAGACTCTGGTAAACAAAGTTGGTCCTACAACTAAATATTTGGAAAGTCTTTAAGGATTTTTAAGTATTTGAGTAAGAATCATATTTGTTTTTGTTTGTTTGTTTTTAAAGATTAGGCTGGTTCCAGTGAGGAAAGTAAAGTAAGGCCAACTTGAGAGAAAGCTGGGGAGGGAGGAGGATAATTATTTCTATTTTAATGCAAGCTTTGAGGTACTTCTGAAATGTCTAAGAGGAGATATTAAATAAGTAGTTGCTCATACACATTTGGAGCTCAAAGCTGGACTGGAGCTGAAAAATGGGAGAGTCATATAAATCAACACTGAAGCCTGACCATGGATTCAGGTGTTTAGAAACAGAGTATATGGTAAGAAAAAAAAGAGTTTTGAGGGTTAACCTGGACAGATGCCATGATTTATAGGAAGAAGTAGAGAAGCCAGTAGAAGAGTATGGAGTTATAGAAACCTAGAAAAGAAGGAGGAAATGGATAATGTGATTGGATGCTAGTGAGAGGTTAAGTAAAATAAAAAACAAAAACTGAGCAATGAATTCAGTGCATGAGATCATTGATGATATTGACAAGAGATATCACGCAAACTGGTGGGGGTGGAAGGCAGGTGGCTGAGAGGTGCATAAGAGTTTCTTAACAACTTTCAAGAAGTTATGCTATAAAAGAGATGTAATAAATAGAGGAAAAAGAGATGGAGGGAGATGTTTGTTTTGCTTTGCCTGATTTTTAACTGGAGAAAATTGTTCCTGTATAGATATGGATGCTATTGAGAAAGATCCAATAGAGAGAGAAGAGCAAAGTAACAGGTGATCAAAGGGATATTCATTAATGAGAATTATAGAGAACAGAGAAGGGTGGATTCCAAGGCGTGAAGAAAAAGAAAACAGCCTCTGAGAGGAAGAGAGGCACCTCTTTTATTGCAATATGAAGAAAGGACACAGCTGTGTTCTGATGATAGATTTGTAAGTTTGATGGTGGCAGGTTAAGGGAGTTCCCATCACATAACTGCTACCTTCTAAATTAAGTGGAAAGGGATGTCATTTGCTGAGTGTCTGGAGAGGCATGGCAGCAGCAATTTCAGAAGGGTGAAGACGGTTTGCAGTAGCCATTGTGAATTGGAGACTAAGTTAACCAGTGAAAGTAGGAGGATTTTAGAGGAATTCCAGAGATGCAGTTGAGGTTGGCGATCATAGTGCAGCAATCTGTTTTTCTCTTCTGATTTATTTTATTTACGATTTATCTGGAGACACAAAAAAAGCAGCCAGTTGAGTGCATCTAAGGTTGGGATTTAATCAGATAAGAACCACAAAGGATGACAAGTCCAAGTTAGGGGACAGGATAAAGAAAGAGGGACCAGTGGACCAGACATTCCCAAGAGGCTGGAGAAAGATCATTAACCGAACAACCACCCTGGAAAATAGAAGGTTACAAGACGAGAGTAGGAAGTTGACGTCATGATTTTGGAGAGCAGTTCCCCGAGGTTGTGTGATCTTGAGTTTGAGAGTGAGTGGCTGAGAAGAAATTGAAGAGGAAGTTATGGCAGATGATGAGGTAAAATCATCGAGAGGCCAGGTTTCTAGGCAGGATGGTTCAATATAACAAATGACTGTTGACAACACTTAGAGTATTGGCAGGAACTTTGTTAGAAATGGAAACTTATTCAGATGCCAAAACTTCAGTGACAGAGCACATTATCTGAAGGCCAGTGGATGATGGGTGAAGAGGGTGGTCTTATGTGAACCTCAAACAAAGCAGGGTGTTTACAAATAGGAAGAGGAACCATCATCCAGAAGCCACAAAAAAGCGTGAAAGCCACTACCCCAGTGAGAATAAGCAGAGCTCAGAAAGGTTGGAATGAAGTAGTTTCTTTGGGGAAGAACCTGGATTTGATGCGGGCAGGGTGGTAGCAGAAACTCTGAGTGAATGCTGAGGGTATACTGTCTTTGCTGATGGTGAAACAGTGGATCCAGGGATAGATCAAAAAGGAAGAACACAATTTTATGGAATGGTAGATAACAGAGGCCAAACAACATGGAGAATGAATATTATACCTCAAGTACCGATGACTTCAAGATGAGACCTCAGGGAAGTCCTCTAGGATACAGGCAACACTAGGTCTAAAATACGGAATTTCTGACCTATTGAGCTTTAAGCAGCACCAGTATATTCAGTCCTCGAATTCTAGAACAACAGAATCTTAACTGCTGAACTAGTGGTTTACCATCCCCACTACAGCTGATTCAGGATAACCTTTATCATCTATGAAAGACTACATCTTATGGTGTCAATTCTCCCACCTTAATTTGTTAATTAAGGTGAAGGTTTACTCTCAAGGTGAATCAAAAAAGCATTAATACTCTTAAAAATCTAAAAAAATGATACAAATGAACTTATTTACAAAACTCACAGACATAGAAAACAAACTTATAACCATAAGTTATAACCAAAGGGGAAAGGGGGATAGGGATAAATTGGAATTTGGAATTAACAGAAACAGACTACTATATATAAAGTAGATAAACAACAAGGATATAGCACAGGGAACTATATTCAACAACTTGCAATAACATATAATGGAAAAGAATCAGAAAAAGAGCATATATAAATGTATGTATATATATGTAAATATAACTGAATCACTTTTCTGTACACCTGAAACACTGTAAATCAACTATACTTCAATTTAAAAAAATTAAAAACAAAACTCAATATCAATTTACTCCCTAGAGAAACAAGAGAAAAAAACAAAATCAGTCAAGTGGCCTTTGGAAAATCAGGATCTTATATAGAATTTTTTTTAATAAATTAATTTTATTTATTTATTATTTTTGGCTGTGTTGGGTCTTCATTGCTGCACATGGGCTTTCTCTGGTTGCAGCAAGCGGGGTTTATTCTTTGTTGCGGTGCGCAGGCTTTTCATTGCGGTGGCTTCTCTTGTTGCAGAGCTCGGGCTCTAGATGCGTGGCTTCAGTAGTTGTGGCACATGGGCTCAGTAGTTGTGGCTCGCGGGCTCTAGAGCGCAGGCTCAGTAGTTGTAGCGTGCGGGCTTAGTTGCTCCATGGCATGTGGGATCTTCCCGGACCAGGGTTTGAACCCATGTCCCCTGCATTGGCAGGTGGATTCTTAACCACTGCACCACCAGGAAAGCTTGAGGATCTTATATAGAATTTTGAAGAGAATAATCCTCTAACAGATTTACTACACATTTCTACCTTTTCTTAGTCAAAGTATTTGAGGGATTTTGAAATATTTATTTTACCTTCTATGTCAGCAAGTTTTGAGTGAATTATAATAATTAATTACAGTAACTATGTGAACCTCAGATTATTCATCTATTTAATTTATATTCCTTTTCTATAGTTTTAAATGGCCTGTATTAAAGATCTTATTGTACATGTATCTTGAATTATGGATCATTTAAAAATCCTTTTTGAGATATAAATCCAGAATTTTCAAAGCTTAAAAAGACCTTGCACATCATTTTGTCCTCTACTTTTATTTTGTAGCCAAGAAAACCAAGGTATAGAGAGGTCCCACCAGGAGGGGCAGGGTCCAAGGTAACTTTAGAAGAAGAAAAGTGGGATGGGAACCCATGCCCTTAACGTCTATCCAGCCCTCATAAGAGGTGAAAATTATGAGCAAAGAAACATATCTTGCTCTCAAGTGTTTCTTTTTTTCATTCATCTTTGCACCATTTCAGCCCGTAAATAAAGTAAAAGCACATAGCAGCCATGTTTTAGTTTCTTCATGTAGGAAGGTTGTTTAAAACACACTCTTGAGTCAATCCTTTGGCAGTCAAAAGCTTTCACAGAAGATCTGTGTTATTTTAAGAATGGTATTTTTTCACTGATCCCTGAAGAACTAGATACTTAAACGTTTATTGGTACAAGGTCATTGCTTTACTGAAATGGCTTTAACTTAACATAAATCAACTTAGCACCTCTGTATATCCCTACTTTAAGGAAGGATAGAGAAATCTGAAGTTGAAGGTCAATTTAATTCTTTCTGGTCCAGACTTATTGAGCTAATTTCTACCTCCCTGCACCTCTATTTTCTGCTGGGTGTTTAAGCACAAAGGCTATTGCAAACATTATTGGAAATGAATACACAAGTGACAGAGTCTGAACTGCAGTGTGTTAGCTAAACAAGTTGCTTTCTATTTGATGAGTTCACCAGAAATAAAAAATGAAAGAGTCCAAAAGCCATAATTTTAAGTTAAATACTAAAATTCTCAACAAGGGAAACTTTCCAGGGGGCTCTTGTGACCTGTGCATATATTACATACACAACCACTCTATGTATTATATTTTGTCAAAGCTTTATGAACAAAGTGATCTATTGACCACAATCAAAAGTACTCGTGTTTTGAAATTTCTTTCTTTTGTTTTTCAGTGCTACAGCCTGCCCTGAATCTTCACTATCATCTCTTGCACTCTGTTGACTTTATCTGTGAGATAAGTGTTAAAAAGCATAGCATGGGGTCAAAGAAGGGCTGAAGATGGATTAAGTGGGTTGTCCGCTTGATATCTGCTCCAGAACAAAGTTTTTCTATGTAAAAACTAAAACGCTCTCTTCTTGAAAGAAACCTTTGATTTTAGCTTCATGCGCACAACTTCATTGAGTCAAATTGTTTAAACAAGTTTTAATACAGAAAAACGATCCTTTTCAAGTTGCTCCCAGCAAAATTTCTCAAAAATGCCCCAAGACAGAAGTGACAAGTGAAGCAAAAGATTGTCAACTGCTAAAAATATCTGCACTATGTCATTAGTGGATACGCATATATAAATGTAGCCCAAAGAAATAGCACAGCTTGCTAACAAAATCGACTTCTATTTAACTGAAATAAGGAGACTTTCACAAGCCGCTCAAAAATAAAGCAACTTTTAAAAATTAATTCCCTTGACTAAAGTATCAAAGAGAGACCGAGAGGCAGGAAGCCCTCTATTAATTCTGCAAGTTCTAATCAGACATGTTAGAGATCTGAGCATGAGAAATGGGACCAGAATTCATGTAAACAGAAAATCCCTCTGAGCAGAGGCAGTTTCCTCTTACTCTTCCTTTCCAGTTTGTCCTCTGCTCTGAGTCCTTTGGAAACCAATCTTGGATGCATATTCCATCTTAATGTCTGATACTGGAATAGGGGGTGCTATAGGAATTTGTATGAAATCTGTTGTAAATGGCTTTAAACCGAACCGCTTTGTCAAACTACAAGGTTTTGTCAGCATCAACTCTAAGCAGATGATAAAAATTAACAAAAAAAAGTACCACACTCAATGCTTGGTTTAAACAATTTCTTTTTATTCCTCGCCATCTCCACTCTCACTCTGCCTTGGCTATCTTCACAATACTCCAAAATACAATGAAGATGGAAAGAAGACTGTTGTGTCAGCAGCTCTGGAGAACTGAGATGGCAGATTGGAGTCAGTGGCCAAGGGAGAGGAAATTCCACCAGCGAGATGGGAAACATATCTATTTTATCTTAGCAGGATAGTCAGCAAGTTTGTATCACAAAATGAGAAAAGAAACTCCAATTAGCACTGCAGCCTAAGAAACGTGTTCGCTAACAGCAGGCTGATGCCAAAGGCACAGCATCTCTTGATCCTGCTCGCTACTACGTGGATTATTACTGAATAGACAATTGTGTTTAGGATGGGAAGAAAAACAAATGCTTAAGCATGTAAACTGATTGCAGAGAATGCAAATATTTCCATTTTGCTTTGCTAAGGCCATTAAAAATACACACAGAAAAAAAAAAAGCTACTTTTTCACAAATTAATTTTCCTCCTCTAGACTCTGCAGGTTTCAATCTAACATGTTACCTTTGTTAGTCTGTGATCTGCCAGAGATTGTTCTTTTTAAGGCCTGTCTAGCACTATGTAAAATTCATAACTTTAATTCTTTGAATGTTATATAACTTTTAAACATGTATCTTATTTAGGGAATGAGGTTATGTGGAAGACAATGTTGAAGGAAAGATACATATCCTGTGCTCTCGTATTACTTAGGGCTTGGGAAGAAATGATAATATACTATGTACTCGATGCACTATTTTCTATGTTCCAAGTCATTTAGTACTAAGCAACTTTCAGAAGAGTATGTGTGCATATCAATCTAGCAGCATATATAAAAGGTCTCACCGAATATAGTCAAATAATCTGTTTATATTAAAACAAAATAAACAACAGTAATAATAATAGTAAGCAGTTTGAGTTGAAGGCACGCAACTGGAAAGGGACAGGGAAAGAGAGGTCTACAGAATAGTGGCAAGTCGGAGCTCCTCGGGGTATGAGGACAGTGGAATTTCATGTGGCTGGAAAGTGATTTCTAGGAGAGTATGGCTAATAGATTTAGGTTGGCAGCTGAACTGCTGAGAACTGTTCAGACCTGAGCTACTCCTGAAAAGCAAGGGGAAAGGAGATAAATGACTCATAGTTTCTGGATGCTCTGAGGTTACCAGCAGGCAAAGTATTCACCAAAAGATTTAAGAGACACAATCTAATTATGCCATTTCTATAGGCTTTTCCCTATCATCTTTTTGGTCTGTATCTTTCAGCCTGCCAACTTGCTGACTAAGCTGTGGTTTACCCAGTGAACAGGCTGAGTTGGGATTCATTCATTGTTTTTCTTAGGTAATACACTTTGTTCCAACTATGCCCAAGATGCAATGCGATATTCAAATAATGTATCACCAATGGTTCTGGTTCTAAGAAACCTACTCCAGTAAGTTAACACAGTATTCAGTAACACAATATAGCATTGAGAGAAAGCCGCTGAATGTTAAGTCAGAATTGAGAGTTCCAGCCCTGACTCAGCCACAAAAAAAGGAGAATCTGTTAGCCTTCTTGGGTATCAGCATGCATATTTATACAACGAAGGGGAAAGATGGGATAAAACATCAGAACCCTGCAGCTCCCCCCAAAAAGTCTATGATTCCAGGATATTTATTCAAATAATATATTTCCAAGAGAAAGCAAGACAATAATTATCACAAGAAAACTACTGCCCACAGACTCAGAAAACAACCTGACAGTCACATGGCCTTGACAGAACCACTGAATCCACAGATCCCATTCACTCTATGATTTTCACTACAAATTGTTCCTGCTGAACTTGACTGATGGTACTTCAAGTGAGAGTGCATCTATAAGAATCTTTAGAGGGAAATACAAGAGACCTCTGAGACTCAAGACTTTAAGGAAGATTCTCTAGTAATCATAAAAGCAGAACTAGGTTCTAATCCTCAACTTGGTAAAGATGGGTACGCCAGTTTGGTACTCCAGAAGAACAACATGTGGTTTCACCAGACGTCATCATTTACCACTTTTCCCCAAGAAACTTCTCATCCTTGTGACTGTCTCTATTGCACTGCAGAAAAAAAAAAAAATCTCAAAGAAGAGAAGTCACTGCACACTCAGGTAAGTATCAAAGTAAGTAAGTTGCCCAAATGGGAAACACAGAAGTCTTCCAAGGAGAAATAGGCCAACCCATTCCTTTCTTTATCATGGTAACTTCACACCAATTTCAGCATCAGATAATCTATCCCTGGTTGAAGTTGCTACAAGTATATCTACGGTTAGTGTAGGCTGTATGTGGGCAAACTTGGAAATTAGTTTACAATTATAATCCTATATAACAAATTCTGAAGAAATTCAGCTCAGAAGCCAAACAGGATAAAAACATCCTAGTTCACAGAAGAGGATGCTATACTTGTTTATACAGATATATCTACTGATTCCTGATGAACAAAGAAACCAAAAATTCACATCAAAAAATGTGTGATTAAATTGACAAAGAACATTTTTAATTTTCACTTAGTCTTTTCTGAAATTCAATTATGGTAGCGCAGCAAACACACTTGCATTATTCTCCATTTCCTTACTCTGTTCATTCTCAAATCAATACATTTCCACAGCACCTGCTATTCTTATAACATGGATTCTGAGACTAAGGTATGAGTCCAGTATCTTTAAACATTCTTGTTTTGAATGGCTGTCCATTCTGATCCTTTTTTTTTTATTGTTTGTCAGTGATGTAATCGGTAGAACATCTTAAAGTAGTGATTCAAATTAGAGATAAATGGAAAGGTCAGAGTAAGATAGTTTATTCATTTACAGTATCATTTGCCAAAGAAGTAGGCCATTAAAATCTGGGTGTCTCATTCTAATGACAATGAACAAAATGGAAGCATAAATGAATTGAAGGACCCCATGAGGACTCCTATTAGAAAGTCTGTCTGTGTTTCCTCAGAGCTTGCTTGCCTTTTAAAACTCATGAGAACTCTCCCATTGTGTGTAACAATGCTATGCACTTACCCTGTCAATTTTGTTCTGACGTGTGTGTGTGTATATATATATACGCACGTGTAAATATAAATATATATATAGAGAGGGAGTGTTTTATATAGAAGTGCTGTAATACACATATCTTTTAATTGAAGTCATTTCTTTTATGTTCTAAAATTTTATCTAAATATTTTACTTTCTTTTTAAGTCATTTTACCTTAGTGATGTATCAGAGTCATTTGGTCCTAACACTCACTTTTTCCCTGAGCTCTTGAAGTCAGTAATTTAAAAATTATAGAGTAAGACCTACGGCATCTCAGAGGCAATATGATAAAGCACAAGGAAATTTTAAGAATTAAACAACTGTGAGGTAGCTCTGTCTTCCAAGTATAATGGTAGCAACAGTTCTGTAAAACCCAAGGCTACCTTGGCTTCAACATGAATTTCCTCTATGCATATATTTTTACTTAGTTTAATCTTTCATTCATTTCATAATACTTCACTCAAAAGTAATAAATTGTTTTAACCATTGGTTTCTTAGGTATGCTAATCAGTGATTTCAAATATAATGTTAAAACCTCATATATAAATATATTTTCATCGTTCTGGCTATAAGCACACATATATAAGTTATACCACTTTTTAAATAAAATATACCTCTCCAATTGCTTGGAAGCTGCAAAAGTTTCCTTCTCAAACTTGCTAACTTTTCAAAACAATGTGTTTCTCAAGGAACAGAAATCTTGTCTCTGAAGAAACTGGTGTGAATCACTTCCTTAGATCTCGGTCGTCATCTTGAGAAGAGAGTAAGTCCCAGCATAACATTTTCCTTAATTAATATTCCCCAATAATTCACACATTCTGTTATCATAAGAGGGTAAGAAAGAAAAGAGAGAGTGAAGGGAAAGAAAAAAGATACTAGTTTGCCTTTCTCCTCTGTGTTTTGAGTTAGGTTTTTAGTAACACCTTTTTATCACTGAAGAACAGACAAAAGCAAAGAACTTACTCCACAAGGACACTGCAGCAAGAATATGCAATCACTCATCCTTCCACTGATTCATCTGTTTATCCATCCAGCCAGCCAGCCAGCTTTCCAGCCATGCAGTCACTCATTTATTCATGTGTCCATTCTTTCAAGAGAGGAGGCTGGATCTTTTCTCTTTTACTCTGGCCAATGCACCTCCTTGAAGAAAAAATCACGTTGCTGCAGCATAATTTTAATTGTGAAGATTCCAGTCTCTGATTAGGGCCAGTGTTTCATGGGCAGATTTTTCTGTTTCCTGTAACTTTGTTCCATAAGCCTGGGAACAGTTTGGCAATAATCTTTCTTACCATGTAAACAATTTTACTCAGAACTACTCAGTGAATCACACTAAATCCTAATAACAAGGTATAGAGAGGCAGCCAGGAAGCTGAGGGAAAAGGGTTGGACCAAAGGTCAGGAGACCGTTGATCCAGCTCCTCTCCATGAATTTCCAAAGTCCTCAGGTATCCAGATGCCACAGTGCCTTCCATAACGGTTTTTGCTAGAACTCTTCTGGTTTTATCTCCTTCCCAAAGTATTGTCTTCTTCTGAAGTGTGCTATGTCTAGGGAAGAGTGACATTAGAACAATGCAATACACTTTCTCTAGAACAAGTGAAAGAAACGAGGTCCTTCTCAAAAAAAAGTTTTATCTGGAAGTCATATGGGAAAACTATAGATATGTGACATTTCCTAGGAGCAGAGCAAGTGAATGCCCCCAAGTGAAACCTGTACAGAAATGAGGGTTGCAGGGCAGAGCAGGGGAGAAGCTAAGCAAGGATGTTATCTCAGGCTTGAGTCTAGCCTCAACCTGGTCCCTGGGGGAGCTGGAGAGCAGGAATGGCACCATCAAGGTGTCCTTCCTTGCAGCAAGATGGCTGGTCTTTTATATCCTATGTAGGTCAGTCATTGGCTGTTGACTTTTCCTAGGAGAAGAAAATAATCTCCAAGGAATTTCTGGTCAAGGTAGGTGCCTGCTGCCAAAGGTAATTCTTAAGAGAAGGGCACAGGTACAAGCTGTCAGCCCCCACAGAGGCTGGGGGTGGGGTGGGTTTGGGGGGCGATGATACAGCCTGATAACAGGGATCTGGGTTGGGGTAGCAATAGGCTTCAGTCAGGACGTTTTTAGGTTCTCTTACAGTTTGTCATAGGGGTAATAAATGAATCTTATAGGGGAAAATTGTTTCTACTTGATATCTGAGCTATATTTCTCTAGCTTGTTCTGAAAAGGATGTCCTCTCAGGATCAACCACAGTATAAGGATCTTGAAGACAGGCCTGTGCACAGTGACCCCTGGCATTTAGCACAGCGTGATGGTAAGTGGGCATCCTGGGAAATCTTTTCACTCCTCCAGATACCATTTCTTCTTCTGCAAAATGTAAAACTCTTACTAAGCTGCTTCTAATTTATCCATTAAAGCAACTTGTCTTGAGATCTTAAATTGGCCTCTGAGGATGTAAATTTGGATCAAGTTTGAAAACATGAAATGAACTTACATGATTCTAGATCCAATGTAAAATTTGGAAAATTTTGAAAGCTAAGGGCTTTTCTTCCATCTTGGTATCAGTCAATTGGGTCATTAAGACCCCAACTGGCTTGTCCATGGTGTATATTGATGGTGTCAACCTCAGTGATTAGATGGCTAGAATGACTTTTAGTTTTAGCTAGATACTTTAATTTGCAGTAATAACATTAGTTTAAGATGCTGGCTGCAACTTTAACCGTCACAAGCCATGAGTCTACTACAGCCGTTGTTCACCTTAATGTTTCATGGGTCCTTCTGTCTAATTACTGCACACACTGTATTTCTGGCTTAAAAGGTTCTTGCTACACTCTCTATAAGAGCAAATATAGCTCATCTCTCATGACCCATAAAACAGGTCTCTTTCCTGAAAACTTCTCTGTTCAGCCCATCTGTTAGGCTCTCTCCCTCATTACCTTTTAACTTTACATATTCTAGTTAGGCGTTTGTATTCGTTTTCTGTTGGTGTAACAAGTCCATAAACGTGGTGGCTTAAACCAATACAAATTTACTACCTTATACTGCCGTAGGTTAGAACTCTGACATGGGTCTCACCGGGCTAAAATTAAGGTGTCACCAGGGCTGCATTATTTTCTGGAGGCTCTAGGAGAGAATCCACACTCCCTTGCCTTGTTTGCTTTCTAGAGTCATGCACATTCCTCGGCTCTGGTCCCCAGTCCTCCATGTTCAAAGCCAGCATCATTCGGTCAAGTCCTTCTCATAACATCACTTTGATCTTCTCTTTTTCCTTCCTCTTCTACTTTTCGGAACCCTTATGATTATACTGGGCCAAAACAGGTAACCCAGGATAATTTCACTAAGGTCAGCTGATTAGCACCCTTAATTCTGTCTGTAACCTTTATTCCCCTTTGCCACATAGCATAACATCTTCACAGGTTCTGGGGATTAGGATTTGGACATCTTTGGGGGGTGTGGGGGAGTATTATTCTGCCTGTCACAGTCATTAGCAGAGGAGGCGTGTCCTTACCATTATAGAATTATAATCTAGTGGGGTGAGGGGGAGATACAAGTAAGAAAAGTAAACAAATAACCCAATGAATGACAAGAAGTAGCGATAATATTTGGGAAAGAAATAAACCAGATGAACTGTTAGAACCTGTGAGAGGAGGACCTGTATAGATAGATAGTCAGGGCACGCATCACTAAAAAGGTGACACTGAAGCTGAGACTTGAAGGAGATTGATGCTAATGTGAATGGCAGACAAAGTAGAGTCAGGAAAGGCTGGGAGGGGAATGAAGGATAGCTTTCCAGGCAGAAGGGACCACAGTACAAAGTTTAAAAGGCAAAAAGAGAGATTGGTCCATTTAATGAACCACAGAGAGTCCATGGAGCTAGAGTATAATAGGCTTGGGGGAGGGTAGGAGGCTTTAATCCTAGGAAAATAACCAGGACCACATCACTTTGATAAGAACCTGGTTTTTCTTGGAAATACAATGGGAAATGGGTAACGAACCTAAAGCAAGGAGTTACTGTAAACTGATTTGTATTTTTAAAAGGATCTGACTCTTTTGTGAAGAGTAGATTGGAAGGAGCCAAGAATGGAAGTGGGAAGACTATGCGGGCAGCTACAAAAGTCAATCTATTAATGGCTAATTTTATGTAATAAAAAATATCAAGGATGTGGAGAAACTAGAAGTATCATACATTTCTGGGAAGGCAAATTGGCTCATCTGAACACTACTGGTGGAGAAATACTAAAGCTGAACATTTGCATACCCTATGACTAAGCAATTCTACTCCTAGATATATTGGAAATAATTCCCAATAGAAATGAGTACATGCATTTACCTAAAGGCATGTTCTAGAACTGAGCTATCCAATATGGTAACCACTAGGCAAATGTGACTATTTAAATTTAAATTAATTAAAATTAGCTAAAATTAAAAGTTTATTTCCTCAGTCACACTAGCCACATTTCAAGAGTTCAATAGCCACATGTGGCTAGTGGCTGCCATATTGGACAGTGTAGATATAAGATGTTTCTATCATTGTAGGAAATTCTATTGGACTGTGGAATCCTAGAAGGTTCATAGTGACACTGTTAGTAATGGACAAAAGTTTGAAGCTACCTAAAAGTCTGTCCACATTAGAATGGATAAATATATTATGACATATTCACACAAAAGGATACTATGCAACAAATATAAAAAATAATCTACTCCTATAGGGAACAGGATGGGTGAATCTCACAAACATATTTGAGTAAAATGTCAGACACAAAAGAATATGGACTGTAAGATCCACTATAATGTACAAAAACAGGTAAAACTCATGCATTGTGTTAAAGGTTAGGACAGTGGTTATCCTTAGTAGGTGGAGGGGTAGTGAGTGGGAGAGAATATGAGGAGTCCTTTGTAGAACTGGTAACATTTTGCTCAGTGGTGTGGCTGTTTAGTTTGTGGAAATCTATCAAGCTATTTATAATACTCACATATATATATTATACTTTAATAAAAAGAATTTTTTCAAGTTAAGCTGTAACACAAATCTTAGTGTGAATTAAAAAATATAATCAACGGGGACCTACTGTATAGCACAGGGAACTCTACTCAACACTCTGTAATAACCTATATGGGAAAAGAATCTGGAAAAGAATGGATATATGTATAACTGAATCACTTTGCTGTACACCTGAAACTAGCACATTATAAATCAACTATACTCCAATATAAAATAAAAAATTCAATTAAAAAATGTAAATATTCACCCTCTCTTCATTGCCAGAAAAAGTGAGGTGTTTAATTTCTTGAATTTATCAACAAAACACAATGGGTTCCTCCAGGTACCATACTTGACTAATCTGTCCTTCTTAATGTTTTCAAGTGGGGCATGCAAGGTGCCTCTGAGACAGTGGAGGATCTTAGAGTATTTCTTACCACCAAACCCACCACTTTGCACCAGAAAATATCTCAGATGTAATATGGCAGCCATGACACCTTCGCAGATAGGCAGGAATGGTGACACAAATGAAGGCCCACGGAGGTTACACAGTTTGCCCAATGTCACAGAGCAAATCAGTCATGGAAAATCAAATCAAATCCATATCTCCTTCATGTACTCTCTCCAGTATATTGCTTTACCTTTCTACTCTGAGTTTTGGGCCCCAAAGCCAATAATTTATGGCATACATTGTCACTGGATACACTGAAAAATGTAGACACATCACATAGAGAGTGGAGTGTTGGAGAGAAACTCAATCTAAAGCCAAAATTAATTGAAGTGTCTCAGAATCTGACATTGCTACAAGAAGCATTGTTGCGACTCTAAATTTATTCCACCAAAAAAGTGCAACGTAATATGTTTTAATGCACTTTCTGTAGGTCTGCAATGCAAGTTTGATTTGTTTTCCCCAGAAGCAATTTACTTTTAAATTCCAAAGCCTCAGATGTCATTGAAGAATGTTTTGGACGACTTAATCATGGCAACAGGGATTAAACTGGGAAACCGGCAGAAATAGTTTGTTTAAAATCAGGCATTCACTAGTCTGAAGGAAGGGAGGAAGAAAACTCTCAAATACTTGCCGTCACACACTCAGACTGAGGAAGTGGCAAAGGGCACCGAACGCCCTGACAAATGAAGTATGTCTGAGCAAATGTGAAAAAGAGAAAAGCACCTACCAGCCTGACACAATGCACAGAAGAAAGCTTAAGGAGTATCACCCAGTGCAGTTGGTAAAAGGCCAATCATATATATGAATTTGAATTACTGACTCACGAAGGAACATCTAATGGGGCAATAATGTTCCCTAGGAGTCAAGTAACAGTTGAGTTTGGAGAAAATCAGTCAGACATCGTCTATTCCTGATCACTTGTTTTCAAGTTTCTATTTCCTGATGACAATTACAAAGGATCCACTTTCATCAAAATCTGATGTGGCCAGAAGCAACAAGAAAGAAAAAAAAATAAAGGCAAGAACTTAATGGTAACCACAAACACCCCTGGTTGTATGGGTGGTTCAGTACTATATTGACTCTGGGAACAGTACTGAATGCGTCTACAATGACTCTATTTGTTTTAGTATTTGGTATACTTTAAAAAAAATCTTTCAAATGGTTTATTCTTGTTCCCCACTGGCCCACACAGACTTACTTCTCACTAGGATATCATGTTCCAAAATGGAAGATGACATTGCATTCATAAATCTACTTTCCTATACTAAGTATGCTATCCAAAAACATTTCTTGTTCCTGATGTTTTCTTTCCCAAATGCGTGCTGACTTCTATTTTTAGATTCAGTCGGAAATAAGGAAAACTTGACAGAACACACAATTACTAAACTCAATTTGTGTCTTTCAAAATGTGTCTCTTAAAAATTTTAAATGCAACACATTTTAATTCAAAAAATTAAGAGTAATAAAAAAAGATGGCTAATAGGAGATATGTGATATATGCTCCATTTTCCACTTACATAAAAAAAATATATATCTATTTAGATGTCACTTGAGACCAAACATGACTTAAGTATTCTGTGCCGATTTTAATGGCTCACAACAGTTTTGCGGGTGTAGAAATGACTATTTTCAAAGGTTCATTTTTTGTTAAAAATGAAAAGACCTGTAAATCATGAAGATTTATAATAATATCTTTGTATGAAATTGTTTCCAATCACTGCAAAAAAACTTTGATTTCTGGGCTGGGCTGGGTTAAATTCAACGAAGCAAGTCACCATCGGAGGAATGCTTAGAGGCTGTGCCAATTCACAGAAATATGTTGATTTTATCCCCAAATGATAATCACAGCAGAGGCTAGCTGAAATGTTCACCAGCATCTGTGTTCTCTTTCTCCTGGGCATACAAACAGACTACATCTCCCTGCTCTTCTGCATTTAGGGGGCCGAGTCACAGGACGGGGCTCTGTCCAGTGAAACGTGGGGAGGAATGTACATGAATTTGCGGTTTGCTACTCAGGCAATCTTCTGTGCTTTCTCCCTTCCTTTGCCTGCTTCTGAATAGAAGAGCATGCAGTGGAGGACTCCAAGGCCCTAAAAATGGTCAAGCCATATGATGACAGAGGCCTGAATGCCTGAATGTGGGCATGGGTTAGAATCTGCATACCCTACACTCTGACCACACTGCACCGTGACATAATGAAAAATTAACTTCTACTGAGTTATGACAGGGAACCAGTAGTAGCTACAATAATAGCTAACACACTTATTTAATCCTCACAACACCCTGTTTTTCATTTGAATGTTAACCCTCTTGTAGCAAAGAACAAACTGAGACTTGGAGCAGTTAAATAATTGCCTCCAACTTCTAACCACACGTCAGTGTAAAGCCTGTATTGTTCAACATTGCCGTGTATTGTTCCCTAAGAAGAAATGTGGATGTGAGGAAGAAGAGAAAGGAGATACAACCATGGTTTCAGTGTTTAAATTTGTGAAAGAGGAGACTATAATTAACAGCTGTGCAGGGCAGTTGAGGCAGGTGGTCTCAGGGTTGGGACATATAAGGGAAACAGTGCAGGGAGGAGGCTTAGGAACCTGGGAATTATCTTACATGACCAGGGGTGATGCTTCCCTGCATCTAAAGTAAAGTGACAATTAAATCTATTAGCTTGTGCTGCAGTTGGAGATGAGACGCCAGGGTCCCAGAGAAGTGCCTGGAAGATGGGAAATGGGGATGAGTGGATGTCTACTCAATCCTGCCTGGACCATCTCATTTGCCATTACGAGAGCTATTGTTACACTACTTCTCACCACGTCTTTTTCTCAACATCAATTCTCACAAAAAGATTCAATCAATGCTTTTAAAATCTTTTAAACAAGATATTCTCTGGCAACATGTGGATAGTAAGTGCAATGAAGAAGAGATAAAGAGCCTTTAGGGTTATGATTAATACCTGACCAAACCCTCAAGGGCAAATATTCCCAGGAAGTCATTTTATTCTGCTTTATTGGGGAAGCATCAAAGCTAAAGGGTTCTTTTGGAAGGAATTTCTAATGATGGAAAAGACCCTGAAAAAATCATCTCTATGTTCGTCTGTAAAAGGAAAAAATTTCTCTGAAACTAAATATTCTAGTTTTAAATTTTCTATAAATTGGAGGGATAAATCAGCATATCTATCTACATGTTAGATGCACTTACCTCGTGATCCCAGTGCCCCAAATAGAAAATATATATCATCATATGTATGTAAAGAAGTCCTTTGAAGTATTTCTTCCTCCTCCTAGGGTTTAAATGAGATCATACAGTGGACCCTTGAACAATGCAGGGGTTGGAAGCATGGAATATCTGCCCGTATAACTTTACAGTCAGCCCTCAGTATATGTGGGTACGCATCTACGGATTCCACTAACCTCAGATTGTGTAGGACACCAGCATGTATTTAGTGGAAAAAATCCGCATATAAATGGAACTGCACAGTTCAAACCAGTGTTCTTCAAGGGTCAACTGTACATATAAAGAACATAAGCCCTCAATAAAGTTTTTAAAATACAAATTATTTTCATTATAGTAAAAAGAGGGAGATGGTCAAGTAAATTATGGTATATGCATGCAACTGAATACTATGAAACTATTTTAAAAAACGAATCGGATCTGTATTACACAATACCAATCAAATATCAAGCTGCCAAAAATATTTATAATGTCTTTCCATTTATAACTCAAATCTATGTGCTTCATTTGGCATAGAAAATATTTGGGTATATATTTTATATATGACCGAATGTTTTAATTTCTTACAGTGAGAATTATGTAAATAAAAGAGAATTCTTTAAAATTATAATATTAGGGCCTTATTTCCAAGCTCATCTTACTTTAATTTTATTTATTTTTTTATAAATGTATTTATTTATTTATTTTTGGTTGTGTTGGGTCTTCGTTGCTGCGGGTGGGCTTTCTCTAGCTGTGGCGAGCGGGGGCTACTCTTCGTTGCAGTGCACGGGCTTCTTATTGTGGTGGCTTCTCTTGTTGCGGAGCACGGGCTCTAGGTGTGCGGGCTTCAGTAGTTGTGGCACACGGGCTCAGTAGTTGTGGCTCACGGGCTGTAGAGCGCAGGCTCAGTAGTTGTGGCGCATGGGTCTAGTTGCTCTGCAGCATGTGGGATCTTCCCGGACCGGGGCTCGAACCCGTGTCCCCTGCATCGGCAGGCAGATTCTTAACCACTGTGCCACCAGGGAAGTCCCCTTGCTTTAATTTTAAACTGGCAACCAGGCAGACCTACTTTCCAAATAGCCACTTGGATTTTTCAAAGAAACACTCATTCTGAAACTCTCTCTTCTACAGGGAGGAGAACATAAACGAGGGCTTTCTAAACTAACATGAGAGATTTCTAAGCTCTTTTGGTTTATGGGAAACTGTTCCACAAAAGACAGAAAATGAGATATGAATTTTGAATTTCTGTATAGCACAACATGGTCTCCTGAGGGAACTTTCTAGGAAGATGTCCTAACTCATGACATTTTTGGGCTGTTATGCCAAGAATCTTATGGAAATATTATGTTTTAACAACATAAATAAAGCTTTCCACAGTTGGTTGTAAAAGATTTACCACATTTTGAACTAGGTATCTATGATGACCCATAAAACATATTAAACTCAAAGAGTGACTCTGATAAAATTTCCCCAAGCAAATAATTGAGGATCTGTAGAAAGGGAGAACCACAAGTATGCTTATTGCAGCATTATTCATAATAATGAAAGCTGGAGACGGCATTCAGGTCCAATAACAGGGGAATTAGTCAAATGTTATGGCACATGAAACTATTAAGAGACATATTTATATGTAAAGGAGTTCATGATAAACTACCTCAAGAAGACAGCAGATAGTACAACAATATATAGTATATGAAACTATTTATACATATGCATATGTGTGTATATATGAAAAAATATTCACGATCAAATAAATGAGTTCAGGAAAATATACATGCACTAGAAAATAAGTAATATGTTTCTATGGGGAGAATTTGTTTTACTACTTAGGTATATTTTTTATTGGTATCTAAAATAAATAATTAAGATGTTATAAAAATCAAAAGGAACCAAAAATAAGGCTCAGTACACCATGACTCTGTTATTTGGGGGGAAAAAAACTTCCAAGAATGAGACGAGAAATATGAATTTGCTTACTTGAATCCTTATTACTGTCTTCTCTGAGAATAAAAAGTGAGATATATATATATATATATATATATATATATATATACATACATACATACATATGTGTATATACATATATATACACATACATATGTGTGTATATGTGTGTGTGTATATATAGACACCTACCTGTGTGTGTGTGTATGTATATTTGAAATGTCACCTGAAGGAGACTTGTGAAATGCAAAAGAGCTCCAAGACTGTTTGTATATTTCAACCATTCACTTAAACAGAAATAACCTACTATGACACATAAATATCTAACGCTTCCTGGATAGCACAAAGGAAGCCCAGAAAGTTTTAATTTTAAGTTAGAAATAAAAGAATTATAACTGGAGATCCAGAGAATATTAGCGCTAAAGAGATCACCTGTCTTTAATTAGACATTACTCATCAAATCTCTTGTTCTTATCCACCCAAATCACCTTGTCAAGATGACTATCTTTATAAGGAAACATTGTGCTAATTATCACCAGGATGAAAAGAATTACTTCTATTAACTAAGTGTACACTACAATCTAGGAACTATGCTGTTTCTTTATATTTCTAACATAATGGCTTATTTGATACTGATAAAGAAATTGAAAATGAAGTTTCCTGGATTTAAAAAAAGCAGATTCCTTAAACACTATGTCAATACTACGGTAAAATGAAATAAAACAAAATTTGAACATGTCTAACCAATGGAAGAAAAGAACCAAGATGGGGGTGAGAGCAGTGATGGAATCTTGATTTTAAACAGATGTTACTGATGTACTTTTTTCTTCCTCCAAAACTCCTGAGGTTAAAGTTCTTTTCTTCATTTACTAGAAAGCATTTCAGCCTAACATTGCTGTCTTCACAGGAAATAGCAGTCCACTATATTAATCATCACAGTAAACAAACCTTAAAGAGGACTCTCCAGAAAGAGGGCACTCTCCCAATCCCTCAAAAATCTGTGAGAGACGGGAACACTCAGGGAAAAACAGAAAATGTGAGCTCTGAAATGAGCTCCTTCCCTGCTACCTTTTATTAAAAAAAAAATAAAAATAAAAAATCCGCAAAACTTTAATCAATCAAATGAGATAAATTTTTAACTTTAGTAGTGAAAACTGGCCAGAACTATTGACATAGTCAAAGACCTATATTCCTAGTAATAAATTGATAATTTATTGTCTTATCCCAGAATAAAAAGCTATGCACACACGTGCATATACAAATGTAAGCTGGTATAACACACACACACACACACACACACACACACACACACACACAGTGTGTCCATGTGGATAAATGAAACAAATTTAACACCTAGGTATTTTTAAAAGATGTTCTTATTACTGATACAATAAGAAGGATAACAAGAATGACATTCTCTAAAGTTAAAGAACCAAACCCATATTTTAAAAAAACAAAAGAATTTAAGTATGTATTGTCTTTAACACTTTAAAAAATATACATTTAATATTATTTTACATATCTTTTAAACACTAATTCCTCTGTCTGTTTCCAACTCAGGAGAAATAAGAGGAAAAATCATCAAAGTTAGGGTGTAGAAATGGAAATTTAAATACTTCTGTTATATCAGCACCATCATCATATACGTATTTTTTTATTTTGTGGAGAAAACAAGAAAATCAATTATGTGAAAAAAGATAAGTTTATTTTATACCTCCTATGACCCAAAAATATTATGAAAAAATAAAGCTAGTCAATTTCTGAACATTAACTGAAATTTTAAAAAGGATTTTTAGATAAATTCCTCATTTCTTTCATTGGTCCACAACAAAGACTTGGTTGGTTCTTTCTTTCTTTCAATATTATTTTATTCAACTTTGGAAGTCTGAGATAGTGGCAAATAACTATTTTCTGACCTTTAAGTTTTATTTTATCTTCTTCATTGACTGTTAGGAAATAAAAGTAAATCAGTACTAACTAGATCATTCCCATAGTTAAGGACAAATAAGAAGAATCTACATTTAGGTTCTTTTCTGTCACTGTAACAAATCACATTAAAAATCAATATTTCCTCACTGACCATTTAATTAATGTTCTTTATTCAGCAGAATTCAGCAGGAAATTTTTAAAAAATTATTTAATTAAAGTATATTTTATTTACAGTGTTGTATTAATTTCTACTGTACAGCAAAGTGATTCAGTTTTACATATATATATATATATATATATACACACACACATATATTCTTTTTCATTTTCTTTTCTATTATGGTTTATCACAGGATATTGAATATAGTTCCCTGTGCTATATAGTAGGACCTTGTTGTTTATTCATTCTCTATACAATAGTTTGCATCTACTAATCCCAACTTCCACTCCATCCCTTCCCCATCCCCGCTCCCCCTTGGCAACCACAAGTCTGTTCTTTATGTCTGTGAGTCTGTTTCTGTTTCATAGATAAGTTCATTTGTGTCATATTTTAGATTCCACATATAAGTCATATCATATGGTATTTAAAATACCTTTTAAAATATTCTTCACTTCATGAAAATATCAGAATTGCTATTGTCATCATCATAATGCTTTTAATGCATGTTATCCAATGTACTGATCCTTCCCATTTCTCACATTTTTCTTATTCTTTTCTTCCTTTATAATTTAATTCTTTTCAAAATGAGTCAAACAGGTCTAAGTGATAGTCGAACAGGTAGAATGAGCCCCACTGTGATGTCTTTTTTTTGTTGTTGGCCATGCCATGCGGCATGCGAGATCTTAGTTCCCCGACCAGGGATCAAACCCATGCCCACTGCAGTGGAAGCACAAGATCTTAACCACTGGACCGCCAGGGAAGTCCCTGTGATGTCTTATTATAAGGTATGGGGTCAAGCAGACATTAACTTATTTAACCCATCCTTATAGTGATGTGAGATTAGAGGATCAGTCGTACACTTGGCTGCTTTACTGAACAGCTGATCAGAAGATCTGCTCTAGGTATTGTATAAAATTCTTTCCTGGGGGGGATGTGATGTGTTACACTGTAGCTTCAGCAATGCATTCTTATTTTACCCTCTGTGTTTCAAATTGCAAGCTCCTTTGGCATTTTCCTTTTCATTTGTCACTTGGGTTTAGAAGGCGAGAGATTTCCTGGAGCATATTCCATTGCATGGTTAACAATATCAATTCTACATTCGATACATCAGCAGGCAGAAGGAAAGAGAAGAAGCCAAATTGAGTATAAATAATTAAATTTGTAAAAGGTCAGTGAGCAATGGCAGGAAGGAGAAACCCTGGAGAAGTTGTGGGGCTTTGCTGCTTCACCACAGAGGTATTAAAATATGAATATTATCTGCTGACAGAGCCAACAAAAGGGATGAACAACAACAATGTTCCCAACTAGCACGAGATCCTGAACTGTGCTGAAAACAGAGTGGTGACCTGTTAATTGTGCTTTAAAGGAAAGTGACACAAACCGCGGACTTCTATACTATAAACTAATGTGAAAGCAACTCATCCACTTACATTTAAAAATAAAATCAATGTGATATGTATTATGCTTTGAGTCGAAATTTGGTGACACTAATTTGGGAAAAAACTGCATTTGCTTTGGCTTAAACAAAAACTGAAATTTGGTTAAGCTGTAGGGGAGAGGAAGAAAAGGATTAGAATTTGAAAATGGGAAAATATTATTTTTCCCATTGCCCAAAGCGATATATTTAGATATTACACACACACACACACACCTTCACGTGGTATTTTATTTTTACAGTGGGATTGAGCTACACCTAGTGATCTTGAAACCTGCTTATTTCATGTAAAATTATACCATGGAACATCTTTACAAGTCATCACATCATCATCTTTTTTTTAATGTCTGCATAGTATTCCATTGTACATTGTAAGGTTTTCTAAATAATTTTTAAAAATCATTTTCTTGTTGAGAGACGTTTGAATTGTAATACCAGTTTTTTTAAAAAAATATTACTAGCAATGCGGCAATGAATATCTTTGTACAAATATCTGTATGCATATATGCTCCATATAGGATTATGCATGCTTTATATTTTAATGCACAGTAGAAGATCACCCTCCAGTAAGGTTTTACGTCTGGCAGAGATCATAGAAAATATTTTATTTCATTTAATTTTGTTTGTTTGTTTATTTATTTATTTATTTATTTATATTTTTTTGGCCGTGCCACACGGCATGCGGGGTCCTAGCTCACTGACCAGGGATTGAACCCGCGCCGCCTGCAGTGGGAGCGCGGCGTCTTAACCAGTGGACCGCCGGGGAAGGCCCTAATTTTGTTTATTAATGTATTAGGCTTCCTGCTTCACTCTGAAAAGGATTTGGGGAAGCTGAGAGGCTAGATGTATGCAGAGCAGAAAAAGGCAGTGGCTTAGTGAGGCAGTGGCATTTTTGTCATGGTTTGATATGAAAAAGCAATCTTGATGCTGACAGTTTTATGTTCTTACTATTTCATTACAGGTGATTGTGGGTACTCCCTCCTTCAGACACTCTTTAACACTGTCCCTTAAAGAAGTAAGATGTCATTTATTTCTCTGCTTCTAAAGGTTTTCCTGCTTAATTGTCCATTAACAAATTAAAGCATATATTTTCACACACACCCAACTTATAGCTTAATAATGCTGATAGTCAAAATTGATTCATTGTGACATTTGAAAGTGAATACAGATGTTCATGACTCAGATATTTATAAAATTCAAAAAACAAATCCACTTCAATTGCACTGCAAAAGAATCCAAAGCCTTTTGGAAAAAGCAACTGCAAATACTTAATTTGTGAAAAGCAATAAGCTTAAAAAGCATGTAGATCCTTCAGGACTCAACGTAGAATAATCAGTAGGTGCTGAAAGAAATAGAATTCATGATGTACCTGAATCAAGTGAGAGATAATACACAGACGTCCAGAAATCTGACATTACCTTGTAATAATTATTAAAGATCCATGCCATTCTAGGCTGGATTCTACAAACTCATGTGGTGAAGGACTAAAGCAACCATGATTTCACTACTCTCTCTTTCTCCGTGACATTTCACGTTTACCTGTAAACTCTGTGTTAAGTCTTCGACCTGATGTGAGAATTACCCATGTAAGTTTGAAAATTGGGCTGGCTTCCTTCATTACCCACCAAAACTCTGCCAGCTGGTATGGTCAAGAGAAGGTATAAAATAATTCTAGATTTGCAGGATAACCCTTCCACAAAACATCACACATCATACAGCACACTTCCTGGGTGACTTTTGGACTGTCTGTCCCAGCAGACTCTCTGTGCCTATCTTCTTCCTCACTGACTTAGATTATCAGGAGGAGAGCATGTGGATGAAACACTGTCATTCGCCTGGTTTGAGACACTTGCACGGTGACAAGGTGATATCAAAGTGACAGGAAATAAACCAGCGGTAGAAAAAATAAATTCTGCTTTTTGAAAATATGGTGCTATTTCTTTCCCTAGGTTCTTTTTTTTGTGTCTGTAGGTTTCAATTCTCTGTTTGAGAAGAGAAATATGGCTCATGGATCAAAGCTTTAGTTTTTAAAAATCTATTATGCTGCAGAATGAAAAAGAACAGGCTATGTCTCAGAGTCATTCTTACTCCTCATACATTTTGAAGACAAATTTGTGCTAAAACCAGATATTAGATGGCAGTTAAAGTGACAGGGGGAGGACTTTTAGCCAAGTTTGAATACACGAGGGAACAAAAATCTCTATTTGTCCATTTTTAATGTACTTAGAAATCCAACAATCCAGTCACAGACCAGATAATAAACAAAAGGATTTAACACTACTAGTGGTTTTAGAATAGAGAATTAAACGGATTCAGGAGGTATTCCTGGAAATTTCAAAATTTCAACAGGATTTTGCCACAAACATCACACACACACACACACACACATACACTTGTCTGCTAAGAAAGCCTGATACACTGTAGTAAGGTATGTTATTAATTAGACTAGTTAAAGCAATTGGCATCTTCATTCATATATGAGGAGAAAAACATCACAGATTCATCTTGTCCTTTCTTTAAGGTATAATGTAAATTGAGGTTTCATTACAGGCTCTGTAAGTGAACAACTGGCTTTTGACAGGGAAGAAATCAGAAATAGAGGCTTTCTATGAAAAACATGGATTATCTCTAGTTTCTGGAAATAAACAGTAAGAAAAAAGAAGCATTTTAAAAAACATATAAAGCTCAGAGTGTTAGAGGAGCAGCCTTTGTATCACAAGTTTTACTATTTCTTAAAAGTAATAAAATAGTAGACTTGCTTCTTAATTATTGGCCTATGGTTTATCTAATTTGGAGAGTTTCTGTGATGGATCTTAAAACATAGGTTTCTTTACTAAGCTCTGGGTTGTCTTTGAATTACTTGGCATGTATTCAAAAAACATTAACCCAAATAGAATATATGTCTATATATTGTGAAGCTAATTATAAATTATTCAGGTCTGTTTTGTGATCCTATTTTTTTCCTCTGTTAATTTCTCAAATCAAGTCAAAAGCAGATCTGAAACAAATGGCTTCCAGACTGATATCTACATATGTATCTTTTCTGTCAGAATTTTCTTCTCAATTAGTTTTATATCAAACATGAATACAACCAAACTTTTCTGAATAGAAAGGTCACATAAAGAATTTCAGTCTTGCTTTTTTTTTGAGAGCAGTGGTAAAAAGACCAGGTTTTCTCAAATCCAACATAAAGAAATTTACATGCAACCTGGTAGTCCAGGGCAAATGAATTAACTGGATAGGGATTTCCTTATCTGTGATGATGGATTTGAGTTAGATGTTCCTTAAGGATTCTTATATGCTTTTATAAGAAATCAGAAGTAGTTTAGAAGAAAAACACACATGATTGAAGTTGCATTTTTTTAAGGGAGAAAATGGCTCTGTTCTAGGTCATAGCATTTATCTTTGAGAATATTTCCTAATAAAAAGAGCTAAAATCAAAAAAAAAAAAAAGAAGAACTTAACGTCTACTCTATGTATACAAATATTGCCACATTAAATGTTACTCTACTCAATAATAATTACTCATTTGATAATAATTACAATAATTACCATTTATAGAGAATGTACCATGACAACACCTTATGTCCAGTTTAAAAATATATTCTTTGCTCTTTATTTGCAATTTCTCTGTAGCTTGAGATTGTTATATGTGTATACGTATATATATGTGTATGTATATATATATATGAAATTGTCTCAACATGTTGATAAAATTCACTTTCTGGCTGTATGCTAATCACTTTGCAAACTATAAAGACCACATTAAGGTGGATGGATGCTCCTATCAATTGCAGCTTTCATCTTCAGCACTCCTTTGTCCTTAACTTCCACTCCATAGATATCATTCATATAACCCTACGATGAGGGATGGGTGGAGGTACTCTATGCTGCCATTGAAGACAATGTTTTACATTTATTCAGTAGTTTTTAGTTTTTTCTGAAGCATCTTTACAGTCATCATCAAATTTCAGTGTAAAAAAAGAATACAAGAAATTGAGATTAAGAGCAAAGGTCCTGTGGTACCTGTAACACAGATGAACCACAGTGGGGTCTCCAAATGATCTGTGCACTGACCTCCATTACCATTTAATGTAAGATACATGAAAGCTTCAGTTTTTAATTTGACTTCAAATAAATAATGTAAAACTGGCTTCTATTATCCTTCATTACCCACCTATTAGTTTACACTATTTTTCAACAGCAAGACTATAACAGCCTATTAATTGCTTTATTCTGGTTAGGTAAGGGGAGGAAGAGATTGGACAGGTAAGCAGGTGAACAGGGAGATGTTAGGTAGGTAGTTCTAGGACACTTTTCTCTTAACAAAAGGGTCCCAGGGACTGGGAATGTTTGACAAACCCTGTAAAAGATCAAAATATTGTGATGTGGAAGAATCTATATGTTCTTCATGTAGTTTTCACAAAGTAAGTGTCAACTAGTCACTATTAAAACAATTTTTTAATATACTTTAACTTTACCATTATTAAAAAAATGGGCAGTATTGAATGCATACAAATTTTTCTGGCTCCTCAGAAATTATATTAGAGAATATTTAAATTGTATTATTATGATTAATTACTAATATAAAAATATGTTTTGTAGTGTAGTTCTGATATATAACCCTTGGGATCTGATGATCTGATGCTATAGAGACTCTTCAAATAAGCAGGAATAGTGATGATTGCCAAATATTGTGATAAAGTCTTATGTAGAAAACATCTCATAGATTATTTTATTCTTTGTATTCTATATCACTGAAATTTTACCTGCTACACTTATAGGAGATAGTTTTTTTTTTTTTTTTTTTAAATAAAAATTATAGAAAGCAAGTCCCTTGAAAGAGAAGACCCAACACTGGGTCTTTAACTGCTAAACTGTTTTTTTTCCTTCCCTTTCTTTTTTTATGTAATTTTTCTAGGCTTAACACATAACCAGATGAATGGGGGAGGGACAAAATGCTATAATGGTGAAAAATATTATCCTCTCCTCCAAAACCATTCAGAGCATCAGTTAACAGAGTTCCAAAGAACGGGGAGTGGGGCTTCCCTGATGGTGCAGCGGTTGAGAATCCGCCTGCCAATGCAGGGGACACGGGTTCGAGCCCTGGTCTGGGAAGATCCCACATGCCGCGGAGCAACTAGGCCCGTGAGCCACAACTACTGAGCCTGCGCGTCTAGAGCCTGTGCTCCGCAACAAGAGAGGCCGCGATAGTGAGAGGCCCGCGCACCGCGATGAAGAATGGCCCCCGCTCGCTGCAACTAGAGAAAGCCCTCGCACAGAAACGAAGATCCAACACAGGCAAAAAAAAAAAAAGAATGGGGAGTGAATACAACTGAAAATTTTTTCCTGCACTGCATGAGATGAGCTCCCATTGATTAATTTTCGAGAAGTTAAAGCTGATTAGTATTCTCTGTGTTGGCTTCGATTCCTAGATGTCATTCAGTGTACCTGGGCCATCTATCATGTGATGTGAGCAGAGAGAACTAAAAGGGACAAACAGTGACTACAAATCTTGTTAAAGGTATTCACAAGGAAAGCAGGCTACGGGGGAAAAGGTATCAAAATATCCTGGCTAGCAATTTCCATATATTTGCTGATATAAATAAAGCTCTCAAGGGGCCCAGGGGTGTGGAGATGCTGCTACACCCTCCCTGTAGAGGCAAATGGAATCAGAGAATTCCAGGGCCAGCCTTCTACCAGCTTTTACTTTTGTTTGCTCATTTGAATGAAGTATATACTTTAAATGTATTAACATGAATTATTCAAGGACACAGCAGGAAAGCAACAGATGTACCCAGCTGAGGGGGGTCATGCTTAGTTTCACTTGATGGAAGTTTGTTTTGTTGCTTTGAAAAATTAATGCAATAAAATATTTTAAATGAATAAGGAGGTTTCAAATTGACTGGGAGAAAAAAGTCTTTCCTTCCAGGATTTTTTTTTGATGTGCCATTGGCATTAAGTAGGATAGTATTAACATAGTTTGTCGTGATGTGTTAAGAAAGTTGAAGAGAATATTTATTAAGTGTAGGTGTGTGAGCATCCATCAGGCATTTAAGACAAATTTTGAAATGTGAGAAACTCAAGTGTATCATGTCACTCAGATAAGTCAGAAAAAAAAGTAAAAGGCTTAACAATTTGGAAACTGGTTATTTGTTGGAGGAAGACAGAGGGTTATATAAAATTTGAATCATTTAATCACCTGTGTTCAGAGTTTCTTCAGTGGTCTTCTAATCTTGGAACATAGTTTAGCATTAAGTCAACTCCATTTATGAATAGTTGACAGGAACTCATAATTATTTCCTTAATGAGAGTTGGCTGCTCTTATAGGTAAATCAAGGGCATTTCTTAAGAAAAACCTGTCTGAAACATTTGTTAAATAGTTTAAAAAGTTAAAGAAAAATATAACAACAGATAATAACTTTAAGGATCATACATACGATCCAATGTGTGCTTGGGGTAGTGTTACTGGTTTCTAGAGAGTTGCTCCTCACATGGCACTTTACCATCATCCCTGGAGGTGACAATAAATGACTGAGATGCCTGTGTTTTCCCCTTGCATCACCCTTCACTCAACCAAAGTAAATCAAAATAATTGATGTTTTAAACCTCTCATATATTCCCTCATCATTTAAAGGAGAAAATATTTTCTCCAAGTATTTATTTTTTCATTTTTTTAAAAAGAGCATCCTTAAGGGATTTAAAGGCTAATTTCCCTTCCATGTGGAAAGAGAAGCTTTTCTCAGAGAAAACTTTGCATATATCCTGAAATTCCCTTGGATACTGTCAGAGAGACGGTTCAAATGAGTACTGGGTAACAGCATCCGGGGCTTAGCGCCTGGTACAGTCAAGGGGCTTGGAGGAGCAGCTGCTGGACCTATGAGAGAAGTACTTGCCTGCATGTGTCTAGAGAAGGGGAAGACAAGAGTCAGTCCTCAAACATTAACTTGCAGGCTACTGTTTCCCCTCACTCTTCCCGATCTACATGTATTGCAAATCAACAGAGCCATGTGACTACCTGTGAAATACAGTGGCTTGTATTAACTGTGCTCCCAACAGATGAGGCAAATTTACCTCTGCCATCGCAGTAAAGGGCCCCATTAAACCTCAAAACAAACAAAAACAGTGGACCGGAGACTCTCTGATGCTAACAGGCCCTTCTATGTACCATGTCAAATATGCAAGCTCCCAGCCTAAATCTTATAGGTAAATAGTTCAGTTTTTACTGAGCACTTGCTATATGCAGGTATTTTACTGGTTCTTTATATGAATTATTTTATTTAATCCTTAGCAGGCATCTATACTGACTCCTGATCAGAAATGAACACAAGACTCTTCAGCCACTTTGAAAGCATTCTTCATCGTTTCTACCTTCATAGATGATGACGCCATCTATTTACATCTGTAATGTGAAGTAATGTTACTTACATCATTAATCTAAGAGTCATCCGGGATTCATCCTGGAAACCATCCTTTCCCCCCAAACTAACACTCAATCTCTTACCCAGGGCCTGCCTCTTCTACCTCCAAAATGTAACTGTAAATGTAATTAAAAATAAGTAAATGCAATTTGGGATAAGACCGTATCCACCCCCCACCCCCAGGCCATTTTTAGCTCTTTCCTGTGCATAGCAATAGTTTCTAATGGTCACCTGGTTTCCACTCAATTTTTTCTATAGTCCAATTTCTACACATGAACCAGTGCAATCTTTTAAAGATATAAATTGGACTATGTCACCCCACCCTGCTTAAAAACTTCCCAGTGTACTTAGAATCCAGTCCTGACCTTTAAGGAGGTCTCTGAGGCCCTGAGGGATCAGACCAGTCCCCCATCCTGGCCTATGACTGAGCCCTGCTCTCTCCTTCCTGGGCTCCACAGGCATCAATTGTCCTGCAACTGCTCAGACCCCTCACTCCTTCTGCCTCAGGGTTTTTGCACATGGGTTCCTTCTGCCTGTAATGCCCCCTCTCTCTCTCCCACTCTTTACCTTCCTATGTCTATTTCAGGTCTCAAATTAAATAGTCAACTCCAGAAAGTGTTTTTTGATAACTAAAATAGGTCATATCTTATTCTTTTCATTGCATCCTGTTCTTTAATTTACAGGCATTACACATTTAGGGGTTATGTGATTACCAACTGTCTCCCACCCAAACATTAAGTTTCATGAGTTCAGGGCCCATAACTATTTTGGTTGCCACCATATTCCCAGGGCCTTGCACTCTGCCTGATTAATGGTAGAGATTCAATAAGTACTTGCTGAGTAAAGGAATAAATGCCAGGACAGTTTCACTCAAGCAATTTCCCTAGATACTCTCTTCTTGTTCTTTGTTGTTGTTGTTGAATTGTGCTGCCACTCCAGAAAGTAATTAGGGCTGCTAACAAGAAAAGCTGTCTACCACTCCAAAACTCTTGATGGCAGAGTTTAGGATGTGCTAAAGCAAGGTGAAAGTGAATAAATAATATTGACCTCTATTTGTGTTGGTGATGATGATAAATATTATTACTGAGTACTTATTGGGAGGTGACTCTGCATTAAGGGCTTTACGTCTATAACCTCATTTAACTTAATAATCCTATGAGGTAGATGCTATTATTGTTCTCATTATACAGGTGAAGAAACTGAGTCACAGAGGGGGTTAAGTCACTTGCCCCTGGTCACACAACCAGTAGGCGGTGGAGCTGGGATTCTGATCTCTGGTTCAAGTTCAGTTCATGCAGCCCTTTTTTTCTGAGCAGCCATGGTGGTAGAGGACAAGGCTAGGAACCTTGGTAAGTGCCAGAGTGTGGAGCCAAAGCATAAGGGGCCCTACATTTGAAAGGAAGGTATTCAGCTGGAATATGAAAAACAATAAGACATATGGGAATTCCTGTCCTAGAAACTGAAGTGGAATTTGGATTGAGTACCTATTTTTTGAGAACTGGAATTGAGACTGTGAAAAATGAATGATAATTATGGATGAAGCAGGGAACCAAGGTTTGGATATTGCTCTAAATCCATTTTCTCTCCTCTTTTTAACCCTCTGTTACTTTTAGACTGAGAATAGCAGAGGCCCAAAAGAGAAATCATAGCATTATATGGTTAAGAGATAGCTATGATGATACAACACTGAATTCTGGTTAGTACACTAAAATTTACTTTAATAAGTCATCAGACTTAAGATCACTCAAGAAAGAGCTCAGTGATGTTTCTAGTTAACTGAATATATTCAATAAACTACGATAGGATTTAAAACAAATTGGAAACTAAGGTGTGTCATTATCTTTAAATTAAAAAGTAGAATCTGGTCATTTTAGGGAAAAAATAAATTGGCGATGATTAAGTACAGGAATAACCATTACACGCTAGTGTCAATTCAAGTTTCCTATTTATGTGTCCAAGATATTGTCATATAAATGCAAAATGCATTGACATATCTGTCACTGCTTTGTTAATGGGAGTCTTTTCTGGGACATCCACCAACAAGTTGTTAGTGGATCCTACCATGGTATCTTAGAAGAGGAGGAGGTTCTGTCTTGGTTCTCCTAGCTGAGTAGATGGAGTTTTGGACTAGAGGGCAGTTCTAGCCATTTAATGATGAACTCAACTGTGGTATCTCTAAGGTAAGAAAATCCTCCACCTTTAATGATAAACAGTAAGATCAATTCCTTATAGATTGGGCCTAGTTCAAAGCCATCTTCCAAAAATGGATTTTCTAGAAGGAAAGAAAAAAGAAAAAAAAGAAAAGAAACCACCGAGAAGCTATTTGAATAATGATGTCAGCTAAAGTACACAACCATTTGTTCCTTTTATCATTTATTTGTTTGGATTTTTTTTTTTTAATGACATTCTGAAACTCCAAAGATGATAGGTAAGAGGATTTTAAGCATGATTTCAACATCTCTGGTCAGTCACTTTCATTTTGCAACATGGAATTTCTGTGAAAACAGCAGTACACACAAAAAATAGGGTTGACTTCAAGGCTTTAAGATGAGATCAATGTAGGAAATGAAAATGCAATTCTACCAGGTGGCATTTACATAACACCCCTCTCGAAAGAAATCAATGTTATTCACCTACTCACCCCACTTAGGTATGAGAGGCTTTAAAGAATAAATAAAAGGCCTTCTGAAAGCAGGATTTCTTACATAATTTCACAAACACACAATTTCCTCTGTAAATTTCCTTACAGAGGAATAAGGTGCACATTCTACCAGGGGCTGGTGTGAGGGTTCCCTCTGATTTCCTTGACTGTCTCCCACCAAGTCCAACACTCACTTGGAAAGGAGGAGACAAAGTTAAACAAACAGAAGGTCTGCAGAGCTCAGTGTCAGGGGATGTTCACCAAAAAAGAATTAAAAGCTTTGAAAAGTAAATGTAAATCAAATTTGTATTTCAAAGATCATACAATTGGGGAAATTTCACTCCATGTCAAAGTATAAATTTTTTACTGTGGAGGCTATAAAATAGCTCAGTATTTTCAACTTCAAAATCCCTAAAACTGACTCAAAAAGCAAGAAAATGGGGCAGGCACACAAAAAAAGCAGTTCTTTTGAAAATTAAGCAATTCTCCAGAAGGCTTAATCTCTTCCTGTAAAACACTTGGTAAATCACAATACCAGAGAGACGAAAGGGGGGGTAACACCTGGGTCATTCTGGAGAAGCTCCTACATCTGTGTAGGGTCATTCCCAGAGGCATACTTCTGAGAGCTTTGATATTCAATGAAAAATCATCAAGGCAGGCTTTTCTAATGATTATACAAGAAGTATGGGTTACAGATTACTCAGGAATGAATCACGCTCTTTGGAAAGTCACAGAGCCAAAATCCACAGAATACATTCGTTAAGTCCCATCTACACTAAGGTAAACTATGTAATGGAGTCCTCCTAGTGGCCTGCTGTACTTTACAAAAGATGCTTCAGAAACAAGTGGTATAATGCAAGCATTTTCATTCTTTAAATATGAGATCTAACCTTTACAGCACAATTATATTTTGTTTTGATACAATGTTTTAACTTTCATATATTGCTTTTCTTCCACCACTGTTTCCAGAGTGGATTTTTTAACTATATTTGAAATATTGGGCAAGAAATATTTTTCTCAATATCAGTGTAGAAGAGAGCTATTCATTTCAGTAAAAATATGTTCACAAAAAAAAAAATATGTTCACAGTCAAAGAAAATGGAAAAGGATCTCATCATGGTTGGTGTTTCTTAATCACTTGTAAATATGCAGAATTATAAGATATTGTAATACCTTCTGCCTTTAAAATTGTGAGTTGTAAGAGGCAGAAAATGGTTAGCATTGCCTATGGAGTGGAAGTGATTTATGTCACACCGTCTAGGAAAGCAAGAAACCATTCTGGAACACATGGCTATAATTTGGAATGGCTGCCAGGTGATGTCATAGTTTTCCTTTGGTAACTAGCCCTCAAAGTTGAAAGTCTCCTCTTGAAAACAATAGGTTTGTCTCACAAATGAACAAGTCATAAAATGACCGTATATTTTGGGGGGGGAGCAGGTAAAAAATGAATTCTAAAGTTAGTGTCCAAAAAAAATCAGAAATATTATTAAAAAGAAGAAAATTGTCAAGGTGGTGATGGGCATAGCCCTTCCAGGTATTAAAACATCATAGAAATTACTCGTTATTAAAGTTGTAAGTTAACACCTGATTTGACAGAACAATAAAAATAGAAATTTCAAGGAAATTAAAAAATGTACATGGTAATTGAATAGATGAAAAATGTAGCATTTGAATTCAGTGGGAAGGAATGTATCATTGAATAAGTGGTGTTGGAACAATTGACTATCAGGACATAAAGAAAAATAAAGCTCATTTCTCCCTTTTTGCAACTTATGCTAAAATCAATTCTAGATGATTTCACAATTAGACTTTAAAAAATGAAATGATACCTTTAGTAGAGAAAACAATGATATTTTAATATTTTTAGAGTGGGCATTATATCTGTGTGTGTGTGTATAATCTTAAAAGAATCTGAAATGGAAAAAAAAAAACCCAACATTAATGAAGGCAAAAGATAAGTGACTGACGAACACCAGTTTTCTTTACTGTAATAAAGTACCTACAAATGAATAAGAAGAAGGCCAGCTGAAAACTGGACAAACAATATGAACAGAGAGTTCAAAAAGAGGAAATATCAAAGCTCTAAACACATGCAAAGATGCTCAACCTTCATTTACATTTCTTTTATTACTCTTAAGACTACAATATGGTAAAACATCACCTGTTATATTAGCTAAGAAAAAGATTCATAACCATTATACTGGCCGAGGTGTCAGGAGAAAGAACTTCTTATACTGACCGGTGTGAGTGAGACTCAGGATAACCTATGAGAGGAGCAATTTGGCAAAATTTATCAAAATCTAATAAGCAAGAAAGTATTACTTTACCTACCAAGTCCACTTTACATATTTTCCCTGTAGATATGTTGCATTTATGTGAAAAAAATGTACAAATATCAATGTTCATTTCTGTGCTATTTGTAATAGAAAAGAATTAAAAAAACAACCTAGATATTCATAAGTAAGGAACTTCGAACATTTTTATAAAAAGCACTGTGTATCAATAAAACGGGATACTATACAACCATCAAAAATAGTGAAACAGCTTTCCTTGCACTGTGAAGAATAAACCTGAAGGTACCTTGTTCAGTGAAAAATATCAAGGTTTAGAAGAGATTGTCTACTTGCTACCATTGGAGTGAAAATCTAAATGTTTGGTATTCATGAACAGCCTCTGGAAACACAAGAAATGTTGACACCAGTTCTTCTAGGGAGAAAACTAGGGTGACCACTGCAGGAAAGGGAGAGAAACTATTTTTCACTGTGAAGTTCTTTTGAACGTTGTAACTATTTGTACATATTACCAACTCAAAATATAACATAAACCAAATGTACATTGAAAAAAGAATCCATCATAGTCAAGTTTTAAATTTTCCAGGAAAATAAACAGCTTAGTATTTTAAAATTTAGCTACATAAGAGACAACAGGCCAAGGATTAGATAGTGATTACTCCACGTGTTAGGTAAAATCCAGGATCCTTTCCCAATTAATAGTACCCCCCTCCCTCCCAAAAAAGACACTGATTTGGCATCAAAAATGGGTACTTTGTCATATCTAGTTTCAAAAAATTTATCTGCCTTTCAACTGAAGAATAAACAAAATGAGGCACAACAATTCAAAGAAATACTACACAGCAATAACAAGAAGTGAACTAATGATCATTCAACAGCATGCATGGACTTTAAATCCTTAGGCTAAGAGAAGGAAGGCAGATTTAGAAGACTTCACACTGTATGATTGCATTTATATAACATTCTCCAAAAGGCAAAACTACGGGGATGGAAAACAAAGTCGTGGTTTCCAATGACTAAAGGTGAAAGGGAGGGTTTGACTACAAAGGGGCAGCGTAAGGGAGCTTTCAGGAACTATGTATGTCATTTTCATTTTGGAGACAGTGTGACAAAACTGATTTTAAAGTAGGTCTGGAAGCAAAATAGCTAAAACTAAAAAATAAAAATCTGATCTCCCTGTGCTATGTGGCTGCTTCCCACTGGCTGTCTATTTTACATTTGGTAGTGTATATATGTCCATGACACTCTCTCACTTCGTCCCAGCTTCCCCTTCCCCTTCCCCGTGTCCTCAAGTATGTGACCACCTACAGGGGTGGGATAGGGAGGGTGGGAGGGAGACGCAAGAGAGAGGAGATATGGGGATATATGTATATATGTATAGCTGATTCACTTTGTTATAAAGCAGAAACTAACACACCATTGTAAAGCAATTATACTCCAATAAAGATGTTTAAAAAAGAAATGAATAAATAAAAATAAATAAAAAATACAAATCTGAAAGTAAGATCTAGAGCAGGGACTAGCTCTGTGAGATAAAGTATAATGTCAGATACATGTACTGTTATGACTCTTGTGCAAAGTAAGCACACATATCACAGGTAATTAACCTAGTACAGGGAAAGGTAATATCAAATATGTGCAAGGGCTGCATTAATTTCTAAGTACTGATGAGATACCTTGTTAAATAATCAATTTAGATACTTAGTTGATACCAAATACACTAACAAGTTAAATGTAGAGGAAAAGTAAAAGATACAGAAGTGAATGCTAATGAAATCTCTTACATTCAAAGTTTTTTTCAAAAGGTATAGTGGAGAAGATTACTTTATTTCACATAAAAATTAAACTATTTTTTAAAACAATGGAAGTTAAACAGTAAACTAGGTAAAAACACTTGTAAGAAATGTGATAGACAAACGCTTAATATCTTTAATATAGAAGCACTTAGTTAAAAATAAAATTGATCAACTTCAGGTTTCTAAAAAATCTAACTGTATGGAACTTAACCCAAGTACCTAGTTTAAGCCCAACCAGACCAAACCAGCCCCAGCTCGTTCTATTCAATTCAAAGGATTCATCAAGATCTGATCTGGGCGTCTCTCCTCCAAGTGGTATTGCTCATTCCCTCCTTTTACCCCCATTCTCTGGCCCCTTCATTACTCTTCTTCCACTGTATGTTTATTCCTCACCCTGGAAATGTATTCCTAGGTCTACTTTACACTTAAATTAAAAATATTTGCTTAATAAATAAAGAAAAAATATTAAATGTCTACTAGTGTAAAGGACATTGAATTACCATCAGATAAACCAGGCTTCAAAGTACCATCGTTTTGTGCCTCCAGTCATTAAACTATACAGATTTTCTAACATGTCATTGAGATTTTGATTTTTTGGCCTTAATCTAGGATTGCTAGAAATTTTTTCAATCCAGTAGATATTCTTTATGACTTTGAGATTCATAGCCCCTTTGTAACCACAAAAGGAATTCTAGTCAGTTCTTTGAATTAGGTACCTGTAGTAATTGCTTTTCTAAGTGGTACTTTTCAGCCTGGAAACAGTACTGAAAGCAAGATACTTTCTCCAGTATCTTTGGAATACAGGGAATAAAAAGCATTATCAGGTCTCATTCAGTTTCCATGGCTTCTTTGGTCCATCCAATGAGAGGATACCATAGAGAAGGAGAAAAAAACAAGTCTGTAATTCCTCTAATTGAGGCTTTTTAGCAATCTGCCTTTTCTCCTGGACCCAGCTCTCAAACTTTATATACAACTCAAAACAGCAAAAATAAAAGAAAAAAATCATTCTACAGCTTAGTTTTTGAAGAAAGATGGTTTCTCCCAAGGAAGTTTCTATAAATAGGTTACCTCTCTTTTATAAGAGAACCACTTATTAAACACTAGTATAAAAATGAAGTACATGGTTTGCTGAAAGTGATGGCCAAATATTTCTACTCCTCTAAAAGCTAGAATAAGTATTGAAGTGAGCAACTGAATCTCAAACAGGAAGGCTTCAAATGTACTAAAGGAATGAAACACTTAACCCAATACAGAATATTAATACTCATCTTATTTAGCAAATAAAGAAGAAACATGGTCCTCCAAGTTTGAGAATGGAGGGAAAACATACATAGAGGAAGAGTTATGGGATTTCCTCTCCTATAGTACTTCCTCTTTCCATCCAAGAAAAAACATTATGACAGTATAACTAAGTGCTACTTACACCTAAAAAGCACTTAGTATTTACCGGGAACATTCCAAGAGTTCAATATATAGGTGTTAACTTATTTAATCCACAGCCACCTCACGATGATAGTACAGAAAGGAACTATGATTATCTCCATTTTGCCGATGAGAAAATTGAGGCACAAAGAGGTTAAGTAACTTGTCCAAGTCACATATCCAGTAAGTGGCAGAAATTAATCCTGGGATCAATCAGCCCACTTACTATGTGTGAGTCTGAGCAATTTACATAAATTCTGTAAGTCTCAGCCTCCTCATCTGCAAAATGGAACAGCGCCTTTTTCTGAAGGGCACTTTGAGAATAAAATAGAATCATCCATAATGCACTAAGCAAATGTTTGGCATATAGTAACCCCCTTTATTCTCCTCATAAAAGAAGTGTTCATTGATAGAACGTGGGGACAAGGAAACAGAGGCATTTCTTGGCTCTATCTTTTCTTCCTCCAGCTTTATTGAGATTTAATTGACATGTAACATGTAAATTTAGCTTAGGTGTTCAAAGTGTCTGTTTGATACATGCATATATTGGTTTGATTACCTCCATAGTGTTAGCTAACACCTCCTCTAACTGTATCTTTTAGGAGATGTTGGTATCAAAAAGTGAAATTGAAGTAATCACATACAAAGAATATCAAGAGAAATACTCCAAAGGCAGACAAGAAACAGAAAGACAAATATTCAGAAATTGGAAATGTTTATATCCTAAAGTTAAAACAGGAAACCCAAAGACGGAAATTATTTTCTTTGCAGAAGCTAAAAGAGTGTAAAATAATTCCACTAAATCCAGAATGAATATGTTTCTGTGCCAAACCTAAGGCAGCAAGGGATTAACAATGTAAACAAAACAGTTTGATAAAAATTTTCTGAACGAACAGGTGACAAAGGTCAAAGGGAGAAGCTCTTCGTGCTATTAATAAAGGACTTCATTAAGCCATCAGAGGAAAAGTGTATAAATATTTATTCAAACGACAGTTCAAATCAATGGAAAGGTTAATGAGTCCATTCTGCTGATGGCATGGGGCACTGTGGCCCCTATGCACGACAAGGACAGAACCTGCAGGAACTTTAGGAAGAGAGAAACCTTTGAAAGGGCTAGAGCTGTGTTCTCAAAGGATTGTAAGTAAAAGACAGTAGGTCAGTTGCTAGTTGTAGAATTAATTGTAAAAACCAACTGGATGTTTGGTGTTCTAACACATTTATTTTATATTCTTTTTGCTTCTTTTATATTTCATAGCCCATTACTTTTTTGTTTTTTTAATCGGGAGACGGGAGCAATGGAAAGTAGGGTATAGAATGGAGAGATAATTTAACCTTTATGAGAAAGAAAAGGATATTTGTATTTTTGAACACTGACTTCCATCCAATGAAAGCTTTTGAGATTTAAGTGTTTTAAAATTTACAAAAAGGAACATATTACGCAAAATATTTCTATATGGAATTGTCATAGTTGATAGCTTCTATATTCACTTTATAAGTATTTACTGATCAAATGTATTATTAAGACAGTATTAAGAAATCACACTGGAATAATGGGCTCAATGTTTTAAAATTCAATTCAGTGTATCTATATTAAGCATCTCCTATGTTTAAATGTTAGACATTGGAGGAGATATAAGGATTAAAAAAGGCATAATTCTGCCATCCAGCGGGATAAGGTAAATAGACAGCAATTGTCACACGAGGCTTTATATCACAAATGGATACCCAGTATAGGAGAAAACAATTCAATGGGATGCAGTGAAATTTAAGAGCAGAGAAGTTGGAAATCAGGAAAATCTACATGAAAAATGTTATATTTACTTTTGAGCAGGATTTCTTTGGGAAATTAGGGTAGAGGGGGATCCTAGGACCTGTGAACTGGAGGTGCAAAGATATGCCGAGAAATCATTACAAGAGGTTTGAGGTCATTTGCGTTTTTACAGTTATTTTACCTAAAATAATGACCCTCTGCATTAACACGACTGTCTTGGCTCTATCAGAAGTGTGACCAGTATTTATGAATTGGGGGTCACCACAGCAAATTTCAGGTAAATATATATCTGGTGCGCTACTCTTTCTAACCCTCCTAGAGAACTGTTGAGGTCCCGCTGAGACACTTAATTAATTGGACAGTATTCTAGAATGAGACATGTGTGAAAAAGTTTGGAAATTGAAGGGTGGTTTTAACCTAGCTCTAAGAGAGGTATACCTTATACAGTTCATGTACTAGATAATGTCCATCAATGATTATAGTTCATAGATTTCAAGAGTGAAATTATATTTCCAGCCTAGAGAGTGGATGTTGATGAAGTGATTCTTATGATGCAAACAGATGTTACCTATAACGGGAATATCTACCATTTCCTGCCAGAACTTTTGTGGAGCTGCACAAAATCTCTCAGTTAATTCTAGCAACACTTCGGTAAAGAAGGCATTATAAACACCTAATGGAAACATTAGGTTCCTTGACGAAACTGGCAAGAGACTAAATAACTTGCCCATATTCAAAAGTAACAAGAGACAGAACCAAAAGTCAAACCAAGATCCATTAGTCTCCAAGGGAGAAGATGGTTTTCTCTATAGAATATGTTCTCCCGTCAGTTAAATTCACAGAGGAAAAAGATCATCCCAGCCAGGAGGCTCTCGAGGGAGTGGGTGTTGCACTTTTCTTTACCATCATACATGCAGCAAAAAGGAAAAACACTTGTCCTTGGGATGAGAAAAGTGATGGGGCTGTCAAAGGATGTAAACAAATATTAAGTTGTGTCTTTTCAAAATAAATTACAGGAGAAACTGTATCTTAACATTCTTTTATCTCTTACATGAATTCATTGGGTTAAAATGATAACCAGTTACTAAAGATGACTAGGTAACTACTTTCCTTAGAGATCTTTCATATTAGGTTAAGAGGCAATAAGCTTAAAAGAATCATGATTTTGGGACTCTGGAACAGGAGACTACCATTTCTGAAAATTAAGAAAAAAATTATGTGAAAACTAAAAGTATACAGTGTTCAATTAGTTATGTGTTATTGTTTATTATTATTATACTACTGTTATTATTTACTTCAACTAGTAAACCTGGAAGTCTGTAAGATGCATCCCACATGGTGGGTAGAACTCCAAAGTACAGTCCAGCTGGAAGACAAGCACTGTGTGAAATTAGCAGTTCTTATGAAGATAACAGAACTCCTATGTCATATCTGTGGTTAGCCTTCTGGCTCTTAAATACTATCCTTAAACTCTCCCTAAGTCCTGACAGACTCATGTGCCACTCACAAATCACACTGTTCCATTCCCACAACCGTGCACACCACACATGCTGTGTATGCACATTGTTCCAACAAAACATTCATGTACTCGGTCAAACAATATATTATTTGCTAATAAAATGATGAAGCATATGTTTAGAAGTATAACCATTGCCTCTGCATTTGAAAAACAAAAGACTCACTATAAATTAAGGAATCTGTATGCTTGCTTCCAAAAAGTAATAGTGTAACTCATTTAATAGAAGTGTATTTCTTAATCATTCCACTTAAAATAGCATTCCAGAACACATCCAGTTTTTCCACATAAGATCAGAAAGATGAGAGGATATTTTAAACTTCATCTTTATCATGGCTATCTTCCTTAGTCTTTTCTGATTCTGAGAAGATGAAAGGACTTGAATCTTGAGTTTCACTCTATATCAGGGACATTCAAAGTTGTTAAGTTTTGTTTGTTGATTGTTTATATGTTTGCTTCAGGACCTCTTTACACTCTTAACGATTATTAAAGACTCCAAAGAGCTTTTGCTTACATAGGCTAAATCTATTTATATTTACCATTAAAAAACCCAGAACTTTAGATGTTTCCTTATTAATTTATTTTAAAATACAGACGTAGAAAACAAACTTATGGTTAACAGGGGATAAGGGGTGGCAGGGATAAATTGGGAGATTGGGACTGACATATACACACTACTATATAAAATAGATAACTAATAAAGACCTACTGTATAGCACAGGGAACTCTACTCAATACTCTGTAATGGCCTATATGGGAAAAGAATCTAAAAAAAGAGTGGATATATGTATATGTATAACTGATTCACTTTGCTGTATACCTGAAACTGATACAACATTGTAAATCAACTATACGCCAATAAAAAATTTTTAAAAATCACATGATACCACAAGTGATATATTTTTATTAAAAAAATTCAAAAACAAAATAAATAAACACAAGAGTGGCTTTGTTTTATATTTGTGCAAATCTCTGTAATTTTGGGCTTAATAGAAGACAGCTGGATTCTAATATCTGCTTCTGCATTCAATCTGTTGCCATATCATACATCACGTAGCCTCTGGGAAACTCAACTCTATGCTCATGAGAGAATCAGAGTGAAAAAGGCAAACAATATGCCAGTATTATGAAAATATGTTGACCTTGCAGACCACCAGAAAGGCAAAGAATCTCAGGGACCCCACTGGTCTCTGGACCACCATTTGGTTTAAATACACCACACCATCTTAAAGTGATTGCTCATAAAAAATAGCTTCAATATTTGATTTCTATGCTTTTGTGCTTTGTTAAGAATGCTTGTATTAAAACCCCATTATCTTTTATATTGGTACAATTTTGATTCTTTTGGATGTACCTTTATCAAGACACAGTAGGATCAGCTAAATCGTGCTACCCACCAGTAACCTACTCACTCACATTACACAGGATTGTAATTCTATCCACCACTACAAAGGTCTTATCAATAGTCAAACTGTCTTTGCTTTTTGCAGAGAAGCCTGATAACTATCAACAATTGCTACCTTACTTAGAGTGTGTCTAGTATGTCTATGTCCAGGTAAATCAGGGAAACTGTGGAGATAGTATAGGGTACATCAGGGTGTTCTCATCAGGAGCAAAAGAACTGGGATGCAGAGAGCCCAACTCCTGTCAATCATTGTTTAAGGGCTGCCCCCAAGTATCTAGGGACTTCCTAGATACTTCTAACTCTCATTGTGCATCAGCAAACCAGGCTCCCCCAGCCTGAGGGCAGCCCACCTAGAAAGAGAGATGTAGGTGCTGGCTGATGGAAGTCAGGCAAGCACCCTGGGAGGGCTAACATCTGCTCTAACACCAAACAGCTAGAAATCAACTTAAGTTGTTGAGTCTTTTACTTTAGGACATTTCAGTGACAGTACACTATTTAATCAACTTCTGGTCCAAAATAAGTCCCACTCTCAGTTCAAGAGAAAATGACCCTATTTACAGCCCCCTAATCTTGCTACAGAACTGTAATACATCTTTGGCTGAGAAATATATTTTTGTAAATTCCCTGAAAGTATTTTAATCCTGTGAATAATAAGAAGCACTTAAATCAATATGAATTTAAGCACTTGAATAATAAGAATATACAGTTGATCCTTGAACAACACAGGTTTGAACTGGGCAGGTCCACTTATACTTGGAATTTTTTCAATAGTAAATTGAAATACTGTAGTACTACACAATCCGAGCTTGATTGAATCCATGGATGTAGGACTGCAGATATGGAGGAACTACATATGCAGAGAACAAACTATAAGTTATACAAGGATTTTCAACTGCGAGAAGGGTTAGTGCCCCAACCCTGGGGGTTGCTCAAGGGCCAACTGTATATCGTGTTAACACTTAATAAATATTGATAATTATCTCCCTGAACTTCTACTTATGTCTCAAAACTAAGCTTTCCTATGGGACTCACCTATTCAGAGCTTTAGGGCACTCTTCATTTCATGGGACAGTGAGCCAGAATGGGGCATCATATATGCTTTAGATATAATCACCTAAAACTCAAGGCTGATATCAGCTTTATAACCTCTTTGAGCTCTTCTAAACCCTAATGATTTTTTTTTTTAAATAACAGCAATTACTGAAAGCAAATATTAGGGTTGAGAGTTAAGAGGTACACATTTGCATGAATTTAGATTACAGTGGTATACTTTTCCTGGCACATTTTATGGAAACAGATGGTTTGAAATGATATTTGATTTCTTTAGGTCAAAAATAATGTTCTCTATACCTGCACCTCTATGTTCACAGCAGCACCATTCACAATGGCCAAGACATGGAAACAACCTTAATGTCCATTGACAGATGAATGGACAAAGAAGATGTGGTACATACATACAATGGAATACTACTCAGCCATGAAAAAGAACGAAATAATGCCATTTGCAGCAACACGGATGCAACTAGAGATTATCATACTAAGTGAAGTAAGTCAGAAAGAGAAAGAAAAATACCATATGATATCACTTATATGTGGAATCTAAAATATGACACAAATGAACCTATCTACAAAACAGAAACAGACTCGTGCATATAGAGGACAGACCTGTGGCTGCCAAGGGGGAGGGGGTTAGGGGAGGGATGGAGTGGGAGTTTGGGGTTAGCAGATGCAAATTATTATACATAGGATGGATAAACAACAAGGTCCTACTATATAGCACAGGGAACTATATCCAATCTCCTGGGATAAGCCATAATGGAAAAGAATATAAAAAAGAATGTATATATGTGTATAATTCAGTTGCTTTCCTGTACAACAGAAATTAGCACAACATTGTAAATCAACTATACTTCAATAAAAAACGAAAATATTCTGATACCTTATCACCCATCTCCAAAGACTCTCTTTTCGGATGTTTAACAGTCTTCCATTCTAATATATCTTTATGAGAAGGTATAAAGAAACTATAAAGTCAAAATAATTAACAAGATAGTTTTTCCTGTTTAACATACAAGCCACCAAATAATACAAAGAAAGTTAAAAATACGAGAAACTAAGAAATTTCTCCAGAGGCTGTTTATAATGTAATTTAGAAATAGTTTGGATGATATTCAGTTGAAATGAGTTCTATACTAGTCTATTAGTTTTATGTTACTGCTATAACAAATTAACAAAAAACAAGGGGGTATATAATAATACAAATTCACTACTTTATACTACTGTAGGTCAGAAGTTTGACACACATTCCACTGGGATAAAATCATGGTGTCAACAGGGCTGAGTTCCTTCCTGGAGGTTTTAGGGGAGAATCCAATTTCTTGCTTTTTTCATATTCCAGAGGCTAGCTGCCCACATTGCTTCATCTTTAAGGCCAGCAATGGTGGCTCAAGTCCTTCTACTGCATCCCTCTGAGCTCCTGTCCTGTCCCCTCCTCCACTTTTAAGGACCCCTGTGATTACACTGGGCCCACTCAAATAATCCCGAATAATTTCCCTACTTTCAGGTCAGTTTATTAGCAACCTTAATTCCATCTGCAACCTTAATTCCTTTGCCATATTCACAGGGAATGGGGATTAGGACTTAGAGTACTTTGGGGGAGGAGGGGCATGATTCTGCCTATCACAAGTAGATATTGACTCATTTAACAAATAATTATTGGTACTCTTCTGTGACAGGCATTGGGTTAGATGCTTGAAACATGAACACCAAGGTGCAGTCTTTACATTCAAATAGTTTATGAGTTGTTTGAGGAAAAGGGAAAGATAAACATTAAAGTTTTTTCTTAGAAAAATGTACAGTCTAATTGGATAAATGTCTTTGAAATATATGAATTCTAAAAATAGATCAAAAACATGCCAATATCCTTTGAAAGATTTCTTCTTCTGTAATGAAAAATGACTAAAATAATAAATAAACTAATTGATTCATCATTCATAGGCTTAAAGAGGTAAGAAATCAGAGGAAACAGTTATAAGATAAATGATGGCTGGTTCAGAGCTCTCTTAATGAGCGTTTTCATTTATATTCCTCTTAAAATATTTTCCTAAATTTTGCAGACTTTTCATTCTAAAAAATTAGATCATAAATAGTGAGCTGTGTACATGGCAGGCTTCTTGATAGTTACGAGGAGAGAGTGGCAAGAATTTAATTCAGGCTACTATCCATTTATCCAAAAATTGGTTAGAATGTATTTTTAAATCAATCCTATTAAATGAAACTCTAGATGTGGAAATGCACTAAGCACTTAATTATTCAGAGCTTGGTTTCTATGGCTGTGTCTTAATTGGTCTTAAGCTACTCAAACCTCTTTGCTTGCTAACAGGACTCATTTGGACAGACACTCATGGTTTAACTACCCATTAGCAATGCTGACAGAAGGCAAAGCCCAACATCATTTTAGGAATAAAATTAAGGCTTTGTAATTTATTTTGTAAGTTTTTTTTTTTTTTGGCTGTGCTGTGTGGCATGTGGTATTCTAGTTCCCCAACCAGGGATGGAACCTGGGCGCCCTGCAGTGGAAGTGCAAAGTCCTAACCACTGGACCGCCAGGGAATTCCCTTGTAAGTCTTTACTGTGAAATCTTCAATGCAGAAATTTTTGAAGACCTGAATGGAGTTATTATTTTACATAAAAATAGATGAGGATGATTCGTGATTCTGGAGATGTATAGAAAACCTCTTCATCCCTCTTCTCAGTTCCATGAAATTTTGATTGCTTAAAAAAAATCAGATTCTGGAGTCAAGTGCAGACTCTAGACAAATTCTGCTACTATTCATTGGTGCTTATATATAATTATAGAAAATATATGGCCAGCAAAACATATTGTCCATATCTTACTGATTAAATACTACATATTGTATTATATATCATTATAATAGGAATAATAAGCCAATGCAGTACTTCCTATAGGCAGAGAGAAGTGACTTTATGCCAAAAGGAATAAAAGCATAGACCAAGAAATTCTCTTTTCTGTTTATTCTCAAGATAGTCACATTTTTATGTGAAAAAAGAAAAAAAAAAAGTACAGCATAGTAATAGTGCCTAACTAGATCCAGTGGCAAGAAGTTAAGATCTAGACATTATTTCAATATAAATTAGGCAATATTATTTTCTGTGTTGGAAAGCAGAATTCATCATTGTCCCATTCAAGAATGAGTTCTTTAAAGAAATAACAATTTGATTACCAGCATAACACCTTGGAAAGCAGTCCTGGAAAAATGAGGCTTTTTAAAAAGCAACTAGAATCTTTCTCAATCAAATTAAGTTTCTTTTTCTTGTGAATATACAGCTCTCTCTCTCTCTCGGTATATTTAGATACACAAATGTGTTGTAGAGAATTTTTGTCAGAAATTAAGAAAAGACTTAAAGATTTCTCTCAATGTTTTCCTACAAGTTTGTTGATGACACAGAAGGTGGGCATCCCCCATACGCCCTCAGGAATTCCATTAAAAGCAAATATAAGTATGAGGGTTATTCAATTCATGGAATTGTATATCAACTTCAAAGAACATTTACTGAGAATCTACACTGAGCTAAACAACAGCACTTGAAGCAACAACAATAATAAAAACAAATAAAACAACTAAACAAAACCCTGGTTTAGAAAACTCAGAATCAAATACAGAAACAAAAAATCACTCTAGCACTCTTCACCCTCCCTAACCTTCTCCTATGAAGATTAGAACTTTAGGGAAGATCAAGGGAAGAGTGAAGGTTAGTGAGGAAATCTACAACCTTGTTGAAAACCCTCGCAACATACTAATCAGAAGGCCCAGTTGTTCAACTAAAGATCATTTCACTTCTATCAACTCCAGATGTTCCCACACTGGACCCGTTATCAATGGCCACCGCTCTACCTTTATCCAAGAACAAAATCTCACAAATTCTTTTCTCTGTGTCATGATTTTCTATGCCCGCCCCTCACCTTCACTTTGCTGGCATTATGACTATTTCCTGGGCCCTCATTCTCTCCCCATTTTCATCAACGACCCACCTCTTCATGTCTGCAGTTTTTCTAAGGTCAGCCATGTCACGATGGCACTTCATTCTCATTGTCTTACACATCTCTCTTGCTAAATTTAAACTCTGACTACCATCTGTCTAGGATCACTAATATTCACCTTTATCATCCTTAATACATGGTTCATAAATGCTACTATAAATTTTTAAAATAAAGTAATGAAAACAATATATTTGGTCAATGAAATTCACTTCCCTACTTTAGCTGTATCTCCTTTCTTCCTCTATGGCCAGAAGTTTTAAATCAAAACATAATTCTCTACCACAATTGCTGGATCACCCCCCTTAATTTGAGTTCCCCCAAATCAGAGCCTGGAACAAGATAGTTTAATTGGGAGCTGATGCCAGGAAGCAGAAACATAATAGGAAAGGAAAAGAAAGTCAGGGAAGAAAGAAAAGCCAATAAAAGGTGCCTCACTGAGCTTGTTACCACTGTGGGAAAATCCTAGAATCTGCTGACTCTCATTTCCCATTGATTGAGAGTTGTACTAGGGAGTAATAACTCCCCCAAACTTTGCAGAAAACCCATATCAGGTTGAGTGAGGTTTTATAGATTTTTAGATTTTATAGATTTTCCCTGAATTACAAAAGCGGAGAGATTTGCTGGATGCGCCCCTCTTCCTCAGCTGTGATCACAGGCAGAGGAGGGTTATAGCACAGGACTCAAAACCCATTCCAATCATTTTTAATCTCCTGAAGATGATCCCCTGTACCTTCTGTATCTGGCCTCTCACTACCCAGATTTCAAAATGTAAAAATCTCTGTCTCCTTTCTTCCCTATCTAATTAGTTACCAACTCGCAAACTACCTTCACCGTATCAGGTGTGGCTCCATAGAAAGGCTGAGAAATGATTGGCCAAGAACATAGACTTCACAGCCTCTAAGACTCTATTGGCTATGAAGTGGTCAGTTTGTCCTGTGAAATTCACTAATAATACTCCAGCAGTGTTTCATCATGAAGCAACCAACTATGTGTTTGGTAGATAGAAATAATCTAGAAAGCATCACTAACATTAAAGATGAAGAGCACAACAGAAAGTACCTCCTAAGTATTGCAAAAATCCTCTTATTAGCGAGAAATCTAAGCCAACACCCAGTTGGGGATCAAGGTGTTTGCGAAGTTTATTATGCAAATGATGCTTTAGTTTCGCAAAGAGGAAAAACTCAGAGTTAGGCAGTGCTTCTCATGAGTAGAATCAGAGATATATTTTTACTAAACTGTACACAATAATATTTTTCTATTTGCTGCCTTTTACTCAACTATAGTTGCATTTGTGACTTATCAGACTGGTACCACTGAGGAAACACTGCTTGTGAGAGTTGGCAACATTTTCCCTGATAAAAATGTGTCTGTTGCTCAGATATTCAGAATTGTAATCTAAATTTCATTTTAGTACATTGTTGATACTTTACTCTGAGGGAAGTTTTAAATTTATGCAAGCAACATTAATTTTTTCCATTTTCTTTAAAAAATTATCAGATTGTAAATATTTTTCCTTGAATGCTCCCCTAAATACACATACACATCCAAAATCCTACACATTTTTTATTTACATAAACATAAAATCGTAAAATTATATATCAAAGGATCAGGGACTTCCCTGGTGGCACAGTGGTTAAGAATCTGCCTGCCAGAGCAGGGAACGTGGGTTTGAGCCCTGGTCCAGGAAGATCCCACATGCTGCGGAGCAACTAAGCCCATGTGGCACAACTACTGAGCCTGCGCTCTAGAGCCCGTGAGCCACAACTACTGAAGCCCACGCACCTAGAGCCTGTGCCCCTCAACAAGAGAAGCCACCGCAATGAGAAGCCCGCGCACCGCAATGAAGAGTAGCCCCTGCTCACCGCAACTAGAGAAAGCCCACGCGCAGCAACGAAGACCCAATGCAGCCAAAAATGAATTAAAAAAAAAAAAAAAGGATCAAGAAGGCACACAGTTTTATTTTACTGATTAGGAAAACATGATTCCTCTGTCACGTAAGTATTTGTCCAAATTTCTGTTGATCAGAAGATTTGCTAAAATTGAAAAGATCCCCAAATAGGGTGAGGTCTCTCTCAACCCTACCCTACTTCTTGGAGTTCAACTGGGATTAGATATAATTATCCAAAGAGTAATAAAATCATACTAAAAGTGGGTTATTCCATTGTCTTCTGAAAAGACTGCTCCACTGATAAGAACGTGTGCTTACAGGCAAAAGCCTAGTTGAAGAGCAAAACGTGATTTCTTTTTCCTCAAACAAGTCTGAATGTTCTGCTCGTCAATACATGTTCTTAGATGCCGAAGCCTTTCCACGTGGTGCTCCCGGGCTCCTTGAATGTGAGCTTTTCTAGTTTACGCCCTACAGATCCCTGAAGTGCCCAGGAACTTACCCTTTCTGCTAGAGGTTTTAAAATGGAATGCTTTGGGGCTGCACAAGTTGCTGTGCAATTTGTTTTGGAACAAAGAAATGTCTGGGGTCAGGCAAGCAAGCAACTAATGATGCTTCATTTTGTCCAGAAAACATCAAGATCAATATGTACGACATGCGACATTTATGGAATAGTGTTTTCTTTTCCCTCTAGGGGAGGGAGAAAATACCAGATGATCCCTTTCTGCAGAGCAATGACATGACTGACGCTATTTAACATGTCTTTGGCCGCTGCTTCCCACCTGCTGGTAGCAACACGGCCACATGGTCTTAGTTAATTTCCTGTACCTCACATACCAGAATTCAAATAATTAGATTTTCTTTGATGTATATCTAGCTTCAATGATCCAGGTAGCCAAAATCTGGGGACAATGTTATAATTCAAAGTGAACAGAGCTAGTTCTGGGAGGCTGTAATAGGCATTAACGATCCATGATGTATTCAATAAAATTAAATATGTTATAAACAAATAGGAGGAACTCAGAGAGAGAAAGCCTGATCAATGTCAAAGTTTTGGATTGATGTAGATTTTTATCTTGTTATTCTATAGAAATGACACAGGATGGGATTTGGAAACTAGATCATCATCTCAGAAAAATAATGAACTTTGCATTTACTTTAAGAGGAACCACTGTCAAGAGTGACAGAACAAAAATGGCACATTTCCCCAAGTCATCTCTAATGGAGACGGAAGGGATGTGAATATGGTACCAATTTCTCTCTGCTTGCTTAGAGGGAGGTTAGAAGCAAGGCTCACTCTTTTCCACAGCTGTCTTAGGGTCTGAAAGATCTTAGGTCATTTTTGGATCCTTGTGGGTCTCTCGTTCACACAATCTTAAAGCACTGCATTGAAACCATCCATGTGCTGTTCTAAAAACCCACAAATTTCTGAATTCAAAATGTCAAATCTTGATAAAGTGAGACACTGAGGTTTATACAATTTTTTTAAAGTTCTATTTTAATTGCAAGTGGTCAGATCAATTATAGATGATTTTAATTAGCACCCACAAGCAAGGACCATCTCTCTAAAGCTACATTAGTATTTAAAAAGTTAGGAATTCATCACTTCTTTTGAAAATATCAAAGGAATCACTAGATATCAGGGCTCACTGTGACATCCTACTCACATGCCTCAAGATGGAACAGAAAATAGGATTAAGATATGAGTTTCTGAAAATAAGACTTCAACCATCTACAAGAAATAAGCAATGAGGACCAAGAAAGGCAAACAGCATGCACGCAAATTTAATTATCCCTGTCATGATGGAGTAAATGAACCCAGCAGTCATTTTACTGCAGTGGTTTCCAAAATACCAGCCTCTTGCATTATGTCATTTTATTCCACATCAAACTTAAATATCAAAAATTATGTATCTTTAGGTTGCTTCCATGTCCTGGCTATTGTAAACAGTGCTGCAATGAATGTTGGGGTGCATGTGTCTTTTCGAATTATGGTTTCTCTGGATACAACCTAAATGTCCATTGAAAGATGAATGGATAAAGAAGATGTGGTACGTATATACAATGGAATACTACTCAGCCATAACAAAGGATGAAATAATGCCATTTGCAGCAACATGGATGGACCTAGAGATGATCATACTAAGTGAAGTAAGCCAGAGAGAGAAAGACAAATATAATATGATATCATTTATATGCGGAATCTAAAAAAAATGATATAAATGAACTTATTTACAAAACAGAAACAGACTCACAGACATAGAAAACAAACTTATGGTTAACAAAGGGGAAGGGGGGAGGGATAAATTAGGAGTTAGATTAACATATACACACTATATGCTATATCTATATGTTTTTATCTATATATAAAATAGATAACCAACAAGGACCTACTGTATAACACAGGGGACTATACTCAATATTTTGTAATAACCTATAAGGAGAAAGAATCTGAAAAGGAATATAAATATGTATGAATATATATATATGTAAAAGAATATTTATAACTGAATCACTTTGCTGTATACCTGAACTAATATAACATTGTAAATCCACTATACTTCACTAAAAAAATTATATGTCTTCTGTTAGCATTTGAAGCCTTTATTAAACTCTATTTGACTTCCAAAGTAAGCATACATAAGCAAATTCAAGTACTGATGATGATCGATATTGTATATTTAATTCTATTATGTTGAAGGCTAATCTCAGAAGCATAAAGTTGTATCTCTTAAGAGTTTTTTAACTGAGCATAATTATTCTGCCTCTCATGGTCCCACGAGATAAAAGTGAGAGAGAAACCCATAACAAAATTCTTGCTATTCACAATGTTTTCATTGGGTGTAGCTATGATATTAGATAGGTTAATATCACAGCCTTCTAATTCAAGGAAGGATGCTCAGGTCTTTGGGGGACTTGTAGTGACTTTATTTGTCTTTAGCATTAAATTCTATTAGTCAGCTGTATGTTCTATGGGTTAACCTAAAACAATTTCAAATCAATCAGGTCAAGAAGGATTTCACTGTCTTTTTCCAAAAAGGAAGAATCATAAAAAACTGAGACCTGTATTAAAACTTCAATCAACAATAATTTCCACCTATTTTGTTCATTCTTGAATTTTTTCTATAACCATGTAATTCACATCTAGTTTGAATGCCTTCTATATAGGTAGCCATCTGTTGGATTAAAATAAGATGAATAAGGGGAAAATCCTTTAACAATGCAATTCCTTTACTCAGTGATGGGTCTGAGCAGAGTGTCTTAAAATGTCCTTTATGCTAAAAGAAAAAAAAAGTATTTCTCTTAAAATGCAAGGGCAGCTGACATGCTGAGATGAAAACTGCTAACTCTTTTCTCAACAACACCATATGTCTCCAATTGGATCATAATGCAGCCGGTTCTCAAGGGAATGTCACACATGGAAACTAACCAAAATGAGGTACAACTTCACTGCCGGCTCGTGATTAACCAGGGGCCCTACTTTGGGATTTTCCAGATCATCCAAGTGTCAGTCTGAAGGGCCTTTCTCCTTTCCCAACATCCTCTCAAAACTGAGTGAGTCATAAAAGGAACCTGATCCTGCCACAAAAATATTTCTCTTTTTGTTCAGACTTCCTTTTCTATATAACCTCAATATATTTTTAAGGAACAAAAATGCTCAACCCCTGAACTCTCTAGCCATTTTAAATAGTAGATACTTCATGTAGCAAACACTACAGATAGGCAGCTTAAAATCATCAAAAGGAAAAATATTGTGAAACTGAAGAATTTCACATTTTTTCTCCTGAGAATCACGGAAAATCGAAAAGCAACAAATAACCCAACGTGTATACTCAGATATTTCCTTACCTATTTGTTATAATTTTTTTTTAGAACTTCACTCAACCTTTAATATTTTTATGCATGAGTATGATATATTTTTTCTTCCAGTTTTATTGACATATGAGTAAGATATATTTTTTAATTTACTCACTTAATAGTCAATACTTTTCATATATACTACTTCCAAATTAATATCATGTTGAGGTATTTCTAGCTCACATCCTGATAGATGTGATATAGTCAATTCTTTTACATTGACTGTAATTCTTAATAGCATAAAGTAATATCATCTTATAACGCGTGTCAAATCTTAAGAATTTTGCCTTCAGAAATGTGAAATGCCCTGAGGTAGCCTAGATTGGTGCTTCCTAGACTATCTCTGATGCATGGACGGCTTAAAATAAATTCAATGTGCATTTGATATTTTTGTAAAATATGAAGTTATGCACTAAGATTTCATGATAATGTCATATTGCTATAAAAGTTTCTAAATGCTTACCCTCCTTTTCTGTACTCTTCTTGTCATGGACTGGTAAGAAATGTTTGTCAACTGGCCTCAATCTATGGATGCCACTGTCATTTTATTTATAATATATCACAGTTTAGATATGTTACAAATTAGAAATCAGGATACCAATATTAATGATAAGAGGCACAAACTTTCTTCACTTCGAGTGCATTTTAACCTATTCTTTGCTATGTTTTTCTTCTAATTCACTTTAGGGTATTAGCAGCAGAGATTCAAAAGACAGGCCAAAGAACAATCACCAAGAAGATTTGATAGTTTTGAGAAAGATGCGTTGTTACATAGTATTAAAAAAATACATATTTTTAAAGGCAAAAATTTCCCTCCCAGTGGCCAACCACGGGCTTTACTATATACTCATTCTGATAACAGCGATGAGCCTAGATATTATTTAATGATTACTTTATGGTATTTCTTACCTGGGATGCCTGGTGGTGTTTTCAGATATTTTCCATTAAAATGTTGAATTACCACTTCACATTTTTCAGTAGACTCCATTCTGGGAAAAGAAGTAAACAGGGGATCATATGCTTTCATGAAGTTGTACATACCCAGGAAAAATAAATTAAAAAGAAAAGGAAATTAAGAAAACCACAGAAAAGCTTGATTTCAGAATTTTACCAGAACCGTCAACTGTTGCCATGACCACCATGACCAGGTGGATAGAACATCACAAATTCATCACTACTAAGAGCATCACTTACTCTACTGAATGTTGCCACCGTGGACGGCGCTGTGCAGAGTCATCGCCCAGACGTAATCCTGACGCATTATCTTACTTAATCCACACAGCAATGCTTGGCACTTGAAAGTGATCAGTAAATGTGTGTTGAGTGTTTGAGTTAGCAAACCTGAGAGGCAGGTCTCGTTATTGCCCTTCACACTAGTGAGGGCAGCGAGGCTTAGCGAGATGAACCAGCTTGGCAGTTAAGTGGTAGAGGCGGGTTTTTAGCTGAGGCCTGGGTGACACCAACCTGCACAGGAGCTACTAAGCTGTACCTCAAGGGTCTCCACAAAACAAGGGGAGGGGATGCATCGCGTTTAAACAACCGGCGGCCTACAGGAGAGATGCACACGGCGGTGCTGTCATCAGCATTGTGACGGCTTTATTGAAAACCCACTGGGTGAGAGATAGAAGGGAGTTATCTGGGGTCCCAAATGTGGGAGGAGAACATACATACACAAACCTCATGTCCTGAACTTTCTTAATTTTCAATTTCAGACAATCTTCTATTTTTTCATACTAGGTATCAATCTTCCTAGACTGGGTTTCTTGTGCCAAATTTTGGCACCTCAGATACAAGCTAATGAATAACATTCGGGGCCATAGCATCATACTGCCAACATTAGCAGTGTTGCTGTCTCCTAGGTAGAATAGTATCAGCAATATTTTCTAAATAGTAACTATATCTGGACTTTATTATTTTGTAAAACAGGGTGTGGAAGATAAAGGGTCGGCTGTGATCAAAAGAAATTAATTCCCACAAAGGGTACACTAGAGGAAAAACGGACTTAAGAAATGGCACACATACATATAAAAGAATGTGTATGAAATGTGTGAAATTTTTTGTCTAAAAGGCAAAGTGTATAATTTTGGATTTTCTGTTCTGTTATTAATATGAACTTTCTTGGAATGGAGCCCTTTGACACAATTTGTAAAACTTTCCTACATCTAAATTTTATGTGTGTTTTCACATTCATATTATATGCAGAGAAAAAAAGAAAAGGAAAAAAATATATATATATAAGCAAATGCCAAATAAGTTATATATTTATTACACCGAGAGGAATTCAAATGTGAGAGGAACTGCAGACGCCAGGAAAACTCTGAGAAGTGGGCACAGGAGGCCAGAAAGGCCTTTGCAGAAATAACTAGGGTAGGGGTCAGGCTGGGAGGGGGCAGGCTGTGTCCTTGTAGATGGGGTAGAGTGAGCAGAGCACTGTGGCCCAGTGGAAGGTTCACTCAGGGAAACTCTTGGAGATAAGCTGAGGGGTGCAGGCAAGAGCATCTGAGTTATCAGGTTAAGAAATTTTTTTTTTTATTGAAGTATAGTTGATATACGATGTGTTAGTTTCAGGTGTACAGCAAAGTGATTCAGTTATACATACATATATATATATTTTTTTTCAGATTCTTTTCCCTTATAGGTTATTACAAAATATTGAGTAGAGTTCCCTGTGCTATACATTAGGTCCTTGTTGGTTACCTATTTTATATATAATAGTGTGTGTATGCCAATCCCAAGCTCCTGATTTATCCCTATCCCCATGTTTCTCCTTTGGTAACCATACGTCTGCTTTCTAAGTTTGTGAGTCTTTCTGTTTTGGAAATAAGTTCATTTGTATCATTTTTTTTTTTTTTAGATTCCACATATAAGTGATATCATATATTTGTCTTTCTCTGTCTGATTTACTTCAGTTAGTATGATAATCTCTAGGTCCATCTGTGTTGCTGCAAATGGCATTATTTCATTCCTTTTTATGGCTGAGTAATATTCCATTGTGTATGTATATACCACATCTTCTTTATCCACTCATCTGTCAATCGACATTTAGGTTGCTTCGATGTCTTGGCTACTGTAAATACTGCTATGAACATTGGGATACATGTATCTTTTCAAATTACGGTTTTCTCCAGATATATGCCCAGGAGTGGGATTGCAGAATCATATGGTAGCTCTATTTGAAGATGGTTTCAAAAGCACATTCCATCTGGGGAGCTGTAATTATTTTATGACTCAAATTAAAAAAAACAAAACAAAATGTTTTCCAATGTACATTCCTAGGAAGCATGGGAAAGATGCACATTTTTTCTGCATTGATAAGATGGTGAAGCAGAGCAGGACCAATGTCAGGGGTACACATGCAGTACCAGAGTCCTGTGCTTAGAAAAACCTTGCACTTGATTTAAAGTTCTGCTGTCACCATCTTGACATTCTTAATACGTTTTAAACAAGGGGTCTTGTATTTTTAATTTTCACTAGATCCCACAAATTACATAGCTGGTCCTAATATGACAAGAAAGCGCAGGAAACTAATCTGACATTAATAGGTTAATGTTCATTTATTAGATGCCCATTGGATCCACATAGTGTCATTTTGAAGAACATCTGAAGAGTGACTCACTTTTGTGTCCAAATGCAAAACTAAAACTCTTTAAGCTTAATAATACCCACTTTTAATAAATAAAAATAAAAACAAAAATAGCATTTTATTCACTGCTTAATCACAAATTCCCCCAAATCAGAGGATATTTGGATTAGAAAGATAAGATGAATCGTTCCCCATTCCAAATATTGAGGAGCAGCTAAGTATAATTTTGCTAACTCCTTCACATTTTCTTTCCAGAGGAATCTTTTACATCTTCCAACTTGTTATTTTTAAATTTTTAAAAAAAATAAATTTATTTATTTACTTCTGGCTGCATTGGGTCTTCGTTGTGGTGTGCGGGCTTCTCACTGTGGTGGCTTCTCTTGTTGTGGAGCATGGACTCTAGGCGCGTGGGCTTCAGTAGTTGTGGCACGTGGGCTCCAGTAGTTGTGGCATGCGGGCTCAGTAGTTGTGGCTCGTGGGTTCTAGAGCATAGGCTCAGTAGTTGTGGCGCATGGGCTTCGTTGCTCCGGGGCTTGTGGGAATCTTCCTGGACCAGGGCGTGAACCCGTGTCCCCTGCATTGGCAGGTGGATTCTTAACCACTGCGCCACCAGGGAAATCCCTTATTTTTTTTTTTAACTAGGAAACTTCCATTTCTAGGAACAAAAGAATTCAAATTCTGCTCTTTCTCTTTTCCCACAGGACCCACTATCCATTGTCTCTTAGGGAAGATAACCTTCCCTCCTAGCAGAGACATGAATGGGAGAGGAAATGTACACCCTTAATTACTACAGATGTTGTTTTATGGAATTTTGATTCCAGGAGAGCTATGGAGTGAAAAGCTTATGCCCCAGGGCCCCCTCCCCGTTCAGCTGCTCTCTGGGTACTCATCTAGATAAAAGGCAGTTAAGAATCTAAAGCTTGCTTGCCAGAGCCCTACAAATCAAATCCTTCCCCTTTGTCTTTAAAACAACACGGAATCCTAAACGCACACTGAAACTGGATGGGGGATAGTGTGCGTGTGCTTGGTGGCTTCATCTCGTCCACCCACCTAAAACATTTTTGCCCAGGTTTGAAAGCCTCATATCTTCCCTTTTGGATTCTAGCACAATCATCTTTTGTTAAGACTGCTTTACAGCCCCACCAAGCCCAGTGGGGGCCATTTCTGTGAACACCAGACAGCAGCGTAGAGTGTTCACTCTGGCTTCATTCAGATTTAACTAAGTATATGTCTGCAGGAGCCTTTAGAGACTCTCATCTCTGAAAGGATAAATGCAATAAAAGTCTGTTTTCTGTAGCTGCCAGTGGTTAGTGTCAAACCATGTTATGTGGCACCACCCAGCAGTGACAATTTCATTTTAATACACAGGGCACATTTTAACAAGGCCAAGCCATCCCAGCAAAGAGGGCAATCGAGGAGCTGCCAAGGGGAAAGGCTCAGAGTGAGACCCATGGAACTCTGGGGGAGAGACTGCATTTGAATGGCCACCTTAGCAAGAATGTGACCATTTTCTTCTCCAGTTTCACAATTAGCCTATTTGAAATGCCAGCCCAAGCTATCTGCAATCTGGCATGCGCTCCACTTGAAACTGACACTGATATTATCAAGTGGGTCTGAAAAGGCAGCGCGCCAGACAAAGCTGCCTTTCCATGGCCCCTTCAGATGGGCCACTGAATCCCTACAACTGCACCCATTCTTTCTAGGCGGTACCTGAACCCTCTCACATCCCTCAGAAGAGCTCGTGTGCCTGGCCAACCATTCACCCGACAATGCGATGCATTAATTAGGTTCCTACAAGGCTCCAATCATTGTATAAAGCCTCAGGGTTTTCTGTTAGGTCTGATGTTTAAATACAAATGTGCATTAAAGATCCTGTTTGACATTCTTTCTTGTCTCCGTGCCTAGGAACCTGGTTTCAGTCATTTGAAACGCACCACTGAATTGTGATTTAGAGAAAATTTCTTTTTTACAACAGCTACTAATAGGTGCTAGTTTCATAGCCAATACAATCCCCACGGGCAAATTACACCAGATGAGAGCCTGATCCAATACCAGGAGAATGTTCTGGGTCAGACTTAACACACAGAGGTGGCAAAGTATTGTGTACAACGATTTGCAGCCTACCTATCTCACCTCCATGGAGAACCTCTCAGTTTATGATCTTAAAGCAATAGCATGATTACGCACAGAGTTAAAACAAATCCACCCTGTCATTTATGATGCTTAATGAAAGGTTTCCACTATTGTGAAATTTTTGTGGTTTTGCAATCACAGGCTCCGTACAAATTATTGGCGACTTAGAACATACAGCTTTGCAAGCCATTCATCCTCGCTTCCGGTAAGATTTGAGGAAAATGTCAACATGAAAAGATTTTGTAAAAAACAAATTATGTCATTGACTTCATAATCCATGGTAACAGAAGGAATAATAGTGAGTTTCAGGAAGAAAGAGGAGTGAAGGAGTTGAATTTTCTCAGTTTTTGCAACTTGTTTTCTTCCTTCGAGGTGCTTGACATCTTTAGGAGACAAGTGTCATAAATGCCAAACAGGGAAGCAGACTGGCCTTCCCACCACCTCCCTTTGCAGAAACTCTGACATTTTGGTGGCCCCTTGCTTAGCACTGAAGCACATTCCTCTTATGAAATGGAGCTGTGGACAATATTTGGCTCATGAAAACCCACTCCAAAACTTTAGAATCACATATATTCAGGACTGGAAATACCAACTTCTACATGGTACAGAGGAAGAAAATAACACCAGAAAGCAGTGGCTTCTCTAAAGTTGAGTTGCTGGAGGAGCCTGCAATGGAACCTTTGTCCGTTGACACTCAGTTCGTTGGCTTGTTTGGAAGGGATGGGGCTCCACTGCTGGCCTCCTGTCATCACTCCTGATTTCCTGCCCTGATCTGCTTTCATCTGTGTTGAAGCTGGATGGGGCCGGCCATCTGCATTTCATTCAGCCATGATTAACTAGAGTAGGTGTTCTCAGAAATGGAGATTACACCCTGATATGATATAACAAGAAGGGCACTTCACCTGTGTGGTATTCTTTCCAAAACTTAGACATAACATGGATCCCATCATGAAATAAACATCGAAAAACACAGACCTGGAGACATTTTCCAGGATACCTGGCTGGGACTACTCATGGAAAACAAGGAAAGTCTGAGATACTGTCAGAAACCAGAGCAGACTGATGAGAAAAACAACCAAATGCAAAATGGTACCAGGGATTGGATTCTGGAACAAAAAGAGGATATCAATGGAAAAATTGGTGAAATTCCAATAAAGTCTGGAGTTTGGTTAATAATAATGTACCGATGTCAGTTTCTTAATTCTGACAAATATGCCGTGGTAATGCAAAGGGTTAACAATAGGGAAAATTGGATGTAGGGTGTACAAAACCTGTGTATTATCTTTGTAACTTTTCTGTAAAACTAAACTTATTCCAAAATAAAAAAGCTTATTTTAAAAATGATTATACGTTAAAATTATCAGGGAACTATTTTTTTAAAATACCAGTGTCTGGGCCCCAGCTCAGGAGATTATGACTTAATTGCTTTGGCATGAAGTCTAGGCACATATTTTTGAAAGCTGCCCAGGTGATGCCAGTGTGCAGTAAGGGTTGAAAACCACTGTTCTGGAGTTCTCTGTCAGGTGCCCCAAACTGGAAACCATGGGCCAAATCCAGCCTTCACGAATGTTTTGCTTGGGCTGCAAAGAGTTTTTGAAAAATTTGAAATGGTTGTCAACATTTAGAGCTTGGGAGACTTCACATGAAAATTTGAATTTCTGATTCTTCTTGAAAGATGAGATGAAAGACGAGATAAGGTGTTTTCTGCATGGCAACTATGGTATAACAAAAATAAATTTGGTCTCTGTCCTTGGTTCCTAGCACGGAACTCCTAAAACTCTGGGGATTTCCGGAGTGAAAGGAATGTCTTCTGTTATTTATAATGGATCACTTTTGACTATACCTGAGTTTATGTTAATGAGGTGATTCAAGGTGAGACCCCTAGATAGCTTCAGAATAGGGCTGGTCACCAGAAAGACCAAAGAATTAGAGGGCTGGAGCTGTCAGGCCCACTCTTCAGTGTCTGGGGATGGGGGAGGGGCTGGAGATTTGAGTGCAACCACCAAGAGCCAATGATTTAATCAATGGCGCCTATGTGATGAGACCTCCATTCAAACCACTGAACAACAGGGTTTGGAGAGCTGATGGGCAGGTGGGCATACTGATGTGCTGGGAGGGCGGGACACCTAGAGAGGGCAGAGAAGCTCTGAGCCATTTCTCCCACCCCCTTCCTTGCCCTATGCATCTCTTTCATTTGGCTGTTCCTGAGCTGTATCCTTTATGACATACAGGTAAATATTTAAGTGTTTTCCTGAGTTCTGTGGATAGTTCTAGGGAATTTTCAAGCCTGAGGGGTGTCAAGGGAACCCCTGAATTTGTAGTGGGTGGGGCAGAATTGTGGGTAGCCTGGTACCCCATTTGTGGTGGTGTCTGAAGTGGGGACAGTCTTGTGGGACTTAGCCCTTGAACCTGTGCAGCCTGATGACAACTCTGAGTAGCTAGTGTTAAAACTGAAATGAATTGTTGGACACCCAGTTGGAGTCAGAGAATTGGATAATTAGTATGGAAAAATGACACATATTCAATGTCACAAAAATCCACATATTTGGTGTCAGAAATGATGTCAGAAAAAAGACATCACAGCAGAGTTACTCTAGATTTGAGCAGTTGTTTTCTGTAAACAGAGCCAGTTTGCCATCATTCCAAGCTACCTGTATCCATTGCCAATCTGAAGGAGAAGTAGCAGGTGGTATTTATTGCTGACTTTGTACTGTTTTCTATTTCTAGTTTTTAATAGTAGAGTCAAGAGGAAAGAAAATTAGTTAACTCATCCATGTGTACTGATGTTTTCTGCTTAGCCCTCCCCCATATGCCTTCTCTGCTCTGCTCTATGCCCCAAAGAAGTGACCCTTCCATGGACTGTATCACCTTTGCTCTGTTACTTGATGGTTTTTATTGGTGTCACCACTGGAGGCCTGGTGGAAACAGAGATCTGGCTGGTCTTCCTCATCCTCTCTGCTTTGGCACCACGTCTGTCGGGCAAGGGTTACATCCCTCCCTGTCTACAGCGCCTCTAGGCGGCCCCTCCTCCAAGGCTCTGGGTCTCACTGGGCGCTGGGCACATGGCTTCACCTGCCGTCTGCTCTCAGGGGTAAAGGCTTCCTTCTGCTGCTCATCTCTGGGTATCTCAGCATCCCTTCATCAGTTCCCTTAACTCTGCCCACACTTCTGTAAATACTCCTCCATGCTAGCCTCTTCAGTTGGATCATTTGTGGTGAAACTATGTTTCTAGCCAGCACTTTGACGGTTACATCATAAAACTATCAATACCCAAGGAACAAAATGATCTCTGAGGCTGTGTATTTCAAGAAAAATGTAAGAAAAAATAAGTTTACTTACACTTAGTCTGGGAACTGCTTCTTTCAGACTACCTACCTACCCCCAGCTGACATCCTTGTCTGGATGCATCATAATCTAAATCTATCTTTTAACCATAGATTAATTGTGTTCAAAGGGAATTTGGTAAAGAAATGGAAAAACGTTCAATTCAAAAATTAAAACTGAGATAAAGAAGGAATCAATAAGTATAATATGTTCAGGTCTAGAAAAATCTCACCATTCAATGCAACTGGAACTCATTTGATCACTTTTAATCAATCTCTTTGAGCTGCAGCCATATTTCATTCATTACTAGATATTACTATCTATTACATCTCTCTTCTTTTTTCTATAATATATCAACCTTGCCTTTTTTCTGTTTCCCAAGTATGAGGAACTTGCCCCAGCTTAGCTCTCCTTCTCTCTTTTTCTCTGCTGGGACATCTCTCTTCCCTCTCCAGGCCCACCAGGGAGTCTCATGCTGGTTTCTTCTTATCATGTGCATCTTGGTTTAAATGCTCTCTCCTCAGAGGGCTTTCCTGTCCTTTACCTCAAACCTCTCATTTTGTCACATTCTCTATAGCACCTCTATGCTTTATTTTGTTTTTATAGTACTTTAGTTATTTGATATTAATTGTTGATACTCCTTATTTACTATTTTATGTTTGATGACATACTTACTGTGTCCCCAATCCAGTAGAACGCCAGTCAATGAAAGCAGATACTTTGTGTGTGTGTGTGTGTGCACATCTCTAATTATCACATGTAGAATAATCACTGGCATATTAGTAGTGCCCACATATTTACTGGGTGAACTGAATGAATGCATGGATGAATACATTTTACGGGACTTCCCTGGGGTGCAGTGGTTAAGAATCCGCCTATCAATGCAGAGGACACGGATTTGAGCCCTGGTCCGGGAAGATCCCACATGCCATGGAGCAACTAAGCTCATGAGCCACAACTACTGAGCCTGCGCCCTAGAGCCCGCGAACCACAACTACTGAAGCCCGGGCGCCTAGAGGCCATGCTCCGCAACAAGAGAAGCCATCACAACGAGAAGCCCGCACACCACAAGAAGAGTAGCCCCCACTTGCCGTAACTAGAGAAAGCCTGCACGCAGCAACAAAGACCCAATGCAGCCAAAAATAAATAAATAAATAAACAAATAAATAAATAAATAAAATCAAGATGTCAATACTCTGTAATGACTTATATGGGAAAAGAATCTAAAAAAGAATAGATATATGTATATGTATAACTGATTCACTTTGCTGTACACCTGAAACTAACACAACATTGTAAATCAACTATACTCCAATAAAAATTAAAAAAAAAATACATTTTACATATCAGGAAGGGAGGCTAAAAGAGTTTAAGTAACTAGTCCAAGAACACAGATAGAAAGAACAGAACTAAGATGAAAGCTAAGTTATTTCTGACCATAAAGCCATATTTATAACCACACGGATATAGATGGATGTTAGGTTGGTCCAATTCATAGAAAGCAGAGCATGTATGAAAGATATTAAATAAAAGAGGCTCACATGTGTCCTCCAAATGATATTTCGAAGTCTTTCTCTTTATTGGCTGGAAGCCAACAACCTACCTGAAATCCCCACAGCCTTCAGGACCCAAGAGTCCCTGTCATGGTTTGTACTTAGGGCAAGCACAGGGTAAAGAGATCTTACAGACCCTGAGCACAGGGAATGGCCTCTATTTCCAACTGCAAGGTAACAAAGTTCTCCAATTTCAGTTTCACAAGGATAAATAATATTCAGAACTCTCCTCCCATCCCACAGAGGGCTGACTTTGGAATAACGCCATTCCACTTTCAAAATAATAGAACAATAAACTGTATGTTTTTTCTCCTTTTCTAAGTTTTTATAAAAGCATGTATACAGAAAGATTGAAGGCCAGGAGATTTCAGAATAATAGATTATTCAATGTAATTTAATTCATTTGTTTGTTTGGTTGATAGGTTGGTTGGTTGGTTTGGGTTTTGAAAACCAGGGCTCCTAATACACGGAAAAGAAAGTAGAGTGTTCTGCCTTCTCTAGCCATGACCGTGACTTTCTGATGTTAAAAGACAGAAAGACAAAGAGGCAACATAAAGAAATGACGAAGATAAACACATAAAACAAGAATAAAGATAAAGAAGCTACAGGGTGGACCAGGGGTTTTCTCTTTAGTGGATCACATCTGCTGGCAATTGAGAGAGGAATTAAAATTACTAAAAGGAATAACAGTCCACCTTCTTTTCAATCTCAGCAAACACAGTTGTAACCTGTTTCTGTGCAAACACAGCTGTAGTTTGGCGGTTACTAATCACTAAGTTTACATTTTAGAGATTTTCTTTGCTCACATTTGATTTCCTAGTTCCATGCATTTGAGACAGTAATGGCAAATGAATTGCTAAAACATCAAGGGAGAAAATATTAACACAACATTTCTTAAAGATGGATTTAAGGTAGATATGAATCGAAACACATTCCAAACAATAAAATCACATTTAGATTGGCTTGATGGTCATTTTAAAGCATCGTATAGTTGCCTACAAAGAAAGTATTGGCATTTGCCTTATAATTTTAAAAATTTCTATATTTTCTTTATGTTTATTCTGAATCCGAGTTCTCTATTTCGGGAGGTGGGAGAAGATAGGCAGCAAGAAATGTCAGGCAGTAGAAAGTAAAGAATAAAATTGTAATGATATTTAAAGTAATTAAAAGAAAATACAAAAATAATATTTTAATCTATTTATACTAATTTTTAATAATCAGGCTATTTGTCTTCCTATAACTGTGATTAATTTTTTTACTTAGTGCAAAGAGAGAAGAACTGAAATGATTTATTTGGAAAACTTGCCCATTTGGTAGGGAGTGGCAGAACACTGCCCAGATGTTAAAAGTCATTCAAACAAAACTCCATGAGAATCAAATTAAGAGTACTAAAGAGAGGTGAAAAAAACTACAGAATACAAAGGTCTCTGTGCTCAGCGGTCTCTCACGCCCTTTAGCTCACCAGGGGACAGTAAATGCATTGCTTAAAGAGGTTCTATGTTCCCAGATGTTGAAGCTGGAGTAATTGTGAACGCTTACCCTCATCCCTTCTCCACTTTGGGTCATTCTTTACCGGCCTCTCATAACACTCGTTCAATGTGAGTTTTGTTAGACAAACGGTCTTATGTTTCTGGGAATGGGAAATGGATAACGTGAACATGCAGTCCTGTCCCTCCAGACTCAGGCTGATTTATGTTCCGATCCTCACGCTGGAAGGCAAGGTAGTCTGTTGGCACCCGCGAGCTCTGCAGTAGTGGGTCTGACTGTCTGACTGTCAGCATTCCCACCATAAACTTTTGTTTTTTGGGGTTTATGACTTGGCTATAAAATGCTGCCTGCAGGGGGGTGGATGTTACAAAATTGTTTTATGTTCCAAGAGAGGAAAAAAATAATAATAAAATGAAAAGTCTGTAATTTCAGACACTATCTAGTGCTTCTGGAACGTTAAAAAGCCTGTAATTGTGCTGTCTCTGCACCCTACTGGCATTCAAATCAATGCTTTGAAGTTCAGTGGTTTAAATATAAAACGAAGATACCACCTTTACTGTGAAGAGGTGATTATCAAAGAAGATGAATATAGCTTACAAGTAAAATAATAATGGGGGTTTTCTTTTGAGTCATAGGAATTTCAGGATCTCTTGCACATGAACCAAGAACCACACCTGGGATTTTGTCCCAAGATGGCAGTGCAGAAAGACCCTGAGCTCACCTCCTCTCACGAGCACACCAAAATTACAACTATTTATAGAACAACTATCAATGAGAAAGACTAACTTACCAGAAAAGATCTTCCACAACTAAAGATATATCGTTATTTGCTTGGCTATAATCCTTGTGAGAACATGGGCTTATGTTCACCTATACCCGAACCTATAAGTGGGTTCTCCTGCTTATCTTCTGTGAGATATTGTACAGGATTTTAAACTTCTCTTGCCTTCATTTTTTCTATAATTGTAAAATGTGAATATAATAATATAACAAAAACAATAATAATTAACTCAAAAAGCCAAGAAGAAAAAAAAAGGAGGAACCACAATGAGACAGGTAGGAGGGGTAGAGTCATGTATAGTCAAGACCCGTGCCCCCCAGCCCCCGCCAACCCCAGTGGGTGAATCACAAAGGGGAGGATAATTACAACTGTAGAGGTTCTCCCCAAGGAGCAAGGGGTCTGAAACCCACATCAGACTCCCCAGGCTGGAGGTCCTGCACTGGGAAGACAAGCCCCCAGAACGTTTGGCTTTGAAGGCCAGTGGGGCTCACTTTCAGGAGACCCAGAGGGCTGTTGGAAATATAGACTCTACTCTTAAAGGAGGCACACAAAATTTCACACACTCCGTGAATGAGGGCAGAAGCAGTATTTTGAAAGGAGCCTGAGTCAGACCCACCTGCTAATCTTGGAGAGTCTCCTGGAGAGACAGGAGGCAACTGGGACTCCCCCTGGGGACAGAGATGTTGGCAGCAGTCATTTCTGGGAGCTCGTTCTGCCATGATAACACTGGTACTGGAAAGTGCCATCGTGGAATCCTCCCTCTAGTTTATTAGCCTCAGGACCCAGCTCCATCCCCACCCACCAGTCTGTTGGCACCAGTACTGGGACAGGCAAGAATGTGGAGATAAGGGAACTCTTGTACACTATTGTGAGCATGTGAATTAGTGCAGCCACTGTGGAAAAGAGAATGGAGAGTCCTCAAAAAACTAAAACGAGAAATACCATGTGATCTAGCAATTCCACTAGTGTATATATCAGAAGAAAACGAAAACATCAATTCAAAAAGATACATGCACCCCAATGTTCATAGCAGCATTGTTTACAATAGCCAAGACATGGAAACAACCTATGTGTCTAGCAACAGATGAATGAATAAAGAAGTTGTGTATATATGTTGATTTTTTTTATATTACATTCATTTATTTATTTTTTTATTGAAGTATAGTTGATTTACAATGTTGTACCAATCTCTGCTCTACAGCAAAGTGACTCAGTTTTACATATATATATTGATACATTCGTTTTTTAATATTCTTTTCCATTATGGTTTATCCCAGGAGTTTGGATTATAAATTGTGTGTATGTATCATGGGTGGATCCTAATCGAATCTGACTGACGTCCTTTTAAGAAGAGATTAGGAGCAAACACAAAGGGCAGACCATGTGAAGATATGGGAAAAGAAGGCCATCTACAAGACACAGAGAGGAAACCAAACCTACTGCCACCTTGATCTTGGACTTCTAGCCTCTAGAATTGGGAGAAAATAAATGTCTGTCGTTTAAAGCCACCCAGTCTGTTGAATTCTGTTACGGCAGCCTGAGCAAACAAATATATCGATTCTTTGTACCAAAAATCTTTTGTTTAAAAGACAAAAAAACAAAACATAGATCTTCTTAGAAAATGTGTTCTCTTGATGAATTTGAAACATGTTCCTTTCTCAGCAGGAGCATAAATGAAGGAGAAACTAATTTGTTAGAGAGAGGTTTTGCGGGGCAGGAGGTGGGTGCTGAGACAAAGGCGTGTACACGCAGTGTGAAGTGGAGCACGGCAGGCATTTAGTGCCTCCTGCACTGGCTAGGCCTCCAATAGCAGGCTGTACAGTCTCCAAGAATGACTAAGTTGGCAAATTTCAGAGACCCAGGTGGTGCAATTAGCTCTGCCTTGACCATGACAATCAACAGTTAACAATGTTCTGAAAACTTGAATGCCTCATGCATACATTCAAGTCTGGGAGATGTTTTTCATTCTGCTGACTTCTCTTCAAATCTTCAGATCTGTATCCTGCATAAGTCTCCCGGTCTAGTATGTGTAGAACATTGTGGGGAATAAAAAGAATTTTAAGACATGGTCCATGACCTCAAGGAAGTCAAGTTAGAGATCAGTTAATCACTGCATTTTCATATCTTTCCAAGTGGGTTCCCAGAGGTTGGTTTGGGATGGTTTTTCCAATGATGGCAGGGTTCCCCATAGGGGGAAACACCTGCCTGCAAGGGGCTGCCTTCCAGATGACATTAACATCCATCCATTCATTCATGTTGAGTCGGCTCAAGACCTCAAGACGCATAAACACACCCAGCCGTGGGGACACAGCTTTTCCTTTTCTTCTTTGTTATTGAGCAGTTTCGTTTTCCCTGTAGTTACCTTAACTTTGTTTCTTCATGAAAGCACAGCAGGTACCACCATTTTAACTCCATTCCTGGCTGAGATCCTCTTTCACAAACATTCTCTTAAAGTTAAAAAGAAAACTACTCATCTTTTCCCAACAATGAGAAAAGTGCAATTTGTTCTTTTCTGTTTTGTTTAAAACATCAAAAACACACAGCCAGGGCCTCTTAAATGCAAATGCCCTCTTCACCTCCCCTTAGATTTCTGAGGTCCTTGCGACTACCCAACAGTTCCTGTTTCTCGAAATCTTTCCTCTCTTCTCTCTTGCCCTGACTGAGAAATACTACCATCTTGCTCTTTAGAAATCAATGCTAAAACATGTGGATGCTTCGTTCACCCCATGGGATCTTTAGCTCTGGGGTGCTGGGCATTTACTATCCCTAGTAGAAACTGACGGCATCTGATTTTGTTGATCTACAGGCATAGAGAGGACTGGGAAGGGGTTATGCATACCATTACAACTTGAGACAGATATAAACATTCTATGTACAGATTTTAGCAAGAACAACATATTTCTAGTTACACTGGAATTCTCTGACTCAAAGCAAAGATACAATCAGTTTGATAAGCTACTTTTCTTTGAATATTCTATATTCCAGCACTATTGTAGTGCTAGAAAGGGATGGAATTAAAGGGAATACAAGGAAAGAGCAGGTGTTTTACCTGGCAAAGCCAACGCCTCTGCTGACTCCATTAGCATCTCTTAGTATCCTTGTGGAAATGACATGTCCAAATGGTTTCAACATAGTCTCAAGCTCCTGTTCATCCATAGAAATGGGGAGATTTGAGATATATAGGTTTGTTGGGTCTTGCTCTTGTTGCTAAGGGAAAAAAGAAACACATGCACTAAGTTCTGAATATTGAGAAACATTGCACACATTTATACATTTTGCTTACACTGCCATCTAGATTCCAATCTCTAGCATGCTCTTGGAAGTTCTTTCAGTAAGGGTGGTATTTCTTTTCACTGAATTCCTTCTTTCCAGAATGCTTCTCATAGAAGCAATGTCATCAGTGAAAACCAAACTTTCTGTCTAGCCTTCCTTAGAAAAGTCTAATAAACTTTTATTGCAATTGAACTAAGGTAAGTATGTATATTCTATGACCATAACTAGTGGTTCTATTACCACTCTAACTACTGTTACCACTAGTTACTAATGTTGCATTTAGTGAGTGTTCATAACATGCTAGGCATTGCTTTAAACACTTGATATACATTATTTCATTCAATAGTCCCAGTACATATAATTGTTACTACTTTACAGTGGACAAAATTGATCCCTAACTTGGTCTAAGTTATACAGCTCTTAAGCGTCAAAGCCAGGGTTGAAACCTGGGGGTATCACCAAAGTCCATGGGCTTCCCTGTCTTGCTATAGTGCCTTCCACTGCACCAATGGGGAGAAAAGAAGTGTGGTCCTAGGACAGCATTTATCATCAGCCTCAGCATCAATGGGGAACTTTCTAGAAATGCAAATTCTTAGGCCCCACCTTGGAATCAGAAACTTGAGGGTGGGCCAAGTGATCTGTGTTTTGACAAGCCCTCCAGGTGAGTCTGATGACCGCTCAAGTTTGGCAATCACTGCCATAGACCACAGTTAAATATTTATATATGAATGAGATTATGAAGCAGAAGTGCTTAAATAAGCTTTGCTTAATAGAATGGGAAATCAAACAACAACTGCTAGCATTATTTCTCAGTGCATGAATATCTTCTATTTCACACAATGAATTAATAAGTTGGAACTTAGTTGTATGCATGTCTCAAAATAAAGCACAGACAAAAGCCTGACATGATTAATCACTAATATCAAAATAGATCCCATATTTAAATGAACTATTATATTTTAACCAACACAACAACTTTAACTTCAAGAAGAAACATGATTAAATTGGAAAAAGCAATTCTGAAGTCTATAGGAAATGACAGTATGTAATAGTAAAATATCTTTTGTGAAGAGATGATATATTCTGTAGCAAATTTGAGGTTTTAAGCAAAACGAAAAATACAATAAACAAAATTCCAAATATTATTACAGATCAAGAAATAGTTTTGGCATGAAACTAAGCTCCATTACTTTTAACAGCTCTAAATATTCAGACAGGCCATAATATTTTTATTAAGCTTTGAGATGAATAAGATCTATTATTAGGTTCTTTTTGAAACATAGTTTAGTTTTCAAACTTTTTGATCACCAGGAAAAACAGTGCAAATAAACAGGTAATCAATCAGGAAAAGACAACACAGTTTTAGTATTTGGGAATAGTGTATATGTAGAAACGGTACAACTGTAGTCTCTCTCTCTCTCTCTCTCACACACACACACACACACACACACACACACACAGACATACACACACACACACACACACACACACACACACACAAACACCCCGCTAATTAATGGCATGATCCTAGAGAGAAAACAGAGATGATATTATTTTTTTCCTAAGTGGACATGATCCCCTGCCCAACTGCTAGGGTGATGAAAAAAGAAAAAAAAACCTAAAAGAAAAGAAAAAGTGGTGTTTCAGATACATAATAACAAACCTATGTATATATGACTTCTGACTTTATATTATTTTACTACCCATCCTTTAATTTTAATCTTCACATCATCATTCCAAAGGTAGCTAAGCATATATCATCATACTTATTGGATAATGAGGAAGTGGAGGCATGAAAAATTCATCATCTCACCGAGGACAATCTAATAATTAGTGACAGGGTTCAAATTAAATTTAGTCAGATTTTCTATCTTCCATCTCAGTGTATTTTTCCAGTAGCCCAATGTTTCCCAAGCTTCAATCATTTGCATATCATCTTAGAAAATTTGCCAGCCATGTACTATAATTTTATTTACTTAAAAGTTTTCTTTTTTTATTAATTAATTAATTTTTATTTATTTATTTATTTTGGCTATGTTGGGTCTGTTGCTGTGTGCAGGTTTTCTCTAGTTGCAGCGAGTGGGGGCTACTCTTCTTTGTGATGCACGGGCTTCTCAATGTGGTGGCTTCTCTTGTTGCGGAGCATGGGCTCTAGGTGGGCGGGCTTCAGTAGTTGTGGTGTGTGGGCTCTAGAGCACAGGATCAGTAGTTGTGCTGAGTACATGGGCTTAGTTGCTCCATGGCATGTGGGATCTTCCTGGACCAGGGATCTAACTGTGTCCCCTGCATTGGCACGCAGAGTTTTAACCAATGTGCCACCAGGGAAGTCCTTAAAAGTTTGCTTTAAATCAAAATATCTTTGGGTTTAAGTAAATCCATTGTAAAAGATAACATTATGTTGCTACCATAGCTAAAAAGCCAGTATCACTTGGCATAAGTAGGTTACTATCAAAATTGGCAACAAATTCACGTGATTATATTATATTAGATACTGTTTGTTCGCAGAAGATTGTGATCCTGGTGGTTGACTCTCTCTTAGTTACAAATGAGATTCGTAATTAAGAGAGGTATTAAGCACACTAGGACCAGACAGAGTCTTTTTCTTGTGAAGAATCAGAATTGAGAAAGAGTTGAGAGAAGAAAAACTTTCCTATGATGTGATTTCTGGAGCTTATACCCTAGATCAACTCAAGTTCCAGTGGGAGTTCCTGCTTAACCCAGAGAGTGGGCTGCAGAACATGGCAGTCCCATGAATGGGTTGGCATTTGCCCAACATTCTGTATACCTTCATCCTTAATGAGGCTAAACAACCGTAAGCAACCAATCTCACTAGTGAAGCATAGTGTACAGATCTAAGTAGCAGTACACCAGTGTATCCTGATTCAAATCCATTTCCAAATTCCGCAAGTATAGAATGCACTGCAACTTCTCAAAATGGTGTGTAATTAACATACGGAGCTTAATAAACAAGAGATTGCCCAGTAGCTATTTTCTGAATCCAAATTCAAACAGCAAGGCCAACTCCTTAATCTGTATTCACAGAGACAGTACAGAATTGGAGAGTGTCATTCCTTAATTTGTATTTACAGAAAGAATACAGCGTTTGGGCAGTGTTATTCATTAAGTAATTCTCTCCTTTGAAATACAATATAAGTCTTGAACATATTTGTTGATGACAATAGAATTTAATTTCTGCATAGAATGAACTTTAAAATAATATATGCATTTATATTTTTATTTTCAGTTTTATATTTACGTACCAGATTTATGTAAATAGATGGGCTCTTTCAAAAGGTTCTTTGGCACTATGAACCTAGAAGAATGTGCCTTTTAAATTTGCAGAAAAATAACTCATGTGATATCTGCAATCTAGAATCTTTTTTAAATCTTTTTTTTTTTTTAACTTAAATTTTCATGATCTTTTAGCTCCAGAATGGACCTAAAGGAGCATCTTGTCCAATCTGATATTTAACAGATGGGAAAAACAAAAATGAAAACAAGCTAAAATAGTGCTTATGACTTACTTAAGGCCACTCAGCTAAATAGTAACAGGCTAGAAATAGAACACATATCCTTTCATACCAGGTCCAATGTTCTTCCCAGTCCTTAACACTGCCTTTCCTCCTAAACATCAATGAATAACAGATGGCAAACTGTGGTTCAAAGGAATATTTGTACATGCAAGAATAAATATCTCTGAATCCCTTATTTTATTCACTTTTGCTTATTCATGAAGTAGCTTTAGTTACAGAGGTAAGGCTACAAAAAAATAAGGACTCCTAGCCTTAGTCAGCATTTCACACATCATCAACTGAGTGAATACTCTGCAGTGTATGCTAGTCTGTAAAAGTATATGACTACAATTCATACATCTATTACATTTAATTGACCATCTCACCATAAGTAACTCCTCCATTTTGCTCTGTTTCTGTATCTTTTCATCTGTATGGGGATTTCTTGATTTATTACTTAGTTTTGTCAAAAGATTGTGAAAAAGTTAGAACAGTACCCTCTCCATCGTTAATGGGAGCAGAGACCTTGTCATTTTACGTAAGAATATAAAATTTTTTTTTTCCTGAAATGACTTCATTTTTCTCAGATTTTTAGTGTTAGGTTTATTGGTACTCATTTGCTTTATTACAGTTGAAGACAATGTCAGAACATTTCAAGGAAGCTTAGCAAATAAATACAAATGGAGGGCAAAATTATTGCTCATATATAGCTCATATATAGATCAAAGGTTATGTCTGGGGCTGTGTTTTTTGGATACACATTATGACTATTATATATGCATGATTCTGGAAAAGGTAACTACCTTTGAAGAAGATTTCAACACTCAATCTGACAACACTCATGCTTGATGAAATTATATTTAAATATTCAGGAAGTAGTTATTGGCATTAGGAATTTTAGAGCAATGTTTCTCAAGCCACCTGTGGTGGGGACCATTTTTATTTCCAATCTGTCACAAACCAATATTTGCAAAATATTTACATTTTTCAAAGTTGATAGAAAAAATTAAGAGACATACAAAATGCAAGTTGCAATTTTTTATTACTACATTAAACAAACCAAAATTACATTTGGATTAAATGTCATGCTAATGTGAACTTGTTATAAAAGGTTTTAAATGCTTACTCTCTATTTCTGTGTGTATTTCCTTGTGAACAAGTACCATTTGGTGGACCAAATTTTAACACTGTTTTAGGGGACTAGTTCCTATTTTTTTCCACGATAATATATTACACTATGGGTCTTTCTAAGTTATTAGTTTTTGCCTACTTTACATACTATCAAGTTTTTATTAAATCACAAAATTATGTGTAATCAATTTATAGTCACTTTTAACTGTTAGGTGGACAAAGCTGTCTCAAGATGAATTGTCCTGAGCAGTGGTGACAAAATATCCTGAAATATCCTGAAGATGTTTGAAACAACTCTAAAGCAACCTCATGACTATAATACTTTAAAAACAAATTGAAGGGGATGTTCATATAGACCGAAGATAATAATATTTCCTTACATGCAGCAGAGCTTTACAGTATTTAAGGTGTTTCAGGGACATTTATTTTATTTTGTATGGCCCTTTATCATAACTCTAGGCAGTAGATAGGGCAAGAGTTATTAACCCCCTCTCTACCAATGAGAAAATTGGTTCTAAGATCTTAAGAGGGATACAAAAATCCCATGGCGAGTAAGTGAATAAATGACATCGGAAGTAATATTTTTTGACTCTTGATCTAATACCCTTTCTACTACAGTACACCAACTCTGGGGATTGCCCATAAATACTGCTGGTCCATGGATATCACCAGTAGAAAGGAAAATCAACGGGGAGACAAAGGCACAATTGTTTTTTAATGGGATAGCCTATTTTAAATGCTGTAGCAATTTAAAAATTAATAATAATAAAAATGAAATGTTTTACTTCTCCCCGAAAACAGAAGCAGGGAGTTAGAGCCTCCTGCATTAATAAGCTGCCCTAAAGGCATCGGAGGTTTTAGAATTAGTTGAACACTAACTTTGTACACAGATGCTCTTACTCTTCTAGTAACATCATCAGCACGCTTGTTGCATGGCTCTAGGAGTTACAGCTCCTCTAGGTGAGATCTGGAGGAAGCCGGCCATTCTGGACATACTTGCTTTAGTACCATACACGTGTGTGGTGATTAGTTTTATTTGCCACCTGGACTGAGCCACGGGATGCTCAGGATGCTGGTCAAGCATTATACTGGATCTACTTGTGAGGGTGTTTCCTGGATGACTTTAACATTTAAACTCATCCATTGACTGAGTAAAATAGATTGCCCTCTCTAATGTGAGTGGGCCTCATCCAGTCAGTTGAAGATCTGAAAAAGGCTGATCCTCCCCTGAGTTAAACTTGACGGCCTTCAAGCTGGGGCATTGTTTCTTTCCTGCCTTTGGACTCAAACTGAAACTCTGGTTCTTCTTTGGTCTCTAGTTTGCTGACCTCAGATCTTGGGACTTGTCAGCCTGCATAATCTGGCAGATTCCAGGAAATAAAGCTCTTCACACACACACACACACACACACACACACACACACACACACACACACACACCCCTTACTTGTTGTTTCTCTGGAGAACCCTAACTAATACAGTGTGTTAATTTTTTTCAAATCTGTTTTGCCATAAATATATACGGGCATATGCTCAGCTCTGACCTTCACAGTTGGACCTCTGTGTTCCCTAGCTACAAAGTCACGGCCTTGGACCGGGTAAAAAGAGAGAGCCAGAGCCTTCCCTTATGATGGGGGCTCTAGAAGCATTCACTTGAGGTAATGCATTAAAGACCATTAGAGGGAAAATAAAGAAAGACTGCCAAGAAGCAGGCTTTCACCCTTAAATGGTGCCCAATAAATGTGTCCTCTGTCTTATTTGCTAAGCAATGAAGGGGGTTGCCCCCTGTTTTCAACTGTCTTCTCCCTCTGCTAAAAGCGAGAAGGTGATTTCTCTTCCCCTGATTTCACATATTGATGGAGTCAGAGGAGAGCCTCTACCAGTTTTTCCTCCCACGGCACCAATAAGAACAATTTCCCTAAAATAAGAACCAATGAGAACAACTTCCCTAAGGAACACATGTTTTAAAAGAAGGATTTCATTGTTTCAGATTCCATGTAAGCACAGCACTGGCAACTGGCGTTCTCATCCCCAAGTTTAATCGGGGAGGGGGGGTGGTAATTCTGTATAACACACTCAGCAAAGAAAGAGAAACTGTTTCTAGTGCTCAGGACAACCTGAACCCTGGGTTGTGTGTGTTATTCTTTAAGGCAGGGCTGGCTTAAAGCAGCGCTTGGGTTGAGATGAGCAGTGAAGTGTTATGAGCCCCTTGAGTCTCCATGACTGAATTAGAGTTACCTGTGGTCCTGGGCCAGGTGGCCAGGTGGGATCCTGGCTCTCCTTGACTTCTCCCTCCATATGACCTCATGAGCTCAGCCCAGTATCACCTGATGGGATGGTTTCTCCTGTGAGAAAATGCTAAATTAACATTTTACAATATTGAGATCTCTCTATAGTTTTATTGTAATGTACTGCTATATCACAAAGACATATGGTTTTGTACTCAGGGTCCTGATGGTCAAAAGTGCAAACAGGAAACAAAACTATAGAGAAACAAACTCAATATTGTAAACAAATCTCATCCCCTTTCCTCAGTCTCATTCACCTCTCCGAAGGGCCTCTCCCTGCCATGAGCTCTGGGATACAAAGTTGTCACTTGATTCGTTGACAATGACCACAATTCTCCCTCAAACAACTGGAATTCTGGAAACGGCATGAACATGGCCATACATTTGCTATGGCACCCTATTAACTTCTTCTGGAATAATCATCACAACACATACAAAGACAGAACAGATGCAAACCATTTCCATGTCTTCTGCCCAGAATATGACAGCATAGACTTGCTGAGGCTCACAGGCATATTGGGAACACACACAAATGTGTCGCTGAGCGAGGTATAAAGATATTAGGGACAAAGAATTCCACTCAAGGGCAACCATTCCCATTGTGTTCTATGTCAATGATACACCAGAGCCCAGCACCAATGGTAACTCCTGGAGTTGTGCAACACAACTTGGGTGGCAAACACTATGTCCCTTGAGAGTAGGGCAGCCTCATAAAATACAGGACATCCTGTTAAATTTGAATTTCTGTGTGAAACCACAAGAAATTTTTTAGTATAAGTGTAATAGCGAAGAACAAATCAGACTCCATATTGGATCTGTTTCTTTTACTTTGACCTTTGTATGCTATTGCTTTTGCTACAAGTTAAAAATGTTACCTGTAGCCTGATATATACAGGATAGTCCATTCTTAAGGTTCTGACCTTTAAAGGTATATCACTTTCCATTCATACAGAGATAAAAAGTTGCAGAACAGAGAATTACCTTGGTTTTATTGTAGGTTTACAGGAATATCATGACCAGATCAATGTGAACAGCAGCAAGAGCAAAGGATTCCGGCACCAAGAAGTTTGCAACAACCAACCACACCCCCTCCCCTTTTAGTATAAAAGAAGCCTGAATTCTAACTCAGGGATGGTTCTTTGGGACACAAGTGCACCGTCTTCTCAGTCCTCTGACTTTCCAAATAAAGTCACTATTCTTTGCTCCAACAACTCATCTCGATTTATTGGCCTGTCCTGAGGTGAGCAGTACGAGCTTGGACTTGGTAACATAAGTATGTCCCAAATATTGCACAGGACGTAGTCATACAAAAATATTCATTGCTACATAGGATTAATATTATTATCAAGTCATATAACTTACTTGTTGTTATATAGGACTCATATTATTAGCACTGTATAGCACAATATTATCTAATATTTATTTTAAGCTTACTGTGTGCCACACACAAGGCTTTAAAATTATTTAAATTCATTATTCCTTAAAACAGCCCTTGAGATAGATATGGTCAATGTCCTTATTTTACATGTGAGAAAGCTGAGGTTATAAGAAGATATGCAATCGTCCAAGGTCACACAGCTGTTAAATCCAATGAGAATTCAAATCCCAATCTATTTGATTCGGAGACCTGAGATTTCAACATAACACAGTGTGTTTAATGGGTGGCTCACAACTTTTTCTGGTAGATCAAGGGGAAGGAGCCAACAGTGGCTGGATTCCTACAGGTGTTCAGCGTGTAAACCTACCTGGAAGCACAATTCGCCTTTTGAAGAATGGAAATCCCTTCATCCTACTGAGGGAATGAGTTCGCAAAAGACCCAAAGTTAAGTTTTGTTTTCAAGGCTGGCACAATAAAAATTTCTCAAGTTGCTAAGAAAAACACACCTGGCTAGTTTTCCTCTAACCTCTACTACATAAGGATACATTTAAAACGCATATGCTGCATATACAGAAAGTGAAAAATTACAGCTTTATATATGAAGTTGCATTGCTGTTCTGCTCAAACCCACTTTTATTCCTAAATTGTCCAATGTCAATTTCACAGGAAACTGGCTTTGTAAAACCATGCATATTTCACATGGAATAAAGAAAGAGGACACAGTCAGCTCTACACCAGCACCTTTTTTTTAGAAAACAAATTCAGCTATACATTTAAATCCTGTCAGTCTAAGTGAAGGATGGCATATCCTAGGTTTATTTAATCCTAGCCTTTCTGAAGAGAGCTGGAAAAGGCTGCAGAACATGTGGTGGCCTATGATCCTTAACATTAGCTTGGAGAAAATGTGTGTGTGTGTGTGTTTGTGTGTGTGTGTTTGAGTACCACCATGAAAACTGATCTATCAATGCAGGAATGAAGCAGGTGGGAGAAGGAAGACAACTGGACAACTGGGTGCTACCAGTTTGCTTCACTTCTTGCATTTCTGGTATTAACATCATGACCTTGGTAGAGAAATAGCAAACAAGAGGTGCACAGTAGGTTGTAGATGTTCAAATGAGATAAACCACTTTACCTTTGGGAAGCATAACTTCCATCATCAATGCCAGCTTTTATTTGGCATATATATTAATTGCAATTTTCTTAAAACTCACCAGTAGGAAAGAGATAAGTCTTACTCTTAATGTGACTCAACATCGAGTTAAATGATGTCACCAGGACTTCCTGGAAGATCGATGAGAAAAGCATGCATGCATCTCCATTTTCCCCCAGTTCTGTTTACAGGAGTCCTGGGCTCTTCGCCAGCCCACCTGAGCAACTGGGGGCCCACAAGGTCACAATACTGATCCCAGTCAAAGCCACTTGTGGATTTACATATCTTGACTCAAGCCACTATACTAAATGGGTCATCCTCTTATTTTTTATACTATTGACCATTCATTCACTCACTCATCAAACATTTAATCCTCTAGTCTATACCAGCCACTGAGCTAAATCCTGACAACAGAGACATGATGGGCCATGATTCTCACCTGCCACAGAGAGTTCGGCCTCGTGGCTAGTTTACAACTAAATTTCACCAATAAAAGCTATTTCTCATTAGCAAACACATTAGTGCAGGCAAGGATGTAGACATCTGCCTCCTATGCTCTTACTGTCCATAACTTGAAATTCTATTTTCTTCAATGTGGTGATTAGACAGTCTAAATTATTTCTAAATGGTGTCTCAGCTATGTTATGAACACGAAAATTAATTCTTGAAATATATAACCCCTTAGGATATATTAAGCCTTAAGACAACCAAAATTTTCAATGTGGGTTCAACTATTTGTATATTTCAATTTTAACAAAAAAAAAAAAACCATAAAAAACAAATTTATTTATAAACCTCCAGAAAATGTTGGGTAGGAATAATCTGTAAACAGATAGTGACATGGTGACTCTGGCATTTACCAGTTCTATGACATTAACTAGTTATCATTTCTCAGCAAATTTCCTGAACTGTAAAGGGGAAATAATACTATTTACTTCAGAGAGTTATTATGAGAATTCAATGACACAATATACTAAAAATTTAGTGGAGTTCCAGACACACAGGAGAAGCTCAGTAACTCATTATCTTTTCTATAATTATGAGTAATTATAGAAATAAAGAAATTTAGGACATTGCAGAAGGACAGTTACTAACTAAATGTAAGTCATGTTCATAAAAGAGCAATTTATTGCTATTTATTTATTTATTTATTTTAGATTTTTTAATGTGGACCATTTTTTTTTAAATTTATTTATTATTTATGGGTGTGTTGGGTCTTCGTTTCTGTGCGAGGGCTTTCTCTAGTTGCGGCAAGTGGGGGCCACTCTTCATCGCGGTGCGTGGGCCTCTCTTTATCGCGGCCTTTCTTGTTGCAGAGCACAGGCTCCAGACGCGCAGGCTCAGTAATTGTGGTTCACGGGCCTAGTTGCTCCGCGGCATATGGGATCTTCCCAGCTCGAACTCATGTCCCCTGCATTGGCAGGCAGATTCTCAACCACTGCGCCACCAGGGAAGCCCAATGTGGACCATTTTTAAAGTCTTTATTGAATTTGTTACAATATTGCTTCTGTTTTATGTTTTTTTTTTTTGTTTTTTTGGCCCCAAGGCATATGGGATCTTAGCTCCCTGACCAGGGATCGAACCTGCACCTCCTATATTGTATGGCTAAGTCTTAACCACTGGACTGCCAGGGAAGTCCCGATTATTGCTATTTAGAATCTGTCCCATTGCATTCCTCATAGGTGCAAACTTACTAGATATTATATTAAATTACATGGAGGTGGACATATTAAACTGATGATAAGATCCTTAAAATGTGGCCATTGGATCAGCAGGAGTATCTAGAAATATATTGCAGGGGGGAAATCTAGAAATATATTGCAGAGCACTGTTCCTATCATTTATGAGCTAAAAAGATTAATGATTTATTACTAGGCTCATTAATCAAAACTGTGTTTTTTTTTTTTTTTTTAAGGAGCAATCCCATGGTTGAAGTCAATTAGCCCACCAAAGCTATTACACCAAAGAAGCTGCAATGTTATTCAGACTTCCCCAGGAGTATTTAGAGTATAAAATAAATGTTATTATTCAGAAGATACCAAATTGCTAAGCTTCTTAAATTCATACAATTGGGAACCTGCAGTACATTAACAGGCTGAAACTCATTAAGCATCTTTTCCCCCAGCTTTAGAGTCACTGGCATTCTCAGCACAGTTAAGAACAATAACATGCTCCAGGCTTCCAAGGAGAAAGTGACTTGTGCTCCTCCAGCTCCACTTCAATGAATCACTGAGGCAGAACTGTCACCCACCCTTTGAGACAGTGGCTGCTTCTGCTGGATGACCCTAACACCTGAATAGGACTGCAAAGTTAGCTCATATGGTGCTTGGAAGAGAAGAGAAAAGAGTAGCAAGTTTATAGCCACCATTTATCTTTACCTTGTTAGAGCTCTATTTAAAACATTCCGGAATAAATATTCGAAATGTTAGGATTTAACCCATAAAATAAGAATCTATGAGACTCTTTTTTTAATTGAAGTACAGTTGATTTACAATGTTGTGTTAGTTTCAGGTGTAGAGCAAAGTGATTCAGATATATATAACAGTTAGGGTTAGGGATATATACACACACACACATATATTCTTTTTCAGGTTCTTTTCCCATGTAGGTTATTACAGAGTATTGAGTAGAGTCCCCTGTGCTATACAGTAGGTCATTATTGGTTATCTATTTTATATATAGTGGTGTGTATCTGTTAATCCCAGACTCCCAATTTATCCCTCCCCCTTTCCCCTTAGGTAACCATAAGTTTGTTTTCTGTGTCTGTGGGTCTATTTCTATTTTGGATATAAGTTCATTTGTACCATTTTTTTTTAGATTCCACATATAAGCGGTATCATATGATACTTGTCTTTCTCTGACTGGCTTACTTCACTTAGTATGATCATCTCTAGGTCCATCCATGTTGCTGCAAATGGCATTATTTCATTCCTTTCTATGGCTGAGTAACACTCCATTGCTCCATTGCATATATGTACCACGTCTTCCTTATCCATTCATCCGTTGATGGACATTTTGGTTGCTTCCATGAGACTCTTCTTATGTAAGTGATTAACTAAATAAATGAGGTATCTTTAAAGTAGGATGCAAACTAAGACTGTGGAAGGAATGTTGGAATTACAAAATCACTACTTGGTAACAATAATAATAATAGACTTACGCAAGAACGATCAGTGTATGTCAAAACAAGTGAGTGAAAATTTGATGAGAACTAGGAACTGTACATAGTCTCAAATAACTTTCCCCCAAAGGTTACTAATTACAAGAGGGAAATAGTAACTTTTCCATGGAGATACCTTGCTGACAACATCTTTTGATCAGAGTCGCATCACCAGCATGAAGCAGGTGGACATCAGGTCCTGCCCACCCCGCCCCCTGTGTGATGCACCAGAAGGACAGGACTGCTCTGTAGCCTCCTTTCCAACAGTGAAAAGTTGAACCCACTCATTGGAAAACATCAGACAGACCCAAGCTGAGGGACATTCAATGTACAATAATCGGCCTTTAATCTTCAAAAATGAAGAAATGATGAAGAAATACTGAAGAAGTGCCATAGGTTGAAGGACACTAAAGAGACGTAAAAAGTCCATGTAGGGACTGATGCTGGATTGAATCCTAGCTCCTGCCCTGATAAAATGCTTGCTTATTATAAAGGACATTAGTGGGACGTTAGATTAGACATTTTTAGTGTATTGAGGTTAATTTTCTGATTTTGATCATTTTACTGTGTATGAATGTTCTTGTTATTAGGAAGTACAACTGAAGTATTTAAGGATAACAGGACATCAAATCTGTAACTTTGTCTCAAATATTTTAGAATAATAATATTATTATGTATATATTTATAGAGAAAATGATAGAGCAAATGTGGAAAATGTTTAATATGTGGAAAATCTGGGTGGAAGGTGTTATGCGACTTCTGCAAATTTTATTTTTGGTAACTTCGAAATTATTTGAAAATGAAAGTTAAGCAGCTGTAAAAATAAAATAAACAAGCTATTAATCTTGATAGTTAAAATCCAAAAAAATAAATATCTATCATAAGTACTTCACCTTACAAAAGAAATATAAGACAGTATACATTCTTTGTCTTGCATTCAAACTGCACTCCCTGAAGATAGAAAGAACAAAAAACGTGGAATTCAGCATTTGTTTCCCCTAATACAATGTGATTCTTATAATTAACAACACTCTGTACAGTGCCCATCTGTTTGGCTCACATGTATACTCCTAGCTCCTGGTATCCAAGAAAAGGATTTTGTAAAATGTTTGCCTAGGTGATTGAACAGAGAGAATGAAGATGGAGATTCAAACTGGATCTCAAGAATCTAGAAACAATAGAGCATAAAAGAAGAGCTAGATAAAATCTCTTTCAAGGCAGACATAATTCTTTGCCAACACCACCATCTCTCCATGACCCTGGTAGGTTTCCTCCCCATAGTGTAGCCCACATATGCACCATCAGGACCCTTCCCTCATTCGCAGACACGGAGTCGATGCTGTTGAGAGTTTGTAACCTCAGACACAGCATGGGACAAGGCAGTGGTCACTGTAGATGAGTAATGCATGGATCACTGATTCTGAAACGAGGCAATGTTGCCCCTCAGGAGACATCTGGCAATATCTGGAAACATTTTTATTTGCCACAACTGCAGTGAAGAAGCTGATATTGGTATCCCATCACACAGAGGAAAGCCCTCCGCAACAAAGAATGGTCTGTGAAAGACAGTATCTGTCATGCCAAACTTGAGATACCCTGGTATCAACCCCTTTAAAGTGGAAAAAACAATTATATGTATATATATATATGTGTGTGTGTGTGTGTGTGTGTGGTGTAAAAATACTGTTATTACATATCTATCACTATGTATCATTATATGGTTTATATAAATATACCTAATAGACTCCCAGTGTTGATTTGGTTATATTTATTAAGGAGAACTTAAATATGTGCAAACATTTAATCAATGAGGTATATTGATATACCTCTGTTTATAGCTCCAATACAACTAGTAAATCAAGTGCACTTTAAAATTGCATAAAAGCAAAGTTGCATAACCACTACAATTAAAACATTAATGTGATACCATGGAGGATGTCATGTTGCCAAATCTAACTTGCCACTTGCCACATGAACATGCTACTGACTGCAGCAGGTATTTTTGAAGTTCATGGGCTATGTTATTTTTGCCATGCGACATTCTGATTCTCCCGTCAATTTCTCTATTTGAATTGCTATGAAACCTTCATCTGAGCACAGCTTGCCAGGCTAACTGCTTTCATTTGGCCTAAAAGCATCATTTACTTGTTACGTCTGCCTTGTTTTCTCCTCATTAGCCCCAGACAGTGACAGTAGGTCTCCTTGGCACCATGCGATTATAGACACAAACACAGACACAGGCAGTGACATCAGCTGGTCAACCAGATGACCTCAAATATGCTTTCATAATCATTTCAAAGATTATCATAGAATGGAAAGTCCCAAATTTATAAATTCTCATAGGAAAGTCATGTAGACCTAAAAATATTTCCACAAACTCCAGTGAGAAAGATGCCAATATAATGAAACACCACCAGGGATTTCCAAGGCTGATCTAGTTTCAAATCCAGAAGCAGTTACATATTATATTACATATAAGTTTATGTATACACACACACACACACACGCACATGCAAACACACACACTCTATAATTCTGGACTAGTGAGTTCACTTCCTTGACTGTCTCCTCGCCATTTAAAAGAAGGATACTGCTATCACAGGCTATCACAGAAAGGATTAAATGACACTTCATAGAGGTTAATATCTGTATCTTTTCCCCATCTAAGCTGCTGTACACATTCACTTGGTGCCTGCCTCTGTTTTCTTCTTAAGTAAATGAGAAACAAAATAAAATAAAGCACTTGAGGGAACAGGTAACTGGATGAATTTCAGAAGCTTACATTAAAGAATACACTAAATCAAAATGTATCTATTTACAGGTAATGGCATTTCACTTATTAGCTATTCAGTGAAAACTGCCTGCTTTAGCATAGAGGAAATCAGAAATCAAAGAAGACAGGTAGGAAGGGCAACGAGGTCAGAAATCAAGGTTTTCTTTGATTTTTTTTCTTTCCCTCACTGTTTCCTTATGAACCTTTAAAAGAGTGGCAGATTAAGACTTACAATAGTTAGATAGATTAAGATTTACATAGAGAAAGGATTGCTGCATATCAGATTAACTGAAAAAAAAAATTACAAAATTCATAGAATTCAAAACATTTTCCAGGCAGGCAGAAAGGCCAAGTTCCTCAGCAGGAAAGCACTTCCTGTGCACAAGGAAAAGGGCCAGTGTGGCTGGGACACAGTGAGCCAGGAGACAGGGGCAGGAAATCACGCTGGAAAGGTAGGCAGGGCCCAGACCCCTGAGGGCACTGTAGCCCTGCTGGGTCTATGTGTTGGGAACCAGGATTTTGTTCTTTTTTAAAAAGTTACTTTATATTAGAGTATAGTTGATTTACAATGTTGTGTTAGTTTCTGCTGTGCAGCAAAGTTATTCAGTTAAACGTATACATATATCCACGCTTTTTTAGATTTCATTCCCATGTAGGTTATTACAGAATATTGAGTAGAATTAGGATTTTGTTCTTAATATGCAATGGGAAGGAACTGAAGTCTTCAAGTGGGGAAAAACATGATCTGATTTGTTGAGAAAATCAATTTGTTTCTAAGAGAATGGGGAGCTAAGACATAGGGGAGGGTTCCCATAGGCTGGGAAGCTTGTGCAGTCGATCATGAGAGTGATGGAGATGACAGTGGAGGTGGTGGAGAAAAGTGGACTTTAAAAAACCCATTTTTCAGGTACATTCTACATACTTCCTCATGGCTGGGAGATGAGGAATTTGAGAAGGGATTCAAGGATTATGTCAGGGTTTTGATTTGCATCTTCACCCACACAGTTACTAGTTATTGTAACAGAAGACATGGAGGACCAAATTTGAAGGGAAAAATCTAAAACTCTCTTTTGGATCCTTTAAGTTGATTTATCCATAAGACATTCAGGTTTGTGATCTGATAAGAGTAGCGATGATGTGTAAATGTAAACACTCAGGAACCCTGGAATATTCCAAATCCAGTTTTATAGGCCATCTTGGCCAAACACATTTATAGAGCTGAGCAGATGAGAAGCCTGTTCTCTTTGCAAGCAAAGGAATGCACACATTGGATTATAAATTCTACACCAGAACCAAGGCACCTGCACAATAACCGTGTCCAAAGCAAGTTCCCAGCGGGAAATTAGAGTCTCCCTTCTCCTAGTTCAATACGTCTATCTTTATGCAAATTCTCCAGACTCTTATAAGAAGTACCTTTACAATGTACAAGTTCCCTTCAAGTTATCTCGTTGTAAAACCTTGAACTCAAAGCATGGTTTGTGGATCAGTATCACTCAGGAACTTGTTATAAATGGAGCATCTCAAGCCCCACCCCAAACCTGCTAAATCAGATGTGTATTTGAACAAGATCCCCAGGTAATTCATGTGTACAGAAGAATTTGAGATGCACTGTTTTAGAAGTTAAATCACTCCTGGTTTTAGGGAGGATTATTTGGCAGACCTCTAGGTTCACAAGGTAAAATGAGGACAAAAACTGGCATTGTTCTCACTCAAGTGATTAGCTGGCCCACATTCAGTGAGAAATGCTGCCATTAAAAACAAAAGGTATGAACCACACTCCGTATCTTGTAATAACCTATAATGGAAAAGAATCTGAAAAAGAGTATATATATATATATATATATATATGAATAACTGAATCACTTTGCTGCACACTTGAAACTAACACAACATTGTCAATTAACTATACTTCAATATAAATAAATAACAAAAAAAAAAACAAAGGGTATGTAAATATGTGTGCATGTGCTGACTTGGGGATGTATCCAAGATCCATTGCTGAATTTTTTAAAAGCTAGTTGAAGAACAACATGCAGGACAGGGTTGGAGATGGCGCTCGGTGCTGGCAGTGCACACAGCATCCTTGGCCCATCTAATTAGCACACGACCGCGGTAGACACTCACAGGCACCACGGCCAGTCCCATGTAAGGTGCGTGCAGGGTTTCTCTGCTCTGCCTTTTCCAGATCTGCAGAAGGATGTTCGTCCGGGCACAGTCGCAAGCCAAGCTGCAGGGGAGTTTACACCCTGGGGGCAAACGTCAGACAATGGGGTATGGACATTGACAATAAATGCTATAGCCCCCTCATCTGATGTGCATTGTGCTTGGTTCCTGGGAGGTTTCCTAGCAAACATGAGCTCCGACCGCCCACAGCCCAAATCTGCCTGTTAGAACATCCTTGTTGGACTTTCCTCCTGTCTCTATCTCATTTTCCCCACTCCTTAACTGCTGTTTTCCAGGATCACTTCCCAAATAAACTAAATATACTAAAATTCTTGCCTCAGGGTCTGCTTTGGGGGGGAAGAAAACTAATGCTATTTTTTAAAGTGTATGTAATACAGATAAGTGAAATACACAAGGATGTAGACTTGAATGCGTGTATGTGCATGGACAAAGATAAGGTTTATATACAAAAATGATAATGTGTGTCTCTGGGGCAGATGTTCATGAGAATTTTATCCCAGATATTTCTGTATTATCATTATTATTATTTTACATTGAATGTTATTTTTTTAACTAAAGGAAAAAATTTTTTTTAATCAGAAAAGGAGATCTTGGGCTTCCCTGGTGGCGCAGTGGTTGAGAATCTGCCTGCCAATGCAGGGGACACGGGTTCGAGCCCTGGTCCAGGAAGATCCCACATGCTGCGGAGCAACTAAGCCCGTGAGCCACAATTACTGAGCCTGTGCGTCTGGAGCCTGTGCTCCGCAACAAGAGAGGCTGCGATAGTGAGAGGCCCGCGCACCGCGATGAAGAGTGGTCCCCACTTGCCGCAACTAGAGAAAGCCCTCGCACAGAAACGAAGACCTAACACAGCCATAAATAAATAAATTAATTAATTAAAAAAAAAAAAAAAAAAAAGAAAAGGAGATCTTTTTTTAAAAAATTGAAGTATAGTTATTAACAATGTTGTATTAGTTTCTGGTGTACAGCAAAGTGAACATATATATATGCTTGTTATATATATGTTTGTTTTCTATGTCTGTGAGTCTATTTCTGTTTCGTAAATAAGCTCTTTTGTATCATTTTTTCAGATTCCACATATAAGTGATATCATGCGATATTTGTCTTTCTCTGAGAAGAGGAGATCTTTTCCTCTCTATACTAAAGACAGGGCAGAAAATGTCGGTGTACACAAAATTACATAAAAAGAACTGTCAGTCATGATTGTCCTCCCCAGCTTCCATTTCCCACAAGAATCTAACTGAGTATGACAATGGGTCCCTTCCAAAAGGGTGACTCTTCATGATTTTTATGATTTTTTTTCCCCTGAGACATCCAAAATGCTTACGGCAATATCCCAAGTCAAGGATCCAGAAAAGTCACAGGGCATAATGAAGAGATCTGAACAGGATATCATCAACTGGCCCTGCCACTAAATCATTTTTCTGCTTCTCCTCCTTCATTCTGAAGCCTGCACTAAATTCCCCGAGTGCCATGTCTTGTGTTCACGAGGTGAGTGAGAGGATTGTAAGAGTTCAAGCCCCACATTTCTCTGCAGTCCTAATAGGTCAACAGCCCCATTCCTGTACACAAACTGTGTTCGTTGTACAAAAATGTTAAAAGATTTTTAAAAATCAGCAATTTAGTAGTTCCGATTTAAAAGCTATCAACCCATAGAGACACCCAAAAAACTGGAGCTCATGATTTTATCATCAGTTTCATTTTCATGCTAGTAACTGACAATTCATATTTTAGCGATACTTGGTGTGAGGAGAGGGGCAGAGGAGACAGGAAAAGAGGAAATGTGATTATTACAGAGATGGACACATAAGCCTAATGCAACGCAGAGCTGAGGAAAAGATCCCCGACTGGAAGTGAAGAGAAAGTGTGTGGCAAAAGCTGAACAAAAACTTCAATAATATCAAAAGAACAGAGCGAAGGACGAGCAGCAGGTACCAGGGGTGATGATGGCTGCCTTTCATCAAGCATGGGCTGTGTGTTAAGCCCTGCCCTGCATTGTCTCCAACACTCATATTTAGCCTTCAAGGTGGATTTTATTGTCACCACTATTTTGCAGATGAGTAAACAGTGGATAAAGGACTGGTCTAAAACCACACAGCCACCAGAGTCAAGGTTTAAACCCAGGCTGATGACTCCAGAGCCCAGGCTCTTTAAAAACACCATACTACCACCAATGACATAACTGTACCACCCCAAATCCAAAAATATGTGCGTGTTAAAATCAAATGCTGTGGCTGAAATTAAAAGAATAATGTGTTATAGATGTGAGATATAGATATATATACACACACATATATACATATATTATATACATATAGTAACTTCTTGAGTTATTATACCAGCCATAAAAGTGATTTACCAAGAGAGAAGCAAATTAGAATATACATACTGGCCCAGACTATGTCAACAAAGCTTCAGCAAAACCAGAATCAATGAGGATAACATGGGGCAAATAAATCAACTAATAAAAAACGAACGTGTAGGTACTTTTTGACCTGCTACTATCAGAGTACTTCAAAGCAAAACTGGAAACAACTAAATTTCCTGCACAATGGGAAAGTTTAATTTACAATGTTTCCATAAAATGGGGAATCTTGTGGTTATTAAAATGGATTCTTGTAGAAAGTTCTTATAAAAGAAAGTATCAATGTTATCAAGCTATATGGAGAAAGTAGGAAAAAAGCCATGTTGGCACATAACATATTTGCACAAAAAAGAACTAGAGGGAAATACATTCACTTTCTAATGATGGTTACCCGGTGGTACCCTGAATATAATTTCCTTCTCCTTTTTTCTTACTTATCCATGATTTCAAAATTTTTATATAGAAAGGATAAGATTTGTTACATTACCAAAATAATAAACTTAATACAGATTCAGAGCTAAATTTGTTTTGGTTTTTAGAAAGTCATCGACAAGTCTCTGCTTTTCAAGAATAGTGCAATAAGCAAATATTTTGGTCCAGTTATCTCTGTCCAGGTATCTTAACTCCAGCAGCTGTGTGACTATATCTAGAAGATACATTTCCAGAAGTAGAATTTCTATATCAAAATAAATACTAATTTATTATGTTCTAGGTACTCCATAAAATTTGTACCAATTTTTACAACTGCCAAGAGTGTATATAAGTTCCATTTTCCTTATACGTCTACTATAGTAGTGTGACCCATCTGTTTAATCTTTGCCAATTTATTGGCTAAATTTAGGGGCCACTTATGCCTTCTGTCCTTACAGTCATTGAAATTCAAACTTTATATTTTGGGATTTTTTTTTCACTTCCTAGGAATAATAAGGCAGAACAAAAGATGAAAAAGCATCAAAGGGTAACAGACTGGTTTGGGATTTGTGCAGGACAAATGAGCATGCATGGAAGCAATGTGCAGAAATGTGATAAGGCAATTTGATGCACCAAGTGGAACGGCCCCTTCATCAAACACGTGCAATGCCCCAGCAGGTTGTCTACTCCAAAAAGAAATGATTTGCTACTAGAAAACTGGACCCGTGGTTTCACCTCTGACCTTAAGATTGGTTATTCATCTCTCAGTTACCAAGACTATGAATAAAGCTAATAATAGAAACAGCCATTTGACGGGCAGTGAGGATTAGGGCAGTTGCACATTGAACATCCAGGGGAATTCTCTAAGGGAAGATGCTGTTAACACAGATCACTTGTGAATGTGCTTAGTCACATGATTGGAAGAGAATAAGCACTACTGACTCCAGGGAAGTAATAGCAGGTACACTTTCAACTTGAGAAAGATCTGCTTGGTTTCGGCTTAGGTGGAAATTTTGGTAGAGTTGTAAAAAGATGCAGTATGATATACAGAGTAAAGAGCACAGGATTTGAGTTACAACACTCATTTTACTACTTGACCAGTTGCTTAGTTTCTCTGAATCTCACTTTTCTTGGACATAGATGGAGCTCACTATACCATTATCACAGGGCTGCTAGGCAAATAAGGTGAGAACATTTATGAAACATCCAGCACATGGTTAGGCATAGATAGGCACTCTCAACCAGCCCCTGGATTTCACACAGGTTCATGAAAGGAAAATTTCACTTGACTGCAGGACATCATTTTACAATTCACAAAGGACAGTGAAATCACTTTCCAGAAAATATTCTTCAAACCAAAGTTTCAAAACAAAACAATAATTGGGCAGAAGTTGGGGCGGGGGGTGGACAACACAGAGGAATGAAATTATCTTCAAGAAGTACTACTCTTATTTTTTCCCCCAAAATTAAAACAGTTCTCAATTATCTAGCTGATAAAATGACACTAGTTCCCTTTGTGCTTTGTAACATGGAAAACAAACAGCACGCTCTCCAAATAATCAGACTTAGGCCCAGGAAGGAAGATTTGCCTCAAGGCCTGTAACTGCTGTTATCTTCATCATGGGCCAAGTTTCAAAAAGAGCCCATTCAACGTTACCCCCATTTCTTCTGAGCTATCATCTGAGTGCATGTATGCATGCCTGCGTGCATGTGCATGCCTAAATGTCTATAAACTTACTAACTTACTAACCCTAATCCTAACTTTCAACAACCTAATTCTACCTTGCATGTTAAGAAAATAATTAATTCTACCTTCCATGTGAAATGAAAATAAAATAATTAAAGTTACTTACTATATATACCTGATCTTTGTGCTTCTAGGGAGAAGAGAGCTGAATATTCACTCTCACTTAAATCTTGTGTTCCCTCCCCTACATGCAATCCCCACCAGGCTATCTTATCAAGTCTCATGAGTTTAAATTCCACCTCTAAGCCATCTCTCCAATTCTGTCCTTGCCTTTCATCTCCAGACTTGTGTGCCCAACTGCCTGTACTCAGCATTTCCAGCTGCACATTCCACAGCCACTGCCCCCCACCACAGATCACCCCTTCCCAGTCTTCTCCATCTTGTAAATGGTAACTCTTCGGTGGCTCAGGTCATAAAACTTGAAGTCAGCCTGGACTCTCTTTCTTTTTCCTTCTGCATTCAGTCATTAAATCCCGTTAATCCTGCCTTCAAAATCATTCAGAATTCATAGACTTCTCCTCACCTCTGTGTGTGAAGCCCAGTGTGTAGCCCAGGGGCATCTCTCTCCTGGGTTATTGTAACAGCCCCCTCATTGGTCCCCCTGCTTCCACACTTGCCCAAATATAGAACCTTCTCAACTCAGCCCATCGGCAGACTGAGATATCCTTGCAAAGCTGTAAATATGGTCAGGTCATGGTCCTGCTCAAAATTGAAATGGTTTCCCATCTCACCCAGAATAAAAGCAAATCCCCATAGAATGACCTACAACTCCACCCCACTCTGTTTCCTCTTCCTTGCTCTCTCTCTGCTCTGCTCACTCAGCTTCCTTGCTGTTCCTCAAACACCACAGGCGTGATTCTGACTCAGGGCTTCTGCCCTTGCCCTTCCTTCTGCTTAGAATCATCTTTTCCCAGAAAATCACATAGATTTCTTCCTCTTCTCCTTCACATCTCTGTACAATATCACCTTCTCAGAGAGGCCACCCCTTACAACATTGTTTAGAATTGCACACACCTGCCTTTACTTCCCTCCCTTTCCATGCCTTGTCTTTCTCCGGAACAACATGGTTCCCTCTCCCCCATGAAACTGCAGGTTTTGTGGAGCAGGATATTGTTTACCTTGTTCATTCATGTGGTTCCAGCTCCTAGAAGACATCCTAGCACACAGTAGGTGCTCAATAAATGTTTGTTGAAACAAAGAGTAGATTTTTAGCAAAGTTTTGGAGCATTGGCTGGTTGCACTGCTCTCAAGAAGGCGTACATACTTGGAGGAAGCAAGGATCCTGTATATGAACACGCATTAAGGTGCGGAGCATTTTCTTACTCATGCTGTGGCTAGCAGGGTTAAAGAGAATGTGAGGTGCAATAGCCAAGATATGGAAACAGCCTAAATGCCCATCGACAGATGAGTGGATAAAGAAGATGTGGTACATATATACAATGGAATAGTACTCAGCCATAAAAAAGAATGAAATAATGCCATTTATAGCAACATGGATGGACCTAGAGATGATCATACTGAGTGAAGTCAGAAAGAGAAAGACAAATATCATATAACTTATATGTGATCTAAAATATGACACAAACCAACTTATCTGTGAAACAGACTCACAGACACAGAGAAAAGACTTGTGGTTGCCAAGGTGGGGGAGTGGGGGTGGGGGAGGGATGGATTGGGAGGTTGGGATTAGCAGATACAAACTATTATATATAGAATGGATAAACAACAAGGTCCTACTGTATAGCACAGGGAACTATATTCAAAATCCTGTGATAGACCATAGTGGAAAAGAATATGAAAAAATAACATATAAAACTGAATCACTTTGCTGTACACCAGAAACTAAGACAACATTGTAAATCAACTATACATCAATAATAATAGAAAAAGAACACAGTGACTCTGTAATTTACAAACCACCCAAAGATATATAAATTTTTAACTCCTTTAATAGTTTTGCTACTGTTCACTTTTACATTGTAAATAACGTAGTTGCTTTGCTTTATTATTTTCCTTTTCTTTAGTCCCTAACTTGAGCCAGATATTTGTTCAGTCACAGAAGACAATAGCTAATCTTTATTTTAAACCCATCCAAACTTTACAAATGGTCCATCCTATTCATTAGATTAAGACCAAGGCAAGCCAAAAATTAGAGCCTGTGTACGGAGCCATGGGAAGACGGTGATCTTTGGAGGAGAGAACTGGATTCTGGTCTGGCTTTTGCTACGAGTTCATTCTGAGACCCTGGGTTAGTCACTTGACCCCTCTTGGCTCTAGAGTTTCTGCGTCTGTTTGAAATAGTTGGAGTAGGTGGTCTCTAAGGCCTCTTTCAATTGCAAATTCCATGATCATATTCATCAGGCAACCTCATAGGCCAGGCTCCAAGTTCCTTTGAGGCCAGGAACATGACCCAGTTATTCACACTCAGGCTAGATCCACAGACCCAAAACAGAAACTCTCTTCCCAGACATATTCAGGACAGCCCAGAGATCCAGCAAACGTAGAGAAAATCATTTCCAGGAACAGTCTCAGGGGTGTATTCAACAAGGGGCCAAAATTACATGTCAAGATGGTAGGGGTAGCGGTCATGAATCCAATCCAACTCCAATAAATAGGAAGGATGACACTGAGATTTGGACAAGGTTCTAATGAGAATTTGTTCTTTGCAGACCTGGCAGGAATCCGAGCTAATATGCTGAGGAGGATGACCCAATATTTGGGAACAGTTATGCAAAAGCTTAGGGCTTAAGGCTTCTAGGTCTTTGTGGATCTTAGTTATATCAATTGGGTTAAACACATGGAGGTCCAAAGTTCTGGGGAAAAAAGGGTGGACTATAAAGGGGAATATAATCACTTGTGTATCTTGGAATACAATCATTTGTGTACACAACATCATTTGTGTATCTTAGAACTTTATATAAAATATATGCAATAATCACTGCTATTTACAACAATTAAAAGTTTTAGGCCATGTTAATAGGCAAATACATGCCTCAAATCCTATTATTTGCATAGTACTTTATACTGACTCATGCATTTTAAAAAAAATAACATATTTCATCGTTTTCAAAGCAGAGATGGGGAAAATATTTTCCTTAGAAGTAAATCCCTTCTATTTCAAAATGTGCTCAGGTTAAGAATGTTAACAGCTCATGGATGAATTCATTAGAGCAAATTATAATGAACTGGCTTCTAGAACTCATATTGCTTGCCTCTTTTCCAATAAGGAAGTAACATCATGAAAGTGGACACAATATCTATTTTCTTTACTGTTCTATATTCAGTGCCTGGCACAGAGTCTAACACACAGTAGGTGTTCCAATATTTTTGGGTGATGAACTAGTGTTCCTTGGCATATATTAGAATGGTTACATAAGCAACTGCTTATACTGAAACAGAGAAATTAAGGCATTCCCATAAAGCAAAGCATTAACTCATGCCAAGAAATAAAAACCAAGCAACGGGCAGGCTGATACTTCTTAGAAGCCTCCAAAAGAGAACAGTAACTCCTTAAACTCAGACTTAGAGGGTCTAGAAACAAAAGTGGTGACTTGCATGGTCTGACAGTTAAACTGGATGAAGAGAATTCACTGCAATGAGACAGATGACGGTTTTCCATCTTTGAGCTAACACACTGTGTTTTTACTTGAAGCGGATCCTATTCCTTTTGAGGACACAGAGCTGACATCCACCGCTGTTCAGTATTTTGGAAAAAGTATGGATGATAGAGTCAGGCTGTCTGACCCTGAACACTAAGTCTATTCCTTTCTAGCTCTGTGACCTTTGGTGACTTATTCAAACTTTCTGAGCCTTAGCATCTCATGGGGTTAATGTGAGCTTCTCAAGATTTCTGGAGAAACAAAGAGAAAATATATGTACATACATGGGTATAGTGCCTCAAAAGCAACATATGCAATGAAACTTAGCTCTTATTATCACAGAGATATCATTATTTACTGCTGACAGAGCAAAGAAAGAGAATATTTAAATTTAGCTTCCCTTCAATTAAAAAAAAAGTCCATATAAATTTATATGGCCTGAGTCCTTTTTATTCACAAGTCTTAAAAGGCAAATAAATAAAAATTCCAATAGAAGATAGGTGAACTTTTAAAATCAAAATGGCTTAAAGGGTTGCTTTGTTAAAATTTTTCATACATGTAACAACCAAGTAAGGTCAGTTTCTCACACAAATCATCTCCTTCCATTCTGTTTGCAACTGCTAAGGAAATTCTGAATGCAATCTGAAAAATGGCAACCTGCTTTCCTCCACAAGTATCTTTTCACTATCTATTCACTCAACTGACCCCATTACCCTTCTACTGCCTTTTAGTATCCTTTGTGACTGATAAAATACCAAGAATGACTTTTATGCAATGTAATGCTTCATCTTTATTACTATATTTGATTATAACTTTCTTAGAGAAAGAATCAAATATAAATATAGTTTTTTTTTCAATTGTCCACAGGCAGATTATTTAAAACTATAAGGTATTTGTATTCAAATGTAAGAAAAAGTAGTTAGGGGAAAACATAAATGATTATGGATAATGCATTGTTTTCGTTTATCTTGGCCACCGCTGCCCTCCACTATAGATAACTGAATTGGCAGCATCACTGAGTCCTGATAATGAAGGCAATAATTCTTCAAAATCTTAAATCAAAAGGGTGGAAGTTTTTTAAAAGGGAAAAATTCATAGGGCCATGCACATAACTCAAAAACTGTAAAAACTTCTTCATAGACTGAAACCAATATACTTCTCACGAAACGGAATAGAATCTTTTGATTTTCTCCAATTCTGTCAGGAGCTGATGCTTGATCCTAGATGTAAAGATAAAGCCTTGAGACCTTCTTTCCATAAACTCACAACACATTTCTATCCTCTTAGTATTAGCTGTGAAGCTGCTTGTATTGCTAACAGGACCCATCACACATAAAACAGGGTTACAATCCTACAAAGTCACTTGTAACTGTAATTGCAGATCATGCAGTAAAGAATCTGCAGTGTGTCTGGTTGTCTGTTGACTGCAGCTTGGGCTCCCTGGGAAGCTGACCCTGAGATGGAATTTTAGAGCATCCTGTGTATTAAGGACAGACTTTGGAATGGTCTCCTCTGCAAAGGAGTGGACAGAGGGGTAAGTTGAGCCATGATGCAGGCTTGACCTTGGCTGGTCCCAGAGCTAGAATGGCCCGTAGTTGTTCTGATTTGGGCCTAGATGGCCAGGCACTCATACCAGCACATGGGTCAGTCCTTGGATGTGGCCTTCCCAAGAAAGGCAAAACCTTGGACCCAGTGGTCCTCTGCAGCTGCAACCATTCCTGTCAACCCTGCCGTCTGTCCACAGCCCTCCCAGTAGTTGGGGCAATAAGTTCTTCATTGACAGGGCATTCGGGTGGCATGTCACAATGTCACCGCACCCTTCAGTGCTTCCAAGTTTAGTTAGTTCCCTAATTATGATTCCTGATAGATCTAGAAAAAACGGGGTGGGGATGCCACCCATAGTCTCTGCTTCCCATCGGAGATGACTGGCTTGGATCCATCCGTCCCACCACTGACGGAACACTGGCCATTGCTAGAATCATCCCCATCTCCTGAGACTTCTCTTGACAGCCCAGTGGGAGTATCAAATCCAGACAATGACAATGAAGAAGAAATTAAATTTGCACAGCTTTTAATATGTAAACAAGGAAAATTATTCCTTTCCCACAAGATCTAATTTCAACTCTATAGGGATTACACTGTTTATGATTCCATTTTTTCTCTGAAAGAACACCTATTGCAGTCAAAACTGTGATTAAATTCTTATTTTTTTTGTATACATTTAGAGCCAGAAATAGCCATGCCTCTAAAGTGGTGGCTACTTTATCTCTTGAGACTTAGGTCAGTGACTATTTAGTAACGTAATCAGCAGGCTTCAAAACTTTCCATCTGCAACGAAATAATGCCATTTGCAGCAACATGGATAGACCTAGAGATGATCATACTAAGCAAAGTAAGTCAGACACAGAAAGACAAATACCATGTGATATTAGTTATATGTGGAATCTAAAATATGATACAAATGAACTTATCTAGGAAACAGAAACACACTCACAGACATAGAGAACAGACTTGTAGGTTGCCAAGGGGGAAGGGGCTGAGGGAGGTAAGGACTGAGAGGCTGGGGTTAGCAGATGCAAACTAGTATATAGAGAATGGATAAACAACAAGGTCCTACTGTAGAGCACAGGGAACTATATCCAATACCCTGTGACTAAACCATAATGGAAAAGAACATGAAAAAGAATAGATATATTTATAACTGAGTCACTTTGCTGTACAGCAGAAATTAACAGAACATTGTAAATCAGCTATACTTAAATTAAAAACAAAACAAAACAAAAAAACTTTCCATCTGCTATTAAAATGGAGAGTAGTGATAATCAGTAAGTTCATCTTCAGTCGATCCTCTTGCCTCTTGACTTCTAAAGGAAAGTTGCTTTGGAATCTGACTTCCTTGGATAAACTACCCTCTAAGGGTGTTGAGTGTTAAAGAATGCAAAACAAAAGCAGCTCACAGGGCTGTCAGTCAGTAGGGGCTTTCCTCTGCTCTTTATTGCAAAAGGCTGATGCTCTCTCAATGGAAGGAGCCATCAGCCCCCGTCAAGCCTGCCACCAGGAGCATTTGACACTGTCATACTTGAGGGCCATCCCACAGGCTGGGCCCATCAGTGGAACTTAATAAAATAGATCACAATAAAAGTGTCAGCTGGAAGCATCCCAGCACATATCTGTAAGCTGTTCTGTATTTTGTAGGCTTTCTAAAATGAAAAACCTTGACCTGTCTTTTCTCAAATGGGCTTACTGGCTCCTGACAGCCTTTCCATTCCTACCATCATTTGGCAAGAAATCCAGTAAGAAATTGTACCATGGAGGAGAGAAAAAAAAAAGTGTCTGATTTCTGTAAACATGAATTGTGTCTAGTTTAGCCTTATGTGAGTTTGAAGGAATAGACAACAAAAAACCAAGGCATACTTTTTTTGTGTGGGAAAAATAAAAAAAAAACAGTCCGCTTTTTTTTGGAGGGGGGTAGGGGAAGACTGATTTAGCAGCTTTTCTTGTTGGATGTTTCTTTTAGTTTTAGTGAAGACGGTGATTATTAACTCATTGCTATACTTATGAAAAAGCATTTTCACACTGAACTGAAAAAAACATTTAACACTGTTTTCCAAAATAAACAGGTCCAGAAAAGATGGCTCTTTGATTAAAAAGTTATAGAAATGTCATTCATCCCTGATATTCCATCCAAATGCTCTAGCTCTAAGGATGAAGGTGTTTATTAACCCAATTGGCACAATCTACCCAGGAACAAAAGTAGACTCTTATTTCATACAACTTACTTCATTGCAATAATAATAATAATCTTGCAATAATAATCTTTAAAAGAGACTATAAATAGGCATTTCCATAATTTGTTTAAAATATGCATGATAAAACTTTATGGTGATTTGGAGACAGAAACATTAATATAGAGAAATATTTTCCAGATGTAAAAAATCTAACCTTTTGAAAGACATTAACTTCAAGGCAGAGACAGCTCATGTAACATCCCCACCTTGGATTTTACAAGTACACAATGTACCCTTCACTATTCATTTGCCATGGTAAAGAGATGCATCAGTGAACCCTCTGAGGCCTCAGGTTTATGTCAAGAACAGATAAATGGCAAACCATCTCTGAAAAAGTCTGCATTTTCTTCCCTTCCTATCCAAGAAACTGGATATAACTCTGGGGACTTCAGCTCTCCTAATGCGATCTTCTGTTCTAAGGGTGATTTGGAAAAGCAGTCCTGGAAATGTCTTGCACGCAGAAGTTTCTGGGAGCCATACGTGAGCCACTGTGGTTTTCCTAAGACAGCTCTCTCTCAGATCCAGAGCATCTAAATGATGGTGATTGAGGGTGTGATCGTCCTTTCTGCTCATGGCTCCATCCCTGAAGATCTGTAAATGCTTCAAGATGTCACTGGTTGTTCTGCTTGGAGAATTTCTTGTGGGAGAGTGGTGGAGTGGGGTACATGTCTTCACACTGGATGAGTTCTGCCAAATCCTGAGTCTCAGCTTCACTCAAAGGCATCCTTGGAGATGCTTTTGTAGACAGCTCCCCCATCACCCCCGTCCCACTGCTGCCTGTGCCATAAACAATAAAGCAGAACAATGGAGGCTACTCAGACCTGAACATCTTCATTACATGTCACTCTTGCTAGATGTCATGACAATATCACAGCACCCTTGGCAGAACAGAGCAAATCAGGGTTATAGATGTTTCAGTATTTTTAGAGATTTTACTAGAGGCCGGGGAACCACAGGTATCAATGCAGGAAAATACAGCGCTGGGATTATGCTACAGAAGGCAAGCAATTATAAATGTTAGGACTAGAATGGTTCACGGAGAGGGATCTTCATGGCAATTTTAGGCATACAGTAGATTCACCACTGTTGATGACTTCTCTTCCTGACATCAAGTGGCAGAGTTCTCACAATCAACAGCATAGGCTTCTTTTGTACCAGGGACCAATTATTCTGTCACAACAGACTGGAAGTTTTCAGCAGGTGACATCATGTCCTTGGAGCATCAGTGGCTCACAATTGCTAGAACCAGCCTGATGGGAATGACAGCCACGAAGCGAAGGCAGAGCCCTTGCTGGCACACCTGCTGCTTTGTTCAAGGATCAGTGAAAACTCAACCAGGAGCCCTCCCTCTCTTGTTTTCCAGTAGTAAACAAACCTGAAATTACCACCATTCCTTATGCTAATAGCAACATCAACTGTGTGGTGTTACCATCACCCTTGTTCTCAAATCTAAATTACAACACTAATTCCTGAATCTCAGTCCATCCTTCCCACAACCTTGTGACATAACTGTGCTATGATAATGCTTCTCTGTGAATTAAGGTTTGCATAGGGATTATAAGTAAAAGGAAATGAATGGAAGGATGTGGATTCAACGTAGGAGATGGCTAAAGAAAACGCAAAGGGTAAAACAAACTATAATTATTCACAAGAAAAATAAATTCTGCTAAATGTTTACGTTAATGAAATTCCATTTTTTAAAGCTTATGGGCAATTTCATATGCTTTCACTCTTTGTGCTTAAGTGCTACACTCTTTTATCCTCTGGAGGAACTTCTCTGATTCTGGCTTCAAAGCAAATGTAGTGCTCCTACAACATGTGACTGCTTGTTACAAGAGTCAAGAAACAGCAGAAAGTGAACTTTATTTGCATAATGGGCTACCCTTAAAAACCATGCCCTGGTGGGATTAACATATACACACTACTATATATGAAACAGATAATCTACAAGGACCTACTATATAGCACAGGGAACTATACTTAATATTTTGGAATAACCAATAAGGGAAAAGAATCTGAAAAAAGAATACATACGTGTGTAACTTTGCTGTACACCTGAAACTAAAACAACACTGTAAATGAACTACACTTCAATTAAAATAAATAAATAAATAAAATTCTAAAAAATGCCCTGATCCAAAGGAAAAATGGGGGGATTTACCCCATATAGTTTTTTGTCCTCATGAAAATTATTTTTTAAGCTTTATACAAGATACTAGATTTAAATAACCCACTGTGATTTAAATGATCACAGCTGCCAGGAAATCTCTCACCTCCTTACCCTTCAGCTGACTCAAAGGCAACAGGACTGCCATTCACTCCGGATATGACTTAGAAAGCTGTATCTTTATTTGCTGAGTCGAAATGACCCTAGTCACAACCTACTGTCTAGTAGCAAACACATGAGACTTGACACCAGGAAACATGTCTCCTTGGAAAACTGTGGGGGTCACATTTTAATTAAACCAACAGTCATGTGACAAGAGTCTTGCTCACTTTTTTTTTTAAAACGTCTTTATTGGAGTATAATTGCTTTACAATGGTGTGTTAGTTTCTGCTTTATAACAAAGTGAATCAGCTATACATATACATATATCCCCATATCTCCTCCCTCTTGCGTCTCCCTCCCTCCCACCCTCCCTATCCCACCCCTCTAGGTCGTCACAAACCACCGAGCTGATCTCCCTGTGCTATGCGGCTGCTTCCCACTAGCTAGCTATTTTACATATGGTAGTGTAGATATGTCCATACCACTCTCTCACTTCGTCCCAGCTTACCCATCCCCCTCCCCGTGTCCTCAAGTCCATTCTCTATGTCTGCATCTTTATTCCTATCCTGCCCCTATGTTCTTCAGAACCTTTTTTTTTTAGATTCCATATATATATGTGTTAGCATACAGTATTTGTTTTTCTCTTTCTGACTTACTTCACTCTGTATGACAGTCTCTAGGTCCATCCACCTCACTACAAATAACTCAATTTTGTTTCTTTTTATGGCTGAGTAATATTCCATTGTATAAATGTGCCACATCTTCTTTATCCATTCATCTGTCGATGGACACTTAGGTTGCTTCCATGTCCTGGCTATTGTAAATAGAGCTGCAATGAACACTGTGGTACATGAAGAGTCTTTCTAACTTTCTAAATTTAGAATTAGGACCTAGCATTGCCAAGCAATGGTCAAAGCTAATAAATGCCAAGTTGGCCTCTTCTATGAAAAAGACATATTTCATCTTAACAGGTAAACTCTGGTAACTCTTGAGTAGAGATAAAGTATAGTGGCATATTTGTTTATTCCTCTCAAAAATCTAAATTCTTCACTGAGATCTGTTTTTTTAGTAATTATTTCATTCAGAAAGCTTGTAATCAGCACAGCAATTTGAAAAGTAATCTCAGCATTTTAAAATAATGACAATGCAACTCTACTGCCAAGGAAGAAAAAAAAAGTACCAATCTTAAATTGGTTGGATACCCACTAGGTGCCAACCACTTTACATGTATTTTCTCACAATATTCCTGCAAAATAGGCATAATTATTGCCATTTTACAGATGAGGAAATGGGGACTTTAAGTGGATAAGTCACTTGCCCAAGCTGGCAGAAATGGGTTGCTTCTGTCGCTCTTGGCGACATGTTTTTACCTTTTGAAAAATGGTGAGGCATTTAAAAGAAAATGTGGTAAGTGCCAAAATGCATCTGTATTTCTATACTGGGAACACTTAGTCAATAAATAGCTCTATATATGCCAATTCTTTCCTGGAACATACACACGTATTTTATTTTATTTTAATGTTTAAAGGTTATACAAGTCTTTCGGGCTCTGACTGGGAATCTGGAATCTTGACTCTCAATCTGCTAAATGTATCCTAATGAGGTGAGTTTCTACTTTAATATTGATTAACTTGCTAGACATGGAATGATGAAAAATAATACCTTTCTATAACATGGCACTACCTGGGTAGAACTTTAAGCCAACCATGTGTACACATATTCTGGGCATGGTGGAAATGTTAGCATACATGTACCTACTTACATGAACCAAGACAGAAAGTTCCTACTCATAATACTTCCCAGGTGACAACCAGATGACACTCTTAAATAGCATTCATTAAGTATCTGATCTCTTCAGAATGTTTGCTATAGTCAATGTTTTTTATAATTTCACCAGCCTTTGTGTCAAGTCCCTTCTCCCCCACTGAATTAGAATAATGTGTACACATATTAACCAACTTCAAGCAATAGAGCTATGCTTGCTTACTTCATCTTAATCTCCATGGAGGTGCGTACAACCCAGTAGTGAAGTGAGTGAACCTTGGGACCAAACCACCTGAGTTCAGGTCATGCTTCTAGAACTGTGTCGTTCTACGGCTGCAGAAGTGTAATTCAACCACATTTTGACGCAGCGTACTTAACTGTAAGTGGGGATGATGATAGTAAACATATACACCTCAACAGGTTGTTTGGAGTGTTAAATAATACATTTAAAATGTCTCAAAATAGTGCTTGTGTCTAGTGCTGGCCTCTAGCACTGACATAAACACTCATAAATGTTACTCATTATTAAACTCTCCAGGGCTCTGAATCAGTCTTTTCATCCTTCACATGTGCTAATCAGGAATTCATTCTTCAAGTTGCAGTGAGTAGCTTTTGTTTAAGGTTTTTGTGTCTTTTGGTGGCGGTGGCGGGGGGGTGGGGGGGGGTGGGGGGGGGGTGGGGGTGGGGGTGGGGGGGGGGTGGGGGTGGGGGTGGGGGGGGGTGGGGATTGACATTCCCTACCTAAAACTTTTTAACAGTTCTCCATAGTCTTAAGAATTAAGTTCAAAGGTTTTAGCTGGCCCTGACTTACCTCTACAACTTCTTCATCCTCCTCAACAACATGATGCCTCCATTCCCAGCACATGAGTGCACACAGACACACACATTCATAATCTCCCCTGGTATCCTCAAGACCAGATTACTCGAAGTTCCCAATTTGCCTTTTCCCCTTTCTTTCTCTTTTGAACCTTTAAACCTTCCTACAAGATATTCCCTCCTTCCAGGACCCCCTCTCTTTTTCCTCCTTGGCTAATTATACCTTGTCTTCACTTTTCCTGGAAAAAAAATCTACAATAGTGAATTATGATTCCCTCCTCTGTGCCTACTTATAACTTACTATGACATTTACCATCCATAAAGCTCTATAATTACCAAGTATCTCGCCTGTCTGACCTCCTAAACTCTAAGATCCTTTAGAACAGGTATATTTGCTATTCACAGTTGTATTCCTAGAACCAGCCAGCCAAATATTAGGATAATAAAAATCTGGGAACATGGGCCTTGCAAGAGATGTAGAAAACATGTATTCTGGGGAAATTCTGAAGTCTCATCAGATCTTGTCTCACCACCTGCCTCACTGGAAGGGCCTCAAACACAACACAGTTTGGAGTTAACTCAACAACACATGAACAGAATGAGAAAGCAGTCCTTACTATCCCTGCCTTCAAAGGGAGAGGTTACCCCCTAGCTTATCACAGCAAAGAACCTCCATATTTTTATGTTGAACTATAACACATCTAAAATAGCCCTAAGGGCAGAAAAGGCAGACAACAGTGTCCCTGGGGTTAAAGGTCTCAGAAGGAAGAAAGAACATCCAGAGGTCACACTGTCCAGTAGTATGACTTTATTTAGGATTCGGCTAAAATACCCTAAAATGAATTTTTACCTTGAAGGTAACTTAGAAACTCAATAAATATAATTACTAGGGTGTCTATTCATCTGCTCTAATTACACCTGCTAAGTCCAGCCCCCTTGTTCAGTCTTAGAGGAAGTACAATAAATAAATTACTGGGCCATCATCATCCTTTATACAAGTGCTGTTTGAAATACTATTCAAGGGCCAGCAGCATTGGTTCACCTGGGCATGTGTTAGGAATGTAGAATCTCAGGTTCTGTCCCAGATCTACTGAATTACAATCAGAGTTACAGTCTCCTGGACAGGTACAGCAATACGTATCAGAAGGTGTCATGTGTCTACATATTATGGAAAAGTTGTTAAGGTAATTACAATCTGATACCATGCAGACATTAAGATAATGTTTATGGAGAATTGTTTTTGACACAGGTAATACTTAAACCACAATGTTGACTGAAAAAAAGGCTACAGGAATCTATATATATCTTAGTCTCCTGTGCTCTTAGGGTTGTGGGTCTTTGAAAACAGAACAAAAGCTGGAAGGACGAGGTTAATAGTAATTATCTCTGGGTGTTTTTAATACACAGTAATTTGGCTATAAATCTCCACTGGGGTATATACCTTAGGGAAAATAAAAAAGAACTGCAAACGTTATTTTAAACTTTCAATATCATAGCAAGACTTTATTGTTATTTCAAGGCTCATTTTACAAATGAGTAGTAAGCTAATGGTCACCTTAAAAACAAAGATTTTTGATATAAAGAAAAGGAGTACAGATATAAGTTCAACGAGGCTTAAAAAAAGCCAGTAATCCTGAATTTGAGTTGGAAGTGTATTTATAAAATCATAATATATTTTATCTTGGAAAAAAAAATCCTGTTTCTGTCCATTGAAAATGCCTAGAAATAAGGACCAAAACAAAAGCAATGAGCACTCTTAGTGCCTAGATTTTGGCTTTTAATGACCATTTCCCACTAAAAGGAACCAGAGCTCCTTGAAAAATTAGCTGACTCCAGTGCTGGGATAGGAAAAGTGTAAAATGAGCTTGGATTATCTTATCCTACCTGAAAGCAAAGAAACTGAGACTCCTAAGATTGTGTCAATATGACTGCTATGCACTAAACTGTGCCCTAACCCCCATGTGATGGAATTTGGAAAAGAGGCCTTTGGGAGGTAACTAGGTTCAGATGAGGTCACGAGGGTGGAGCTCTTGTGTTTTTCTCTGCCCCTGCCACATGAGGACATAGCGTGAAAAGTGGTCATCAACAAGCCAGGAAGAGGGTTCTCACCAGAACCCAACCATGTTGGCACCCAGATCTCAGACTTCCAAGCCTCCAGAACTGTGAGAACCAAATGTCGTGTAAGTCACCCAGGCTATACTGTTTTGTTATGTCAGCCTGAGCCGACTAAGATGAAGATTCAGAAGCCAATTTGCAGAGGTTCTCGCTGATCTCTCAAGTGGGACAATTTAAGCATCATTAAGAAAATATAACTAGAATGGATAGAAACATAGTAAATTTAGTTATTTCTGTGAGTTCATAATGATCTTTAAAACAAAATAAAACAAAACATAACCAAAAGAACCTTTACTGGTCACCATTACAAAATGTTAGGGAAGGAAATTGTTATATTTGATTACAAAGGAAAAGAATTAAGCCTTTATCTTGCCTTTCCTATACAAACGATCTTGATCTTACAGAGTCACTGAATAGTGGAAACACAGCCTTTATACAAGCATCCCAGCTAATAAACAAGACAGGAATGACAGAACTGGAATATCACCATTTTGCCATTCCTAATGGATTAATGGAACTTGACAATAATCATCAGACTGTCACTTCACAAGAAATTCGGATAAAGAAATTACATCCCTCCTGACACCACTTATGAAGGAATCTTTCCAAACCACAAAGTCTACTTAACAATCCACAGGAAACACAGGGTCAGGGGAGCATATTAAATGTCACCACATGGATGCTAGCAAAATCCAGCTTATAGCAAACTCTACAGGACAAATAACTTAGTTTCTTCTAAAAAAAATTCAGGGGGAAAAAAAGAGAGATGAGATGACCTACAAGTAAAACAAGATTTAAGAAATATTTCATCTAATCACATGTAGAGACATTCTTTGGATGCTGATTCAAACAAACTGAAACTTTTAAGAGATGATCTGAATGTTGAACATTTAATTGTTATTAATGGACTATTAATTTAGGCTTTAATTTTGGCATTGGGGCTTTATATTTTAGAAATACATGCAGAAATATTTACAGATGTTATAATAAATTTCTAATTTGCTTCAAAATAACTTGGAAGGAACAGGAATGTTTGGAATTATAAATGAAACTTGTCGGGTGATGGAGACCAAAGTCTTCATTATACTACACTCACTGCCTTTGAATGTTTGCCATTTTTATAATAAAAATGGAATACACGTAAAAAACCAATAGAAAAGTGAACAAAGCACATGAGCAGATAACTCATGGAATCAAAATGGCTAATTCACATATTTTAAAAGATTAATAGCAGTATACAGAAAAGTATAAATTAAAACCAGAACTTATTTTTCACCTTTAAGATTAATATAAATAAAAAAGGAGGAAGGTTTCAAAGCTAGGTTCTGTGTTACTTAATCTACTAGCCTAAGATATGAAAACAAAACAAAATCTCAGTTTTTTCTATGACACACGTGCTGTAGCAAGCTGCTTCTCAATGAAGACCTAAAGGCCGCATTGGGATGGAAATAACCAGTATCATGAATATGGTTCTGAGTGACTGTCCACTCCACCACAAATATGAGTCCTGAAATAGCCACCAATTTCCTCTCCAGGGTCCCCTTTTTAAGTGTTACTTTACATAATTTGCCAGCTTTAACTCAAACTTGCTGAAAATGGGATATTTTTCTTTTTGTTGCTTCATGAGGAATGACTTGATTCTGAAGGCTTCTAAGATGATGTAATGAACAGAAATATGAACTAGCCATACTATGATATTGGAGAGAGAGAGTGAGAGACAAAGAGAAATTTAAATAATGTTGAACCCTTAATCTTTCTCAAAGAGCTATCAGAGCACAGACAGCCCAGCCACAGACCCATGGACCAATGGGATTCAAAGAATCAATCACAATCATTCTTGTGAACGATGTAGTTTTTTCATTGGTTGGTTGCATTTATAGGTATGTCAAGGTCATTTCATTATATTGTATCAGGCTCCATCCCATTGTATAGCGTATCTTGAAAGTTCAACTCTTATTATCCCTAAGCCAAATACAGTAGCAACTGAAGACAGAAGTTTCATAATATTCTTTAATATGGTTATGTAATTCTATAAATTTTTCTTGCAACAAAGATACGTAATTACATTAAAACGGTCAAAACAATAATTAAGCATAGGTTCTATATATTAAGCAAAATGTCCCCTCCTTAATAAGCCTTAAGAACAGCATAGTCCATATGAAGTACTTCTAAAGTTCTTAATATGGTGAAAAAAATGAATGGGAACACAGTAACAGTAAATGTTTGTACTCATTTTTCCTTAATGTTTGGGTAGACATACACAAATTCTCTTCCCACTCACATGAAATACTGTTCCATTTAAGCCCACATCTTGACCAACCATCCATAAAAACAGGCATATTTCAATGAATAAACAAAGAAGGAAAGAGTGTTGAGAAGAAGTCAAGTTTTCTCCGAAAAACTGTAATTCTCCGTTTGCCAATTTCATGACAATGACCATTATATCCTGGCTATGGAATTTACATGAAAAAAAATCTAGTTTACAGCACTTTCAGACACAAACTGCTCCAGTTTTATTATTCCAATAAAAGCAACGGACTGTTGATTCTCTGTTTTTCTCTCTCACCAGGGATTACATTTTGCCAAGGTTGCATTTGCTGTGTATGTAGAATTCTGTGCATTACTCAGAACTTTCTGGACACTTATAAAACTGAAGCCCTGTGGCTATAAATAGAATAAGATGTGTCTGAAGAAGGAACATTAATTTCACAGGAATGTGGACACAGCCACAAGCCTGTCACTTCAGGTAGCCCACATAAAATGAAGCACCAGGTATGATGATTTCTGTGTTGCTTTTCTTCCATAGTTTTTAGGACTGAGGTGCACATGGTACATGTCAGAGGAATAACAATTATCAGCAATATAACAAAAGGACAGAAACTGGAAGAATCTGCAAGTGAATGTACTACCAGGTGGATCAGGTAGCAGAGTAGTTATCTAAGTTTTTGTGTTAATAAGTTTCCTCCTTTGTGAAGCAGAATAATAGATGAAATAAACTGTACCCTGCCAGTTCATGGATAACATATTGATATGCAAAGTATTTAAGAAGGGTAGAAAAGAGAATGAAAAGAAAGGGAACTTGTATGAAGCTCTGGTCATGTTCCCCCAAAGTTTCAGAGAGATCAAGCATGTGAAGTAAAACTGATAAAGATGATGGTGCAGTGGGTCCATGGAGGAGCAAGTGCTCAAGGATTGATGGTTTGGAAGAAACTGTCTAAAATTCTGTAGGCATGTTATAGCTTTTCTTTATGCTAACTACATGTGTTTCTAAATCAAACTTCAATATAAACCTACTGTATCCTCAAAAATATATATTCAGGAAGGTTCTCATTAAAACCTTATACAAATAAGTAATTGAAACAGATGCTTTTGGTGCCCATTTATATGCCCTTGTTTTTCCCACCACAGGGCACACAGACCCTGCATTTCTTTATGTAAGGACTTCCCTGGCTGGCCAGAGCTACATTGACCCCCTTTGTAGCAACCTAGAAGAGCTGGAGAACTAACAAACCACTAGGTGTGACCCTTAATTGGTGACTCTCACGGGTTGGTGTATAAATACCCCAGCTCCCTTGCCCCTAAATGTGATGATGATGAGACGTGTCATGGAGTTGCCCTAGTGGGATTAAGCTCCCATCACGCACAGTGGTGGCTAGCTTGATGAGGTATTCTTCCTTGTCACATTCCCCCACTCCATCTCTAATGTTTCCTTTACTTCCCAGATGAATACTTGTTTTTGAATTTTTATTCAGGGTCTGCTTCTTGGGGAGCCCAAGATAACAAAATAAAACCATCAACTCTCAAGTATTATTAATGAAGTTGTTTTATGAACATCTAACTTTCCATCTTCTCCCGGCTTCTGTTCAGAAAGGAGGAGCTGGCAGTCACCTGTGATGCAGTGTGGCTGATATAACAAAAGATCCCTCCTTCCATGCTCTGATACCATGTGTAACATGCTTCGTAAGGGCCTTTCCACAATGAAAGCTTAACTGCTGAATAGTTTCAATGATTGCCATAAATTAGCTCCCAATAGCAGGTATCATCTATCTAGTACTTACTATGCTCCATTCTGTATACTAAGATAGTTTATTTTACTTATAAGACAGGAATTATTATAGTCCTATTTTAAAGATGAAAAAAAGTGAGAGCCTAAGTCATGGGAAGACACACAGCCAGTAAGGGGCAGAGCTGTGCCTATAGGCAGGACTGCTTGAGTTGGATGCCTACAAGCTTCCATAATCAAGGATCACCATCAGTCACTGTTGGGTCAAGATTCTAAGGGACTTGTTTAATGGAGAACAAGGAGAATTCTAAAAACACCAGTGCCTAGGGGATCTTTATCTAAGGCAAATAGGAGGAAAGAAACATTGAAATCCTAGAGACTGGTCTTGGTTTAGGGGAAACACTGCAGCGAGTGACCCCTGGACCCTACTGTTCATCCCATGACCATCTTGCTGCTCAATCTGATGAGCTCAATCAACAGAGAAATGGACAATAAATAAAAATCAAGTTGGAAATCAGTAAAATTTTTGCTATGGGAACTGGCTTATATTTTGGGGTAAAATGAAGTTTGGGTTTGTTTGGGAAACTAAATTAAGCAAGAGCTGGCAATGTATACAAGCAGAGTTTGTTCTCTACTGTTGCCTACAAACAATTTCCTAATAATAAAAATAAAATTAATCATCTGTCAGTAACAGTGAAGTTTCATAACTTCCTGGCATTACTCTGATATGACATTATTGTTAATTTTTCACATGAAATTGTTACCTGAAGACTGAGAGTTTGCTTAAAATTTTGCACTGGGGAAAAAAAGGAGAAGGGAAGAAAGGGAATCCAGCAGAATACAAACTCTGGAAGAGAAGGACTAATATTCAAGAGTCAAAATAATAATAAAGGGTAAGCTCTACACATGGAGTAAAATGCTCCCTACTTAATGGACATTAGGAATAGCATAGATGACATAGGGTTCTAAGAAGTCAGACAAGAACATGCATTTATAGAATGCCTTCTATGTGTCCAGCCAATTGCCCACATTATTTTACTGAACCACTGTGGGAATCCACTAAAGTCGGTCGGACTAACCATCTTTTATAATAAAGAAAAGGCCACATATCTAAGTGCTGGAGCTGTGTTATTTTTGACTTCTACAAGTTTGTTTTATTTACTCTTTTTTACACTAAACTTTTGCACAGCTGGAGTAAGAATTCATTCCTCCTATACCATCCAGGAACCCAATATGAACAAATTCTACTTTGGCACTAGTCATAGTAAAACTCAAAAAAGGAATTTTCCATTTCCTTTGAGCAAAGGTACTGTTTCAAACAAACTGCCAAACTTGCTCTCGAAGTGAAGGGGTGAGTGAGCAGGTGGCAAAAATCACTGTGGGCAAAGAGAGGCTCCCAACCACTGAAAGGCAGGGACAAACAGCAGGCGTGCTTAGGTTATGACAACCACACCAGGTAGTGCTACCCATATACTCTATGTGTCCAACGATTGTTACAAGAATATAAAGTCATCTGCTATGTTTTCTTTTTTTGTTTGTTTTGTTTTTTTTTTTAAATTGAGTTATTTGTTTTTATTTTTTTTATTTTTAAATTTTATTTATTTATTTATTTTTGGCTGTGTTGGGTCTTCGTTTCTGTGCAAGGGCTTTCTCTAGTTGCGGCAAGTGGGGGCCAATCTTCATGGCGATGCGCGGGTCTCTCACTATCGCGGCCTCTCTTGTTGCAGAGCACAGGCTCCAGACGCGCAGGCTTAGTAATTGTGGCTCATGGGCCTAGTTGCTCCGTGGCGTGCGAGATCTTCCCAGACCAGGGCTTGAACCCGTGTTCCCTGCATTGGCAGGCAGATTCTCAACCACTGCACCACCAGGGAAGCCCTTGTTTGTTTTTGTATGCATCTTTCTCACTTTACTAGATATTTTTAATTCAGGGGTTTGGGGTGGGCAGAAACTTATTTTTTTTTAATACTTCCTCTTCTGTAGCCACAGCATCTAGGCCAGTGACTTGCATAGAGAATTAGTTTGAAAGACAACTGAACTGTAACCTCATGCAAATCCTGCATTGCCTAGAAATTCAGAAACCACCCATATTCATTAGAATTTTAAAAACTCAAGCAGGAAAATACTTTGGCCACTTGCATTTATACACAGATTTCCAGCCTTTGCTAACAATGCGTCCCAATTAACCCAGAACAGAGTACCTCTCTCTAACTAGTTCTACAGTCATAACTTCTTAATAAGATTAACTAAGTCAGTCCTATAAAATATTTCTAAGGCAGTTTTTTTTTTCTCATGGATTAATAGTGGTAAGAAATTTGCCTACTTATGGTATGAGGCTGTCTCCCCCAATCTGTAGAAGTTTGTTATAAAGATGAAGGCTTCTGTGAATAATTTTGGGGGATGGGAGTTAGAAATGAAAGACAAACATAGTTTTACATTTGAGTTAAAATGTATGTGACAAACAGGTGAAACAATTAATCAAAATTTATTGAAAACTGGATATCAGAAGCAGAGGTTACCCGGACAGCTATGACAACCCAAGGACCTTTTCTCTACTCTCCAAAGGCTGTCTTGGCTTACTAAGTCATTGATTTCACCCTTTTCTCCACCAAGAAGGGAAGATTTATAAAACGAAGTGAATACACAAGTGAAGTATGTTAGGCTTCCATATATGTTAATATCAGTTAATCCTTGCACTAATCTTGTGAAGTAACACGGTCTATTCTATACATAAGGAAACACAGATCCACGAAAACAAAGTCATTTGTATAAGATCACAGTCAATAAATGACTCAACAGAAAAAAATCTGTGTCTTCTTCTTGTCCGCCACCCTTATTACTGGACACTTATTTGCTCATGACTTGGGCTATCCGTTAGATTTAGGACTGCAAATGGTGGTTATATACAACCTGATCATAGATGAAGGACCAAGGATTCAACCATTTGAAGCACATGAATGAATTGACTAAAAATTCTTTTTTGACCTAAATACTCCTGGATATACTTTTGAAACAAAAGTAATTAGACTCTTCTGTGTAGACCATCTCTAATAGTTTCAACATCTCATGTCAAAGAGCTAACATTTGTACTCATTTATATAAAGCTACACATAGATAAGCATCCCCACAGAGGCACTCACGTGTGTATATGTGAACATGCAATCAATAAATGCCATTATTCCTCAGGCATTAAGCCACCTTAAAATATCTAACTATCCAGAGAAAATTATATTCATGAATCTGAGATCCATGTATTAGTCTGAATTTGCCATCAAACATTACCATCATGCATTCTTAATAAACGTTTTCTGGTGAATAGATGTCTTTAATTCATTCTAAATTTGGGGAAAATGGAAAAGAAGGGCCTTGTGTTTTTATCAGATAACAGAATGTTGATTTGTCATGGAGGAAAGTGTCTCAGCAGAATATCACTTTAGTCTCAAGATGATTATAGGGAAGTGTTTTAGCCATTAAACAGAATGAGTTATGGTATATGCTTATGAAAATATACAGGTAAATCATGATCTCTAGTCAGTGATTTTAAAAATATTGAATGAAGTGATCTTCTAAAGCATCCTTCCATGCCAAAAAAATAAATGAGCACAATGCAATTTTTATAAAGCAAATATTAAGTATTGAATCTGAACATTCATCCCTTACACTAAAGAAAAGAGAGCATAATTACTCTTAGTGTTATATTATGTTGTCTGCTTTGCAAAAGATCCATCTTAACATTTGTCCCCTTTGGAGTTACTAGCATATTAGTTTCTATTATGCAGAAGCAATATAGCTATTTGCATTTGCATGTGCTTCGCAACAGTATTACTAGGTGGTCTGTGTAGAAGATCAGAGAAATTATATTATTATATACTCTCTTCTCTCCTCCTGTCTCCCCACTGAGGGAAGGATTGAAAAGGAGGCTAAGGATCACATTGATTAATGTCTAAGAAATGATAGGAGGGGAGCACAAATAGCCAGTTCTTTAATTAGGCTACCAAACAAGTTCTCTTAGTGTAGAGGTTTCATGAATACTTGAGATGGTTCTGGTATAATTCCTCTGTTCTGTTGTTCCATTTTTAATGTCAGCAAGTCAGGACATTCAAACATATTCATATTTGATTCATTAAAGCTTTTAATGCTTATTGCTATACCTCATTGCAAATGAGACCCAGACAATAAATACTGGCAAGAGGTACCAGAGAGTAAAAGTTATACCTTTTTAAGTTTTAGTAAAGTTAAAATAGAAACATGGCATTTCAAAGAGTATAACTAAGGGTCACACATAAATAAGACTTTTTTTTTAACTTGTTTGATCACTACCAGCATTTGATGGCTATCCACAGAAACTCCTAGGAGAAAATCCACACTGATTTGTGTTGGGGAGAAGACAGTTTCTACATATAAAAACAAGCCATTTACTTTCTCTTTTTAAAAATTTATTTATTTATTTATTTTTGGCTGCGTTGGGTCTTCGTTGCTGCACTCAGTTTTTCTCTAGTTGTGGCGAGCAGGGGCTACTCTTCATTGCGGTGCGTGTGCTTCTCATTGCCGTGGCTTCTCTTGTGGATCATGGGCTCTAGGCACACAGGCTTCAATAGTTGTGGCTCACAGGCTCTAGAGCGCAGGCTCAGTAGTTGTGGCGCACAGGCTTAGTTGCTCCGCAGCATGTGGGATCTTCCCGGACCAGGGCTCGAACCCGTGTCCCCTGCACTAGCAGGCAGATTCTTAACCACTGAACCACCAGGGAAGTCCCAAGCCATTTACTTTCAATAAGTGTCTTTTCCATTAGATTTAACTCTAGGGCAGAAGTATGAGTCTCTGTCAGAGAAACCAGACCAGAAATAAAAATTTAACCTGGCACTTATCCTTCTTACATGACAGATGAAAGGAGACTCTCCTTTCATCACAAGTGACACAAATTCTTGATACTTAAATCACAAGTGTCAAGAATTCAGTCATTTTGTTTGGTTTTGTTTTTTTCCTTTTGGGTATTTCTGCAGGACTTCTAGACTTTTCTTCCCTAGATGAGTAGAAATAAAGAACCCACTAAATAAATGGTTGGCTATTATAAAGAACTGCTTGATTGGTGTTGCCAGAAACCCACAAACAATTTATGAGAAGTAACAAGGGCAGGTGTGATTATTTCTTAATAAGAGAGCAGATAGAGAGGTCACCTTCGAGCTGTATTTTGGGCCGATCTTACAAGGCGAGAAAGTCATTCCTCAGGTCAAGGGCAGGTGTTTTGGGAGGAGGTACAGAACCCCTAACCATCTGGTCCATTTTCTTCTTGGTGCTTTTGTGACCTAGAGCACTCCGTCTAAATACAAGAGAAAACTTTTGCTCTGCACAACACTTACAGGAACTTATGTGTCAAGATTAATGTTTTATTGTCTCATGTTTTGATGGAAGTGTCAACACAAGACTCTGATGTCAAAATATGATTGGCTTATTTGTGTAATGTCTCTTCCTGCCGGCAATTCTGTAGAGTTAAACTTGCCTTTCAAACCACAAGATAACAGAACACCCTCTGGTAGACTGTATTTTCTGGTACCCAATCCTCTACACATATATAAACCTTGCTAAACATTGCACATGAAGAACACACAAGCCCTTTAAAGTAGATGCAAATTCTGAAATTTAAAAAACTATATATTCCCATGTTTTTGGATTGAGAAATGAGAGAGATGTTTAGTTTAATGAGTTATAGGGACATAAAAATACCTAAAAGAACATCATTTTCTAGTCAATGTTCATGGGTTAAAATTAGCCCAGATACTCAAACCGTAGCAAAGAGGCAGAAAAACATACACAGAAGTTTAATGACAGGGCACAAAAGTCAAAGTTCTTAGATGAAACAAAAACACAAAATTCAAATACTGGTATGGAAAGTACAGAAACTGAAAGAGGATTCTGGGCTTCTAACATTTCTGATCAGGATAGCACTAACTAATGGCAATGACTTTTAAAACTTTTTGGCGATATGAATAGAGATGATTTGGTACTTGAATACTGTAAAAAATGAGCCATAAATATACATAATCAATTTCAAAGATAGAGTAAACAAACAAAAAAATCAATTCATTAAAGAGTCCTAGGAGGTGAAAGGCAATTTGAATCAAAATTTATAAAAACAGGGGCTTCCCTGGTGGCGCAGTGGTTGGGAGTCTGCCTGCTAATGCAGGGGACACGGGTTCAAGTCCTGGTCTGGGAGGATCCCACATGCCGCGGAGCAACTAGGCCCGCGAGCCACAACTACTGAGCCTGCGCGTCCGGAGCCTGTGCTCCGCAACAAGAGAGGCCGCCATAGTGAGAGGCCCGCGCACTGCGATGAAGAGTGGACCCCGCTCGCCACAACTAGAGAAAGCCCTCGCACGGAAACGAAGACCCAACACAGCCATAAATAAATAAATAAATAAATAACTTAAAAAAAAATAATTTATAAAAACGAAATTAACAAAATAAAAAAAAACATGTCATTTTACTTTCCCTTAAACATCTCTACTAATATCTTATAAATATATCACTTATATTGTTCTATATGTAGTGAGAGACATGAAAAATAAAATTTATACTCTCAAAATGTACCATAAAATCAACATCTTAAGCAATGTGTCATTTCTTTTGGGTAGCTAGTGGCTAGATTGTCAAAGAAGCAGTCATCTTGAACCACTTCCCTTTAAAGAGATTCTTATAAACATGTAAAATGTGCATGCAAAGATTGCTCTGTAATAAAAGTGATTTTCTGTCTCTTTCTTGGTCTAATAACCCAGAAAATAAAATCATTTGCATAGTGTTTCCTGACAAGGTAGGCAATCAAGTTAATCAGGATGTGTAAACAAACTCTATTGAGGGCTCCATTTTGCCAGTGCAGGATAAACCTTGTATATATTCCACCCTGCTTCCCTGGTAAAATTTCCCTAATGAAATGTTGTAAAACTCATAAACCATCAACTCTCACCATATGAGTAAAATTAAACCCCTGAGAATATCTATTGCTTTTTTTTATTAGCTCGATTTTGAATATTCAAAATGTATGGGTCATAAAATTAAGCTTAAGGCTATGTTTTCACATAAGTTAATTTGTGTATTTTAAAACCATTAAAAAAAGAATCCTAAATAATTTCCACCTAAATCCTTCTCTGTAGTCATGGAGAGCACAGAAGCAATGACAGAAACAAGATGTCGGTTCTCCTTCAAAATTATGCATTTTGCTGTAAGACAAGAAGAATATCCAAGGGGGATTCTAATATATAAGTTTAAATAACTAAAGCAATTCATCCTTTAAAAAAATATTCCTTTACCAAGCTCACAAACTCTAAGAGAGACAGGAAACCAATATAAATAAAAACAAAAAGATCAGCTCTAGGAATTTTGGTATAGGGTTCACAGACCACAGAGCTGTGAGTCTGTCCCATGTAAAGACTGAATCATGATCTCCTCTTAACAAATTCTCAGTTCTCTGATTTCCCTTTAAAGAGCAGATCTTCCTATAAATCTTCATTGAGAAACATCCTGTGACTTCCTGTGCCTGACTTGACTATCTCCATTAATCTATATGGAAAAATGTATATATATCAAACTAAAGATTAAATTTAAAATGTGGAAACATGTACTCTTCCAGAGTGTAAGCAGCCTTTTAAAGCATTACAATTTGAAGACAGGAAAATGTCTCCTCTGTCCTCTTCCAAACTGACAAAAGAACTCTTATCAACAAGAATGCATTATGCCCTTCACATTGCAGTAAGAATTTTAGGAAACTACCAAAGAAGCAAATGATTTCTCTATCCTCAAGAAAATGGGGAAATGAAATGAATGCATATGAAATCATTGGAAGACTATTCATTGTTTGACAATGTGGTACTGCCTAAGTATAATGGGAGATGGGAGAAGAAAAGAAAAAAAACAAAAGCAAAAAAAACAAAAAACAAGTGAAGCCTGAAGAAACCATCTTATTAAATGGAAAGATGGTCCTTGTTCTGGGAAAAGCATTGCATAGCAACGGTGGAGCTGAGTGAAAACCAAATCCATTTGGATGTTCCATGAAACTGACTGTACTTATTTTTTCTACTCCATGCAGTTTTCTCAAGTACCATTAAATAGTAATGTGACTGTTGTCTTTTCTGGCAAGAAAATGTTAAAACACCTTTAATCTGGAAATGTTCTAATATGCATAGTTACTAATCAACATTCTACAGATTTGACTTCAGTTCATGGAGATAATAAGCCCTTCAAGGCTAGTTGTCACCACAATTAAAAAGGTAGCATATCATTTTATCATTTTTCACAACTTATTTCTAGGAAATCACAATTGTGAAAAATTGGTATTATTTTCCTGCAGCCTAAAAAATGGGAATGCAAAGTGTGAAAGCCTCATTTTTTCCCTCAAATCCCTTATAATGTTTTACATTTAAAAAGAAGAAACATTTTCCCATAAGTGCCAACACAGTATTCTTCCAAAGCATTTGTGTCTTATTGTCAGTTGTTATTTATCATTTATTTCTCAAAAAATAATTAGCTCAGTGCCTTTATAATGAAGTAAAATGGGGATTAAATTGAGACACTTCATGTCACATAGGAAACAGACATTCTTTGCTCTACAAATCTGAACTAAATGTCTCTATGTTGAAAGAAAAAGAATTCCTGTAGATAATAATGTTCAAATGCCTAGATGACTTTGTCAAAGCTCACTAAATAACATAATACATATTGCCTATGGACTGGATTCTTGAAAGATTCTACCCTTTTGATTACTTGCAGATGATTGTATGGCTTTAAATATCAGGGGCATGAGATACATTCTGAAGGGACTGAATTAAACAGAAAGCTAGCTGTTCTGGGAACTTAGAAAAATCCCTTTATGTTTGGTGGCTTTTAAAATCACTTATATTATCTGTAACCATGTCCTCAATTGATGCAATTTATAAGATTCTGCATAAAGGTATAAGTGAGACCTAAAAAGGAAAAGAAAAAATCAGACTCAAAAAGAAGCCATGCATAAAGAAAACCCACAAAATATGCTGCACTTTCAAAACGCATGACCTCATTCTTTCCTAGTACTACGCGGAATGCAAAACAAAACCGATGACATATATTGGTAGAGGGGAACACCTAGGCAGAGCCTGCCATTTTATCTCAGAGAAGGAAAGATAATAGCCAGGTTTACGAAGGGCAGCAGGCGCCTACTCCTTAAACAAAAGAATGAGTCCATTTCTCCTAAACCCTAGAATTTTGTTGCACACAGAAATTGAAGAAAAAATAAAGAAATTGAAGAAAAAAGTAAATAATAAACATTACAAATTAAGCTGCTTAAAGTTACACCCTATTATTTTGGAGTTTGTATGTACCAAGAAGGCTGTGTAAAATAAAAGGAAGGTATATGTACTAATGTAAGCAATCATGTTTTTATATTTAATTTGTTATCTATTCTTTTTCATATTTTTACTTAAAATATTAGAATTGTCCATAATATTCTATCCAAGAATAGATATGTATACCAGCCCACTCACAGACACAAGGAACTTGCAAAGATGGAATGAAATATTTCTTGATATGGAGGGACTCAAGGAAATATTTTCATTGGGAGACATGCAAACAATTGGATTAAAATGTGCTCTTCAAAGTAACAGAAATATAGTCAAGATGGGCAAATGAGAGCTCAAAGGAAAAATCTCTTTTGTCTGCCTAAGTACCCAGAGAAAGGCTTGGGATGAGAGCCCTCCTGAATATGTACTAAGTCCCAGTTGGCGATCACCTTTCAGATCTGCCTATCTGAGGGCAAGAGTGCTTGCCATGGCATAGTGCCTGCCTCCACCTCCAAATGAAGCTCCAGACACGGACAGCAATGCCATCCAGTTCAAAGTTGGGACCACTAAACCCCTTTGGAAGGACTGTCAGTAAAGTACATTGGACGGAAAACCCACATTAGAAGTCTTCCTGAGTCACCCAGCTGCAGAAGTGGGGTGATGGTGATGGTGCTAGTGGTGCAAGTGGGGGTAACCGTGCCCACTGAAGACTGCCAGGAAAGGTCACTGGAGTTCTTATCAAAATGAAGATGCAGGCAAGACTTAGATAAGTCTTAAAATAATGCATAAAACCTCTTAAAGAAAGCTCACTTAAAGAACCTAAATTTTTCCTAGCCATTATGCCTGCTTGTTCAAGATCCAGTCCTGTGGTTCATGCCTGTTTTTGTGAACTATTTCTTTCTAAATATATGTATATACCTCTTGCTCTGTCTCCTTATCTATTTCCATGACTGAGATGGCTAAAGAATGGTTGCAACTAATGCTTTTTCCTTTTTTAGAGAACAGAATTAAAAAACCTGGGTTTTGTTTGTGTGAACTCCCACGGGGGTGGGGAAAGTAAACTTGGAATAGAGTTTAAGTAGTTGAGTATTTTATCAAATGTATAGAAGAAAAACAACAGAAAAACTCATATCAAACATATTAAACCTCCCTTTACAAAAAAATGACAGAAGTTGCTTTTACCACTGAAAGATATAAACAGTTAGATGAACATATATACACACACACGCAATAAAAGAAAAATTGAAGTCTAAGAAAATAAAACTTGCAAAATAAATGAAAGAGAATTGTATTTGGTTTTATCAGGAAACAGTAAGAAAAAGAAGTGTTATTCCTCAAAGTACATAAAAACCAGCCTACTTACCTCATTGGGGGGGTGTGTGTGTGTGTGTAATGAATCCTGAATTTTAGCTGTTCGAATTTTGGTCCACAGCTGTACCTCTCTAAATTTTTCTGATATCCTGTGATATCAGAAGCCATGTAGGATAATGACATTCAAATTTTGGATAACAGGCAATATTTAAAAAACTGTTACCCTATGATAAAAATAGAAGGGAGAAATCATATGTGAAAAGAATCTAATATCCCAGAATTTATGAGAAAAACTTTTGTTCAAAGTGCCTTTATCTAATAATAGAAAACAGAAAGCTAACAATGCATTCCAGGAAAAATGGCCATCCTACAACTCTCTAATGTAATTTTATACATAGTTAAAGAAATCTACTAGAAGTGATCTTTTACCAGGCACAGTTAGTTTTATTTGATTCTATAATGCTTTAACCATGTGATAAAACTTATCATACAGCTACTCACAAAAATACATTGATATACCTCACTTCACAGAGCTGTATGTTCTTGAAAACCTCTCCTATTTTAAACCATTAAAGTGTATTCTAATATGGCACTTGAAATTCTTCAAGGTGTCAAGAAAACAGAATATCAACAGTCAAAATTTAAACACTGGGACATCTTCTAGGAACGAGGATTGCATTTCTTTTATTTTATTTTTGAGTTTCACTTTGCAGTCTACCCAGCAGAGCACGCTACTATTAGAATGTTTGTCTGACATGTTACTAAGTGTATCTTTGAATGCATTGAGAAAATTCTATGTCCTGCACTATTCAAAACAGAAAATGAACCATACTTTGACCATGTTGATATGGATAATTAATTGGCTTCTCATAAGAATATACTGTGTGGCTCCTTTTGTTCATTACACTATTCACACCTTTCCTGGAACAAAGAGTCCTCTGCTTACAGAGCCACTTATATCTAGAGAGGAACAAATAGCCTCCATCTGTGATAGACAAGGAAACTGTCAAGCCAGCAGCTCTGGGGATAGTCATTTTCCAGAACTGCTTAGTCATCCCTGTCTAGCCCTGGGATGCCCACGTATCAGCTGCTGAGAAGCCATATCATGAAATGTTAATTTGGCTCTTAAAGATAACATGCTTTTAAGAAGTGATAAGAAAGAAAAGTTGAGCTGGGTTCAGACAGACTGTCTCTGTTCCCAAGTTCTGAAAATGCACTCCCAGAAATATTTTCTGTAGCCTTATCATCAGCAACATTCCTCAGCAATCCTGATGAAATAAGAATGTTCTCCCTTCAAGGAGGTGGGGTGTGTGTGTGTTTCCCCTCCTGTGCCCTGCATCCCTTCCCCTCTGCTGTTGTTCAGTTTGGTAGTGCACTATGGATGTAATCTTTATGAGACCTGCCATTCAACATAAACTCACACTCTGTCTCAGCATCCTCCCTTCTCTCATCTATCCCCCTTGGAAAAATGTGATAACCTTTGTTTTCAAAAGTACTACTGACATATGTGGGTGTATTTGCTTTGAAAATTGAGTCTTCGAAAAATGCTTCTGAGCCAAGCAACTCACACGTGGGGAACACTGCAGTGAAGAGGGATAGCACGGAGGCTACGAGCAACAAAACACATTGTCTTGACATCTGCTGAGGTGTTACAAATAAAGCTGGCGAGTAAAAAGACAAAAGCAAAGCTGGATTCCTCACCTTACTTTCCTGACCCCCACGCACAAAGAATAATCTTGACTGACCCCAGTCAAATAATATCTATTTGCTTCTTAGAGAAAAGCAGAAAAGTTGAACTGGGCATTATGATCCTACAGTAGCAGTGATTGAAACAGTTCACTACTTAGAATTTTATACTTTGCATAAGAAGGGTGACTCCTGGAGTATATCAGCCTTAAGGCAAATAGTGACACATTTGCATGGTTAGAATGATAGAACACATCAGTCCCTGCCTTTCTCTCTCTTTTTCCCCTGCCTTGTTTGTTTTTTTGGCTGCACCACAGGGCTTGTGGGATCTTAATTCCCCAACCAGGGATCAAACCCAGCAGTGAGAGCTCGGAGTCTTAACCCCTGGACCGCCAGGGAATTCCCCCTGCCTTGTATTTTTAAACCCGATTTCGACATCCTGTTTGTGGGTAGAACTTTTGCAAAGTGACACTGATTATTTTAATAGGATACAAATATGAACTAGGACAGATGTTTTAGACTGGCATTCAGTGTCCTTCTGCCCTTTTCAGTTGCCTGGTTCAATCTAGACGTGTTTTCGGATAGTTACGTGGAATAGTCCAGGAGCTCACACAAGTCTAGTATGTAAAAGGGATGACATGCCTGCTGTTGCTTCCCAGCCCCAGCTTCTACCTGTGGCAGACAGCACTAAGCAATTGTGGCACTTTCTCACTAAGTATAGACAGAGCCTCAGGATCCTTCCTAACACAGCACTTCTAGCAACCAGCAGTCATTAACAATGAACCAGAATTGGTTTAAAAAATAACATCAGATTGCCTTCCTGCATCTGGCCATCCTTCCTGAGGAGCAATGAGCATGGAGAAAGTTGTGGATCAATTAGCATGAGTCTATTTACTTTTACTGGAGGTGGCTGGTGAGGGGAGGAAGCTGAATAAAGTTCACTCATGTATCTTGGCATTCTTCTATTAATTCTGACGAACATTAGAAAATTAAATCATGAGCTAAGTGTAGGATATGTAGGATGGCAATTAGACTGAGTAGCATGTCATTTTCATTAAGTAAGAGAGTAGAGAAAGATAGCAGAGAAGATAAACACATCAGCCCCCAGAGTTTCCATGTGAAGCCCTAGGGGAGCCTCATTAAATTAAGAAAAGTGTCAGAGGTCTAGCAATATGTATACATCAATTCAGAACACATACATTAATTAATTTTTAGGGTAATGAGCAATATTCTATATGTGGATAGGGTTTGGATTACGCAGATGGATACATTTGGCAAAGCACTTTGAATGACATACTTAAGGTCAGTGTATTTCATTTTATGAAAGTTTCACCCCAAAACCAAAAAAACAAGTATTGAACTCTAGTTAATGACATGCATGCTGAGCATTTAGAATTAAAGTGTACTGCTGTCTGCAACTGATGTCTTACTGAAAAACATAAGATAGATTGATGACTGAATAGAGGGATGAGTGTACAGTAAAGCAAGTTCAGTAAAAGATGTAGAATCTAGATAGTGAGTTCACTATAAGCTGATTTCCATTTTTCCATATGTTTGAACATTTTCGTAATAAAATGTTGGTGAAAAACTACAACACATACCTTATCTTATTCTGAATAGTGTGCAATCTAGCTGTCCTTTCTCCTGCTTCTTTCTGATTAGAAGCAAGAAACAGCCCAGTCTGCACAAGATGCAATTACATGGAATGATGTGTTACTGAAATGTCTTGACTGTCTTCATAAAGAAGAATTCGGATGTACCCATGTAACTCTAGCCAGGGGAGAAGAAGACACACAATTTTACTTAGACTCTGCTATCCTCATCACACCTAGAGCAATGGAAGTGGTCCACTACACTGCATCCTAATCCAGCATTTGTGATAGGCAAAGCATCACTGAAATGCAAATTTCCCACCTTGATTAGAACATTGCCGACCTTTTCTGTTCATCTTTTTCTAGAGCGAGCATTGATGCTGACTTGGCAAACCATGGTTGATAAACTGCTGCTCTGTCAAACCTAACCTGGAGATTTCAGGGTCTAAAAGATGGACATCGTGGGGCACAAAGTATTCAGAGCTTGGGCTTGTGTAAAACAAGTGCAAAGAGTTCAGTGAAAACCTATCACCACTGGTAGAATGGAGGGGGCAACAAAAATGGTCCTTCACCAGCAGTGGCCATCATCAAATTTATATGAAATGTCTTCCAATTCTCAATCACACTTCTCCCCAGTTTAGTGGTTTGAGGGCAGCTGGACATAGCATGCTAAAACGGCACTTTTTAACAAACAGATTCAAGAACAGGATGTTTAACTTATTCTATTAATTCTCATAGCAATGTGTACGCTAATATGCCTGGCAATAATTTATAACCCTTGACCGAAAAAAGATATTGCTATCTTTTTTTCCCTCACTTGTTCTAGTCTAGTTTTGGGAACTACAAGTCCCAAGGAACAGGATGATATTGAGATAATACAGCTAATGAGAATAAGTGGGCACACTGCAATATGCTTCAAAGGGTCACTGCTCAGTCTATGATTCTATACTTTTAAATTTCTTTGTACAAGCAGGGAACTGAAAAATAGGAAAATCCATTTGGCTGGTCTGAGCTACAAATTAAATCCTTGATTAAATTTAGGCAATTATATCTCCAGGTTGTTTCCATTTAAACATTTTAAATACATTTGAATAAGCTTCTTAATCATGATCTTGGCAATCTATCGTATGGCAAAATGGACTCTAAGAAATACTATTAAAAGGTTAGCTGACAAATAAAACAATGGAAGGGTCCTGCAAAGGAATACTTTACCTTGCTTTTAACCTGTTTGCATGTGGGCATGTGTTGCCAAGAGGTGGAAAATAAACACAAGAAGCTCATGTGGGTTCTTAACCAGTAAAGAGCAATCAAATTCGGTCATTCTCAAATTTTATCATGTATAAAAATCACCCAAAGGGCTTGTTAAAACACCCAATCCTGGGACTCCAACCCTAGAGACACTGATTCAGCAGGTCTGGGCGGTGCCCATGAATCTGCACTTCTCACCAGCTCCCAGGCAATGCTGATGCTGTGACCACAGGACCACTTGGAGCAGAGCTTAATGTGGGCAAGCGCAGTGAAGTGGCTGTCAGAAAGTTCAGGAAATACCGTAAGGTAACCATAAATCATTTGTCCAGCTTTTAAAGATATCCAGAAGGTGACTTCATCATCCCACCCAAAAGTCAATGGCTAATAGCTTCTGTGGAGGGTCGGGTCGCAATAAAATGGAGAGGCAGGTGGGCCCCCAGACTCTCCTAGGAGGTAATGTAAATTTCTTCCCACTTGAAGAACCCAGTATCCTATTGCCTCTCCAGTAGCCATTCCCAGTCTCCCCATATCCCAAGGGGGTGGTCCCTCCCTACAAGAAAGCCTAACCTTGCTTTCACTGTCTGGAGATTATCATCACGCAACTAAAATCAATTTTCATCTGCCCCATTATCACTGGAGACAAAGAATCTCAGTTGGCTATTAATCTCACCTGTATCACAAGTGGTAGAGTATGAAATCTCCCCGCTGACTTTCTTCTCCAAGAAAAATCCTATTAGCTTCTTTAGTGTTTGGTAAAAGAATGGCTTCCTAACTTCTAGTGATATTTATAAATCACCTTTGAATCCTCTCAAAATTGATTGCATCCAAGTACTTGAAAGTCAAGTTCCAATGTGATATATTTTTTAAAACCTTTCTCTCTACCTCTCTCCCACCATCCCCAATCCAACAGAATACTTTCTATCAACTAGAGCTGCAATGAATCATGTTTTGGCAGGGGATGAAGAACGGGAAAAGAGAACTTCCAAACAGACCTAAAAAGAGCTGAGCACACTGGAAGGATTGCTGTCTGGTCCTGCATGGATGGATCTTACTTTCTATAGCCTGATGGTTGCTTTTCAATAAATACGATAATAGTAGCTTACACTTCTATTTATAGCAGGTATACAGGTAATGTCCTCATAACTTCAAGTAGGTTGCTTATTTAATCCTCAAGACAACCTTGTAAGGAAGCAGAGATTCAGAGAGTTTTGGTTGTCTAATGGGGGCCACAGAGCTGGTGTGTGACAGACAGAGCCCTGGTTCAACCTGGGCCTGACTCCCACTCTGGGGCTGAGCTATTCCCCACACTAACCCAAAAGTGTGACAACTCTTACAGGATTACCCTTCATTAGATCTAATTTTCAGGAAAACCATCCCAGACTGCCTGTAGAAAAATAAGCATGTTTTCCAGAAAACCCAATGAAATGAAAATAATAAAAAAAAATCTGAGCAGCTGAGGCTATACAACAAGACTGGGAAAACACTAAAACTCCAGACAACAGATGTTGAGGTATATCTGCCAAATACAGAGAAATTTGGAATGAGAAGTGGAGTAGATATTTCTGAAAACCAAGTCACAGATCTGGTGGAAAGGCTTTGGGGAAATCCACCTAACAAAAATATTCAACGTTTAACTAAATGTTTCTAAAAAACTAATAAAGACTTTCATAAACCTACATCAAAATGCAATATCACATTTTAGGAAAAATTTGTTACAAAACAAGCAATAACAAATGAATTTCAGGGATAGAAAGAATCCTTGAGGCATCCATACTGAAAAAGAAATTTAGCTATCAGGTAGAAAATCAGGATTACTTTAGCAACACCAATACTGGAAAAAAAAACAAACAACAAAGCAAATGAAAACAAAACAAAGAAATGCAGAGCAATGAGTTTTGAAGGGGGAAAGTGACATGAATTTTATACCCTATGTATCTGTGTCATTTACATATGAATGTAAAATATAGACATTGTGATATATGCACAGACATTGTACTATAACACTCACAATGGCGTCTCTAAAAACTACCAGTTTATGAAATTCAGAAAATTGTGATATAAATAAAAATGAAAATTCAAGAATTGCATAGCCATATTATAAAATGATTGAAAATGAACACTGATTTCATTTAAATGCAAACCTAAAGTTGAATAATTTTGATTATGTTATATAACAAAATGTAAATATTATGAAGCTGGATATAAAAACAGTAATATGGGCTTCCCTGGTGGCGCAGTGGTTGAGAATCTGCCTGCCAATGCAGGGGACACGGGTTCGAGCCCTGGTCTGGGAAGATCCCGCATGCCGCGGAGCAACTGGGCCCGTGAGCCACAAATTACTGAGCCTGCGCGTCTGGAGCCTGTGCTCTGCAACGAGAGAGGCCGCGATAGTGAGAGGCCTGCGCAACACGATGAAGAGTGGTCCCCACTTGCCACAACTAGAGAAAGCCCTCGCACAGAAACGAAGACCCAACACAGCAATCAATCAATCAATAAATAAGAACGTGAATTTCTAAAAAAAAAAAACAAAACAGTAATATGAATAAACAAATTTGGAAACTGGAGAAGAGAGGTAACAGCTAGAAAAGAAAGTTTGCTAATTTTTCAACTCTCTAAATAACAAATGTATCTATATTATTTAATTTTAAAAAGCAATGTATAGAAGAATTGAAAAAAAACTTACAAATGATCAGAATAAGCAAGAATAACAACAAAAATTTAAAAAAATACATAATACAAAATAAATCAAACAAAGGCATTTAAAAACAGGATACATAAGCATGAAGACATACATAAAAATTGAAATGTTCTATTGAAAAACAACATCCTGGAGTAGAACTTTACTAAAGAAAATGAGTTTCATATATGATGTAGGTAGGAGGAGAGATGAATTCAGGCCTCTTTTTTTTTTTTAACATCTTTATTGGAGTATAATTGCTTTACAATGGTGTGTTAGTTTCTGCTGTATAACAAAGTGAATCAGCTATACATAAACATATATCCCCATATCTCTTCCCTCTTGAGAATCCCTCCCACCCTCCCTATCCCACCCCTCTAGGCGGACACAAAGCACCAAGCTGATCTCCAGGTGCTATGTGGCTGCTTCCCACTAGCTATCTATTTTACATTTGGTAGTCTGTGTATATGTTCATGCCACTCTCTCACTTTGTCCCATTTGACCCTTCCCCCTCCCCGTGTCCTCAAGTCCATTCTCTGGGTCTGTGACTTTATTCCTGTCCTGCCCCTAGCTTCTTCAGAACCTTTTTTTTTTTTTTTTAGATTCCATATATCTGTGTTAGCATACGGTTTTTGTTTTTCTCTTTCTGACTTCACTCTGTATGACAGTCCATACACTCTATTTGTAGTGAGGTGGATGAGGTCCATCCACCTCACTATAAATGACTCACTTTTGTTTCTTTTTATGGCTGAGTAATATTCCATTGTATATATGTGCCACATCTTCTTTATCCATTCATCTGTAGATGGACACTTAGGTTGCTTCCATGTCCTGGCTATTGTAAATAGAGCTGCAATGAACATTGTGGTACATGACTCGTTTTGAATTATGGTTTTCTCAGGGTATATGCCCAGTAGTGGGATTGCTGGGTCATATGGTAGTTCTATTTTTAGTTATTTAAGGAACCGCCATACTGTTCTCCATAGTGGCTGTATCAATTTACATTCTCACCAACAGTGCAAGAGGGTTCCCTTTTCTCCACACCCTCTCCAGCATTTATTGTTTGTAGATTTTTTGATGATGTCCATTCTGACCGGTGTGAGGTGATACCTCATTGTAGTTTTGATTTGCATTTCTCTAATGATTAATGATGTTGAGCATTCTTTCATGTGTTTGTTGGCAATCTGTATATCTTCGTTGGAGAAATGTCTATTTAGATCTTCTGCCTATTTTTGGATTGGGTTGTTTGTTTTTTTGATATTGAGCTGCATGAGCTGCTTGTATGTTTTGGAGATTAATCCTTTGTCACTTGCTATGTTTGTAAATATTTTCTCCCATTCTGAGGGTTGTCTTTTCATCTTGTTTATGGTTTCCTTTGCTGTGCAAAAGTTTTTAAGTTTCATTAGGTCCCATTTGTTTATTTTTGTTTTTATTTCCATTTCTCTAGGAGGTGGGTCAAAAAGGATCTTGCTTTGATGTATGTCATACAGTGTTCTGCCTATGTTTTCTTCTAAGAGTTTTATAGTGTCTGGCCTTACATTTAAGTCTTTAATCCATTTTGAGTTTATTTTTGTGTATGGTGTTCGGGAGTGTTCTAATTTCATTCTTTTAAATGTAGCTGTCCAGTTTTCCCAGCACTACTTACTAAAGAGGCTGTCTTTTCTCCATTGTTCATTCTTGCCTCCTGTATCAAAGATAAGGTGACCATATGTGTGTGGGTTTATCTCTGGGCTTTCTATCTTGTTCCAGGGATCTATATTTCTGTTTTTGTGCCAGTACCAGACTGTCTTGATTACTGTAGCTTTGTAGTATAGTCTGAAGTCTGGGAGCCTGAATCCTCCAGCTCCGTTTTTCTTTCTCAAGACTGCTTTGACTATTTGGGGTCTTCTGTGTTTCCATACAAATTGTGAAATTTATGGTTCTAGTTCTGTGATAAATGCCACTGGTAGTTTGATAGGGATTGCAATGAATCTGTAGATTGCTTGGGTAGTACAGTCTTTTTCACAATGTTGATTCTTCCAGTCCAAGAACATGGTATATCTCTCCATCAGTTTGTATCGTCTTTAATTTCTTTCATCAGTGTCTTATGGTTTTCTGCATACAGGTCTTTTGTCTCCTTAGATAGGTTTATTCCCAGGTATTTTATTCTTTTTGTTGAAATGGTAAATGGGAGTGTTTCCTTATTTTCTCTTTCAGATTTTTCATCATTAGTATATAGGAATGCAAGAGATTTCTGTGCATTAATTTTGTATCCTGCTACTTTACTAAATTAATTGATTAGGTCTAGCAGTTTTCTGGTAGCATCTTTAGGATTCTCTCTGTATAGTATCATGTCATCTACAAACAGTGACAGCTTTACTTCTTCTTTTCCAATTTGGATTCTTTTTATTTCTTTTTCTCCTCTGATTGCTGTGGCAAAAACTTCCAAAACTATGTTGAATAATTCTGGTGCAAGTGGAAAAGCTTGTCTTGTTCCTGATCGTAGAGGAAACAGTTTCAGTTTTTAACCATTGAGAACAATTTTGGCTGTAGGTTTGTCATATATAGCCTTTATCATGTTCAAGTAAGTTCCCCCTATGCCTACTTTCTGGAGGGTTTTTATAATAAAAGTGTGTTGAATTTTGTCAAAAGCTTTTTCTGCATCTATTGAGATGATCATATGGTTTTTTTCCTTCAATTGGTTAATATGTTTTATCACACTGATTGATTTGCGTATATTGAAGAATCCTTGCATTCCTGGGATAAACCCCACTTCATCATGGTGCATGATCCTTTTAATGTGCTGTTGGATTCTGTTTGCTAGTATTTGGTTGAGGATTTTTGCATCTATATCATCAGTGATACTGGCCTATAGTTTTCTTTCTTTGTGACATCTTTGTCTGGTTTTGGTATCAGGGTGATGGTGGCCTTGCAGAATGAGTTTGGGAGTGTTCCTTCCTCTGCTATATTTTGGAAGAGTTTGAGAAGAATAGGTGTTAGCTGTTCTCTAAATGTTTGATAGATTTTGCCTGTGAAGCCATCTGGTCCTGGGCTTTTGTTTGCTGGAAGATTTTTAATCACAGTTTCAATTTCAGTGCTTCTGTTTGGTCTTTTTATATTTTGTATTTCTTCCTGGTTCAGAGTCGGAAGGTTGTGCTTTTCTAAGAATTTGTCCATTTCTTCCAGGTTGTCCAATTTATTGGCATATAGTTGCTTGTAGTAATCTCTCATGATCCTTTGTATTTCTGCAGTGTCAGTTGTTACTTCTCCTTTTTCATTTCTAATTCTATTGATTTGAGTCTTCTCCCTTTTTTTCTTGATCAGTCTGGCTAATGGTTTATCAATTTTGTTTATCTACTCAAAGAACCAGCTTTTAATTTTATTGATCTTTGCTATTGTTTCCTTCACTTCTTTTTCATTTATTTCTGATCTGATCTTTATGATTTCTTTCCTTCTGCTAACTTTGGGTTTTTTTTGTTCTTCTTTCTCTAATTGCTTGAGGTGTAAGGTTAGGTTGTTTATTTGAGATGTTTCTTATTTCTTGAGATACGACTGTATTGCTATAAACTTCCCTCTTAGAACTGCTTTTGCTGCATCCCATAGGTATTGGGTCATCGTGTTTTCATTGTCATTTGTTTCTAGGTATTTTTTGATTTCCTCTTTGATTTCTTCAGTGATCTCCTGATTATTTAGTAGTGTATTGTTTAGCCTCCATGTGTTTGTATTTTTTACAGATTTTTTCCTGTAATAGATATCTAATATCATAGCCTTGTGGTTGGAAAAGGTACTTGATACAATTTCAATTTTCTTAAATTTACCAAGGCTTGATTTGTGACCCAAGATATGATCTAACCTGGAGAATGTTGTATGAGCACTTGAGAAGAAAGTGTATTCTGTTATTTTTGGATGGAACATCCTATAAATATCAATTAAGTCCATCTTGTTTAATGTATCATTTAAAGCTTGTGTTTCCTTATTTATTTTCATTTTGGATGATATGTCCATTGGTGAAAGTGGGGTGTTAAAGTCCCCTAGTATGATTGTGTTACTGTCGATTTCCCCTTTTATGGCTGTTAGCATTTGCCTTATGTATTGAGGTGTTCCTATGTTGGATGCATAAATATTTACAATTGTTATATCTTCTTCTTGGATTGATCCCTGATCATTATGTAGTGTCCTTCTTTGTCTCTTGTAATAGTCTTTATTTTAAAGTCTATTTTGTCTGATATGAGAATTGCTACTCCAGCTTTCTTTTGATTTCCATTTGCATGAAATATCTTTTTCCATCCCTTCACTTTCAGTCTGTATGTGTCCCTAAGTCTGAAGTGGGTCTCTTTTAGACAGCATATATACGGGTCTTGTTTTTGTATCCATTCAGCCAGTCTATGTCTTTTTGTTGGAGCATTTAATCCATTTACATTTAAGGTAGTTATCCATATGTGTGTTCCTATTAACAAACCCAAAACAATTAAGAAAATGGTATTGTAAGTGTTTTCCTTCTCTTGTGTTCCCTGCCTAGAGAAGTTCCTTTAGCATTTGTTGTAAAGCTGGTTTGGTGGTGTTGAATTCTCTTAGCTTTTGCTTGCCTGTAATGGTTTTAATTACTCTGTTGAATCTGAATGAGAGCCTTGCTGAGTAGAGTAATCTTGGTTGTAGGTTTTTCTCTTTCATCACTTTAAATATGTCCTGCCATTCCCTCTTGGCTTGCAGAGTTTCTGCTGAAAGGTCAGCTGTGAACCTTATGGGGATTCACTTATATGTTATTTGTTGCTTTTTCCTTGCTGCTTTTAATGTTTTTCCTTTGTAGTTAATTTTTGATAGTTTGATTAGTAGGTGTCTTGGCGTGTTTCTCCTTGGATTTATCCTGTATGGGCCTCTCTGTGCTTCCAGGACTTGACTATTTCCATTCTCGTATCAGGGAAGTTTTCAACTATAATCTCTTCAAATGATTTCTCAGTCCGTTTCTTTTTCTCTTCTTCCGGGACCCCTATAATTCGAATGTTGGTGTGTTTAATGTTGTCCCAGAGGTCTCTGAGACTGTCGTCAATTCTCTTCATTGTTTTTTCTTTATTCTGCTCTGCAGTGGTTATTTCCACTATTTTATCTTCCAGGTCACTTATCCATTTTCTGCCTCAGTTATTCTGCTATTGATTCCTTCTAGAGAATTTTTAATTTCATTTATTGTGTTGTTCATCATTGTTTGTTTGCTCTTTAGTTCTTCTAGGTCCTTGTTAAACATTTTTTGTATTTTCTCCATTCTATTTTCAAGATTTTGGATCATCTTTACCATCATTACTCTGAATTCTTTTTCAGGTAGATTGCCTATTTTCTCTTCATTTGTTTGGTCTGGTGGGTTTTTACCTTGCTCCTTCATCTGCTGTGTGTTTCTCTGTCTTCTCATTTTGCTTAACTTACTGTGTTTGGGTTCTCCTTTTCACAGGCTGCAGGTTCATAGTTCCTGTTGTTTTTGGTGACTGCCCCCAGTGGGTAAGGTTGGTTCAGTGGGTTGTGTAGGCTTCCTGGTGGAGGGGACTGGTGCCTGTGTTCTGGTGGATGAGGCTGGATCTTGTCTTTCTGGTGGGCAGCACCACGTCCGGTGGTGTGTTTTTGGGTGTCTGTGAGCTTATTATGATTTCAGGCAGTCTCTCTGCTAATGGGTGGGGTTGTGTTCCTGTCTTGCTAGTTGTTTGGCATAGGGTGTCCTGCACTGTAGCTTGCTGGTCATTGAGTGGAGCTGGGTCTTCGTGTTGAGATGGAGATCTCTGAGAGCTTTTGCTATTTGATATTACATGGGGCTGGGAGGTCTCTGGTGGACCAATGTCCTGAAGTCGGCTCTCCCACCTCAGAGACTCAGGCCTGCCACCCAGCCGGAGCACCAAGACCCTGTCAGCCACATGGCTCACAAGAAAAGGGAGAAAAAAGAAAGAAGGAAAGAAAGAAAGAAAAATAAAATAAAATAAAGTTATTAAAATAAAAAATATATTATTTAAAATAAAAAACATGTAATAAAAAAAAAGAAAGAAAGAAGAGAGCAACCAAACCAAAAAACAAATCCACCAATGAAAACAAGCACCAAAAACTATACTAAAACAAACAAACAAAAAATACAGACAGCACCCTAGGACAAATGGTAAAATCAAAGCTTTTGGGAAGTCTGATGTCTTCTGCCAGCATTCAGTAGGTGTTCTGTAGGAGTTGTTCCAAATGTAGATGTTTTTTTTTTTTTTTTAACATTTATTCATTTATTTATTTTATTTTTATTTATTATTTATTTATTTATTTATTTATTCATTCTTGGCTGTGTTGGGTCTTCGCCTCTGTGCGAGGGCTTTCTCCAGTTGCAGCAAGCTGGGGCCACTCTTCATCGCAGTGCGCGGGCCTCTCACTATCGGGGCCTCCCTTGTTGTGGAGCACAGGCTCCAGACGCGCAGGCTCAGTAGTTGTGGCTCATGGGCCTAGTTGCTCTGCGGCATGTGGGATCTTCCCAGACCAGGGCCCGAACCCGTGTCCCCTGCATTGGCAGGCAGACTCTCAACCACTGCGCCACGAGGGAAGCCCTGTAGATGTATTTTTGATGTATTTGTGGGGAGGACGGTGATCTCCATGTTTTACTCCTCCGTCATCTTGAAGCTCCAGCCCCAGCCCTGTTTTCTAGGGCTATCATAATGACATATCACAAATTGTATGGCTTAAACAACAGGAATGTATTGTTATGGAGGCTAGAAGTTAAAGATCAAGGTGTCAGCAGGGTTGGCTCTTCCTGAGGGTTCTGAGGGCAAATCTGTTCCCTGCCTCTGCTCTTGGGTGCTGCTGGCAACCTTTGCCATTCCTTGGGTTTGTAGAAGTATCACCCCAATCTCTGCCTTCATTTTCACATGGTGTTTTCCCTGTGTGCATGGCTGTTTCCAAGTGCCCCCCTTTTATAAAAACATCAGTCATGTTGGATTAGGGGCCTACCCTATTCCAGCACGACCTCACACTAACTTAACTAATTATGTCTGTAACAACCCTATTCACAAGTAAGGTCACATTCTGAGATACTGGGAAGTCAGAATTTCAACATATGAATTTTAAGGTGACACAAGTCACCCATAATAAGGTCCCTTTCAGTCTTTTATGCAGTTGGAAATATATTAAATACTATTTACTGTATATGAAAGATTTTGGCCATCACCAGAGACCAAGGAGCAGCTGCCAGCAATGACTGTATGGTCCTTCTATGTTAGAAAAGGTCAGAAGCTGACAAAACAAAACAAAAAAACCCTGACAAACGGCAGGTTAAAGGGCCTTTTATAAGACCCTGTAATTTGAAGCTTGGCAAGGAAAACCCTTGCAGAATGTCTTCAGAAAGACGGTGAGACATGATACTATGAAGGAGCCCTCGCCATCTGACTCCATGTGAAAGTGCTGGACGAAAGGAGACTGATGTGTCCAGTCAGCTTCAGGAAGAAGTCTGCTCTCCGTTCTTTGGCACAGGTGGTTTAAAAAATAAAAAGAAAAAAGTAACACTGAGTGTGGGAAGAAAATAAAAAGGAGGAAGAAAGTGGAATGAGGGGAGAATCTAGAATCATGTCAAGGCTTAATAAATCACCCACAGAACCCTGGAAATGGTCTGGGAGTCACTAATACCCTAGTGAGATCTCTGTTCTTAAATTGTTAGTTTTTATCTACCAGCTGCTCTGGACTCCCACTTTGGTGGGGCCTAAGGGAAATTACAAAAATAGTCAAAGTGGTTGTGAATTGCTTAATTTTTCTGAAAGAAGTAACAGGGACTACTGGGTCAGTCACTACAGTGACCCCAGGGTCAGAACATCAGGTTTATTCCCACTCAGATAAATGGCTTCTTGGGACTCACTCTGCCAACTCAAGTGCGGCTCAAAGATGAGGGTGAAGAGAAGAGTATGGGCAATGTCTTAGGGTAGGGTTACGGTTAGGGTCAGGTTGTATCCCTAGACACAGTCCTGAGGCAGGAATCCAGGTGCACATGATTTACTGAGAGGCCGATGCAAGGAAAGTGAAACAGGAGAGGAGATAAGGAGGAGCAGGGCACAGCCGTGGGCTCAGGCAAAGTCCGGCCCTGGTCTCTTCCATGGTGGGCTCTGGAGCATCTTCCACACCTCTGGGCTTGTCCTGCCTTGAGACGATTGGATGGCTTTTTGTACACCTTATCAACTGGTCACAGTAGTAGGCTCCCCTAGTAGTAGGCGGGAGGCCACACTCTGGCCCAGGGCAATGCTCCAGAGAACAGGGCAGTCCTGAGCCAGTAGCAAGCAGCACTGCCAGCCACGAGAGGAGGGTGTCCTAGCCTGGCAGAGAGATGGAGAACAACCCATTGCAGGTAGGGAGCTCATCTTCCAACACCATCTTTTGCCACAGCTTTGCCTTTGCTTTGCAATGAACAAGTCCACAGATTTCCTTTCAAACCCTCAGTTCTGTAGCTAAAAATTATTTGAAAAAAACCACATGCAAAAGAATGCCAAGGGTCCCTGAAGCTCTGAAACTCCATGATTCCATGAGTTCCAAGTGATTGTTTTAAGATGCATCCTCATGTCTGGGCAGGTCATTTGCCCCCTTTCTTTAAGCTTCATGCCCCTCTTTTGTATATTATTCAGTATCCCAGATACTAGGACCTTGAAAACTACATTTCCTGGATTTTCCAGCTGACTTCTGGTTAGGTCGGCCCATAGGAGGGACTGGTGGGAGACTGGAGGAGAGAAGAAAGGGAAAGTGCACTTTCTCTTGGCTTTAGGAGGTGTCACCAGTGTTGGCAGGCAGCTACATATTCCAGCAACCTTCAGAAGTTCTGGTTCAGCTGCTGGCTTGAGCACTATTGCTGGAAATGGCATGGCCGGCCAGGCTAGCAGTAGTGTCTGGCAGCTCTCGCAGTGGGATTGGTGGCCCTTTCAACAGAAGTAGAGTCTTCTAGCAGTGCTAGGGACCAGTGTGCCCTGTCATCTGGTGACACCACTCCTCCGTTTTGTTTGGCCAGCCTGAGGGGTATCAGCAGTTTCTTGTTATCATTAATCTCTGTGTTACTGTATCCTCCTCCTCCAGTTTCTTCTTCAGTCCTTCTAACATTTTGTAAACAATTCCTGTATTAAAGACCCTCAGTCAGAAATACCTAGAGTGGTTTCTGTTTTTCTTGTCTGAATAAACAGGATAGGATTCCCTATCCACAAAGAAGCTAATGTGGTTTACAATAAGAATGACAACAAAGACACTGAGTAGGTGGTTAGTTGCAGAGCTCAGAAACAAGAAAGGGAGTGTCTTGGGAGGGGTGGCATCTGCTATCCTCATTCTAATAGGTTACTCCTTGCCCCACTTCCTGAGTCAAAACTTATATAGATGTCATTAAAAACGAATACTGCTTTTGTTTTGAGTTACAATTTTCCATGAATATAATTTGCTATCCGTAGAAGATTACTTAAACTTTTCTATTTAATTTAACACTCTTTCACTATACAAATTAAAAATTACAAATGTGGATTTAATTTCTGCAGATAAAAACGAAACCAAATATCAGAGAAAGACCATGTCAAGTTGCGGATCTCCACCAAGGCTTTCCATGTGTGCCAGTCCAGACACTTCAGAAGACTTTCATCAGAGGCTTGCCAGTTAGTGTCTTCAGCATAATTTCCTCTGTGGGAGAATGTGCGTTTTGCATCTTTATTGCCCCACCACACACACGGTATTATTTTTTTCTTTTCCATAATGATTTTTACAGGATATTGAATCAGTGTTTTCTATATAATAAAGGCTCTATACATATTAACCAAATAGGATCAATTAGCATTTCTCAAACTAGCTGCATCAGAATCACCTCAAAGAAAAAACTGATTTTGAGTGACTGGGGCCCACACTCAGAGGTCTGGGATGGGGCCTGAGAATTGACACTTCAAACAAGTTCACAGGAATACTGATGTTGTTGGTCCACGCATCACTTTGGGAACCACAAGGACAGATTATAGAACCCTCTGAGAGTTAAACATATCCAAGTGATGAGTTCTTACCCAAGACAAATGGATATTTCCAGCCTATGTCAGTGCCAACCTGATAATAGGCAGAAGCTCTATTATTTCAAAACTATATTCCATCATACACAGGTTGCCAGACCTCAGCCATTTATCACTGATGTTTTCTACTTGTTTTACCTTCTCAATTCCTTTGAGAGTGGGGAGGGACAAGCACATTATTTTCCTGAGTTTTTGAGGTAAGGGAAATGTTTGGTTAAATATTAAACATTAATTTACATGTTCAGATAATTTCAAAAACTGACTTACTGAGTGCAAGATGGGGCATAAAATCTTTTTTGTTCTTATTTGTTCTGTTCGATGCAAGCAGGATAATCCTTGATCTTAGTAGATTATTAAATTGGACAGGTCAGTAGAGTTTAGGTGAAATATTGAAATTCAAAGCTAAAGAATGTTTTGAGGGCTAATAATTAATAATTATAATGGATTAATTTCTACTTATACAAGAATGCTAAATATTAAAAGTATTTTTATACAAAGTAACTAACTTGAAAAAGTATTCTCTTGGCAGATTTATATAGCTATTAATAAAAAGTTATGAAATTAATGCTAGTGAGGTAAATAATACCATATTCAATTATATTAATATTCAACAAATAGAGAATGATTAAAAGATAGTATTGGCTTTACAGAATCATATACTTGCTTATGTGACATTCCTCTCCATTCAAGTTATAAAAAGGAGTTAACCTTTTTCTCTAGTCCACCTATTTGCCATGTAAGATTCTAGAACTCAAAAATACTCATTTCTACTGACATGCTGAATAAGTTCAAGAGCCCTGTGGAAATATAAAATGCAGTAAATATAAATTTATTCATTCATTGAAGAAATATCTAAACAAATACTGGATACCCACTAGATTCCAGGCACTGTTCTGTCCCCTGGGCATACAGTAGTGATAATCACAAATGCCCTCAGCAAGGTTTCATTCTAGTAGGTGGAAATAAACAAGTAAAAAGTAAATTAGTTAATATATTACAAATGCTTTGAAGAAAAATAAAGTGGAGGTAAGGATGGGGAGTAGGGAATTATAATTTCCAAAAGGGCATTCAGGGAACACCTTATTAAGAAGGTGACATGTGAACAAAACACTTGATAGAGAAAAGGAAGGCAAATGAATATTTGGGAGAATACGGGTCCAGGAAGAGGAAGTACTGTGTATTCAGGCCCTGATGCCAGCATATATTTATGGAGCAACCAAAACAGCAGAGAACCCAGAGTGACTGTATCAGAGTAAGTGAGGGAAGACAGTGGGAGAGATGAGGAGAGGGTTAACTATGGACCAGCGATATTCCAAGGTCTTGTAGATTATTCTAAAGACTGGCTTTTACTCTGAGTGAGATGGAGAGCCATTGAAGGGAATTTTATTAACCATGAGATATAACTGGTAGTTTCAGATAATGGCACTGGTATTTAATTAAGATTAAAAACTTTATCTGTGCCGTACAGTTGGAAAGTTTCGTATAGACTCCCTACCACAGTACCAGATGTGAATGATAATTAATTAATAATTTTTTTTCTTCTTTGAGCATACAAAACATACAAAATGAAAAAGATCAGACTGTTTATAACTGGTTACCAACAAGTTGTACTCAAAATGAAATATGTTCTAAGATATAAAACCTAAAAGAGAAACGTTGATGAACTTCAATGCTTAGTTATTTAGAGCAACTGTTTACATTGCCATCAGTTCTGTTTGTGAAGAAGATGGCTATTATCAGAAAGTTTATGTTCACAATATCATTCCTGAAAAACTGACTAATTTAGGCTGGGAGGGGAAGAAAGGGACAGAGGATGGAAAGGGGAGGAAGAAAAGGAATCCTAAGATACTGAAATATTTCTTTGGCATAAAATAATAGAATTATCAAATCTAGCTAAGGCTAAAATATGCAAACTATTTCACTTTCAAAATATATTAATGTTTTACAAAGAACAAATGAGAGAATTCAGTTATTACATGAGTCAATGATATATAATGGGTTGTGTTTTTCTTGGGGGCAATATAGAATTTATTTATTCTTCAGTGCCCTCATGTTTAAAAAGCACCAGTAAAAATAGCAAAGAAGAGGTCCAATCTACCTAGATTCTCACACATGAAATAATATCACTAAATACTTATCTTTTGGAAATCTGGTAACAACTGGTTTCCAAAAGTCTGGATATGCCTAATTTCAGCCACTAGCATCTTCATCATTTATTCTATGCATTTCCTTAGCTGGTACAACCTGAAGAACTGGAATGTTATTTTCACTAAGCATTATTCCTCAAAATTATTTTCACTCTTCCTACTTAAACTGGGGCTTTGAATAGTATTCCCTTCTTTTTCCTCTAGCCATCTCAAATAGCAATTTCTTTTCTTTTTTCTTTCTTATTCTTCCTACCCAGTTAGTTCTTACATTGTACAGAAATCTGGAATGATTGTCAATGCAGCCTCTATGAACTCTTTCTTATTTGGTGCTCAGAAATGAACCCCATTAACCTGGAAGTGTTCTAAAGGATGCTTCAATCTACATATACAGCTCGGCTTCATTTAGCAAGATTACTGTTCAAAATATTTAAGTATCTTCTAAAGATGCTTTTAGCTTAAAGTCTGGCTCCGAAGAAACATAAAATATTTTCTTCTCATCTGAGCCTATTATTTGTTGATATTTGGTAAGAGAGTCTTTCCTGGCTGGATTCTATTTCTCTGGATAATGCTGTATCATCCCAATTCCATTGGACTGCTAACATATTTATAAAGAATCATTGCCTCAACTTCAGCAGAAAATGACAAGTTATAATAAACATACAGGCTAAGAATGACCTTGATGAACAAATGCAGCTGGCATCCAGTCCCCTTAAATATTAAATTTCTGAATCCGAATTAGAGACATTATCCTCTTTCTGTCTTAAAAGTGGTGAAATTCATGGTCAAAGAGAGTTCTAGATAATTTCATCATTTTCAAGGGGATTTATGTTTACTTATAGATCAATTCAATTGCAGTATTTAGTAGAAAACAATTTTAACAGATTTTAAAAGTTTATCAAAATTAGGAAGATGAAGCCATAGAAATTATCCAATTGAGTAATTAAGTCATTAATTCGTCCAAAATATGTATTGAGCTCCTACTTTTCTGAGTACATTCTAGGCACTGGGAACACAGCCTTAAACCAATTAAGATTTTCCTCCCAAGGAACTAACCAAAACCTTAATATTCTCTTTATCTGAAATACCAGTTTTTAAAAAGAAATAACCTATGACTATCACTGACCATAAACTATTGTGAGGAGCTCCCCATGGTGTTGTCAGACTAATCACAAGAGTTCTTAGGTAGTATTGACCTCTTGAGGCCACTGGACCCCTTACATCTCCCAAGATTGCCTCTGGTGACTACCCAACCTTTAGTCCATCAATTGACTGCTCAGGGCTGTTGCATTATTCCAGGCCCCAAGAGAGAGGGAATTTTTGTTGTTGTTGTTCCCTTTTGGAAAAATGCCATAACATTATTAGGAGAATCAGAAAAAATGTTTCATTAAAGGCAGCAAAAATATCTTCATAGCCACTCTACTAACCAAAACTATAGAAAAATTACTTTTCTTCATATACCCCCCAAAATGGCACTACTGATAATCCAGAGTAGAAATCTTCAATGTGCAAAAAATTAATTACAGTTTTTGGAATATGTTATCTTTGGCTACTAAGGAATTTTAGACGTCATCAGCCATTTGTGTACTTCATAGGGATGATAGGCATTAAATCTATCTCCCTCTTTCTCTCTCTCTCTCTCTCTCTCATGAAATGTTCATGGACACGATTCAAAACTAGAGACTATTTTTTATTTATTACATTATAAATCACAGGGAAAAGTGCGGTGAGACAACATTAATTCAATCCACATTTTTTTGAGTTCCTACTCTATGAGAGGCATTGTATGACCAAGGCTGTTAAAATAAGGCACAGCTTTTGTCTCCAAAGAACTATCCGTCAGGCAGGAACCTCTGCTCAGAAAGACCCCACTGTCTTCCATCTTGGTAGATAGCAAACTTATACCAACAAAAACCCCAGACATTTATTAAAACTAGGTCAGATTTATAGTCACAGCTAAAGATATTCTTGGAAGGATCAGATGTTTTATATCATTTATATTAATAAATAAAGTATAAAGCTGGTGTCTCAGCAGCACAAACTTTGTATGGCCAACCCATTGGTGGATTACCCCTTTTCTTGAAATATCTTATCATTGCCATGTCTTTCATTCCTGGCTTCCCAAGGAGAGGAAACCTCAAGATGAGCAGTTTGAGAAGTGAGAAGAATCATATGGGTAGAAGTCAGAGATGACAATCATTTAGAGATGGGCAGGGCCATCAAAAAAACTAGTGTGGTCAGAGAACTGTGGGGGAAGAAAAATTTACTTACAACCCCAGTTTTCTCCCGGTGTTGGAATTCAGCCTGTTCGCAGTTTATGTTGACAGCTTGGACCCATCATCAACTTTTGGTCACTTGGGGAACACCTGCTTTTCATTGTCAAATTTTGTACCCCAAGAATCTGGGTTTCCTTTACTATATACATTTGAAATGGGCTAAGTTAATATATATAAGGCATTGCCTGTTACTCCAGAAAAATAAAACATTTATTTATTGTCAGTTAATCTTAATGTTCTCTGTTTCTTTCCAATACTTAGACATAGGTAATCTAAATTGGTACTATTGTTGAAAACACAAGAACATGTCAAAGTATATAATTAGGCTCTCTTTCAATGTTTTAAATTAAAAAAAAGTCACGACTCATAAATCTATCCATACATGGCTAATTCTAATCACATTTATCACGTGTCTTTTCTTTTTTTCCATATGTTGTATTTTTAACAGAACAATCCCACGTAATAAACCCTTAAGTATGGAAGGATGCAAATGCTGTTGCAAGATGTGTAGACCACTCAGTTGATAATTATGTAAAGTAATAAATACAACAGTTGGCTGTAAAGACAGAAAATATGTACATTGAGGGTGCACAGTGGCCACAGGGCCTTGTGACAGGCAGTAGGGACTGAGATTTTTATCAGATGAGTGCTCTGGGTTCCTAGCTCCTGGGAGCTTCCTTGTTCATCTCTGAGTTATAGGCTTGTACCATTTGACATGGAAATATGGCAGAAGGACAGATGCAAGGAGAACAAAGGGAAAAGTGGAAATTCAACCCTCTGTATAGGGTCTTCAAAGCCCAGCAGCAGGCCATTGCCAACATCACCAAAAATCTTGACTCAGCTGTACAATTCAATTAAAATAATGATAAAGGGAGAGAGGAAAAATGGAATATCTAGAAAGATGACCAACAGATATGAAAAAGTTCAGAATCTGAATAAAGGAGAACCCTTAACAATGACATACATGAAGCAGGATAATGCATTACTAAGTGGACAATTAAGGGAAAAAGATGATATTAATGGAAAGAGTAGTGATCTAAATTAAGTAATCTAGCAGGAATCCCAAGACACTGCTCTGAAAAAGAATGTAACAAACTTTACCAGAAACAAGAGCCAAAAAAGACTAGACAAACTTAGAAGTCAATTATTGTCTTCCATTTAAATTTTTAGTCTTTTCTTTAGCATATTGAAGAAATGATAATGCCAGATCAGCCAATGGTAGACAATAGCCCAAGGGAATCATGTTTAAAAAACCCAACAAATCAGAATAGCAAAAAGTCTCATCAATGTTGAAGTCCATCAACCCTGTATCACTGACTCTTAAGACAACATTTCCGGGCCATAAAAATTCCTGACACAAAATGTGACATATGTGAAATTTTGGATTACTTCTTTTGCTCCTCAGGCATCTCATTCAACAGCATCTCTTGTGCATTTATGGATGTTTTTCAGATATTTTACACCATGAAGAGCAATTTCTCTTTCTCATCATATACCAGGAGTCAATTTATCACATTCCTAGATAAACAACAGACAACTCAAAATTTAGATAAGGATATAACTATAAAGTTTAATTCTTTATATTTAAAGCATAGTCCATGGACGAGCAAAGTCAATGTAATTGAAAAAAAATACATCATCTCAGGCTCCTTGACAGACCTAATGAACCAGAATCTCCATAGTAACTTGATATTTAGGTACTGGTATGCCCATGACATTTTGAGCAGTATTGTTTTAAACCATTTTTCTCTGTAAGAAGATGCTTTTTTTTTCTCTGTGTGCTTAGAACAACTAACTTTAACAAGTGCTTCCTACTTGCCGTAATCTCTTCACAAACATCCTCTTATAGGTCCTTGCTAAGACATCATGAGTTCCATTTTTGTTATCTTCATTTTACAGAAGAAGAAACAGAGTTTTCTGCAGAGAAATTCAGATAGGATCTGGTATCCCTAGGATTGAAACCTGGGGAGTCTGTTTCTAGAGCTCTTAACCCCTATACTCAACTGCCTACAGATATATAATTACTAGAGGATATTTTCTGTCACTTATTTACCTTTCAGTATCTTGAAGCTTTCCATTTTCATGAATTTTGGAGAGAAGCTCTGTCAAAGGTTAATTAAACCTATGTTTTCATAGATACTTAGATTCTCAATCCTCATAACATTCACCAGCTTGGATGAATATGTGTCTATCTTCTTTTCCCTTATCATTTATCAACCATTAACAGCTGCATTGTGCTAAAAGAGCAAGACCATTTGTATTGTTTTGTGTGCATTGATCAGTATTGACTGCTTACACTAATCAAAGTCACTGTATAATTCCACAATATTCAATCATTTTATTTTTACATTACACATCACTCAAAATAGAACCCTGCCTCCCATGACAGTCTCAGAATCAAACACTAAAAATAACAAACATGTATTTTTATTTCTACCCAAGAATCAACAACTTCCACCAGGAGCCATAGCTAAGGAAGGAGCAGACAGTAGCAGGCTATGTGAGTGGCTGCCAATGCTTCCTGACAACACAGGTATTCAAATTCAACACTCAACTCGCAATGGAAAAGAAACCTCCCTCTTAAGCAATAAGATGAAGAAAGAAGTTAGTAGATGGAAAGAACAGAAGGGTTAAAACAGAACAAAACAAAAGTCTACATGACAGTGTACAAAAAGTGTTTAGTTTAACAGAAAACCAAGAAGCCAGTATGCTAGCTGCAGAACTGCAACAGAATAAAGGGAAGAACAGACTCTATCTCCAGTGTCTTGTGTTAAAGGAATCAACAGTATATTCAGCAGGTGATAAAATGGGAGGACAAATGTCTGAAAACATTTCAAGGTTGGCAGTGACTGTGGACAGTCACAAAAATTTCCTCTTCTTTGGGGGAATGTGACGACATTTCCCAACCTTGTGCGGCAATGTGACTGAGTTCTAGCCAAGGGGATGTGAGCCGAAATGGCACGTGCTCTTTTCAGGTGTGGCTCATAATCATCATCCACATGTAACACACTGCACTCTGACCCCATTTGCCAGCTAGTGGGAAAGCCCAGAGGATGGAGAGCCATAGGATGGAAGGGCATTGGTTTTCTGAATCATTATGTGAAATGCCACCCACCAACTGGGAGTATCTCAGAGAAACATCCGCTATCATTGGGTTAATACAGTGATATGCTGGGGCTTGTTTCAGTAGTTAGTCTACCTTAGCTACGTACGAGGGAGGGAGAGAGCAATAAAAAGACAATTTGATTAGAACATAAAAAAGGATTGTGAGTGAGAGCCTTAGGTAGACAGTTCATCCGCATTTGCTCACACTTTTCCAACAAAGTCACAAACTCACATAGTGAGAGTTATGCTCTCTTCAGCTTACACTGCATTGTCTACAGTACCATGCGGACAAAGTCTCAGCATCCCCAATGCCATTTCGTAGCTCACCCCAGGAGGTAGTCATGAAGAAGTGTTTCCAGCCTCTTCCTCCCTGGTTTCCTCTCTTATAACTCCCTGCAGAGGGGGAGCTAAATGGTCCAACTCTCTTTCCATGAAAGCTCACATAATTCAAATGCTGTTAGTATTCATAAGCCATCCTTCTTCCACCCAGCAAGGAGCGCTTAACCAAATGACCTCATTCATCTTCCCAGGTGCCGTGGTCCTTGATTTTTTTGGAGGCAGAAAAACAAATGCTCTTACCCCTATTTCACAGATCAAGACACTGAGGAAGAAGGAATGTGAGGCAAAGGCTCAGAATAAAACAAAAGGGCTGCAGTTTAGTGGCTACATGAAGTAAAGCAGGTGGAGCTAGAGGCAAAATTCCAATCTTCGGAGTCCACAGTCAATGAGGTCAGGTTTGGGGGAACTAGTACTGCCTTAACAAAATGGTTGTTAATGTTTAGAAATCACACATACACACACACACCCCAGTTTACGTATTTTGACTTCTCTTAGAAAATCAGAAGATGGGACCACACCCAAATTTATGTATTTTGACTTCTCTTAGAAAATCAGAAGATGGGGTCACACCCAACCCATATTCCTACATCTCAGGGCCCCTTACAGTAGAGGTGTCCCCCTGTCCTCCAGGTATACTCTCTTTGATTTGCTGCAGTGTCCACATGACAACCTGTGGCCCATAATTACTGGTGACCCTGAAGACATATGAGTCTGTGCCCCTATATTTACTACACATCATTAAAAAAGTAAGAAATCTCGATTCTTCCATCACTATTTCCCTCCCTTACTACATGCAAGTTTTATCATTTGAAAAATGGGTTTAAAATGATCAGAAGTGGGGTTATGTGCAGTGTCTCTTCTGTCAATCTTTCTCCTCTTTTCTTTTTAAAAAAATTTTTATTGGAGTATAGTTGACTTACAATGTTGTGTTAGTTTCAGGTGTACAGCAAAATGATTCAGTTATACATATACATATATCCACTCTTTTTTAGATTCCTTTCCCATGTAGGTCCTTAGAGTATTGAGTAGAGTTTTCTGTGCTATACGGTAGGTTCTTATTATTTATCTATTTTATATATATTATAGTAGTGTATATGTGTCAATGCCAATCTTACACTTTATCCTTTCTCCCCTACCCATTGGTAACCATAAGTTTGTTTTCTATGTCTGTAACTCTATTTCTGTTTTGTAGATAAGTTCATGTGTACCCTTTTTTAAGATTCCACATATAAGCGATATCATATGATATTTGTCTTTCTCTGTCTGACTTAGTGTCTACACTAAGCAGAGGTAGCAGCTAAGTGGTACCTACAAATGGACTCAATGCCAATCTTTCTTGCAGAGAAGGAGCGGGGAGGAAGGCCACTCACAAGGGATGCAAAACACTACAGGAATTCTTGAGCACAAAACAGTAAACATGCACCAAATAAGTGAACACATAACAAGGTTTATGAAGACACTGAAAATGGGGCCTGACCAAGCATACCTTGCAGTTGAAGACTGAACAACTTCTGTTTTATGGAAAACATTAGACCTTCCCAAGCATGGTACTGTGGTCAAGAAATTTGACTCATGGCCAAGTCACAACAGGTAGAATTATAACAGGATGATTACCAGACATACATAATGGCGTTTGATATTGGTGGTTTGGAGAAGTAGCTACCAGGCTTCTTAGGTGAAAAAATATACCCTCAAATGATATGTGCAAATACCACAATGAAAGTGTTATCACTATGAAAGGATGATTACGTTAATTAAGATTTAGGCACAAAGACTGTTATCACCTAGAAGCCCATAAACACATCCTCATCCTGGTCCATGGCTTGGAATCCTTTAGCTATAGGGAAACAACACTGGTCCTGAAATTACTGCATCTCTGGCCTTGAGTAGTAAAACATGCTTCAGAGATGTCTGCCTTCAGCTCTGTAACATCTTTTAGATTTTAAACAGAATTATGCCTCTCCAGTGATGATGAAGAGGAGGATAAGCTATAACTTAGTCTTTTCCAGGTTTTACATTAAAATTTGCTATTTGATATCAGCAGTCTTCAGAATAACCATGAAATGTAAGTATACTTTTCCCAATTTTACAGATGGGGACATGTCACTTCAGAGAGTTTAAGTAGCTTATCTGAGACCTCATAGCTAATAAGCAACAGATCTGGAATTAAACGTCAGGTCTGTACGGATCTAAAGATTTGCCACGATGTTGCTATCACAAAGATTTCTAAGCGAATCTGAACAAGTAATTTTTATGAGGGCTTTTATTTTTCTTTTTCCAGTTAATGACTCTTTTCTAACCAATATCTCCAAATATCTGTCCTCTTCTTAATCCACTCCTTCCTATGGAATTTGACTATAGAGGCTGTTTCTAGTCCACATGCCCACCTACATGAATCCTGCTGCTGTCCATTTCCTTGCTTCCTACAAATTCACTCTTCTAACCTTCACATATGTTCAGACCAAAGGGAATAAAATAGCCTTTGGGATTTAGAGGTCAGCCTCTAGGAGCAGAAAATATGATGTAGTTTGCATTTCCATTGAGTTCAGAAATTCACAAGAGAGCATGTGACTTGGTAAAGAGGTTCCCTTGACACCTGAGATAAGAGGGCACCATCACAGGACAAACACTGGAAATATCTGAGAAACAAATTCCAAATATTTTGCTTGTTCAACACCATTAACCTCCTTTTTGTTCACCTGTATTAATCTAGACATTTCCCAAAAGACCCTCCTTTGAGAAATTTTAGTTTTGTCTCTTGTTCCATGTATGTGAGCAATAAAATTCTGCCACACATTCTTAGTGAATTCCTCCTCAAATGCACGTCAGGCATGTAATTATAAGATTATTAACAGGAGAGTCAAAAACCATTGACTTGTGATTAAATATTAAATGGCTGAAGGAAGTCATAGACATTTAAAATACTTTTTGATTTCTTACTTAATTTTCAGTGTTTATCTGGGCTCCATATACTTTGACAAGCACCCTAGGTGATATTTTAGGTAACTGCCATTTATATGTGTTTTTGGCTTTCTCTTTACGTCATCTCCCAACTCCCTACAAGGATACAAAATTGTGGGAAAATCTACAGGTTGGGGTAAAAAAAATTTTACAATGAGAATTTATATTTATAAAAACTAAACAGGATAGGATTACAGCAAGGAAATTATGGCCACGTCCATCCCTATGTGTGTCACATGTTTAGGAAGACGGGGATTTGCCAATACATTGAAATTTCTATATTTCTCGACTGTTTGGAATCAAGGATATCCTAGTTAGCTAAAGTAAAACAAGAATGTGCTTATATGAATTAAAAATTCCATGTGTTAGAATTTGGTGACATAGTTTGATTTGTTAACATGGCCTTTGCGTAACTCCAAATGGAGATAAGCCATATAACAAGATTCCTTGGACCTCAGGAGGGAAATTATCTTCATGATGGTCAGGATGAGAAGGAGATACTTATTTACATTTACTGCCATGTGAACATATTACCTATTCAAAAAGTAAATAAAATATCAATTCAAAATTAATTAAAAGTAAAGAAAAAATAACGTGGGAACAGAAGGGAGGAAGGAAAGGAGAGAATGAGGGAGGAACAAACTTTGAGAACCTTGGACCAAAGAAGTTATGTTTATTTAAAATCACAATTAGTTCTGAAGTTGGAAATGAGGATAAGTCACCATGTTAGTTGTGCCAAAAGACCTCAGGGCACCTTTTAATATTCTCAAAACAAGTGGTGAAGTTCCATGGTTCCTAGGGGATTTTCCGAAAGCTGAGAAGAATGAGACTGTTTGTTCTTCTGTACTGGGTGTTTCAGTGACATGAATTAACTCATATGCAATTGAAAAATAAGAGACTGATGTAAGGACAACATGGAAGTGTGTTGGTTCCTCTGAGATTCTTCCAAGCATGCTAATGTTTTGAAGTGAGCAGAGGTAAGCTTTCCTACAAGTAAAAAAATAAAAGAAAACAAAACAAAGCAGAACAAGCAACCAAAAATATATAGTAGACATTTCCAGATGTTTAGGGAAAAGCTTAAAAATTCTGCAAAATTGCCTTCCTTTCATGCAGGATGGTTTAGAAGCTTCAAGAGCCTCTCTGCTTTCTACTCCGCTAATATATCTGACAAAGCTGTGAATGCAGGCCAAGAAGCTGCAAAGACATTTCTCTCATGTTAAAACAATTGATTAATAAAATGCAGCTGAATTTAGTTTTTAAAATTCTATCATAAAGAGTCTCTAGGAGAACTGAATGCCCTCCCACACCTACATCCAGAAGGAGCAAGTACTTACCTCAGGGTGTAAACTTGCATTGCTAGTATTTTTTGTAAGTGTTGGGGTTATGAATTTTCATAGGTTTTGTGGAGTCTGTACTATCTCTATTTTTTCCACAAGTTTCATTATTTTTAGTGCGTGATTTTGCAGAGCATGAAAACCTTAAGGAACTCATATGTGCTGTTAGAGTAGAAAACCCTCTGTATGACTTTCCATTCAGTAGATCCAGTGGATTTCAGCCATCCTTACATAAATCCTCACAGTGGAGACTGACTCATTCATTCAGTCTTCAACTAGTATTCGCATCCCTCTCCCCATGTAGCCACTGCAACAAAGATTTGAAAACCAGTAAGACACGGAAACTGGTCATTGGAACTGAATGGGGAAGTGCAGTCATAGGTAGTATCAGGACTCAATGCTTAGCGTGTCTGGGATTGGCTGGGCCAGGGGTGTGTCTGGTAAGGAGCTTCTGACACGACTGCCAAAGGCCCCTCCCTCTCGCTCTTTGTGTAATGCCCTCCCCGTGAGTGTGGGCTAGAACTAGTGACTTGTTTCTAATGAATAGAATGCAGCAGAGATAGGATGTCCTTGTCAAGATCAGGTTATAAAAGGCTGTGATCCTGTCTTCTTTACATTTTCTCTGGCTCTGCACACTTGCAATGCTGTAAGCTGCCCTATGGACAAGCCCATGTGCCAAGAATCTGAGGCCTCGGTAAAACAGCCCATGAGGAACTGAGTCCTTCCAACAACTGGCTGTGTGATTTTGGATGCAGCTCCTCCCCTGAGTGCAGTCCTGGACAACACTCTGAGTACTGCCTTGTGAGACACCCTAAGTCAGAGGGCCTAGCCAAGCCACCCGAGGATTCCTGACCCAGTGAGACTGTGAGATCAAAAATGTTGTTGTAAGCCCCTAAGTGTTGGGGTCATTTGTCATGGAGCAATGCACAGCTAATCCAGGGGTGGTGGCACTTCACTAAAGATGGAGCATCTGAGCAAAGGTAAGTGATGAATCCAAGTTCTCCAGGTAGCTGACGGGTAGGAGTGCATTCTACTGGTATTTATAGTGAAAGCAGGTACACAGCTTGCTCCGGGAGCTGCCGTAGGCTAAATATCGCTAAAAGATGAGGTGCTTATGGAGACAGGTAGCAGATAAGACAGTAAAGGTAAGCAGTAGGACATTCACAAAAGACTTGAGGATTTAAAAAACATATGTAAAAACCTTTATATTTTCAGAGAAATGGGTGTGATCAGTTAAAAAACTATGGCAAGAATTCAGTTTAAAAACTCATATATCTATATCAGAGAGCTATGAATTCCCCAAATCTTACCCTTTTAGGATTGTCAAAGCATGTCTCTGGAAGAGGTTACCTCCAGCAATGAATACACAGTCTGGTCCAAATATAATATACTCCTAATCATCTCAAGTTCTTCAAAATCCTAAGCTTCTGAAGACACCAGGGAGTAACATAACTTCTTTTATTTTATGCATTTATTCCACACTGAATTACTGTTATGAATTTCCCCTTCTACTTAGAAACCTGACAATGGAACATTTAGTCTTCTTTCTTGTGATCATCTCATGGGAAAACTTTGACCAGTTTTTTGGAGTTTGATGAGTCCCAGCTTTCAAGGAGAACAAGTGTCCACAGAGAGTGAGGACACTTCGGGGCAGGGGCCACCACAACCCCACAGGCATTCAGGGTCTAGCACTTGATAGAAGAGAAGAAGGATATTTCAGAAGCCTAATGTTTGCTCCCAGATAATCCTACCTATGTACACACACATTCAGAAGGAGGATGGGAGCGCAAAAGATAGTTGACTTGCCTCAAAGCCTTTTCCACTTAAACCAAGTGGAAGATTCCAAAAACAGAATATCTACTTTAAAAGACACATTTAAGTCTCCTCCCTTTCTTCCCTCTGATAACTAAACATCATCAAGGCAGAATTGCGGGAACAGGGCAAGACCAGGGAAAGGGAAGAAGAGGAAAAATGAGCCCTTGGCTGGTGTGGGATAGAGGTGACTTTGAAAGAACAGAAAACAAAAGCATCTCTAAGAAGCCTTAACCAGTATTTGAAAGTGGACATATTTGTAAGAGTCCTTAGGTGACAGGCTAACAGTAGTGAAATAAAAAGACAAAGCTGTCAAGTGGCTGTTGGCCCTGTTCCTTTTAAAGAATGAATAAAACCAACATTTGAATGATTTCATATAATTGCAGTGAGAACTCATGATGAGGTGTAATTACACGTGTGTTCCTTTGAGAGTCTCAGCTACTTGTATTGACTTTTTGAACCTGGAATTGTCTGGCCACACTTGCTCTCTGCCTCTGAGTCAATGTAGGCCTCTCCTCTGGAAGTCTGTCAACCACAATGATGGAAATATTCTAGTCGGGAAGCCACTACTTACACAGAGTTCTTGAGCACTTGAAATGTGACTAGTGCAACTGAGAAATCGAATTTTTAATTTTCTAAAATTGAAATTAATTTAATTTCAATTTAAAGAGGCACATGTGGCAAACTGCTACTCTATTGGACAGCACAGATATAAAGGAACGTCATGAAGACAGCAGAATTGTGTGTAACCAACATAAAGTATGAGGCACACCCAGCAAATTGTACCCAGCATACTCAACAGATGAAAAGCAATGTAGGGCTTTGCAAGAATCCCCAAATGTAAGCCATGCCAAGGTGCACATAAGTAGACAATATACATTTAAAAGACTATATTTTGGGGAGGAGGTGAAGGGCTTGGATAACGGCCAGCAATAATTCACCCAAACTGCAAATTTTAAAAATCTCATCAAAGTCATTGAACGATTCCTATACGGGTAGTATGCCTTTCATGTTGCAAAACACCAAATATCACCTTGGAAATTTCTAATTGTGTAAGGAAGTATAACAATCACCAGCTTGAAGTAGATTTTGACTCAAAGCTAAAACATGTTAAATGAATTGACTTCTAAAAAAAGAAACCAAAATAAATGTGATGGGGAATAAACAGTATTAAAAATGATACAGTGAAATGTAAGATCCCTGTACATGGGATCAAAACGTGAAATAATTGCCTCATCTTGATTTAACTAAAGTTCAAAATCTAACTTGATTGAGGGCAGGCTGATAATTCATATACAGTAATAAAGGAGTATATTATTGTTCTTTATATAAAGACCCTTCTGTCCTGGGACATTCCTTAGACAGCATCAGACACCCTAGCAAGGAATGAATAAAACACAAAGCTGAACTTTTACAAAGCCAAACTCATTCAGCAGATATTAATTTGAACAGAGGAATCAACAATGTATACTGATTTCCAGATAACAATCACTTGTGTAATTCAAGATCTAGTGTTTAAAGCAGAGAAAAGAGTGCCACATTAGCAAATACCTAGAGGTTCCATTGCTCAGATAAGCTCTTAATATGCAGTCTCCTTTGTGAGTCTCCTGCATTCCCGAGTCATTTTAACTTGTACTGAGAAATAGCCTTCAGAAAAAGAACCACTGTTTTTTTATTTGTGCCAATTATACACTGAGATATGGGATCATTACAAGTCATCGTTATAACATATTTTTTTTTTCTCATTTTGATTCTGTAAGAAGTAAGCAACATTTCTGTAAGGATTAACCACCATGGCATTAATTTCTCATGAATGCTTTCACATTTTCAGATGAAAGTTGTTATACAAAGTAATACAGAATTGACATGTTTAAATTATTGCATAAACATTTCAATTAGTGACCTAGAGAATACATTTCATCGGGATGGAAACACACATTCTGACTCATGGAAGTATTGATATAAACGCCTGGCATGAACTACTCTTCAGATGTAGTAACCCTACTTTCATCTGTACTTTGGAGTCAAACAATTATAGCACTTGCAATCAGAGACTAAAATGTGCATATTATATTAGATAAGAGTCCCAAACTAGGATTTATTTATAGTTTGAGTGAACTCTTTAGATAAACTCACAGTGACAGTTTCTGTGGAATCTACACCCCAAACTAAAGGAGAGATGGCATCCTTAGGAGCAGAATGATGGGTACCGAGATCGGTCTGCATGCTCCATCCCAGACACACCAGCCTCCAGGCCCACACGCTTCAGACCATAGGCCCAAATATACCTGTGATTCAGCAACAGTTTCTGTGTGTACATAGAGGCACATCCAAACAACCGACCCCTAGGGGCCTATACCTCCTACAATTACAGGAATAAAAACACTTTTAAGTCCATAAAAAATTGAAAGCGAGAAAGTACAAACTGTGGTTGAAACCTATTCAAAATTACAACCAACAACTGAACACAGTATTTTACATTTCCTCTTTTTCGTGTCCACATAATACGTTGTGTTATGACTGCTAGAGGCTTTTTGGGAAGCCCATTTATCATGGATAACTTGGGGGAAATTACTACATTATAAACCTATTAGTGCCTGGAATTACCCTCTATTAGACTCAAATGTTTGGATTCAGAATGACCAAGCAGTGATTATGCAAAGTTGGAGAAATGTTCAAAACACAGGAGTAGAAGAAAAGAGGTCTGGTGCTGGTAAAGATTTTTCAGAGACACCTCAGTTTTTAGAGTGTCAGAAGGCCATGCACTGGAAAAACATTCTGATTTACAGGAATGATATGAAATTATCCTAACTGAGGGTTTTCAGAGAAAGAAAATGGCAGGGTATTAATTACTGTGGCGACACAAGTTCCCCTGCTCAGTGGGTGTGTTTTCTTCTCTCCCTTTTTTTCAATCTTCACATTCTGTATTAAAATTGTGATGATGGAAATGATTCATGATCGATATTGCCTAGAGCTTGACATTCAGAGTCACTGACATACTAAATATCTGCCCACTGTCTCTTTTCTCCATAAAACCTCTCTCCAAAATTGCCCACATCAGTAGAGAAATGACATGCAAAAGAGTTCACAAGCCACAGTGCTTTCCTTGTAGAAAAATAACTTTTTCATCTTTCTTTTTCTCCTCTGAAAATTGCATAGCATCCTTCATTTATCCCTGCACAAGGAAAGAAGCAAGTGGACCTGAGAGTCAGCCCCCTTCCGTATGACATTCAGAAAGGAAGGTCTTGTCCAACTTAGAACTTGAGGCTGAACTAAGACCATCTTAGCCATGAAGGGGAGGAGTAAGGAGGAGAAAAACAGCAACAACAACAACAATAGCAACCAACCTGAAGAACCCAGTTTCGGGGAGGCTGACAAAGAAATCTCACCACAGTGAAGCCCATGCAGGCCCCAAACCTTGTTCCTGAAAGCTCCCCATGAGTGGCTGCCAACGCCTGGGCAATGTGATTAGCTGCCTGAGAAAGGCCTAGAATTACTCCCGTCCTGACTAGATTACTGCGTAATTAGATTGGGAGCACTCTTCCCTGACTGGAGCTGTCAGATTAAATCTGGCTGGTTCTCTTCAGATAACTGTCATGTCCCACGAAAACAAACAAGAGGCTGACACAGTGAGGATCTTTTTTTAAAATGGTCAAAGAATCCAAGTGTCTCTGTTTTCTCCATAATAAAATATGAGAAATGTTCCCTGGACATAAGGGTTTATTCAAATCGTCATTATATTTGATGAAGAAAATGCTACCAGACAAAGCCTGGCCAGACAGGCTTAACCTGTGCTGGTAACTGCAAGTCACCATGCTGGACCAGCCACGTCTGGGATCTACGGATGGAAAGAAGCCTGAATTACCCAGAGAACGAAGCCACTGGTTCTGTTTTGATGCTCTGAGTCTCTAGGCCTTTGTTCAAATGAAGTTAAACAGGGTGTGTTGAGCACCTTCTCTGAGCAGGAGCAGAGCCTCTGGGGCCCTTCATTCTTCTCCTCTGAGACAAGCACACTCACCCTTCACACTGTAAAGATGTCTCCCCAGTTCCTCCTGGACCACACGGAATAGAACAAGAACAAAGAAACCAGTAGCAGAAAGGCAAGGTCCCCGGTCTTGTCCTGCCATCTATAGAGATTGCGTTTTTCCTGTTAGGGAAGCAGGGCATGGAGAGGTGTCCCCTGATGTGATCACCTCTGGTCTCCAGCAGGAGGTACGAGGAGGGGATGGAGGGGTAAGATGATTTTAGGTAATACACATGAAAGCATATATTTTTATTTATGTTATTTATATGCAGTAGAAATTATTAATATTCCCTTTATGATAGAAATAGAAAGTTTCCTTTAAAAACACTTTCAAAAATAAATATGAGATCAACTTAAGGAAGAGAAGCATACAGCTACAGCAAAACTCACAAATGTACCAAAGACCGAAGGTTGAGAACCCAGGTGTAAACGAGATTGGAGAGCTGGGAGTCACAGCTGATGGTGAACCCAGCATATCCACTTGACATTGCAAGCTCTTGGGCAAGTTAACTCACTTCACTGGCAGCTCCCAGGCATTATCCCCCACGCATTATCCCCATTCTGATTACAGGTGGTAGTAAAACATCAGCAGTATGCCTGTCACAGTACGCACGTTCAACAGATGAAAGCAGTTATGGTTTTAGCAAGGGAAACTGGATGTTTTCTCTCTATGAAAAATGCTCTAGAAATGTCAGTTCCCTTTGACCCCCTACACTGTTGGTGGGAATTTAAACTGTTTCAGCCACTGTGGAAAACTGTACGGAGGTTCCTCAAAAAACTAAAAATAGAGCTACCGTATGATCCTACAATCCCACTCCTGGGCATATATCCAGAGAAAAATCTAATTAGAAAAGATACATGCACCCCAATGTTCATGGAAGCACTACTGACAATAGCCAAAACATGGAAGCAACCTAAGTGTCCATCGACAGATGAATGGATAAAGAAGATGTGGTACATATATACAATGGACTATTACTCAGCCCTGAAAGAGAATGAAATCATGCCATTTGCAGAAACATGGATGGACCTAGAGATTATCATACAAAGTGAAGGAAGTCAGACAGATAAAGACAAATATCATATGCTATCACTTATATGTGGAAATTAAAAAACTGATACAAATGAATTTATTTACAAAACAGAAACAGACTCACAGACATAGAAAACAATCTTATGGTTACCAAAGGGGAAGGGGGAGGGATAAATCAGGAGCTTGGGATGAACATACACACTCTACTATATACAAGATAGATAACCAACAAAGACCTACTGTATAGCACAGGGAACTCTACTCAGTATTCTGGGATAACCTGTATGAGAAAAGAATCTGAAAAAGAATGAATGTATGTATATGTATAACTGAATCACTTTGCTGTACACCTGAAACTAACATTACATTGTAAATCAACTCTACTTCAATTAAAAAAAAAAAAAAAGTCAGTTCCCTTTGGGTGGGACTTGCCAAACTTCCCTGTTCTAGATTCTCCAAGAGGGATCCCTTCGCTTCTAAAGGCTGATACGCATCTCCAAGGCTGCAGAGGTTCCAGGCATGGTGCAGTGAGCCCTCGCTCCCCTCAGATACCATGACTCAGCACTAGCATCCTGGTGTGTCAGCTGCCTATCCCGCAGAGCGCCCACTTTCAGTGGGTGCTCAACTGGTGTCTCCTTGGTGAGTGCGACAATTTAGGAAGTAAAATATTTTAAAAGGCTCAAATATTTGTGTATATTCGCGAAAGTCTGGCACAGACTTTCTGGAAGGCATGTTAGCAATATATAATAAACATGTATTAAACACATATTAAAAATATACCATTTTGTTCAGTAATTCTAATTCTAGAAATTGATTCTAAGGTAATAATCATGGATATGCACAAGTAGTTAGTTTTGAGGAGAGTCAGTGCAGCTTTCTTAAAATATCAATGAAACAGCCATTATGTCCAACAATATGATATTTAAATAAAGTATAATGCTTCCTTACAAATGAAAAATAATGTTTTGGAAGCAGATTTAATACGACAGAAAATGAGTTAGTTTATATAAAGTTAGCAATCAGATTATATTATAATATATATGAGGGTCCATTTTTGTATTTTTTGTTTAAACAAAGGAGGAAGATAAAAAGTCACTAAAATGATGGTACCTCTTGCCTTGGATTTAAGAATTTAGATCATATTTATTTCCTTCTTAATGTTTTTCCTCCTAAAGTTTCTCTTATGAGCAAACATCAATTCTAATTAATTTATTTTGCACAGTTGGCTGCAGAGTATGGTCAACCCTTTACATGCATTAACTCATGTGATCCTCACAAATGTCCTACTAAGTAAGAGGCATCATTATTTCTATTCACAGGTAAACACAGCTGCAGAGAGAGGAAACAACTCATCCAAGGTCACACAGGAGTAGGGGTAGAGGTAGCTTTCAAACTCAGTTTAACTGACAGCACAAACTACATGCTTATGGGCTATATACAATATTGTTTCATAAGTATTATTTTCTAAATAGAGAAAAAGTTATCTTTAAAAGAAGGAAAAGGAGCCACACATCACTGTATGACTGACAGCAAAAAGAACTGTACAAATGAATATAAAATCATTAAAATGTTTTCCCCACTTTGAACCAGTGGAATCCATTCATGATGCAATAGTTCAGTGTAAATTATTTTGTGTAGCACATCAGATTTTGAGAACTCAGGAGTTTGATTTTATTTATGACAGACAGATCAATGTAGGTCGTTCTAAAATGTTCGCTAGTGTAGCATAGCTCTTGGTACTGCAGGATTTTAAATTAGGTATTAGATTTGGCTGGTTTTCTATCACATTTATAACTTTTTTGTTGAAAGACTTCTAAAAATTATCGGTATTTACCAAAGTTTAACCACTTTTTCCTTTGTTATATAGATCATAGATCATATATGTCCAGTGGAGGACAGCAACAAAAGATATGAAGCAATTTTAATCTCAACATGCAGATAACACTTCTACCTTATGCTGTCTGTTGTTTAGTTCTTTCTCGTGTGTGTGTGTGTGTATGTGTGTGTGTGTGTAACCAATATGTCAACTTCATGGGACTACCCAGGTCTTCCAGATTTCTGGTGTCACTCTTATACTTGGGGAAATCATTGAGATGCCTAACATTTCTGCATCTATCCCTGTGTCATCCTGATTTGTCAGTGTTCTCTTCCTCCTGCCTTGCATCCACATGTCTGTGGGTCATAGCAGTGCCTTTTCTCTTAAATCTCCCCAGTGCATGCTTCCCGAAGGTCAGGGTATAGGAGGGGATTCCATGAAGGTTCAGGACAGTGCTGTACAGCAAAGAGTTTAAATTGCAGTAATGGGCATCCCTGGCGCTGTGTCTTGGTTATCCTCAAAATCTGGAATAACTCATTGACTCATTAACTCATCTGTCTCTTCAGTCTTTAATCTCTTGTTCAGCCTCCCTTTCTTTTCCTTTTAGACATATCTGTTCTTGCCCCAAGGTGAAACTCAAGGAACTAAAAATCCCTGCCCCTTTTCTGCAACCTTTTTGGTTGTGCTTTGTCTCATGCTGGTCCTTCTCTCAAGCATATTCACATCTGGGTATCTTCCTGAATGAAAAGTGGACACCTGAGGCCAACTTTTACAATGACACTTTTTACTTACTCTGGGCTGCAGTCTGATCATAATCTCTATATAGTTTTATATATAGACTAGTTTATTTTTTTGTCATTATGTATTTTATTGTGAATATTTCCTCATCTTCTTACAAATTCGTTGGAAGCAGAATCTAGTGGTCAAATAATATTCTACTTGTAAGATGTAATAGTGTGATGTTTCCAAAGTTTGCAGAAATGTAAGAACAACCAGGGGTATTTATAAAAATGACAATTTCCAGAAACTTCCCTTGGGATACTTTTATTTGGTAGTCTGAAATAGAATCTAGGAGTTTGTACTTTTCAGTAAGTGCCTCCAAATTATCTTTCCTGTGTATGACCATTTCCTTTCTTTTAGACATGAAGATCGTTTCTAAATTTTTGCAAAAGTAGATAAATAATAATGAATTCTATAGGCTTTCATGCAGAGATTAAGTTAAATCACTTTGGAATTCAGCTGAGGTAGACCATCTAAACATGTCCCAAGTCTCACCCAGGCCCCTTTTCCCAAACTGGACTATTCCTTACAATGGCACTTTTGCATCTTTATAAATCAACTGGAGTAATTAACTTGAAAGGAAACCTATAGGACTTCAGAATAAAAGACAATAAAATAAAATTTTAACTCTTGGGCCAGAGTTTGTTCTGATCATACAGAAATCTGAAAGTGTTTTCCAATTTCTGAAATTAAAAAAATGTGGTCTTATTTTACACTAATATACATTAAGAAAATTTCCAAGTTTGAAGCAACAAACTTGGGGTTAATTTGTAACAAGAGACATGAACAACCAAATAGTCTAGCCTTATTCAGCTCAAAATTGACCTAATTTAGAAATGTCTAAAAAATGGCACAGTTTTCAACTTTTCTTACCATATTTCAAGTCAAGAAATGTCAAGAAATTTTAGAGTAGGAGAAACTATGTAATGTATTGGCCTGTCTCTTCCTTGCAGATTTTTGCAGATTTCAAATGCTTCACAAATCGTTCACTTGAAAGGCGATTGAATATTTAAGGATTGATGCTATCTTTTGGTAGGAACAAATTGGGAATTATAGTCCAGTAGTGACTATGAGACACCCATCAACAGCTTCTGAGATGTGTTAGGTAACAGAGGATGATGACAGATAAACTAACAAGTAATTTTGCAGCTGTGTGGGAAAATCTTATAAGCCACATGATCCAGAGAGATTACATGAAGTTCTCAGGATAATATCAGAGTACAAAAATTATGAGTTACAGCCTTGGTGGATTAGTGATTTTAAATAGGTATCCGTCACGTACTATAAGATAGGCTCATAGTCTATTGTTAACTTGGATTTAATTTTAATACATGGTTTTACTCCAGGAGAATCACATGCTTCACAATACTGTCCTGGCAAGTTTTCCAAGAAGTTACAACATGCAGGAAATTGACTACTGTGAAACTTAGCAGCATACTGTTTGTAGTCATATTAAAACCATGTTTAGGCTCTGGTATCTTTTTGTTTGGTAGGAGTGGAAGGTGGCTACTCTATCTCCCTGTGCTTTCCAAGAACACAATCCCAAGCTGCTTACATACCCATATGCACCTTTCCTTATGGGTCCTAATAAAATAAACCCAGCTCTCTAAGAAAAGGTATCCTTTTGAAACTCACAATTCCTCTGAATGGTATGAATGTTTCAAATAGTTGTTTTTTTCCTAGTGGCAAAGCACAAAGAAGATGGCATCTAACTATCACCAGTGGTTTCTTAGGGGCCTTTAAATGCTTGCAGAGTTTGGCATTGTTAGGAAAGTTTCTGTATGGCTCTTAAAGCTATTCTATTTTTTGAAGAGAGAAATGGTCCACTCTGGTGCCCATGTTGCTAAGAGTACTAAATGCTTTATAAATGTATTCCAGTAATAAATACTGCATAATGAGGAAATGAGGGACTTTTAAAGATAATCCTAGAAGGACACTATATAATGATCAAGGGATCGATCCAAGAGGAAGATATAACAATTGTAAATATTTATGCACCCAACATAGGAGCACCTCAATACATAAGGCAAATACTAACAGCCATAAAAGGGGAAATCGACAGTAACACAATCATAGTAGGGGACTTTAACACCCCACTTTCACCAATGGACAGATCATCCAAAATGAAAATAAATAAGGAAACACAAGCTTTAAATGATACATTAAACAAGATGGACTTAATTAATATTTATAGGACATTCCACCCCAAAACAACAGAATACACATTTTTCTCAAGTGCTCATGGAACATTCTCCAGGATAGATCATATCTTGGGTCACAAATCAAGCCTTGGTAAATTTAAGAAAATTGAAATCGTATCAAGTATCTTTTCTGACCACAACGCTATGAGACTAGATATCAATTACAGGAAAAGATCTGTAAAAAATACAAACACATGGAGGCTACACAATACACTACTTAATAACGAAGTGATCACTGAAGAAATCAAAGGGGATATCAAAAAATACCTAGAAACAAATGACAATGGAGACACAACGACCCAAAACCTATGGGATGCAGCAAAAGCAGTGCTAAGAGGGAAGTTTATAGCAATACAAGCCTACAACAAGAAACAGGAAACATCTCGAATAAACAACCTAACCTTGCACCTAAAGCAATTAGAGAAAGAAGAGCAAAAAACCCCCAAAGCTAGCAGAAGGAAAGAAATCATAAAGATCAGATCAGAAATAAATGAAAAAGAAATGAAGGAAACAATAGCAAAAATCAATGAAACTAAAAGCTGGTTCTTTGAGAAGATAAACAAAATTGATAAACCATTAGTCAGACTCATCAAGAGAAAAAGGGAGAAGACTCAAATCAATAGAATTAGAAATGAAAAAGGAGAAGTAACCACTGGCACTGCAGAAATACAAACGATCATGAGAGATTACTACAAGCAACTCTATGCCAATAAAACGGACAACCTGGAAGAAATGGACAGATTCTTAGAAATGCACAACTTACCGAGACTGAACCAGGAAGAAATAGAAAATATGAACAAACCAATCACAAGTACTGAAATTGAAACTGTGATTAAAAATCTTCCAACAAACAAAAACCCAGGACCAGATGGCTTCACAGGTGAATTCTATCAAACATTTAAAGAAGAGCTAACACCTATCCTTCTCAAACTCTTCCAAAATATTGCAGAGGGAGGAACACTCCCAAACTCATTCTACGAGGCCACCATCACCCTGATACCAAAACCAGACAAAGATGTCACAAAGAAAGAAAACTACAGGCCAATATCACTGATGAACATAGATGCAAAAATCCTCAACAAAATACTAGCAAACAGAATCCAACAGCACATTAAAAGGATTATACACCATAATCAAGTGGGGTTTATTCCAGGAATGCAAGGATTCTTCAATATACACAAATCAATCAACGTGATACATCATATTAACAAATTGAAGGAGAAAAACCATATGATCATCTCAATAGATGCAGAGAAAGCTTTCGACAAAATTCAACACCCATTTATGATAAAAGCCCTGCAGAAAGTAGGCATAGAGGGAACTTTCCTCAACATAATAAAGGCCATATATGACAAACCCACAGCCAACATTGTCCTCAATGGTGAAAAACTGAAACCATTTCCACTAAGATCAGGAACAAGACAAGGTTGCCCACTCTCACCACTATTATTCAACATAGTTTTGGAAGTGTTAGCCACAGCAATCAGAGAGAAAAAGAAATAAAAGGAATCCAAATCAGAAAAGAAGTAAAGCTGTCACTGTTTGCAGATGACATGATACTATACATAGAGAATCCTAAAACTGCCACCAGAAAACTACTACAGCTAATCAATGAATTTGGTAAAGTAGCAGGATACAAAATTAATGCACAGAAATCTCTTGCATTCCTATATACTAATGATGAAAAATCTGAAAGTGAAATTAAGAAAACACTCCCGTTTACCATTGCAACAAAAAGAATAAAATATCTAGGAATAAACCTACCTAAGGAGACAAAAGACCTGTATGCAGAAAATTATAGGACACTGATGAAAGAAATTAAAGATGATACAAATAGATGGAGAGATATACCATCTTCTGGGATTGGAAGAATCAACATTGTGAAAATGACTCTACTACCCAAAGCAATCTACAGATTCAATGCAATCCCTATCAAACTACCACTGGCATTTTTCACAGAACTAGAACAAAAAATTTCACAATTTGTATGGAGACACAAAAGACCCCAAATAGCCAAAGCAATCTTGAGAACGAAAAATGGAGCTGGAGGAATCAGGCTCCCTGACTTCAGACTATATTACAAAGCTACAGTAATCAAGACAGTTTGGTACTGGCACAAAAACAGAAATATAGATCAATGGAACAGGATAGAAAGCCCAGAGATAAACCCACGCACATATGGTCACCTTATCTTCGGTAAAGGAGGCAAGCATATACAGTGGAGAAAAGACAGCCTCTTCAATAAGTGGTGCTGGGAAAATTGGACAGGTACATGTAAAAGTATGAAATTAGAGCACTCCCTGACACCATACACAAAAATAAACTCAAAATGGATTAAAGACCTAAGTGTAAAGCCAGACACTATCAAACTCTTAGAGGAAAACATAGGCAGAACACTCTAGGACATAAATCACAGCAAGATCCTTTTTGACCCAGCTCCTAGAGAAATGGAAATAAAAACACAAATAAACAAATGGGACCTAATGAAACTTAAAAGCTTTTGCACAGCAAAGGAAACCATAAACAAGATAAAAAGACAACCCTCAGAATGGGAGAAAATATTTGCAAATGAAGCAACTGACAAAGGATTAATCTCCAAGATTTACAAGCAGCTCATGCAGCTCAATAACAAAAAAAGAAACAACCCAATCCAAAAATGGGCAGAAGACCTAAACAGACATTTCTCCAAAGAAGATATACAGATGGCCAACAGACACATGAAAGAATGCTCAACATCATTAATCATTAGAGAAATGCAAATCAAAACTACAATGAGGTATCATCTCACACCGGTCAGAATGGCCATCATCACAAAATCTACAAAAAATAAATGCTGGAGAGGGTGTGGAGAAAAGGGAACACTCTTGCACTGTTGGTGGGAATGTAAATTGATACAGCCACTATGGAGAACAGTATGGAGGTTCCTTAAAAAACTACAAATAGAACTACCATATGACCCAGCAATCCCACTACTGGGCATATACCCTGAGAAAACCATAATTCAAAAAGAGTCATGTACCAAAATGTTCATTGCAGCTCTATTTACAATAGCCAGGACATGGAAGCAACCTAAGTGTCCATCATCGGATGAATGGATAAAGAAGATGTGGCACATATATACAATGGAATATTACTCAGCCATAAAAAGAAATGAAATGGAGGTATTTGTAATGAGGTGGATGGAGTTAGAGTCTGTTATACAGAGTGAAGTAAGTCAGAAAGAGAAAAACAAATACAGTATGCTAACACATATATATGGAATCTAAGGAAAAAAAAATGTCATGAAGAACCTAGTGGCAAGATTGTAATAAAGACACAGACCTACTAAAGAATGGACTTGAGGATATGGGGAGGGGGAGGGGTGAGATGTGACAGGGTGAGACAGTGTCATGGACATATATACACTACCAAATGTAAAATAGATAGCTAGTGGGAAGCAGCCGCATAGCACAGGGAGATCAGCTCGGTGCTTTGTGACCACCTGGGGGGTGGGATGAGGAGGGTGGGAGGGAGGGATATGCGGGAGGGAGGAGATGGGAACGTGTGTATATGTGTAGCTAATTCACTTTGTTATAAAGCAGAAAGTAACACACCACTGTGAAGCAATTATACTTCAATAAAGATGTTTAAAAAGAAAACAACAAAAACAACAACAAAAAAGATAATCCTAAACTTAGTGTTTTTAAGTCTAAGATGCATCATACTCATTCATACAAGAGGAGCCTTCTTCAACTTGCCTTGATGGTAAGAACAACCAGAAATACTTGTTAGAAGTATACCACCCAGGCCTTAATGAACAGAATTTCCAAGGGAAGAATTTTTTTTAAAGTATTTACACATCCATTTCACATTTATTTATCATAATAACTCTGTAAGAAAGTATTATTATGCACTTTTTACAGTGCGGAAACTGAGGCTCATAAAAGAGGTATCATGGCTCATCATGTTATATCTTCCATTTGGAATCCCATTTCTTTAATTTTGTTTTTGTCCCATTCCCTCAAGATCTAGCTGAAGTACCACCTGCCCCAGAAGCTTCTCCCTTTCTCCCCAAGTCCTAATAGTATCATTTTCTTCTTCATCTCTAATCCACAGCACATTTTATATACCTCCCTAATGTTTTCTATTTATTTATTTATTTTTATTTTTTAACATCTTTATTGGAGTATAATTGCTTTACAGTGGTGTGTTAGTTTCTGCTGTATAACAAAGTGAATCAGCTATACATATACATTTATCCCCATTTCTCCTCCTTCTTGCGTCTCCCTCTCACCCTCCCTATCCCACCCCTCTAGGTGGACACAAAGCATTGAGCTGATCTCCCTGTGCTATGCGGCTGCTTCCCACTAGCTATCTACTTTACATTTGGTAGTGTATATATGTACATGCCACTCTCTCACTTCGTCCCAGCTTACGCTTCCCCCTCCCCGTGTCTTCAAGTCCATTCTCTACATCTGCCTCTTTATTCCTGTCCTGCCCCTAGGTTCTTCAGAACGATTGTTTTTTTTTTTTTTTTATTCCAAGGGAAGAATCTTAAATGTACATTTTTTTACGAAGCATGTATCTCTTATAATCAGGCAACTTTAGAAGCACTGAGTTATAGAAAAAATTGAGGTCCTGAAAATGTTGTATTTGAGAAAGGCACAGTGAAAAAGAATCCTTTAATATCTTCTAACCAACCTTAATGAAATTAACTTGACTGCTTTGTCTTTTGGGGGTGGTGGTTAGCAGAAGGTACCAACCAAGGTTTCAGGAGGGTTTTTAAATTTCTGCCTCCAGAAACGTAAAGTTACCAAGAATTCCAGCAAACACAGAGCTCCTGCTTGCTGCCTTCATCTGCCAGGCACCAATAGGAAACTGTAGTCCCCAGGGATGTCAATCTGGCATCTCTTTGGATCAGCAAATTAAGTAGGAATAAACCCACAAATGAGCAACAAGAAGAAAAAGTGCTACTTCCTGCTGAAACAAACTTTGATTTGTAAATGAAAGGCAGGAATGCACCAATGAGAGAAAGCTTCCCCATACGCGCTGTAACCTCCTCACTGCTTTAAGTTGGGGCTGAAATGAGTTACATTTTACACATACACACTATGTCCCTTGATACTTCCTTGTAATGACTTGTTTGCTGCTTTACATAAGTTGGACAAGAGGTGCCTGCTATTTCTGCACAGATGAATCGTTCGTGCTTGGTTTGGCCAGTAACTTTACTCATTAAAGAAAATAAAAGCTATTTAAAATGAGGATCCATATACCAATTCAGAAAATCGCCTGCCAGGGCAGAAAGACTGAAGTAAGAAGTTGTGTTTATTTACCTGGTGAGGCCCTGCTGTACTGATACATTCCGGGAGGTGACATTCACATTTTAAGTATTTCCAACACAAATGTTCACACAAAATATCTTTGCTTCTAATATTCCACCTGACAACCAGAAGAAACCCATTAAATGCTTTACATTTTATTTCCAAGGTGAAAACTTGTTAGACATTCTGTAACTCAAAAGCCAAAACAAAACCAGACCAAAAAACAACGAAAGTCTAAACACGCCCCAATCCCTCGCACCCACCCGTTCACATACACTTTAGTAGTTCTAGTGACAGAGTATTCATTTACGAGTCTTAGTGAGTTTGATTTCCTTTAGGAAAACTTTTATTTGCACTTTACAACTATCATTAACTTCAAAGGATACTGACAGTTCTCAAGTTATTAAGTTAAAAGGCAGCCAACTTTCCGCTGGAGTCACTGAAAATTAATTCTGTCTTACAAGGCCACATTGGGTCATTTCCTGAGCTGATGGTAATAAATAGCCCTTATTCTAATATAAAAGCAAGTGAGTGTAGTAATGCTTTTCTGATTAAAATGTTCAGAAGTGGGCAGGACCTAGACTCAGTGTAAACCACAGGTAATTTTACACCAGCTATGGTAGAAAGTACTTAGTTATCTACACAGTATACATTCTCCCTTTCTTCTTTTTTTTTCCCCCCTCTCCCTTTCTTCTTAACTGACAAAAAAAGAAAAAAAAAAAACCAAAAACACCTGATTTTCTTCATGGCAGCAACATACCTTTCTAAACACTTGCATTTCCCAGCATCCTTTACAGCTAGGGTGGCCAAATGACAGTGTTTAGCCAATGAAGAGCAAGCCAAAAGGTTATGGAATTTTTCCAAGAGTTGTCTCTCTAGCTTTGGGAATGACTTTTCTTTGCTTTTCCTTTTTTTTCCCCAGCCTGAACCACAGGTAGGAGGTTTGATACACAGGATAGTGGAGAAAAAAGCTGAGATATATAATTAATTAGGATAATACCATAAAAACACTACACTTTAAAAGCTACTAGAACCTAAGTTTCAAGAGGATAGGAAGCATATGTTTCTTGCTCAATATTCATCCCCAAGGCGTAGAACATTGCAGACACAGACCAAATGCTTAGAAATATCTGTTGAGTGAATACGATGATTGATAAATTAATTCATGTGACAGTAGTGACGTGAAAGACAGGAAAAGTAGTAAAGATGAGGGTCAGGGAGATATGAGCGACTCCTCAAGTCAGCCCTTATGGCCCCTGTAAGGATGCTGGCTTTTATCCTGAGTGAGAGGGGGATCCCTTGATTGGCTTTTTGCAGTTGGGGGCCATGATCTGACCCAACAGTTTTAAAGGAACTCTGTCTCCTGTATTGAGAAAACAGAGAAGAAGGAAGAGCAAGAAGCAAGGGGAACAACCAGGAGGCGTAGCAATCTGGGTCAACATAAGGTTGGCTCATGCCAGAATTTTACCTGTAGAGAGGGTGAGAAGTGGTCAAATTTGGAATATATTTTGAAGTTAGGGACATGAGGACTTCCTAATGGGCTAGAGGTGAATTGTGAGGGGGAAAATTGATAAATCAAGGATATTTCCAAAGTGTTGGGTCTAAGAAATAAAAAGAATGGAGCTGCGATCACTGAAACGGGAAAGGCTGCAGAAGGAGCAGGTTTGTAGGGGGAGACCAGGGGTTCAGCTCTGACATTTTGAACTTGAAATGTCTGACAGACATCCAAGTGCAGATGTCAAGTAAGCAGTGGTGCCCAAAAGACTGGCATTTGAGACAGGTTCCATATGGAGATATAATTATTGGGTGTCAGTGGCATATAGATATTGAAAGCCATAAACCTGGATCATATCACTATAGTAGTGAGTGTAGGAACCTCTGAAGATTCTTAAATGCTGGGACCTTGCAACTAATAGATGATTAGTAAAACCTGTCTGGCAGTGGTTTTCAAGACTATCTGAAAGGTATAAAAGCTGGAAGTAGAAACTCCGGTTAGAATACTGCTGCAGTAATCCAGACATACATGGAAGAAGACCATAACTGGTGTACTGTGGTAAGGTGAGCTCACCATGCAAATATCAGTGATGAGCTGAATAGGGAGCAGCATGGGGAAGGAAGGAAATGGTGAGGTCTTGGAAGAACTCTCATTCTTTCACCTAAATGAACAGGTTGTATTAGAAAAGGCTATTATCTTGTTTAGGGTTCCCCCAGAAACAGAGTCTGAGACAAGGATGTAAGTACAAGTAGATGAATTGGGAGGTGAAACCAGGAAACACCTATCAGAGATAGGGGATGAAAATCAGGCAAGGAAAAGAAGTCAATAAAAAGTACATTATCAAGCGAGTCACCACTGTGAGAAACTGGGGAGCTCTGGGACTTGGGTATAGAACACACGTCTGAGAATAGTCCCAAAGTAGGTCTGAGTCTTTACTTACCTGTTCCCCACTTGTTAGTGACTGAGGGTTACTGATTCCAGGGGGAAAGTCTGCAGGTGGAGAAAGCTGCCTATGGTGTACAGAGAAAAAAGACAAGGTATAGCTAAAGCACCAGCAGTGCCTGCTAAGTTGCTAAACTGCAGGAAAAGAAGGGAAATTTGGTTGATGAAGGTACCTCATGATCTCTCTTCTAGGTGAGAAAAGTGTCCGTGTTAACAAGGGCAATTACACATAATATGCTTCTGCATATTAAAGCAATTCCATTAGTGGGACAAACTGCTATATACCTAAATGTCAGCTAGTAAAAAGCCACCTCAAAAAGAGCAGCATCAAAGAAAGAATGTATCTCTCTCCCTCTTTTGTACCCCGACAATGCTAAGACACTGTTGGTGATTATCTATTAGTCCATTTGATATTAGTTATTCTGGTGATATAGACATCTTCCTTTGTCAGAGACAACAATTAATACTGTAGGTATTATAACATTGCTATGAAATTTACTTATGAGATACTAGCAGGTTAGTTGTCTCCATTTTGCCAATGCTCTTGTAGGAAAAACAAATGAGATTATTGAGTGGGAAAATTGATATCTTTGGATCCTGAGAGCTATTAATATTCAGCAGATAAAATGTGGATTGGGAGTCAGAAACCATTGTGCCCAATCTCCATTCAGCCAGGAAATCAGCCAAAAGTTCAAGCTGGATTTTTCGTCTGATTATAGGAATGTGGCAGGGACTTGGGGTACTCATCTGTGGATTCATCTTTCTCCCTCTGCTCCAGGGAACTCGATAAGAGAAAGAATTCTCCCTCGACTTGCACTCTGAGTAGGAGATCTATGGCTCAAGGCACTTTTCGGGTCAGAATCAAGTTTCTGCATTGGCCAATCCAGCAACTGCTCAAGAAAAAACAATTTGGAAACCCAAAAAATATCCTTTGGTGGTTTACAACACTGAGCAAAAATAGCAAAATGGTATCCAGATGCCCAAGATAGTAGTAAACTTGTATTTAGCACTAATTTTTTTTCTGGATTTCAAAATACAAGACACTGGAAAGGAAACAGTAATATTATATTATCTAAAAATAATTTAGTATGCTATAATCCTACCATCCGAACTCTACCACTATTATCTAGAGGAGATATGAAGTATAATGCCTTCTGCCTACTTCTTTTATTTTCCTTCTATTGTCCAACTGCATTTTTTCCCATAGAACAGATAACTCCCTTGAGAAGGTTATCTGTAGGTTAAGTAGAAAACTGGAATAAAGGCGTAGTTCTAAATCTGACCACGAGTTTCAAGGAGAAAACTGACTTTTATTTCTTCCATCTTGAACCTTCAAATTTTTAGACAGTCACATAGAAATTTCACTTTTTGGTGATTTGACACAAGGGGGTGAAAGTAGCTGCTATTGTCTGAATGTCTGTGACCTCCCCGCCCTCAAATTCATATGTTGAAATACTAATGCCCCATGTGATGGTATTAGGAGGAGTGGCCTTTGGAAAGTGCTTTGGTCATGAGGGTGGAGCCCTCCTGAATAGGATTAGTGCCCTTATAAAAGAGACCCCACGGGGCTCTCTAGCCTCCTCTGCACAGGTTATGAACAAGGAAGAGAGCCTGCACTGGAATGAGACCATGCCTTGGTCTCAGAACTCCAAGCCTCCAGAACTGTGAGACATTAATTTCTATTTTTTATCAGCTAACCAGTCTGTGGTGTTTTGTTATAGCAGCTCAAATGGACTGAAACAATAGCTATGGATAAGTGGATATCATGAATATGGATAAGTAGCAGAGGCAGAGATCATGCTTTAGCAAGATGAGTACAGTGAAAACCTGTAATATTTCCCTGGAATGTCTTCAAGTATGATTTATGGAAACACAGTATAAGATTTGCTTGGAGATCTTTATAAAATTGCTTTTAGCACACCGTAAATCTCATTGGAATAAAAATAAAAACAGTTTCATCAGTTATTCATAAGAAAATAAAAAGTGTCATTAGAAACTACATAAGGTATTGGGGAATCAGCAGAAGAGAAAAATCCACAGCTTTGTTCTTATATTGTCCATTGAAAACCTCTTAAATTCAATGTTGGGAAGAATGCACATAAAGATCCATTCTTTGCTTATTAAGCTTTATACATTCATAAATCTCATATTAGAGAAGTTACCTTGCAATGTCTTGAAAATGAGCAAAGACCCACTTAATCATTTCCCCTGGCTTTTGGATAGCAAAATGCTATTTACAGCACTGAGTATTTTCAAAGCCATGACAAAATCCTCTTAACAATTATCATCAAAAATCCTAGCCACACTCCACAAGGGAAGAATAGAATTCTCAAATTCCAAGATACTCAAGTGCCCAAGTGTCTAGCAGTTCTCAGTTTTGAAATGAAAGATAGAATTCGAAGACTCTATATTATGTCAGTTAAAAAAGGTAACTTGTCATCATCAACCAATAAATCTTAAAAAAACTATAAGCATATTCCGTTGCAAACATTAAGACCTTCTCCATTTTTCTTAGTCTCTTCTCCCACTAAGACTATTAAGGAAATTTACTAACATGAAAACAAGAAGCAATGCAGAACAAAGGTAATTCCATGAAAGATCAAAATTTGTATTTCTCATACTGGGTGAATTCTCATACTATTAAATGATCAATAGTCTTGGGAAAGCTGCTAACTCCTTGGATCCTCAGTGCCTCCATCTATGCAAAATTTGGCTAATGTGGAATTTTAATCTACTGGAATTATTTTGGGAAAAATCTCGTCAAAGCACATGCTCAGGGTCTGAACTGAAGCAGCTCCAGAGAGAAACAGAACAGACACCAGGCTGTACAGGATCAAGAAAGCATCTTATCTAATTGCTAGTCTTTTGCAAGGAGGTATTGTGAACAGACTTTCCTTCTCACCCACTTGCTCTTCTGGGTGGCATGTGCATGCGTGTGTCTGTATCTGTTGTTCTTCTCTGTGGCTCAGAAGTTTTCTTGCGGGGTGGTGGGGAGTGGGAATGGTGTTGGTGGGGACGGAGGAGCGTCATAGGATGATTGCTTCTTGCTTACCACTCACCCAGTGTAAAGAAGTTTTGAAAAGCTAACCTTGCCTCTCCTCTCCTTTACTGTTTAATTTGCACAGATCATTAGCAAGTAAAAGGTGCTCGGCAAACAGAACAAAACAGGTTTTCAGATAGACAAATAGTGATTTACAAGGACTAGAAAAATGACGCTCAAACTGGGCTATTCATTGCAGAAAACCTCATTATAAATGAATCAATGAGCCACTCATGATACAGGACACGTGTGATTATTTTGGTTATGATCAATTTTTGTCCTAGTGGGATTCTGGTGTTTGACCTATGGTGGATCAGCATGCCTTACTGAGAGAAAGTAATAATATTCCAAAACTACCGGAAAAGATCTCTACTTATATTTATACAAATGTTAATCAAAATCTTACGTGGGAATCTGAACCTCTTATTTCCTCTGTGGTTGAGCAATCAGGTCACTCAATAATGTTTATAATACTATTTATAATGCTATTTATAAGAGTATTTATAATGCTTTATCTGATGCAGACCCTAATAATGACAGAGAGAAGCAGTTAGAGATGAAATGGTGGTACCAAAGTTGTATGTGTCTGGAGACAGAAACGTACACAAATAGAGCTTGGCAAGGTGACTATGCCTGTCTATCACATGGCAATGAAGAGCTGTTACCAAGTAGAGCCTTAAGGAATGTTCTCATTTTTATGTGATCATATCTATTTATGTTATTTTAAAATAATTTCTTATTATTTATTATCTGTACAGTAATAGGTATAATATAATTAGCATATAGAAAAAGTTTTTGACTTTCTGAATCACTTCTCTGAATCAATAACCATTTAACTCCTTTTAAAAATACTCAGGTTCCTGAGCACTGGAGAATATTAGGTCCTCAGATAAGGATAAAATTGAATGTTTTTCTGCTGCCCAATGAGAAAGAATAGACAACTCAGGAAGGAGAGTAAAATGATGGTTTGGGAACCAAACCAAAATAAGGAAGCTCCCTCCCCAATCATTTTGCTGCCCAGTACCACATTTCCATACCCCTAGTTCTACACTGGTCTGAAATGAATCATAACTTATTTTATCAACTTAAGCAAATAAAAAAAAATATGATCATCCTTCAGTATTTAAAAAAATTGCCTCAGCATTAAGAGTGATGATTATAAGTTACAGATTTCCAAGGCTTAATCTTGAGGATTTGGATTCAGTGGGCCTGGGGTGGGGCTCAAGAATCATTTCTAACCATAAATTCAGGTGATGGTACATATGATTAAGCAGTTGCTTTGCCCTATTGGTGAGATTCAGAAAGAATTCAAGAATATTCTCTGAATAGCTAATTTCCTCTCTCTTCCGTTTCCCATCCTATTCTTACTAATTTTCTTGACAGGGAATAAGAATTACTGAATGCCTGATGCATGGCAGGCCTGAACTAGGCGCTGGGGGGAAGCTGACAGTGAGTTTGTATCCAACCCTTGCTTCTAGATTGCTCATTGCCTATTCTAGGAATGATAAAAACTGATAGCACAATAAAATGCATGTGAATCAATGATGCTAAAGTCCATTTCTCCAAAATTCTCTCAACTTGAACAGTAGCTGTTAGTGATATAAGGACATTCACCAGCTTGTCTATCCCAGGAGAAAGAAGACAAACAAAATGAAGATGGTGCTCAACGTAAGTCTGACTTTATATTTTATGAAGGAAACTAGAACCTGTGTCTTGCTCTATGGAAAATGAGACGCTTTTTCCAGATTCTTCAGGTGTTGGCAAGATGAAGAAGCAACAGAAATCAGGAAGAAAAATAAAAACGCCAAGGTTAGCCAGTGGCTCCCAAGTTTTAGTCACCTCCTGGGAGAAGCCATATACTGCTTTTAGTTTCTGCCTTCCTATCCTTTTCTGTTTCATAAAATGAGAAAGATGATTTCCTGCAACCAACTATGAATTTAATACAGAATTATCACCAGGAATGAGAATACTAATTCTTCGATTTGAATTTTCAAGCTGTGCACTGGAGGTAACATGTATCTCCTAGCATTGCACTAGGGGATACATGTTAGTGTCAAACAGATAACAGCCTTAGCAGGTCAACTGGATATTAAACCATGTCTCTGAGTTAACATTTAACAGCTGGACGGAAAATGGGTAGAGGAGAAAGAATAAAATCAAGTCTTTGATCTATTGCTGATTCAACATTTGACCTCAGCCAAAATTCAAATTCTTGATAGGAGGAATTTAAAAAATTGACAACACAACCACGGATGGGTTCTCTGTTAAGTGAAATATATTACAAACCGAGCTATCTGAATATGCCCTTCATCTTCAAAAAGTAACCAATTCATTATTTCTTTTTTTTTAATTTTTAACTTTTTAAATTAATTAATTTATTTATTGATTTTTGGCTGCGTTGGGTCTTCGTTGCTGCACACGGGCTTTCTCTAGTTGTGGTGAGCAGGGGCTACTCTTCGTTGCGGTGCGCAGGCTTCTCATTGCGGTGGCTTCTCTTGTTGCAGAGCATGGGCTCTAGGCGTGCGGGCTTCAGTAGTTGTGACGCGCAGGCTCAGTAGTTGTGACTCGCGGGCTCTAGAGCACAGGCTCAGTAGCTGCGGTACGTGGGCTTAGTCGCTCCGCGGCATGTGGGATCTTCCCACACCAGGTATCGAACCTGTGTCCCCTGCATTGGCCGGCGGATTCTTAACCACTGCGCCACCAGGGAAGTCCCCCAACTCATTATTAAGACATAACTACTTTATCCATTTTAGCAATTTCAATCTGGAAACATCACATACAAAATGTTCAAATGCAGTGAAAACACCAGTTTAAGCTCTTGTTTCACGGAAAGAAGAGAATATATTTTTGTATAACTACTTAGGGCAAGGAGGTCTATTTATATTTATTATCTCCAATAAATATAATCCTTTAAGACAAGGTTTACAGACGAGGAGACAGACTTGGAGAAGTTAAATAATTTGCCCTCATTACAATAGCCAGTAGACAGAGGAATATGAACCCAGCTCTGCCTGGCTCTAACACCTATGTACTTTCCACTCTGAATTTTGTCACGTTTTTAAGTAGAAAGAAGACAGTTCTCATCATTAAGGTGTGAATTACTTATATCATCAATTGTAAAATGCACATTTTTTCATATTTTAATGGCTCTGAAATTAGGATCCTTCTTAAAGTAGTTGTCAGACATGTACAATCAGGACGCAACCATTTCTGCCCATGTGTGAACTTTGAAAGGTGCAGGATTGGTGACTTAGAAGAGAGGACATCAGTGGAGCATCCTTCTAAGCAATGCTATGTCACCAATGCTCTTGATGGCAGACAGGAGCATGCTGTGTGGGGCAAAACATGGCATATGACAATTCTCAGCCATAAAGTCATTCAGAGTTAGATGAGGATTGTGAACCACTGTTTAAAATAACAAACAGTTTAATTTACTTATATTTCCCTTTTGATGAATGCACAAGAATGATTTTTTTTAAAAATCTACATTTAAATAAGTCTGAAGAGTTATATGAAAATAATCTATATTGTAAGATAGCATTGTCACCTTAAAAGGTATGCTTTTTCTTTCCTTGTGTTATATGAAATAATGATCTCTATTAAACTAGATGAAATACATTAATCAGACTCTTTAAGTCCTTAAATACAGAGGGTTTAGGGAAAGATGCTAGTGCATTTAAGTTCTTGGTACCCTTTGATGGCTGGGATATGAAAGCACCATCTCCCTAGAGAGACCACAGGCCCCTCTCAAGTTCATCCCCACTGAGGTCCATTCTGAAAGGCGGGTGGAGACACTAGTCTGAGGAGAGAATCACTAACATACCCAGCTCTGTGTGAGGAGAACCTCAGTTCTTCCCTTTCTCTGGGAAGAAATGTTCCAATTCCATTGACAATGGACTGTGGACTTCAGCACATTTTTTAAAATTGTTGTTTTGATAGAAACATGGACTCATGGAATAGCTGAGGCAGCCCCTGCATTTCATCTTGCTGGTGAGCATTAATCCAGCAACGACGGTTGAGCTATGCTGGGAGTTCCCTCATAAAATATGTGCTACTCTCTGAACATCCCTCCAAAACAAGGGCTGCTTCCAGGTTCTGCTCTGTCCTATCCAGGGATGGGACGTGTCTCAGAGGACTGATGCTCATGTAAGAACAATGGGCTAGGCTTCTTGCAGAAATTGGGCCTCTCCTGGGAGTAAATGGAGTGCTTGGCTCTGCACATTAACTCCTCAGGAACCTAGTTACCCCTGCAACTCTGGCACAGCAGTGGGCCCGGAAAGGTATGCAATGGATGTTAGACAATGTCAGGACCAACATCCCATTTTCCAGATGAAAAAACAGAGACCAGATAGACTAAGTGACTCCTTTAGGAATCCTAATTAGTACCATGGCCAGATCATATACCTGTCATCCATCCTTCATCCCCTCCTCTCCTTTCCCCTCCCTCCCCCTCCCCCTCCCTCCCTCCCTCCCTTTCTGACTTCCTTCAACAAATATGCGATAGTACCTACTATGTAGAACCAATGGTGAGAAAGACACAATTCCTGGCCAAAATAAACTTCCAGTCCATAGGGTGATATGGATAAGTAAATGGGTAATTTTGATACAAAGTCAACAATTATCTGGAGATGGACATTCATGAGCACGACAGGAGAGACCATAATGGATGCCCAGGAATGCTTTCTGGAGGCAGTGGCATCTGAACAATGCTTGAGAGCAGTGATTCTCAGTTGGGGGTGATTTTGCCTCACAGGGGATACTCAGGAAAGTCCAGACACATTTTTACAGGTGAGACGTGTATACGTGGGGAGGGGTGGCTAACACTGAAGGGAGCACTTTACTAAAAGTTACTGCAGTAAATGTTAAAAAAAAATTAAAATTAAAAAACAACAACAACTCCTGACACGTGATTACTTCCTGAAAACTCTAATGCAATTGAGGGTACATTATCCCATTCAGTTTTTCAGAATGAGAGAGGTAAATCTTCTTATTACCATTTTTTTCAGATAAAGAGGTTGAGACTCAGAGAAAGAAGTGGCAGAACTAGGGTAGCAGCCCAGGCTTTTTTATTCTCTACAATAGCAGTGAGACGGCCAACTCTTTCCTGTGTGTTAGGAACTGTTTTGGGCACTTTGCATGCATTAACTTACAAAGTCCCATTAGTGTTCCCATTTATACACATAAAGACACTGAGACACAGAAAGATAAGTAGCATGATCCCTGGTTCAGTTAGTGGTGAAGCCGGTGTATCAGATGCTCTGGCTCCAGGGTTTATGCCCTTCCTCTCAACACCACACCCTTGCTCTGGTCACTGTATTCCTCTTGGTGACATTTATTAAACATTGGCATTGACATCCAGATCTACTGATACTGCAGGTGCTTTGTGTTTTATACTCCTCATACTGATGTTACTATTAGGATGTTTGTATCTTCACGTCTTACTGCTCAGTGATTACCAAACAAGAATGGTCAAAATACCATTCATAACTAACAGTAAATCTGCTTGACCACTACTTTGGGTAAAGGATTATTTTCTAATGTTTTAGATGTAGGTCACCTGCACGACTCACACTTCAAATTGTATCTCCTGTGGGCTAATACAGGTTTCCCCCTCTATCTCAAGGTAGAGCATTCCTATGAAACCATTCATAAGCCAAAATGACATAAAGCGGAGAAGCAATTACCTTAGGACACATCTTGCTAAGGGTGCACAATATCGACTGAGATAAAGCACAGATGCTTGGAGACACAGTTCAAAGCTATGGTAGTCTGATGCTGACACGCTGAGTGTGGATCCCAGGAAGGAGCTCAGTGGGGCCATTCTCACTGCTAGGGGAGTGGGTGGGTGGCTGCCTCTGTAAAAGCTCCCTGCAAAACAAATGCTGAAGGATATTTTTGCTTTTTGCCCTTTTCCATAAAAGCAAAAATCCTCTTTGGATTTCTTTTGGTTAGCAAAAAGTAGGTATTAATGTAGGTCTTTCGTAAAAGCCAAGAGGCATAAAGAGAATTTTCGAAAAGTGGGGGAGACCTGTATTGATGTCTAGGCTTCAGAGAGCTTGATCACTTTTTGTCAAAATCCAAACGTTTTTACTTTCAAGCAGAAGTTACTGACTTTTATGTCTTCTGTGATTTTTACCCTCATGTTCTTTCTTCTTGGAACTACACACAAATTTTTGAGAGGGGAGTAGGCCAAACATTAGTCTTTTCATTTTACCAATACCCTGAAACTCAGAGTTTGACTTATCCAAGAGCAAACAGCTAGCTGATGGAAGGGCTGCTCAGCCTGGTTTACATTGCACCACCCCAAGATATACATGCAAAGTGCCCGGAACAGTTCCTAATGCACAGGAAAGAGTTGGCTGTCTCATTGCTATTGTAGAGAATAAATCATCATGTGATTTAGCACAGGCGTATGAAGTCACCCAATACACGTACACTATTTTTAAGGGCTTTCTGTTGCTGCTTATCACTAAAATCTGTAATTAAACGATTCTCTTCCCAATGACTTGGGGTGGGGGAACATATCCCAGGATGGCTGTCTTCTTGTATCTCAGCAAATGAACTGGTTTGGTGACCTTCTTAACACCTGGGTAGCATATTTGCAGTTCTGGAAGAGTTTACACTCTATAGATTAAGAAGAGATTATTGGCCATAGATCACAGAAAGCTGTCAAGGCTGATGAACGGTGGGTCTACGGAGGTGTCACCAAGAAAACGTCTTGCATCAAATTGTCTTCCCCAAGGATCAAAGGTTTTGCTTACACTTGTTTTAAGTTGGTTCCATGGGGTCCGTTACACAAATACCACAAAAATTTTGAAAAAAAAAAGAAAACCAAAAACCACTGTGTTCAGTAGTGCCACAGTTTGCCTTAAGTGCTGAGAAATTTACATAACCTGTAGTCAATATTCTAAGCCAAGGGAATTCCTGATGGGACCAGGAAATATATTCTTTTCCGTCAAAAGATACCACCATACACTGAACATTTTTGGGGAATCAAGAGAATATGTTCCTATTTATTTATGCTCATATATGTGCTCCTTTTATTTTTCTAAGTTTTTCTATTTATCTTTAAGTTTTTAAATGAAGATAAGAGATATGAAACCATCAGAAACAAAAATGGATGGTAGCCCATTGGGTCTCTCGGCTTCTTATATTGTCCCTTTCTCTCACCTCCCTCCTCTTCCCAGTAGTCAGAGTAAGAATTTAAAACATAATACTAAAACCTAGTAAAAGGAAGAGAAAGGAAATCTGGCCGGTCAAGGTTAATGGATGTTTACAGGCTCTATTTTCAGAATATTCAAAAGCAAATTTTCAGTAACTACCCTCCGCGAAATTAATTTACCAGGCGTATCACATAAAAGCATCCATTTGTTCCAGCAGTAACATCCTTCATTCTCACTGTACAGCCCACTCTCCTCCATCCATCCATCTGTCACACCACTGGCACCCACCACCAAGCAAGCATTCCATTTTCCAATAAGGTGATGAAGGGCATTTGGGTTATTTTTCCTCTAGGTGGAGTTTTCATTGTTTTCTCCAGCATAACTCATTTGCTTTGAACACAGCCTTTCAAAAAATGACTTGTGTTAACGTAGAAGGTCATTGTGGAAGGAGGGAAAAAGAGAACTGACTTCTATAATGTTTATTCATTGTCTAGTATTCAGTGCATAATTAAGGGTAGTGATTTTATTATGTTAGGACCAGCTTAAAATTAAATATATTAAAATAGGATAATAATAATAAAAGATTCCCTAAAATAGTAGATTACCCTATTAATCCCCATAGCAACTTTATAGACTAGGGGCTACTCTTTAACTCCGTTTTACACATGAGGATACTGAAACACAGGAAAATGAACTAATTTGCCTAAGTTTCCACGGTAAATGGTAGACCTGGAATGTGAACTTGGGTGTTCTGGCTCCATAATCGGTACTCTACATCACGATCCATGGATTCTCTGTGGTCAGTGATGCTTTGATGGTACGTATTACTTATTTAAGCTTTAGGTTCCATCCTAGGCACTTGCTAATTTTTTACACTTTGGATGCTTCTATGATGTGGGACAGAGAGGTTAACAGGTCAATTTCACTGCACACTGCAGCTGATAGAAGATTGTTCTACTGGATAATATTTGTGAGCCCAATATTTAAAGCTGTCTCCCAATATGTCTTGATGCGTTTATTGTATGAACGGTATTTAGATTCATATTATGAAACTAACTGCATATGCACACTCTCAACATCACCTTACCTTCTGAGCTCTGTTCTAATAATACACATAGCTCTCCCAGGCACTACCATGTCATTCTATGTGCTTCTGTTACTTCACTGAGTTATTACTCCCTGGAATTATACTTTATTATTTGTTTACTTTTTTCAGGTTCTGTCTCCTTCCTCAGATGTAAGCCATTCTCTGTCTTGTTCACCCCATCACCAGTACCTACAGCACAATTGCTAAATCATAAGAAACATTTGTAGAAAGAATAAATGAATATATTCATTGATTTTTACATAGAACATCAGAGCTGGAAGCATGTAGAGATCATCAGATTCTTTCATTTTATGAATGAAGGAACTACGTTCTGGTAAATAAAGAACATGAAAGGTGTATCTTAGTTTTTACTTTATCTCTAGGATCTTGTACAGTGCCTGGCACAAGATAGGTGTTCTATAAATGTATTTACATTTAACTATGGCAAAGCCAAAGCTAAATCAAGGGTCCCAACTTCAAGATTGGAACTAATTCCATAAAGTACATTTTCTATTTTTCACAGGTACGTGATGTTTTTTCAGTCAGGATTTCCTCTGTTATCTGAGAGATTTTCTTTCTTTCTTTTAAAAATGGCACAGGGCATACTTTTTACTGCCACAACAAAGTAAAATGCTTGAATCAGGCAACCTTAATCTTGGCCAAAACAAATATTATTCTCACTCCAGAACTAGATGGTAAGTTGTCAGAAGACTTTTCTGATGGGTTAAAATTTGTCCTTCCTAATGAATGGAGGTAAAACTCTAGTCAAGTTTACTAAAGACTTTAACACAAAATACTGTAGGCTCTCTATAGATACAACCTTTCTGTTTATTATTTTACTAATGACATAAAGACCATCAAAATGAATCTACAGCCTTCACGACAATCAGTAGCCTCCATCTTTCCCACTGATGCCTGAGCATCCTTCTGAAATGGAGACTATTTAAATTTTCTAAAGTTCAGCATTTATAACTACATGAGTACCTACAGATTTATGTTTCCCTTCCAGCCTCTGCAATGAGTTTGGAGCACGCAAGGGTTTAAAATTCCACTCCACTATGTGTTACATCAGTTACATTTTAAAGAGACAGAATTAACGTGCTCTCTTTCACCCAACAGAAGCATAAAGAAGCAGGCATTTGGAGTAAGGTGACATGAATAAGTAACCACAGGAGGCTTACCAGGGCAAGGACCAGAGTTTCACGGACACGATACTGGACTCTCATGTGGGCCAGCATTTTCCAGCAGCCCATAACAGCTGTGGGTCCCTGGGTATATTTGTGGGGTATCGGAGGGAGCACTTCATTTAAAAATAAGTACGATTAGATTTCTTAGACTTAATAGACACATTTGGATATTTTAGAAAATTGATATGTGTTTTACCACAATTAAAAATAATAATAATATTGAAATAATTGGTTCATTGCAGTATTTCAATTATCAGTAAAGCCACCCAATTTAATTCCCTAAAATAGCGGTCCCCAACCTTTTTGGCACCAGGGACCGGTTTCATGGAAGACAATTTTTCCACAGACCAGGGGTGGGGTGATGGTTTCGGGATGATTCAAGTGCGTTATATTTATTGTGCACTTTATTTCTATTATTATTACATCACCTCCTCCTCAGATCATCAGGCATTAGATCCTGGAGTCTGGGGATCCCTGCCCTAAAACAATGACCTTTTTAAAAAGGGTAAACTGGTGGCTTTAGATTACTGAGAAAAAGCAATTCAAAATAGCCAGGGACTGGGTCCTAGGATGACCTGTTAACAAACATCTCTAGGAAAAATGTTAATTAAGGACCTTTATTCCTCCTAAATGAAAGTCCTTTTAAGAATGTTAAAGTTGGAGAGACCTTCAAGATGGTGGAGGAGTAAGATGTGGAGATCACCTTCCTCCCCACAAATACAGCAGAAATACATCTACATGTGGAACAACTCCTACAGAACACCTACTGAACACAGACAGACCTCGGACTTCCCAAAAGGCAAGAAACTTCCCACGCACCTGGGTAGGGTAAAAGAAAAAAGAAAAAACAGAGACAAAAGAATAGGGATGGGGCCAGCACCTCTGGGAGGGAGCTGTGAAGGAGTAAAAGTTTCCACACATTAGGAAGCCCCTTCACTGGCGGAGACGAGGGGTGGCGGGGGGGAAGCTTTGGAGCCACGGAGGAGAGCGCAGCAATAGGGGTGCAGAGGGCAAAGCGGAGAGATTCCCGCACAGAGGATCGGTGCCGACCAGCACTCACCAGCCTGAGAGCCTTGTCTGCTCACCCGCTGGGGAGGGTGAGGGCTGGAAGCTGAGGCTCGGGCTTTGGAGGTCAGATCCCAGGGAGAGGACTGGGGTTGGCTGCATGAACACAGCCTGAAGGGGGCTAGTGCACCACAGCTAAAAGGGAGGGAGCCTGGGAAAAAGGCTGGACCTGCCTAAGAGGCAAGAGACTATTGTTTCCGGGAGAACAAGGAGAGGGGATTCAGAGCACTGCCTAAACGAGCTCCAGAGATGGGCATGAGCTGTGGCTATCAGCGTGGACACCAGAGACAGGCATGAGACGCTAAGGCTGCTGCTGCCGCCATCAAGAAGACTGTGTGCAAGCACAGGTCACCATCCACACCTCTCCTCCCGGGAGCCTATGCAGCCCACTACTGCCAGGGTCCTGCAATCTAGGGACAACCTCCCCAGGAGAACACACGGCGTGCCTCAGGCTGTTGCAACATCATGCCAGCCTCTGCCGCCGCAGGCTCACCCCGCATCCGTACGTCTCCCTCCCACAGGCCTGAGTGAGCAAGAACCCCCGAATCAGCTGCTCCTTTAACCCCGTCCTGTCTGAGCGAAGAACAGACACCCTCAGGCGACCTACACACAGAGGCGGGGCAAAATCCAAAGCAGAACCCCAGGAGCTGTGCGAACAAAGAAGAGAAAAGTAAATCTCTCCCAGCAGCCTCAGGAGCAGTGGATTAAATCTCCACAATTAACTTGATGTACCCTGCATCTGTGGAATACCCAAATAGACAATGAATCATTCCAAAATTGAGGCGGTAAACTTTGGGAGCAACTGTAGACTTGGGGTTTGATCTCTGCATCTAATTTGTTTCTGGTCTTATGTTTATCTTGGTTTAGTATTTAGAGTTTATCATCATTGGTAGATTTGTTTATTGATTGGTTGCTCTCTTCCTTTTTTTTTAAATATATATATATATATATATATATATTTTTTTTTTTTTTTTTCCTTTTCCTCTTTTTGTGAATATGTATGTGTATGCTTCTTTGTGTGATTTTGTCTGTATAGCTTTGCTTTTACCACTTGTCCTAGGGTTCTGTCTGTCCACTTTTTTTGTTTGTTTTTGGTTATGTTTAGTATAGTTTTTAGGGCTTATTATCATTGGTGGATTTGTATTTTGGTTTGGTTGCTCTCTTCTTTCTTTCTTTTCTTAAATTACTTTTTAATTTTTTAATTTAATTTTTTTTATGCTTTAACAACTTTTATTAGATTTGTTTCTAATTACATACTTAGTACAGACAACTTGGAAAATATTTTTAAGAAAGGAAAATTTGTATAATTCTATCACCAAATATACATTTAACTCCAGTTGCCTTCCAGTTTTTTTATATAAATAAATATTTTGTTTATAAAATTATAGAACACTGTTTTGTAGCATAATTTTTAACTACATATTTTTTTAATAACTTTATTTTCTTTTCTTTCTTTCTTTTTTTCTTTTTCTTCCGGGCTGTGTGGCTGACAGGGTCTTCGTGCTCCGGCCAGGTGTCAGGTCACTCTGAGGTGGGAGAGCCGAGTTCAGGACATTGGTCCACCAGAGACATCCTGGCCCCACGTAATATCAAATGGTGAAAGCTCTCCCAGAGATCTCCATCTCAACGTTAAGACGCAGCTCCACTCAATGACCAGCAAGCTACAATGCTGGACACCCTATGACAAACAACTAGCAAGACAGGAACACAACCACACCCATTAGCAGAGAGGCTGCCGAAAATCATAATAAGTTCACAGACACCCCCAAACACACCACCGGATACGGTCCTGCCCACCAGAAAGACAAGATCCAGTCTCAACCAACAGAAAACAGGCACTAGTCCCCTCCACCAGGAAGCCTACACAAACCACTGAACGAACCTTACCCACTGGGGGCAGACACCAAAACCAACAGGAACTACAAACCTGCAGCGGGTGAAAAGGAGAACCCAAACACAGTAAGTTAAGCAAAATGAGAAGACAGAGAAACACACAGTAGATGAAGGAGCAAGGTAAAAACCCACCAGACCTAACAAATGAAGAGGAAATAGGCAGTCTACCTGAAAAAGAATTCAGAATAATGATAGTAAAGATGATCCAAAATCTTGGAAATAGAATGGAGAAAATACAAGAAACGTTTAACAAGGACCTAGGAGAACTAAAGAACAAACAAACAATGATAAACAACACAATAGATGAAGCTAAATATTCTCTAGAAGGAATCAATAGCAGAATAACTGAGGTAGAAGAACGGATAAGTGACCTGGAAGATAAAAGAGTGGAAATAACTACCACAGAGCAGAAAAAAGAAAAAAGATTGAAAAGAATTGAGGACAGTCTCAGAGACCTCTGGGACAACATTAAACGCACCAACATTCGAATTACAGGGGTCCCAGAAGAAGAAGAGAAAAAGAAACAGATTGAGAAAATATTTGAAGAGATTATAGCTGAAAATTACCCTAGTATGGGAAAGGAAACAGTCAGTCAAGTCCAGGAAGCACAGAGAGCCCCAGAAAGGATAAATCCAAGGAGAAACATGCCAAGCCAATATTGATCAAACTATCAAAAATTAGATACGAACAAAAAATATTAAAAGCAGCAAGGGAAAAACAACAAACAACATACAAGGGAATCGCCATAAGGTTAACAGCTGATCTTTCAGCAGAAACTCTGCAAGCCAGAAGGGACTGGCAGAACATATTTAAAGTGATGAAAGGGAAAAACCTACAACCAAGATTACTCTACCCAGCAACGATCTCATGCAGATTCGACGGAGAAATTAAAACCGTTATAGACAAGCAAAAGCTAAGAGAGTTCAGCACCACCAAACCAGCTTTACAACAAATGCTAAAGAAACTTCTCTAGGCAGGAAACACAAGAGAAGGAAAATACCTACAATTACAAACCCAAAACAATTAAGAAAATGGTAATAGGAACACACATATTGATAACTACCTTAAATGTAAATGGATTAAATGCTCCAACCAAAAGACATAGACAGGCTGAATGGATACAAAAATAAGACCCATATATATGCTGTCTACAAGAGACCCACTTCAGACTTAGGGACACATACAGACTGAAAGGGAGGGGATGGAAAAAGATATTCCACGTAAAGGGAAAACAAAAGAAAGCTGGAGTAGCAATTCTCGTATCAGACAAAATAGACTTTAAGATAAAGAGTATTACAAGAGACAAAGAAGGACACTACATAATGATCAGGGACCAATCCAAGAAAAAGATATAACAATTGTAAATATTTATGCACCCAACACAGGAGCACCTCAATACACAAGATAAATGCTAACTGCCATAAAAGGGGAAATCAACAGTAACACAATCATAGTAGGGGACTTTAACACCCCACTTTCACCAATGGACAGATCATCCAAGATGAAAATAAATAAGGAAGCACAAGCTTTAAATGATACATTAAACAAGATGGACTGAATTTATATTTATAGGACATTCCATCCAAAAACAACAGAATACACTTTCTTCTCAAGTGCTCACGGAACATACTCCAGGATAGATCATATCCTGGGTCACAAATCAAGACTTGGTAAATTTAAGAAAATTGAAATCATATCAAATACCTTTTCTGACCACAACGCTATGGGCCTAGATATCAATTACAAGAAAAAATCTGTAACAAATACAAATACATGGAGGCGAAACAATACACTACCAAATAACCAAGAGATCACTGAAGAAATCAAAGAGGAAAAAAAAAAATTACCTAGAAACAAATGACAATGAAAATACGATGATCCAAAACCTACGGGATGCAGCAAAAGCAGTTCTAAGAGGGAAGTTTATAGCAATACAATCCTACCTCAAGAAACAACAAACATCTCAAATAAACAATCTAACTTTACACATAAAGCAATTAGAGAAAGAAGAACAAAAAATCCCCAAAGTTAGCAGAAGGAAAGAAATTGTAAATATCAGATCAGAAATAAACGAAAAAGAAATGAAGGAAACAATAGCAAAGATCAATAAAAGTAAAAGCTGGTTCTTTGAGAAGATAAACAAAATTGATAAACCATTAGCCAGACTGATCAAGAAAAATAGGGAGATGACTCAAATCAATAGAGTTAGAAATGAAAAAGGAGAAGTAACAACTGACATTGCAGAAATACAAACGATCATGAGAGATTACTCTAAGCAACGATATGCAAATAAAATGGACAGCCTGGAAGAAATGGACAAATTCTTAGAAAAGCACAACCTTCTGAGACTGAACCAGGAAGAAATAGAAAATATAACACACCAATCAGAAGCCCTGAAATTGAAACTGCTATTAAAAATCTTCCAACAAACAAAAGCCCAGGACCAGATGGCTTCATAGGCGAATTCTATCAAACATTTAGAGAAGAGCTAACACCAATCCTTCTCAAACTCTTCCAAAATATAGCAGAGGGAGGAACACTAACAAACTCATTCTATGAGGCCACCATCACCCTGATACCAAAACCAGACAAAGATGTCACAAAGAAAGAAAAGTACAAGCCAATATCACGGATGAACATAGATGCAAAAATCCTTAACAAAATACTAGCAAACAGAGTCTAACAGCACAGTAAAAGGATCATACACCATGATCAAGTGGGGTTTATCCCAGGAATGCAAGGATTCTTCAATACACGCAAATCAATCAATGTGATAAAACGTATTAACAAATTGAAGGAGAAAAACCAGATGATCATCTCAATAGATGCAGAAAAAGCTTTTGACAAAATTTAACATCCATTTATGACATAAACCCTCCAGAAGGTAGGCACAGAGGGAACTTACCTCAACATAATAAAGGGCATATATGACAAACTCACAGCCAACATCATTCTCAATGGTGAAAAACTGAAATCATTTCCTCTAATATCAGGAACAAGACAAAGTTGCCCACTCTCACCACTATTATTCAACATAGTTTTGGAAGTCTTAGCCACAGCAAACAGAGAAGAAAACAAAATATAAGGAATCCAAACCAGAAAAGAAGAGGTAAAGCTGTCACTGTTTGTAGATGACATGATACTACACATAGAGAATCCTAAAGATGCTACCAGAAAACTACTAGAGCTAATCAATGAATTTGGTAAAGTAGCAGGATACAAAATTAATGCACAGAAATCTCTTGCATTCCTATACACTAATGATGAAAAATCTGAAAGAGAAATTAAGGAAACACTCCCATTTACCATTGCAACAAAAAGAATAAAATACCTAGGAATAAACCTACCTAAGGAGACAGAAGACCTGTATGCAGAAAACCATAAGACACTAATGAAAGAAATTAAAGATGATACAAACAGATGGAGAGATATACCATGTTCTTGGATTGGAAGAATCAACATTGTGAAAATAACTATACGACCCAAAGCAATCTACAGATTCAATGCAATCCCTATCAAACTACCACTGGCATTTTTCACAGAACTAGAACAAAAAATTTCACGTATGGAAACACAAAAGACCCCGAATAGCCAAATCAATCTTGATAAAGAAAAACGGAGCTAGAGGAATCAGGACCCCAGACTTCAGAGTATACTACAAAGCTACAGTAATCAAGACATTATGGTACTGGCACAAAAACAGAAATATAGATCAATGGAACAGGATAGAAAGCCCAGAGATAAACCCACGCACATATGGTCACCTTATCTTTGATAAACGAGGCAAGCATATACAGTGGAGAAAAGACAGCCTCTTCAATAAGTGGTGCTGGGAAAAGTGGACAGCTACATTTAAAAGAATGAAATTAGAACACTCCCTAACACCATACACAAAAATAAGCTCAAAATGGATTAAAGACCTAAATATAGGACCAGACACTATAAAACTCTTAGAGGAAAACATAGGCAGAACACTGTATGACATACATCACAGCAAGATCCTTTTTGACCCACCTCCTAGAGAAATGGAAATAAAAACAAAAATAAACAAATGGGACCTAATGAAACTTAAAATCTTTTGCACAGCAAAGGAAACCATAAACAAGACCAAAAGACAACCCTCAGAATGGGAGAAAATATTTGCAAATGAAGCAACTGACAAAGGATTAATCTCTTAAATATACAGGCAGGTCATGCAGCTCAATATCAAAAAAACAAACAACCCAATCCAAAAATGGGCAGAAGATCTAAACAGACATTTCTCCAAAGAAGATATACAGGTTGCCAAGAAACACATGAAAGGATGCTCAACATCACTAATCATTAGAGAAATGCAAATCAAAACTACAATGAGGTATCACCTCACACCGGTCAGAATGGCCATCATCAAAAAATCTAGAAACAATAAATGCTGGACAGGGTGTGGAGAAAAGGGAACCCTCTTGCACTGTTGGTGAGAATGTAAATTGATACAGCCACTATGGAGAACAGTCTGGAGGTTCCTTAAAAAACTAAAAATGAAACTACCATATGACCCAGAAATCCCACTACTGGGCATATACCCTGAGAAAAGCATAATTCTAGAAGAGTCATGTACCACAATGTTCATTGCAGCTCTATTTACAATAGCCAGGACATGGAAGCAACCTAAGTGTCCGTTGACAGATGAATGGATTAAGAAGATGTGGCATATATATATACAATGGAATATTACTCAGCCATGAAAAGAAACAAAATTGAGTTATTTGTAGTGAGGTGGATGGACCTAGAGACTGTCATACACAGTGAAATAAGTCAGAAAGAGAAAAACAAATACCATATGCTAACACATATATATGGAATCTAAAAAAAAAAAAAATGGTTTTGAGCAACATAGGGGCAGGACAGGAATAAAGATGCAGACATAGAGAATGGACTTGAGCATACAGGGAGGGGGAAGGTAAGCTGGGACGAAGTGAGAGAGTGGTATGGACACGTATACACTACCAAATGTAAAATAGATAGCTAGTGGGAAGCAGCTGCATAGCACAGCGAGATTAGCTCGGTGCTCTGTGACCACCTAGGGGGATGGGGTATGGAGGATGGAAGAGAGACACAAGACGGAGGAGATATGGGGATATATGTATATGTATAGCTAATTCACTTTGTTATAAAGCAGAAACTAACACACCATTGTAAAGCAATTATACTCCACTAAAGATGTTAAAAAAAAAAATAGAATGCTAAAGTTTACTTACACTTTTGTCAAAAAATTTTTTGACTCACACTGTGTTTTAAATGCAGATATGGAAATCAAGTACACAAAGATAATACACTTACAGTTTTTTTCTGTTAATTGACTTTTTACAGCATTTATACTGTAGGCGGGCCACTGCAGTTAAAGAACAAAGGCCTATGTCACATGAACTTTATCCTAATGATAGCCTCTAAAATTGTTTTTTACTATGACTCAGGGTAACTGGTGACCCCCACCTGGCTTCAGTGGAAAGTGAGATGTAAGCTGTAAACTTGAATATATGAAAGAGAAATCATTCGTAGCAAAAGTAAAAAATTTTTCAAAAATAATACAAAGAAGTCAATGGAAGATAGCTGATCACATGAAATAGGAAATTCTGAATGTATGAAAACACTTGCTTTACACCCTACAATTCTTAATAAGGGGCATGTATATGAATATCAATAAAAATAAGAATGATGACCTGCAAATCTTACTACTAAATGGTCCAATTTAGGAGATAAAATTTCATGGTGTCGAAAAAAGTTATAAAATTCACTCTTGCCATTAGCATACTCAGCATTTTCATTTTTTTTTTGGAATCACTAAATCTCTCTTCACCATTATTCAGCCTTATTTTAACTTACAGCAAAATTTTCTCAGGGTTCCAAGCATTTGTAAGTTTATTTTCCTATGTTCAGTTTTCATTTTCTAAGATCCGGTGTTCACAGGCTTTTAATAAATAGAACTCAATATACCACAGTTTCTTGGGAGTTTAAAACATTCAACAGATGATACTCAGGAAGGCAATCAGGAAGGCAAGAATAAATAGTCTCAAGTGCAAAAACACTTCACTGTACCAGAACATACTACATTTAGCAATTTAACCTTAAATTGGATACATAATCCAAAGGGGTCTGTGAAAGGTGGTATCAAACGTTAAACTTTGCTTTATTAATAATATCATCCAGGAGCAAAATTCCCTTTTACCAAATCTTCCAGCATGGAAATTTTGGAGTATTCAACTGAATCAAGTGAGTTGTATTTTATAATTGGCAGAGGTTAATTAGAGCAATGTGCCCATTATATGGATGGGTAAACTGAGGCCTGATGAGATGAGAAACTAGCCCAGGTCAGCAGAAAGAGGTTCCTTCTTCACCCCCTGCTTTCTTCTTTGCCGCACAGCCCATCTGGTCTTCATAGGGATCTCCCTACTACATGCCTCTGTCTGTACTAGCAGGTACATAAAAGAAATAAAAAACATGGTCCTCACCATCACAAAGTGAGAATATCGTGTCTGTCATTGTGATTGTAAGCAATTGACAACTATCCCCCATCTTAATAAGTACGTCACAATTTTTTGAAGGAATTTTTTTCCCTGAAAACTATGTTTGTGTTTTCAGACTCCTGCTTCCCTATCCTTTTCAAAGTATAATGAAAAAAATTATTTACATGTGCATTTTCCTTCTCACGTACTTTCCTACACACTTTACAATAAGATCTTGAAAAATGTTTTCTCCTCATAATTCTTTCCCTATCTAATTTTGTTTGGGCTTGGAAGGAATCACCACTCCTCTAGCAGACACTACTCTGAGTTAATTGTTGTCGTTGTTGTCATGTTCTTTCTGGGAAAGGAGGGAAAGAAAGCAACTTCAAGCAGCATCCAGCTGCTGGCTATAGACTGCAATGGTAGGTAATCGCTAAAATTACTGTGGTATTTTAAAATGCTTGGTAAGTTAACTGATGTGAATAGAAATTCCTAGAAGTCAACATATTTCTGGTAATAGTATGTATCACAGGAAAAGAAGCCTTTATTTTATGGCTAAAAGTTGACTTTTTGGACTAGAGCATCTTAGATGTCTCATCATCTTGCTATCACCCAATCCCTTATCACCAAGGACCTATAGAGAAATGACAAGGTGGGGAAACGGGCTTAAATCTGTGATATTTTTTAAAATGTATTTAGTTTCCTAAATAGCTAACACATTTATATACTTTAAAAATTAGTAATAGGAGATGCTGTACAGCAGAAATTAACACAACATTGTAAATCAGCTATACTCTAATAAAATTTTTAAAAAATAAGTAATAGGAGATATTCTGTGTAAAGCCCTCCACCCTCATCTTCCATCTCCCCACCCCAAACAGTAACCAGTACATTTTAAAAAAAAACATTTCTGAGGCAGTTTTACAGCATCCTACAAGAAAATGTGAATATCTCCTTCCTGCCCTTACTAACATAAAAGGGTGGCTTGTATCATTTAAGTAATGAATCCACACACACACACACACAGACACACACACACACACGACTACCCCCCTGATAAAAAACAGGACATTATCAGTGACCCAGAAGCCTCGGTGCTCCTTCCTAGTTACCACGCTCCACCCAAAGGTGGCACCTATTCTGACTGTCATCATCACAGTTCAGTGTTACCTGTTTTTCAGCTTAATATATACAGAAATCATAATGTATATTCTTTTTTGTGTCTGACTTATTCTAACTTCTTAAAGTGTATGATCTCGTTTAATTCTTAAACCAACCCCACAACATTGATAATATCATTCCCATTTTAAAATCACAGAAATGAAGTCCAACAAGGTTGAAAAAAGGGACCATGTCATGATACACCAGTATTGGAGCTGGCACTAAAATCTGGGTTTCCCCAGCTCTAAACCTATGTCATTACCAGGCAGCATAGTCATACAAGAACATTCTCCAGCCCCTCAGTTTTTGAAATTACTACCTGTGGGTGACCTTGATGTGGTCTCCCCTGACCTTCTACCTTCCTTCTTTCCGCCATCTACCCATCTTTCCTTCCATTTAGTGATCCACGCGCCCCCCCCTCCCACCCTTGGACATGCACTACAGGGAAAATGAAAATGACTTTTACTCCTGACAGACCTGCAGGAATCCGAGAGCTATTGTTTAAAAACTGGTCTTCCTGGGACTTCTCCATCTGTATATTTTCCCCATATTTCAGCTTGGATTTTGCAGAGTAAACCTAGTTTTTTGGCTTTACTATTGCACATTCAAAATTTTGAACATTGTTTCTTGTACATAATTGTTTTTAATTATTAAATGAAGTTGGCTTATTAACTATAAAATATATTCTATCTATTTTTCCAGGAATATAGAGAGCAAATACAGTTATTTAAACTAACACACCACTGTAAAACAATTATACTCCAATAAAGATGTTAAAAAAAAAAAAGCAAACGTATTAAAAAATAAAGTAAACCATGATAAATGTCCAAAAAAAAGTCTCTAGGGAAACATAATAGACAAGCTTATTTGGGGATATAGGAAGAGGTATGATCAGGTTGCAAGACTCCAGTCCTGGTGGGCAGCTGTGGCCCCTCAGGGAGGCGGATGGGCTGCAGAAGCCCATCTGGGAGTGAGAGAGGCCCTGAGCCCTGCATGACTGTGGGGCTGCCTCACAGTTGTACACTGTGTACACACCTATCAAAACACATGGCTTTGTACATTTCCAATGGATGCAGTTTGTTGTACATAAATTATACTTCACAAAAGTTGACTTTAAGAAAGAAACTGACTGTAACTTCGTCAAGCACTTTCTGTCCTGAAGCTTTTACCAGTATCTGCTGTCTTTTGTAATTACGCATCCTATAGCTAAGGCACAGAAGACTGAATGAATGCAAGGATTCATTAACTCTTTGAATTTGTTAAATGCTAACAGTTAACCATTAGAAGTGGTTCAATGATGTAAGAGTCACACTGCTTCAACTTTTTCTTTGTTGTAGTTTTTAAATTGTCAATTTTTAGCTATTTGACAGATTAAAAGCAAAATAATCATGCCATATTTATTCCTGGAGTTCAAGTCTAAATGTTTATGTGAAAATTATTGTAGTAAACTTTTAATATGGCAAAGCAACCTTATGCTCTATTTTAGCCAAATGAAACATAATCTGAGATTATATTAGAACATTTCCCTTGTCTTCAAACTGTTTGGTGTAACAGAATATTGATATGCAGCTTGGTGGATTTCACCAGTTAATGCACATTCTTCTCCCCTCCTTCCCCCAATAATATGTATACTGAAAAATGTGCATTTGTCTGAGGAATTATTTTGTTTGCTACCACTTAATGAATCTCAAAATTTTGAGTAATGTACCTCAGTCTAATCAGACTTTTTTTTTTTTTTAAACATCTTTATTGAAGTATAATTGCCTTACAATGTTGTGTTAGCTTCTGCTTTATAACAAAGTGAATCAGTTATACACATACAATATGTTCCCATATCTCTTCCCTCTTGCATCTCCCTCCCTCCCACCCTTTCCATCCCACCCCTCTAGGTGGTCACAAAGCACCGAGCTGATCTCCCTGTGCTATGTGGCTGCTTCCCACTAGCTATCTATTTTATATTTGGTAGTGTATATATGTCCATGACACTCTCTTACCCTGTCACATCTCACCCCACCCCCTCCCCATATCCTCAAGTCCATTCTCTAGTAGGTCTGTGTCTTTATTCCCGTCTTGCCACTAGGTTCTTCATGGCTTTTTTTTTTTTTCTTTTTTTTCCTTAGATTCCGTATATATGTGTTAGCATACTGTATTTGTTTTTCTCTTTCTGACTTACTTCACTCTGTATGACAGACTCTAACTCCATCCACCTCATTACAAATACCTCCATTTCATTTCTTTTTATGGCTGAGTAATATTCCATTGTATATATGTGCCACATCTTCTTTATCCATTCATCTGTCGATGGACATTTAGGTTGCTTCCATGTCCTGGCTATTGTAAATAGAGCTGCAATGAACATTTTGGTACATGACTCTTTTTGAACTATGGTTTTCTCAGGGTATATGCCCAGTAGTGGGATTGCTGGGTCGTATGGTAGTTCTATTTGTAGTGTTTTAAGGAACCTCCATACTGTTCTCCATAGTGGCTGTATCAATTTACATTCCCACCAACAGTGCAAGAGTGTTCCCTTTCCTCCACACCCTCTCCAGCATTTATAATCAGACTTTTTATGACCTTTATAACTACATTTAAAACCCTTAATTCCTATTTCTGGGTGTTTGCGAGCCTGATTGCTATCATGAAGTAAAAAATTTATTACTCTAGGTATTCACTAGCTAAATAAACATAGTTCTTGTTTAGCAAGCATATATTGTTCCTCAGCTCCTTTCTCCAGCTTTTGCAGTGTCCTGGCATCCTTAAAATATTTGAAAATATGGCCTTGATCCATGGATTAAATCAGTATCTAAGTGAATGTGTTGATGTTTTATTGATCAGATCTATATAAATGGGAATACAGCATATATCTGGGTATTCTTATAGTTATCTTTTTAACATCTTATTTTTTTCATTAATTACATATCAACATTAATTTTGTATCTTGAAACAAATTGATTCTGTATAATTATGTGTCAAGCATCTGTATTAACTGATTTGATGGCACATGGTTATGAAATAATGTACTGCCCCTTATATTACTGTTCCAAAAGGAGAAATCTATGTAGAAAGATATGTTAAGGATGAAAATAGCAATACAGTAGATTTGAATACCTTGATGTTTTGCATTACTCCACTTATGTTTACATCATGTTTAGAAATGTTTTCATTTACTATGGTCTTTGGTCACTTCGATTCAAAAATTTAGTGACAGATATTTCTTTGAGGCTTTCATTTATATGATTTTTTTTGTACAATATTTTCTTAAAATGTACAAATACTGTATTCAAGTGAAAACCAATACAGTATTTGTAGCTAAATTGTAGCTACTTCACAGTGCTTTGGTAGTCCCAGGATAGTTATCAGTGTTTACTGAAAGGAACATCAAAATGTTAATAATATAGTACAAAATAAAGACTTTCTTAAAGGAAAATTGTACCTATTTTACCTTTTTTTAAGAGTAAGCCATGAAATCTTGTAACATGTCTTGTAACTATTTGTAATGAAAATTGGCATTTGGGTATAGTCACCACAGCAACGTTCTACGTCCCTAGGATTATATAGGTAGGACATGTCAGAGAGGACCACTGTCACTCTAGAGGTCCTGTTAGAGAAAACTGTACAGGGGTGACCTTGTGGAAAGGATCTGAGTCTTCTCTCTGAGGTTCTCTTCTTCTTGGTGCTTTATAAGCAACTCTGAATGTTTTTATAAAACTAGTTACATTATACACGGATTGAAACTTGTTTAATTTACATTAGGTTTCTGTGTAAGAGATGTCACGGAAACACTCAGCAAGAAGGCTGATTGCAATAGCAGACTCAGAAATGTCAAATGTAACTCAGCAGTCTACTCATGGTGAGGAGTACATCCCAGTGCCCTTAACCTGGATTTCTAATATTAAGTGAAATGGGTGCAGCATTCCTTTGGGGAAAAAAACCAAGACAAAACAAAACTTTTCAATTGGTAAACTTCTTTTTTTCCTCATTTAAATTTTCTTCAGAGTGCCTACTCTCTCTCCCTCCTTGGTCTGTCAGTGTACAGCAAAATGTTTTTCCTCTAAATGAGATGATCAGAGGTTGTCTCAGTAGCACAACTAATGGAAGGTTTCTTAACTGTAGGGACCAAGAGGGAGAGAAACTGGGCTCTAGAGCAGGAGACTGTTCCAGTGTTTTGAGTAATCACAAATTAAGACATTATTGGCCCAGTAAATTTCTTGCTTAATGTTTTTCCAAGATCTGGTTTGAATGTTTCTTAATTAAAGTTATCTTATGTGTGTGTTTTATTTTGAAAGGTATTATATAGTTTGTATATTTAACAGCAAGGGGGAAAATGTAACCAAAATTAATATTCCTTCTCAATACATATTGGTACTTGAAGATTCCTTTCAGAAGAAACCCCAGCCTTTTCCTAAATTCAATCCCCGTTTTAACTTAAGTGATCTTTCTAATTCAAAAGCTGTGTTCTTTTTGAATACCATGCATAGGGGTTAAGCTGATGTTAAAACAGTTTGCAATAAAAAAAGAATCAGCTTAAGTCATTTAATCATTTCAAGTGCATTCTGCATCCTATAAAAATAAGTTTGAGAACTTTAAGAGAATTGTGTTTCATTAAGTTTTATATATCTTTTGTTATGCCATGTAAATTCCCTTCTTTTTCATATGATTAAAGAAAGGTTATGATAAAATGATTAGTTCATTTACATTCACTTGTAGCAATTACATGAAAATTTAAATTTTGTTGTGTTTGGGTTTGTACATTCCTGTGAATGATGGTACAGTTAGGTGAGATTTTCTGTTATGGTACCCAAACTCACCATTTGGTCCTCTTTAATCTTTGAGGGTTTCAATAAAAATTGTTCACTCAAAAAAAAAAAAAAAAAAAAAGAAAGAAATTGGAAGAGCAGAGAACAAGTTCAATTTTCCTACCCTTCCCTCCTTTAAAGGCCTCTCGTTTTCTCCTTGCCTGGTCAACTCATCCTGAACACTGAAAAGAACCAGGGCTCCTACAGCTGCTCCATCTCTCTTTCCTTCAGCCAGAGCTGCTTTAGTTCCCTGAACCCCCACTTTGAAAATCCCCAAAGCAAGTACTCCTATTGCTCATTTTGAACATTATTGTTTTCTCCCATCATTCTATTGCTCTTAAAATTCTAACAAGCCAAAAGTAAAGACACAAGACAGACTTCTCATTTATATGAGGAAGTGGTAAAAGAAAATAAGAATTGATTTTGGTTCTCATGAATTTCCCTGTTGCCCATCGCTGGGTCAAGTAGGATGGAATTCAGAAAGACGGAACTCTGTGTTCATTGCTAAAGATGACAATGAACCCAATGTAGTCCAAATACCTACTTTACAACAATGCCACGGTGTTTGAATAAAAATTCTCATAACCTTCATGGGTGATCCATTATTCAACACTTGAACAATCACTCTGGGACTCAGTTTTCTCACTTATAAATGAAGATTCTGGAATAAATAATCTATACTGTCTTTTACTGTAATAAAAAAGCATCCTAAAGAAAATGCTGTGACACCCTAAGCATAGGTTCTTTGTCCAGCAGCTCAAGGTAATGTGAGTTGACTGATATTCTGTTCATCCAACATAATATTGGTGTAGGGAAGTTAATATATTACACATATTATAAAATGTCAATCAAACATGGTAATTTAAAGCTAATTCAGTTGTGTATTTTTTATAGTATCTTAACATTATTAATCCAAATGCACCCACTATTATACACTGTGATAAAACCAGAAATTTATAATTCAGTGCATCTTTTCATTTCTGTTTACCCCAGACTTACCAGATATATTATTAAAAACATAAAATTTTATTTAAAATACATCTGTCCTACTGTATTGTACCAATAAAATGTATGAAAATCCATTTATATGAAACATCATTTTTTTGGCTTCTTTATTATTATTATTATTTTTTTGCTCTGACCATGGTTCAGGGTCTTCATAGATAATCTCATTTAGTCTTAAAAATGTTCTATAACATAGGTTTTATTATCATTTTACCATCAAGAAAGTCAAACTCAGAGATGCTCTCAAGGGCTGAAGCTCACAGAGTTCAGGCTTTGAAGCCAAGTAGTCTAATTCCAGGATTTGAGCAGGTCTCCTCTTCCACAGCTATTTAGAAAATCCATTTTTAATTGGTTTTGATTTCTCTATCAGGTGGAGAACCCAATCATGGAATATTATCATGGCAATTGCCTGCAATTAGAACCATTTATCAAAATGTGGAAGAAAAATCTGGACTGGGGAAGGAGGAGAAGGTGGGAACACCAACTCAGCAGTTCAAGTTCAGGATCAGTTAGTGAGGTCAGTGTCATTGAACACAAGTATTAAACTTGCCTGAGCTTCAGTTTTGTTGTGAAATTGGGGTTATCAGGCAATTAGATCTCTAAAGTATACATCATCAGCACAAAATGAGCAACTTCCCATTTGACCTAACACTTCGCATGGGAAGATACTTCTGTCTGTGTTTAGTGAAATTCTACCACAGCCTTACAGGATATGTATTTATATAAATGCAAGGTATTTTTATTGTTCGGAAAATAAGATCCCTTTGAATTAGACCTGTATCAAAGTCTCATTCATAATTATTTTCTCAGAGCTCTATATCAGACATTTGGCTGACATCCTGCTAGACACTGCATCTTCTCAGAAGTAAGGCATGAGCACAACTGTGAGGCATTTCCCAACAGACAAACAAATATACTGTGTTTCAACTCAGCCAGCCTAATTAACAGAGAATTTAATTATTGCTCACCAAGACCAGCTATATAATTTGTGGGGCCCAGTGCAAAATGAACATAAGTGGTCCCTTGTTCAAAAACTGTGAAGAATTTCAAGATAGAGACAATAGAGTGTCAACCTTGCATGGGGACCTACTGAGCATGGGGTCCTGTGTGTTTCTACAGGTCTACACAGCCATGGAGGGGGCTTTGGTGCTAATAAGGTTAATAAGAGGAGGACATGAAATTAACTTGGCTCAAATTTCATATTAATTACAATAATTACATTGTGAAACTAATCTGACCATTTACTATATAATTTCAAAATAAGATTATAAAAATTGTTTGCAATATTTCTTTTAGAATTCAATAAAGTTGTATTTTTGGACTGTAATTCTTTACTTCAGCTTTGGTTTATGATATGTGACTACTGGTCAAAAAAGCAAAAGCTACCTGCTACCAATTAAACCATTTTTGTCAACTCCAGTGTAGTGTCTTTTATCTTGGTGTCTCTTTCAAGGGCTTTTTTTTTTTTTTTTTTAAAGATTCGGCGCTAAATAGAGAGTCTTCAAAACATCTCCCTTACAATGACAACTTCCTTATCTTTCTAGTAGAAGAAAAGCTTGGCAAAAATTTTGCAGTATATTTGTCATTGACTACCAATATTTTAAATGTAAATGTACTCAGCCCAACCTTCATCCATTTATCCTATAGATAATGTTTTATAAGAACACAATCATACACAAACAAATCTGCTATGACAACATTGTTCATAGCACAGGATTGGAATAAATCTGAATCTCTATCAATAGGGGACTCATAAATTAATTACAGTATATCCATAAAATAGAATTCTATACAGTGATTACAAACAAACCTTTATATATATATTAACATGACAATGTGTCCAAGATATATGCCAACCAGTGTGTACAGGAAGACATTGTATAGATGTGAAAAAATATATGCAAGTATCTATTTACATACATATATGTCATGCTCATTCTTTTGATTTAAATAGATATTAAATTTTTGTTCATAATAACAAACATAATCAACAGTTAAATTTGAAAGCTTCTTCAATAAGACAGATGCTCTTCTAAGCTTAAAATACCAGTTAATCCTCAAGTGTATGACACAGGTACTATAATCATCCTAAAATTACAAGGGAGGAAATGAGGAAATGAGGAAATTGAGGGGAAGAAAGCTACACTGCCTCTCAGGTGTATACACCACAGAGGGTAGAGGGTACACCTGTGCTTGAATACACACAGGAAATGTCTGGATGTATATATGGGACCTCTTAAGAGTGATCACCTCTCGGGATGGATGAGGAATCAGAGCTTACTTTATATTTCACACCTTACGGAACTTCAATTTTTTTATGTTGAAAATGCACTCCCTAAAAATATACTTTAATGTACAATATGTGTAACACTTCTGGTTTTCGACCCTGAAACCTCAATTGCAGAAATTTAAAAGTTGCCCAAGAGTGTAGAGCTTTCTAATGCCAGCCTGGAAAGATTAACATGTGAAGATTCTTTGATTTACTCAATCCTTAGATTCTTCTAGTACATAAGACTGACTTTTTACTGCTTTGTAGAGTATGCAATTTCATAAAATACACAGCAAACTCATCCAAATAGCCAGTCATTTAGCTGTCTATGTGGTGTGCTTATGCATTCTGTCATATACTGTGAACAAAATACAGCCGAATTTGATCAGCCTGTTTATAGTTTAAGACAGGGACCTCTAAATGACTCCTCTTTGGTATGTTTCTGGAAAGGTCAGGCATCAATGTGTTTTACCAAATAAAACTCAGGTTTGAAGAATATGCCTTCTAAACTGATTTTTACTACCTGAACTATAAGTTTTACAGGGCTTCTTTGTTAAACTGCCCTGACAATTTCCATTTCCAGTTGCTTCAATCATATTAACAGAAGGTAAAGTTCACAAATAGTAAAATACATCATTGCACTGCACTTGGTTTTCAGAAATAGATCACACAACTGACGAACACACAAGACATCATATTTGGTGTTCCAATTCATGTTTGGGTTGGCATATCTCACACGGGGCAGGACAAGATGTCCTACCACAAATGGAAGCATCTCATTACTCAGGAAATAAAACATGTCTGCACCCAAGACTTGACCAATCCCATTAAATATACAAAAAGAATAATGGATTTTTTTTTTTCCTGAAAGATCGACAGGTCAGGGAGGTAGGGTAGAAAATATCTGCATAAGAACATTAGTTCTTAAAAAGGTTTAAAAATATATGTGTAGAATTCCACCAGAATGCAGGAATTCTTTACAGAATCATTTCTCCTTCCAAAATACGATATCATGCTCTATTGCAGGGAATGTTTTCTAGGAAATTAAAATAAGACTGCTTGGTTTCTGAATTTTCATTAAGAGATCGACAATCTATTGTTTATGAGTCAGCATCTATTTCTTGAGCCCCTACATGCCAGACATGAGGCTAATACTATGGGAGAGATCAGAAGTAAAGAGCCAATGTCCAATGTTTTAGTCATTTGACAGGATAATTATAGGAGGCTGGAAAGACTTGAGGAAGGGACATATAACTAAAGATGGGTGGAGGCACTGTCCATCAAAGTGGTTCTGAAAGAAGTGTCATCTACCCTGAGATCTGAAAAACGGTTTTGTATTACTTCACCAAGGAGGGGTGGGTGGTAAGGGTGGATGGTGAGAGCAAATCTCATGCATAACCCAGGACTTGAGAAAGAACATGACAAATTGTGGTGACTGCTATATAAGATCTAATTCTTGTGGGCATTTAGCCTTATATTACTTTGTCCCTGTTCTCTAGCTGATGTGTATGCATTAATCTGTCATTTCCATTCTAGAATGTACATGTGTTAATGATTGAGTCCTCACGTATTTTGTACCCACCTTCATCAGTTAACATTCCATACCCACCTTGGTGGTTATTCTCAAATAAAGAAAATAAATCATCTAGAAAATACTTCAAGTTTTAAAAATAACTTCTTTTAGAATAGGTCTTGATTCAAAGTCAATGTGATTTTTTACAATGAAAATTTCTACTAATGAGAAGAAAGCCAAATTGTTACAGCTGCAAACATGCAACTAGGATGAGGTCATGTAAAGAGAAAAGCTCCATGTGAGCTCAAACCAAAAGTAAACTAAGGATTCTTTGACTTGGACATGGGTTCCCAAATGATCCATGCCCCTTTTATTGTGTGTGCTTAGGCCCTGATACCTCTAATTAGAAAGAAATTAGATGTCCCTGCATGTCCTGAAATTGACATACACACATCTTATCTTGGTGTCTGAATTACCATTAATACAAACTTTAAAGGAGAAGTGTTTCTTCTACAAACCTCATTCAATCAGTCACCCATTCACTCAACACATATGTACCGTCATCTACTATGTGATGATGGGACCAATAGGTACTGGCAAGGTTTGTGTTTGGTTATACTGGTTGTTAAAGTATTGGAATACTGCCATGACTTCAGGAAAACAGTTTCTTACTGAACCACCCCACCCCATCCTTGACAAGTTTTACCCAGACTCCCTGGTTACCCTGACTCTTCTTCCAGGATCCTTAGAATAATCTCGCAATCCAGTTAAAACCTGGCACAGATAAGGGGGCATCCAGGACCCCTCTCCAGGCCTTTGGCTGGGGTCTGGGCTTGCTGGTCAGTGACAGTGCCATACTGGCAGTTCAATACTATGACTGTCACAATCCAGTCCAGTCTGCAGACTAGGGCCACAACACAAAATGTTTGCTACTTGTCTGAGAAGAGGTAAGGAACAAAAATGTAGACTAAGCTTTTAAAAACTTACAGCAATTTATCCCACTCGTGGGCATATACCTGGACAAAACTATAAGTCAAAAAGATACATGCACCCCAGTGTTCATAGCAGCACTATTCACAATAGCCAAAACATGGAAACAACCTAAATGTCCATTGACAGATGAATGGATAAAGAAAAGGTGGTACATATATACAATGGAATACTACTCAGCCATAAAAAAGAACAAAATAATGCCATTTGCAGCAACATGGAAGCAACTAGAGATTATCAGACTAAGTGAAGTAAGTCAGAAAGAGAAAGACAAATATCATATGGTATCACTTATATATGGAATCTAAAATCTGACACAAATGAACCTATCTACAAAACAGAAACAGACTCATAGACATAGAGAACAGACTTGCGGTTGTCAAGGGTGAGGGGGAAAAGTGAGAGGGACTGACTGGGAATTTGGGGTTGGTAGATGCAAACTATTACATTTAGAAAGGATAAACACCATGGTCTTACTGTATAACACAGGGAACTATATCCAGTCTCCTGGGATAAACCATAATGGAAAAGAATATTTTAAAAAGGATGTATATATATGTAAAACTGAGTCACTTTGCTGTACAGCAGAGATCGTCACAACACTGTAAATCAACTATACGTCAATAAAATTTTTTAAAAAAGGGAAAAAACTTAGAGCAATTTGACAAACTAGTTTTATATATGTTAAAACTAATTAATAATAATAATAATAAAATGGGGTTTGTATTTTGTCTCTGCTTTCTTTTATTTCATTTTTCTGAATTCATTTTTATTATATTTTACAAAAGCATCAATCCACAGCAGGTTTGAAATAAAAACCATGGGTCCTGAAATATACAGAGTACTTTTGAGAAGCAAGTACTCTGCTAATACCAACACTGCAGTGAATGTTACATGTAAAGAATATGAATGAAACGTATAAAAACACACAATCCAAGCATTCTATTAGCATACGAGAAGAATCCTGGCTGCTTTCTAACGTTCTCCCCAAGCCAAGCAAGGAAGACCAAAGAGAGACATGTACACACTGAATCGCTACATTGGTTCAGGAAACATTTGGACCTTCTGCCTCTCAGCTGTTCTGGTTAAAGTGTAATTAAGCACTTTAATCTCCCTAAACAGTTTTGGTGAATATATTCAACCATTCTTGCCTTGACTACATTCTTCTCGTCTTAGCAGTTTATATATATATAAAAACATGTATACAACTTAGGTGAGTGATACATGTAAGTGACAGAGAACATCCTCTCATCTAAACAATAGCACAGAAGAACTAAAACACCCACCCCAAGGGGATTAGCCTGGGAAGTTTTCTGCAAAATTGTATAGTCTTGACAGTTAAGCAGCATACGACTCAGAAACAATGAAGCTAAGAATTTAAGACGGAATATATCCTGCCTTATCCTTTAATATTCCGTTAGCATTATTACACTTAGTTTTAAGTCATTTCTTTCCAGATAATTCTCAATTATTTTGTTGGAAAGATTTAAAATTGATTTTAACTGAGAGCACCCTATCAAACGTATTAAAATATTTCCACAAAAATTAAAACAGCTTTTAAAAAATAGCTCATTCAGGAGTAGTTTCATGAGTATATACAAATCCTCAGCTGGCAGAGGTAAATGGTGAAATATTTAGAGATAACCTGATATGATGTCTGGGACGTGATCTAGTGGTGTGAGGAAACTGAGAAAGAGCTTGCATAGAATAGGACTGACAGTAGGAGAAGTGTTGTAGTTAGGGGATGGACACGTTAAAGCTCCTTATACCAAATTATTATACTATTTTCTCTGCATTTGTGTATCTTTTTAGGAATTCTAAAATAAAGGTGAAAAATACATAAAATATTTGTAGCCATATTTTTTCAACAAAGTTTATTTTTCCTATGAAACCAGCAGCAAGGAATTAATATCATAAATAAATGATAAACTAAAATTTATGGGTACAATATTTAAAACCATTAATGAATTTTTACAAATTTCAGTTTTAATATAATGTGATTGGTAACCTCAGGCACAGAAAGATGTGAAAAATACAAGAGTAAGATATGAATTTTCTGAAAGTGGAGTAAAAATGTAAAGTGCTTAAGTTTTCTTTATTTCTTTATGAAAAGGTGTTTGGGAAAAACTTCAAGATCCAGAAAACTAAAAATAGGCAATATTTTTTGCCAATTGTATAGCAAATAAAAGGGGTCCTTGAAATTAAATTTAAATTTAATGAAAATTTTAATGGTTTACCATTTACATCTTCTACTCATAAATATCTCATGAATATCTAAAACTTGTAATAAATTGGCAAGTTAAGTTTACAGTATCTTGAAAATGTATCGAATACAGCAATTCTGGAATCCCAAATAGGATGGCTGCTGTTTTCCAAAACCTCTTACCACACAGACTTTAACAGAATACTTAATGTTGAGTCCAGCTGTGAAAAAAAATGTTTTTTTTCTTTCAGATTTTTTAAAATTATTGTATCTTGTATTATTTGTCATTGCTTGGATTGAATATTATGGAAAAGTTGTGTCTCATGTGAAAGAATTCTGCCCTCCATTGATATAGTGAAGATTATTTTCCCAATTTAAAGAAAAGTAGTACAATTTAAAGAAAAAATGGATAGAACGTTTCTGCCCATGTATTTTTCTTAAACATTGGCATTAGCAACATTTGTCTGCAAGTGAGCTCTAGACTATGAAAGAATAAATAAACAAGTAGAAAAGGAATAGTAAAGAAAAAGTCAGAAACAGATGTGAACGTTTAATCTGGCTGCTGGTTTTTCTCACATCCACTTATGCCGAGTTGTGATTTTAGATTGCATACATACAACATAGTCATATGTTCTGCCTATAAAATCAACCTTAGTTATAAGAAATTACACATGGCAGCTTCTCATAGATGCTTTGTACTTTGAGAGTCTGAGGAAAGATTCTTGTGATATGAGCAAACCATCCCCTGCTCTAGCTCTGATGCAAGAGTCTATGGGTTACTGAATACTCTGGGTACTCGGGGCTCCAGGAAGATTTACGTTGATGATCTAAGGAAGTTAAACACACTTAAACACCCCTGGGAAGAAAACTCTTTGGTGTGAAAAATGACCTGGCCAGAATGTCTATCAACTTGTAAGCCAAGTCCTGATACATTTTTTTTTTTTTTGATGTGGACAATATTTTTTAAAGTCTTTATTGAATATGTTACAATATTGCTTCTTTTCTATGTTTTGGCTTTTTGGCCATGAGGCACGTGGGATCTTAGCTCTCCGACCAGGGATCGAACCCGCACCCCCTGCATTGGAAGGTGAAGTCTTAACCACTAGACTGCCAGGGAAGTCCCTGGAAATGTTTTGTATCTTGAATATTTTTGTTTACATCTGGGTGGTGGTCGCACGGGTTTCCTTTTCACTGTGGGTTCTTCCCTGACTTTGGACTTTGGCATGATTTTTTTTTTAATTTATTTGTTTATTTATTTTTGGCTGCGTTGCATCTTCGTTGCTGTGCATGGGCTTTCTCTAGTTGCGGCGAGCAGGAGCTATTCTTCGTTGAGGTGCACAGGCTTCTCACTGTGGTGGCTTCTCTTGTTGCGGAGCATGGGCTCTAGGCGCGCAGGCTTCAGTAGTTGTGGTTCGCAGGGTCTAGAGTGCAGGCTCAGTAGCTGTGGCGCATGGGCTTAGTTGCTCCGTGGCATGTGGGATCTTCCCAGACCAGGGCTTGAACCCGTGTCCCCTGCATTGGCAGGCGGATTCTTAACCACTGCACCACCAGGGGCGTCCCTGATCCATTTATATTTGCACACACCTTGTTGTGAGTCAGATCCCAACAATACAGTCCTTAACCATCAATTACACAGCCACCCAAAAGGAGTGTTGTAAGACCATTGAGTTTGTGTTGAACAAAAACTAGTAGTGAGAAAAGACAGTCATCTGTGATCTAATTTATCACTGTACAACTCAAAGATAGTAGAGACAGGTAACTCACAACTTCATAGTATTGATGCACGAATCAACAAAATTCTTACTTAGCAATAGCTTTAGTAAGTCGGAAACTGAAAATTGTGAGTTTCACCAAAGCTAGTATCTTAACTCCTAAGATACCTACAAGCAGCAAAAAGGAAACCTGCCTTGTTTCACACCTTAACAAAACCAAAAAGAGAGGCAAACAGCAAGAAGACCATATAACACACTTAACTAGCTATAGCAGACCAGCTCCTAACTAGTTATTACAAAATCTTTGGAAGTGCAATGACCATGTTAGCTGTATTAGTGTGAAAGGACATAAATCACTGGAGTCTGCAGGAGACACACACATTATGTCTACCCATTAAAATCAAATTAGGGAGCATATGGAAAAGGAATCAGAAAGCTGCACTGTTCTTTCCCCTTGCAGAATTTGAACTGCCAAGACCAAGGCTAATAGACATCCATGATTTATTTTTGTTAGTTCATCAACTTGTGAAGCAATGTTATATCTTATCTCACTTCTATTTTCTCTGTATTCTTCTTGGATAACCCTTGCTATCTGCATCCCATCTCAACCCCACTTCCTCTTCTACGAGGGTCTGCCATGAAGTACATGAGGTACAATGATGATTCCCCAATCCATGCTATAATTAGGAATCATCAGTGTTAAGAGGAACTCAGAGCTTTTATGAATTCATTTAGAATTCTGGAAAATGCAAAGGAATCCCTATAAAATTACACATTATTATTCTGTCGATTGAAATGTACAACAGTCTAGAGGTGGGGACTTGCCTATATTAAAAACTCTGCATCCTTACGCTGGTGCATTGACCTTTTTACCATCACATCAATGTCATCAACAATAAACATTTGTAGTGCTTTTTTTCCCCTTCAGCTTAAATATTTATATCCTGTATAGCTGCCCCACTTAATCTACAATGTGTTTTTCAGGTTGTATTTTAAAGAAGAAAAAGTAAATGAGGATAAACAATTTACAAAAATATAAGCAGAATGTAAATATTACACTAAAAATATTTAGAGAAGAAAGAAAATCATCATCTTCAATGCAAGTTATAAAAACCAGCTATGGGAAAGTTGTAGTGCCTGCACAGAGGGGAAAAAAAATCTCAAAATCAAGTTATCAACATGAAAGTAAAAAGGAAATAAAATCATTATACCGTTTATTTTTGCTTTATTTGGGGAGAGTATGTCAGCATAGCCGATATGCCAAAATATATCTGAAAGCACCTGAATTTTAATTAATCATCATTTTCTATCCTTTTTAAAAGGACATGCTGATAGGCAAATGCCAATCAAATTTCAACTATTCTAGTGGCCTACCCCTGAAGGAAAATGAATGATCTCCAACAACTAAGATGGATCTTAAAAAATAAAGAAACAGAGGCATTTCCTGAAAAAAATTCTAACATTCAGAGCAAATTAGCCAGAAGAAGCTTAATCATATGTGACTTCAGAACCCTAATTGAAAGAATTTTTAGTGATCAAAAATTATGTGGGCCCATTTGCAGGTACTACAGTATAATAAGTATTCTAATCCATTGATCTCTACTTTTTAGTAGACTTAATTGTTCAGCCTCTCCAAGAGAATTAACTTGCATGCAGTTTTCCAATAAAAAATTTGAAAGCCCACCGTGAGGGAAATATGAAGGTTGAATCAAACACGGACTCTGGCCTCAAGAAAGAGTGTGGTCATAGAACTAGACTAAAAATGGAAGTACCATAGAGGATTAAGATTGGACTGTGATAGAAGTTAAAAAGGAAGGGGGTATGATAAATTATTATTAAGTATGATATATCATTAAAGATATTAAAATTTTAATTTGTTTCCATTAAGTAATCACATAGTTTCCCATCACTTATAAGATGAAAAGTCATAGATGATGAAGAGATAGATAGATAGATACTATTTTACTGCCAATTGCAACTTAGAAAAATATTAATTGAGGACAACAAAATTAAGTTGGATTTTTAAAATGTGGTGATGACATCACAATGAGCTGGCATTATCATTCTAAATGAGGATTTCTCAACCTCAACCCTATTGATATCTTGGACCAAATAATTCCTTGTTGTGTGTATGTATTGGGGGGGGTGGTGGTGAGGTAATGTTCCACTCACTGTAGCATGTTTAGCAGCAACCCTGGCCTATACCTACCCTTTAGATACTATAGCAACCCCTCACTACAATTGTGACACCCAAAAATATTTCTAGAAATTGCCGTTGAGAACCATTTCTCTAAATCACCCTTTAGACATTAGCTTAGATGTTACTTTTTCCAGGAGAGCAATGTTGTCTCCACTAGGTGCCACTGTATGCACCTCTAGATAACTGTTTACCACATATGATAATTACCTATTCACTTATCTGCAATTCTCTATAGACCGTTAAGTTTACTTTCATCTGGAACTGTGTTTTATTCACCATTGGTTCTTCACATACCAATAAGCCTAGGCAAATATGTTGAGTAAATCAATGAAGAAGGAAGAAAGGAAGAAGGTAGGTAGCTGAAGAGGCCAATGCAGGGTGGAGGGGCCCTTTCTTGCACCATAGGACACCAGTAGATCCTGGCAGCACCCTTGCCCTGAGTTGTGACAACTGGCAACATCTTCAGACATCACCAGATGGTCCCTGTGGGTGAAAAGTTGTCTCTGGCTGAGAATCAGTGCTCTAAAAGACTATACAAAGAAGTGGTAAATATTTAATAAAGTTCAGTTTTGATATAAAAAGCAAATAGATTTTGCAGTGCTTTCAGTGTCCTATTCAATCAAAAAAACTCTGATGCAGTAATGGTTGTATGACTTTGGTTAGGTTAAATTTTTGAGCTTTAATTTCTTCACTTGTAAAACCCAAATAATGATAACTCCACATAGTTCTTTCATTCAACAAATGTTGACTATTCTGTGCTATCTGCTGGACAGATGCTGTGCAACGGTGGCACTGTTATGGTCTTTTCCCCCATGAATTTTATACTCTGGGTGGCAGAGGGACTGTATCCAACTATCTCCCATATAAGATTTAAATTACAAATTGTGAACATAGAGTCTATGAAGCTGAACACGGTTCTATGAAAACATATAAAAAGACTAGGGTGTCATTAGGATTTCCCGAGGAGCTAGCCCTTGAACTGTGGCTTGAGGGACATGTGAATGCTGACTATGAAAAGGGGGCAGGAGGAGAAGGGTAGGAAGATTAAATGAGATAATATGAACATGAAAACATAGGTCATGAGGCTGGCCTGATGCTCTGTAGAAAATCAACGAACGCAAACAACGGATTATAAATAATCAGCACCATCACTGACAAAACAAACAGACAGGAATAGGACATTAAGCAAAGTGACATCTGATTTAATACCTTTCTCACAACTAAAAAATATTCATGATTCATTTTACAGAATTTTAAACTAATTAAGAAAATCATGTTATGAGAAAACTATGATAATAGTAGGGTTAAAATAAAAAGGTCCTTTCTGAGTATAGAATGTTGGCGCCTTTAACACCTTGACTGTCTGGGTATACAGTTTCCCATTGTGTTGTATATGATGGTAAAATTCTTCAGTCAGGGAAAAACAAGGATTAGCACATAGTCCGGTTAATAAACCCCTACTATTCCACTTTGCTAACAGTTCCTATGAGAACTCCAGCCATCAGTTAAACAAATCATTTGGCTGGGAACAGAGCGTTTACCATATGCACGAGTTACTAATTTCCTGGACATTATCAGCCATTAGCTGGTTTCCTGTGTCCCAGCAAAGGCTGAGGTGAGCCTTGATTGCCAAAATTGCACACTGCAGACATTAATCCATGGACCATTTCCTCCACCTAAGATATAATAACACTCTCTATCTGTAGTTCTTTTGTCAAATACATATGAGAAAGGGCCAGAAAGTTCAAGTGAAGGGAAATGTGTAAAAAAGGAAAGCTAACAGTGTACTAGTGTAATTATGCTGGTGAAACTATTAAAATTTTGGGAACTTAGAGCAGTATGGAACAGAACAAATCACCAAAGAGCTTTTACACAGCATTTTGGGATTTCTTTAGAACTCAGAGTGTGTTTCTCTTAAGATTAAATATGCTTCAAAAATACCATTTTAGTAGATGAATTACAGGTTTGCTATAACCTATCAAACCACTATTCTACAAAGACTATGTCTACCACAATTATTCTTGGCTATTTGATATCATCCAAATTTTTCACATTTAAAATTATTTCCACAATAGGTCTTGCTCTGCATGTTGTATTATTTTAAAGCTAGATTTCTAGAAGGAAATGAATAGGTCAAACTCAACAAAGTAATTTCTGGAAAAGTCAGACCAATCTGCATTTCAACAATTAGTAACTTTGCCAAAATATGATACTTTTATTTGTTTTAATCATTGCAAGTTTGATAATAAAAATATCTTATTTTTGTTTATATTTCTTTTATTACTAGTAATATTTATGATTATTTTTAACATTATTGGCCATGTATATTTCATCTGTGACTTGTCAGCTCATGTCTTTTCTTATTTACTAAATTTGAATTTAAGAATATTTACTAAGTGAGGTAATCACTATGTATATTAAGATCAGCTTTACACTTCAACTAGATAGTGTTTCTGTGGCTTCATTTAGAAGGCTGAATACATAATTTTGTGGTCTTACCTCCAACAATAAGTAATCACTACTCCATTGTCTCCAGATTTTTAGCCTCATAGTAAATATGTAAAAGGAGCTAATTTTTTAAAAAATTTACTTATTTTTTAAAAAATTTTTGGCTGCATTGGGTCTTCGTTGCTGTGCATGGGCTTTCTCTAGTTGCAGCGAGTGGGGGCTACTCTTGCTTGTGGTGCGCGGGTTTTTCATTGTGGTGGCTTCTCTTGTTGCGGAGCATGGGATCTAGGCACATGGGCTTCAGTAGTTGTGGCAAGCGGGCTCTAGAGCACAGGCTCAGTAGTTGTGGTGCACGGGCTTAGGTGTTCCGCGGCATGTGAGATCTTCCCAGACCAGGGCTCGAACCCGTGTCCCCTGCATTGGCAGGCGGATCCTTAACCACTGCGCCACCAGGGAAGCCCAAAAGGAGCTAATTTTTGTGCCCTTTGTAGGTAACCAAGTTTTCCCCCCTGCATGGATGTATGTACATTTAAAATTTTTTTATTTAACTGCTTAAATAATCCCAAAATATCTATAGCTATTATGTCTTTTCATTTTGCTTGGAATTTTTTCAATTCTTTCAGTATCCATGAAAGGATGCATCAGCTCTGGAAAGATGGCTTCAATTGACATATTGGGTTATTGCTTCTGTTTCAGCTTATTTCTCCTTCTGTATGATATGCTGGTTGTTACGTTGGATCTCCACCCTCTATCCTCCATGTACATCATATTCTCTCTCATTTTTCTAAAAATTTGACAATTTTGTTTTTCTGCATACTGGGAGAGCTTCTTTAATCAAATCTTCAAGACAGATTTAATTTTCTATGGTGTCAACTCTGTCCCTAACTACCACCAGTATGTAATCTAGTTCTGTTAATGCACTCTTTTCTTTGTAATATTTCTTCAGTTCACTAAGTTCCTTTTTCTCCTTAGCTTAATGTTTCTGGATTTTGTCCTATTGAATTTGGACTCAAACTTTTCCCATCTCTGTAGATTTTTGTTCCTTTCAATGCACATTTTGCATCTTCTAGAGAAGTTGATCACAAATATGGTTAACCTTCAGAATCACTGAAGAAAATTTTTAAAAATACACATTCCCAGATTCTGCTTTTAGATACTCTTTATTGAAAACATAAAAAGAATGAAAAAAATCTCCTCAGATGAATATGATGCTCAGCAAGGACAATCACAATAGAAGATGCCGGTATTTGACAACATGCTGTGTGTGATGTGGGCTTGTTTGTGTGTTTGCATGTAATACCTTCTTCTAGAAGCTAAGCAAGGAGAGAACCAAGGAAAACTAGACTTAGTTGTATAAACTAATTAATAATAAGGTAGTGAGGTGTTAAGAATCTCAGTTCTGCTCCAAGGTGTCAGTATTAAATATGGTATTCTTGAGTGTTTCTAGAAATTTGTTTTCTGTTAATCTTGGTTTTTCGAAGTTATGTATTGGTTATTTTTTCTTCTATCTTGTATATTTCATGGGGGAATTTGGAGTAGCTACTTCAGGGATTATGAAACCAGAACTGGGTAGATACTTTGAATGACTTCCACATTAGTAAATCAGAATTTTTATTTTCTGGGAGTTTAGAATACAGACTTTTGTGTGTTGTATTCAACACCAAAGTATTCTCCAACAAAAATACTCTAATTTTGTTTGATATTGTATCTTTAAAAATTGGTGTAATTTCTTATACAAATAACTGACCAGTGTTCCTTCTAAAGCCAGATCCCTAAGAATACATATGTGAATGTCAGTACCCCTACAATATGCCATTATTCTTACGGAATATGAATTATATTTTTGAATAATAATGATTTCAGCAAAGTCTATCACCTCTCGAGCAATTTACCTTCGAATTAGTAAATATCTTTATGTAAAATTCCTTTTTCACTGGGCTTATCAAGCAGTTCTCTTCAATTATCTTAAATGTAAATAACAGGGAAGATAGTCTATGTCTGACATAAAAATATTATTCCCAAATGGATCCTAAAAGTCTAAAGTCTTTCATCAGTATGAGAAAAAAAAGGATAAAAGTTATTTATCAGTATGAGAAAATAAGCCCTTAGTATCGCTTCACCTAAAAGTTTCTTTTATTGAAAGGCACAAGAAGTTGCTTAAGTCACTTTTCCAGAGATATTAAGAAAAAATAAAATTTCAGTAGGGAAAGAAAGTCTGTATTTGTTTTGAATTTCACTATTTTCCTGCAGTTGAACATTTCATTTTTGTTTGGAATACTTCTTAGATATATATGGAGCATGAGCAGATGTGCTCACGTAGTTGGAATGTCAACCTCAACTGATTTGGCCAGGAGACCCTGAGTTTCATGGTGTGGTTGATTAATTCAAGTAGTGGGTAAAACGTGTGTCCTGGAGTTGGGGGGGAAGGAGTCCAGCTGGGTATGATGCTAGCTCATTCACAACACTCAAATTTCTATCTCTCCCCTGTGTAATGCATTCATGAATAGTTCCCATAAATACTGAAGTGACTCAAATCATGTGATGCACAGAAAATCAGAGACTGCAGAGGCCTATTATTTAATTTTGTTATTACTTAACTTTAAGCTCCATTTTCAAGCAAAGGGTAGACAGGCTGTGAATCTGTCAAATATTTTTGTATTTATTGAGTAATTGCATGGGAAAATGATGTTAATTAAACACCTTTAAGATCAGCTCAATGCTTTGTGACCAGCTAGAGGGGTGGGATAGGGAGGGTAGGAGGGAGACGCAAGAGGGAGGAGATTTATGTGTATGTATAGCTGATGCACTTTGTTATAAAGCAGAAACTAACACACCATTGTAAAGCAATTATACTCCAATAAAGATGTTAAACAAATAAAAATAAATAAGTATTTTGTAGATGTATGTGTGTGCATGCATGTATGCATATGCAATTGCATACCCAATTTCCTTAAGGTTTTTAAAATGTAAGAGCTACTCATCTTCATTTTCAAATCCCTGGCATATATCTTCTTAAGAAACAAAGATGTCCATCGTATCCAGTAACCACCATCACCCCCAATCCATAGTTGGAATGATTACCTTGAACCATTTTTGGTGAACTCAGGAATTACGTCCTCCCAGATAACTGGTTGGGAAATGAATTAAAGGAATATTGCAGAGCAAAAGTTAGTTCAAGGTCACAAGGATTTATCAGAGTTGAAAATTATTATAATAAACAACACTGGTTATTCATTTGTTCATTCATTCTTTCATTCAAAAAAATTCATTAAGTTACTACTATGTAAGTCAGAAACTCTAAAAGATTCAGAAGTCCACTGCATTAATGATTTTTGTCCAGTGTGCTTTTTCACTTTAGAAATTAAATAGCCAGAGAGTGACGTCACAACATGACCAAGTAAGATATCCCTCACCCATATCACCCTCTCAACAATTTGGCATCCATCCACAGACAAAAGTGCCTGTGAGATCCAGCTTTGCAAGAGCTGTGAGATCCAGCAAAGGACCTGGAAGGAGTGTCACCCAGCTCTGCATCAGGTAAAAGGAATACAGAGCCCAATCCCAGCTGTAGATGCTGCAGGGGCTCATGAACTGGCACCAGTCCCTCTCAGCTACAGTCCTGGAGCCCCTGAGAACAATGTCTTAGACAATCACTCACAAATGAGAGAGCCTTTATTGAAGTCCAGGTTTCCAGTCGAAAAGTTCCAGTACACAGTTGGAGCCAAAGAATACAAGTTTGGATGTACTGGAGAGGGTGAGAGAAAAAGTTTGACTTTATTCATGCCAGCCTTCCCCCAAGGTGGCACAGTTTAGTGCCAAGAGAGACCATCTTGCCCTGTGATTTCACCCAAGAAGGAGGATGAGCATGCGTGTGAATGCCCAGCTTCCCCAGCTGTGGGGGACACTAAATTTCTCCCTTGTCACATCCAGATTATTGAGCTCCATGACTGGGGTGTGAAAGAGGCTGGGAGAGTGGCAGATAGGAATTTCAAAGGGTGTTAAAGGGATGAGGATCCTACTAACGGCACTGTGAACTCCATCAAAAGTCCACTTGCAAGGCACTAGGGACACCCTGCCTGGCCCATAACTCTGAGTATCTCATCCACACCCACCCCCAAACTGTGCACTCCTGGTGGTGATAAGAGTGAGTTTTGGAAGATGGCTAGTGAGCACACATGGAAAGTAAACCTGAACCTGCAGGCCAGGAAGACACCACAGACTTGAGCTTTAGCCTCACCCTGGAGAAAGCAAAAGAGAGGATGTCAGCACCCAGGTAGTGTGTTGTAGGATCAAAAGAAGGCAACAAGGTTGAGAGCTCTGCCAAAAGAGGGAGCAAGAAGCGTGGGCAGCTATATCCACAGAAAGTCCAAGAAAGCCTCAGAATTCCTAGCAGGGCTGAGGGAATGTACTTCTCTCCCATAATCAGATAGTAAAGACTAGAGGAGGTGACTGCCACTTCAAATGCAAAGACAGCAATAGACAACGTCAAGGAACATGAGAAATCCAGGAAAAATGACGTCACTAAAGGGTCACAATAATCTCCAATCCCAACAGTATGGACATCTGCAATTTACCCAATAAAAAATTCAAAATAGCTCTTTTAAAGGAGATCACTGATCCAAAAGAAAACACAGAAAGACAATAAAGTGAAACCTGGAAAATAATACATGAACAAAGTGAGCAAACAAAGGTATAAAAACCACTTAAAAAGGACCAAACAGAAATTCTGGAGTTGAAGAATACAATAAATGAAATGAAATGCAGTAGAGACTACCAGCAGCAGAATGTGTCAAGCAGAAGAAAGAATCTGTGAAACTGAACTGTGAATTAGACAGGGCTTGTGAAATTATCCAGAAGAAAGAAAAAAGACTAAAAAGTAAAGACAGAATAAGTAAACAATGTATTACCATCAAGAAAAACAATCTGCAAGTTATTGAAGTCCCAGAAGGAGAAGAGAAGGAGAAGGAGGCAGAATGCTTATTCAAAGAAATAATGATGGAGAGATTGGTTCAAGATGGCGGAGTAGAAGGATGTGCTCTCACTCCCTACTGTGAGAGCACCGGAATCACAACTAACTGTTGAACAATCATCAACAGGAAGACACTGGAAGTCACCAAAAAAAGATACCCCACATCCAAAGACGAAGGAGAAGCCACAATGAGACGGTAGGAAGGGCACAATCATAATAAAATCAAATCCTATAACTGCTGGGTGGGTGACTCACAAACTGGAGAACACTATACCACAGAAGGCCACCCACTGGAGTGAAGGTTCTGAGCCCCACCACAGGCTTCCGAACCTGGGGTCCAGCAACAGGAGGAGGATTTCCTAGAGAATCAGAATTTGAAATCTGGCGGGATTTGACTGCAGGACTTAGACAGGACTGGGGGAAACAGAGACTCCACTCTTGGAGGGCACACACAAAGTAGTGTGCACATCGGGACCCAGGGGAAGGAGCAGTGACCCCATAGGAGACTGAACCAGACCTACCTGCTAGTGTTAGAGGGTCTCCTGCAGAGGCGGGGGGTGGCTGTGGCTCACCGTGAGGACAAGGACACTGGCAGCAACACTTCTGGGAAATACTCCTTGGTGTGAGCCCTCCCAGAGTCCGCCATTAGCCCCACCAAAGAGCCCAGGTAGGCTCCAGTGTTGGGTCGCCTCAGGCCAAACAACCAACAGGGAGGGAACCCAGCCCCACCCATCAGCAGACAAGTGGATTAAAGTTTTACTGAGCTCTGTCCACCAGAGCAACAGTCAGCTCTACCCACCACCAGTCCCTCCCATCAGGAAACTTTCACAAGCCTCTTAGAAAGCCTCATCCACCAGAGGGCAGACAGCAAAAGCAAGAAGAATGACAATCCTGCAGCCTGTGGCACAAAAACCACATTCACAGAAAGATAGACAATATGAAAAGGCAGAGGTCTATGTAACAGATGAAGGAAAAAGACAAAACCCCAGAAAAACAACTAAATGAAGTGGAGATAGGCAACCTTCCAGAAAAAGAATTCAGAATAATGATAGTGAAGATGATCCAGGACCTCGGAAATACAATGGAGGCAAAGATCCAGAAGATGCGAGAAATATTTAACAAAGACCTACAAGAATTAAAGGACAAACAGAGGTGAACAATACAATAACTGAAATGAAGAATACACTAGAAGGAATCAATAGCAGAATAACTGAGGCAGAAGAACGGATAAGTAACCTGGAAGACAGAATGGTGGAATTCACTGCCATGGAACAGAATAAAGAAAAAACAGTGAAAAGAAAGGAAGACAGCCTAAGACAACTCTGGGACAACATTAAACACTCCAACATTTGCATTACAGGGGTCCCAGAAGGAGAAGAGGGAGAGAAAGGACCAGAGAAAATATTTGAAGAGATTATAGTCAAAAACTTCCCAAACATGGGAAAGGAAATAGCCACCCAAGTCCAGGAAGCTCAGAGAGTCCCATACAGGATAAACCAAAGGAGAAACACACCAAGACACATAGTAATCAAACTGGCAAAAATTAAAGAAAAAGAAAAATTACTGAAAGCAGCAAGGGAAAAACAACAAATAACATACAAGGGAACTCCCATAAGGTTAACAGCTGATTTCTCAGCAGAAACTCTACAAGCCAGAAGCGAGTGGCATGATATACTTAAAGTGATGAAAGGCAAGAACCTACAACCAAAATTACTCTACCCGGCAAGGATCTCATTCAGATTTGATGCAGAAATCAAAAGCTTTACAGACAAGCAAAAGCTAAGAGAATTCAGCACCCACAAACCAGCTCTACAACAAATGCTAAAGGAACTTCTCTAAGTGGGAAACAAAAGAGAAGAAAAGGACCTACAAAAACAAACCCAAAACAATTAAGAAAATTGTAATAGGAACACACATATCGATAATTACCTTAAACGTGAATGGATTAAATGCTCCAACCAAAAGACACAGGCTCTCTGAATGGATACAAAACCAAGACCCACACATATGCTGTCTACAAGAGACCCACTTGAGACCTACGGACACATACAGACTGAAAGTGAGGGGATGGAAAAAGATATTCCATGCAAATGGAAATCAAAAGAAAGCCGGAGTAGCAATACTTGTATCAGATAAAATAGACTTTAAAATAAAGAATGTTACAAGAGACAAGGAAGCACACTACATAATGATCAAAGGATCAATCCGAGAAAAAGATATCAGAATTGTAAATATTTATGCACCCAAAATAGGAGCACCTCAATTCATAAGGCAACTGCTAACAAATATAAAAGAGGAAATTGACAGTAACACAATAATAGTGGGGGACTTTAACACCTCACTTACACCAATGGACAGATCACCCAGACAGAAAATTAATAAGGAAACACAAGTTTTAAATGATACAATAGACCAGATAGATTTAATTGACAGTTATAGGACATCCCATCCAAAACAACAGATTACACTTTCTTCTCAAGTGCGCATGGAACATTCTCCAAGATAGATCACATCTTGGGTCATAAATCAAGCCTTAGTAAATTTTAGAAAATTGAAATCATATCAAGCATCTTTTCTGACCACAACTCTATGAGATTAGAAAACAATTATAGGGGAAAAAAAGTAAAAAACACAAACACATGGAGGCTAAACAATATGTTATGAAATAACCAAGAGGTCACTGAAGAAATCAAAGAGGAAATCAAAAAATACCTAGAGACAAGCGACAATGAAAACACGATGATCCAAAACCTATGGGATGCAGCAACAGCAGTTCTAAGAGGGAAGTTTATAGCAATACAATCCTACCTCAAGAAACAACAAACATCTCAAATAAACCATCTAACCTTACACCTAAAGGAACTAGAGAAAGAAGAACAAACAAAACACAAAGTTAGTAGGAGTAAGGAAATAATAAAGACCACAGCAAAAATAAATGAAATAGAAACAAAGAAAACAATAGCAAAGATCAATAAAACTAAAAGCTGGTTCTTTGAGAAGATAAACAAAATAGATAAACCATTACAGACTCATCAAGAAAAAGAAAGAGAGGACTCAAATCAATAAAATTAGAAATGAAAAAGGAGAAGTTACAACGGACACCACAGAAATACAAAGCATCCTAAGACATTACTACAAGCAACTCTATGCCAATAAAATGGATGACCTGGAAGAAATGGACAAATTCTTGAAAAGGTATAACCTTACAAGACTGAACCAGGAAGAAATAGAAAATATGAACAGACCAATCACAAGTAACGAAATTGAAACTGTGATTAAAAATCTTCCAACAAACAAAAGTCCATGACCAGATGGCTTCACAGGTGAATTCTATCAAACATTTAGAGAAGAGTTAACACCCATCCTTCTCAAACTCTTCCAAAAAACTGCAGAGGAAGGAACACTCCCAAACTCATTCTATGAGGCCACCATCACCCTGATACCAAAACCAGACAAAGATACTACAAAAAAAGAAAATTACAAACCAATATCACTGATGAATATAGATGCAAAAATCCTCAACAAAATACTAGCAAACAGAATCCAACAACACATTAAAAGGATCATACACCATGATCAAGTGGGATTTATCCCAGGGATTCAAGGATTCTTCAGTATACTCAAATCAATCAATGTGATACACGATATTAACAAACGGAAGAATAAAAGCCATATGATCATCTCGATATAAGCAGAAAAAGCCTTTGACAAAATTCAACACCAATTTATGATGAAAACTCTCTAGAAAATGGGCATAGAGGGAACCTACTTCAACAAAATAAAGGCCATATATGACAAACCCACAGCAAACATCATTCTCAATGGTGAAAAACTGAAAGCATTTCCTCTAAGATCAGGAACAAGACAAGGATGTCCACTCTCACCACTATTATTCAACATAGTTTTGGAAGTCCTAGCCATGGCAATCAGAGAAGAAAAAGAAATAAAAGGAATCCAAATTGGAAAAGAAAAAGTTAAAGTGTCACTGTTTGCAGATGACATGATACTATACATAGAGAATTGTAAAGATGCCACCAGAAAACTGCTAGAGCTAATTAATGAATTTGGTAAAGTTGCAGGATACAAAATTAATGCACAGAAATCTCTTGTATTCCTATACACTAATGATGAAAAATCTGAAAGAGAAATTATGGAAACACTCCCATTTACCATTGCAACAAAAAGAATAAAATACCTAGGAATAAACCTACCTAGGGAGACAAAAGACCTGTAGGCAGGTAACTATAAGACACTGATGAAAGGAATTAAAGATGATACAAACAGATGGAGAGATATACCATGTTCTTGGATTGGAAGAATAAACATTGTGAAAATGAGTATACTACCCAAAGCAATCTACAGATTCAATGCAATCCCTATCAAATTACCAATGGCATTTTTTACAGAACTAGGACAAAAAATCTTAAAATTTGTATGGAGACACAAAAGACCCCGAATAGCCAAAGCAATCTTGAGGAAAAAAAACAGAGCTGGAGGAATCAGACTCCCTGACTTCAGACTATATTACAAAGCTACAGTAATCAAGACAATATGGTAATGGCACAAAAACAGAAATATAGATAAATGGAACAGGATAGAAAGCACAGAGATAAACCCATGCACCTATGGTCAACTAATCTATGACAAAGGAGGAAAGGATATGCAATGGGGAAAAGACAGTCTCTTCAATAAGTGGTGCTGGGAAAACTGGACAGTTATATGTAAAAGAATGAAATTAGAACTCTCCCTAACACCATACACAAAAATAAACTCAAAATGGATTAGAGACCTTAATGAGAGACAAAGACACTATAAAACTCTTAAAGGAAAACATAGGAAGAACACTCTTTCACATAAATCACAGCAAGATCTTTTTTGATCCACCTCCTAGAGTAAAGGAAATAAAAACAAAAATAAACCAATGGGACCTAATGAAACTTAAAAGTTTTTGCACAGCAAAGGAAACTACAAACTAGACGAAAAGACAGCCCTCATAATGGGAGAACATATTTGCAAACAAATCAACGGACAAAGGGTTAATCCCCAAAATATATAAACAGCTCATGCAGCTCAATATTAAAAAAACAAACAACCCAACAATGGACAGAACACCTAAATAGACATTTCTCCAAGGAAGACACACAGATGGCCAAGAAGCACATGAAAAGCTGCTCAACATCACTAATTATTAGAGAAATGCAAATCAAAACTACAATGAGGTATCACCTCATACTAGTTAGAATGGGCATCATCAAAAAAATCTAGGGCTTCCCTGGTGGCGCAGTGGTTGAGAGTCTGCCTGTCAATGCAGGGGCATGGGTTCGAGCCCTGGTCTGGGAGGATCCCATATGCCACGGAGCAACTAGGCCTGTGAGCCACAATTACTGAGCCTGCGCGTTTGGAGCCTGTGCTCCGCAACAAGAGAGGCCGCGATAATGAGAGGCCCGCGCACCGCGATGAAGAGTGGCCCCCACTTGCCGCAACTAGAGAGGGTCCTCGCACAGAAATGAAGACCCAACACAGCCATAAATAATTAAAAAAAAAAAAAATCTACAAACAACAAATGCTGGAGTGGGTGTGGAGTAAAGGGAACCTTCTTGCACTGTTGGTGGGAATGTAAATTGATACAGCTGCTATGGAGAACAGTATGGAGGTTCCTTAAAAAACTAAAAATAGAATTACCATATGACCCAGCAATCCCACTACTGGGCATATACCCAGAGAAAAGCATAATTCAAAAAGACACATGCACCCCAATGTTCATTGCAGCACTATTTACAATAGCCAGGATATAGAAGCAACCTAAATGCCCAGTGACAGATGAATGGTTAAAAATATGGTACATATATATAATGGAATATTACTCAGCCATAAAAAGGAACAAAATTGAGTCATTTGTAGAGACGTGGATGGATCTAAAGACTGACATATAGAGTGAAGTAAGTCAGAAAGAGAAAAACAAATATTGTATATTAGTACATATATATGGAACCTAGAAAAATCATACAGATGAAATGGTTTGCAGGGCAGAAATTGAGACACAGATGTAGAGAACAAAAGTATGGACACCAAGGGGGGAAAGTGGCAGGGGTGGTGGTGGTGTGATGAATTGGGAGTTTGGGATTGACATATACATACTAATATGTATAAAATGGATAACTAATAAGAACCTGCTGTATAAAAAAATAAAATTCAAAAAGAAAAGAAAAAAAAAAAAAAGAAAGAATGATGGAGACCTCCCCAAATCTGAGGAAAGATTTGGATACTCAAGTTCATGAAGCTCACAGGTCACCTAACAAACTTACTTTAAAAGATCTTCTTTAAGACACATTATAATGAAACTGTCAAAAATCAAAGACAAAGAGAATCTTAAGAGCAGAAAGAGAAAAGAATCTTGTAATTTACAGGGTAACCCTGATAAGACTATCAGCAAATTTCTCAGTAGGCATCTTACAGGCCAGGAGAGAGAAGGAAAATATATTCAAAGTAGTAAAAGAAATAAAAACCTGCCAGTCAAGAATACTCTATACTGGCAAAGTTGTCTTTTGGAAATGAAGGAGAGATAAAGATTTCCTCACAAAATAAAGCTGAGGGAGTTCCTCACTACTAGACTTGTCTTTCAATAAATTCACAAAGGGGTTCTTCAAGCTGAAATGAAAGTAGCATGAAAACATATGAATATATACACTGCACTGGTAAAAGTAAGCATATAGTCAAATTTAGAATAATACTATAATATGGTGGTGTGTTAACCACTTCACTCTAGTATAAAAGTTAAAGAACAAAGATATTAAAAACATCTATATCTATAGTAATTTGTTAATGAATACACCACATAAAAAGAGGTAAATTGTGACATCAAAAATATAAAAGGAAGGGAGAAAAAGTTTTTGTGTGCGAGTGAGGTTAAGTTTTTATCAGGATAAAATAGACTATTATAAGATATTTTATGTAAGCTTCAAAGCAAAGCAAAACCTACGGTAGATATACAAAAGATAAAGAAAAGGGAAAGAAAACATACCAATACAGGTAATCATCAATTCACAAAGGAAGGCAACAAGAGAAGAAGAAAGGAACAAGGGCACTACAAAACAGCTAGAACAATTAATAAGATGACAGTAAGTCCTTACCTATCAATAATTACTATAAATGTAAGTGGTTTAAATTCTCTAATCAAAGGGCATAGAGTGGCTGGATGGATTAAAAGATCTAGCTAACTGCTGCCTACAAGAGATTCATTTCAATTTTAAGGACACACATATTCTCAATGTGCAGGGATGGAAAAATATATTTGATGCAAGTGAAATCAAAAGAGAACAGGAACACCTATACTTATGCCAGACAAAGTAAATTTTAAGTCAAAAATAGTAACAGGAGACAAAGAAGGTCATTGTATAATGATAAATAGGGGTCAATTCATCAAGAATATGTAACAATCATGAATATATATGCATTGACATCAAAGCACCAACATTATATTAAGCAAATACTAATTTCTGAAGGGAGAAATAGGTACAATACCATAATAGTAGGGGACTATATTATCCCACTTTCAACAACAAATAGATCATCCAGACAGAAAATCAATAAGGAAACACTGACTTAAAGTATATCTTAGTCCAAATCGACCTAAAAGACAAATATAGAACAAATACATTCCATCTGACAGTAGCAGAATACACATTCTTCTCGAGCACACAAGGAACATTCTCTAGGATAGGTCAGATAAATAAATAAATCTAAGTAAATTTAAGAAAACTGAAATCATACCAAGTATATTTTTCAACTACAGTGTTATGAAACTAGAAGTCAGTAATGGAAGGAAAACTGAAAAATTCACAAATATGTGGAAATTAAACAACATACTCCTGAAAAATCAATGGGTCAAAGAAGAAATCAAAAGTAGAATAAAAAAATATATCTTGAAAAAAACAGGAAGAGAAACACAGCATGCCAAAACTCAATGGATGCAAAAAAGCAGTTCTAAGAGAAGTTTATAGCAATAATAAAATACACATCCTTTCATGGCAAACTCTAAACAAATTAGGTATAGGAGGAACATACTTCAACATAATAAAGGTCATATATGACAAGCCCACTGCTAACATCATACTCAATGATAAAGGTTCAAAGTTTTTCCTTTAAGATCAGGAAAAAGACACAGGTGGGCACACTCACCACTCTTCTTGAACACAGTGCTGGAAGTCCTAGACAGAGCAATTAGGCAAGAAAAAGAAAAGGCATCCAAATTGGAAAGGAACGAGTAAAACTGTCTTTGTTTACAGATGATACGATGTTATATACAGAAATCCCTAAGACTCCACTAAAAAACTGTTTGAACTAATAAATGACTTCAGTAAAGTTGCAGGATACAAAATCAACATACAGAAATCAGTTGTTTTTCTATACACTAACAACAAAATAGCTGAAAAAGAAATAAGGAAAACAATCCCATTCACATTAGCATCAAAAAGAATGCAATACTTAGGAATAAATAAAATGTATTGATTGACTTTTCCACCCAGTCACAGGAAGCAACATCTTCCATGGTTACTGAAATTTCCCTTGAACAATGCCTCTCTCCTTCCTACATGAAAGCCTTTGAGAAACTTCCTTGTTTGGCTGGTTTACCAGCAGGCCCCACCCATGTAGTGACCCCTGGACACAAAGTAGCCTGCTTACTCTCATATACCTGGAAATGATAAAAGCCAAGCAATAAAACCAGAGTAAAAGCAATATTAATATTGTCATAGGCCGAAAGAGTATGGCTGAGGAAGTCTGGTATGTGCCTCTACATTCAGAAGAGTAGCTTTGATAGACAACATCATGAGGCTAGTGGTTGAACTTCAGAAAAAAAGTCTAGAGTATTCTATGGAATAGGTCCTTCCTTCATTAGCTAAAATTCTCCTACTGGAATATAACTGTTAGGACTCCACAGAGGTGATGCATTTTAAAAAATTAATTGTATGCATACACATATTTGAATTTACAGAATTTATTTTCCTATATTCATTGATTTTTTTAATGATCTCAAAATAAATGATTTTTTTCCCCAAAAGAACTATTATTAAGGTCATTGATTTATAAAAAAGAATTCCTTTCCTCTGGTACCAATCTGGTTCTCTACAATGGTTGACATGGTATTATTTTATTATCCTAATGGTTGACACAATATCTTTATATTATTCCCGATGGTCTGAAATCCTCTTGGATACTTGGTCTCTTTGGTGATCACTTGACTTTGATTTCTTCTACATATCCCACAGTGGGGTGAACCACCTTTAGTGACTGGAATGGTGGTCTTTGTTGTAGACCTGATAAAGCCTTATCTAATGGCCCTGAGGAGGGGGTGACTCCTTCCCTGTGGGGGAAAGAGATGTATTCTGTTTTTTCATGCTTGGAATTGACAGAAAGCAAATAAGAAAGAGGCCTGCTAAGCTTGAGGTTACTCAAGGCTTGGCTGGTGATAATTTGTGACTGTAGAGCCATTCCAGAGCCTCCAAATTTACATCCAGAAAAACTCAGTTTCTAAAACTATGCGGCCCTCCAGGGAGGCCACCATGAGACCCTGGGGAATAGTGGGCAAGGAAGACCCATCTGGATGGTAGACATGGGTGATGCAACTGGTTAACCAAGGAACATCCTACACTGACAAACCAAGAATTCTACTCCTGCCCAGCAGAATTTGATATGTATTAGTAACAGTGATTTCTGTTTGTTTTCCATTCTCTCTATTCCCAAGTGGTAGTTTTCCCTTGGATTCATGCTTCCTGTTGTTTCTCTGTCGTTCTATATCGTGGGAGTACAGACAGATAACTTGTTTTTTAAAGCTATGAGTTGCTAAGCCAAGAGGAGCAGCTGAGTCTGGGTCTGTTGGAGATGGTGTCATCCCCAGATGTGATTACAGGGTGAGGCTTTGAGGTGGGCTCCCTTCAGGAAAGAATGAATGCATGCCACCCAAAATGTATAAATGGGAAGAACGTGTTTGTGTATGTTGGAGAGCAAGGGAGATAAACGACTCTTAATTTTCTCTACTATAGGCCAAGAAGATAAAATGCTCATCATCGTAGAATCTCTTGCAGCTAAGGGGGAAACCATATGACTCAGTTTTGGCCATTGAGATGTAAACATAAGTTCCTGAGCTAGGATTCTGGAAAAGCTTTTAAAACTTCAGAATCAGCCTTATGATCCTTCAGCCTTTTGCCCTTTTCTTCTTCCTGGCTTAAGTGTGGATATAATAAGTGGCACTTTAGAAAAGAACATGTAAATTGTATGGATGAAAGCCACATATAAAGAATCACAGAGCAGCCTTGACCCTTGATGGCACCCAAAACATTTGCCTTTCATTGCTTATCTACAGTTTTCTTATTAATGAGTAACATAAACACCTACAAGGTAAGCTATTGTTAGTTGGTTTTTCTCAGCTCTTTTCCCTTTATGCTTGAGACATATTCCTTGGCAAATGACTATCTTTTAAATTCCCTAAAATTGGCAAGAGTAGCAACAACCAATATTTTTAATCCAGAGCCGTAGCAATCCCAGGAGATAAATCATATGCTGAAAATCCAGAATAAGAAAGAAGTTTTATTCAATGTTGATTCTCCAAAACCTAGCACAGTGCCTGGCACTTAGCAAGCAATAAAAATGTTTGTTGATTGATCCTATTGATTGTATTTCTCAGAAAACTTTTTAAATAAAGTAACACTTAGAGCATACATCAGGATTTACAGAAAGTTCAGTAACAAATTTGAATTTAATGCATAACAATATTTATTGAATAATTAACATGTATTGAATTGTAATCTAAACACTATACCAAATTCTTTGTGTTTATTTTTAGTTAATTTTCACAGCAGTCCTATAAACTAAGTATTATTATTGGAGAATTTCAGAGGTATTTAAATAACTTAGACAAGGTCTCACAGCCAGGTGGTATGAGAGCCAGGATTCAAGGTCAAGTTTATCTCCCTCCAAACCTATGCTCTTAATCACTATGTATTAATAAAATATTTTAAATCTGCTCTCCTAAAAGAAACATCCTTTGATCCCTAAAAACCCTTTCTGGCAGAACAGCAAGTACACAGAAAATGTTAGTCTGTGTTAATGGTTATACATTATTAATCAATTACCACTTACTGGATGATTTATTGTTTAGTTCCTCCTGGTTGACAAATCAGTTGAATTTTTCATATACACACATTGGAGTAAGTTAGCTAAATAAAGTGATTCACTTGGAGCGTTTCATGTTTACCCCAGGTTGCTATTGGGAACCTAGGTTATTTGTGGCATTTTTGCTCGAAAATCCTGGAGTCATCAAAATCTGGCCCCACAGACTGCATAGTAGGATATTGATAAGAACAAGGATGCAGGCGGCAATTCAGTAGAGACTTAAATGGCAAAAAATACAGTGCAAGTTTCCCACACCTTGCAGACTGCAGGTTTATATGATAATAAACAATTATCACCAGGACAAAGGGAAAAAGGCCATGAAATCCAATGGCGCAGTGAGAAATCTACTAATACAGGTGGTCAAGCTTGTTCCATTTCATTGTCAAAGGGAGGCTATTTATTTGCTTCTGAGTAGTTCAATTACAGAGTCATTTACTGCTGAAAGTTTTCCAGTAGGCAGATGTGGATCTACAGCTCTGGGCTTTAGATTCAAAATCAGTGAGGAAAAAGCGAATAAGAATCTCCTCCACAGACAGCATAATTGATAAGGTAGAGATCTGTAAGCAACTCCAGAAATAAAATAAGTGCCTTTAAGCATCCCAGTTGGAATCTCCTTACTGTGTATAGTGGGCATGGGCAAGGGTCAAGATGCTGACTATAATTAATGATTTTTTAGAAGCTCTTTAAAATATTTTCCCTTTGATAGTTTCCTGTCTAGATGAGATGTCAGTGGTTGGTGTGTGTGTGTGTATGTGAAAAATAAAGAGAAAGAGAGAGAGAGAAAGAGATTCCTTGTGTACCAAAATGCTCAGAAACAGAGGGAAAATATTCACAATGGATACTAAGTAGTTATAAAATCAAAGACAACTTTCTTTTCCTCTTGCGCAAGATAAAAGTGGTTTTTATCCAACAAATAACACTGTGTGTGTGTGTGTGTGTGTGTGTGTGTGTGTGTGTGTGTGTTCTGAGGACATTTGAAACAGTGGAGATTGTACAGACTGTAATCATTATTTCTAAACTGCCACAATCTAGTGTTTTCCAAAATTTGGCAGTGTATCCATCCATAGACTAGACCAAAGATATGTCAATAACAAGGGTTTTTCTTGAGCATGTTTTTCATCATTTTCTTGTCAATAGGTTCTGCCTTCCAGTTGAAATTCAATTTATATTTTGCATACACCTAACCACTGTATTTTATCACTTGTTTGCTGGGCGTAAGAAGCCACTACTTAAGTGGCCAAGTAACGACTCTTGTCAAGTAACCTTTAAACCAAGACATGTATGTAATTCCCTTATTAATTACAAAGATTAACTTCATCAGTCTTAGTTCATGACCAAATTCAAAACTTCCAGGCACAATCATGATGAGAAATACACAGCTGAAAGATTTCAAATTCTAATTTATCCCACCTTGAAAAACAATTAAGGTGTCATGAAGGGCAATGAGTCCACCAAAGTAATCTCTACGGGAAGTGACCCACAACAAAAGGTTAACAGATAGGGGAGGTATCAGCTTGCTAGAAGACAACTGAAGATCAAGAAAACCAAATATACCACCTCTAGTTATTGGATGCTGAAACTGGAAAATGTCATCAGAGAATTTCAGCAATGATAACAAAATCCAAATGACCAAAAATTTGACAACTTAGTCAATATAACTCAGCTCTCTGTGGGAATAGTTAAGAGTAAGTGTATACATAAATATGGCATAAAAGCATTAGATCAGGATTTCAAGATCTATTGGCTTTTCTACCTAACTTTTGAGAATCCAAAGATCAACACATTCACTGATAGTAATCAGAAACTTAAGTTGCATGTGAATAATTAATGGTCCAAAATGACCATTATTTTGAAACAAATATGTACCAAGCATCCCTATGTTATAACTAATTTTTTAAACTTTTTATTTGGAAATAATCATAGATTTACAGGAAGATAGTATAGAGAGATCCCCTGTACCCTCCACCCAGTTTCCTCAAAGGTTATATCTTACATAATTTTAGTACAATATCAAAACCAGGAAGTTGACATTGTGTGCACAATATGTGTGCATGTCACTTTATCATATGTGTAGATTCTTGTAATTACCACTGCAATCAGGATACAAAACTATTATAAATGATTTTATTTGTTTTCTTGAATATAAAAATGCATTATAATTTCAGGTAGAAAGTTCCAGACTACTTGTTTTACAAAACAATCACAGCATATTGAAAATTACTAATATTTAGGAAATTATTATCTAAGAAAACTCTATTTATAAAGGCCAAAGTGAAATTCTAGCAATAAGACAACATACATTTGTGTTAAACTTATTTCCCTGCACAGATTAGACCACCCCATCATTCAGTGATTGGCTCTCCGCAGCATGAGAGTGAGTGAGTTTTCAACACGTAGTTTATCAAAGACATCTTACTGAGAACTGTACTCCTCCAAAACCGTTTACTGGTGAAAGCCCCAGATACACACATGCGCATACACACACCGCTCTGGTCTGGGGTAAAACAGAGCACTTCACAAGTGCCTTTAAATCACTAATGAGGTTACCATAATAAAGGAGAACATTAATAAATATACACAAAGAATTAATGAAATAAACTAGCCAGATTCTTCCAAGCCAAGTCTATCATGGGGTTTCTTATTTTCCCTAACAAGTAAACATAATCCAAATTGTTGCAAACTCCAATTCGATTCAGCTCATGGCAGTGGAAAAATATATGATCACAAAAGAAAAAAAAATCAGAATCAAAACACCATTCTTACCTTGGCCATTTGTGCCTGCACGCCATTTGCCTTGAGAGATGCTACCGCTTTCTGTGCAGCTGCTGGACTGTCAAAATCTACAAAACCATACCCTGTGAAAACACAAAGGCCCTGGTTAGTACTCACAAATAGCTGCATCTCTGTCACACCAATAGAATGTGTGTTTGTGGTCAGACTTGCACTCATGACCCTGCTTGAACCATAGACCTCAATCTATGGCCCTTAACATGTCAGGAAAGATACCACAATATCATTCAACATAAAATAGTAACTCACTTATTTTCTAGAGGTTGCTTTTGAGATTGGCTATGTAATCAGCAAGCTGATTTAGACTAATTTGGTGAGTAAGGTAATATATTATTTAACCATGTTCTTCTTTCTTCAGTGGATTTGCTGCAAGAACGAGGAACACAAAATGCTGAAAAATACAGAAAAGTTTATCTCGAAAGTTAATTTTCTAAACCTCAAAAAAAACTGACGGTAATAAAAGCCATGATAGAACCAGCATGAAGTTAGTACAAGCAACCTCAACAGTTTCTGGTATTCAGCAGGCATTCAATAAATGCATGTTGACTACATGAATGAATGAAGGTTGTGAATGAGTCCAGGGAGGTTTGAAACTAGTTGCAGTTGATTTCCAAGCCTGTGTCAATTCATTACAGACCTCATCTCTCTCAAACATAACATCCTAAATAAATGATTTGACGGTTAAGGAACCTGTGATAAAGAGTGAGTAAATAGATAAATATTCAAGCATCTTTTAAAAATAAGAAACAAAGACCCATGTCACTTATTTGTTACTTAAGTATAATCTGAAAAGGGTACAAGAGTTGCCTATACTGTTCTCTGATTGTGTGCCTGTGTGTGTGTGTGTGTGTGTGTGTGTGTGTGTGTGTGTGTGTGTACAGAGTGAGGTCAAAGAAACAGCCAGTAAAACAGAATAAATGAAAAGGGGATTTTGCATACCCATAAAATAGCTGATATTAGTTCAGGGCTTAGCCTAACAGTAATTTCAGCTGCCAAGAATATTTCAAAATAAAAATGCTCAAGAATGAGTGTTTGGCACTCAATGCCCACCATACGTATCCTGCTCCTCTCCTCAGCTGTCAGGCAGGGATTTGCTCTGTATTCCAATATTTTTCTCATTTAGAAGTTTTGAGGGGAACTGCTAAGGCAAACCTACTAACCATGTACTGTGACCACGCCCCCCCCACTAAAATAACCAGAGTGAAAGGGAATTCAATTACCAAGTTGTTTCTTGTAATTAACTTTTTAATTTTCTCCCCTTGAATCTCTTCTTCTTTTTCTCCCTCCCAGCATGTTAACCTAAAATGAACTTGTTACACATCAGTGTACCATCAAATGCTCTTGAAAAGCTAGGCAGAGAAGCTGGGAAGTTTGTATTTCGAATCCAAAAGGAAGCCTGCTCTGTCAGTATTGCTAATTCCTTTCTTCCCACAAAATTCAAACTATGTGACTAATATGAGTATTACCACCCACTAAGATGAGTAAGATGAGGGAAAAAGCAGAAAGAAAAAGAGGAAAAAGAACAAAATAAGTCAAGAAGTAGAGTTAGGGGGAGAGGAAGATAAAACTAAAATGCAGACTTTATCTCCTATGTTCCAGCAACTGCCCTGAGTGGGTGATGTGTTGACACCTGATGAAATGCTAATAATACATGTACTACTGTCCTCATGCCTGTTCACGTATATACATAGAGAAACTGAAGCTTAAGCCAGGTGACAAGACTGGTCCTAAATCACGAGCTGCTTAATCAGTAGAGCCAGGATGTGAAGCAAAGTCCACAAAGGCCCTTTCCAAATATACTGTACTATGAACTGCTTTACAATCTTACTTTGCAAACTATTTCTAGAAGCCCCTGAAACCCACCAGAGAGAGGACACAATTCTTGAAAATCCCTTAGACTTTGAGGTTAGCACATGAAATAAAACAATCCCATAAAAGAATTCAACCCAGCTCATTCAGTCAGTACACTTACTCATGGGGTGGTTGAGTTCTCAGCAGAACGGGCTACATGAGGTTTGACAAGGCACCCCTCCCACCTCATGCTTTGGTCAGTCTTCCTCATCTGTTCGCAGGCTCATTCTTTCGTTCAATAAGGAAATTCTATGTCAGACATTTTGCCAGGTACAGGGTATAGAGTAGTGAAAACAAAACAAAAAAAAACCCAGTTCCCACCCTTATGCAGCTTATAGTTGAGTTGGGAGATGGACATAAAACAAATAACCATACAAATGAATCTATAATTACAAATTGGTATGCCTTCCCTGAAAGTAAATGAGATCATATACCACAGAATCTGATGACTGATTGTTCACTATTGAAAGTTTTAAGGAAGCAGTGGCATGGGATGACCTGCATTTCTTAAAATATCACTCTAGCTGGCTTGTCTTAAAGATGGTATTGGTTTTGGGGGAGGCAGGGAGCAAGAGTGGAATCAGGGAGATAACTTAGGGGCTACTACAGCAATCTGGACAAATGACAGCTGGCCATGAAACGGACAGGATGCAATGGGTGGTCTGAGTTACATTCTGGAGGCAGAATTAACAGGACCCAGTGATGGATGGACTGGTTGGGAGTAGGGGAGATACAGGTGACAAGGGTTACTACTGCTTTTTCAGCATAAGCCAATGGGTGGGTGGAGATGTGATTTACAGAAATGGGGAGCTGGGAGGAGGAGCCAACAGGGGAGAGGGAAAATTAAAATATTGGTTTGAGGCATGGTGAACCAGAAATGCCTGTGAGACATCTAAGTAAAAATGTCAAATAGCAGCTGGATATATTAGGCTGGTGCTCAGAAAAGGGAATAAGATTGGAAATATAAACTTGGAGATCAACAGCATGAAGATATGATTTACAGAAACGGAAAAAGACAAAAGTGCCTGGTGTAAGTAGAAACAAAGAGCCCAGGTTTGGAGCCTGAACTTCACCACTGAAGTGTCAGATAGGAAAATGAGATTGCAAAGGAGGCTGAAGGAGAATCAGAGGGAAAGAAGGAAATACAAAGGGAATAAGATGTCTCATAGCCAAGGTAAGAAAGTTTCCCAAGCAGGAGAGAGAGACTGACGGTGTCAAATGCCACTGAAAGTGAGAGCAAGATCGGAGCTTGAGAGACCCAATGCTTTAGGAGCATGGACTTCTTTATTTAACTAGAATTGATTTATAATATTGTGTTAGTTTCAGGTGTACAGCTTCAGATTCTTTTCCATTATAAGCCATTACAAGACACTGTAATGTATAGTTCCCTGTGCTATAGATAGGCCTTTGTTATTTATTTTATATACAGTAGTGTATATCATGGACTTCTTTTCATGCTTGGCTACAGGCCAGTGGAGGCGACTGAAGTCTGCTTGAGTAGTTGAAGAGCGAGACTAAGACAGGGAGGTAAAGAGAGTGTTTACAGTCTTCTTTGCCATTATGCTGCTGGGAAGGAGAATTAATAGCCAGCTTTAGCTCGAGGGGGATATGAGGTCAAAGGAGCTATTTGTGTTTGTTGGTTGTAAGATAGGAGATGCTATGGTTTTCAACCTTAGCTGCATGCTAGATGCACTTTGGGAGCTAAAAAAATGACCAATGCTCATTCCTCACCCCCAGGAAAATGAAATCAGTGTCTTTGGGAATGTGGCCAAGGTGTCTGCACACACACGTGTGTGTCTATTCCCTGGCTGGTTTCAGTGTGAAGCCAGGGTACAGTACTGCTGAATATTCATTCAAGTTATTCAACAAATATTTATTTGTTGGCCCTACTATGAGATAGATACTGTTCTTGGCACTTTGGAATGTTTGATAAGAAAGATCAAGCAGAAGTCAAGAGATTAAAGCTTCAGGCAGATAAGGGGATAATTTATAGGGCAATGTTCCTGAGAAGGTGGAAGTGTGAGGGGTTCTAGAACATGAATGAAGTGCTGTCCTTTGCTAAAAGAGGGACTTTGCCCTTTGCCCATTGTAACTGGAAGGAAGAAAAAAAGAGCAGTCTCGGTTACCAGGTGTTATTTCTTTGTATATCTTTTTTTCTGGGACATAGCCTGAGCTTAAAGAGACATTTGTCGAAATTAATTGAAACCATGTTTAAAAGATGCTAAGTTACTTCATGGGACTACAGTGGAGATTAACTAATAAAAATGTCTGTTAATACATTTTGACTCTAAAGAACAATATAAATGCCAAGCAGCCACGGTTCTGGCTTAGCCACGTTGCCACCAGTGACGCCACCAAGGATTTCATGACTCTCGGCCTCTATCACAGTGTGGCTTCCTCCATTTTTTCCACTACGCACATCACACAGGATATTACAAAATCAAGATGCTGTTCTCCAGGGCAGAACTCCAATCCAAACAGAAGAAATCCTTGTGAGGGCAGGAGACACCCTGAGCCTTGTCTGAATTGGGGAAGTTATGGGTGAACTTCGAGAAGAGTGTCTTTCCAAAGAGCCATCATGCCAGCAAGGAGAGTGGCCCCTAAGTACAAAATATCTCCTCTCCTGAAGGCTCTTGGGAAGCAAAGTTATAAATAAAGAATCAACGTTTCACTGACTTCTGTGTTTTTCATACAAACTTACTTTCACCAATTAAAATGAATGAGCAGAGGTAAAATGTCTCAAGCACCCTCCCCCAAAAAAAACACCACAATTCTGGAAATAAACATTGCATTCTTGAGTTTTATGTGACAGCATAGACTACATCGCAATCAGAAAGAAACAAAATTAAATACGAAGCTGCCCCTAGAGAATAATGATGCCTTTACGAAGGAATAAAGCAACTCCAATTTGGTTTCAATTTGCTTTCCTTAACTACAAATCATCAAACCTGGGAGCAGAAACCTCTGTACCTACATCTGGTGAGGGGCAAGGTAGGGAGATTAGTTCAGCTCCAGCTAATAATGCTTTATGGTAACTGCTAAAATCCTCCATAAAATGGGACCCATTGGAAACACCAGCCCGAGTGACTGAAAGGCCATTGGTCTGCCTCAATTACATAATTAAGCTTGGCAGCAGGTTCAAATGAATGAAAACTGAATGTCACTGTTTTCTCCACACACCCCGTCCTTGTTTTCCTTCCTTGTCAGGGGGATAAGGCCAGCAGTTCTGCAATTAGCGGGAAGCAGAGAGCAGCAAGAAAGAACCATCTCCATGCTAATTAGGTCATTCGCCAAATGCACTCACTCCATTGGCAGAGCTAATCAATACTTTCCTGAAATGCTTTAAACTTGGTGTGTTAATTTAAAGTTTTGTTATTTTTATTGCACTGCAAGCCTGGTGACTTTATAAAAAGAAGAAAAAATATATATATTAAGAAATTGTGACAGAGTTCTACAAACAATGGTACTGCCAGAGCGTTTTGTTTTTGTTTTCTTCAGTGTTATCTGTAGGCAGCTTCTCTGTGACCTTTGCCATTCAGCTGGACCCCTGTGTGACAATTCACTTGAATTTTGTTAAAAGTCTCTTTATCATCTTTTTTAAAATTTAATTTTTATTTTACATTGGAGTATAGTTGACTTACAATGTTGTGTTAGTTTCAGGTGTATAGCAAAGTGATTCAGTTATATACATACGTATACCCATTTTCTTTCAGATTCTTTTCCCATATAGATTATTACAGAATATTGAGTACAGTTCCCTGTGCTATACAGTAGGTCCTTCTTGGTTATCTACTTTATATATATTAGTGTGTGTAGGTTAATCCCAAATGCCTAATTTATCCCTCCCCCACATTTCCCCTTTGGTATCATCTTTATCATCTTTAACAGTTAATTTTATACTTCTGTGTTGCAACTGGATCCTTAAATTCTCTATGTAAAGTGCTTACATATTTACCAACTTTGGATGGTTCTTTATGTGGGGGAAATGATACAAACCAGAGTTCCTGGTTCAGATGTGTGGTGGCATGAGCCGAGTGAGACTCGCTCTCAGAGTGTAATCTCACACGACATTTCATATTTCTGCAGAATGACTGTCATAAAAGCCCACTTGAAACACAGACGGCTTGATGTTAACACCCAACTTCTTTCAAAGACGATCCAGATGTGAGTCAAATACGATTTTTAAACAGAAGTGAACACTTTGTCTAGGAATCACAGGTTCCACTGAAGTTCCACTCAAATTTAACAGTTGAAGATGTTTAAGAATCGCCCTTCCATAAATCCCCCCTCTTTCTACTTAGGCTTAAGAATATTCTGTGGCTGTCATCTGAGCCCAGAGCACGGAGAGAAGGTGGCCTGCAGGAAGGAAAGAGTGATTTGCAGGCTTCCTGGAAGTCTGCTGGACTCAAGGCTGCCTCCAGGCATCTGTATTTCGATTTTTTTGTACATCCCTAAACTGTTGAATGACTGCCAAATGTCTGCTCTTATTATTGGATTTCCTAGTTCTCTGCATTATGTTGATCAAAGGAGGTAGTTGAAGGACAGCACTGATAAATTCTTTGCTACATGTATGCTTGTAAAACCAGACTAACAAGGAAACCCAATCATTTCTTCAGTATTTCCTTTCGCACTGATGTTCTGTGACTGACCATTACAATGAAGCAAGGATGCTACAATACAATAGTCCTACAGCCTAACTTACATGTGTGGGGAAAAAAAAAAAAAGGCAAAAGACAAATCCTGCTAGAATGCAGAGGCCAAAGACAAGAGTGCTCATTTTGAGGGAAAAGAATCCAAACCATTAAAATCTGAAATGACCTCCACTTTGAAGCATCTTTGGAGAAAGGATGGAACGTTTTTATACAGAAAAGAACAGTGTCTGTACTTATGCAAAGGGCTGCAGCCTTCAGACACTTAGCAAACGGAGGCAAATAAGGTGGGTAACAGGGTCCACCATACAGGAAACAGATTGCTTCATTCTCTTCCCCTGACTTCTGAGCTTAATTACCTAAACATTCTGATATTCTAGTGCCAGAAACACTAAAATAAGACATCAGTTTTTGGAATAGAATTGACCTGTTATGAGGGACACTTCTGAATCATGATGTGACTTTCCTATTATTATTATTTAATCTTAATTTTATTTTATTTTTTATTTTAAAATTTTTATTATTTTTAAATTGAAATATAGTTGATTTATAATGTTATGTTAGTTTCAGGTGTACAGCAAAGTAATTCAGAATACACATATTCTGAATATATATATATATACCTTTATAGTTTATTACAGAATACTGAATATAGTTCCCTGTGCTATGCAGTAGGTCCTTGTTGTTTACCTATTTTATATCTAGTAGTTTGTATCTGCTAATCCCAAACTCCTAATTTATCCCTCCTCCATCCCTTTCTCCTTTGGTAACTATAAGTTTGTTTTTATGTCTGTGAGTCTATTTCTCTTTTGTAAATAAGTTCATTTGTATCATTTTTTTAGATTCCACATATATGTGATATCTTTTGACATTTGTCTTTCTCTGTCTTTCTTCACTTAGTATGACCATTTGTCTTTCTCTGTCTTTCTTCACTTAGTATGACCATCTCTAGGTCCATCCATGTTGCTGCCAATGGCATTATTTCATTCTTTTTTATGGCTGAGTAATAGTCCATTGTATAAAGACGATGTGGTATATATTACTATTACTTAATTTACTAAACATCTACTATGTGCAAACAAGATAGTGTGTTCGATGCTGCAGGGAAAACCAAGATACTCTGACATGGCCCTTCCTGTCAGGGAGTTTATGGTCTAGTAGGATAGATAAAGACATTTAAATACAGTGGAGGGTCCTCTTATGCATGGGGTTACGTCAGTGAGCATATGCAAAATGGCATGTTTTCATTGAGTATAATATGCATGGTTTTGTGTGCACAGCTCTGTTCATCAGAGCTGAATACCTGAGTCAGGTCCCTTCTCATTCAGCAGCATGATGGTAAAACTATCCACATTCTACATTTATGTGTGCATTAGTCTATCTTTCTGTTTTCCTGTTTTTGTGCATAATAGAAACGCATTAAGTTAAATACAAAATATAGGGAGGAATTAGTACCACATAAAAGGTGAAAAGGAAGCACTAGCGTTCTAAGATAGCAAATATTTCTTCCAGGTGGGGGCAAACTCAGTACATTTTGAGAGCAAACGACAAAAGTGAGGACTAGGGAAAAGAAATTAGGTCCCAAGTGGCATTTCCCTGAAGAATAAGACAATTACAAAAGACAGACGAATTTAGGGAGCAACATACTTAGTGGCATGCCGCTTGAAAATGGGACACTTCTTATTCCAGTTATGGTGCACAGAGAGTCATATTAAACCAAACACAAATTCAAATCCCAAAACTCACTTCCCTTCTCACCCTGTTCAAATGATTTTTAAATGAGAGAAATTGCTTCTTTCTACTGAATAAAGTCAAAATTAGGATCAGGATCATTACTTAATGGGCTTAGAGAGATCATTATGCTTTATTGAGATTAAAGAAATTCACTGATTTGTCAAGGTTTTTGACTAAACCAGCCATGATTTTATTATAATATTGTAGAGATTAAGGGAGCAGTCTGCTTGGCTGTAAATGGATAGATTAACCTCTTTGAATCATCTTGCAAAGTTTTCCTTTCCCTTGTTCAAGGACACATATAAAATATATGTCTCATGTGAACCTTTGGTCCTAAGTGTCTCTGCCATCAACAGCAGTGGGATGTGTAAGTGTATAATGGATTGTGGCCGCAGGAGCAGGCCAGGGTATTGATAAAACAATTCCACTGAGTCTGTAAGTATGATGGAAGCAAGCTGTAACTGAATACTCTAATTATAGCTCTGCAATCCTAGCCCACAGTAGGCAAAACTATGGTTTTATTCCTGGGTGCCCATCTTTCCCCCCCTCTCTTTGCTCTGGCCTTACAGGCAGGTAGAACTGTAAACTATTCCTCCATCAGAAGAGCAGAGTTGATGGCCTCAGTGTGTGAGGATCAATGGAAGGACAATCTCCCCTTCCCTCCCCCCACCAAGTACTTTAATCCACACTCACTCAATGCCTCCAGCCAATGGCCTGGAAAGCATGTTTGTAGTCTTACACATCCTTCTACAGCAGAGACATCTCCTGCCCTATGGCACATTCACCTTTAGAGGGTGAACACTGTAGTGCAACTAGGTAACTACCCAGAAGGATGCATTAAGCAGCTCACTGCAAGAAGGAAGGAAGAGAAAGTGAATCCTACATACAGGTAACCCTTTGAAGAGGTATGCACCTGTGTGCCTTCATTTTTGTTACAGTCTACAATCTAGCTAGTCCCTCCACAGACTTGTCAATCCATCTCTATTTCTGTACCAAGCCCTGGGTCCCTTTGAACACCATTATTTTCCTGGGAAAGGGTTCCATCCATGATTTCCTACTTCCAAATCTTTGACAAAACTCACTTTGAAACCCTCGGGAAGCTTCTGTCTAATAAGTCATGCATTTCCTAACATATACCCATGTTTTACTGGAAACAGTCTTCAGTCATGTATTTATATGCCAAATTCCAAATACTTAAAATAAATGTCCACAAGTACTGCCTTTGTCACTATAAGTGGTGGCTTTGACATCCTCTTGGACCCTAAATTACTTCTCTCCAACCCACCTGATATACCAAATACAATTCTAGTTTTGTATTCGAATCTAGAAAACAAAGAAACTTAAGTGTACATGTAGGCAACTGAAAATAACACACGCATGTGATTAAAAATAAAATATAAAAATCATGCCAAACAAAACATTATTCAATGAAATGAAATTTCTTTTCTACCTAGACCTTAATGCTCTGGTCCAACTTCCCAAGAAATTGTCCAATGAGTCCGGTCTGTGTTCTAACTTGAAAAAACAACTAGAACTAATTCTTGAGCTCTTACTTTTGTATGTATTAGAAGAACTTAGGGATTTATATAGAAATAAAATAATTTCTGCTATTAAAAATCATGAAATGAAAAACATTTGTAAGATTTTGTAAATGGCTCCACAATTACCCATTTTCCCCTAAAAATAAATAGGAGTGTTGTTTTCTTTTAATTTTAAAAGTCATACAATTTTATTGGAAATTTCAGTTGATATGGAGAAAAATTAGCCATGATGCCACTTCCTAAAGCTAAGTAATTGTTACCTTATTTTTTCCTTTATTTTTAACCAAAATGGTGCCACTTTATACACACATTTTTATGTCTTTTTTTTTCTCTTAATAACATATGTGACTACATTTCCTGGTCGATAAATGTGAATCTCTAAAATACCATTAATCTCTTATTTTCAGCATCCCATTTGACCAACTCTTTCTTAAAGATTTCTGAGCTCTACATTATGCCTTAGCCAAATGTTTCCTACTTTGCAAAACTGATTTTATTCCAATATTTTGAAAGATTTTTTAAATTAATAAAATAGTAATAGGCAATATATTCAAAGCCTCCTAGACTTTAGAGAGTGGTTTTTCTTAAGTTTTTTGATTCTTTCAAAGATGTTTCAAAGAAAGACCCTTAGGCATTACAAACCAAAGATATCAGAAACCAGTCAAATCAAATTCAAACGATACCCTCCTGAAATATAGGGATTGGAAGCCCGTTTTCTTTCTCATTGCAATTAAGTTGGATCTATCTCAAAGGAATTTTGGAACTATATCAGGATCTTATGAGGCAAAATTACAGCTCTGTGATTCAGAAAGGATGCCAAGAGTTTGAATAGTCATGCCATTACACTCATGACTGCACATTCATTTATAAGTTGAAAGTGAAATCTTTTTCAACAATCAAAGACATGTTTTTCCCAAGGTAATTTGACCGTAATTTGTAAATTGGTACAGTAGCTGATTGCACCAACTCTTTTGAGTCCCTCTGATAGCTGGTGATCCATGGCTTACAGCTGAGGTCTTTCCTCTTCCAGGCAGAGCCTGCTTGAAGAATCCTGGTTGTCTAAAGAAACTAGGATTTCATGATCCTAGAAGATGCTGGTTGAGATGCAATTTAGGGAACAATGACTTAGGATATAAAATGGTCCTAAGTAGGATCAGGACCTGGATCACTAGGGAAGTGGCTCTACAAGCAGAACCCAGAGTAGTCTCCCCTGAGAGGTTTTCTTTATTTTTTTTATACAGCAGGTTCTTATTAGTTACCCATATTATACATATTACTGTATATATGTCAATGCCAATCTCCTAATTCATCCCACCACCACCACACCCCTTTCCCCCCTTGGGGTCCATACATTTGTTCTCTTCATCTGTGTCTCTATTTCTGCCTTGCAAACCGGTTCAGCTGTACCATTTTTCTAGATTCCACATATATGCGCTAATATATGATATTTGTTTTTCTCTTTCTGACTTACTTCACTCTGTATGACAGTCTCTAGCTCCATCCATGTCTCTACAAGTGACCCAGTTTCGTTCCTTTTTATGGCTGAGTAATATTGCATTGTATATATGTACCACACCTTTATCCATTCGTCAATGAACATTTAGGTCGCTTCCATGACCTGGCTATTGTAAATAGTGCTGCAATGAACGTTCGGGTGCATGTGTCTTTTTGAAATATGCTTTTCTCTGGCTATATGCCCAGTAGTGGGATTGCTGGGTCATATGGTAATTCTATTTTTAGTTTTTTAAGGAACTTCCATACTGTTCTCCATAGTGGCTGTATCAATTTACATTCCCACCAACAGTGCAAGAGTGTTCCCTTTTCTCCACACCCTCTCCAGCTTTGTTGTTTATAGATTTTCTGATGATGCCCATTCTAACTGGTGTGAGGTGATACCTCATTGTGGTTTTCACTTGCATGAAATAATTAATTTCTCTAATAATTAGTGATGTTGAGCAGCTTTTCATGTGCTTCTTGGCCATCTGTATGTCTTCTTTGGAGAAATGTCTATTTAGGTCTTCTGCCCATTTTTGATTAGGTTTTTTTTTTAATATTGAGCTGCATGAGCTGTTTATATATTTTGGAGATTAATCCATTGTCCGTTGATTTGCTTGCAAATATTTTCTCCCATTCTGAGTGTTGTCTTTTCGTCTTGTTTATGGTTTCCTTTGCTATGCAAAAGCTATTAAGTTTCATTAGGTCCCAGTTGTTTATTTTTGTTTTTACTTCCATTACTCTAGGAGGTGGGTCAAAAAAGATCTTGCTGTGATGTATGTCAAAGAGTGTTCTTCCTATGTTTTCCCCTAATAGTTTTATAGTGTCCAGTCTTACATTTAGGTCTTTAATCCATTTTGAGTTGATTTTTGTGTATAGTGTTAGGGATTTCATTCTAATTTCATTCTTTTACATGTAGCTGTCCAGTTTTCCCAGAGCCACTTATTGAAGAGGCTGTCTTTTCTCCATTGTATATCCTTGCCTCCTTTGTCATAGATTAGTTGACCATAGGTGCATAGGTTTATCTCTGGGCTTTCTATCCTGTTCCATTGATCTATATTTCTGTTTTTGTGCCAGTATCATATTGTCTTGATTACTGTAGCTTTGTAGTATAGTCTGAGGTCAGGGAGTCTGATTCCTCCAGCTCCATTTATTTCCATCAAGATTGCTTTGGTTATTCGGGGTCTTTTCTGTTCCATACAAATTGTAAGATTTTTTGTTCTAGTTCTATGAAAAATGGCACTGGTAATTTGATAGGGATTGCACTGAATCTATAGATTGCTTTGGGTAGAATAGTAATTTTCACAGTACTGATTCTTCCAACCCGAGAACATAGTATATCTCTCCATGTGTCTGTGTCCTCTTTGGTTTCTTTCATCAGTGTCTTATACTTTTCTGAGTACAGGTCTTTTACCTACTTTGGTAGGTTTATTCCTAAGTATTTTATTCTTTTTGTTGCAATGATGAATGGCATTGTTTCCTTAATTTCTCTTTCTGATCTTTTGTTGTTAGTGCATAGGAATGCAAGAGATTTATGTGCATTAATTTTGTATCTTGCAACTTTATCAAATTCATTGATTAGATCTAGTAGTTTTCTGGTGGCATCTTTAGGATTCTCTATGTATAGTATCATGTCATCTGCAAACAGTGACACTTTAACTTTTTCTTTTCCAATTTGGATTCCTTTTATTTCTTTTTCTTCTCTGATTGCCATGGCTAGGACTTCCAAAACTATGTTGAATAATAGTGGTGAGAGTGGACATCCTTGTCTTGTTCCTGATCTTAGAGGAAATGCTTTCAGTTTTTCACCATTGAGAATGATGTTGCTCTGGGTTTGTCATATATGGCCTTTATTATGTTGAGGTAGGTTCCCTCTATGTCCACTTTCTGGAGAGTCTTTATCATAAATGGGTGTTGAATTCTGTCAAAAGCTTTTTCTGCATCGAGATGATCATATGGTTTTTCCTCTTCAATTTGTTAATATGGTGTAACACATTGATTGATTTGCGTATATTGAAGAATCCTTGCATCCCTGGGATAAATCCCACTTGATCATGGTGTATGATCCTTTTAAAGTGTTTTTGGATTCTGTTTGCTAGTATCTTGCTGAAGATTTTTGCATCAGTGATATTGGTCTGTAATTTTCTTTTTTTGTAGTATCTTTTTCAGGTTTGGGTATCACGGTGATGGTGGCCTCATAGAATGAGTTTGGGACTGTTCCTTCCTCTGCAATTTTTTGGAAGAGTTTGAGAAGGATGGGTGTTAGCTCTTCCCTAAATGTTTGATAGAATTCACCTGTGAAGCCATCTGGCCCTGGACTTTTGTTTGCTGGAAGATTTTTAATCACAGTTTCAATTTCATTACTTGTGATGGGTCTGTTCATATTTTCTATTTCTTTCTGGTTCAGTCTTGGAAGGTTATACCATTCTAAGAATTTGTCCATTTCTTCCAGGTTGTCCATTTTATTGGCATAGAGTTGCTTGCAGTAGTCTCTTACGATGCTTCATATTTCTGCGCTGTGTGTTGCAACTTCTCCTTTTTCATTTCTAATTTTATTGATTTGAGTCCTTTCCCTCTTTTTTTTGATGAGTCTGGCTACAGGTTTATCAATTTTGTCTATCTTCTCAAAGAAGCAACTTTTATTGATCTTTGGTATTGTTTTCTTTGTTTCCATTTCATTTATTTCTGCTCTGATCTTTATGATTTCTTTCCCTCTACTAACTTTGGGTCTTGTTTGTTCTTCTTTCTCTAGTTCTTCTAAGGTGTAAGGTTAGATTGTTTACTTGAGATTTTTCTTGTTTCTTGAGGTAGGATTGTATTGCTATAAACTTCCCTCTTAGAACTGCTTTTGCTGCATCCCATAGGTTTTGGATTGTCGTGTTTTCATTGCCATTTCTTTCTAGGTATTTTTTGATTTCCTCTTTGATTTCTTCAGTGATCTCTTGGTTATTTAATAATGCATTGTTTAGCCTCCATGTATTTCTGCTTTTTACATTTTTTTTCCTGTAATTTATTTCTAATCTCATAGCGTTGTAGTTGGAAAAGATGCTTGATATGATTTCAATTTTCTTGAATTTACCGAGTCTTGATATGTGATCTATCCTGGAGAATGTTCCATGTGCACTTGAGAAGAAAGTGTAATATGCTGTTTTTGGATGGAATGTCCTATAAATATCAATTAAATCTGTGGTCTATTGTGTCATTTAAAGCTTGTGTTTCCTTATTAATTTTCTATCTGGATGATCTGTCCATTGGTGTAAGTGAGGTGTTGAAGTCCCTCACTATTATTGTGTTATTATCGATTTCCTCTTTTATAGCAGTTAACATTTGCTTTATGTATTGAGGTGCTCCTATGCTGGGTGCATATATATTTATAATTGCTATATCTTTCCTTGGATTGATCCCTTGATCATTATGTAGTGTCCTTGTCTCTTGTAACATTTTTATTTTAATGTCTGTTTTATCTGATATGAGTATTGCTACTCCAGCTTTCTTGTGATTTCCATTTGCATGGAATATCTTTTTCCATTCCCTCACTTTCAGTCTGTATGTGTCCCTAGGTCCAAAATGGGTCTCTTGTAGACAGCATATATATAGGTCTTGTTTTTGTACCTATTCAGCGAGTTTGTGTCTTTTGGTTGGAGCATTTAATCCATCCACATTTAAGGTAATTGTTGATATGTGTGTTCCTATTACCATTTTCTTAATTGTTTTGGGCTTGTTTTTGTAGGTCCTTTTCTTCTCTTGTGTTTCCCTCTTAGAGAAGTTCCTTTAGCATTTATTGTAGAGCTGGTTTGGTGGTGCTGAATTCTCTTAGCTTTTGCTTGTCTGTAAAGCTTTTGATTTCTCCATCGAATCTGAATGAGATCCTTGCCAGGTGGAGTAATTTTGGTTGTAGTTTCTCCCCTTTCATCACTTTAAATATATCGTGCCACTCCGTTCTGGCTTGTACAGTTTCTGCTGAGAAATCAGCTGTTAACCTTGTGGGAGTTCCCTTGTATGTTATTTGTTGTTTTTCCCTTGTTGCTCTTAATAACTTTTCTTTGTCTTTAATTTTTGTCAATTTGATTACTATGTGTCTAGGTGTGTTTCTCCTTGGGTTTATCCTGCCTAGGACTCTCTGCGCTTCCTGAACTTGGGTGGCTATTTCCTTTCCCATTTTAGGGAAGTTTCGACTATAATCTCTTCATATATTTTCTCAGGTCCTTTCTCTCTCTCTTCTCCTTCTGGGACCCCTATAATGCAAATGTTGGTGCATTTAATGTTGTCCCAGAGGTCTCTTAGGCTGTCTTCCTTTCGTTTCATTCTTTTTTCTTTATTCTCTTCCACAGTAGTGAATTCCACCATTCTGTCTTCTAGGTCACTTATCCGTTCTTCTGCCTCTGTGATTCTGCTATTGATTCCTTCTAGTTTATTTTTCATTTCAGTTATTGTATTGTTCATGTCTGTTTGTTTGTTCTTTAATTCTTCTAAGTGTTTGTCTTTAATTCTTCTAGGTCTTTGTTAAACATTTCTTGCATCTTCTCGATATTTGCCTCCATTCTTTTTCTGAAGTCCTGGATCATCTTCACTATCATTATTCTGAATTCTTTTTCTGGAAGGTTGCCTATCTCCACTTCATTTAGTTGTTTTTCTGGGGTTTTATCTTGTTCCTTCATCTGGTATATAGTCCTCTGCCTTTTCATTTTGTCTGTCTTTCTGTGAATGTGGTTTTTGTTCCACAGGCTGCAGAATTGTGGTTATTTTTGCTTCCGCTGTCTTCCCTCTGGTGGATGAGGCTATCTAAGAGGTTTGTCCAAGCTCTCTGATGGGAGGGACTGGTGGTGGGTAGAGGTGGGTGTTGCTCTGGTGGGCAGAGCTCAGTAAAACTTTAATTCATTTGTCTGTTGATGGGTGGGGCTGAGTTCCCTCCTTGTTGGCTGTTTGGCCTGAGGCGACCCAGCCCTGGAGCCTACAGGCCCTTTGGTGGGGCTAATGGCAGACCCCAGGAGGGCTCACACCAAGGAGTACTTCCTAGAACTTCTGTTGCCAGTGTCCTTGTCCCTGTGGTTAGCCACAGCCACCCCCCGCCTCTGCAGGAGACCCTCTAACACTAGCAGGTAGGTCTGGTTCAGTATCCTATGGGGTCACTGCTCCTTCCCCCTGGGCCCTGATGCGCACATTACTTTGTGTGTGCCCTCCAAGCGTGGAGTCTGTGTTTCCCCCAGCCCTGTCCAAGTCCTGCAATCAAATCCTACTAGCCTTTAAAATCAGATTCTCTGGGAATTCCTCCTCCTGTTGCTGGACCCCCAGGTTGGGAAGCCTGATAAGGGCTCAGAACTTTCACTCCAGTGGGTGGACTTCTGTGGTATAATTGTTCCCCAGTTTGTGAGTCACCCACCCTGCAGTTATGGGATTTGATTTTATTGTGATTGCGCCCCTCCTACCATCTCACTGTGGCTTCCCTTTGTCTTTGGATGTGGGGTATCTTTTTTGGTGAGTTCCAATGTCTTCCTGTCAATGACTGTTCAGGAGTTGGTTGTGATTCTGCTGCTCTCGCAACAGGGAGTGAGCGCACGTCCTTCTACTCTGCCATCTTCAACCTGCCCCCTAAGAGGTTTTCTACTTTGCTACTCTACATGGGATCTGAGGACCACCAGCAACGACATCACTTAGGAGTTTGTCAGAAATCAGAATGTCAGGCCCATCCTGGAGCTACTAAATCAGGCTTTACATGTTGACAAGATCTCCAGGTACCTGAATGAACATTAAAGACTGAGATACCCAGGACTTCCTTGGCGGTCCAGTAGTTAAGACTCCGTGCTTCCAATGCAAGGGGCACGGGTTCGATCTCTGGTTGGGGAACTAAGATTCCATGTGTTGTGTGGCACAGCAAAAAAAAAAAAAGGACAAAGAAAAAACGACTGAGACACCCTGGTCTGCAACCAGCCACTGGTCAAGTCAGGACTGCACACACCATTCTCATAAAATGGAAGAAAATGGGGATCATCTCATCCAACCTCTACCTAATCTTCAAATATGCTATGTGATAGCATTGAGTCCAAAGGCACAGAGCACACAACCAAAATTATGGTTAATAATAATATTACCTTAATTATACGTTGGCTCTGGGAACTGAATAAATTTAAATGCCTTTAAAGCATCTGGCCTACTGCCTAAGCATCCTCTCTCTCCAACGCCCTCACCTTCTCAGACTGTGCTGAAATCTGCACACTGATTTAATCCACTTGCCTTAAATACATTCTAAGACGACACAAGCCCGGCAGGTGTATTACATTTTCCACATAACATTTTTTTATATTTTTAAAGACAGCAATGCTGCCCCTGCTTATATTTGCAAAATGAATATTTGAAAATATAGGATTGCGGTTATTTTTATATAATAACCAAGTTCAGGACAACTGCATGCCCTCCCTCTCTCTCCCATATATTTGTCCTTCAGAGATATACTTAATTCTGTTCAGTTACAAAGTTCAAATTGGCCCTACATTAATATATTCCCTTAAAAAAGTACTGTTCATTTGAAGAAGCAGGTAACCAATGTGAAGAGTGATTATACAATGAATGTATTATGCAAATTCCAGTGAACATTTTATGCACACTGGATAAAGAATCAAATTAAAGTCACATAACCCTTGGAAAATTAGAGTTAGCAAGCACAGAGGTTGATTTGCCCTTGAACACAAAAACTGCTAAGAGCAGACATTCCTCCATCATTTCCACAAAACTGAACCATTTTGGAAGGTTTCAGATTAAAATAAGAAATCCCCCAGGAGTCATAAAGATCAGCTATTTTTACAGGAATAATTTGGAGTCACAATTTTAAAGTGTTATGAGTTGGAAGGAATGGGTGAACTTCTGTGTCACATTTTGAAAAGCTAATATTCCAGGTTATCAGCCAGTTTGGAACACCAAAAATTGCATAGGGAGAGGGGAAGTGGGAAGGGGAAAAGATTTCTGAAGAATAAGCACAGGAGGGCTGATTTAAGAGCTTTCCCCATAACAACCCAAGTGGCAGCTCTGTGACAGACCACATGCTCCTTCAATTACCCTTCACTCGATGTAATAATGGGACATAATAGCTCTCTTCCTATTATAGTGTCGTGTCCACTCTGTGCCGCTTGCCAACACTGATTCTACCACTGGACTCTCCGCAGAGGAATAATGGACCATTAAGAAGCATAATGCAGACAGTCAACACAGCATTTACCTACTGGAGGACAGAGAAGCCATCACAAGCATCTTACTAAATCAATAAGCAAGTACGGGTGTGAAGATGAGTCGAATACCCACTCTGCCCCCAATTTTTACACATGGAGCCAGGATGTGGGCTCCAGCCCATCCACTCATCAACCCCTGGAAATCAGTTTTGGTTTCTGTTCATCCTTTTTGGGAACCAGGCAGGACTTAAATATGAAAAATTTGCTATTGATTGACCAAGTGTTCAGTGAGGTCCTCTTCTGAGTTCCGAGGAAGGTGATATGAGGAGAAAAAGACAAACAAGATGCAGATTCTCCCCTAAGGGGACAAGCAAGCCCAAAGGAGAACCAGCCTGTGTGACACCCCCATACTCCTTAAGGGCTGTATGTGGTGTGTATATCAAAGCATAAAAACCTATGGCACACAGCACGACGCTGGAGGGAAAGGAAAGCTTATTTCTGAGGGGAGAGACAAGGGAGATGGAATTGGAGCTTTTTAATACCTTCCTTTTTCTTATTTTATAACTTCTTACTCAACTTTATTGAAGTATAATTTACATATGATAAATGCCCATTTCAGTGTACAGTTTGATGAGTTTTGACAAATACTTTCACCTGTATAACCACCGTAACAATCAAGATTCAGCACTTTCCTCATCCCCCAAAGTTCCCCTTTCCCCCTTATAGTCACCCCTCCCCAGCTGCCAGCCTCCCAAACACTGATCTGCTTCCTGTCAGTAGAGGTGAATGGTGCCTGTCCCAGCATCTCATACAAACAGAGTCACAAGTGCGTACCCTTTTTTCTGTTTTTGTTTTTTGCTCAGCATAATGAAAACATTTAGAGATGAGAAGGAAAGGGCATTCTAGTTTGAGCAAAGATTTGGAGCCAGGTAAGTAAAGGGTGAGTTCAAAAACTTTTCTGGGACTGCTAACGTAGACCAAAGACGAGGGGCTGGGGAAGGAGCTGTGTGAACGAACGAGCTGACCTTGCACAGCCTGGAACCTCTGAACAATTTTTCACCAACCTCATGCCCTCTCATGATAGTCAGTCCATGCTGCCTCAGGGTCTTTGCACCTGCTGTTCCTGCTGGCTGGAATGTTCCTCTCCTAGACTGTACATACCTGGATTCTCCCTCTCCTCCATGAGCCTCTATCACCACATGCTGTTAAAGTCCTTCGCTGTGCTGGACACAATCTGTGGATTACTTTATTTGTGTATTTTATCCTAACAGACTGTTAGGGACAAGATAATAGACAACAGGATGGTTCTGCTCATAACTGGACAAATCACCAAGACTTGGGACACTTTCTGGTACAGATTAGCCACTGAAAAAATGAAGAAATGAGTGAGTGAATGAATGAATGGTAAATTCATACAAATTAAATACCTCTGCTTTCACCAGTCACCGCAATGAGAAGCCCACGTACTGCAATGCAGGGTAGCCCCTGCTCACCGCAACTAGAGAAGGCCCGCGCAGCGACAAAGACCCAACACAGCCAAAAATAAATAATAAATAAATAAATAAATTTACTAAAAATAAATAAATAAAATGCCCTTTCATCATTATATAATTTAAAAGCAACGGAGTCTTGTAAATTTGCCACACCAACCCCCAAATGGCAGCACTGGCCTGATCTGTGTTTATGCATTTTGGGGCAACAAGGCAAAATATTTAACTTCCAGAAAGACCTGGAAGATGCTGGATGTCAAAGTCACCATGACTAAAAAGAGTTATTATTATTATCATAATAAGGCAGGATTCTCTTTTCTAATTATGTCCAAAGTGCCCTGAAAACAGGACTGAAGTGTTTTGGTGTTAATGCTTTGGCTGTTTTTGAGAAACTGAAGTTTTGTGCTCTAGGATTTTAAGGTGAGGTGAGACAAGTGCTGTTTTCAAATCAATAAACGACTTCGTGTCACGGGCCTGCTGGTTGCTCACCTCGTTTACTGTGACTTAACAAAAGGGCCCAGGAAAAATACTGCTCAGCAGAAGGAAAAAAAGTGAACTGATGGCTCATCTGAAGGGACCAAGAAACACCAAGACCAGTGATGTCCACAAAGAAGTGCGGCTGAGAGGCTTTCAGAACCCGCAGTGAAGCAGGACCATGGTGAAGGTAGTGAGATAACCGTTTTCAAGTCCTGCTCTTAGAAACTTGACCTTGAAAATGTTCTCAAAAATTCACAAACTGTGGCACAAGCCAAAAACGTTTTTATTTTTTCTTTCTGACACAGTAATACTACAATAAGAACTCATTTTCTATAAGCTTCTAAAAGCTTTCCTTTCCCTGTACCCTAAGGTCCTCTAGCCATTCAACAAATACCACATACGAGGTAAATAAATGTTTGGGGACATAATTTAAGTTTTCTTTTCCAAACTGCTGGTGAGGGGAGAATACATTTCCCTCTTCTTCGTTTTGTATCAATTTCTTCTGCAAATGAACAGGAAGCTTTGAATTCCTTCTGGGCTTCAAATACACTTGGAAAAAACACACAAAGATTGACCTAAGAGAGCTTGCTTTCTATCTGTATGAAGAAGGAAAGGATGAAAAAAAAAAAAAAACTACAGGAAATTCCTGTTGCCCAAAGCACCCTCTTCTAGGAAGTGAAGCAGCGACAGTTTCAGTAACATCAGATATTTTAAGATTGATGTTTGAAAGATATTATTTTCTTGGAAATGATAGAGTTGACTTGTATCTAGATCCAAGCTGATAGCATTGTCTTTCTAGAAGCTGACTTGCCCAGCTGACACTACATTACAGAGGGCGACTTCCATCCTAGAATATAAAAAGTGGGGCTGGAGAGTAGTAGTGAGGCAGGTGATAGCTGGGCCCCAGGCTGAGCAGCTGCAGTCTCCTGTTGACACTTAAGATAAAGATAACGACAGGAGCAGGGCTCTGCTTGAATAAAAGATAAGGAGACCACATTTTTCTCATTCTTGTGGTCAAGGAGACCTCCCAGACCACACATGTACAAAAGAGATCCTGGGGGTTCAGCACCGGCCCCTAATATGTCCTGCCAACCTCCCAGAAACCCTCGTGCTGGAATCCATCTTGGCTGAAAGATGCACCTGCACATGGGAGAGGGCCCTGCGTCAGACCAAATGTGGGCACAAGCAGAATGACTGGCCAGAGGGCACCCGGAAAACTGCCACCATATAAGCAATTTTAGCCACCCCTATTGGAGCAACTCACTCTGAGTCTGCCCGTGTGTTCTTCCATGAGGACCTTGCCTCTAATAAATGCTTTATTTGCTTCATACTCTGTCTCTTTGCTGAATTCTTTCTTGAAAGAAGACAAGGACTAAGGTCCTGTTTCAAGCTGCCACATCCCACAGACCTCTGAGATCAGTGGTCCACCTCTTTCCTCTGGCAAGTTCTGCAGGGTGGTTTAAACCTCCTGAATTAAAGAAACACTCCAATGTCCAAAATATACATATCAAAATTTACATAATAATAAAAATAAAAGCTGCATACTCTGTGCTGTGCACAGCATTAAGTTTTTTTCACAGTTTACCTCAGGAAAATCTCCCAACACTTTCTAAGTTCAGTATTACTGCTCCTATTTTGCACACAAGGTGACCTAGTCTCGGTGAGCAGAAATGTTCTCATTGTCACATAAATGAGTTGCATAAGAATCCTGAAGTTGTGTAGCAGGGCTTCTGTGTAATAGATATATTTTTTTAAGTAACAACCATAAAGTCAGAAACATTTTATAGGAAATGTGCTTCAATTATAATACTTATACATGACATATTCAAGGATTTAAAAGAACATTCATCCATTGGTCAATAATGTCTAGTTTGGGAGTAACATATACACACTACTATGTGTAAAATAAATAACCAACAAGGACCTACTGTACAGCACAGGGAACTATACTCAATATTTTGTAATAACCTATAAGGGAAAATAATCTGAAAAAGAATAGATATGCATATATGTATAACTGAATCACTTTGCTGTACACCTGAAACTAACACAACATTGTAAACCAACTATACTTCGAGAATATATATATGTTGAAAAAATGAGTGAAAATATGACATTAAAATATTTTTTTCTTGTGTAATTGTGCCAGAGGCTCCCCCTGTAGTAATGAAGATTAAAGATGTGAGAATTTCCTACTGATATATCCTGGCTGAGGGTTCAGCTAGGTGTGGGTTCCCTACAATATCCTCACCCCTGCAGGGATGTGACAGTCACTCGAGAAACATTGATTGCATAAATGAATTAATGAATGACCCTTGAAAGGGTAAAAGAGACAGACACAGGATGGTCACCAGGCATTCTGGATAATTGGCAGTAGGTTAAAGCATGGAATCTCTGAGAGTTTTAAGAGGGCATTTTATCATTTGATATGTCTCTTTCCTCCTCTACATCTTTCAAAGTAATAGGCATAGTCCTGGCTCAGATGTACAAATCGGCAGCATTCCTTCCTGTAGACCTGTAGGTTCCTTTCCAAGAAGGCTCTCAGGAATGGGAAAGAGGAGAGATTATTAATGGAAAAAGGGGTCCTCTACAAGGATCTGCTCTTCTAGAGGTTGATCTGATCATCTCCTATAGGAGACCTGGTGCTGTACTATCTCTCTTGGATCAAACTGTAAAATCAACAACCTTACGAACCCCTTGATTTGTTTCTTCTGGCTCTTTTTTCTCCCTCTCTTCTAGGTTTTTCTTCAAGAAATGTCTCCATCCTCCAGTTCTTTAAGTCACATCTTTAAGTCCAACTCACAAATGAAACTATCCAGGTAAGTTGTAGAAATCTCAAGAGTGGCTTCCCTGAAGGAACGCTATTTGTAACATGGGATGATTTTCCCTAGAAAATGATTCGGTGTTTTATTCAAAGGTGGCCCATGCTCATGATGGGGGAGCATGGGTTAGCAGAGGATAGAGCTGAGCTGGAATATTTGTACAAAGTAAAATCTATGGAGAAAGAGGGATGGAGAAAGAGGGATGGAGAAAGACCCTCCTTGCATTGCGATTAACAACCAAAGGTAGATCCTCAGAAGTTCTAACATTATATGTGAAATTCTGTACCCAAAGCAACCTTACACCAAGTAGTATAAGGTAGATTGAAGGGGGAAAATAGTTCCTTGGTTGTGTGGAGAGGGATAGAGAAGTGGTTCAGGGAAGCTTCTGGAACATCCCCACAGGGAACAAGTCATCGCTTCACACACTTGGCTCCACAATCAACATCACAACTTCCTCCGTACTGACTGGTGCCAGTCCAGGGAAGTGATTTCTTTGAGTTGCTCTGTTTCTAATGTTTTTTTTTAATTCATTTAGTTCGTTGCAGTATGTTTTCCAATTTGAGTTATTTCAGATAAGAATCAGATTTTTCAGCTTCTCTTTAATAATCAGAAGATTGGGCAGCACCGGGTTTGCGTGAAAACAGTTAACTGCAAGCTTCTTTAGTTTGGTCACGATTGTATCCATTTTCCACAGTACCCATCTAGCCACACTTCCTTCCACTTACTGTACTTCCATGTCTTGCCTGGAATACTCCTGGCTGATGCCAACAAACAAAAATTGGTCCAAAAGTTGGATTTCTGATATGCAAATGCCTCCAGCTCATAAAATTAAGAATAATTGAATCATGTTCAAGAAGAAAAGAAACTTCACACAGACTTCTCTTTATTATCAGTTGATACTACACCATCCTCCCCATGCACTGGGTCAATCTATTTTATAGGAATAGTATTCATGGATTTCAATTTCTTGCCCGAATACATATATATCACCGTTTGAGAAACAACCAGCAGAGCAGCCCAGTTAAGCACTGGCACTCAGTCCAGAAGGTGTGGCGTCAAATCCTCATTATCGATCTCTGAATCTCCATTTCCTCATCAGAAAATGAAGATAATCACAGTACCTATTTACAATTCACTACACTGTTGTGAAGTTTAAATGAATTAATATATTTAAGTCACCTAAAATAGTGCCTGACATGTTGTTAAAGTAAGCAATCAATTATTATTTTTGTCAGTAAAGACCTCAAATGTTGTTGATTAAAAGCCATATTTTTAATGACTTTCTCAACTACAAAGAGGTGTGGCCCAAGGATAAGTCACAGTGATGCTTGTGTTGACGTATCAACATATCAAGACCAGTATTTATGCACATGAGCAGACAGTCAGCTCAACTGTACTCTCTTCTCTTCTAATTCACTGAGTGATCTTGATCTTCACTCTAAACCTACTGGGGCTATGTTTTATTTTTTACATTTATTAAAGGAAGATAGTCATGTTTTAAAAGTGTCTGATTATTTTAAGCATGGCATTCCATATTAAAATATTTGGTTTTCCTCATCTCATTATAGGGAAAGTGTTTGTACTCACTAAGACATTTTAAATAGGGTTGGCCAAAAAAGTTCATTTGGGTTTTCCCATAAGATGTTATGGAATAGATACACTAAATATATATATATATATAATATATATAATAAAATGCCATCTTTAATTCCAGTCACCCCCCCCCCCAGATTCTCCTTCCCTTTCAAAATCACAACATCTTTTAATTCTGAGCGTGAACAAACTATTCTGGGGCACTTGCCATATATGCAGCATTGAGGGAAAGCATTCTGCAATCCTCAGATGAAAATAACAAATTTAAATTTTATGATTGATTTTTCCCTTCTTTCAGATATTTTTGTTTCCACTTTTTGTTTTTGGTGATATGTGTATGTGTGCTGGGAAGCTTACTGTTTATACGTGAGTACATTTCATACTATTTTCATTGCTAAGTTACCAAGTATTTCCAAACATTTTTGCATATTTTTATATAACTCATATAATTGCAAAACATAAAGAGCTATAAAAAATCCCATAATCTAAGGTACTAATAGGATGGAATGTAGCCAATGCAGAAGAAAAAAAATTCTTAGGCACAGAAAATAATTAATTATAAAATACAGATGGGCTCTTATTTTTGGCATACAATATTTGTTTGGAAAGACAGTGTCATCCACTTTCAAAAAGCAGGAAACTCCATCTGGTATTTGTACTCTTCTTTGAGAGGACGCTTGGATTCTCCCATTGTCGTTTTAACTCATATTGAATGAAATTCTCACTGTTGGTTAAATTTAAATAATAATCATGTAGATATACAATCAACTATGAAAAGCGATTTAAATATTTTTGAAGGCTGGGATATGTGAAGAAATAGTGAATTAATACTGGGCTGAGATCTGACCATGTAAAATATACCTTTGCATGTCACAGGGTGCCTTGCACCCATTAGGCAATTTATAAAGTTTGTTAAGTACCTAGGGAATTCGAAGTTTAAGTACATATAAATTAAAATGCTAATGGCCTTTGAAAGAACACTCTGAGTTTAGGTTCATCCTTTGGAAAAATATTAATAAGTAACATATTAGCCAATAATTCATTGATTCATTGATTTCATCCATTTATTCAATAAACGTCAAAGAGTTGCTAATGCCACTGTGTGGACCATTTATTCTTGAGAACAGTAATAGATGTTCTGCACTGTTCTATGGACAAATATGTTTGGAAAATCCTGAAGTAAATGATATTGTTTTTTTTTAAAACATTGAGACTTTTCAGAGCCTTTAAAAATGCTAATGTGCATAGCCAGTTTTTAATGGATGACATAAAAGGTGATGAATGCTTTCAGGAGGTGCTGACGGAAGAATTCACAGATGGCATTCAGATGAGGGCTGGTGGGAGCTCTACCAAGAAGACAGCATTTGAACTAGGACCTTGGGGGGAGTTATTTTCCTTTTTCTCAACATAAAATTAATGTATATTCATTTAGAAAATACAGAAAGCTATAAAGATGAAAATAAAAATGAACTATTAAGGACATGGCCTAGAGAGAATCTCTATTAAATAGTTTTGAAATTCCTGACAATCTGTTTGACACCTACCTCTTCCATTTTAACTGTATCCTTTATATAAAGAACATGGTATATGCATTTTTTATGCTGACTTTATGCGGAACTGTAATGTTGGGATTTTTCTACAGCATTGAATAATCTTCAAAAACTATTTCAGCAACTACAACTATGTAATCATTCCAAGGCAGCTGAACATTTTTGTTATTTTCCTTCCCAAATTCCAGTTAATATAAATCAGTGGTTCTTGATGTGTGGTTCCTGGACCAGCTACATCAGCATCTAGTAGGAACTTCGTAGAAATGAAAATTATTGGGACTTACCTGTGACCTACTGAATCAGAAACTCCAGGGGGAGAGCCCAGTGTATAAATCATTTTGAAGATTATAGCTTTACATAAGCCTTTGAATGTAATTGTGATGATCAATTATTTTTAATTCCATACAAGGATCATCATTTCAGGTTATAAACATAAATTGTATTTTCAGTATCTAACACAATGCTAGACACATAGTAGGAGCATACTATTTACTAAATAAGTGAATTAAAGGACAGCTTCCTTAAATTTGCTTCATCATCCTTTGAAATTTTGTGATGCAAATAACTCTATGGGGCCAAATTAATATTAATTCCTTTAGAGATAACCTGCATTTTTCTTCTGGTTGTTTGTCAGTTTTTCTCTTTGTAATTTAAAAATATATTAGAAGGGGGAGGAGGGTGGAGAGGGAAAGAGTAGGAGTTTGGGATTAGCAGAGGCAAACTATTGTACACAGGATGGATAAACAACAAGGTCCTACTGTATAGCACAAGGAACTATATTCAATATCCTGTAATAAACCATAATGGAAAATAAAAAAAATAAAAATAAATAAAAATATATCAGGATATGTGTCTAATTATTTAAGTTTTGCCTGGATTATGACAAACTACTGTCATCTGCATCTCTAGCCACCCGCCCTTTCCTCCCAACCCCCCAGCTTTGAGGAGGGTCCTTTAATTGTGACTTTTCCAAATAATCTAGTTTGCTTCCAGAGCACTTATTCTGAGTTTGTATCTTCTCCTTTATCCTGTATAACTTTCACTTCATCTAATATCATTTTCTTCCGTTCTTCTCTATGCTGTGATGGACTCCGTGTGTGTGGCGTGCTGACTCCAGCGTGGTTTTAATTTTGAAGTTCTTGTTCTGGCCTCCACGTGCTCCTCCTTCATCTCACCGGGCTCCCATCCCATCCCGGCTTGTTTCCTTGCCCTCACATCCTGTCCTCTCTTCATTTCATCCTGTTGTCCCTTCATCTCAGCTTATTCTATTTTGTGGCTTTCTTTTCCTGTTTACCAAAGGCGATGTCTTCTGAAATCAGATTAAGTAAGGCAAATAGTCTTCTAAAGTTTTTCTGGTTCCTGTTATAAACGGTGCTCAGAGGTCTGCCCTTCCTCTGGTTTTCAGGGTCATTTCTGCCACAGGATCATTTTTGTAGGTTACATTTTTGCTACTGACCCAAAAGAAGGAGACAATTACCCATATTTTGTGTTTATAAATAGAGTTAGTGGATTTCCCTTGCTTCATTGTTATTTTTAAAATATCTGGGTTAAAATCCCAATCAGATCTGCAGTTGGACTCCAGCTGGACAACCCTGGTGTCTAACAGTCAGTCTGTGTAGGTGCTCTGGGCAGAGGTGGGCTCATCCACCCTCTGCTGTTCATCAGGGTCTCTGAACTCATCAAACACACTAAAATCTTCAGTTCCCAGGATGCCTTGTACGACTGCTCCCTTTCTTCTTCCTACCTACAGCATCCTACTTATGTGAACTGGCTTCCAGCCAGAGCTTGGTCTCAGCAGCTCTTTCTGCATTTTGGAATTACAACCATTGTCTGGATGTAGAAAGAACAAGGTTGGTAGAAATAGTCACAGTGCGTTGGGTACCGCAAAAAGCAAATTCCACATAGGCAACTGTTTTTTTTTTTTATTTCTGTAAATCCTGGTTACTGAATCTATACACCATTTCAGATGGTAGGGAATGCTCTGTTTCATTATACTTAACTTTGTCAGGGTTATATGCACAACTGGGAGGATGTATTAACCCAGAATACATCTCTAAAAGGTGGACTATAGGAAGAGATGCTTTATACAGAAGCACTATCTTCAACTTCCCTAGAATATGCTCTAGGACAAGTCTTTATAGGACAGCTGTTTATTAAGGAAGTGCTCCCAGGCAATCCTGTTTTGGAGTGATAGAAGCAGACAGAGGAGAAGAAACCGAGCAAGTATATGATTTCAGACAAAGTTTTATGAAAGGTAACATCAGCCTAACCCTGCAGGGGAGTTCTGGAGCGTAAGTTACACCTCAGAGTTGTCCTAACCCAAGCAAGGGAGCTGGGCTTTCATATTCAGACAGCAGATAGGCATTGGGTATGATCCCCTGGTGGGGAAGGGGGCCTCTCAGATGTCAAAGCACTTGGCTTGTGCACCTGCAGGCAAAGCAGCTCAAGTAGCCTCAGGGCCACACCAGCGAGGAGAGTCAGAGACACTAGCAGTTGGAAATAAGCACACCCAAGTCTGGGGAGAGGTGTGAGAACAGACAAAAGGGAGCCAGGGGGATGGGCCAAGCACTGACAGTGTCCTGTCTAAACACCTTGCCAATTTCAATTTGCTCCTTACCTACACCCACCCCGCCCCACCAGGGGTATAGGAAGCTAACCATACCAACCCAAAGGTAGCTAACTCCTGCCTCAAACCATCAAGTAACAGTTCATTGATTAAAGGATGGTACCCGAGATATAATTTTGTCCTCTGAAAGCAGATGTTTTACCTGATGATAAGCTTTTTCTTGATTTAAGTTTATATTAGCTGACAGACAACTTCTGATTGTGGAAGAATCATAAAATGCCTATTTGGAAATCTCTAATGTAAGTAATGACTTTCAACATGTCTTCAAATTAAAACATGTTTTCACAAATGATACATTTCAAGTGTAATCTGGTTTGATCTTTCTTATATTTTATCAAGCACTCAATGGAGCCATAATAGGTAATGTATAAATAACACTTAATTACTATGATTACATTAGTTCTGAAAAAGGTTTTGGAAAATATGTCTTGTCCTTTTAAACAAAGCATTTTTCTTTAGAGTAGTGGCTCATCCGTCAGTTTGAAATCTAAATGATGCAGTAACTACAGCCTTGTATCACGGTGTGTGCCTGATTAGAGCAAGGTTGAGGGCAACCCGCAGAGGGGAGGGGCGGGGAAGGACCAAATCTTTCCTGCTATGTGCAACAGCAGTGTTAAAATGCAGGGTGGCATCTCAAAGCCCTGGATTTTTCACAGAAGTGAGAATGTCCTCAAAACTCAGGAAACTAACATAAAATATTTCAAGGTATTCTAATTCCTCCTGACCCCCAAAGAGCCAGATGACTTGGCCTGTGTATTGTTTTGTTTGAGTTTGGATTTTGCTTCTCTGTGTGTAGACTGAGGAGAAAATATGGGAGAACAGAGTGATCCGTTGTCTCTTCAAGAGTCAGGATGAAGCATCATTTAGAGAGTCCATCTCATCTCCTCTGTGGAATGGTACTTGGTGAGAACTTCAGAGTTCTCTTCATATTGCTAATATGACAGCCTATAATCACCAAATGTGATGCCCTATTCACAACCCAGCTGAGAACTCAAGTTTAAGGTTGGAGATGAATTCAGCTCTGACTACCCCTTTTCCACAAAGTAGGCTCTCAAGTCATATTTGTTGGGTGAATGTATAATTTTAAATAGATCTTGATCTTTATTCTAACAGTCCCAGCCCTAACAGCCTGGAAGATGATTATATATTCATGAATTATGAATGAATGAAGGAAAGAAAAAAAATGCAAGAAGTTAGTAAACTTTCCTTGAATTAGTGCAATATCGTCCCACCTGGGATGTGAGTCTCCTGTCAACATCTCCCACTAGTTCTTACTTCCTGTTAGCATCACGTACCTGGAATACAGGACTCTAAATGATCTTTTCCATCACATTTTCATCTTTTAAAAGTCACCTTCCCAGATGACTCACAGTTCCTTATATTCATAAATTACTTTCACATCTTTCCTTCCTGTTACTTTTCTTTTGACTTAAAACATCCTAATGATTTTTTCCCCTTGTCTAAATTTTACTTTTCCTGCAAAGCCTAGCTTAAAATCCTCCTCTTCTATGAATCTTTCCCTCCTACACAGTTAGAAATCATCACTCCTGTCTCTTCTCCACTGCGTCACTAGCTACGTTTTATTCTGTGCCTACTCCTTTATATGACTGGACCACACTTTCATCCCTAAACTGTTTCCAGGTGCAGATTGAGTATCGTCATTGCTATATCTGCCCTTTAACGCAAGCCAGCATCGACCGTGACTGTTTACTTAATTGAAATGATTTGCTAAGTTCAGAATTTTATTCAATTTATAGATTTGAATGATTTAATGATTTGAAAGGGAAAACCTGGAATAAAGCTGAAAGCCAAACAATTTACAATACAGCGACTTACAGTATAGCGTTTCTCATTACTATGTACTTCTCATTACTAAACCTACAGTATGGTTTCTCATTAGAAACCTGTGTTTCTATTACATTATAATTGTGAAAATGAGTAGCTACATGAAGATATTTATAATGCAATGTTAAGTTAAAGAAAAAAAAGATAATGAAAAATATAGACCTACCATAAATAGGCTGATGTAAAATACATTTGCATATTAGGAAGGGTAATATGGCAATTCGAAAAAAATAAATACAGCTGATATCCTCGTATGGAATAATGATGGGTACATTTAAAATCTCCTTCATTTTTCTTATAATGCGATTAATGCCATGGAAATGAAAACAAAAAGCGCATAGTGAACTAGGCTTGCAAGAAGATTATAATAATTCTAAAATGTTCAAACATTACTTACAAACTCAACTGTATCTATACTCTAACAAGATGACAAGTTGAAACATCGAAATTCACAGGGTGAATTTTCAGGTTATAAAGAAACAAGTGCCTGGGGGGAAATGTTATTTTTCATTAAATTAGTCAGTTATTTGGTATTCTAAGAAAATTACTTTCCATTATTCTTAATCTGAGCATGCAAGATCTATATTCAAGCAAATTAAGACACTGGTGACATGAAAATATGAATGTTACAATGCACACATGGTGTCTGTAGTGGTGTCACTTGATGGCGCTTCAAGACTGCGGGGGCCCCCCTCTTTTGGTGACTGCCAGCTACCAGGTGAGTCACTCTCAGCCCAAAAGAGCCACCTGGCTCGAGATGAGGTCATGTCCCCTCCCCCGCAGAGCAGCAGTCTGCATTCAAGGACTCCTCGGTGTGAAGGGATGTACAAGGGCCTGGTCCCCTCTCTGCAAACTGGGACAACCTAGAGGACCATTCCAGCTCTAGAACTTCCCTGAGACCCAGGTGCTGGCCAGGTCCTGTGACCTGCTCTTCTGCCTGTTCCTGCTTCCTTCACTCCCCACTATCATTGATCCCCAGGCCACCCCCTAACAACCTTATGCCTGCAAATCTCCACCTCATAACCTCTTTCCCAGGAAAGTTGGCCTGCCTTTGTAATTAAATCAGCCTAAAACCTACAACACTGGAAATAGTCAGATATAAACAAAATATATTCTGTGAGATGTTCTTTAGTCTTTTGTAAATAAAAGCAATATTCTTTCATATTTTCTAAGAACTTACAAGCAAGGCACAGTGAGTGCCACACATTTTACAGATATTAACATATTAAATGCCCACAATAACCCTATGAGGCTGATCCTATTCCCTATCAGGCCTATTTGCAGATGAGAAAGTGAGTCCTAGAATCGTGAGTTAACCTGCCTAAGAGATAGTTAGTGGAAGAACTCAGGGGCATGTAAGCTTGAGCTTCTACCCTGTGCTATGCATTGAGCGTGGTGCCCTAAGAAACTGAACACGCAAAAGAAATCACAGATTTCCCCTTCCCATTTGGTGTCACGACCACCTAGAAATAAACAAGATCCTTCAGCTCTGAGATGCTGAGCAGTGGAATTTTTTATTCTTTTCTTCAGACAATATAGAATAAAAATTGTAAGGGAGGAAAGATTCAAAGCAAAACCATTAGAACAACACTACTGCTATTCACTTTTTGCTTAGAGATGACTATTGTTGCATTTTATTACCAGCTGACTTTATTCTTGGCATGCTTTTAAAAGAAAACCGTTCCTCTGCCGGCTTCAGGGATTGCAAAAATCAGGTAAAAAGACAACCAGGCCATTTTCAGAGTCATGCTGCATGGAAGATTCTAGAGTACAAAGATTCTAGAGTACAAATCTTTTCATTAACATATGTCTTTTTTTTTTTTTTTTAATGCATGCCCTGACTATGGATGCCTAGTTAGGAAGGGTGAGTAGAGCAATTTAGAGTTTATAGTAAACCTCTTGAGACTTTGGAATAATAACTCTAGCTTCCAAAAAGGACAGGAATGTGAAACATTGAGATAACATGGTTCTGAATAGAGAAGTATGTTTTCTCATGATGTTCTGACCAGACTTGTCCACTAACCTTAGCAAGAGTAAACATTCCTTTCCTTCCCCAAAGCCATGGTGTGCTGTGTCAAGATTTTGATTTTCAGTTCTGATATTCAGAATCTCAAAAATTTACCCCTGAAATGTACTCACCATTACAATTTGGCTCCCAAAGCTAGAAGCAAATCTGTCATACAGTGGTTCATTTTTTTTTTTCTTTATGGACTTGAACAATTTTTTATTTGAGGATATTACAAATATATCTCATTAAAGCAAACTAACAGTTTTAAGTACTGAGTCTGCAACAGTGAATGGGAATCAAAATCTTTCTGTCTTTTCCAGAAGGAAAGAGCTTATTTTTTATCATAAAGATAAAAATCTTTATGATTTTTAAAGCATCTATCCAAAACTTCCAGAAGCTTTAGATTTCTTAATCTGACAAGATCTTCTCTTGTTCTTATAGATAGAACTATAAGCTAATCATGTAATTTGAGGATTTACCATCTAATTTTATTTGTTATGTAGGACCACTCTCTAAGCAAATGTGCCCATAATCCACATCCCTCTTTCTGCCCAGTTTTTCTGATCATCTTCATAGGATATCATATATCAATTTAAAATTAAATCCTCTTTTTAATAAGGTAAGAATAGGGATGATGGACAAACTTGAGAGATCTATATGCTAATCAAAGTGTGACCAGTAGAACGATGTCAGCTTCATCTCCTTTACGCTCTGGCTTTCTTACCTCCATGGTAATGTTTATGCTGTTTTGCTCATAAAATGCCCTTTTACTTCTCTCTACGTGCCCATCAAGACTCAGGTTAGATTCCATCTCCAACATGGCACTCCCAGGTAAAAGAGATCGTTCATTCCGTTAACTGCCCACAGTACTTCCAGAGTTCTCTACTGCTATGTAGTCATCCTTTTGGCTTCACTGATGCACAAGTATCATTGGGTGAATACAACAGAGCCCTTAGTGGTCATCAATTATCCATGAGCCATCCTCGACTCCCAGTCTCCATTGCAGTCAAATTGACACCATGTGATGGGTTCTGGCTAATAGACTGTGAGCAGAAATGATGTGTGTTACTTCCAGGCCAAGAAGATAAAGCTCCAGGGATGCCCTCCATTTATTTCTTCTCCTGGCTGCTATCACCTTGGATGGCGTTTGCTGAAATGTGTAGGGTTGCCAGATAATGTACAGGACTCTCATTTAAACTTAAATTTCAGAAAAATTGTTAACAATTTTTCATGTATGTCCCAAATATTGCATGGGACATATTTATACTAAAATTATTATACAAAATTATTATTCTATTGAATATTATACTGTAAATTATCTACTCTATACATCCATAGTACTATAATACTATATGAAAGATGTTATACACTATATGCTAAATTATTATACTATTATGTTATTTCTGTTTGGATACTGAAAACATATACTATTATTATACTAATTTTTTTCTAAAATATTGAACTTCAGATAAAAAGAAAATACTTTTTAGTATAACTATGTGCCAAGTATTGCACGGGACATACTTATACGAAAGGAAGGAAGGAAGGAAGGAAGGGAGGAAGGAAGGGAGGGAGGGAGGGAGGGGAGAATGAAAGAAAGAACACGTCTTAAGTAATGCATAGCAGCATTTTCTGTGACAAGGCAGACATTTAACTAAGTGTTTTAGGGACCTTTTACTGCTTTGATAAATATAAATTGTCATATCATATGTGATTTTTTTCCCAAAAGACATTCTAAACTGTTGAAGGATTGTGGATTTTGTTAGCCCTTTTATATTGCTTCATAGTTTTCTTTTCTGTTTTTACTTCAAACTGAGTTCAGAAAATGTCAACTTTTGCCCAGTATGTGCAGCAGGACTTGGTTTATCTTTTGATAGTAACCCTCAGCTCTAATCCAGAGCTTGACAGACACGCCTCTCAGAGATCCAGGAGAAAAGTGGTTTTAAACCTGTTTGTTCCCCTCCTGCCACGTGGTGGATTATCTCAGAAACTCTCCAACACCCAGAGGGGGGACACTGCCCAGAGGATTCTTTCTCACCATGACCATACTGAAGCTTTATCATTTTTCTTAAACTTAAATCATTTAAAAGTATTTTTATTGCTTCTGAAAATTCTTATTGACTATTAAATTTTACCTTTACCAAAGATGGTGAATGGTATTTTATAGATGACTTAAGAGATTCTCTGATCTTTCTATAAAAGGCAAGAAAAGAAGCTAGTCTTTGACATAAATGCCCCTCAGGAATGGTAAAATAAGAGGAAGAGAGAATTATTCAAACATTACAACTAACTGTCAGCCAACCTAGAAATGGCTCAACACTTATTAGAGGGAACAGAGTGGTTACCAGGGAGAAAACTGTCACCTCTCTTGCCATGTAAAAATCAGGTATGTTAATTCCTGATTTTGGGCAAAGAATACCACCTACTTATTAGAGTAAGTGACAGGCAGTTGGCTAGGTGAGGCTGCACTTTTAGGGATCTGAGCTGAGAATACATTTTTGCAAGTTTTTCACATTTGGGTTGTACTTAAAGCCACATTTTATATTCATTTGGTGCTTAGCAGTATGAAATTTAAGCCCACCCACTTAAAGCAGGTACAGGTAAACTTGGGGGTAAACATGGGGGTAAACTTGGTCAGGCAATGTTCATGTCCCTGCAAGCACAAAACTATGTAGTTTTCTATCTGTTTCCCAGCTCATTTCCCTGAGATCATGGGCAAGAGCAGGCAACTGAGGGAAGATTAGTTGCTGGAATTTGCATGAGAGTAATAATGCAATTTGGCATAGTAGGCAAACACTTCCGAGAAACTTCACAGATTGTGAAGAAACTGATCCCTATGGCAAATGGAGATGAGCCCAAGTCTGCATCTCTACTGCTTCTGAAAGAAATATTATGGGTGTGGATAGAAGTTTTCTGCTCCCAGGCATCAACCCAGACCATGGCCCTGTGTAAGTGTACTGCCATGAAAAGTGCTGTTGGTGGGAATGTAAACTGGTGCAGCCACTATGGAGAACAGTAGATGGAGGTTCCTCAAAAAAATAAAAATAGGGCTACCATATGACCCAGCAATCCCACTCCTGGGCATATACCTGAAGAAAACCATAACTCAAAGATACATGTACCCCAGTGTTCACAGCAGCACTATTTACAATAGCCAAGACATGGAAGCAACCTAAATATCCATCAAAAAAGGAATGGATAAAGAAGATGTGGTATATATATATACAATGGAATATTACTCAGCCATCAAAAAGAATGAAATAATGACATTTGTGGCAACATAGATGGACCTAGATATTATCATACTAAGTGAAGTAGGCCAAAGACAGATATCATATGATATTGCTTATATGTGGAATCTAAAAATAGAAAATGATACAAATGGACTTATATACAAAACAAAAATAGACCCACAGACATAGAAAATAAACTTATGGTTACCAAAAGGGAAAGCGGGGAGGAGAAGGGATAAATTAGGAGTTTGGGATTAACATATACACACTACTATATATAAAATAGATAACCAACAAGGACCTATTGTATAGCACAGGGAACTCTATTCAATATTTTGTAATAACCTATAAGGGAAAAGAATCTGAAAAAAATAGATATATAGGTATGTATAACTGAATCACTTTGCTGTACACCTGCAACTAACACAACATTGTAAGTCAACTACACTTCAAATAAAAAAAAGTCCACCCTGCCTGCATACAATTCTGGTTCACAGGTCTACCAGCTCAGCAGTCTCCAACCTTTTTGGCACCAGGGACCGGTTTCATGGAAGACAATTTTCCCACGGACCGGGGTGGGGGGATGGTTTCGGGATGATTCAAGCGCATTACATTTATTGTGCACTTTATTTCTATTGTTATTACATTGTAATATATAATGAAATAATTATACAACTCACCATAATGCAGAATCAGTGGGAGCCCTGAGCTTGTTTTCACTTGCCACTCACTGAGAGGGTTTTGATATGTCTGCAAACAATTGATTTATTATGGTCCCTGTGCAGTCAAACCTCTCTGCTAATGATAATCTGTATTCGCAGCTGCTCCCCAGCGCTAGCGTCACAGCCTCAGCTCCACCTCAGATCATCAGGCATTAGATTCTCATAAGGAGCATGCAACCTAGATTCCTCACATGCGCAGTTCACAGTAGGGTTCCTGCTCCTATGAGAGTAACGCTGCGGCTGATTTGACAGGAGGCGGAGCTCAGGTGGTAATGTGAGTGACAGGGAGTGGCTGTAAATACAGATGAAACTTTGCTCACTAGCCCACCGCTCACCTCCTGCTGTGCGGCCCAGTTCCTAACAGGGGGTTGGGGACCCCTGTACTAGCTGACTGAGGCAAGTAACTTAACTTCCCCAGCCTCGGTTTTCTCATCTTAAATGTGGGGATTATAACTTTATGTGTCAAAGAGTCATGATGGAGCTATACGAGATCATGTGTGTGAAGTCTTGATCCTAGAAGTCAGGGCAGATTAGGAGCACAATAAATGTCAGCTAGTAGATCTGATAGAAGCATTCTAGATACTACTCAACGTGTTACAAACACAACAGAAAGATTAGGTGGAACTATTGATTGTTAACAAACAAATGTGGTGCAGAATACAGAGTCATATAGTGGAGTCAAAGGAAAAGAAGTAAATTAACTGCCTAATGGGAACTTCAGTAAAGGTGGTACATAACCAAATTAAAGAAAGAGAAAATTCTGTAGTCATATATATCAGAGAAAGTATAAAGCAATGCTCTCCTTCCAGTTTGTCATGTGGGAAGCACTTATTCCTGTTTCTAGTCACTTTATCTTTAAGGAATAATGGAAATAAAAATATCCCCTTTGTTGAGGCTTCCCTGGTGGCGCAGTGGTTGAGAGTCTGCCTGCTAATGCAGGGGACACGGGTTCGAGCCCTGGTCTGGGAAGATCCCACATGCCGCGGAGCAACTAGGCCCGTGAGCCACAACTACTGAGCCTGCGCGTCTGGAGCCTGTGTTCTGCAACGGGAGAGGCCACGATAGTGAGAGGCTCGCGCACCGCGATGAAGAGTGGCCCCCGCTCGCCGCAACTAGAGAAAGCCCTCGCACAGAAACGAAGACCCAACACAGCCAAGAATAAATAAATAAATAAATAAAAATTAAAAAAAAAAAAAAAGTCAACACCAAAAAAAATTAAAAAAAAAAAAAATATCCCCTTTGCCATGTACTAGGAACTATGGCCTATGGACAAGGAAATATTTAAATGTAATTTAGTTGAAATGAAGACTCAAACTTTAAGGTATTTAAAAGTTAATTTAAAATACTTGAGTAGTTGTTTTAGAATGTTTTTTCTTTTCACTGTGAATGAAACCCAAAGAAAAAAGACAGAGGCATGCAGGTGAGACAAAGGGAGTCTGCTTGAAGGATGAGTGTGGCTAAACCTTGGACCACACCTACAGAGAAGTAGATGAAGTTTCCCTCCCTCAAACTCTTTAAGGAATAAACAATTACCTCTTGTGAATAATTCCAAACGAAACCTGAGAAAAGGTCTGTGATTCTCCATTAGCAAATATAACTGAACATTCAAGTATTCAAGAATTTTAATGACTTTGAACTTTGGGCATGTGCGGCATTCCCAAGGTCTTGTCATTTTTGATAACACTTGGAGAAAACAGAGTAACATTTCACTTTCCAGAACACAGTGTAAACCAGCAATTAAATAAAAAGGAGCTCCAAGGAACTAAAAGACAAGGCACAGAGTTCATGTATAAAAACCCAGGTACTTGATACCTAGATGACCAGATTCTATTTATTCTTATTCTACTCAAAGTTAAAATGAGCTTTGATTATCTGATTTTCAAATCCTGAGCAGATTAGATGTCATGAATTAGAAGGAGATCAAGGGGCCACAAGGCTGGTAAAAGGAACAGATTCCAAATGCCCAGGAGGCTGGAGCTCCTTGTGCAGGACAAACATTCCAATGACCACAAAGCCCCCCAGAGTTAGCATTGTATTAAAGCAGAATAAAGTCTAATAATCCTAAATCGCTCTGAGAGTTTATTTTTATTTGGCATATTCACCTTTAAAAAGCAATCCAATTTGAGAAAGATTTTCATTATGAATAGTTAACTTTATTGTTTGAAACAGCAGTATGTTTTGTTCCCAAAAGGGTAGACCCATAGCTTTGGAAGCCCACGTATCCATAATAATTCATTTCCTGCAAGTCCCAAGTAACTATAGCATTGACTGCAGAATAGAACTACCCGAGTCAGTTATAATTTCTGTAACTATACTCATTTTTTTGTGTAACATATTCCTCAATTATGGAAGTGAAAATTATTGACCAGTGGGAAAGCACAAAAAATGAGGAAAATATATACTTTTATCTTTAGCATCAATGTTTGAGACAGTACTATGGCAATCTTAGATTTTTTAGATCTATTTTCTCATGAATCTCAATAATCATGCAATTTAACATTTTTATTTTATAGATGGAAAAAAACCCGGAAGGTTAACAGAGGTCACAGAACTTGACCAAGGATACAAAGCCGGGTACGAATCCAGGTTGGCAGGAACTGCTCTGCCTCCCAGTCAGCCTGCGCCTCTACTGACCACAGGGACAAAGTCGACCAGAGAGAACCACCTGCTACTTATTTTCCTCTTTCTAATATGACATTTATCAAAGTAATACTGAAAAAACCCAAAGCTTGTAATTTGGAAATATAAATCTACCCAGAGTACTGTTTTTAACCACCAAATTCAAACTTGCTGGCTTCTACGCAATTCTTAAGTAAATTAAGAACATTTCTTTTAGAATTTTCTGCCAGAAAAAACTCTGGCCTCTCCCAAGGAGCTTCCTCAATTGGAATAAGGATAAGGATGCAAATAAGCGTCGCTTTCTGTTTGGGTTACCAGGAGGCTTAGCATTCAATAGTAGTCTACACTTCTTTCCACTTCCTGTCAATGCTTTTGGTTTTCTATTTCTAGTTCAAGTTTATTCTATTCATCGTAAAGCATTTTTTTTTTTTTTTGCAAGTCACCTCAAATCTTTTATGGGAAAATCCTGGGTACATCATTGTACAGAGGTTGAGACACTTTATGTGTTCGTGTACTTGACTGAACATAAATGCTCCAGTACCTGGTTGACTATCTATGAATTCACATTTATCTGTATTCACCTTCCTCAAGTAACACCCAAGCATTTATAAGGGGTTAACATCATAAGTACAGCCTATTTCCTAAGTATCACAGATCTTAAGTATCACAGATCCTAAGTATCCTAAGTATCACAGATATCATAATTATCTGCCCCCTGATTTTCAAATGCTGTAAAACTCTGATGCATACACACAAATACACAAACCAAACAGAAGACTTGAAACACTTGCCAATGTGATGTGTTCACAGCCAGTCATGATTCGTGATGTGAAGACGAAATAGAAAAAGATTCAAACTCATAGTATGAGAGGCAGAATTTGTTTTTATGAGGGCTCCTGAGTGTTCCTGAGAAGATGGTACAAGACTTTCTGGAAACAACTTTCATCCAAGAAATTTAGTTTAAGGTATTTTGGTAACTTCTTAGGATTTCACTGTATTCACTAGCATACACTGACTTGAAATTGCTGTTGCCAAGGGGTCAGATTTGGAAGCCAGAATGTTCTTCTATTAAAATACTTATTCTTTCCAAGTACAATAAAATAGTATTTCACCTAGTAAACAGCCTTTGGGGCCAAAGTAAAGGTCCCGATAAACCATTTCAAATTCCACTTGAAATGAAAACATGCCAGTGTTCCATTCCGCCAACTTAAATATATTTTCAAATTGGGAAAAAGAGAAATTATTTACAAATGTTATAGGGATAGTGATTCAGTGATGAATAATCTAGACACTTCATCTTTTTACTAGAAAAGCTGTCACTTTCCGCCTGTGTCAGTTTTGTCTTTCTTACCTCTTATCCTGTTCTTCCCTCAGCAAAAGATCTAGAAACACTTTTTTAAATTAATACAATACCTAATCCAAATCTATTTGGAAAAATAAATTTGAAAAATTTAGGAAAGCTGTCATTCCTTGTGTTTCCAAGAAAGGAAGTACATATTATAACAAGTATGAAATAAGAATTATTTTCCTTTTCCCTGCCTTATAATAGTGTTACGGACTGCATGTTTGTATCCCCCCAAAATTCCTATGTGATAGCCCTAAGCCCCAATGGGATGGTATTAGGAGATAGTGTCTTTGGGGTATAATTAGGTCACGATGAGGTCATGAGGGTAGGGCCCCCATGATGGGAATTAGCATCCTTTTAAGAAGAGAAAGAGGCTAGAGCCAGCTCTCTCTGCCACATGAGGACATACCAGAAGACAGCCACCTGCAAGCCAGGAAGAGTTCTCTCACCAGACACCAAATCCCCCAGTACCCTGACCTTGGGCTTTATAGCCTCTAGAAATGTGAGAAATGTTTGTTGTTTAAGCCACCCAGTCTTGGGTATTTTTGTTATAGTAGCCCAATCTGACAAAGACAAATACTCTTTCAGGAACCTACAGGTTGTGAAAGTGTTGGTACAATACCTTTAAAGTCATTTCAAACTGAATCTCTGAGATAGACTGACCAATACCTTTGAGTCCAGCCCAATCCTCATATTTCTGATGAACACCTGGACCCAGGGTAGAAACTGCTTTTTTCATTCTAAGTGGTAAGAGAGACAGGTGCAGAACACGACGATTCATTTTCTCTCTCGTTCTATGGCAATTCAGGGTGGCATCACAGTGAGGTTAACAAATTGACCTGGCCAGAGAGCACATCACTCACACACTCTGGGCTGCTTGGAGTGTGCAGCTTACTTCTGCAGCACAGCTGGGCGGCCCCTAATGTATGAGGCTGGGAAGCTCTTCTGACACAGCTCCAAGGCTTCCTAAGCCCTTGCAAGGTCACAGTGGTGAAATATGACAGAGATCGTGGCACAGTTAAACCAACATATGTTCCAAATCAGTGACTATCAGAACAGAACATGTAACTACAACAAAACTGACACAACATGTGGTGCAAATGCTGAGAAAAGTAAAGAGAAGCAATATTAATAATCAGTCAGTAATCCTGGAAGAGATTCTTTTTTTGGTGGCTAGTCTGAAAAAATTAAATATGCCGATCTAGCATATTGTAAATGTTAGTGTCACTCGGTTATTGAAACACACACACACACACACACACACACACACAACTTCTTTCCCTTAAATGCCATACTTCCTATTAATGAGATTACCATAATGCCTGCCTAGATCCTACTCTGTGTGTGTGCAAGCCTACCAAGAGATTTGTGGCATTGCCAGTTGCAGATATTCTCTATTTGGTAAAGTAATACAAATCAGAAAGAAATTTGAGACTACCAATGATGTTAACTGTTCAGGTCTTTTGTTCCCACTTGTTAAGAGGTTCGGAGGTCATTCCTTGGCAGGACTATTTATGTCTAGCTAATTCTGTAGTAATTCCAAACTTCAGATGAGAATTAAAGAGGAATAAGATTAGTACACTTTGGAAACTATTAGAGCAACTATTTGTTGCTTATTGTCAAAGGTTTATAATCAAACGTTGCTGATACGTCAAACCAATAGACTATGTATAAACCAGAAGTAGATCACTTTGCTAATCCAAGAGAAATAACTCAGTAGAATCCTTCTTTGGATTTTAAATCAGCTCATGAGATGAGTCATGCAATCCAAACCCACCACACTGGATACCTCTTGATCAGTTGCAATTCAACTGCTATTTACTAGCAATAAAAAAAAAAAAAAAAAAAAAGAGCAATGACATCAACCATTAATCTTATATCTAAATGCCTTATTAGATATGCATCTGTTTTATGGGGTCACAAATGCTTCTGCCTAGAGCATCAAGGGAAAGCTTGTGGAAGGAACAAGGATACAGACTAGGTTTGTCAAAGTTCAGCTCTGAGGACTCCAGATCTGAAGAAATGCCATTATCCTGAATCTTCAGAGATCTCCAGAGGATAGAAAAAGCTAACCAGAAGAACTGCATATTCAAAGGGCAAAATGAACTTACTGGAGATGGCATTTAGTTCCTCTTTAACCATTGCCAAAGAATTTTAACAGTGTCATGCAATGAAAAGCTTTTAATGGAAGTGATCTTAAGATTCAGCAAATGAGATTACAGAGTGATACATTTACAGTCATGAGAACAAATTGTCAAGATGAAAACAATCATTCAGTGACACTTGTAAAATCAGGATATTCTCATCGTCATCTAGAAAACAAATATCTTTGCTATATAAAGAGGGTGTGTTTTATTGCTTAAATTCAAAATTGCTCTGAAAGCCCCTAAGGAAAGTTAGCAAAATGTATGAACCCCTTTGTCTGACAATGAAATGTCCTTAATAGGGAATTGCTAGGTAAATGATCTTGTATGTTGTGTGCTAAATTGCTTCATTATTTGCAGTCGGTTTCATTCATAGGAATAAAATACACCTTTGATATTTAGTTTGGCAGTTTCCATAAAATCAGTTGGCAACATACATCATCATGTTGATTGGATTTTTATTTTCTCGATTTGTGCTGGGCTTTCTTTTCTTCAAACACTTCCACTGAATCAATAATCCCTCTCATCAAAAAACTTTTAACTAATTAAAGTATTACAGTTATAATTCTTCACCAAGTTTGTCTGATGACATATAATATGAATGAATAATATGTCAACTGTACTGCTAAAAGCCCTGGAACCATACTCAAAGGGTGATGTATAATCAAGTCTTTTTTAAAGTATAATTAATTTGTCACCACCTAGATTTGAAATAAATTCTTCTAAATTCCCAGTGCTAAATATCTTCATGATCCAAGAGGTTAAACTCATTCCAGCAAAATCTATAAAACTGAAATTAGTCATCTAAAATCTCTTAATGCTAATTCAAGGTGCAGAGAATCTTTAGAAAACATGTTCTCACATTGAACAGATGTGGGTCATCTCCCACCTATGACATGTCTATAAGAAAGACAACATTTACATTGTTTTTTTCCCTATTACGGAGTATGAATTTATATGTAATTACAAAATGAGATATTTCATAAAAGGAGGTGAACTCGTGGCCTTGTTTCACTCCAGTCACTTCTTAGTTGCCCACTTTGTGAGACACAGGGATCCAGCCAGACTTTCCTTTCTGTCTGCAGAAACTTCAGATTTCTTGTTTAAAGATAATCAGTTGGGTTCAAAAGTAGAATGTGCTGCTATTTACAATAGCCAAGACATGGAAGCAACCTAAATGCCCATCAACAGCTAAATGGATAAAGAAGATGTGGTACACATATACAATGGAATATTACTCAGCCATAAAAAAGAATGAAATAATGCCACTGGCAGCAACATGGACAAACCTAGAGATTATCATACTAAGTGAAGTAAGTCAGACAGAAAAAGACAAATATCATATATCACTTATATGTGGAATCTAAAAATTGATACAAATGAACTTATTTACAAAACAGAAACATACTCACAGACTTAGAAAACACATTTATGGTTACCAAAGGGGAAAGGTAGGTGAGAAGGATAAATTAGGAGTTTGGGATTAACAGATACACACTACTATATATAAAATAGATCATCAACAAGGACCTACGGTATAGTACAGGGAACTCTACTCAATATTCTGTAATAAACCTAAATGGGAAAAGAATTTGAAAAAAGAATAGATATACATATATGTATAACTGAATCACTTTGCATACACCTGAAACTAACACAACATTGTAAATCAACTATAGTTCAATGTAAAATAAAAATTAAAAAGTAGAATGTGCTGGCGTGTAAAAGCTTGCTCAGGGTGTGGATGGGCCATGACCTTTGTCCCCAGACAGGGCAACATGTGCTGCATCTACAGTTGACAGGTGATATTATGTGAAGATGGATCATATCATGGTAAGATAGGAAACAAAACTCCAAGGTCCAAGGACAGTGGCCCGGTCTCTTTTCTTAATTTAAGACCTGGAGTTAACTGCTCTTCCATTTACATCCCCACCAATAAAAAATAAAAAACATGAAAGTATAGCACGTATGAGAGACCTAAAGAATGACCCATAAAGTTTATCAAGAAACCCTTGGTAAATACTTGCTTGGCTTTTTAATCACAGGACATTGAATGCTCGACAGAACGAATAGATTAGAAACAGATTTTCTTAATCTCCATAGTGAGAACTGAGCAAAAGTAGAAACTCCAAAAGGGGTATTTAATAGATGAGAGTAGTTTAAAAAAAAAACTGCATAAAATGATACTGGCATGAGGATATCTCATCCAACCACATGGGCCTAAATGTTTCCAGCATGGGGTGACTTCATGATTAACTGGCATAAAATACAACCATTTAAAAACTCAAAATCAGACAAAGGCACCTGAGAGAAAAGTAATCATCAGAAGCCTTCAAGGTAGTAACTTTTAAAATAAAATCTAAATAGAAGTCCCCAAATCCAGAGAGTAAACTTGTATAGGTAACCAGTGACTTAACTCACACAAAATATTTTTAGGAGCCATGCTTCTCTGGTTTTTGTCACGGCACAAAGTGAAATCTAGAAGGTCATAGACAAAATGCACTTTATTACTTCCCATTAGAGTGACATTGATGTGCTGTGCACTATCAATTATTTTTATTTCTTACAGGATCACACTCATTTTTTAAGAGCTTCGAAATTTTTCTCAATAAAAATTTTATGAAGAAATATAGTACATACAGTAGGTGCGGGGGCCCCAGTGCCAAAAACAGGGAGTCTGGACCCCCTACCCTCAGCTTCCCTGGATGAAGAATGGCACTAAGGCACCTCCATCAAAGCGGGAGCCCAAGGGATGCTTCTCTCAGGACGGATCAGCCTGAAAAGCATGAACTTTCTGTACAGAGATGGTCTTTCAGTCTAAATCTTATTTTGTAGATAAGGAAAATGCAAGCTGAAAGAGCTAAGTAGTACCTCAAAGTCCTATATCTGACTATTAATAATAAGAGAAAGAGGGAAATGATCTAACATTTATTGAAAGCCTGCAATATTAGCAGGCACGGTACCAGCAGGCCTCCTGAGACTCAGAATGGTACTCTTTCTGCTATTCCAAGGAATATAGTAAACAGATTGGAGACCAAAATAGTCTGTGGACCAGGCTTCTACAAGAATGGACAAGCAATAGAAAAAGAGGAAAAATAGTAGGGAATTGCTGCATGACCAGAGACAGTTTACAATGATCCCCCAATGAGCTCACCAGGCTGAGTTCAGACTCTAGTGGTCCAAGTTCTATTTTTGTTCCTAAAGTTTGTGTCCAAATTTGATAAATGCTGAGAGGCACAGAGACTTAGCATCATTTTCATTACCAGGACGACATCCTGCACAAGCACAGAATTGCATTTTCCTTGCTGCCTCAGCAAGAACACTTGAGATGCTCAAACACCAAGGGAAGGGCACTTATTAACAACAAAAACATCAGAAGCTGAAACAGAGGATGCGTGGAACACTGGCATCCCTTATTCTATAAATATCCTGGTAAAGAAAATTCAGCTCCAAGAGACATCACAGGTTTTCTTTTCAAATTACATTATGTCCTAAATGAAGTGGAAAAGAGAACAAATGAGGAACAAAAGACGTATCCCTTTTTACAAGCATAAAGGTGAGTGGTGTCACCATGCAGTCTGTAGTTTTAAACAAACAAATGAAAACAATCCAGGTAGAGCCCATAGTTGAAGCCTGCCTGATGAAGCATTAGAACAGATTAGTGCTTCTCAAATTTTAACATGCATGTGCATCATATAGGGACCTGGTTAAAATGCAGATTCTGATTCTGGAGCTTTAGTTTGGTACTAAGATTTTGCATTTCTGGCAAGCCCCCGGATGATGCCATGGCTGCTGGTTTTTAGACCACACTTTGAGTAGCAAGAGAATGGAACACATTCCCCAGATAATGGACACAAAATACTCAGCGTTCATCTCTTAGTGGGATGGTGATGAAGGTTAAATTTTCATTTTGCTAAATTCTTAAAATTTAAACTTTGAGTTCCACAAAAATAGTAGGCCAATAAAATGGAAAACCTAGAAGAAATGGATAAATTCTTAGGAATGTACCATCTCTCAAGACTGAATCAGGTAGAAACAGAAAATATGAACAGACCAATTACTACAAATGAAATTGAATCAGTAATCAAAAACTCCCAACACACAAAAGTCCAGGACTGGCCAGCTTCACAGGTGGATTCTACCAAATATTTAAACAGTTAACACCTATATACTCAAACTATTCCAAAAATTGAATAGGAAGGAATGCTTCCAAACTCATCCTACAAAGTCAGCATTATCTTGATACCAAAAGCAGGCAAAGACACCACACCCACCCACACCCACCCTCCACCCCCCCACACACACACAAATTACAGGCCAATATCACTGAGGAACATAGATGCAAAAATTCTCAAGGAAATATTAGCAAACCAAATTCAACAATACATTAAAAGGATCATACACCATGATCAACTGGGATTTATCCCAGGGATGCATGGATGTTTCAATATCTGTAAATCAATCAATGTAATATATTATATTAACAAATTGAAGAATAGAAATCACATTATCATCTCAATAGATGCAGAAAAAGCTTTTGACAAAAGTCAACATCCATTTATGATTAAAAACTCTTTACAAAATTGGTACACAGGAATATACCTCAACATAATAAAGCCCATATACAAAAAGCCCACAGGTAACACCACACTCAACAGTGAAAAGCTGAAAGAATTTCTTCTGAGATCAGGAACAAGACAAGGATGACTGCTCTTGCCACCTTTATTGAACATAGTACTGGAAGTCCTAGCCACAGCAATCAGACAAGAAAAAGAAATAAAAGGAATCCAAATTGAAAAGGAAGAAGTTACTGTTTGCAGATGACATGATACTGTATATAGAAAATCCTAAAGACAACACCAAAAACTATTAGAAATAGTAAATAATTTCAGTAAATTGCAGGATGAAAAATTAACACATATATAAATCTGTTGTGTTTCTGTATGCTAACAATGAACTATCAGAAAGAGAAATGAAGAAAACAGTCCCATTTACAACTGCATCAAGAAGAATTGAACACCTAGGAATAAATGTAACCAAAGAGGTAAAAGACTTGTACTCTGAAAACTATAAGAAACTGATGACAGAAACTGGAAGTGACACAAACAAATGGAAATATCTATCGTGCTCATGTATTATCATGGAATTATATATCAAGATCATGGAAGAATTAATATTGTTAAAATGACCATACTACCCAAGGCAATCCACAGATTCAATGTAATACTCATTAAAATACCAAAGACATTTTTCACAGAACTAGAACAAATAATTCTAAAGTTTGTATGGAAACACAAAGACCCTGTATAGCCAAAGCAACCTTGAGAAAGAAGAAGAAATCTGGAGGTATGATGTGCCCTGATTTCAAACTATATAACAAAGCTACAGTAATAACAACAGTATGGTACTGGCACAAAAATAGACATATAGATCAACAGAACAGAATAGAGAACCCAGAAATAAACCCATGCACTTATGGTCAATTAGTTTAGGACAAAAGAGGCAAGAGTATACAGTGGGGAAAAGACAACTTCTTCAATAAATGGTGTTGGGAAAACTGGACAGCTATATGCAAAAGAATCAAACTGGAGAACCTTCTCACACCATATACAAAAATAAACCCAAAATGGATTAAAGACTTAAATGTAATCCTGAAACCATACATCAAACATAGATAGTATGTGCTTTGATATTGGTCTCAGCAATATTTTTTTAGATATTTCTTCTCAGGTAAAGGAAACAGAAGCAAAAATAATCAAATGGGACTACATCAGACTAAAAAGCTTTTGCACTGTGAACAAAACTAGCAGCAATACATAAAGGCCACCTACTGAATGGGAGAAGATATTTTCAAATGATATATCTGATAAGGGGATAATATCCAAAATATACAAAGAATTCATAAAACTCAACACTGAAAAAACAAACAACTTGATTTAAAAAATGGGGAGAGGGCCTGAATAGACATTTTTCCAAAACAGACATACAGATGGCTACCAGGCACCTAAAAAGATGCTCAACATCACTAATCATCAGGGTAATACAAATTAAATCCACAAAGAGTTACAACCTCACACCTGTCAGAATGGCTATTATCAAAACAATAACAAATAACATGTGGTTGAGGATTCAGGGAAAAGGGAACACTCCTGCATTGCTTGTGCGATTGTAAATTGGTGCATCTACTATGGAAAACAGTATGGAGCTTCCTTAAAAAATTAAAAATTGAACTACCATAGGATCCAACAAAATCACTTCTGATATGTACCTGAATAAAATAAAAACACTAATTAGAAAAGATATATGCAGACTGATGCTCATTGTAACGTTATTCACAACAGCCAAGATCTGGAAGCAACCTAAGTGTCCACTGATAGATGAATGGATAAAGAAGATGTGCTATATACACATAAAGGAATATTACTCAGCCATAAAAATGAGATATTGCCATTTGTGACAACATGAACGGTCCTTGAGGATATTATGCTAAGTGAAGTAAGTCAGAAAGAGAAAGACAAATACTGTAAGATCTCACTTACATGTGGAATCTAACAAAACAAAGAAACAAGCAAAACAAAATGAAAGCAGTCTCATAGACACAGAGAATGCTGATACTCCTCACACCCACTGAGCCCCCTTTTTTAACTCCACCTACTGATGACTGTGTGGAACAATAATGCCACTCTCTGGATCCTCCTGGATGTGGTGGCCAGGTAGCCTACAGGAGGGTGCTGGAAACAGTTCAGAGTCAGCAGTTGCATCTTTGTCTTTGTTCCACAGTCCAAAAAAAAAAAAAAAAATCCCCTGTACTTCTCTACAAACACACACAGTAAATATACTTACTGATACATCTCATGGAATGTTATATATATATTATATCCCATTTTACACAACACATCTTCAGAGAAACTGGACATCCAGAGTCCATTAGTGAGACAGTAATAATTATTGTTGACAAATGTGGAAAGCAGGCAAGGTAAGGAACAGTAGAAAATCTACTTAGCATGAAAAGAGGTAAGAGGGGAGGGATACAGAGCAAGTGGGTAGAAGCCAATAAAAGAGAGAGGATGAGAGACAGAGAGAGAGAGACAAAGAAAAGGGATGAGAAACAGGTTAGTTATCTTCAACTATTTGAAAGGTCAGATTAGACCTATTCTGTTTGCTCTAAAGAGAAGAAATAAGGTCTAAGTGTGGAAATCACAAGGAGGCAGAGTTCAGTTCTCCAATAATTCTTGCGAAAGTGACATCCCTATTATTGGAAGTGATCAAAAGAGACTGGAAAATCCCTCACAGGACTGCTTACAAGATGCGTTTGTAGTGTGGATCTGGGCCAAACTTTAAAGATTTTCAAACTTTAATTTGCATAGGAAGCACTGGGGGGTCTTGAGAAAATGCAGATTCTGAGCAGCAGATCTGGGGTGATGCTAAGATTGAATATTTCTACCAAGCCCCGGGAGATGCTCACGCTGCTTCTGTGTGGACACACATTGAGTCACTAGAGAACAGATGATCCTTAAGGTGCCTTCTCACTGAAACTACTGTGTTTCCTTGGTCAGGTAGTGACATGAAAGAAATCAAGAAAATCACAAGTCAAGTGTTAGCGACACTACATGCTCAAATTTCATTGATAAAATAGCTAAACGACCCTGTCTTTTTAGAGGCAGAAAATAGCTGAAAAACAACACTTCCAGAGATAATAACATAAGCACTGAGATGATACTAAAATGCCCTCAAAGAAAATTGGCAGCAGTGTCAGATTCATACGCAGCGTAGACAACTGTGAGGACCTTGAAACTGAATAGAACTGCTAATATTGAAATTGGACCCTGCCAGCTAATAGCATGTTCACACAAGCCGGTGTTTAGGGGATGAAGATGGGAGATTGAAGGACTCCTTGAGGAGATGGGCATGGGAACAGATTGCATTACTGAGCCCTCATGAGCGTGGAATTACCAACCAACACACTGCACTGCTCTGTCTTCCTTTTGACCTTTGGACTCAAGCAAACCCAGAAAGGAAAGAGAATTGGCATTTTGGTTGCATCTCATGCTCCTTTTTATCAGCTGGATGATCTTGCTGCCCTGGAGAACACTGCTCCCTATTCTGCGCGGACAGCTTGACCATGGGCCAGCGGAAGGGCTGTCACGGGGTCAATAGGAAGTGAGCCTGGACAAAAGGTCCAAGTTTAGGAATGCCTCTCTGGATTTTCTTTGGATTCAGAACCTAGTCAAACTCAGTTCCTGCAGCCAGAGTCTGAATAAAAATGTGCTCACAGGCTAACTGTGGGCTTTTTAAAATATATTTTTAAAGTCACAGTTCTCCATAATAGTCATACACAGAAATCCAACTGGAAGAAAGGCCAGAAGAAAGACAAGCATGAGAATGCCTCAATTAAAGGGCTTGCCAATTATTAAAACAGATGCTTATTTAGGTTTTGCTCACTAAAAGACATCCATTCTTCAGGTACTTTCTTCTGTGGCTGGTGGTCACAAGAGGTCATTCTTAAGAAGTAAAGGCCAGGACTTCCCTGGCGGTCCAGTGGTTAAGACTCTGCGCTTCCACCACAGGGGTCACGGGTTCAATCCCTGGTGGGGGAACTAAGATCCCGCATGCCACGCGGCACGGCCAAGAAAAAAGTTTTTTTAAGTTAAAATTTTTTTTAAAAAGTGAAAAAGAAATTCCCTTAAAAAAAAAAAAAAAGTAAAGACCATCTTTTCCAGGCCTAAGTGTTTTATGAAATCAGCGTACAGCATGTGCTTTCTAAAGGTGCATCCACATTCCTCAGGCATCAGAAGGAGCATCTGCATTTCCTTCAGCCCCTTCATCTCTGTGTGCTTTCATTTTGTATGGGATTGTGTGTCATCACTGAAACCTTTGGAAGCTCTGTACTGGACGGATACAGTTCAAATCCGCTTTCTGCTGCTAACTGGGTGTGACCCATGAGTCTGAGTTTCCTCATCTTGAAAATGTCCTCATATTGAAACTGGACATGATTATAGTGGAAAAAGAATAGGTAACAAATAAGGATGCAAAACAAAGGCAATGGAAAATTTTATCAGAATGCTCACAGGGTTGCCGTGTGCATTAAAGACGATCATGTATGTGAAGCTTCTTAAGTACAGTAAGCCAGCAATGGCAGACTGATAAATAGAAAGCAGCTGTTGTAAGAATTTTGCCTCATCAAAGTTCACTTTCCAGGAATCAAACTGATTATGTTCCCAAGAATGTGGTTTATAACACTGGAGAACTCTAAAGAAGATATCTCTGGATATCTGACCCCAGGAATTTGCTTTCCTGAAAATAACATGCAGTTGTGGAGATGAAAAAGCACAGGACAGTTAGACTATGGGAGATGAGACTACTGAAATGTAAAAAACAAAGGAAATAACAATTTGAAAAACAAACCAACCCATGTGATTATAAAAGTTAAGAATCTAAGTGATTACTATGTAGTAGTAAAATCAGGAAATTATTTTTCAAATGAGTATTTAATGAGTCCCTGCTTCATGCAGAGCCCTGCACTAGATGCTCAGGAACTAGACAGCAGGAACCTTGAGAGGCAGAGGAGTGCGGTGTTAAGAGAATGGACATTGGAGCTGGACAGCCTGGAGTGGAATCCAGGTTCTGTCACTTACTATGCGATGCTGGGGAGTTACTGTGCCTCAGTTTCCCCATCTGGAAAATGGGGATAATAGTTTGCTTACTCTATAGGGCTCTTTTGAGGGTAGAGCGGAGTTGCTGTGTGAACAGCACTTAACAACAGTGCTGTAATAATAATACATAATATATAGTACAACAGTGTACAACAGTGCTGTACTAAGCTAACATCTATTATGCCTCTATCACAAAAGAGGAAAGGTTTATTACCTTATTACCTTATTGGGCCGTGGGAGCTCTGACGTCAGAGGACACCTAATGTGTCCGGGTCAATTACCTGTCAGCCGGCAGATTATCCTTCTGCTCTGTATCCTTGGAAACTACATTTCCCAGGCTCCTTTGCCAACTACGTTCCAGTAGGCTTGGCCAATGGGAGGCCCTGGCAGAAGAATAGGCAGCAGAGGAGAACACAATGTATTTCTTTCTGCTACAGTGTCTCCTCCTGGCTCAGCTCCCACCAGGTAGCCCTTCTGTGGTCCTAGTTTTCACCGGATGGCCCGATTTCTGGTTATGGTAACACCAGCTTCCCCCTCTCTCCCTCCAGACCTGGATGTGCTGGCAGTTCCCCGCTGTCCTCACCTCTGGGTTCCCCTGTAGGCTGTGTTCAGCTTCTTGGCTCTTCCATCTCTATGCAAACAATCCCTCTTTCTGAACAGCCTAGAGGCATGGCCGTTTTCCTGACTGGGCCAGATTTTACAGTATGCTTAGTCTTGTAAAATGGGTAAGACTGGGTTACGCTAAGATGGAGATGAAGAGCATTCCAAGCTAACATCATGCCCAAACCAGAATAAACAACTTGGGATCTTAAACTTCACGGAAGAGGTCAACAGTAGTTTTATTTTGGTTAGCTGCATCGACCTTAGGTATCGGGTTGTTAAAACATCCTGGAGCCAGCCTGTCTCACTGACTGTGTGCCTTTCCTTGCCTCAGTGTCCTCATCTGAAAAAATGAGGGTAATGATAGCACTGGTGTTACAGTGAGGATAACTGAGTTCATCCACATGAAGAGCTGAGAACTGGCCACCCCCGTGCAAAGTAAGTGACCCATATTTTGTTGATTCCATTAAAAATTAGCAAACAAATTTGTCAGCATACGTTGATACATCATGAACTCAATTTTCTGGCACTTCAGTTCAAAAAGGGAGCTTAAAACCATTGAGAATGAGATTGTTCCTAGGAAGCAAGCTTGCTGAGGGGTGGAGCTCTGGCTCCACGAATTCTACTGTATTCTTGGCAGCTATTATGTGCCTGACTCAGTGTAGGAGCCCCATAGGAGGAAGTGAGGGAGCAGAGATCCAGGAGCTGTTTTGCTGACTTCCAAAGTGCGGAAGACCAATTCAAACTTGGTTTTTGACATATCAACAAGTTATTAAATAACAAGGAACAAGAAGAAATAAACGTACTAGGAAATATCAGAAAGCCACAGGATCACAGCCCCCCTGCTAACGACCCAGGCACTATTCTAGGTTCTGCGGATACTGCAGTAAACAATTTTGCCATCATGAAGCTTTATGCTAGTTGGGAAGACAGAAAGTAATATATACTACTTAAAACAATTTAAAATCTTCAGTACTATGAGGGATGGGATGAAATAAAACAGAATGCCAGTGTTACAAACAAAATAAAGTGTGTAAGCACGAGAAAGTGAAAGGGTACATCTCCATCTCAGATAATACTGTTATGGGAGGCCCTCTTGAACAGATGACATTTGAGCAGAGACCTAACACAGTAAGGACTGACCCAGGGGCTCTCTGCAAAGTACGTTACAGGCAGATGGAACAGTTAATATTAGTTTTGACATGAACCTTGACCTCAGTAGGTAATACCTTGTGATCCCTTCCAAATTTTGATGTCTGTGTTATGAGTCTCTTACTTCACTGGATAGAATTAAACACCAATGAGTTATAGCGAACTCCCTGGGGGAAGACTGCATTGTATCATTGAAGTTACAGAGAAATCAGCACTTTCAGTGTTTTGCTGAGAAACAGCAATAAAGGATAACACCCTTTCTATTAATTTGTGCAGAGTACGTATGCATCCACTGATATGGAGTGTTTATCAAATCCAACTACTTTCACCAACATGAAGATATATTCTCATTTTTCTCACTTGACTTTGGCTAGGTGTGTTTTGCATAAATCTTGTACTACTTTCATTCAGCCTACTCTGCTGATGGTATTTATTTGGCTTCTTGGAAATATCTTCTGCAAAACAGCTAAAAACCAGAATTTCCTCCAGGCCTAGAAAATCAGTACTGTCCAACTGAAATCTAATGTATGTCACAAGTGTAATTGTAAACTTTTTAGTAGCCACATTAATAAAAGTAAAAGAAACAGGTGAAATTAATTTTAATATATTTTATTGAACCCAACCTATCTAAAATGGTATCATCTCCACATTTAATCAATATTGAAATTATTAATGAAGTATTTTCATTCTTTTTTAATGCTAGCTCTTCACAACCTAGTGTGTATTTTACACTCACAGCATATCTCAATGTGGACGAGCCACATTTCAAGTGCTCAGGTATCACATCTGGCCAGTGGCTGTTGCCACTAGGTCTCCACATTAGAATGAAAGTACCTTCTTAATATTGAGACTAAGCTGCCAGATTTAGCAAAGAAAACACCACGATGTCCAATTCAATTTGAATTTCAGATAAAGAGTGAAAAATTATATGGGACATATACTAAAAATGCATATACTAAAAAAATGCATATACTAAACATATTTATATTAAAATGTATTTGTTGGTTATTTGAAATTCAAATTTAGCTGGAGCTGCTATATTTTATCTGGCAACTCTGATTAGAACAGAAGGGTCAAACAAATGAACCCATCTATGAAACAGAAACAGACCCACAACCAGAGAACAGACTTGTTGTTGCCAAGGGGGAGGGGTGGGGAAGGAGGGATGAATTGGGAGTTTGGGATGAGCAGATGCAAACTATTATGTATAGAATGGATAACTAACAAGGTCCCACTACTGTCCCTATAGCACAGGGGACTATATTCAATATCCTGTGATAAACCATAAGAGAAAGGAATATAAAAAATAATGTATATATGTATAACTGAATCACTCTGCTATACAGCAGAAATTAACACAACAACATTGTAAATCAACTACACTTCAATTAAATAAAAAAAGAACAGAAGGGTCAAACTTTTGGCCATTCACTCAATAAATCACAGAAAAAGTTATCATTAAATACACACAAAAAAACAACAAACAACAAGAACAACAACAACAAAAAAAACATACCTTAGAATGCATTGTAAAACTTCCATTGTAATAACAACAGCAGTTTGACGGCATTTGGGGGGATAAATTAGGTCCAAGTTTGGGATTGCAGCAGTAAAATCTACCCCATAAACTCATCCTAACTGATCTGGCTGACAGAAAGTGTGAAGGCAAAGGAGGAAATTTTAAGATAGAAACCAAAGTGCCAAAAAACTGCCAGCCTCACAGTTCAACTGATTTGATTTGAGTTCTGTTGGTTGACCTCTGAGTTTCACACCATCATCTGAGGAGAAAAGCATAGACTGAGTGGTTTTCCAACTGTGGTCCTCACCTAAGGGATAAGGGAAGTACTTGGGACGGGGTTGGGGGGGGCGGGGGCGAGGGGGTGGGAAGCTGGGAAGAAAAAGGCGTATAGATTCTCCACAAAGCTTCAAGTAATGGTGTTCCATTTCTATTTGTTTCAGATATGCTCTGTCTGTCCATCTAAACTTTTACTTTATTAAAAACAAAGATTTAAAAATCACTAGCTTCTAAGAACATTCCTCAACTTCATAACTCTACAGCAACATGCACGTTAAATGTATGAATGCTTTCAAGTTACTCTTGTTGCACAAATATAGTAAAAACAGTATTAACAGCAAATGAAAGAAAGCATTTACATCATCCTACCACCTATTCAAATTACAATATTTTCATTTTTTATCTCCATCTAGTCCTTGTCCTTATGCATATAAACTATAATCATGGCAGTGATGTATTTCATTCTCATTTTTTACTTAATTTTATGAGAATTTTCCCAAGATGCAACACAGTCCTCACAATGATTACTATGTATTAGTATTCCACTCTAAATATATTTTTACTTCTTTGTTGGGTTGCTTCCCAATGACCACTTATGACTTCCAAATCTATGTCTCTAGCCTGGATATCTTCTAATCCCAGACCTGTTTTCTTTTTGTTTGTTCGTTTTTTTCTGTCTACTTAGCATCTTTGTCACACAGACCTTTCAAATGCAACAGTACTCAATGCAAACCCTGGGTAACCCTTCTAGTATGTTTTTCTGCTTGTGTATTTTGTTTCTAAATGAGTGAGCTAAGACAGCTGACCGAGTCTGAAACCTCCAAGATCATTCTAGGCTCTCTCTTCTTCTTCACCTTCTTACCCTCCACTCATCCCCTCCATCACCCGACTAGGTCAAACTGACCTTCTAACACTTCCTGAATCTCTTACATCTTCTCCATTCGCACAGCCCTTGCCTTATTCAGCCTTCATAATTTCTCATTTTTAGTTTTCGGGTGACTTTCTTCTTCTCTTGGATTAATTTCTGTCCCAAGATTAGTTCCCAGTAGTATAAATGCTGAGGTAATATACATAAGGGCCTGAAATTTACGGACAAATTGCTTTCTAGAAGAGTTGTACCGATGTACTTTGCAACTATCGATAAAAAGCTACGGCAATTTCCCTACAACATTGCCAGTTTAGGCTATTATTTAGGGAACATAGAAATATAGGTAAGGCGTATGTAAGGCAACCTCTCCATTCCCACCTCTCTACCCCAGTCCCCCATCAACCTTGCTCACATAGGTTAGGTACCCCTAACATTCTCTGTTTGGTTTGTGTGTTTGTAAATATCATAATAAATTCCTTAAGGAAGAACTGAATACTTTTATTAGTTGAGACACCAAATTAAAATGTCATCTTTTCCACCTTGTAACACACAGTGTATAAATGGACCCCTGCCTTCAGCGAATTACGAACTGTGAATGAGCTTACAAACTCTTACTGATTTTGAAAGATGAACAAACCAAGTGGTATGAAGTGTGTTGATGAGATGAAAATGGTCACTTAAACTTTAGACATTTCCTGCCAAGGTGAAAAGCGAGTTGCTAATTGACCCTGAAAACTATAAATGTTTTCATACTCGTCTCTGTTAAAGGATACATCTTTAATCATGGCCTTCTCTTGAGATGGAAGAGGTCATACACATTATTAACAATAGAATCTTCCTGTATTTTTCCTGAGGTATTTTCATTACTTTCATGTGTCCATGCATGGAGGTGGCTACTTTATAGCCTAAAACAAAAAATGGATACAGCAGTGTGATAGCCAGGAGAGGCATGAGATTGTGCCCAATACCATGATATGATAACTCATAAGACAATGGTTGTTCTGTCTTTAAAATTCAAAGAAGAACTCATTTCTAAGTGGCTGTGGGTCCACGTAAGAAAAGTAGACATGTGTCTAGTATTTCTCAGAAATGATCTACAATGAGTCTGACTGAGTCATCCATAAAGTTGGTACAGGCAGACACAGGATGGTCACTCAGCATACACCGTGGATGCATGGATGGAAAGCCCTGCATTCAGAAAGAGATAAGAGGCAAGCACTATTTAAAAATGTAAGCATTGCAAGTTACTTTGACTTATGCACAACAGGCTTGCTTTCTGCCCTTTTAGTTACCCCAAATGTTCTACAAGTCACAGTTTTCAAAAGCTGCAAAAATGGGTGTTTAGCAGCTCATTCAACTCAACAACAGCAAAAAAAAAAACCCAGTCAAAAGAATGGGCAGAAGACCTAAGAAGACATTTCTCCAAAGAAGAAATACAGATGACCAATAGGCACATGAAAAGATGCTCAACATTGCTAATTATTAGAGAAATGCAAATCAAAACTACAATGAGGTTCCACCTCATGCCAATCAGAATGCCCATCATTAAAAAGTCTACAAATAACAAATGCTGGAGAGGGTGTGGAGAAAAGGGAACCCTCCTACACTGTTGGTGGGAATGTAAGTTGGTGCAGCCACTGTGGAAAACAGTATGGAGCTTCCTCAGAAAGCTAAAAATACAATTACCATATGACCCAGCAATCCCACTCTTGGACAAAACTCTAATTAAAAAAGATACATGCACCCCAATGCTCACAGCAGTGCTATTCACAACAGCCAAAACATGGGAACAACCTAAATGTCCACTGACAGACAAAGGAATAAAGAAGATGTGGTACATATATACAATGGAGTATTACTCAGCCATAAAAAGAATGAAATAATGCCATTTGCAGAAACATGGATGGACCTAGAGATTATCATACTAAGTGAAGTAAGTCAGAAAGAGAAAGACAAATACCATATGATATCATTTATATGTAGAATCTAAAATATGACACAAATGAACCTATCAATAAAACAGAAACATAATCAGGGACATAGAGAACAGACTGGTGGTTGCTAAGGAAGAGGGGGGTGGGAGAGGGATGGATTGAGAGTTTGTGATTAGCAGATGCAAATTGGTATACACAGAATGGATAACAACAAGGTCCTACTGTATAGCACAGGGAACTATATTCAATACCCTGTGAAAAACCATAATGGAAAAGAATATGAAAAAGAAAGTATATGTATGTATGTATGCATATATATATATGACTGTACAGCAGTAATTAACACATTGTAAATCAACTATACTTCAATAAAAAATAAATTTTAAAAAATGGGTGTTTAGAAAAAAAACTGGGGCACGTAGGATTCTAAGAAAGAAATAAAGTATAAAATTAAATGTTTTCACTTGAACTTGACTTGTGGAAGGTGCCCATATTTCCTTGATGTTTCTTATCCCCTAACACCATTTTGGATCTGCCTTGACTTCTGTGTGTTTTCTTCTCTAAACACAGCTAGTCCCTGAAAGAATATGAAATCAAGCTACATACAAAGTTAAGAAGTGTATGTTTTAATATACTTATTTTTTCAACATCTGTTGAACACTAATAATGACCTAATTGCCGACCCAATACCTTCTTTGCAATCTGGCATCTTCAAGGTACTCAACACCGTTGAGCATCTCTTTTTAGAAATGCTATTCTTTGCTTTTATAGCATTACACCCTGTCTGTTTCCCTGATTTTTTCTGCTTGCCCTTAAAGAGTTCCTCTCCTTGGTCTTGTGCTATCTGCCATCCCATTCAGTCTGCTTAGGTGATATAATCAGCTGCTGTGGTTTAGATGACCTGACACCCATATCATCATCTCCTGAACTTTAGGTCCGTTTACAGCAACTTACCAAATTTTTCACGAGATGTCCCAGTGCTATATCCAACTCAATATATCTGAATCACATGTATTACTTTGTCCATAAAACTAATCTTTCTTTATTCTCCCTATCTCGGTTAAAACCATTATTACTGACCCAGTTGCCAAAGTCAGAAACTACAGCATCTTCCTTGATGCCTTCCGGTCCCCAGCCTGCCTCATCTTATTAGTACCTGGGTCTTCTGGATTCTCACCTATAAAATTTGTCTCCACTTAACCTTTTCTAAACCCAAAGCTCCTCACCCATCCTTCTCAAATTATTTCAACAATTGAAGAGGAATGAATGCTTCTGAACTTATTCTATGAGGCCAGCAACAACCCTAATATCAAAACTAGACAAAGGGGACTTCCTTGGAGGTCCAGTGGCTAAGATTTCGCCTTCCAATGCAGGGGGTTGCAGGTTCAATCCCTGATCAGGGAGCTAAGATCCCACATGCCTCAGGGCCAAAAAATCGAAACATAAAGCAGAAGCAATATTGTAACAAATTCAATAAAGACTTTAAAAATGGTCCACATCAAAAAAAAAAAATTAAAAAAAAAAAAAAACTAGACAAAGACATCACAGAAAAAGAAAAATAAAGGCCAATATCACTGATGAATATGATGCAAAATTCCTCAACAAAATACTGATATTAGAAACCAAATTCAACAATACATTAAAATAATCATACACAATGGTCAAATCTGCAAATCAATCTATGTGATACACTACATTAACAAATTGAAAAATAAAAATCATATGAACATCTCAATAAATGCAGAAAAAGCTTTTGACAAAATTCAATATCCACTTATGATAAAAAAAAAAAAGGTCTCAACAAAGTGGGTATAAAGAGAACATATTAAAAAAAAAAAAAAAACTCTCACAGAGACAACTGTAATATCCACTCTGAAAGAATTCTCTTCCTACCAGCACTCTATTTATCAATGGCTGGCAATGTGCCTAGCTATAGAACTACAATTTCCAGCCTCACCTGAGTATCCTGCACCCATGACTGTGTTACAGTCTGGGGTCAATGACACATAAGGGAAAGCTCTTGAACAAAGACACACTCAGCTGTCACTTATCCTTTGCCCTTTAGCCCTGTCATTCTTCCTGTCTGAAATGCAAATATACTGATAAAGTGAAAGGGGGGAGGTCTGAAGATAAGAGTCACAAGCCAAGGACAGGTTCCTAATGATGGAGTCTCCGTATTGGCTCTGGGTTCCCATCTTCCTTCAGCCTTCGCCTTATGCTGTGGAGAAACACAGCTTACATCCCTGTTCAGCCATGTTTTCTGTTGCTAGGAGATGAACGCAAGGGAAAGGATCCATCCTCCTGTGCTCCTGCATCTACCTGTCCTCACCTTCTCTCATCTCCAATTCTTTTGCTAGAACTAACTTTCCAAAAGATAGCTCTAACCACATTATTTTCCTCTACCTATAAATCTCTTTGGTCCCCACTGCCTTTGTAATAGTTTCTTCACTCAAGCTTTTACAAAAAAAAACCTTCCAAATAAGACTTGAGCTTGCATTTCAGGTTATATCACTTCCTGTTTTCATACATGCAAGCACTGAACTTTTAAAGCCATCAGAATACATCATGCTCTTCTACAGCTTTCGGCCTTTGCCAGGTCCTTCCTGTTCCAGGTAAATCTCTCTGCCATTTCTGCTGCATAAACTCCCAATCACACTTTGGAGTCAAGCTCAACTATCACGTCCTCCCTGAAGCTTTCCTGTTTCCTGTGTGCCTTTTCTAAACTGAGGGGAAATGTAACCATTTCCTCATTTTTGCCTAAGAGCACTCTAGTTGTAGCACTATTGTGTGGCAGGTGAGAGCATATATTTTGGAACTATCTGGGCTCAGGCTCTGTGGGTAGGAGGTTGAGTGATCTTGAGAAGAGTGCCGGACTATCCTCACCTGTGAAATGTTAATGACCCTTACACCTACCTTATGGAGTCATTGGGAGGATTAAATGAACTCAGATAAGTGGATTTATTAGAAGATCTGACATGTATAAAGCACTCACTGGCCATTACATATTATTATCAGCTATTGTGTTCATCTTATCTTTTAGTTTTATATATATATGTATATAGCATCTGTCTTTCCTACCCTCTGAGTACTTGACTATAGGCAATACACCTTCCCTATTTCTTACCCCAGTGCCAAGCACAGTATCTTTCAAAAATACGTACTTGAAGTATAGTCAGCCACAAAAAGAATGAAATAATGCCACTGGCAGCAACACGGATGGACCTAGAGATGATCATACTAAGTGAAGTAAGCCAGACAGAGAAAGGCAAATATATGATATTGCTTATATGTGGAATCTAAAAACATGATATGAATGAACTTATTTACAAAACAGAAATAGGCCCACAGACTTAGGAAACAAATTTATGTTTATTAAAGGGGAAAGGGAGGGAGGGATAAATTAGGAGTTTGAGATTAACATATACACACTACTATATATAAAACAGATAAACAACAAGGACCTACTGTATAGCACAGGGAACCATACTCAGTATTACGTAATAACTTATAAGAGAAAATAATCTGAAAAAGAATATATGTATATAAAACTGAATCACTGTGCTGTACACCTGAAACTAACACAACATTGTAAATCAACTATACTTCAAGGAAAAATGCAAAAGAAAACCATATTTGACAAATTTTGGTTCAAATCAAATTAGACTGAGTAACTAGCATGTATAAACCCCATTTAATACTAAATGTCAGTCTACTAAAGTTCATTTTAATAAAGTATCATGTACGTTAAATAAGAACTACCATAGTCCCCATCAAATCCGAAGACTTCTTAGGAAAAGAACTACTGCAATGAGGAACAACTACCTCCGTGAAGGTCTGAGTGGTTTTAAGTTGGTACAAAGTTGTCTAGGCTGGCAAGGGAGTGTCTGCCATATAGCTTCCCATAGAGTAGATAAGATACAGGGAAGAACTAAGCATTTTTAGAAGAACAGAGAATTGTATCCACTGCTATTCCCTCAGCACAGTTTTTAATTCAGAGAACAGTTCCTGACTTTGTAAAGTATGTCATAAATCCCTCTTTTACCTGCTCTATGCATCCTGATGCCATGACACACTGCCCACTCGAGCCTACTTTGTAAATATGTCTGAACGCTTAGAACATGTCAGCACTATGCTGGTCACCAGAAGTGCAAAGATGAGTCAGATCCCAGGACCGGGTAGAGAGGCTGAGGGTGCAGCATATTTTATAGAGTGATGAATACCTTTCTCTTTCCCCGGGGCAGGATCGTGTCAAAGGAAGTTATGGGTGTTGAATTTTGAAGCCTCATCCAGCATTGCCTTATTTTCAGATATGGAAAAGCAAAGCAAGAAGAAAAGTGTAGAATGACATCAGGGAAGGAAGAAAGCACATTTTTATAAGCTTGACTGTGGCCTGGCAATATTTTATTTCAAATGGAAGACAAGGGAAATGGGCAAAACGTGTGGTGTCTCACAAAGAGAAATTTTACAGACACCCTGCACTTCTCTCACAAAGTCAGCTTCCTCCTTCCAAAAGAAATGGAAAAAAAAATGATAGCGGTTACTAAAAGAACTGCAGAAATCCTGGCAAGGTAATTAACGAATGACAGGTCAGTTACCCATGTGAAAAAATAAAATGTGGCAAGAAACCATGGCTTTGTCAAGAACTTTGAGGTTTTGTAGACTGGAAGCAATTTGTCCAAGGACTATTTTGACCATACCACTTCCTAATCTCAGTACCCATAAAGCCTGGGTGGGGGCCAACTGGAAAGGTTTGTCTCAGCTGCACAGATATCGTCCACAGAGGAAATAAAAGGATTTTCAACACTGGAGTCATTTCCTTTGGTTCTCAGCTCTTTGAGAAAAAAAAAAAAAAATTCCTTTTGGTTAGTGATATCTTCAGCTCAATTCCTACAGCCTGGCTTAGAAAAATAACAAAATCTGTTCCCCGAAACACTTTCCAATCAGACAAGGACAGGTTTCAACTCAAAGCATAAAGTCCAATAAAAGACTTTCCTGGTCCAGAATGTTCTAGGAAGACGCACACCTTTTTAAGGTTCAGACTGCTTCCTAACGAGTTCCATAAAAATCTGCAACCAGTGTAAATGTCAGATGTGAAAGATGTGTTCGGGAGAGGGACCTGGATAATCAAATCTCGAGCCTGCTCCTTTGGAACTGCTGCTAAGGGGTCTTGTGGAAAATAATAGGGTCCATTTATGAATCACAGCACACATGGTAATGTTACCAAAAGTGGGGTCTGGCTGCTCGCCACTCTGAAGCCAATAAAGAGGCAAGGCTGGTGGAAAGGAAAATTTGCTTTATGTCAGAGGCCAGCAACTGGGGGAAGGGGGAGATGCTATGTTTTTATTTCAAAGCCATGATAAGAGTTAACTTCAAGCTTTCTCCTAGAAATATTTTTCTTCTCTCAGGGTCAGAATTCTGAAAAAAGCATTTTGTCAAGCTAGCTTTCCCTAACTGCATATGAAAAAAGAACCAGTTTTGGTGTTTTAAAAGAGTTTCATCTTAACCAATTTTTTCAGAGTTTGAAGAAGAACTAGAATTTCTCATTTTACAAAAGGCAACAAGAATACCAATCACACAAATGGAATACACACTCACACACCAGAAGACAGAACTGTCACAAACCCTCTGAGAGGATGACCTATACAGAGTCCCAAACAAACACTCCCCAACACAAACGGGCCTCGATGTCAGACACAGGTCAGAACCAGTTGGCAAAATGCCCAAATGACACTCAGTGCTCATAAAGGGTCCTCAACGTCAGACACACATCAGAAACAATTGGCAAAATGCCCAAATAGGACTTTGCACTCAAAAGAGAAGTTTGCCGGGTGCACACTGGTGGACTTACTTGGTCTTGGAGCTCATCACCTCTTCCAGAGGCATCTTTCCGTTCCACCAAGGAAAAGCGTACGTTGGCAGCCAGTGCCTTGCAGGGGAGAAACAGGGAGAACCCCCGAAACAAATGTTTTGGGCAGCTGTTAGCAATGTCCCCGCCAAATCCCCTCCCGGGGCCAGCGAGCCACGAGCAGCAGTCTCCTTGCAACCATCCCAGCGTGTCATCAAGGCGGAGACTCTGGTCCGGAAAACCCACCCCCGGGAGCCAGATATCGCGAGATCACAGCCTCACGTTGGGAGCCAAAATCTGTTTGCGAAAGTGGGTCCAGGTGCTCACTGCTCAAGAGGCAAGGTGGTGGAAAGGAAAGTTTAATCTATTTTGGAGGCCAGCAACTGGGGGCGGGGGGGAGGGGCAGATTCCTGTCCAAAGGCCAACTCCCCCCACTGATAACCAGTGGGCAAGAGCTTTTATAGGCGGAGGGTGGGGGCTACATGCAGAAACAGCACAGTCAGCTCTGACGCTCATCTTGAAATTGGTCATGTGGTGGTCTGACTAGCGTCATCTTGATTTTTATTAAGTGCTGTTAATCTTCAGTTCCAGGGTCGGTTTGTTCCCATTTCATTCAGGTCAATTCTTGGAACATTGGCAGTTTACGTCATGGCTACAGTCTGGTCATCGTGTAGTTAAACTTCCTCCACCTGGTGGGAGTTTTAGTCTCTATAAGACAGCTCACAGGATATGGGTCATAGTGTTATCTATAGCCCATGAAGAGGAACTAAAGGCCCTTGACTATGCTTAATGACTAAACTATTATTATTTAGTCTTGTTGAAATGTTTTCATTTGTTTCTGCATTTTCTCACTTCTCTGATTAAACTTATTCTTTGGCTAAAATTTTTCTACAGACAAAAGGCAGGCGGAGGACATTGTGGAGATGGACCACAGGGTCCTGCTCCGTTTCAGTAATAGCAAGTTGCCTCTGAAGTGGTACCTTGGCAGCTTTGGAATGGTTACCCGAATGTGTCGAGAGCAGAAAAGCAGCACTTTCCAAATCTGTCCTCCAGCTAAGGACGTTTGGAACTGCTGCAGAGATTATAAAGAAAAGATAGTCAGAATACCCTTCTGTTCATATACATGCATTCTAAATGCTAAAGTTGAAAGCCCATGCATGCAGGATGGTTCACATGCCACACCATTTGAAATATTAGACAGCCTTTGTCCAAGATGGATCTGCAAGGGAGTATTACAGCTCTCCTCAGCACCGCCTGTTGTTTTGTTTAGTGTGTTCTCTTTTTTATTTCCCCTGCAAGGTCCTTGGTGTTAATTCTCAAGTCTTTGGGTCAGTTTCTTGGTGAAACCATAAAGCAGTTGGATCAAATATCAAATGGAAAATGTAAAGAAATGCAATTACTTTTATATCTTGACATCAAATCTTAAAGTTTTAAGACTATTTAAGTTCCTTATTCCAGGAATTCTCATGGACAGTCTTATAAATTTTAATTATCAGCTTTAAGAAGGAATCATGCAATATTTATAGTCTCTAGATAATAATTTAATTCTAACTGTAATGTCAGGTGAATCAAAATCCCCTTTCTGCACTCATCACCATTCTGCAGCTAAAGAATTAATTATTTTTCTTACTTTTTTTCAAATGCTCATATCCCAAACTTAGAAATATGTGAGGTATTTATTTACTATCCAGCATAATGTAAAGTGACAGGGCAATCCTCCACTTGCTAAAAAATTCTAATGACTATCTCTTGAGAGATAGGGAAGGTATAGACTTTTCCATTTTTTTCTTTCTCTTGCCTTTTATTTTTAATTATCTTAATGAATTGTTAGAAATTATAGCAAAAGGGAGGCTTTTGCTACATGTATCTAAAACTGCTAATGTTTCTGAAACCAAAACAAGAAAAATATTAGTACCATAACATAAGAATTTTAATTGCAGGTAAATTTAAACCAAATGTTACTGGAAAAGCTCGCCATTTCCTTTCCAACTTCTGCTCTCCAAGGAATTCCAAGCTCAGGAGGCACAGTGTCAGTGAAGTGACTGAACATGACCAGATATGAAATTTCTGTTTTCAGTTAGTCTTGTGACACATGTGTTTTCATTCTTTCCTAAAACACAGTGGGACCCCTCAACTTTTAAGTCATAATATGAAAATCCCATTTTGTTATTACTCTTATAAACAGTGAAATGATGGAGGCATATTCCCCAAATAAAGGCAAAAGGGTGTTATTCTTTATATATGATGGTCTTATGAGGAGGGCCCATGCTTTCTTTCATTTTTTGCCTACCCATTCAAACTCGTTTCCCAGGTTTCCCTTTATAACCAACAGTAGACATTGGTCAAATATTGGGCTAAATATAGGGTTGAGGTCTTTTGACATGGGGTGGTCAGTAGACCAAACATAGCAACTCACAGAGGCAGCAACAGCTATCAGAGGAGAGTAAAAACTGTTCTCCACATATGTTACATACTAAATATTAAAGTCACACAAGACACCCAAGCACAAAACTAGTTTCTTGATCTCATCTGTTCACATACAACAGTGTATCATTAGAATCCCTCTCAAATCACAAATTTGAGAGTCAAACTTATTTTTAGAACCCAACTTTTGACTTTAATCAATTCTCTCTGTCTATTGAAAGACTTTCTCCTTTGTCATTAACCAAAGGAAAACTCAAATCTTTTCCTAATAAAATGTTCATAAAGCGTGCAAAATAGATTCTAGCCCATAGTGGGAACTGAATATGGCATGTATGGTAGTTTGAAACAACAGAAGAAATACGTGGTATCTGTTACTAATTTTGCAGGGACAACAATGCTGGCATAACTAAAGCATTGCTGAAAATAGCCAGTGATATTATTAAGTGGTAAATTATCTGACAGAAGCAAAGAGAATTCGTAGAAAAGAGACTTTACCAAGAGCTAAAGTAGATAGGAAAGCTTCCATCTAGTAAGTAGAATTTTAATTTACCAATAATCTAAGTCTGGTTTAGAATCGAAGAAGATTCCAGAAAGACGTACTCTGGAGAGGGGGGATGAGTTGAGTAAAGACCCCAAGGTGGTATAAACATGATGTGTTGGGAGAGGAAAGTGACTGGCCTGCTTAGCCTGACAGGTATATGTTGAAACAGAATGAAAAATACTGTGAGTTGATTCATATTAGGAGGCCCTTTAAAGCCATCCTGAGGAATTCAGACTTGATAGGGAATGAAATAACAAGTCATGGACAGGTTTTAACCAGGCAAGGGGCATGATTAAAGCACTGTTTAAAGAACGCAATGAATCTGCAAAAGTACTCTGAGTCCAAATGTTCTTAACAAGACCCTGAGCTTAGTGCAGCTGAGTGATAAATGGCTACAATTTTATCCCGGTTTCTAATCACAACCAAAATCACATGCATGATGATTTCTTGGTGCTACATCCATGTATTAAGAACCTAAGATGTGGTTCAGCCATTCATTATCTTATTCTTCCAACCATTCTTGGGATAACTATTTCATGTGTCAAGCATGTGCTAAGTACAAGTGAACAAGAAATGAACAAGATACAGTTGGTTTTTTGGGTTTTTTTTTTTTCCTGAATAAGTGTAAAATACTTGCCCATGATAATCCCACCATGTAAGAGGTACCAAAAAAAAAAAAAAAAATCACTGATTATATCCAGTTTTCTAAGTGCTGGGGAGACTTTTGGAAAAACAAAGAGCTTTATTAAGGGAGACAGAGGAAGGGTGTCTAGGTTGGCTCGGGCATGGGTGGAGGGAGAAAGAAAGCTTTGAAGACTTGGTTCTTATCAGCTGAGTCACCCAAGTCAAGGAAGAGCACAGGCAGCACAGGAGAGGGATGTGAGAGATTAAGTGGTTGGGCTTTAGAACAAAGCAGCCCTGAATTTACATCCCACATCTGCTATTTCGTGGTTGTGGAGATGTGGGCAAGTTCCTTGTCTCTCACACCTATAAAATAGAGATAATAATTATAACAATTTGGAAAACACTGCCATCATGTGTATAAAGCACTCAGTATAATTTCTGTACATAGTAAGTGCTCAATAAGTACAAGACTTTATTATTAAATAAGAGGTATAATGATTGTTCCGAGGTATAATGATTGTTCCAAGCAAAGGGAATAGGCACCAAAGTGCCTTTACATATGGCGTGTTAGTAGTTGGGGATGATTAGATACATGGTAAGAGATAAGAACTGACCAGGGTCATCAGTATGGCCGCCTAAGTTGCTCATTACACCAGTGGGGCTGTTCACGGGAATTACAATGTGAGTGCTCCCCAGTCCCAGAGCTTGGCAGGACTCACATTTTACAAAAAGTGCAGTAGCCCTAGTGTTAGAGAGTACAGTCCAGACCATGAAAGGCTGTGTATTCTATGATAAGTAGTTAGAAGTTTATCATTTATGACATCTCATTCAAATGACAGAGATTCAAAAATATACACATATAACTGAGTTTTAATGAAGATGCATATCTTTAAACTCTCATTATCGAATAAATGAACGTTTTCTTCTTGTGGCATTTCAATACTGTTAAGTTATGCTGACACTAGTTGACTCATTTTTTTTTTCTAGATAGCACATTAAAAAAAAAATATATATATATATATATATAATGGAGATTTGAAAATCAATATATCACCATACAGAGAATACTTGTAATCACTGCTCCATGATATCTTCAAGTTCTTAGCCTTTTGAATGTATTATTTTTAAGAATTATATTCAGATTTTAGATACAATTTTATAATTTGCTTTTCCTGGCTATCTTTTAATGGATTAACTGAGAAATACTGATTAGCCCTTATTATATGCTAGGTCTTGGTTTTGCCGATATAGGAAAATGTGATCCCTCCCTCAAAGAATTCACAATTCAGAGAAGACATAAATGTCAACCAATACTTACAACTACCAAGCAAAACTATCTTCAATAATCACCATGCATCATCTTTTGACCTAGTTATTAGCAGAGCATGCAGAGACTTTTCTATGTTTCTTTTTCCCACTTTACGTCATACTATAGCTAGTTTCCCAAGTGGCCTCAAAGTCTTAAAAATTATCTTTTTAAATGGTTGTAAAATACTCCATTGCTTTAACCAGAGTTTAGTCATTCTCCATTTTTGCATATTTAGATTATTTCCAAATTTTCAGTAATACAATGCAAAGATTACATCTTTAGGAAAAAATGACAAGACTGAGTTTATTTTGCTGAAAGGGTTGGAAAGTTTAGTGATTCTTGAAATGTAGCCATCAAAGAATAAAACAAACAACTTTTGCTTTTAAACAAGGCTGATAAAAATGAGACATCTCTATGGCCCCTTTAAATTAATTTTTTTTCTTGGTTAGCTTTTCACAGATAAATTATCAATAATTTCACCAATTATCAGTCATTTCCACTTTGTTTGGGTCCATGTTTTATGACTTAAAATAATCCTACAGGTCTACGCATTTTAAATGAGCTACTGTCCACTGGATCAAGGACATGGTCAAGTCGTAATGACGCACGTATTACCCGGGAGGTCATTTTTTTCCCTGCTGGCTGGGACAGCTCAGACGTCTATGTGACCTGGGCAGAGCATCAGTCCCAGTTCCTGGCTAGAGAGAGGGAAGCATTTCCTCTCTAAACTTAGAGGCCACGTTTGTATTTCCGGAGTGGATCTGAAGGTCACAGCCTCTGTGTTTCCACATGTGTGCAGTTAGCTAATGAGGGCTGGGAATTCAGAACACAACCATCTATCTACAAATTGTTCAGAGAACAAAGCCTGAATAAAACCACTGGCAGCACAGAGCTTCAGGCAATGCTTTAATTCTTGAGTTAAATCCAAATGAGAAAGCTTTTCCTTTTTCTCCCATTGTCCAAAAAATTCAAGGAATTCTGGCGATGTCCAGGCTGACTGGTTATTATGGAAGAACACAGATGCCATGCCAAGGTAGGACGTTATAGTTTCCAGTGCATGGGGACTTCCTGTTTGCCTATTATAACAATCTTCAGCTTGACAAGAAACCCCACAAAACACATTCATGCCCTGCCTCAGAATGACTTAATTTTGGTTACAAATAGGAAAGGGCTACCCTTCCTGCAAAAGATCCCAGCAGCAAAAACAGACTAAATGCAGATGATGGTGTTAGAGAAGTAAAATAATTCTCTCAACAGTTCCAGTAAGTAGGATCTAGTTATAAAGTCAGCAACTGGAAGGAGAACATCAGGCCTGAGACATGTAACCCTCAAGGACTAGACCAGAAAGAAACAGAGTTACAATCCAAACATTATAAAAATTCAGACTCAAATTTGGGCAGGGGATTCTAAAGTGAGGTTAAAAGCACGTACCAGAAGAGAGCTGTTGACAAAACTGGGCGATGCTCAAGACGAGGCAGCCTCTGGGTGGAGGTGGATACTTGAAGGCAACTTAAGACAATAGGAAACTATGTGGATGGGGGAAGAATCTTTGGAGAAAAACCAGCTTGAAAAAGGAAAGACTGACGTGAGCAGGCATTTGGGTATTTTGCTGCGAGAGTTGGTTCATGGATAAATTCAAAATATTAATAGTCTTTTTGATTAAACTTGATCGTACCTTTAGAATCCAAATAGAAAATAGTTGTTTATCCCTGGGTTCATCCATCAAAGAGATAATGACACCAAAACGCTCTCTACAACTAAGTGCAAGCTATTTAAAGAAAAGAAGAGAGGCTGGGTAAGTAATTGGGATGGAGTGGCCTCTTCAGAGGTCTTAACCTTATCCCCACGAGCAAACATGGGAGGCCAGCCAAACAGAACTTAAACAAGATGAAAGAGAATGTTTGCCGTGAAACTCTACCACATGGGCCCTTTAAGGAAGCACATGCCTCATTCTGAATCCTGAGAGTAAAAGAAATTATCAACAGCACTGTGCCTGCCTACCACCATCCATAATTCTGTGATATTTCCCCACTTAAAATTGATTAAACTGCTACTCGCATTGAAGTCAACACAGATGAAAGGCTAGATGTTGGTCAATATCACTTAAGTGCAAAATTGAAGTGAACAGAAAATGGTTCCCAAAATATATTTAAAAAAAGAAAATAGCTCTAAATGAAACAAAATGATCAAAATATTTTCAAAAGGTACTATGCTTTCAAGGCACAACCTGCAGGTTCTTTTACATCTATATTAGGCGACATAACAGAGCTATAATCCCCATCAATACTGTTATAATGGGATGCAAGGGGGCGGGTGAGAACCACAACGGCATGCTTCTTTCAAACTGTTCGCCTCACGCAAACTTAAAGCACTGTGCTTGCGTCTGCTTGTCATTACTACCATCCAGGATCTGTCCTGCTAGTCTTACTTATGGGGATTATTTTGAGGGAGGAATTGCAAATAATGGGGAGCAAAGCTTTGACAGACTATGACTGGATGCTGGCAATAGTGGTCGACAAGTTGTCCACCATCTCCAGGTTCATTTCCTCTGCAGTAAAACGGAGATAATAATAACTCTCTGAGTTACTTGATATCCACTCAACAAACTATTAAAAATTGAAGCCATGCGTGCCTTCTGGGGCCAAGCAGGTACACAAGTGAGTAAAGTGGGCTGCTTTTATGAAAACAGCAGAGTGGTTTAGGCACCACTAAAAAGTATTCACATCTAAATACTTTTAAGCAGTATTGTAGCCAAACAACAATCCTTCACTAGACAGATTTGCCCTGTTGATGACTTACAGGAATGTTCTAAGAGATTTCTACACTCCGGGCTGCTGAACAACTATTTGACCAAGGCTGAGCTGCACAGCATATTAGTACAAATACATCTCCTGCCCCATAGCCACTGTTTACCGTACTTCTGATGATCCCACAGGGCATTGTCAACTCATTCGCCAGCTCACTCTGTAAAGCAGGGTTTCTTTCCTGGACAGACAAACCAAAGACGCCATTCCTGACCCTTGTCACTGGGATTCACTTTTCACTTCCTTTTTTTTTCTGTCTTAGTCTTTTAGTCTGTTTTATTTGGTTTACTCATTGATTGGTTGGTGGGAAATAGGTTGAAGACTTTACTTCCTACCCTTAAGGGAATTCAGATGGGATACACAAGATAAAAATGTTGGTGAATGCTGATAGGTCTGATAGCCCTTGACACTACAAGAGACCATGGGTTCATAGAGAAACCATCTGTCTTCCTCACCACACAGACCAACTACCCTTCAGTTTGCCATCATGGCTGATGTTTTCACCCATGCATGAACAACACTGGCTTTTGATTTTCCACAGAAGGTCACTTATAAATTGGAACTGTCTTATCTGGAAAGTTATACTTCATATAATTTTAAAAAATAATTTCCCTAACAAGAAGCAGAGCCAAAGGACTGGCTCCAGACTAGTAACTTTAAAAAGACATAGAGAGAGGAAAGATAGGCTGACTTGGACAACATAATACGATGTGTTATTTGTATTAACAGTCCATGTTAATAGGACATAATAGGTGGAAATACAATGATGCAAGTAGAAATGTTAAATTTTTACACAGATTTCACCCTAACCCTAACATATACACATTGTATCAATGCTTGATCAAGATTTTTGATCATTGTATAAGCAATGTTAATACTTTATTACTTGTCTTATATTATCTTCTCACAATAGAAGAAAATCGCAAAGCACCTGATCACTATCTAAGGCATAACAACTTCCCCTGGACTTCTTTGGTTTATGTAACACAGCAGATGCTTAGTTATAAAGAATGGTGAGGATTTCGCTTCAAGCGTCTTTTAAGAAAATTATGTTTTACTAAACTACAACAAACTTTGATGTAAATCTTTATAGAATGATTTTTAAAACTCTCTTAGGATACAAGTGTCTCATAAATATTTTTCCCTGTCTTACACACACACACACACACACTCTAACATACACATATCATAATATGTATAATAAATATATAAATAAATATATGAATACATATAAAAGTTATATGTGTACATACATATTTCAATTGGAGTTATTCTCATTTTGGTTTAAAACAATGGTTAAAATTGAGTAACACTGAAGGAAATTCCACTTTTCATATGGGAATCTTTGGTTTGTTAAGTTTTCCTTTAGTTGGCAGAAAATATTTGCAAACCATATATCTGATAAAGTTGGTTAATATCCCAATTATATAAGGGACTCATACAACTCAATAGCAAACAAACAAAAAAAAACAACCCTATTAACAAATGGGTGAAGGACCAAAGGATATGAATAAATATTTTCCCAAAGAAGATACAAAAATGGCCAAAGATAATGAAAAGATGCTCAACATCACTAATCATCAGGGAAATGCAAACCAAAACCACAATGAGGTATCACCTCATACCTGTTAGGACAACTATTAACAAAAAGATATGAACTGTTGGCAAGGATGTCGAAAAAAGGGATCCTTAGTGCACTGCCGGTGGGAATGCAAATTGGTGCAGCCACTGTGGGAAAACAGTATGAGGGTTTCTCAAAAACCTAAAAATACAACTACCATATGATTCAGCAATACCTCTTCTGGGTATTTATCTGAAGGAAAAGAAATCAGTACCTCAAAGAGTTACCTGCACCCCCTTGTTCATTGCAGTATTATTCACAATAGCCAAGACATGTAAACAACCTAAGTGTCTGTCAACAAATGAATAAGGAAAATGTGGTATATATATGTACATATATATACAATGGAATAATATTCAGCCTTAAAAAAGGAGATCCTGCCATTTGCAACAACATAGATGAATCTGGAGAACATTTTGCTAAATGAAATAAGTAGGACACAGAAAGACAAATACTGCATGATATCACTTATATGTGGAACTTAAAAAATCAAATATACAGGAGCAGAGAGTAGAAAAGTGGGGGAAATGGGGAGATGCTGGTCTAAGGGTACAAAATTGCTGCTACGTAGGTTGACCATGTCTAGAGATCTAATGGGCAGCATGGTGAGTATAGTTAATACTGCAGAACTGAATCCAGGAAATGTGCTAAGAGAGTGGATTTCAGGCACCCTCATCACACACACACACACATATACACACACACACAAATGGTAATTCTGTGAGGTAACATGTTCATTAGCTTGACTACAGTAATCATTTCACTGCGTACATGTGTATCAAATCACCATGCTGTCCACCTTAAACACATGCAATTTTTATTTAAAAAACAAAATTTTAAGTTTTCCCCTACTCAAATTATTCTCAATTTCATCACCTGCTTCTCTATGAAAAATAGAGTATTAGCCATAATTTCTTTATATTGTATATATGAAATTAGAGATTTTCTGATTTTTAACCCCTTGTTACTCAAAACTATCTCATGAGAACCTTTGAGAAACTCTTTAATCACAGTTTTTTAACAGTATTTTTTTAATGAGCTTCTAAATTCTACCTCACATAATTCTCTTTTTTAAGAAAAACATTTCTTTTCTTTCACTCTTCAATAAAAAGCTACAATTTTCACTTTAATTATCTATTATAATAAAAGTACTCCAAAGACATAAACTCCAATGCCTTGTAGTCTATGTCTCATGGAATTTTGCCACTTGGTTTCATTTAGGACAATCTCAAACATGGTTATTTTTCACATCACCTTTAAGCCCAAAGCCTAGTGTGTTTCTGAGCAGTTGCTTCCCTAAAATCTTTTGTTTCAGCTCCCGCTTTTCCCAGAGTGGACAAGCCCCAGGGATGTGAAAAGCTGTTATATCTGCAGCTTAAGCATTTTATTATCTCTTCTTGAGAGAAACTATATCTTTAAAAGCGGCACAGAGAAGGTGTCCCAAAGATGCTTCATGAATACAGGTTTCTTCCAACTCAGGGCTGATGTCAGCTTAATGACCAATAGGTCTATTCAGATGCCTAGTAATTAAAATAAACTGACCTTTTAAGAGAAGTAGTACAAATTAAATGTGAACCTTGCTATTTTCTCTTATTTCACAACACAGTGGGGAAACCAAGCTGGTTTTTAAAATGATCATATGAAATAGAGACCTTATATCACTAATATTTTATGGATAAAGAGACATGTGAGCCCACTTACAGCCACTTACAATCATAACAAATGATACATTCATCCTTCAAATTCAATTTTGGTTTTTATAGTTTGGGTTTTTTTTTTTTTTGTCATGTGCCTGAGTTTTTCTCTCTCATACTCCAGCGTTCTCATTTCTTAACTAAAGGAAAGGAAAAATAGCTATTTTAAGAGCAGCATGAATAACCAATAAGTCAATAAGAACAAGCATCAAATCATATGACTTTTCACTATCTCTTAAACAAAATATGCTTTTACTATGGTTTCAAAGCTAAGGAAGCAAGAATCTTTAGGCTTTTTTTCCTTTTACCTTTGAACTTGTAAAACAATGTTATGGAGTGAACATCATGACAAAGGGTGAACAAAGGAGCGCTTTTTTTTTTCTTTCAGAACCTACCCAACTCAGAATGAATTCCACCACCTGCCACTGTGATGGAATGCACTTTTCTTCAAAGACATCAAGTTTATAGGCCTTGAAAAATCCTGAGGGCTATCGTATAGCCAACACAAAAACGTATGAAAAAAAGTCCTTTAAATACTTTTTGCTATTAACAAAGCCAGTCTCATGAATAAACAACAAGGTCCTACTGTATAGCATAGGAAACTAAATTCAATATCCTAGGATAAACCATAATGGAAAAGAATATAAAAAAGAATGTATATATGTGTATAACTGAGTCATTTTGCTGTACAGCAGAAATTAATACAACATTGTAAATCAACTATACTTCAATTAAATAAGTAAATAAATAAAATTAAATAAAAAAACAAAGCCAGTCTCAATAAACACATGTCAATTCATGAAATACACATTCCTTGAACACTTCAAAAGTACTCATAACTGTATTAAATTGTGTAAGATATAATGGTGCTCTAGACAAGATGGTTCCTACAAGAAGAAATCCAAGTGCAAGACCACAGAAAAATTTACCAGACAGACGTGCCAGACACATTACAAACAGGGTTCCGTGTAATTTTGAAAATACTTTTTTCATTGTACGTATAAATAACCTCATTTGACAGTTAAGGAAACAGATGTTTAGAGACATTATGTAACTTGTCCAAGAAAACTAAGATTATTACTTAGAAATTGTCTCAGTGTAGACTTCATCTGAAAACTCCTTGAAGGACTAAGAGGGTTATCTAGGGGGTAAAAGTCTATATTTTTTTGAAGTCCTATATTTGAAAGGACATGTATTTACATGGTATTGCAAGTTTACATGAATTTTAGTAAACCGGACACACACATATCATATTTATCCATTCTATGTCATTACAGTTCATATATTATTTAAAAGAAATATTGCTATATTGGATTTCCCATATATTTATGAAATCATTGATGAATGAAGATAGATAACTTCAAACAAGTCAAAGGGATAATTACACACTAAAAAATATTCTCAGTTATAAGTGCTTACCTTTAAAGAATAACTGGGAAATGTATGTATGCTATGTCTCTGGTACCCTCGGTGGTTTTACAGGCCTTTGGAACATATACCCAGCCATGTTTGTTCTTTCTACTGATGTGACATCAAAGGCTCCCAGAGAGAAAGATAAAGCCCCTGGAATCTAAGACCCCTCTGAACCGTCCTGCTTCCTCAACACTCTGGCAGTAGAAAATAAGGTCCATGAGAAGCCTGAGGAGTTTATCATCTAGACGAAGACACACACTAATCACAAAAGCCCAAGAGATAAGGGGGTGTAAGATCTTTGCTCCCAGATGACGCTCAGAGGAGGTGGTGGTGTAAAGTGTGTAAATAGGATGAGGAGAGTCTACTGAGGACTTCTTGGGAAGGTGAATTCTGGAAGAAATCATTAACAGACTAGCAGAGGTAAGAAGAGTGAGCATTTTATATATATTTTAGCAAACTCTAAACATAGGGAATTGAAGGACAGGAGGAGGAGAACAAAGAGGATGTCTGGACAAAAGGATTTCTGTGAAGTTAGAAGACATGGGTTAGCAAAAGTCACATTCAGATTATGGCAGAGAGCAATATAACTCTACCATTTTATTTTTTAATTTTTATTTTATATTGGAGTATAGTTGATTAACAATGCTGTGTTAGTTTCAGGTGTACAGCAAAGTGATTCAGTTATACATACACATGTATCTATTCTTTTTCAAATTCTTTTTCTTTAGATTTTTTTGGGATGTGGACCATTTTTAAAGTCTTTATTGAATTTGTTACAACATTTCTTCTGTTCTATGTTTTGTTTTTTTTGGCCACGAGGCATGTGGGATCTTAGTTCCCTGACCAGGGATCAAACCCGCACCCCCTGCATTGGAAGGCAAAGTCTTAACCACTGGACTGCCAGGGAAGTCCCCTCTTTTTCAAATTCTTTTCACATTTAGGCTACCATTTTGTTTTTAAACCATTTTAAACTCCACACAAATTATTTATATTTTTTTTCCAATAAAATAATCTCTTCACATGCAAAAGAGATAGGGAGATAGGTTATAGTATTAAATGATGTCAAATATACATTTATGCTTTAAAACAGCAATGTTGGGACTTCCCTGGCGGTCCAGTGGTTAAGACTTCGCCTTCCAATGCAGCGGGGGCAGGTTCAATCCCTGCTCGGGGAGCTAAGAGCCCACATGCATCGTGTTCAAAAAACTAAAACATAAAACAAAAGCAATATTGTAACAAATTCAATAAAGACTTTAAAAATGGTCCACATTAAAAAAAAAAAAAAAACCTTAAAGAAAAAAAAGCACTGTTACCTATTAAATTTAATGTTGGTGGAGAGCTTTACTTTTGCCTAATGTGTATATTCACAGTGATTACAAGCAAATACTGAGTAAATATAGAGCCATAAGACACTCTTGAAGAAAAATGTGCAGTTGAATGACTCCCAGAACGTGAGTAGATACTTTGTTTTACTTTTATCTCAAAGTCTTCTCAGAGTTAACTCAGCACCATCACATCATCATCGTCATCTTCATAAAAGAACCCTCTAAAATACTGAATATACTGAACCAAGAAAAACAGTTTCGAAAGGATTATCTTTGACAGGAGAAGTGTCTTTAGCTGCAGTTGTATGGCTGAGTTGGAGACAACACATGGCGACCATTTACCTTCAAAGTAAGTGTTCTTTCCTAACTCTGGCTATAAGACTATAAACGCTGGAGTTTTCTCAAAAGAGGCCCAGGATGAAACTTTCATGTAAAAGGTACCTACAGGACAATTCTGACTGAAGTTATCAAACTTCCTACACAAACTAACTGTTTCTGAAATGAAAACAAAACTCAGTATCAATACCAAAGGAAGCAAATATACGTTTATATATTGATCACCTGTGCCTAGCTGCAAAATTAATACTGTACCAGATTAGAGAAAAATTCACAAAAGAAGTTCAGGGAAAAAATCACACACTTCCTACCGCAAAGGGAAATGGGAAATTTAGTTGTCTAAACAGAACTGTTTTCATCTTTTTTTTTTTGGTAACGTAATTCCAGTATTTGAAAATTAAATAAATGTGTTTTTCAAGTCTCATTGCCTCTTGGGCTCCTTGCTCTAGAGGCTGTGAGCCCAGCCGGGGGAGGAGCCTATTCCTCTCAAAATGTAATTCCTCAGACTCATAAATTTCACGGAATATTTATTTTAGTTTTCACTGATTTGGGGAAATAACAGGTATTGAAAAGAGGCTTTTCATGGTGTTTAGTTTCTTCCTTTACTTGCTTAGTTTCCTTGTGGACTAGGCCCGGCTAGGTATGCTATTTTCTGGAAACCAAATGGTTCTACTTACATACACGTTCTGCCCGGGTGCATGTCAGTGCCACTTACTAGGATTGGTCTGTAGGTAGGGGCTACTGCATACCCTGCAAAGACTACAGAAAAATATGACAAAATAGAGTATCCATCCCTCCCTCCAGGTTCATGGGATTTAATACAGAAATCCACACTTTCCTCACTTGCTATTTAAATACTCCCAGTTAGTGACTAAAGGAGAAAATTAAATAATAAATAAAATGGATTAATTCCAAATTTGTCCAAGTGTACCGCCTCCTACTTAGTTACCCAGAAATACTTTAAAAAAGCATATAACAGGGCCATGAATCTAGAACTGCTAAATGGATTCATTCACACCCCTCCATGAAACAATCTAGGTGGGTTCTATCCCTCTCTATAAAAATGAATCTAGTATGCAGAATTATTTCTCTTAAAGAAGAATAACAATTTATGGTTTCATTTAATAAAGAATTAATGATACCCTACATGGATGATCTCAGAACTTTTGGATCCTTGTCTTCAACTTTGATTTTAGGGGTCCAATGAAATGGTAAAGGCAACATAATCTTCCATAAATATAATTCAAGCAGCCTGTGACAACAAAGGCAAGAAGGGAGTATTTCAAGATCTTAGAAGTCGGTATGCTTGGCACACTCTAATGGCTCTTATATCCTTTGGCTGTTAAGCATGGAAACTTTCTATGGAATATCCATTACTCATTCCCTCTGCTCTAAACTCATAGCCTGTCAGAAAAAAATGGCTGGCGGGGGTGGGGGGTGGTACAGAGGAAGCCAAACTTAAAAAGCAGGAAAAGGCAGAGACAAGTCAATTCATCGAAGATTTACACCTTGTTTTCAATGGCTTCTTTCATTTCATTTCCCCTGACTTTTTAAAATTAGCAAATACACTGGACCCAGGAGGAAAACACATGGGGAAAAACAAAACAACAAAAACAAAGCAGTGCAAATCTCTGTGACTTGTACAATAGCTCTTACTGGGTCCTGGTGTTTGAGTGGCTGAATGAACTGCGGTCTGTTTTTCATTACTCTCCATCTGGAGCTGCGGCCTGCTTTGTTCAGCAATTTCTGGTCATTTGGGCCTGCTGGTGACTGTTTTGTTTTATGTTGCCATATTATACAGAATGAAAGCTGCCGCAGCCACCACCCAAGAAAGAACAATCCTGAAAACGAGAGGTTATGTTGAAAGAGCTCCCCACGACCCCTTCCGGAATAGAGAGTGAGTGTGTTTATCCGGGCCTGCCTACTGTACAGATTTAGAGGCCTGCGGGTGGGGTAGGGTGCAGGAGGAAACAAAAGCCTTTCCTTCAGATGCTAAGACCCAGGAAGTGTCCAGAGCTGGGTTAATTCTGACGCCTTTTCTTTTCACCTCTAAGAGACTAGTGCATGTACTTTCTCATACCTCACTTGCAACAGCTCATGAAAAACTGAACTCATATCATGTCTTTAAAAACAAAATCAAGGGCTTCCCTGGTGGCGCAGTGGTTGAGAATCTGCCTGCCAATGCAGGGGACACGGGTTCCAGCCCTGGTCTGGGAAGATCCCACATGCCGCGGAGCAACTAGGCCCGTGAGCCACAACTACTGCGCCTGCGCGTCTGGAGCCTGTGCTCCGCAACAAGAGAGGCCGCAATAGTGAGAGGCCCACGCACCGCGATGAAGTGTGGCCCCCGCTTGCCGCAACTAGAGAAAGACCTCGCACAGAAACGAAGACCCAACGCAGCCAAAAAAATAAAGTAAATAAATAAATAAATAAGTCAGGAGCTCTTAAAAAAAAAAATCAATAAATCCTCTCTTCATAATATTTGGTTTTAATTGCATAGCCTTAGTCCAGAGGCCACACTGCAAATGATTCAAAAGCAAGTGTCTCCAAGAAGACTGAATCCAATTTTCATTCTTTAATGACAGGCTCAATGCCCTTAGTGATTTTGTTTAAAAAAGCCACCTCAGACATCCTTTCCACTTCCCTCCTTAAGAAAGCAATGGTCAAGAAGAACTCTCTTCTACCTTTTCGTTAAAGAAGCAAAGAGTAACATTCTCTCTTAATTCATTGCTATTTTCAGCTAACATTAATTTACAAAAACAAAGAAACATAGGCAGGTGCTACTAAGGTTTAACAGAAAGAACAACCAAAATATAAATATAATTGAAACCACTTTAGTTTTTCCAAGAGCTGTTTTTGCCTTTTTTTTTTTTTTTCTAGAAAAGACAATATAACAAGTTTGGAGAAATGTAAAGTTAATAATAATCTATCACCTTAACACAAAGATTTTCTCTGCTTAATATTGCCATTTTATACAGTCAGCACGAGGTATTGTTGAGCATTACCTATGTATTAACTCATTTAATCATCAAGTCAGGCCCTATTATTATTATCATCTTATAGATGGGGAAACTGAGGCACCCAGCAACGTTAAGGGATTGACCACAGGTCACACATCTATGAAGTGGAAAGGCAGTGTTTGCACCAAGCATCCTGGCCACCCACAGACATAACCATGAGCACTACTGACTTTCAAATATTTCCATAGCTCCATGTTTATGGTACACATGATTTTATATTCTTCCAGACTCACTGAACTTCCTCTAATAAACGATTCCATGGTTTGTCGTAGTTTAGTCCTCTCGACTATCATGGTAATGGCTGTATAACAGTGGTACCCATATAGAAAATAAAATGGTGCTAAGCGTGAGCATATAAAACACTTTAAAAATATGTCTAAATAAAATCTCTCAGTAGAATTAGTAGCATCATAGTACATTCCCGATTGCTCTTTTCATATTGACTTTTTTCTTTTTTTACATTTTGATATTTATTAACAAAAATGGTCCAGAAAAGTCCTGGGTCAACATTACAGTGATAAGCGTTAAAATAAAAGCTGTTCTTAGTCATACTGTTTCTAGGGGACTGTAAGCAGTCCAGAAAGCTGTTTTATCTCCTGAAACGGGGCTTAAATCACACCATTCAAGCGTTAGATTTCAAAAGAAATTCTTCCTCTTCTCTTTTGTCGAAGCAAAATATACCAGAGGTCTTTGTTTTTACCTGCAAGGCTGCCTTCCCGAGAAGTGCATGCATGTGTGGATGGATGAAGGGGGGTCGGTTGGAGGGAGAAGGCAGGCAAAAAAGAAAAAGATAAAATCGTAAAGTAGGAAATAAAAGCTAGTGAGGAAGACAGGCTACCAACTGCCCAGGAATCGTTCCTGAAGTAACTCCTCTAGTCCCTCCAGATCCATTTCCAGAGAGGAGTTGAGTGAGGCCAGAGCAGATGACGCATCCTTGCTTCTCTGGACACTCGGTTTGCGTTGGGGCGTTTCTGGTTGGATGGATTCCTTCTTGATGTCTTTACCTCCACTGAGGATCCGCTGGCTCTCAAAAAAGAACTGGTTTGGATGACTCAAAGAAAAGCCACAATCATCTACATTATGTGTCATCTTGAAGAACTTCTGAGAGGCTACCTGGTAATGTGTCCCTTTTACTAAATCCAAAATCTGGTTGATCCCTGAGGGAGGGATCTTGTACGCTTGCAGCTTCTGCCTCATCAGTTCAGGATCGCTGTGCCAGAAAGGGCACCCATGATAATCCCCTTGGCTTGGTGGATTGTTAGGATAATCTTCAGGCAACTGTAAAGTGTGTAGTCTGTCCTCTTGCCTTCCTTTCCAAAGCTATGACGGATATTGTAAGAGTAGCCTTTATCAAACTTATCTGGATCCATCTTTCCTCTGATAAATGTCTGCTTCCAGAACTGCCATGCCTGTTCCAAGGTTAGGCCAATGCCCTTCAGGAAGAGGCCGTACTGCATGCCGCCCCCATGACGAAGATGGTGATTTTCACGCAGGGCTTTATGTAGCTGATCTATGCAAGGTGGGAAGGATTTGGTAGAAAGCGAATCGATCTGATTTAAAGAAACCTTCCCAACATTTGCCTGTGTACTGTAGTCTTGACCAGTGTACGAATGACTGAGGTGGTTGAGCAGAGGCTCGAGTCTCTCATCCGACTGCACAGCAGGCAAGGACCTGGCTGTTAAAGCCAAAACCTTGGACAGTTTGGTTCTAAATTCATTCAGGATGATCGCCACAATGTCCTTGAGTTGTACATAAGCAAAGCCATTTTCCAAATAGACTTTCCTTCCTCAGAACAAATCCAGAGCATCAGCAAAAGGGCTCTTATAAACTGACTCCAACTGAACCCCACCTAAACTGTGTGATGAAGCCATAATATCCTGTTCTCGGAGAGTCTTCTCTTCAACACTTATAGCTTCAAACTGCAAATGGCTATCCTTTAAGAAACTGAATTTTGTCCTTGGGTAAAATACTGAATTGAAATAGAAAGAGATTAATTTCTTGTTGAATGAACCAGCGCCTAAGCTCTTCAGATTGGCAGTAAGCAAGGTGTAAAATAAAGTGAGAAACGTGATCTCTTCTTCGGGGTTCATATTCATCTTCCAAGTTTTCTCTGTAGGAAAACTTAAGCTTCCGAAGCTCAGCCTCCAGCTTACTCTGGTACTGCTCGGTTCCTTTCACATAGCTCACACCAAGATTCTTAATTGCTTTTAGCAATTTAACTCTATCGATAGCCAAGTTTTCAAATTCTATCAAAGATATGTTTCCAGAAGGCGGCTGCAAGTAAAACAGAAGGCTATGTGGGTAGCAAGCATTCCTCTGGTCATCTGCCAACCTCAGTTTCCTCCGATTTCCTCCAAGAAACTGCATCTTGTTACCTCCAGCCACACCAGACATGAAAACACACAAACCCCGGCAAGCGTTTTCCCCGGAGGGGGCGGGAGAGTTCGTACAGGACGCCATATTGACTTTTAAAAGGCTCTACCAAATTAGCATGGTCCTAATGAAGAAGCGGTGAATTAGTTTCACAGTAACCAGCCTTGGAAGGCCCACATGTTACGTTTGCATCCTGAGTGGATATAAACTATCACTGCAAGTTGCTTCCATTTGCATGTTTCCAATCATTAACTGATTTATCCTGGGGACACTGGGCCTTTGTAGCCCTCCCAAGTGTGTTTTTCCCCCTACCATCCCTTCTCCCACTGGACGTGTAAGTGGGGAGTCCTCCTTGCTCCTAACTCCATATGGCTTCCCTCCTACCTAAAATCTCCAATGTAAATCTCACCTCACAACATTTTATAACCAATGCACCTTCATTTTCACCATGGTCTACAGACTCCTGGTATCATTCCTCCTATTTCCCCACAAATACCTTCTGCATCGGTCCATTTTTCCAATACTACTCCTGCTCCAATTCTTGGCTATTTAAATCAATACTTCAATGCTGCTCTGGTGCCTGGTCCCATCAGCTCCTTGAATTCACAGTGACCTTTCCAACCTCGGCAACTTGCTCACACACTCATCAATGACTATAAACAAGTTTCCATAAATGGAATTGCTCTCTCTTCCCAATTGTATGGAGTTTCTACCTGTAACTATTTCAGGGGCCGTTTTTCTGAAGAAAATAATAATAATAATAATACTCTAAATAGGACTTAAAGTATCATTAAAGTAGTATTTTTCCCCAGACATGGAAGTGGCAGTAGTACCTCTCTGACCACGAGGGCTTACTTTTAGGGTACCCGCCCCACGTGCTTGGTGAAAGATTTGATTCAGTCACCACTGCTATCCACAGGCTCCAAACGCTGAGGCCAGAAAATGCCACTGGAGGCTTCTATTAGTGTGAAATGACCATGTGATCACCTGCCTCTTTGACATGAGCCTCAAGGCAAAAGGTCTAACAGCCCTCTGCCCTCCCATAAAATCATCCTTAACTGCCCTTCCTTCAATGATGTCCCAAGGGAGTTCTGTGGTCCCTCCCTCCCTCCCTCCCTTTATTTCTCCTTATCTTTCTTCCCTCCTTCCCTCCCTCCACTTTCTCCTTCCAAATTTATCAGTGCTTATTATGTTTGAGACCAGTAGTCTCCAAACTACTTTTTACATCCATATTATTATGAATAAAAATATCTTAGAGCAGCAAACTCAATATTTATACATTTATGTATTTAAAACATGAGCATTTATAAAACTATACCAACAGGTACATTATAAAACACACACATAAAACACACAGAAACTTGACATCAAAACAGAGATATGTTCTAATGTTTTCTTCGAGTATTTCCAATAGACAGTCAAGCATTCCCCTGCAACTCCCTTCTCTGAAGATACATTTTCTGGATTACACAGGTCCTGTCTTCACTGAGTCTAAAGGTTTCTTTGGAGAGAGAGAGGAAATTAAATAAGCAGTTACAAGAAGATGTGGACAGGAGTGTTAGGGGTTGAGGTAAGTATACCCATCACATCTGTCCAGATCAGCACCCCACTGTTAAGAGATAATTGCTTATGGAAACTCTGACAACCCGTTTCAGCTACATCCCCTTCCTCTTCAAACCTTATGATTATAGTCTAAGAGTACAGCTTTTCCAGGTTAGCAATGGACCCTTTTGGTTTCACCAGTGTTGTACAGTGACAAGAGGTACTTGCATTCCCGAGCAAACCTTTGCCTACTGGAGGGTCCTTCCATATGGACCACTCCAAGGATCAGGAAGGTCATGGGATCCACTGAGGTTCATAGGGCTTGCTTGTCTGTGAAGCATCTGCCTTTGTGACTGGGGCTCAATCAATATTACTGACTGCCTGAGTTGGGTGCCTCAATTGTCTCTGGTTGCTTCTGTAGATATTTTTACCCCAAACTTTGGGAATCGGTCAGGCGTGTCTGGAAGTGATAAAATTAATAGTCTGAAGCTTCTCACACACCACATGCTTCCCACAGGCTGAGAGTGAAGAATATCTCACAGTCATGGCCCAATGTTGTTCGTATATGTCCTCCAAGGTTCAGTTTTCAGCTGCCTACCCTAATGGACCCCACTCCACCACCTCCCCTACAAGTTATCCTTAGTGTTATTATCTGCTCCCTTGGTTATGGTCATCATCATAGCTCTGAGCTTTCTTGTAGCTCTGCCTTGACCTCGCCCACAGGGATGCTACACCAGGCCCTCTAGCTCAGGATGTCCGACACATAACTCACCACCTCTCTCCAAAACCCACTACTACTACTTCTGGACTTCCGACTTCAGTCAGTGACACAGCCCTCTTCCCCAACAATGACACCATGTTGATGTGGGTTTCATTGCCCGCGTCCTTTCCCCTTTATAGAAAATATCTAATTCTACCTTTGAAAACTCACGTGATCCCCTTTCCATTTTTCTAACAGTGCCTGAGGGACTTTCCTCATTTTCCTTTTGATCTATGGATTTCAAACATGCATTGCTTTTTTTCTGCCTCCAGTTTCTTCCCCCTTGTAACTCAGTTTCACCCACTTTGGCAAAATAACTTTTCTAGAACACAGGTAGAATCATATCGTTTCTGCTCAAAAAAACATATAAGGGTTGTGTACAGAATTAAGTTCAAAATATCCAGGATAACTTTATAAATGCCTCCAAAATCTTGGCCCCTTCCTTCTTTCTACCGATATTCTTACCTGGGCATTTTTTCTATTCTAGTTATATGGGTCTGCTCAATTACATTCTGAAATTCTTTCTCTTGAACACCAACCTTTCCCAAGCCCATCCATTCTGCCTTGCCTTTACAAACTTCATTCCCCAAAAGGGAATCTCCATATTCTCCTCCCATAGTATTTTGTGGATCCCTGTATTATAGACATCACTCTTACACTCTCACATATATTAGGCTGATATACTGATCCTAACACGTATATTAAGATTAGTTTCTTGGTTTTCTTGGTGGTTTCCTTTTCAACTAGAAATTGAACTATTAGATGATAGAAATGATGTCTTATTAATTTTTGTCTTGTAGTAGCTAAACACCTGGGGCATTTGTGAGTTTATAGGACACAAGGAATGTTGCTTTTTTCTTTAATTGCTGAATTGAATCTGACCATTACCCAATTAAGCCAGGATATACTCTCAGTGTATAAATGTTCCGAAAACGTGTACACATTATATTTGTACATGAAATAGGGGCAGTGTTTAGATCTACCATATTTCTTGATGTTGGTATTATAAAAATGACTGGATTAGAGAAACAACAAATAACACATGTTACAAAAAGCATTTCAATTTTCCAGTATGAACTCAGTCATGCAAGAGAGCCCATATAGATTTCACAAATAAATGAATGCAGCCCTTAAAAGAGTACTGGATTCCCAGACATGAAAAAACATGAGCCACAGATATAGTCAAATAACTTCAGAAATATTTCCAGGAAAAAAAAAGAAGCCTTGATAAGATACAAATTCTGAGATCCTGTGAGATGCTTATAGCTGAAACTGAGACACAATGGGCCCATCAGTAAATTCATTCCTAGTCAACCAATGTAGCTAAAGCTTTAAACAACAGACAAATGAAAACGTGTTTTGCATGGGAATGTTTTCCCCAGAGTTCCTCATTTTTATATAGGAAATCAATTTGCATCACTGATGATATCATTCAAATCAGACAACCCAAAGTTGTTAGGAGGTAATTTAGTCTTATGCTGAAGCAATTTGATACTTGTTCTGATTTGTGATTTTCATTTTGTTTGTTAATGAAAAAAAATTAATGAGCAACGTTACTAGAAATACAACTCATCCAAGCCTCGGCATGCTTAAAAAGGTTGCCATATACTGTACATTGGGATCGTTGTGCAGCTGGTGCCTGGGCCTCGCCTAGGAGGAGCCATCAGTGGAACACAGAGGCGTAAGCTCAGGTATCAAGGCCCTGACACATACCTTTGCATTGATTTGTGTTTTTGTCAAGGATTGCCTTTGTGGATACGATTTTTCCATACCTGAAAGAGAGAGAGAGAGAGGAAAAAAAAAAAAAAATCCATGTTATTGTAGCCCAATGAAGATACTTAAAACACCGTAATAAACATCGGTGCACACACAATTGAGCAGGAATAAACCAAGAAAACAAGCTCTGAATCCCCATTTCACAGCTGGATGACCTCTTTTCACCAGCTCCTCTTTATAACTAGAGAATGGGCTTCCTTCCCTACATAATTACTGGGTTAAGCCTTCGAAAATAAACCCGTCAGGCTGTCATAGGTGGCTAAGAGGGGATTGTGTGTGATTGTGATCAAAGTAAATCACACTCTGTGGATTCTTGGAAAAATGCACAGGCCTTGGAGCCAGGCTGATCAGGGCCTGCGTCTAGCTCGGGCGCTTACCTAGTGCTGTAACTCTGAGCAGTTCAGCACGACTTATCTAAGCCCATTTTCTCATTTGTAAAAATGAGAATTGGAACAATCACTTTTCATGATATGGGAGAGGGTTAAATTGAAATGTTGCGATTTCCTAGCAGGTTGTAGGATATATAGGACTTTTTTTTTTGCTACTAAAAAGGTATTAGTTATACTGTAAGTTAATTGAGGATAAGGACTGAGTTTTGTACTCTCCATGCCTAACACCACCAGTAATAGAAGCTAAATAAAGGTTTGCTGTAAATAATCAATGATGTAGGTTATCCATGGTGCTTCCTCTACAATAAAATTTCTACCATAATATAGCTATATATTTACATCATAAATGTTTTAATTATTTTATCATCTCTTGCAGAAGACCTAGTCTAGGTTTTTTTTTCAGAGATTGGTAATATGGGGAATGAAATAATCTTGTTGAGCCTATTTATGAGGTATAAATGATAGGACTGAAGAAGATAAGTCCTAAGACCCTGTCCTTCTTTAGGATTCCATGAAGGATGCTTCTAGATCAACATAAGAACATGGAGAAGTTATAATGCAAATTTAAATACCAACTTTATTAACGACTCATCTTATGTTCAAGATTTCAGCTATGGTCACAAAATATTTGGCAAGTTTTCCTTTAATTCTATGTTCCTAAGGAAGTATAAGAACATAGGATAAATACTAAACATTCTGAGAATTAATGAACTAGGTTCCCTACCACCAATGTTTCTTTTCCATTTGTAATCACCTTTTACTATACCATTAATTCTTTGGAGCATTAAATTCTTGGAGTGGTCATTTATTAAAATTCTAGTGTTGAAAATAGCACAGTACTAGAAATGCCTTTGCCTCTCTTTTTTCCCCAATGGAATTGCTATCATTATACTAATATCACCTACAGCCTTGAAAATCATTCCAATAGGAGCTGAGCTATTGCTAGGTCACAACAGAAACAGGAATAATTGTATGAGATCAGTGGAAGGAGTCTGAGATGATTTCCCACCTATAAGCTCCACCCTTCTTAAGTCAGCCAGAACTGGGCTGGAGCTGTCCAAAGCTGAACTGGGCAGATTTCACCAGCATAAACCTGACGCTTCAGCTACTTGCATCTTTAGTACCCCTGCCCTTCCTGCACCATTACAATGATAACCCTATAGTAAACAAAATCGAAGAGAGCTAGTGTTGAAAGTGTCTCTTACTATTTTGCAGATGAAGAAAGTATGTTCTAAAAGATCAGTAACTTGATCAAAATCACATAATTTGTGAAACTTCCAATAGGGACTTGAATATGGGATTTTTGAGTTTGGTGCAGTGCTTAACTAATATAGCATGCAGCCTCTAAAATAGAAAAGCTACATATATCAAGTCGTCTTGTTCAATCAACCTTCACGTCTTTGGGGATCCACGTATTTGATCTCCAGGGCAATGCAATGTAGTCATTAAAAGAATATATTGTGGCAATAAACTTCCATGGCTCAAATCTCAGTTCAGCCAGGGTATACTTGATTAACTAAGTCTTATGTGCTCTTTGCATCATTTCACCATCTATAATGATATAAATCTATTTTTATATTGATTTAGATGATATTTATTTAAAATTGTGTACATCTACTTGTAAACCTATAAAATGATGATAACAGTCTCTACCTCATAAGGTTGTGGGGTTCACCTAGAGTGCTGATAACACTGGCTGGTATAGAGAAAGTGCTCATTTAATATTAGCTTTTCTTACAATCACTTTCTTGCTGTTATCTGCTACATAAAACTGTCTCCAGTCCTTGGCATTCTCTGAGGTAGATAAGAAGTGGAAGGGGGTTAAGGTTCTGTCCCAAATCCCAGCTTAAAACACTACTACTTAGACTGTCAAAATCTTCCACTAAGAAACTTGGCAGGTAACGTTATTTGCTAAAAGGATAATTTGCATTTATAATTTATATTGTTATTTTTAATGTTTGGGGTTTTATTAACTATATTCTCACTGTACTTAATCATACAATTACCCATAGGTTCAAATATTTTCATGGTTTATTTAGTATGACAAACTGTCTGTTGCCTCATTTTTTTTTTAACTTGTAGATTTTTATTGAGCAGAGATGCAAATAATTTCTGTCCAGTGGAAAAGATAACTCTAAAGTTACAGCTTATTGCCATGTTCAACATTAATTAGTTTTGTATCTAAACCGACATTCTTAACCTAATGTTCCTTTATAAGTTGCCTATAGATATCTAGCTTTTCAAATGCTCTTTGAACTGGTTTTAACACCTTGTATATACAAGCCCACTCTCCCCAAAATTCTTCCTCCTTCCACCTTCCCCAACCCGCAAGACATACATACAGCCTCTCTTTAGAGCTCTATTTCATCCCAAGAGTTTCTCTTTTAGGAAAATAACCAGTACAATAATATATTTGAACAGTGTGTTCAGTAGACAATGTTTAAAGGTACCTATAACCGTACCCATTAACTACGGTGATGTTTGCTAGGTTTGGACTATTCAGGCAAGAAAACATTTGCAAAATTATATGGATCTTAGAGAAGAAAACAAAAAGGGAGAAAAAAGGGAACATTTGCTGAAACATTTTTCCCCACACAAAGCACCCATCAATACAATATGGAAGAAGCAAAAACCAGAGGAAGAAAAAGAATTTAGATCATTTATAACCATCTCACATCAGGCACATAAACCCTTAAGACAAAAATCCTTCTTCTTTTGTTTCTAAAGCCACTCCTGAAATTTTTCCATAAGTACCTTCTAAATTAAAATTTAGCTCTGTCTCTTAAAGAGGAAATTGAAAATTACTGTATCTCATAGTGATTCTGTCTCACAGTGGGACTCAACCTATGGTGTCCATGTTGTCCTACTGTATCACTGTTATGAGGATTTCTTCTTCATAAAATGCAGTATATGGAAAAGATCACTGTCAGTCTTTTACAGCCAAAAAAGTGAAATGCTTTCTTGTAGAAAACATTTGTGACTATTTTAGCAAGCAACATTTTTCTTAAAAAAATAATTTTATTATTCAGAAAGTATTACAATACTACTATACATGGAAAAAACATACACACATGCCAAAAAGCAAAGTATGCTGTTTCTTGACTTCCCTATTCCTAATTACTCTCTAGGTGAGAATTTCCAATGGTCCAGAATCACAAAACCATAGAACACAACTTGTTAATTCAGCCTCTACTCTGGCTGGAGTTACAGGAATTTCAGTCCTTGGCTCAGTTACAAGATTCTGCATTAACAATTATTTCACAAAGCTAGAATATGCTTTAAACAACAAGAGAAGGTATTTAATGGGCCATTAGTTCTAGTTCATGTCTGAACTCTCACGATGACAAACAGGGACTTTCTGCATGACTGGTGCTGTATCCTCCTTGCCCTGAAAAGTCAGCCACTGATGTAGGTAAATCAAGTTTAGACTTTTTTTTTGAAAAGACCTAAAACCACCATAAAGACAAAAACCACCCATATAATGTACCTGCGAAGAATTGTATTAAATTTCTCTTATGTCTTGTCAAAGTAGAGTAAAAACTACTGACTAAAGATATTTTTTTAATATATTCTAAAGAAAAAAAATTTCTCAGGTAAAATTATTCCTAAACTTACATTATATTACTTATTTACTCTTCTCCTTTTTGGAGTTTAGATCAAGACCTTAAGTGTTCAGAAAGCTTTTTTTCTTTTTTTTATGCCACCCACAAGTGGAGAGCAAAATCTGATATTAGAGGAAAATATGTGACCCAATTACTGAACAATGCCTGGAAATAGACACCTCAGCGGGGTCCCCAATTCTCTCTTCTATGTTTTCACTTCCTGAAGCTAGAAGAGATAAAATATCACCCACAGTCAACTTCCTGGGGAGTTTTAACTTCTTGGGGGAAACAAATAAATGAACACATTTTTTTTAACCATAATTCTTTCCATCTGGGCTCAGTGCCTTCTCCAGCCAGTATGAGAAGCACCTAAGACAGCACTGCTAGGGCACTTTTCTATATAAAGATATCCAACTCCATGTCATATCTACAAAGTCACCAACTATCCTGAGTGCCCATAAATTCTCCAAACACAACCCAGTTCCAAATAACATTGTCTTTATAGTCTAAGAGGACTTTGTGATCACAAACAGAAGCCAATGCACAATAACATTTTGAGTTTTCACAACTGAGTTTTATATTTCATGTGTTGTCTATCAACTCTAAAAAATACGTTTACCTGAGCTTGTCAATAAAATATTTACATTTAATTTTTTAAAGAAATAGTCAATTCTTTCTTACATTTATTCTTAAATAGCATCTGAGTCATTTGTTGATACCCTTGATTATTCCACATACAAGCCTCATTTAAACTAATGGAATCTTTTATTTTCCAAAATTGAGGAGAAAATAGAGCAATTATGGGTCTACTGTTCATCAATTATGAAGACATCAATCCGGTGGGATCTTTCTATAAAGAATTTCTTTTTAAAGCCTTTTACTGAATCACTCACCGTGTATATTAATTCAGGTAATACAGGCAGAGACTGAAAATAGTTTCCACAGTCAATCAACTCCCAGCTAACTCATTTTTCACATGGCTTCTATACTGATACCAAGACAAGAACAAAGGTATTACATTTATTTAATGGATGGAATATTATCCTTTTAGCCAATGTGGTTGTTTGCCTACTTCTAGAAGGCTCATTCATTCTTTGGCGCTTGGGGATGCTAATGGGGTATATTTATGGCTTTTGAGATCCAGCAGGAATGCGATGGGACTATCTCTTTGAGGGACCACATCAGCCAGGTTCCATCTACAAGAGAACAAGTCTACAGCCCATTAACATTCTGAGTCATTAACAAATTCATTCTACAAACAAGTGGTCAAAGCCAGGAATAACTATTGTGGGCAGAACTATGTCCCCTCAAATTTCATATGTTGAAGGCTTAACACCAACACCTCAAAATGTAACCATATTTGGGCAGATAGCCTTTAAAGAGGTAAGGTATACTTTATAGTAGCACAGGGAACTCTGCTCAATATTATATAACAATCTAAGTGGGAAAATAATTTGATAAAGAATGGATATATGAAAAAAAAAATAAAGAGGTAAGGTAAAACCAAGTCCTATGCATGGGCCCTAATCCAATATGACTGACATCCTTATAAATTAGGACAAAGGCACAGAGGAAACACCACAAGGCACAGAGGGAAGAGATGGCCATTTACAAGCTGAGGAGAGAGGCCTCAGAAGAAATCACACTTCTGACACCTTCATCTCATACTTCTAGCTTCCAGAACTGTGAGAAAATAAATTTCTGTTGCTTAAGTGGTACTTGGTTATGGCAGCCCTAGCAAACTAACACAATAACCTCTTATCCAAGGTCTGGTGAGCTTTGATAAAGGGAATGAAGGTGAGACTTCCTTAAATTCTTGACACAGTGATTTGGCAGTGGGTCCCACCAAGCCCTCACCTAACACCTCCAAGTTCTCTGTCACCCGCATGTGTGTGTGACAACAGAGGCCAATAAGTATCACAGTGTCACCCAGAGCAGACAACTAATACTCTAGAACCTGGTTCTTGGCCTTGTAGTTTGGGCATTCTTTTTATCCCCCCAGATATAATCATACTGTTGAATCCACACCAAGTAAATGTCACAAGTTTATTGCACAAACCGAAATGTCCTTTTTAATTTACAACTTCGGACTTGCACACTCCAAAGAAGACAAAATAAGAGTTTCTAGCTGGGAGAATTGAAGAAAATTTCAAGGAGGAGGAAGTGTTTAAAGAAGGGGTAACATTTTGACAATCAGAAATGTTTTTTATACTTCTTAGGGATAAGAAAAACAATTCTAAAAAAAAAAAAATTTCTTTTTTAGACCGATGTATTACTATTTAGTAAATTACTGTTTTCACACTACAAATAGGTTCACCACGATCCTAGGGCTGTCATGCTGCATTTACAATCTGACCAACTCTAAGACAATGGTTCTCAGACTTTGATGTGCCCCAGAATCTCTTGGAGGGCTTATTAAGACACGGATTGCTGGGCCCAACTCCCAGAAATACAGACTCTGCAGGTAAGAGGTGGGCCTGAAGGATTTGCAGCTCTAATAAGATCCCAGGTGATGCTGATATTGCTGATAGTGTTATGAAAACCACCACTTCAAGAAAGAGAATGACATACAAACACCAAAGCATGTGTGGTTTGTTATCTGCAAAATTCACAGTCTGAGGGAACTTTCTACAGCCATGGAGAACTACTTTCAAAACTGCAAACAGCATTTGCTTTTGTTCAAATGATATTCTATGTTGAAAAAAGATGGACTACAAATTTTTTCAGAGTTTTTGCTTAATAATATTTTTTCATTTAGCTAACATAATGACAACTTACAACTCAAAGACAGCTGCTTTGAAATTTTTGTCAGGGACTTTTTAGAAAGTCCAAAGAAAACACATGGGCAATGTCTATGTAACTCTCTTCCTTCATCTGAAATAACTAGTTGCTAATTCCTAGTTTGATTGAATTAGAGTACTAATATGAAAAAAATAACTGGCAGGCAAATAATGATTAGTAACTGGTTAGTGTCTTTGCTAGTTCTTTAATGAGAAATGGATGTAAAGCTGGAATGAATATACTAGACTGAAAACGAATACTTTCAAATTCTGAAACAAAACAAAACAAAAATCACTAACTTGCTAACTCTTGGGTTACATTTTAGGTTATGTATTTATGTTATGTAGTTAGGGTATATAGCCTGTCATCTTAGAGAAAGCTTGCGAGAAAGAGATTTCCATGCAAACAAATGGGATGGCAAATCACATCCTTTTGGGTACTTTCTACAACCAATCATAGCACATTTCAGCATGCTTAACATCCTTTAATATTTGTTCTGCTAATGAGGAAAGAGAATAGGGTTTGGAAGCAATTAATATGGACTTGAGAATTTGAAAAAGAATAGATACATGTATATGTATGACTGAATCACTTTGCTGTACAGCTGAAGCTAACACAACCTTGTTAATCAACTATAGTCCAATATAAAATAAGAAGTTAAAAAAAATATGGACTTGAATCTGACCTGTACCACCCATAGGATGTGAAACAAACAAACTACTCAACACCTTGTTACCTCAGTTTGCTGATCTGTATAGTGTAATCACTAGGCTTGCTTTTTTAGTGGCTGTAAAGATGAAATAAAATAGTGTGTGCTAAACTTCCTAGTACAATGGGTGACACGTTGAAATTTCTTCCATTGTCTTACTAAAGCCTGCCTTACGCTTTATTACCTATACGTTTACTGTGTAGCATACAAATGTCCATGCATAACTTGGACAACAATATCTCTTGACTATTTGATAGAGCCAGTCTCCATGCTGGCAGAGGCCCCTTAGGAAGCATATGCTTTGACACTCATATGACCTCTCATTTATACTCCAAGTCAATTCACAGTTTCTCCTCCATTCACCCCGTCTCCTCCTGGCAACACCCAACTCCTTGCTCAGTCTGATCTCAAAGTTCAGCCCCTTCCACGCAGCCCCCACTACCTTTCCATATGCATCTGCCTTCTAACCTCCCAACAGTACCCACTGCTCCAGTTACTACCACAGGCCCACTCATTTTCAAATTCCCCCTTTCCCAGCCAGCAGCCAACAAGTCATGGAACTTGGTGGACCACATCTTGACCCTGGCCCTCCGTGGTTCTCACTGCTGTCCACTCCTAGTTCATCCACGCATGGTTGACTGTCAATAGCATCCCACCCCAAGGCCATTTGGTCTTCAAGGGCCCAATCCTGGTCTTCTGTAAGTGGATTTTAGATTTCAGAGATTTTAAATACCTCCTTACCAGAAGCAAAGGATCCTGTCAGGATTCATGGGTCCTCCCTTCAAAACCTCTCTAATGTCCATCCCTATTTGTTTTATTTAGTTGACACTTTTACACCACTTTCTATGGGCCAGCCCCTCTTCTAGGCTCTCTATGTATATCTGCTCTTGTTAGTCATCACAACAAGCCCTGGATGTGGTCACTAGCTGTGTTACAGACAAGAACACTGAGACAGAAACACCTGAAGTAACTTTCTCAAGGTCACATGACTAGGAAGTAGCAAAAGCAGAATCCCGGGCTGTCTGGCTTCAGAGCATGGGGTCTGCCTCTCAGCTCTAGTGCCTCCTGCCAACCTCCTGTCTCAAAAAGGAAGCCATTGCTTCTCCTTTTTTCTCTTCCAACTCCCATTCATCCCTGCCACGTCTGTGCCCTTGTTTTCCTATATATCACCTATGTTTTCTGAAACTTAATCTTTTTTCCCCAGCACCAGGGCTCTTTCCCCTCTGCCTGCCCTTGAACATTTGTAGATCATTTCTTCCTATACATTGGGTATCATCAAGTTTCTCTCTTTTCATTCCTTGACAGAGTGTTCTTGAATGATTGCTCTGCTCATGCTACTTCTTTCTTCTTAATTTCTAATTACATCCTAAATACTGACTTCTATTATTGGAAATAACTGAAAATTAACTAGTAACTTCTTAATAAGTAAAAAAATCAATTATCATCATCCTTGACTTCTCACTAACCCCCTGGAAAACCTTCATTTTGAAACATTCTTCCCTTGGGTTCCACACAGCACACTAACCTGGTCCTTATCTTCCTTTCTTGCAGACAAGTTATCCCTTTATCTCTTTCACTTTTCTCCTCCTCTAGATTCCTAAAAGTGGGTGTACCTCAAGCGTAATCCTTAGCCCACTTTTGTTTTAGTGCTACAATATCCATGAGACTGGTAATTCTCAGAAGGAACATGTATCAGAATCAGCTGGATGGCTTCTTACAACTCTGGGCCCCAACCTCAGAGTTTTGATTGTTTGGGATGAGGTACAAGAAAGTGAATGTCTAACAAGCTCACAAGTTAGAACCAAGAACCACACTGTGAGAACGATTGATTAGAAATCTCCTTCATTATCACATTTTGAATTTCCATTTCTTTGTGTTTCCCTCTCATATTTCTTTCTCTAGATCTGCCTTCACCCTCAAACCTCAGTCTGGAATCTCCAATTAGAGTTATTGGATATTTAGAGTTATTGATTATTTCCCTTTGGAAAAATTAGAATTATCAGATATTTCCCTTTGGATGGAATGGTCATCTCAAAAATGCAACAAAGTTGAACTTGCTGTTTTCCCCTTTCTCCCTTCTCTGAAAACATCTCTGAGGCAGAAGCTAGTTGGGTAGTAATGTGTGTACAGGGTGGAGACTCTGACAACCTGGACAACTCAAGCCCCAGCTGGAGGGGCTCATCCTGTCTCTGGCCATTGTTACCACAAAGGAATGGGATCCAAATGTTGCAAGGCCTTCTGATTGTTTCTGAAAGAAATCTGGATTTTCAGGCAATATTTCTCAATTTTTCAAGATTGCCTTAGAGTCTTTATAAAACAATGTGAAAACACTCTTCTAGGCAGACTGAGCTGGATGGCTGCCAGTTTGTGACGTTGCCCTGATGTCCTCCAGCTGCCCCGTCTCATTCTAAATAATATAGATCCTTCCAGGGCAAATTGCGTGTTCTGACCCATTGTCCGCCACTGTTTCTCCCAAATCTGCATAGCTGTTGTGCTCATGACCTGCATAAAATCATCTAGCATTATTATTATTTTTTCCTGTTTTATGGTATTATTTGTTTGTTTCCCACGATCTTCAACCAGACCTTGATTTTTCAGGGGTCCATATAATGCTTTATGCTTCTGTGGACATCCCTGAAATATCCAGGACAGAGTTGGATGAATAATAAATGTCTATGAAAATCTGCTGATTTTTAAGTAAATTTTATGGACCTGACAACATTTTCCACATCAGAAACACCTACTAATGACTGAACTACACTTATACACAAACAAATATATATATACCATTAATTGAGCACTTGCTATATGCTGGTCACTACACAGAGTGCATTAGGTATCTTATTCCAAATTCTCACAACTACCTAATAAGCTGATATTATTATTCTCATTTTTTAAGGATGAAGAATTAAACTTAGATACCTTAAGTGACTTGCCCAAGTTGACACAGCTATTGAGTTACATTGCTTATATTTGAACTCAGGTGCATTTGGCTACAAAATCCCTACTCTTTCCTTGATAATCACACTGTCCTTAAAGCATAATGAATAAACTTGGGTAAAAGTCAGTCCCCTGGCCAGTCCTGGGGTCACAAAAACATTTGCAAGTCTTTTATACATGTTGGACATGACTTCAGTTCCAAAAGGCACAAAAATGACCAAAAGTTATTGGACATAGTATAGCTGGACATTCATCATAGATTGTTAGAACTCATTTCTAGAGAAACTTCTTTCTTAAAGAAGCTTCTGATTTCACAACATGTAGCCCATTCTAGTACAACTGTGACTCTAATGTGAACTGTATGCATAATGTAAAACATAGCTTCACAGCAGAATTGACATTTGCTATTTGGGGAAGACATCAAACCTCAGATTCTGAAAATCCTGACATCATCTATTGACTCAACACTATTAAAAAAAAAAACTGCATCAAATATGTAGCATATGTGACCATTTTGAGAGCCGTGTTTTAGTAGCAGTGGAATCAGCTGTTCAGAGCACATGCTCAGTTTCCATGATATCCCTCAGTACCAAAGCACATAATCAGGTTCTCAGGAAAATTTTGTGATGGAGTTGTTACTAATAAAGTAGTAGCTCCCAATCCTCGCTTAGGCTACTTAGCTTCTTTCTAATTCCCACCCAGATTTTCTTTGTCACTACCCTTCCTCCTCCAGCTCAACTGGCATCTTCTCTCTGATGCCTTTTCTCTCTTCCCCAAGTAGCTCATTTCAGTTCTGGTTATGACCCAACATGGCATTGAGCATATCTCTATTAGAAGGTGCATTGTATCATCAATTGTGTCAATGACAAAAATGCAATACTTTATCAATACTGCATTGTACTGTGCTGTACTATACCTTTGACCATCCTAATACTGAAGATGAGTTCTTCAAGTGTAGGGCACAGGTGTTATTTATTTTATACCCTTAGCATTACATGCAGGGCTCACTCAATAATTGTTTGTTGGATGAATGGATAAATGAGTGAATACCGTATATCACATCCCCAACATTAGAATGTAAATTCTGATGCGAAGCTATTTTTGCATTATGCATACAGTTCACATTAGAGTCACAGTTGTACAAGAATGGGCTAAAGGTTGTGAAATCAGATAAGGCAATCAGAGTGTCAATGAGAGTAAGTATATCTAGGCACAGATATATCTTCCACTTTGCAATGTGACAAAGTGCATATCCTACTGACAGTGATACATCACGTTTTAGATCTTATATTGAGCACATTCACTTCATTTCATTCAAAAAGAGAGTGAGTTATAACAGCATTCAAGAGCCAAAATATGAAATAGTTTTAAAGTCTTTGCTGTAAAATGTTTTATGGCATTATGTTATTTTAAATTGACAAAGACACTCAAGAAAAAGAACTGACATAATATACTGAATGAGGAATTTCGTATAGTAGAGCAGCTACTCTAAGCTTTTTTGAATACAAGAATGTCACTGCTTCATTTGAAAGAATCAGAACTCACAGTGGGAAAAATAGACAAAACGATATCACGTAGAGAGAAGTGGTCCCATGAAGCTCACACATACCAGAAGCAGAAAAGATGAAAATCAAGCCCAACTTTTAAATAATTCTCATATCCTTAATTTCAAAACTTATAAAACAAGGTACCCAAGTGGATGAGAACACAGCCATTTTTGTCAACACATCAATCTCTCCACATAAAATTTTGAGAAAGTTATAAACTTTCTAATATAAATATAAAATATTGGATAAAGCTCTTCTGTATCACTCCAAAAGATTCAGTCCTTGTGTTACCATAGCAGAAAGCTCACTGTCCAATGGATATTCAAATAATTCATGATAATATAAATCAATGATGCAGTCCATTTACCTCTGTGAAGATTATTTGTTTTATAGATTGTCTGTATTAGTCATAGTATTTTAAAAATTATATGTAAAAATATATAACTATCACACCAGGTAAGTGACAAGACAATAAAAGAATGCATGTTAAGCATTCCAGCTTAGTAATAAGCTTATAGCAGTTGATTCTCCAAAACAATAGTTGCTGGAGTGATGCTCAATATTTCAATCACTTAATAGTCAGACAATTTAAGCTGATATTATAAATACATTCTGAAAAACATAATTAAGAAAGTGAGTAGACTGTAAAATGTGTGCAATGCTGTCTCCATTCAGTTATCAGTGGCTGCTTGTTCATTTGTCTTAACCTTTCCCACTATCACTGCAGGTGTACACACACCTCTGAGTGCTTTCCTTTCTTTCCACTGGGAAAATGTTTTGCATGACAAGGTACACATCTCTGAGACTTTTTTAGTCCATTCCACTTGGGGAGGTCCAGGGCTAAAGGAAAAATGCAAGGAAAATTCAGCTGCTCCCCATGTCAGGAACACTATCATGTCTTCTTATAGATTCTTTTTACCTGATCAACTCTTATTTAATAAAGCTTGAATATATGGTCTCTAATGTCCACTATAAGGTCCCTTAAGATGCCCTCAGTGTAACATAATATCTATACTATCGCAACCAAAACCTTGTTTGCATACTTTCTTGAAAAACCTATGACTATGAATTTTGTGTGTAAGCACAGATCATGTCCCATAATACTGAAGGGGAGACTCCATGTTTTATACATACTCATGGTGCATACCATCTACACCTAGGAGAAACACAGTAAACATCTGATGATGTGGTAATGTTCCTCCAGGAATGATAAACGCAGCTGTTCTAAACTGTGGTGTAAATTAAAAAAGGAAAACCTTATCAAAGTTAATTACTTACTGGCAAATGCATTGTGCTTGATTAACTATTCTCCTTACTCCCTGTGTTTACTTGTGCCTTAAGAATCCATTACAGACACTACTCACACCAAAATAAACTATTCACTTTCATTATATTATATGTATAATGTTACTCAACTGGGTTGCAGTATCACCTCAGTAAAAAAATCCAAGAATAATTTTGCACTCAACAGTTCTTTGCCCCACAGTGCTTTATATATCTCATTTCTACTACATCCGTCAGGGAAGACAGCCAGCTCAGTTTCTCTTTCTGGTCTCCAATCTCATCATCTCCCAGTGTGAGCCCCCATATCCAACCAATGTTGACTCCTGGAAGGTTCTAGAATGTTCACTGCTAGAATGCAATTCCGCCAGCCAAGAATTGTCTTCCTTTCCCCATGCCTCTCTACTCACAACTTCCTTTGCCTCCTATCGGTGTGTCTCCTCCAGAAAGATTTCCCTCATGATCTGTTCTTTTAGCTGAATTAGGAGCATCCCCTCTCCCAGGGGGCCTGGTGTTTTCTCCTTGTAGCTCTGTTCCCACTGCACGTAAGCACAGGCTTATTCCTGAGAGTTACTTGAGAACAGAAGCCATCTTCCTTGTTTGTATCACCCAACCATCATACGGAAGACAGCAGAGAATAGATGCTCAAGAAAAGCGGTTGAATAGACAATGATGAGGATATTAATTCCTATGTAACAAATCAGCTTACAAGAAAACAAACTTGAAACTTTTTTTTTTTGTTAGATCTACAACATATGAAATTACTAGAGAAGCTGTGTTTCTTTTTTCCTTGTATTAAAAATGGTTTATAACAACGTTCATCAGCAGCCCCAAACTGGAGACAATGCAAATGGCCAATGATAATATAATGGATAAATATATTGGATTTATTCAAACAATAAAATACTACACCGTGATGCGAATGACAAACAGTGGCCATAAGCAACAATGTGGAGGAATCTCCAACGATGAGCAAAATGAAGCAGACAGACAAAAGCACATATTAAAAGATTCTATTTATATAAGTTTATGTATTAGAAATCAGGATGGGGGTTATCCTTGGAAGGAGTTAGTAACTAGAAGGGGCGTGTGGGTTTGCAGTGCTGGTCACATCCTGCTCTGTGAGTTGGCTGCTGGTGACATGGGTGTGTTCAGTTTGTGAAAACACACCAAGAAGCTGTACACTGACAATTAGTGCACTTTTCTACTAGAGAGCGTTTTTCAATAAAACATTCAGAAAATAATAGCATGGTGGCAGAAGTTAATGATATTTCTAATGAAAAGGAGCCACACAGACATGGAGCAGCAAAAAAATACTTCCCATCCATCCATTTTCTGAGGGAGTTTTACTGTTTTCTTTCAAGTCTCTAAGAGCCTTAGTTTAGAACCATTTGGCACAGGCTGAATAAAGAAGAAATATACAAACAGAATACAAACAGAGGTGCTAATAAATTGTCATCAACATATTGGTTTTTATTGTGTAAAGAGACTTTTACCTATATCATAGCATAGTAATTTGGAAAAAAACAAAACAAAACACAAACTAAGGCCCCTGACATAAAATTCATCATAGCAATAAAAATAGTAGTTTTGAGAAGAAAATATTATAACATATGCCCTGTATCCCCACATACATATATTTATGTCTTGCAAATAAGCCTGATTCTATTGCCAGGTGGATTCCTTTTGAAGCTACATGATTTTTCCCAATTGGATTAGCGTGGGTTTCATTGTACTGTGCTTACAGATGTGTGTTACACAATAGAAATTCACCCACAAAGAGGAAGTAATATATTCTGCTCAGGAGGTGGCCTCTTGTCCCCTTTGTCTTAATGTTAACCACTGGTAAACCAAAGTAAAAGTTGATGTGTTCAGATGGTATGAACTTTCATGTGCCATGGGGACATAATTGGTTCCACTTTCCTTAACATTAAATGTAATGAAAAGCCACATTTCATGCCCATTAAGATTAAAATTCTACTAACAGTCTTCAGCCCACTCCTCACTTGAGCACTGACATTTTAATAAGTGATCACTTTTTCCATTATAGAGGGGCTATATCTCATAAAATCAGATTTGGAAAATGTAGAAAAAAGTAGAAAGACAGAAATTATTCATAATCTCACCGCACAAACTATTGCTAGGTAGGTTAATTTCCTTTCCTACCTATGGGTTTTCTTGTTTATGGGTTTCACATATCACACCACTTACATAATTCCTTATCCATCACTAACACTTTCAAAGACTTTCTACATGACTATTAAGTATAAGCAATGCCAAAATCAATGTAGTATATAACATAAAAATTATTTCAGTACTGTTAGAATAGTGTAAGCCACACACACAAACAAGCAAGTATGTAAAAGTAGTGATTTTCATTAGGTGGTTTACAATGTACACACTTACAAAGGCATCTTTATTATTATTATTACTATTATTATTATTGTTATTACTATTAAATTAATTAACTAATTATCTAATTTTTAGTGAATGTTACCAAGTACCAAAGGATGTCCTCAGGCATGTAAGGGTCATAGTTCATCTACTGCATTTCTACTGCCTTTTTATTTCAAGTATATCATCATTTCAGGGTGTGTCATCATATCAAGGAACTTCAAAAGAATAAAGGTGTGGATGGCTGACACCTGCCAATATATGTGTCTCCTGGCTATTTTATTTTATTTATTTTTCATTTTTAAATTTTTTGGCTGCGCCACGTGGCACGTGCAATCTTAGTTCCCTGATCAAGGATCAAACACGTGCCCCCTGCATTGGATCTCCTGCCCATTTTAGAACTGATTTTCCTACATGTATCTTTTGAGCTAACATTTACTGCTTCCTCCTGGAAATTACATGTTTCTCAAAAAAATAGCAGCATTAGAAAGCATACAGATCTGTGTGTTTGTATGTGTGTCTTTGTGTACATGCGCTTATAGAGAGGTCTCTTCCTACAGCCCCCACAGCGGAGTCCCTAAGAGAAAAGATTTAATCTCGTTTGAGCAATAGCTAATATTTCTACTTCAAGTTGTCGCTATGCTGAGAAAATTCATTCACTGCACATAAGGGACAGGCCTTCCAAACACTCAAAGGAATCTTTGAAACCATGAAGCTTCAATTTCCTATTCTATGGTAGCTGAGTATTTTAAAGTATTTACTATCAAACTGCAGTTTAAAGACAAACAGACATTTTTAACACTTAAAATATTCATTGCTTTTTGACATTTTCTATATCGTACTCAAAAGGTAAAAGTTTGGGAATAGTCATGGGTTTTTTTTTTAATATTAGTTTATTTATAACCCTGTCTTGTTTTGTTTGTGTTAGAATTCAGAATACTGAACTTTTAATAAGTCAGATTGAAAATAATAAATGTGTTTATTATAATTATACATTGAATTACATAATATTATATATACTGTTATTATATTAAATTATGTATTACTTTATATAAATAAATATATTAATTATATATTAATTTATATAAATAAATTAATAAGTATTTATATATAAATGAGTATTGAATATGTGAAAGATTATTTATAACATATGGAAAAGATGTAAAACCTTTTTATATAAACATATATCACAGAGCTGAAGAAATAAATTATTGCTTATAATTGTCAAATACTTTGTTTCCCTCTTTCTAACTGCATTTCCTGCACTTACTTCTATAGATAACCACTCCCCTGTATTCTCTAATAAAGTACCCCTTGTTTTTCTCTACTGTTTTATCATATTATATGATATATATTGGTTGTTTTACTCATGTTAGAACTTTACTTCAATGAATCATAGCTTACACGTTTTACTGCACCTCATTTATTTCACATTTTAAATCATCAATTCAACCAAGCTGGTGCAAGGGACTGGGATTCTTTTATTTTCACTGGGGTAGAGTGTTCCTTTGAACAAATAATTCACAATTGTTTATCACAGTTCCTATCTATTTTCACTTAGGTTTATCCATACCCATCCCTTCATTTTTGACACTATGAACACTGCTATCATTAGTATTTTCATATTCACTTGTGCAGATGTTCGGGAGGGGAACAGCTGAGGCATGTAGAACACGTGTTGTTTCCCAAAGTGGTGTATCGCCCGCAGAATATTGGTTTATCCACAACCCTACCAATGTTTCATGTTGCAGGCTTCTCTAATATTTCTCAAACTATTGATTTTAAAATATTATCATTCTTTGTGAGTAAAATGTCTAAGTTTTACAGATTAGTAAACAGTGCCTTAATGAAACGTGATGGACTAAATTAGGCCAGGTTTCCAGGCATGCCTTCCCGCTATTTATGAGAAATCAATATACTGTAACTTTATTGTGTCATGAACTACGTCCAACTCACAGTCTGATTTTTAGAAGAGGTAAATGTAGTGTTCTGTCTCACTATGTCTCTATAATTCACCACAATTTGAAGTAGGATCTTGAATCTGTGTGTATGTGTGTGTGTATGTATGTATATGTGTTTGTATGTCTTTGAATATAAAACAGGCAATGTCAGCAACTCAAAATGACATTATCTAGAGAGCATCCATGTTTCCAAATACTCCATAGAAGGTTCTGTCTCCACAAGACTTTGGTCAATTTGAGGCAGTTTACATTAGGTCTGGAGAAGACTCTTGTAGCTTAGAAAACTGATGCCCTACAAAATAAACTACTTAAGAGGGTTTTCAAATAATCCCAGTAGTAAGTAGTTGACAGTCAAAATAAAACTAAGTCTTCTGGTGTTACCACAGAGACAAAACTAAGAGCTGAAGTAAATGTTCCTCTTATTTCCAGTCATCTCTCAAATATTACATAAGCTATTAGAGTACTTTCTATACTGAAAAGCCCAAAACCCAAGTCCTACAAAGTTACTGTATTTCACCAAGTACTCAGGATCAGCCATTTAGGTTATTCCAGATTAGGTTAATGCCACATGATGTTTTCCAAGTGTAACGCCATATAAAAAGCCAAGGCTTTCGGGAGGTAACACATGGGTCTTGTGTGTGGTTATCTAAACAAGCTTATGTTTTATCAAGCCACAAGCCTTCTGGGGGATCTGGCACCACAGAAGCCAAAGAACATGCAGATTTCTGGTCCACCCCTACTTTCTGAAGGATGGAAAATTTCAAGAACATCAACAATGTAGCATGCAGACTGCTGGCCAACTCAAGTTCATTTTAAAATAAAAAACTCAGCAAAAGCAACCCAATTTATGGGATCTTTTATGACCCTCAAGTCACTTCCACTGTCGTACCTATTTCTGTATTATACAGGTACGAGACCACATTAATGTAGAGAAACAAAATAGTTGAAGGTATGCATAGCATTCCTTGAAAGGTTAAACTTTAGCTAAAAGACAAAGAGGTTAAAAAATATTTATTCCTCTCCCTTGATAAAAGCCCTACTAGACTCTCAGTTCCTTAAGTTAATAGTCTCACACCTGTACATATTTTTGAAGCCTAATTCTTCACCTACAAAAGATGTCACATGCTTAATTCTCCTGATTTGTGACCTTGCTGTTCAAAGTAAAGTCTATGGAACACAGCACAGACATCACCTTGAGCTTCTTAAAAATGCAGAACGTGGGCTTCCCTGGTGGCGCAGTGGTTGAGAATCTGCCTGCTAATGCAGGGGACACGGGTTCGAGCCCTGGTCTGGGAAGATCTCACATGCCGCGGAGCAACTGGGCCCATGAGCCACAACTACTAAGCCTGCGTGTCTGGAGCCTGTGCTCCGCAACAAGAGAGGCCGCGATAGTGAGAGGCCGGCGCACCACGATGAAGAGTGGCCCCCGCTTGCCACAACTAGAGAAAGCCCTCGCACAGAAACAAAGACCCAACACAGCCATAAATAAATAAATTAATTTTAAAAACAATAATAAATAAATAAACCTAACCACATATAAAAATTTACCAAATGATACAGTTTCTCAGTATATAAAAAAAAAAAAAATGCAGAACGTGAGGCCCAGCTCCAGACCTACTGAATCAGAATCTGCATTTTAACTAGATCCCCAAGGATTTCATATACACATCACTGTGGTAAACACACAGTTTAATGACATCCACACACAAAAGTCATGAAATTCCATGCATTTTTGTTGAACCTAGGAGCTAAAAGAAATTAACTTTCTATTAAGAGTCAAGGTAACTTTTCCAGTTACCAAAACTCTGCCTTTGCCAAAGCTGACTAGTTGAAAAAGGTAGATTTGAACTTTATTTGAGGCTCTTGTTTTCTTCTCCTTTTGCAAGATTTTGTACACTGTCATCTGCCATGTACTCATAGTCTATAGCTAATACATGCAGACAACTCATGTCAAAATTGCAGCAAAAGGCACTTCGGTCTCATCTGGGGAAATTTGTAAAACTTGTAAAGAAAAGAAAATCCCGGCTTAGAGAATGTGAAAACTCTTCAGAAATTTAATAATATTTCACTTGGCCTAAAATGTCCCCATAGCCTTTGGTCAAACAATTTGAGAGTAATCTAGTAGCAATGGGATCTGTGTTATCAAGTCTAAATCAATGCCAGCCTTATGTAAATAAAGACTTCGGGATACAGAGCCAAATTCCGCTGGCACCCTGCATTAGTATCACTAAATACAATGGTAATAAAACAATTAAGCAACATTCAAACTGCACAGAGAGTTAAAATTACAGTGCCATTATTACCTAAATCACAGATTACGAAAAAAATAAGGCCAACCCTGTCTGTGTATAAACAGTGCTTAATTTGTCATTGTGTGAGCTCCGTGTGTGTGTGTGTGTGTGTGTGTGTGTATGTCTGACAAGCTGCTCAGCCTCCTGCCTTCCTAAGTAGGTTTTACTGTTAAATTATGGCTAGAATTAACCAACATGCCAGTACACCATGATATTAATCTCCCAAGTATTCAATCACCTAACAATAGCACCATTATTCTGGAGAACTCTGCTTGTTCACTGTTCATGTTTTCAGATGTTTCATTAAGAGTAATTTTATTTCCAAAGAATTCAAAAGTTGTGCAAATGCATGATCTAAAAAAAAAAAAAAAAATAGTCTTAAATATTTCATCTTCCAAAAGGAAGCCAAAAAAAAGAAAAAAAGATAATCAAACAATCACTAGGTTGGTGAATTCAAAACAATGATTGAAAATAAAAGCATCTGTAGAGTTCATGGAAAGGACACTTGAAAAGGGTGTCATGGAGCATGGGAGGCTGCACTCTGTTTTTCACAGAGAAAACACCCACTTCCAGGTGTGTTTTCTGTCAGTCGCTATAATTCAGCTGTGGTTGCAACAGCTGTGTCCCCTTCTTGTCATATACCTATGGCCTGTAATTGGCATCGGTGTGAGGAAACGTGTGTCATTGCTGTATCAGAACTGGCCTTCTCTTCAGACAACTGACTTGTATAGTTCATTAAAAGCATTCCTCAAGTGGCCTTCCTATTGAATTCTGACTTCCAGAGTGCCCACAGAGGAACAGTTACAGGCAGTGAGTGAGATCCTGCCTTGGAGTCACACTGCTTCTTGAATGACATCCAAAAGTCAGTGAGCCCAGTGTTTCCAGGACCTGCTGCTGACACAGCTGTTCAGATGGCCCAGGGCAAACCAGAGTGACCAAATCTTTCTCTCCTCGTCAACTCCACCAAAATATGCCCAGACCTGAATTAGGACGGAATTCAAGAAGTAAAATCACAAAGCATATATGTACAGCACTCTTCCTGTGATTTCAGAATCTGCAGGGCTGAACAAACACTTAGGGAATCTTCACTTTAAAAAGTCAATAATATGAATGAGTCTCTTTGGAAAAGTCAATCCTCTGAATAGCAAGACTTTCTGTCTTTGAACACACCTTTTTGAGGACTTTACATAAAGTATTACAATTAAAGAACATTTTCACCATATAGATACCTGAACCTATAAATACAAAGTGTGTGTTTCTGAAAGGCCTCCAGGCTCGGGGTCTCACTAGATATGCAGGAAAAAAAAATGTTTCAAAGGAAATGTACATTTCTCTCTATTCTGGTCCCAAATCATAAAGCATTTTGTTTTTGTTTTTTTATAAATTTATTTGTTTGTTTTTGTTTTTTTATAAATTTATTTGTTTGTCTTCACTGCTGGGCGCAGGCTTTCTCTCGTTGTGAGTTGGGGCTGCTCTTCATTGTGGTGCGCGTGCTTCTTATTGCAGTGGCTTCTCTTGTTGCGGAGCATGGGCTCTAGGCGCATGAGCTCAGTAGTTGTGGCACGCAGGCTCAGGAGTTGAACGCAGGCTCAGCAGTTGTGGTGCACTGGCTTAGTTGCTCTGCGGCATGTGGGATCTTCCCAGACCAGAGCTCAAACCCGTGTCCCCTGCAGAGGCAGGTGGATTCTTAAGTCCCATAAAGCCTTTTGAAAAGATAAATGGAGTCCACCAATATGGCAGAAATAATAGAAGAAATCTCTCTGGAGTAATATATTAATTATTTATTATTAATGATTTAAGTGCTATTGTGTTCCCATCTCTAAATATACACTTGTATGCTAGAAGCAGTCATTGAAATATATTGCCCAACTACTAATGCTGGCGCATTGCACTGAGAAGCTGGAATGCTTACCACCAATAAATCCATTCGCTGACATTTATGTCTTTTATTCGCGTGACTTGTGCTGTGGCTTTTCAGAAAGCAGGAAAAGAAGAAGCCAGACTTTCATTTTCCATTTCCTGTCTTGAAAACCCTTCATTGTTATCTGCCTTGTTTTGTGGACCTGGCACACCCTTTTAGAGAAATGAGATTGAGCTAGACAGGTAAATGAAGGTGTTTATCACTGTCATGTTTATTATTTACTATTCAGGGATGGATTTTATAACTATATATCTGGCTGCTTCTGTGTTCCAATCACTGTCCTGGGACTAGAGAGATGGATCAAGTGTAAGCTCTGTCTCCAAAGTGCTCACTGACTAATGCGGCATCAGAGACATGAAAATAAATCCATCCAATACAGTGTCAGTGGTACCAAGTGGCTGTGATTCAAGCATCCACACTAAGACATCACGAGGAATGTGGATGAGAGAGGACACACCTCTGCTGTGAGCCACGGATGGGTGGAGTGAGCAGTGGGAGATGAGCCCCACAGGCTTCCTTCCCGGAGGAAGTAAACTTGAGCTGAACCTCAGAGCTGTGTTTGTTTTTGCTTGTTCATTTGTTTTTCTGACAAACAACATTCAACCCGTGATATTCACTGAAAGCCTTGTGGACTCCAGCAGTCACAGAGAGCTCAATCCATCAGCCAGACATTTACTTGGTGCCTGTTAAGTACAACAAGTGCCATAGAAGACATTCGGGGAAAAAAATTTTTTTTAAAGGTTCAAGGTCCTGGCTTTAACTTGCTTCTAGTTCAGCTGAGAGTTAACCATGGCTTGAACAACTCATTTGAAAGCCTAGGCAGGCTGATAAAGACCAAATCTGATCATTTAAAGGAGGCGTTGGGGGTACGGCAAAGCAGAGGAGGAGAGCGACCCTCAGTCTCAACTCAGCTGTCTTGAGCAAATGGCCCTTGTGACAATCTTGAACCAGACAAACGCCCTGCACGTGGCCACTCACCCTGATAGACGGGGCCTCCCCTCCTGTCCCCCATCCTCACTGGCTGCAACCACAGATGTATGTACTTGGCTTCCTTCATCTTAGAGTTCTTTATATCTGAGAAACCCTTAGAGCCCAGGTAGTGGCCAGGCTGACTTTCCACTGAGCTGGGGTCCATTTTCACATTAAATTGTTTCAGGACTGCAGGTGTCGAAGGAAAAACAAGATCACGACAGATGCGGAAGGTCTCAAAGACAACTATGCATTATGTCGGAAATGCGTCACAGTCAGCGAGGGGACCTGGCTGGCTGCACTTTGTATTTTGATGGGTGGAATGTAGGTGTGGCTGCATCTAGTCTCCTAAGAATACATAAGCCAACAGGATATACGCTGTCTTCTTATTTGACTCATCCAAGTTCCACAAGATAGTTTAATGTAATATGTGAATAAAAGAACACTTAGGAGTTGGGTTAGGGAGCAAAGGAGGCAGATGTACAGAGTCCTTACCACAGAGGATTTCTAGGTATTCAGGTGTCCACTCCACATACTTTGCCCTGGAATAAGGCTCGGTGTTCTGGCTGCAATGGCCAAGACTAGTGCCCAGAGGCCCCTCTGTGAACCAAGAGCACTTCTTCTTTCAGGCTGCTCTTTAACTAACTACAAACACAGAATCCTGGAATTTGGGTATTTTGACAAGTGGTCCTGTAACCTTTCTGTGACCAAAGGTCCCTGAGAGAATTGTGCTCATAGGACTCAGCACTATTTCCAAGGGAGCAACGGTGAGATTCCAGGCCTGGGAAGAAACTGGTCTATGAAGAACGATTCTAGAATTCCAACATGTTAACCCCGACCACATCAAAGCTACATTCCTACACATTTAAGCTCCATGTTGGAAAGGCATTTCCCAGGCAGGCAGGGCTATGGAAAAGTGGCACATTCACCATTTGACTTTGCTAATCTTAAGTGATACGGATTAAGTACCTGTGTTCCTTGGTTCTTGATCAAAATACCAAAGATGCCCAAACGTTTACCTAAAAGCAGGTGAAAATGTTAACACGCTGTGATTTACCACATAGGAGCTCTGGAAACACAAATCACCCAAATGTCACCTTGTTCTGAAAGCCTTTCCTTGAGGTTCCTCTCCTCTGCAGCTTAAATCAAGTCCCTTTAACATCGACTCTCACAATACCCTGTACTTTTCTTCTACAGCTTTTGGTGGTTTCATGTTCACTCCCTTCATTACACTTACAGATTCATAAGGACCTCATCATATCTATTCTGCTGCCCTTTGATACCCCAATACCTAGCACAGCACCAGTCACATAATGAGCACTTACTAAGATTTTGTTGAATCAGTGACTGAGCTCTGTATCTAAAACACTGTAGCTATCTGAAAAAACAAAAAATAGGTTGAATTTTGCAATTCCACTCTTAGTTTTCTTAAGCCATTTTGTGTTTCTAAGAAAAAGCCATAAGTAAGAGCCCTGATGGGCACAATCCCTTAGCTTACGGATTTATCATTCCCAACAGCCTAGCCATGGCTGCAATCTATGAATACACATTTGGCACAGCATCAAAAAATAGCTTCATTGAAACTGCTAAAATAGGAGAAGCTGGGGTAAAGTAAGTGCTACATTCACTGTAAGGGCTGAGTATATTCGGGAAAGCAGAGCCAGTGACTTTGTCCCAGAACTGACATTTAAGAATCAAGGAGGGACTTCCCTGGTGGCGCAGTGGTTAAGAATCTGCCTGCCAATGTAGGGGACACGGGTTTGAGCCCTGGTCCGGGAAGATCCCACATGCCGTGGAGCAACTAAGCCTGTGAGCCACAACTACTGAGCCTGCACTCTAGAGCCCGTGAGCCACAACTACTGAGCCCGTGTGCCACAACTACCAAAGCAAGCACACCTAGAGCCCGTGGTCCGCAACAAGAGAAGCCCGCACACCACAACGAACAGTAGCCCCCACTCGGCACAACGAGAGAAAGCCCACGTGCAGCAATGAAGACCCAACACAGCCAAAAATTAATAAAATTAAATTTTAAAAAAACAAACAAACAAAAAAGAACCAAGGAAAGTGAGGTGCAGCTCTGAGGCTGAAGACAGGTAACTGCCAACAATGTGGCCCCGACTGCCCAGAAATTTGAATAAATGGACAATAGAAGTAAATGAGAATATGTAATGCCATCCAATTAGGAGGTGATATATAATAGTATACATGCAAGGAAGTAACCAGTGATTTATCATTAAATATCTGGAAAAGACGAAAACTATAATTCAAAAAGATACATGCACCCCAATGTTCACTGCAGCACTGTTAACAATAACCAAAACATGGAAGTAACCAAAATGTCCATCGACAGATGAATGGATAAAGATGATGTGGTACATATAGACAATGGAATATTACTCAGCCATAAATGAATGAAATAATGCCATTTGCACAAACATGGATACCACTAGAGATGATCATACTAAGTGAAGTAAGTCAGACAGAGAAAGACATGTCATATGATATCACTTATATGTGGAATCTAAAAAATAATACAACTGTACAAAACAGGAACAGACTCACAGACGTAGAAAACAAACTTGTGGTTACCAAAGGCGAAAGGAGGTGGGATAAATTAGGAGTTTGGGATTAACAGATACAAACTACTATACATAAAATAGGTAAACACAAAGGATCTACTGTAGAGCACAGAGAACTGTACTCGATATTTTGTAACAACCTGTAGTGAAAAAGAATCTGAATATATATAAAACTGAATCACTTTGCTATATACCTGAATCTAACACAGCATTGTAAATCAACTATATTTTAATTAAAAAAAAATATCTGAATTGACAAACAATAGGAAATGAAGAAATGTCATAGCCTCAAGACAGCCTCTCCTAAAAGGAGGCCCAACCTGACATTGATGTCAGCACCCTTGAGAAAGGGTCTGTAGAGAAATGGGACTTAACAAATGAAGCTGTAACTCAGGAATCAGATTAACAGTGGTAATTAGGACAGAATCTTCCATGAACGTAATTCTTTATTTTTGATCATGCATTTAAATCGCTCTACTTCATGATGTATTATCACCCACACTAAAGAGAAAGAAATAGAGACTCAGAAAATGAAGTAACTTGCCCAAAATTAACAAGGCTAAAAAGGGGCAGATTTAAACTCAAAATGTTAGACTCCATTTTTATATTTAGACTTCTTGTTGTCAATGCAAAATATTAAAGACAAATGAGTATCTCACAGAGAGAAGATCACTTCCCACTCCTACCTGCACATTTCAAGAGGTCCTCACACACAATGTTGCAATATTACCAAGATGTACACTCTTCCAATCTGTGTGCATCAAAGCTTCTTTTTGCAATTGTTAGACTTTTTCAACACTTTTTTGGAATTGTGTGAAACTAGGGGTGCCATTTTGTTGTTGTTGTTGCCGTTATTGTCTGCATGATAGGAGAGGCTTGGAGAGAGGGGCCACAGGAACAGGTAAAGCCAAGTGAGGCTCCGGGTTTCAGGAAGGGAGACAAGAAGACAGTAAAAAGAAAGGCATAGGCATGATGCTGAAGCATGAGTCTCTGAAGACAGAGACAGCTTTAGAGGGTGGGGAAATCCCTCAAGACTGAAAAACTATATGATGAATGTTCTCAAAGGGAGTCTTCAGATAATTCTAAGATACAACAAGAAATGCAAGAAAGGAAGAAAAGAAAACTGCATGTTCAGGTGAAACAGCAACAAAAGGAGAAAATCAAGACAGGACATCCACTTGAAACTTCGTGTCCAGTTGGAAATGACAAATAAGAAGCACAATTTCTGGCTACTTTGCACTGGGGATTTCTATTAAGGAAAATCACTTTTGGACTGGAAAAGTAGAACCAATGTTGAGATCATAAAAGAAGGCTGAGCCCACTGAACCCATCTTTCTCCCCAGACGATGTGAGGACAGTTCAGGGAAGATGTGTTAAGGGAACTAGGATGGGTCTGACCCTTGCTGAGCTCAGCCAGTATAAATAAGTTGACTGCTCGGAATCAGACACGCTTCTCTCTAAGTCCTTCTTGAGTTTATGTCTCTAACCCTGGTCTCCCCTGCAAGCACTATTCCCAATTCTCCAACTGTCTCCAAAGTGGGCTGTGAGAAGAAACTATTAATAATTTCTATTTAGTTTGATTTTAAAATATAAAAGAAATTAAGTGCTACTGCACATTGACTCTATAGATTGACACACTCGGACCCTCACTTAGTTCTCCTGTAAGTTAGTTAAGTGCCACTAAGGGCAGTAGGACTGAGGGTGGTCTCCATAGATCAGCAGTGGCAGAACCCAGGAGCTTATAAAAATGGAATTCATATTAAAATTGCAATGCAACTCATCCCACCCCAAGACACTTCAACTCAGAATCTGGAGAAGAGGGAGGAGGGGAATGGAACATAATCTGTTTGTAACGAACTTTCCAGGTGAGTCTTATGCACATTGACTTCCAGAAATCCTTATTTAAAGTATGTGAAGCTAGTGGGAAGCAGCTGCAGAGCACAGGGAGATCAGTTCGGTGCTTTGTGACCACCTAGAGGGGTGGGATAGGGAGGGTGGGAGGGAGACGCAAGAGGGAGGGGATATGGGGATATATGTATATGTATAGCTGATTCACTTTGTTATACAGCAGAAACTAATGCAACATTGTAAAGCAATTATACTCCAATAAAGATGTTAAAAAAAAAAATAAATAAAGTATGTGAAGTCTCCTGAGGTGATGCATCAATGGTTTTATTTTAATTTAATTCAATTTACTTATTGTGATTCACATTAAGAAATAATTTTACTACCATATGATATCACTTATATGTGGAATCTAAACTATGACACAAATGAGCTTATCTACAAAACAGAAACAGACTCACAGACATAGAAAACAGACTGGTGGTTGACAAGGGGGAGAGGGGAGGGGGAGGGAAGGATTGGGAGTTTGGGATTAGCAGATGCAAACTAGTATATACAGGATGAATAAATAACAAGGTCCTACTGTACAGCACAGGAAACTATATTCAATATCCTGTAATAAACCATAATGGAAAAGAATATGAAAAAGAATGTACATATATAACTGAATCACTTTGCTGTACAGCAGAAATTAATACAACATTGTAAATCAACTGTACTTCAATTAAAAAAAGAAATAATTTTAATCTGGGATTCAATATATATACAAACACTGGCATACAGAAACACAGACATGCACACACACCTGAAATAAACCTTTCACGAAACAATAGTTAGGCTTACTATGTGTAAAACACTCTGACATTTTGTATTTTATTCTATTCTACTCTAATTCTTACCCGGCAGACTGATCTCAACAGCCACGAATTGTAACTGGCACACTGAAAAATACTATTCTACCTTTTATACTCAGAAAAGACTTTGGGATGGTTAACAGACTTCTACCAATAGTGTATTGATTTTATTTAGCCTGGAGAAAAGACCCAAGGGCACTGACAGTTACCTTGTTATATTTTCAAGGCTGTTACCCTGAAGAAGAATTAGCTTTGCTCTGTATGGCAAGATGTATTTTGAGTTGTTACAAAAAAATACCTTATAAGCAATGAGCGCTGATCAACAGTGACATGAAATACATCAAAAGGTGGGGAGTCCATCTCATTATAAATATTCAAGGTAAGCTAGTGAACCTCTTGGCACCTGGGTTTTAGATGGAACTCAAGCCTTAGAACATAATTTGAACTTGTGTTTTAGTGGCCACTCTAACCCTATGATTCTATGGTTCTCTTAATTCTGGATCCTTGCTTCACACTAGCACATTTATGGTCTAATTTTTCTATTTGCACTTTCTCAAAGGGCCTGCATAACAGAAATGCACCAAAAGCCGAAATGTTTTAAGTTAGAAGTCATGCACTTAGCAGTTAGCACACTGCTGTAATCATTTCCTCTCCTGGTCCCCCCACTCACCTGTAAGGTCCTCATGGACTGAGTCTTTGCTCTAAAGGCTTTTTATTCTCAGCACCTATCACAGCAGCTTAAACATAGCTGGCGATTAGTCAGAGTTTGCTAAATGAGTTAAAGACTGAAGGAATGAATATCTTTCATGATAATAAGCACCGATTCCTAAGAAGCAAGAGGATGGTTTAAAAGAAGAATATAATTTGTCTTTATGACATTAAGCAGGTAGATGACATAATGCCATCATTATTGTAGACGAATGTTATATGTGTATGTGATTGTTCAGCTGGCAGTAGGACAAAAAGACAGTACAAATCAAGTCTTAAAATTCTAGACATGCTCTGCCTGATGGCACTGCTGATGAGAAGTACTCCTCCTGCTAAGAGTATCTTATGATACCGTGTGCTTTGGGTCTGGAAAACCAAGGTGGGGAGGGACAGTAGTGAAGTTTTCAGCCAAGCAAACTAACCCTGTCAATTTTACTTCCTCAAGAAAAGATGATGTGTGCTTATCACTGGACCTTGGAAAGTGCCCTGCACATAAAAGAGTGTTAATAACTCACTTGTCTGTGGGAATAAATGACTTGCAAGTTCTGATCAACTCATCCCAGCAGCTCTTTTCCCCCAGAGAGTCAAAATAACTTATCCAAGGCAACAGGCTCAGGAACACAATCTCCTGATTGTGTCGCTCTGTTCACTTCACCAGGATCCCTCACATCATGATGTAATAGGGAAATTAATTAATTACAGAGAAACATTTTAAGGAAGTTGAATAAAAGAAGACATAGCCCTAACTATTTGAGATGTTATAAAATATGCTATGCTTAGCTTAGAGTATGGTGCTAATATTCATCCCACCTAACCCCTTTCCCCCCAAGGACTCAAAAAAGACAGTCAATACTCAATGTATATATTTGGAAAAACCATTTAAACGAAAGCTCTTCTGCCTTTGTCCTGTCAAGATTTTAAATCGGGTTTTCATTACTTCTATATAATTTTTTCTATATAATTGAAAGACTTAACCATGAGTAACCATGAACCATGAGTGTATAAGTATACATTACACAGATAAATATGTTTATCTCTGGCTGTGTATCTGTCCTTCCTCCAAAAATCTTCCCTAGCCTGTGTACCTATTACTGTACTCATTCAATTTACACTGGAAAATATAGAATGGTAAGTAAGATGTAGTCCTTATCTATGAGGAGCTTATAATCTAGTTGGAGGGTAGGCCAAAGATTTTTAAATGTAATTATAATACACTGTGTATTCATTCTATGTAAGCACAGCGTGCTCTGTGAGAAATTCAGAAGGCCATCTGATCTAATCTGAGAGGAGTTGGGAAGGGCTTCCTAGAAGAACTGGCATAGACTGACGCCTGAACAGGTGCCTAGGAGTTACCCAGGCAGGAGAAAGGGAGAGTGCTCCAGGCAGAGGTAATAGCAGGTATAAAAGCCTGGAGGGCAGTCTTAGCGACTTGAGGCGAGTTCATTAATGTTGACATAGAGAGTGAAGGTGCCAAGTGGTCAGAAGTGAGGCTGAGGCAGGAAATGGGGGCTCCTTGACCTTGAGAAGACTTGATGGCAGGCAAGGGCGGTGGGAATGCTTGAGGGCTCTGGGCTGAGACGGGACCTTATCTGGGTCACCTAATGTGAAGCTGATTCTAGTTGCAATGCAGAGGACAGGCCAAAGGGCCTTTGTTAGGGCCCTTCAGGAAAGCCTTTCCATGAGAGACAGCAGGACCTGGATGAGAGCAGTGTTAGGAAGGATGCAGGAGCAAAGGATGAACAAACTCAGGAGAAATCCAGGAGGCAGACGTGGCAGGACCTGGCAACTGACTGCATGTGGAGGTAGAGAAAGACAGAGCCAAGGATGGCTCCCAGATTCTGGGGTTGAGTGACTTAAATTTACCTCTGTGGGAACTCATGCCCTGTGCTCCGCACGCATGGGTCAGCCTGGATGGAGGGGTGACTCCATGTGTGCTCTGTGCCGTCCCATTCGCAGCACTGTCCATGCAAGGTCCGTCTCAAAAGAGACTTTCTAGGTCCTGTCGTGTGGTGGTGTCTTTATCACACCCTAAAGCTCATTACCCTCATATGAAAGTTATTTCTATACTTGTCTTTGGTGTGTGTGTGTGATGAAAACTTTAAAGATTTACTGTCTGAACAACTTTCAAACATACAATACAGTGTTATTAAATGCTGTGTTATTAAATGCTAAAGTTAAATGCTGTGCACCTTCAGGACTTTTTGTTTTGGTGGGTGTATACATTTTATTTTTATTTTTATTTATTTATTTATTTATTTATTTATTTATTTAACATCTTTATGAGAGTATAATTGCTTTACAATGGTGTGTCAGTTTCTGCTTTATAACAAAGTGAATCAGTTATACATATACATATGTCCCCATATCTCTTCCCTCTTGCATCTCCCTCCCTCCCACCCTCCCTATCCCACCCCTCTAGGTGGTCACAAACCACCGAGCTGATCTCCCTGTGCTATGTGGCTGCTTCACACTAGCTATCTATTTTGGTACTGCATATATGTCCATGCCACTCTTTCACTTTGTCCCAGCTTACCCTTCCCCCTCCCCGTGTCCTCAGTTCCATTCTCTATGTCTGCATCTTTATTCCCATCTTGCCCCTAGGTTCTTCTGACCATTTTCTTTTTTTTTTTTTTTTTCAGATTCCATATATATATGTTAGCATACGGTATTTGTTTTTCTCTTTCTGACTTACTTCACTCTGTATGACAGACTCTAGGTCCATCCACATCACTACAAATAACTCAGTTTCATTCCTTTTTATGGCTGAGTAATATTCCATTGTATATATGTGCAACATCTTCTTTATCCATTCATCTGTTGATGGGCGCTTCAGTTGCTTCCATGTCCTGGCTATTGTAAACAGAGCTACAATGAATATTTTGGTACATGACTCTTTTTGAATTATGGTTTTCTCAGGGTATATGCCCAGTAGTAGGATTGCTGGGTTGTATGGTAGTTCTATTTTTAGTTTTTTAAGGAACCTCCATACTGTTCTCCATAGTGGCTGTATCAAGTTACAGTCCCACCAACAGTGCAAGAGGGTTCCCTTTTCTCCACACACTCTCCAGCATGTATTGTTGGTAGATTTTTTGATCATGGCCATTCTGACCAGTGTGAGATGACATCTCATTGTAATTTTGATTTGCATTTCTCTAATGATTAATGATGTTGAGCATTCTTTCATGTGTTTGTTGGCAATCTGTATATCTTCTTTGAAGAAATGTCTATTTAGATCTTCTGCCCATTTTTGTATTGGGTTGTTTGTTTTTTTGATATTGAGTTGCATGAGTTGCTTGTATGTTTTGGAGATTAATCCTTTGTCAGTTGCTTCATTTGCAAATATTTTCTCCCATTCTGAGGGTTGTCTTTTCATCTTGTTTATGGTTTCCTTTGCTGTGCAAAAGCTTTTAAGTTGCATTAGGTCCCATTTGTTTATTTTTGTTTTTATATCCATTTCTCTAGGAGGTGGGTCAAAAAGGATCTTGCTGTGAATTATGTCACGGAGTGTTCTGCCTATGTTTTCCTCTAAGAGTTTAATAGTGTTTGGCCTTACATTTAGGTCTTTAATCCATTTTGAGTTTACTTTTGTGTATGGTGTTAGGGAGTGTTCTAATTTCATTCTTTTACACGTAGCTGTCCAGTTTTCCCAGCACCACTTATTGAAGAGGCTGTCTTTTCTCCACTGGATATTCTTGCCTTCTTTATCAAAGATAAGGTGACCATATGTGTGTGGGTTTATCTCTGGGCTTTCTATCCTGTTCCATTGATCTATATTTCTGTTTTTGTGCCAGTACCATACTGTCTTGATTACTGTAGCTTTGTAGTATAGTCTGAAGTCCGGGGGCCTGATTCTTCCAGCTCCGTTTTTCTTTCTCAAGATTGCTTTGGCTATTCGGGGTCTTTTGTATTTCCATACATATTGTGAAAGTTTTTGTTCTAGTTCTGTGAAAAAAGCCAGTGGTAGTTTGATCGGGATTGCATTGAATCTGTAGATTGCTTTGGGTAGTAGAGTCATTTTCACAATGTTGATTCTTCCAATCCAAGAACACGGTATATGTCTCCATCTATTTGTATCATCTTTAATTACTTTCATCAGTGTCTTATAATTTTCTGCATAAGGTCTTTTGTCTCCTTAGGTAGGTTTATTCCTAGATATTTTATTCTTTTTGTTGCAATGGTAAATGGGAGTGTTTTCTTAATTTCACTTTCAGATTTTTCATCATTAGTGTATAGGAATGCAAGAGATTTCTGTGCATTAATTTTGTATCCTGCTACTTTACCAAATTCATTGATTAGCTCTAGTAGTTTTCTGGTAGCATCTTTAGGATTCTCTCTGTATAGTATTATGTCATCTGCAAACAGTGTCAGCTTCTTCTTTTCCAATTTGGATTCCTTTTATTTCTTTTTCTTCTCTAATTGCTGTGGCTAAAACTTCCAAAACTATTTTGAGTAATAGTGGTGAGAGCGGGCAACCTTGTCTTCTTCCTGACCTTAGTGGAAATGGTTTCAGTTTTTCACTATTGAGGACAATGTTGGCTGTGGGTTTGTCATATATGGCCTTTATTATGTTGAGGAAAGTTCCCTCTCTGCCTACTTTCTGCAGGGCTTTTATCATAAATGGGTGTTGAATTTTGTCGAAAGCTTTCTCTGCATCTATTGAGATGATCCTATGGTTTTTCTCCTTCAATTTGTTAATATGGTGTATCACGTTGATTGATTTGCATATATTGAAGAATCCTTGCATTCCTGGGATAAACCCCACTTGATCATGGTGTATGATCCTTTTAATGTGCTGTTGGATTCTGTTTGCTAGTATTTTGTTGAGGATTTTTGCATCTATGTTCATCAGTGATATTGGCCTGTAGTTTTCTTTCCTTGTGACATCTCTGTCTGGTTTGGTATCAGGGTGATGGTGGCCTCATAGAATGAGTTTGTTAGTGTTCCTCCCTCTGCTATATTTTCGAAGAGTTTGAGAAGGATAGGTGTTAGCTCTTCTCTAAATGTTTGACAGAATTCGCCTGTGAAGCCATCTGGTCCTGGGCTTTTGTTTGTTGGAAGATTTTTAATCACAGTTTCAATTTCAGTGCTTACAATTGGTCCCTTCAGGACTTATTTATTTTACAGCAAGGAGTCTTTTGATGCCCTTCACACATTGTACCCATATATACTTGTTTAATTCCTGTGCTCATAGAGCAGGCAGATGTCTTTTCATGTATTTCTTATACCACCTTCCATACACAAACACTTGGTTCTTTAAGTGAACGTATTTATTTAAAGATGTCAAAGTTTAAATTTTTTGAGTTTCTTCAAGTATTTACACATGCAAACATATTTGAATAATGCCTTGGAAGTATAATATCCATTTTTTTCTATTAGAAAAAGATCTATTACTGTGAAAATGGTCATTACTTTCCTATGAGTCTTAATGAACACATCCTTCCAGTGCTGTTCATAATCCCACACAAGATGAATAAAAAGATGCATGTACTGTAGCCAGTGGTACATAGTGGATCAGATACATTGCAGACGGAAGTTCCCCAGAGTGAATTATCATCAATAATACATGCATATCTGTATTCTATTCTGAGTTAAACTCATTGCTGCTACTGAAAATCCATTGTACAGATATTTGTGCTCGGGATTGGTCCTTATGCATTCGATACTTTATTTTTAGTTAATATTGCATTCACTTCTAGATTAGAGCAAATTATAGGGGGTATGGAGTGTCTTCTGGAAAACACATGTTTTTACATGTTCTCAGTTTTCTTTTGGAATTAAACACTCCTATAAAAACGAGTGCCTTATTTAAAAATAAAATCTGGGAATTCCCTGGCAGACCAGTGGTTAGGACTCCACACTTCCACTGCAGAGGACACGGGTTCAGGGAACTAAGATCCTGCAAGCCACATGGCACGGCCAAAAAGAAATAAATTAATAAATATTAATTATAAAATTTTTAAAAAATTTAAAATCTACTTCACAGAAACAGGCTTACAGCCATAGAGAATAGACTTGTGGTTGCCAACAGGGAGAGGGTGTGTAGGAGGGAAGGATTGGGAGTTTGGGATTAGCAGATGCAAACCATTATATATATATATGTATGTATAACTGAATCACTTTGTTGTATAGCAGAAATTAACAACATTGTAAATCAACTATACTTCAATAAACATTTTTTAAAAAAAAATAAAGTTTCGTGGAGGAGAACTGCTATCATACTGAACACTCAGAAGAAGGAAAGGGTTCTTTCACAGATTAACAGGCCGGGGACTGGTATGGTCCACAGCCTGGGGCTTGGGGACCCCTGAATAGAGAACAGATAAACTACAAGGTCCTACTGTATAGCATAGGGAACTATATTCTATATCCTGGCATAAACCATAACTGAAAAGAATTTGAAAATGAATGTATATATAGATGTATAACTGAATCACTCTGCTGTACCGGAGAAATTAACACAACACTGTAAATCAACTAAACTTCAATAAAAGATAAATAAATAAAAAATAAAACCTACTTGGAATGAAAGTTTCCTAATCAGTACTTATAAAACACCCACAGTTTTCTAATTCTGCACCCCACCACACACCCAATTTGGATTAAACAAAATGGTGACTATCAGATTAAACAGTACTGATATATAATACAGTCCATCCTCACTCTTCAAAGATTCAGTATTTGTGAATTTACTTACTCACTAAATTGTATTGGTAACTCCTATACAGTGGTTTCCTGGTTGTTTGTGGAAATGTGCAATGAGGTGAGAAAATGGAGTTTCCTGACCCACATGTTCTCAGCTGAAGCTGAACAGGGCCACACTCTGCCTTCTTGCTTAAGCTTATCCTGGAAACAGGTGTCCTTTTGGCTGTCTGTTTAGCGCACATTTTTCACACGTTTGTGTCTCTTTTTTCTTCTATTTAAAATGGCCCCCAAGCCTAGTGCTGAAGTGGTCTCTAGTGTTCCTGAGTGCAAGAAGGCTTCCACGTGCTGTTAAAATAAAGTGGAGACAGGGATTGAAAATCTTCCAAGCAGACAAAACCATTTAAGCCATGGACACAAGCTAAATCTAGCTTATTTCATGAATATGAGTGAAACATCACTAAGGTGATTTCTTGGAAATGTCTCTGATAATCATAAAAGACACTTAAGTCATCTTCCTAGAAGTGGTATAAGATCATCACTGTTAACTAACCCCTGCCTCTGGAAACGCTCCTTCATAATAACCCATCATTGTAAAGGTTACACAACATCCTCATTGTGACTTTATAAGCCATCTTGTCATGTCAGGGCTCAGAGCTTCCTACCAGTTTTGAATTTGAAAGTTCCCAATTCATAAACTGTTCTTACTTGCACAATCAACTCTTCCTAAATACTGTTTCACTGATTGGGTAGTTTTAATTTTGCTACTTCTGGATTTTGACAGTGACTCAGGGAGAAAATATGTGTTAGGTGGATTTGTTCAGGCCTGAGTTATAGTGCTTTAGCCACCAGTTTAATGCTAATGAATTAACAATATATATTAAACAGGTGTCTTGAAACACACAAAACAAGGTTATGTATTGACTGGTTGATAAAAATGTTGTAGTCAGAGTTTTGCAGAAACCTAACTCTCTATTAGGAGCAATCGTTCACTATTTGTTAATTCAGTGTTTACAATAACTACTGCAAATAACAAGAATCAACTGTACTTCTGTATCTGGAGAATAAAGAAGGTCTTGCTGTAAATGGCAGTCATTTCACTTCTCCATATAATTTAGTGTCACTGAAATTAAAATGCATACAAATATGGATAAGTTCACCCCTCAGCATGCTCACCATCTAGTGGGAGAGATGATAGGAAGCAATGAATTACAACACAGGGCAATAAACGTGAAAATCAACATATAAATAAGGTGAAATAGAGTTACCATATGATCCAGCAATCCCATTCCTGGGCATATATCCAGACAAAACTCGAATTCAAAAAGATACATGAACCCCTGCATTCACAACAGCACTATTCACAGTAGCCAAGACATGGAAACAACCTAAATGCCCATTAACAGAGGAATGGATAAAGAAGATGTGGTACATATGGAATATTACTCAGCCATAAAAAAGAATGAAATAATACCATTTGCAGAAACAAGGATGCAACTATAGATTATCATACCAAGTGAAATAAGTCAGACAGAGAAGGACAAATACCATATGATACCACTTATATACGGAATCTAAAAAATGACACAAATGAACTTATCTATGAAAGAGAAATAGACTCACAGACATAGAGAACAGACTTGTGGTTGCCAAGGGGGCGGGGGTGATGGACGGATGGATTGGGAGAGTGGGATTAGCAGATACAAACTATTATATATAGGATGGATAAACAACAAGTTCCTACTGTATAGCACAGGGAACTATATTCAATATCCTGTGATAAACCATAAGAGAAAAGAATATGAGGTGGAGGAGCTTTAAGATTGCGGAAGACTAAGACGCGGAGATCACCTTCTTCCCCACAAATACATCAGAAATACATCTACATGAGGAACAACTCCTACAGAACACCTACTGAATGCTGGCAGAAGACCTCAGACCTCCCAAAAGGCAAGAAACTCCCCACGTACCTGGGTAGGGCAAAAGAAAAAAGAAACAACAGAGACAAAAGAATAGGGACGGGACCTGCACCAGTGGGAGGGAGCTGTGAAGGAGGAAAGGTTTCCACACACTAGGAAGCCCCTTCGCGGGCGGAGACTGTGGGTGGCGGAGGCGGGAAGCTTCGGAGCCATGGAGGAGAGCACAGCAACAGGGGTGTGGAGGGCAAAGTGGAGAGGTTCCCACACAGAGGATTGGTGCTAACCAGCACTCATGAGCCCGAGAGGCTTGTCTGCTCACCCGCCAGGACGGGTGGGGGCTGGGAGCTGAGGCTCGGGCTTCGGAGGTAAGATCCCGGGAGAGGACTGGGGTTGGCGGCGTGAACACAGCCTGAAGGGGGCTAGTGAGCCACAGCTAGCAGGGAGGGAGTCCAGGAAAAAGTCTGGAGCTGCCAAAGAGGCAAGAGACTTTTTCTTGCCTCTTTGTTTACTGGTGTGTGAGGAGAGGGGATTAAGAGCGCCGCTTAAAGGAGCTCCAGAGATGGGCGCGAGCTGCAGCTACCAGCACAGACCCCAGAGACGGGCATGAGACGCTAAGGTTGCTGCTGCAGCCACCAAGAAGCCAGTGTGCAAGCACAGGTCACTATCCACACCTCCCCTCCTGGGAGCCTGTGCAGCCTGCCACTGCCAGGGTCCCGTGATCCAGGGACAACTTCCCCGGGAGAACGCACAGCGCGCCTCAGGCTGGTGCAACATCACACAGGCCTCTGCTGCCGCAGGCTTACCCCGCATCCGTACCCCTCCCTCCCCCCGGCCTGAGTGAGCCAGAGCCCCCGAATCAGCTGCTCCTTTAACCCCGTCCTGTCTGAGCGAAGAACAGATGCCCTCAGGCAATCTACACGCAGAGGCGGGGCCAAATCCAAAGCAGAACCCCAGGAGCTGTGCGAACAAAGAAGAGAACGGGAAATCTCTCCCAGCAGCCTCAGAAGCAGCAGATTAAATCTCCACAATCAATTTCATGTACCCTGCATCTGTGGAATACCTGAAGAGACAACGAATCACCCCAAATTGAGGAGGTGGACTTTGGGAGCAACGATATATAATTTTTTTCCCCTTTTTCTCTTTTTGTGAGTGTGTATGTGTATGCTTCTGTGTGATTTTGTCTGTATAGCTTTGCTTTTCCCATTTGTCCTAGGGTTCTGTGTGTCCGTTTTTGTTTGTGTGTTTGTTTCTTTTTAGTATAGTTTTTAGTGCTTATTATCATTGGTGGAATTGTTTTTTGGTTTGGTTGCTCTTTTTCTTTATTACTTTAAAAAAATTTTTTTAATAATTATTTTTTATTTTTTATTTTACTAAATTTATTTTATCTTCTTTCTTTCTTTCTTTTTTTCTCCCTTTTTTTCTGAGCCGTGTGGATGAAAGGCTCTTGATGCTCTAGCCAGGCGTCAAGGCTGTGCCTCTGAGGTGGGAGAGCCAAGTTCAGCACATTAGTCCAAAAGAGACCTCCCAGTTCATAATATCAAATGGCGAAAATCTCCCAGAGATCTCCATCTCAACGCCAAGACCCAGCTCTACTCAACGACAAGCAAGCTCCAGTGCTGGACACCCTATGACAAACAACTAGTGAGACAGGAACACAGCCCCACCCATTAGCAGAGAGGCTGCCTAAAATCATAATAAGGCCACAGACACCCCAAAACACACCAACAGACGTGGACCTGCCCACCAGAAAGACAAGATCCAGCCTCATACACCAGAACACAGGCACTAGTCCCCTCCACCAGGAAGCCTACACAACCCACTGAACCAACCTTAGCCCCTGGGGACAGATACCAAAAACAACGGTAACTACAAACATGCAGCGTGCGAAAAGGAGACCCCAAACAAAGTAAGTTAAGCAAAATGAGAAGACAGAGAAACACACAGCAGGTGAAGGAGCAAGGTAAAAACCCACCAGACCTAACAAATGAAGAGGAAATAGGCAGTCTATCCGAAAAAAATTCAGAATAATGATAGTAAAGATGATCCAAAATCTTGGAAATAGAATGGAGAAAATATAAGAAATATTTAACAAGGACCTAGAAGAACTAAAGAGCAAACAAACAGTGATGAACAACAGAATAAATGAAATTAAAAATTCTCTACAAGGGATCAATAGCAGAATAGAGGCAGAAGAATGGATAAGTGACCTGCAAGATAAAATAGTGGAAATAACTACTGCAGAGCAGAATAAAGAAAAAAAAAATGAAAAGAATTGAAGACAGTCTCAGAGATCTCTGGGACAACATTAAATGCACCAACGTTCAAATTATAGGGGTCCCAGAAGAAGAAGAGAAAAAGAAAGGGACTGAGAAAATATTTGAAGAGATTACAGTTGAAAACTTCCCTAATATGGGAAAGGGAATAGTTAATCAAGTCCAGGAAGCACAGAGAGTCCCATAAAGGATAAATCCAAGCAGAAACATGCCAAGACACATAGTAATCAAACTATCAAAAATTAAATACAAAGAAAAAATGTTAAAAGCAACAAGGGAAAAACAACAAATAACATACAAGGGAATCCCCATAAGGTGAACAGCTGACCTTTCAGCAGAAACTCTGCAAGCCAGAAGGGTGTGGCAGGACATACTTAAAGAGGTGAAGGGGAAAAACCTACAACCAAGATGACTCTACCCAGCAAGGATCTCATTCAGATTTGACAGAGAAATTAAAACCTGTACAGACAAGCAAAAGCTAAGAGAATTCAGCACCACCAAACCAGCTTTACAACAAATGCTAAAGAAACTTCTCTAAGCAGCAAACACAAGAGAAGGAAAAGACCTACAATAACAAACCCAAAACAATTAAGAAAATGGTAATAGGAACATACATATTAATAATTACCTTAAATGTACATGGATTAAATGCTCCAACCAAAAGACATAGACTGGCTGAATGGATACAAAAAGAAGACCCATATATATGCTGTCTACAACAGACCCACTTCAGACCTAGGGACACATACAGACTGAAAGTGAGGGGATGGAAAAAGATATTCCATGAAAATGGAAATCAAAAGAAAGCTGGAGTAGCAATTCTCATATCAGACAAAATAGACTTTAAAATAAAGACTATTACAAGAGACAAAGAAGTACACTACATAATGATCAAGGGATCAAATCAAGAAGAAATATAACAATTGTAAATATTTATGCACCCAACATAGGAGCACCTCAATACATAAGGCAAATGCTAACAGCCATAAAACGGGAAATCGACAGTAACACAATCATAAGGGGGCTTTAACACCCCACTTTCACCAATGGACAGATCATCCAAAATGAAAATAAATAAGGAAACACAAGCTTTAAATGATACATTAAACAAGATGGACTTAATTGATATTTATAGGACATTCCATCCAAAAACAATAGAATACATTTTCTTCTCAAGTGCTCATGGAACATTCTCCAGGATAGAACATATCATGGGTCACAAATCAAACCCTGGTAAATTTAAGAAAATTGAAATCATACCAAGTATCTTTTCCAACCACAATGCTAGGAGACTACATATCAATTACAGGAAAAAATCTGTAAAAACTGCAGACATATGGAGGCTAAACAATACACTACTTAATAACCAAGAGATCACTGAAGAAATCAAAGAGGAAATCAAAAAATACCTAGAAAGAAATGACAATGAAAACACGACAACCCAAAACCTATGGGATGCAGCAAAAGCAGTTCTAAGAGGGAAGTTTATATCAATACAATCCTACCTTAAGAAACAAGAAACATCTCAAATAAACAACCTAACCTTACACATAAAGCAATTAGAGAAAGAAGAACAAAAGAGCCCAAAGTTAGCAGAAGGAAAGAAATCATAAAGATCAGATCAGAAATTAATGAAAAAGAAATGAAGAAAACTATGGCAAAGATCAATAAAACTAAAAGCTGGTTCTTTGAGAAGATAAACAAAATTGATAACCCATTAGCCAGACTCATCAAGCAAAAAAGGGAGAAGGCTCAAATCAATAGAATTAGAACTGAAAAAGGAGAAGTAACAACTGACACTGCAGAAATACAAAGGATCATGAGAGATTATGACAAGCAAGTATATGCCAATAAAATGGACAACCTGGAAGAAATGGACAAATTCTTAGAAATGCACAACCTTCTGAGACTGAACCAGGAAGAAATAGAAAATATGAACAAACCATTCACAAGTACTGAAATTGAAACTGTGATTAAAAATCTTCCAACAAACAAAAGCCCAGGACCAGATGGCTTCACAGGCGAATTCTGTCAAACATTTAGAGAAGAGCTAACACCTATCCTTCTCAAACTCTTCCAAAATATTGCAGAGGGAGGAACACTCCCAAACTCATTCTACAAGGCCACCATCACTCTGATACCAAACCAGACAAAGATGTCACAAAGAAAGAAAACTACAGGCCAATATCACTGATGAACATAGATGCAAAAATCCTCAACAAAATACTAGCAAACAGAATCCAACAGCACATTAAAAGGATCATACACCATGATCAAGAGGGGTTTATCCCAGGAATGCAAGGATCCTTCAATATATGCAAATCAATCAACGTGATACACCATATTAACAAATTGAAGGAGAAAAACCATAGGATCATCTCAATAGATGCAGAGAAAGCTTTCGACAAAATTCAACACCCATTTATGATAAAAACCCTCCAGAAAGTAGGCATAGAGGGAACTTACTTCAACATAATAAAGGCCATATATGACAAACCGAGAGCCAACCTCATCAGTGGTGAAAAACTGAAACCATTTCCACTAAGATCAGGAACAAGACAAGGTTGCCCACTCTCACCACTATTATTCAACATAGTTTTGGAAGTTTTAGCCACAGCAATCAGAGGAGAAAAAGAAATGAAAGGAATCGAAATTGGAAAAGAAGAAGCTGACTCTGTTTGCAGATGACATAATACTATACAGAGAGAATCCTAAAGATGCTACCAGAAAACTACTAGAGCTAATCAATGAATTTGGTAAAGTAGCAGGATACAAAATTAATGCACAGAAATCTCTTGCATTCCTATACACTAATGATGAAAAATCTGAAAGTGAAATTAAGAAAACACTCCCATTTACCATTGCAACAAAAAGAATAAAATATCTAGGAATAAACCTACCTAAGGAGACAAAAGACCTGTATGCAGAAAATTATGAGACACTGATGAAAGAAATTAAAGATGATACAAATAGATGGAGACATATACCATGTTCTTGGATTGGAAGAATCAACATTGTGAAAATGACTCTACTACCCAAAGCAATCTACAGATTCAATGCAATCCCGATCAAACTACCACTGGCTTTTTTCACAGAACTGGAACAAAAACTTTCACAATTTGTATGGAAACACAAAAGACCCTGAATAGCCAAAGCAATCTTGAGAAAGAAAAACGGAGCTGGAGGAATCAGGCCCCCGGACTTCAGACTATACTACAAAGCTACAGTAATCAAGACAGTATGGTACTGGCACAAAAACAGAAATATAGATCAATGGAACAGGATAGAAAGCCCAGAGATAAACCCACACACATATGGTCACCTTATCTTTGATAAAGGAGGCAAGAATATCCAGTGGAGAAAAGACAGCCTCTTCAATAAGTGGTGCTGGGAATACTGGACAGCTACGTGTAAAAGAATGAAATTAGAACAGTCCCTAACACCATACACAAAAATAAACTCAAAATGGATTAAAGACCTAAATGTAAGGCCAGACACTATTAAACTCTTAGAGGAAAACATAGGCAGAACACTCCGTGACATAATTCACAGCAAGATCCTTTTTGACCCACCTCCTAGAGAAATGGAAATAAAAACAAAAATAAACAAATGGGACCTAATGCAACTTAAAAGCTTTTGCACAGCAAAGGAAACCATAAACAAGATGAAAAGACAACCCTCAGAATGGGAGAAAATATTTGCAAATGAAGCAACTGACAAAGGATTAATCTCCAAAACATACAAGCAACACATGCAACTCAATATCAAAAAACAAACAACCCAATCCAAAAATGGGCAGAAGACCTAAATAGACATTTCTTCAAAGAAGATATATAGATTGCCAACAAACACATGAAAGAATGCTCAACATCCTTAATCATTAGAGAAATGCAAATCAAAACTACAATGAGATGTCATCTCACACCGGTCAGAATGGCCATCATCAAAAAATCTACCAACAATAAGTACTGGAGAGTGTGTGGAGAAAAGGGAACCCTCTTGCACTGTTGTTGGGAATTTAACTTGATACAGCCACTATGGAGAACAGTATGGAGGTTCCTTAAAAAACTAAAAATAGAACTACCATATGACCCAACAATCCCACTACTGGGCATATACCCAGTGAAGACCATAATTCAAAAAAACACATGCACCTCAATATTCATTGCAGCTCTATTTGCAATAGCCAGGACATGGAAGCAAGCTAAGTGTCCATCTTCTGATGAATGGATAAAGAAGATGTGGCACATATATACAATGGAATATTACTCAGCCATAAAAAGAAATGAAATTGAGTTATTTGTAGTGAGGTGGATTGACCTAGAGTCTGTCATACAGAGTGAAGTAAGTCAGAAAGAGAAAAACAAATACCGTACGCTAACATATATATATGGAATCTGAAAAAAATTTAAAAATGGTCATGAAGAACCTAGGGGCAAGACAGGAATAAAGACACAGACCTACTAGAGAATGGACTTGAGGATATGGGTAGGGGGAATGGTAAGCTGGGACAAAGTGAGAGAGTGGCATGGATATATATACACTACCAAATGTAAAATAGATAGCTAGTGGGAAGCAGCTGCAAAGCACAGGGAGATCAGCTCGGTGCTTTGTGACTACCTACAGGGGTGGAATAGGAAGTTGGGAGGGAGGGAGTCACAAGAGGGAAGAGATATGGGGACATATGTATATGTATAACTGATTCACTTTGTTATAAAGCAGAAACTAACACACCATTGTAAAGCAATTATACTCGAATAAAGATGTTAAAAAAAAAAGAATATGAAAAATAATGTATATATATATGTGTGTGTATATATATGTTTATATATATATATATATATATATATATATATATACACGTATATAACTGAATCACTTTGTTGTACAGCAGAAATTAACACAACATTGTACATCATCTATACTTCAATTAAAAAAGTAAATAAATGAGATTGGGATTGAATATATACACTAATATGTATAAAATGGATAACTAATAAGAACCTGCTGTATAAAAAAATAAATAAAATTCAAAAATCCAAAAAAAAAAGTAAACAAATGAAATAAAGTGATAGACATACTAGTCATATGCCTGGCTCCAGAAAGTGACCAAATATTAAGAATAAAAGACAAGTTTCATAGAAATTATCCCATGTGTACTTGTCCTATGTGGTGGGGTGGGAATCCCAGAAATTAAACACAATGGAGTCTTTGGTCCTCTGTGCCAACATTTTTAGTAATTCCAACCATTGTAGTATACTTCAACTTTCCCCAGGAGAAATCACAGGCATCCTTTGCAAGATACTGAGAATTACCCAATATCTATGTTCCAATTGTCAGGCTTCATCCTGAACCATTCTGAATAGTTCTCTGAGTTCCAGGGAATTACCATGGAGGGCACAGTGCTCCAAACTGTATAATGGTGTTGGTTAGAGAACAATGGGAAAAGCGTCTTACCAGAGTCCTTTCTCTGCACTCTCACCCCAACAAAAAAAAAGAGGGATGAGTGCTTTCCAGATATGCCGAGCCCAGCTCAATCAGTTTAAATTCATCAGCAGCTGCAGCAAACTTACAGATGGTGCCAGACCCCAGGAGAGGAACACCTACCGGGAGCCGGAGCCTCCTGAAAGGCTGTCCTTTCTCCCTTCCAAAAGCTTAAGATCAAACTAGTCTCAAGGTCCGGAAATTCTGGCAGAAAGAGGGAGTTCAAAAGCCCAAGTAAGGGATTTTTTTTCCACTTTAGTAAATCAGAGAAAATTTAGTAAGATCCTGCTCACCCATGGCTAATGTCACTCTATGCCTTGATCATGGCTGTGTCTCCTGGGCTAATTTCTCTTCCCCTTCCTCCTCCTGGAAATTTCCTCTTGACAAGTTTGCTCACTAGGTCCCTTAGTCTTAGCACTTTTCACAAAAATCAGCGCAAAATAGATGCCAGCAGGGCCAAAGGCAGATGCCAGCAGGCTGTCACCTCTTTGCCCCTGGCTAGAGTGGAATGCCAGCAGCTCACATTGACTCTGCCCTCTCCTTGCCAGCCTCTAGTGAAATCATGCTCTGGCCAGTCCCGCCCACAGAGCCAGCCCTGGCTGCCCAGTGTTCCCTCAGCCTTCGGGAGTCTGTAAGCATCTTCTCCAGCCAGACGCCCCAGCTCAGGACCAGGCAGGGGCAAACTGCTGGAGACTCCCCTTGCCAGGGCAAAGCCCATCCCAAGACGAGATGGGAAGGGAGTCAGAAGAAGCCTCCAGGGTTCAGTTGTTAACTGGGTTGGAGGGTATGGCACCAGAGTCAGGGCCCCATGCATGCTGCTCAGATTCACTGCAATAACCAGCTGCTTGTCTGGTCGCTTGTTGCCAAATAGCAATCTTGGCGTCTAGCCATCCATCGAGCTGGCACCGTGATGGAAATGCTGCAGTTCAACGATTTTCGCCACGCTCTGCCAACCCAGAGATATAGAGACCTGCCCTGTCTGCAAGCCAGCCCAGTGCTTATCTACTTCCTGGGGAAGCTTTAAGTCTGAGTGTTCCCTAACTAAGTGGAGTAAAAGTATTTCAGAGAAAATGGCTGAAAAGCCAGTGCTACCTACTAAAACTTCTCTTCCAAATGGGCTGAAAGTAAAACATGTGAGATGAGCTAAATTTGGTGTACCTGCAAGAGCTGCCATAGTCCCAAGGCTTCTGTTTTAGCAAGCAAGAGAAGCAGGAGGAATTCAAAGAGCTTTCAGTGGAACCCGCATGAATATGTAGATTTCTTCCCATCTATAAACATATTAACAGCAAGATTACATGTATGGGGTTGCTATATATCCAAGAACCTATTAAACTGCCTAACAATTTTTAAACATTTTCAGGCTATGTAAATTTCACCCAGAATAATGTACACTCAAGCCTATTTTCAAAATTTTGCATGTATTTTAGTGGCTTCTTAGAACCCTAATTAAGAACCCAGCTTTATTTCTTCTGTTCAATATTAAATCCTTGGTTTGAACTTCTTGAAAAGGAGAGTGCCAGTGTACGTTTCTCTCTTTTTCATCCCATATTTACTACCTGTTTTTGTAAACTGTAACCTAGATCCCCTCCAGAAAATCAAGCAAAGGTCAGATAATTTGGTGGGACATCAACGATGATTTTGGCTCAACAGCTGGAACTGTTCCTTCTCTCTGGCTCTCTGAGACTGCTTTCAATTCTCTGCACAACACTTGAAGTTTACTCATCCATTGTGTTACTGACACTGGCTAAGGGCATTCTAGGTGTCAGAAAAACTTAATTGTTCATCATGCTGATACTTAGAACCATAGAGCTCCCTTTTTCCAGTTGCTTCAAGAAATCTGAACTTTGATGTCAGTTTTACAGAAATGGTTGATTCTAGATCACAGAGTAAACTCTAGGAGGCTGTCCATCATAAAGGCATGTCCAGGACTCTAAAAACAGGAGGCAGCTGATAAGCCACTGGCCTGTCTCATTTGAGTTTGTTTCCATTGGTACAGATTGCAAGAAAGCAGATCTATGCTTTGTCTGTTTAGGACTAACACACACACCCCTGAGGGTTACAGTAAATGAGAGATGCAACAGAGAGGGAAATAAGTTAAGATTCAACTAAGAGGTACGCTTCCTCTTAGGGAGCTAAATATTCTACATATCGCAGTTAAAGGCTATTAGCTCCCTACAAAGGAAAATCCCCGCATTGGTCTGAGGTCTCGCCTACATGTATAACTTGACATCCTGTAAACATAATGAACACATCTGGATCCAGAAAATATCTCCTCTGAAAAACTCATGGCCCAATTTGTCCTTGTTTGCCCAAAATATCCTTAACACTCATTATGCAATTAATTTTTTTCCTTTTTCAGGATAAACAAAGGGGATTAGCACATGATGCTCTTGCACTTGAGTTACACCGTGATTTGTTCACACCATTGTCATATCCTGTGTGACAGCCTGACTGTGGTATGCTTGCAGACTCTCCAGGAGAAACTTTCTGAAAAACAGTTGTGTATGGGACTTCCCTGGTGGCACAGTGGTTAAGAATCTGCCTGTCAGTACAGGAGACACGGGTTCGACCCTAGGTTTGGGAAGATCCCACGTGCCGTGGAGCAACTAAGCCCATGCGCCACAACTACTGAAGCTCGCACGCCCTAAGGCCCATGTCCCGCAACTACTGAGCCTGTGTGCTGCAACTACTGAAGCCCGCATGCCTAGAGCCCGTGCTCCACAACAAGAGAAGCCACTGCAGTGAGAAGCCCACGCACCGCAACGAAGAGTAGCCCCTGCTCGCAGCAACTAGAGAAAGCCTGTGTGCAGCTATGAAGACCCAACACAGCCAAAACAAAAAACAAAAAACAGTTGTGTATTTCTTGTCTAAACTGCCTAGAAAAGAACAGCCAGGTTCTAATAGTCCATCTCAAATGAGGCTGTAGATTGGCATGCTGCCAATCACTTTCCATCCAAGGAGGAAAAAGCATGGAAATGCCAGCAACCTTCCTCTCAGAGAATTTTTGTGCAAAACCTGCTGTGTCTGCCTTCTCAAAAAGTGAGGAATCCTGATGTCCTTGACAATCCAGAGAAAACAAAACAAAACCCGTCATAAGCTGGGAGCTGAGGCCATTGTGGGTAATATTGAATGTTGTTTCAATATTCAATATGGAGAGTGACTAAAAAGCTGGTGGAGGTGTCCTTTGTCTATTTATTCTCTTCTGATGTCATGAAATGTTTGCCTTTACTGTCTTTTTATTTTAAAGAGCCCAGAGAGGGGAGCTGGCACTGATTTTCAAAAGTATCTATGACAACATCCTATAAGAATATTGCTCAGCCATAAAAATGAATGAAATAATGCCATTTGCAGCAACATGTATGGACCTAGAGATTATCATACTAAGTGAAGTAAGACAGAGAAAGATAAATATCATATGATATCACTTATATGTGAAATCTAATAAAAAATGATACAAATCAACTTATTTACAAAACAGAAACAGACTCACAGATCTTGAAATCAAACTTATCGTTACCAAAGGGGAAACTTGGGGGGAAGTGATAATTTAGGAGATTGGGATTAACAAACACACACTACTATATATAAAATAGATAGCTAACAAGGACTGTATAGCACAGGGAACTCTACTCAATATTCTGTAATAATCTATATGGGAAAAGAATCTGAAAAAGAATGGGTACATATACATATATAATAACTGATTCACTTTGCTGTACACTTAAAACTAACACAACATTGTAAATCAACTATACTCCAATAAAAATTTAAAATAAAAATAAAAAATAAAAAGAATTTCTTTCTTGTTCTACCCTCACCTACATCCTTCCAACTACCTACTCAGTATTTTGCAGGTATAAAAATGTTGGTCCTATAGTTTTAATACCCATAGGGATATTAACAAATATTATTCTGTCAAGTCTGGTTCTGGAGAAAGCCATTTTTTCCCACTCTGCCCTAAGGAGTAAAAATAAGAATGTAAGATGTAAAAGCATTCACAGGACCTGGAAATTAGTCCCCAGCAGATAACATTTCATGCCACAAATTGTGACTAGGCCCTGGGAACGTGGCAGTCACTGAGCTAAATGTTGGGGATTGGAAAAAGAAACCATCCCTGCTCTCAAGGAAATTATCTCCAAATATAAAAGTGCTCATAAGCGTACAGACACTGTGTGTGTGTGTGTGTGTGTGTGTGTGTGTGTGTTATGTGCTGATACATTCTGGCCATAGTACTTGCTTTGGAAAACCAGCCACAAGTTTCCAATCTGCCCCACTATTTTTTGGCATACAGTATTTAGTACATGCTTTCCTTATTCGCTCGACATTTGATTTGCTTGTTTGTTTTCTATTTATCACCATGGTTTAGGCTTAGGGCATCTGTGTTCCATCAGGTTGCAAAATGACCTCTATGAACAAGGCTGATTAATGCTTTAGGACGTACTGTTCATTAGCAGAAAGCGGGGATCTCGGAGAACTGGAAATCAAACAGCTGTGCATTTTATAACAGAAGGATTCTGGAAGGCCATACAATTATAGGGGCACCTGAGGCTTAGTGGGTAAAGGGAGTTGCCAGGGCCATGGAGCTCTTTGGCTGCAGAGCTAGGAAGTGACTCGGGTCTCCCAATCCCCAGTCACCACACTAGTGGACAATCCTCGACAACGTTTTCCGGACCCAACCTATGCCTTTCACATCCATCCCCAACTGCTCCTTCCTGGTGAGTTGGGAGCTCTGGGTGGGGGGTAAGCGCCCTGAGCTGAGACCACCCCCGCCTGGGGTGTGCTATGCTAGCCTGTCACAGCTTCTTCTATTCTTGGCGCTGGCTTGGGGGCTGTGGTTCCTCAGCATCTCTGTTTGCCCAGAAAACTCTCAATTGAGTGAAGCAGCATGAAATACGCTGCTCCCATTTCTGTCAACACAGGGATGTGAAACTCGAATTCTACAATGACTGTGGTACAAAAGGGAGTTCTGGAGCAGTTGGTGTCATGTTGCACTGAACACAGTGGCACTGAACGCTGACACACTGGTACCCAAAACAAGTGCCTGGGATGCTACAGCACAGTCAAGTTGTTTTTCCAACATAACACCTATTTTTGTAATATGTTGAGATAAACTTTCTTGTCTTAAACTAAGATGATGGCCCGTCTGGTATTAAAATGAAATTTTGAAAAACAAATGTGCTAGTGATAGTCAATTGTGCCACTAGATCTATATGCTTGTAATCATCATTTACCAGTAGCAGGTGTTTTATTTAGCATCATTGTTTAATAAATTTAAAAGTTGGTAATACCACATTGCCTGTCTCCCTTTTTAATTATTTGATCACTTTTCTAAATTTGAAAATCTGGGAACTATTATACTACTCTCCTCAGAACATTTAGCAATTCATATAGGTAGTGAATGATAGAAGGAATAAAACTCTATCAAAGGGCATTTATATCACAATAATATCCAGGAAATAGTAACTTCCATTCGAAACACGGTTTGCTGTTTTCAGATATTTTATCATAATTTGTCTAAAGAGTTCTTCATGCTTTTTTAAGAAGGGGAAAAGAACCTTAATGTAAACAAAACACATTTTGCTGAAGTGTTTTTTCCCCCAAACTAGACACTCAACACTGTTCCTTAAGTAGTTACTATGCAAGGCACTATAGGACTGTACAGTACAGGTGTGTTGTTTTGGCAGAATTTTGCAAGTCATTAATCAATTTTCTATGGTGGCTCAGAAAGTCCTTCCTTCATGCCCATTGACAGGCATTTCTGAGATTGAGTCTGCAATATGGTTTGGTGTCACCAAAGAATGGCATAGAAATAATTGTCTTCCTCTCCCTACACCCACAGGCATTGAAGTACCCAAGTTCTAGGCCAAGTTTTGGTGAAAAGGGTCTGTTTCAGCAACTTATGTGCTTATTCCAATACCTAAACCTAGGTGAAGAATGAGAGTCGGCTCTACTGTCTGGGTTTGAATTCCCACTCCGCCACTGGTAGGATGTGTCAATGGTTCTAGAACCTTCAAAAAATGACTTTACCTCTCTGGATCTCAGTTCCCTTAGTGGCAAAAGAGAGTAACAGTTGCTCATCAGTAATGGAAGAGGTTGGTAATTAAGTGAAATAATACCTGTAAGTAGAGTCCACTTTGCCTGGAATCGGGGGGTTCCCAGGATGTGTGTCTTTCATGCTGAAACCTGGAAAGTCTTGACAAGCCAGAAAGAGATGACCATTCTGATAACGACCAGGGTTCTTGGCCTTCCCCAATCAATAGAAATTGACTAGAGGCCAGACAAGAAATTCAGGCAAGGCTTTATTGGGGTCCCTGCTGCAGCAGTGGGGAGCAAGAACAAACAACAGGTTCCCTTACTTGCTCGCTCCCTGGGGGGCTGGCAAGCTTGCTCCTTATGTGGGGTGAGGGTAGGAGTGTGTCCAGGAGTTGGGCCAGAGGGGTAGCTTAGGTCGTCTGCCCACCCCTCTGGTGGTGTTAAGTGCAGGGGGCATGCGCAGTACCCTGCTTTTGCTCCTGGCTCTTCAGAAGTGGCAGTTGAGTTTTTTGGTCTTTTGTATCTTTTTGTCCATAATGTGCCCCAACTGCACATGCAAGCAATTATTTTTAGTCCCATATAGTTTCTTTGTATTTTGTTGCTGGAGGAGAGGTTTGTCCAGGTGCAAGCATTGCAGCATTACAGCAAAGGGTCCCAGGTCCCAGCCTGTCTCAACTCTACCTGCAAAGTGCTTGCAGCAGTACCTGGTACACAGCACTCAATTTCACTGTCATTGTTGTTCATTTCATTGGAATTCTAACATGAAATGAATGTGAACAAATTCACGGTCCACAGGATTAGCGTGACGTTGTAACCTCATAAATACTACCTTTTTGCTTTAGATTAAAGCAAACCGAGTCACATACAGAGGCAGAGACCCAGGAACTATTTATGTAAAGGCCCGCAGCAAATCACTTTCCGCTCAGACAAAATGATCCTGACATGAAAGCATTCCCTGGAAATATGCCTCCTTCCCTCTCTCAGAGGTGTCATTCATTATTAGTGCCAGATGACTCTTTTAAAATTTGAAACTGGGGGGAGCCTTTTACAGTTCTCTGATAACCTCATTTCTAGTTCTTTCTTGAACTGCTCATGGCCTTTTTCTGGTTTGTGGTCATGAAAGTATCCTAAAGACCCTTTATCCAATAAAGCATGCAGGTAATTGTAGTGCTCAGGGAGTTCTCTGTGTGATCGTGCCCTGGTTCTGTGTTGAGACACGCAAATCACCCAGAGATTATGTCTCTGCCTTGCCCTGGGATGTTGAAGCATGAATCAGTGAAACAGGTCAGCTTTTTGTCTTAAACTTGGTTGCCTTCCCAAGATTCCTGTGCAAGAATCAGCAAGGCTCAATCCTGCAGGTAACAAATCAACGTTAGGCACAGTGCCTTTGAAAACTCTGGTATGGAGGGCAATAATTACCAACAACCAAGGCCTGTGTCCTGAATAATGAAGGCAATTGTGTTCACAGAGATAAAGGCTGCAAGTGAAGAATCACAGGGCTCCAGAGCTGAAAGGACTTGGGGTAGTATGTTGTCATATGCAGTCTCAATACAGAGCTAGAAATCATGACCACTCACTTCACAAGGAATGTTTAGATTAGGAGCAAACTTATTTCAGTTTATATTGGTAAGTTCTTGTAAGCGTTAATACCCATACCAGGCCCTATTTTAGTGCTTCTCATGTATTAACTCATTTAATTCTCTTAACAACCCCAAAAGGGAGGTATCATTACTGTGCCCATTTTATAGAAAGAGAAACCGAGGAAAAAAGAGGTAGTGTAACTTGTCCAAGAACACAGAGCTGATAAAGTTAGATTGAGACTTGCACCCAGAGTGGTCCTCATAATGATGTTCAGAGAAAAAGGCGACCTGTCACAGGTTCTGGATTTTCTGAGAAAGAACTCAACCTAAACCATATTTGAAATGCATCTGAATTTATATGGTTACAATGAATATTTCAATAATTGATATTATTTAAGATCTGTCTCCCTAATTCTAAATTTAGTGTAATTGTTTCAATAAATAGAAGTTTCTAGTAAACACAAAAGAGCTTTCTATAACATTGTTTAATAGAAGCAGAGGAAACACTTTTTAAACATATACTTTGGAAGAAAATTTAGTTGGTAAGAACTAATTCAAGCTAAAACCAACTCAACCTATTGATTCAGCAATAAACTCTAAGTGAGATCATAATATCATCAATATACACACATTGACTAAGACTATGAAATATGTTTTAAACCACTTAATTATATTGAAGAGCTAAGATGCTTGGCATCAATTTGATTCAAAAACTTCCATTTTATTTGTTAAAACATATCATTATGCCATACTGAAGCACTATGGTGTTTTAAAATTTATTTTGCACTGTTTTAATTATAATCTTTTAGATCAATCCTAAATTGTATGTATTTATCCTGATACTGTGACTGTTTATAGCATGACTGTACCACTGAACAACGGATAGCAACAATCATACAAAATACTACAAGTTAATACAAGAATTTATGATTACATAGAGATAAATAAGACAGGAATAATGCAAAAACCAAAATACGTGCTCTGTTTGAATACAGAACCCTTAAAATTACAGGTGAGCTCTACTTAATTTAGTATGTATAAATGACAAAAAAGATTTTTCCATTGCATAAGTGAATAACAATAACTAGAATTTATTTAGGGTTTAATATGTATCAGTCACTAATATACTCAGATGGGCTACATGACTTTATCAAGCTTACACCACTTCTAAGTGATTAATGAGAACACACAACCGATTAAAAATTCTCTGATACTCTCATGGTCTGATGCCACGCCCTTGCTTTCTTAAGTAGGATGGCTTTATATTGCGAACTTCTTAGCACACTGACTATATTATTAAGAAGCCTTAGGGATGATGGAAATTTTTTATATCTTGATTATTGTGGTGCCTACATAGGTGCATATATTTGTCAAAACTCATCAAACACTACACTTAAAATGAGTATATTTAATTTTACTACCAAATAATGTTGATTTAAAACTAAAACAACAAACATATGTACACAAACATATGTATGCATATTTAAACCGTAGAATGAAGTCCTCATTTGTCAAGAGACACCACATTGTTAGAGATATAACGAATATGATAACAGATAAACACTAAAGCAAATTTTTTTTTTAAATTTTCTTTTTAAGAATAAATTGTAACCTATCCCCTCTATAACAATCAACAAGTATTAACACATTGACAAAATGAAGGACAAAAATCACATAAACATCTCAATAGGCATAGAAAAAGCCTTTGACAAAATTCAACATCCATTCATGATGAAAATTCTCATCAAAGTTGGTAAAGAGGGACTCTATATAATACAGGCAGTTTATGACAAACTCACTGCTAACATCATACTCAATGATGAAAAGCTAAAAGCTTTTCCTCTAAAATCAGGAACAAGACAAGACTCAATATCAAAAAACAAACAATTTGATTAAAAAATGGGCAGAAGACCTGAGTGGACATTTTCCAAAGAAGACATACAGATGGCCCACTGGCACATGAGAAGATGCTCAACATCGATAATCATCATGAAAATGTAAATCAAAACCACAATGAGATATCACCTCACACCTGTCAGAATGGCTATTGTCGAAAACACCACAAATAACAAATGCTGGAAAGGGTGTGGAGAAAAGGGAACCCTAGTACACTGCTGGAAGGAATGTAAATTGGTGCAGCCACTGTGGAAAACAGTATGGAGGTTCCTCAGAAAACTAAAAGTAGAACTACCAATTAACCAGCAATTTCACTCCTGGGTATATATCAAAAGAAAACAAAAACACTAATTTGGAAAGACACATGCACCCCAATGTTCATAAGAGCATTATTTGCAATAAGCAAGATATGGAAGCAACTAAGTGTCCATCGACAGATGAATGGATTAGGAAGATGTAATATATACACAATGGAATATTACTCAGCCATAAAAAAGAATGAAATTTTGCCTTTTTTAACAAGAGGAATGGACTGGGAGAATATTAGGCTGAGTGAGATAAGACAGACAGAGAAAGACAAATACTCTGTGTTCTCACTTACATGTGAAACCTAAAAAACAAAATGAATGAATATAACAAGACAGAAACAGACTCACAAGTATAGAGAACAATCTAGTGGTTAGCAGTGGAGAGAGGGATGGAGGGAGGGGCAAAGGGTTAAGAGGTACAAACTACTATGTATAAAATAAGTAATATACAAGGATATATTGTACAGCATAGGGAATATAGCCAATATTTTATAATAACTTTAAATTTAGTATACTCTTTAAAAATAATGAATCATTATGTTGTATGCTTGAAATTAATATAATATTGTAAATCAACTATAATTTAATAAAAAAGAATAAATTTTAACTATAACATTCACAATCGTGATTAAATAATGTATACAAATCATACTCTTGCCAATTTTCAGATTAAAAGCTGTGATTTTTAATATGGCAAATACACAGATTTGCTTCATGTGTTTTGTTCATCAATAGTCTGTAATATGGTAGCCTCAGAAGTCACTGGTTGCAAAGATCAATCTGTAGAAAAATTCCAGAGCCAAAAATTTTCAGCAAACACCATTCTATGAGCCCAAATTACTTTGCATTAGCTATGGAACTAGCAGTCAGTTGGCACACTGTGATCTGTTTGACAGCTGAGACCTGATAGTTCAGGCCAGGATAAATGGTTATTTCCTGTCTCAGTAGCAATATTGAGTGAGTAATCAAAGTATCGATCCTTACTTGGTTACTTCCATACATGTGCCTCAGGTTATCCTGAGGCTTCCCTCTAGAAATCTCTTTGGGATCTACAGTGTAAAAAAACTTCATATCCAAAACGTTTCTTCTTTCATTCCAGTAGTACAGCTTTTTCTATTTTTTAACATCTTTATTGGAGTATAATTGCTTTACAATGTTCTGTTAGTTGCTGCTGTATAACAAAGCAAATCAGCTATATGTATACATATCTCCTCCCTCTTGTCTCTCCCTCGCACTCTCCCTATCCCACCCCACTAGGTGGACACAGAGCACTGACCTTATCTCCCCGTGACATGCAGCTGCTTCCCACTAGCTATCTATTTTACATGTGGTAGTGTATATATGTCCATGCCACTTTCTCACTTTGTCCCAGCTTACCCTTCCCCCTCCCCGTGTCCTCAGTTCCATTCTCTATGTCTGCATCTTTATTCCTGTCCTGCCCCTAGGTTCTTCAGAACCATAGGATTTTTTTTTTTTTTAGATTCCATATATATGTGTTAGCATATGGTATACGTTTTTCTCTTTCTGACTTACTTTGCTCTTTATGATAGTCTCTAGGTCCATCCACCTCACTACAAATAACTCAGTGTCGTTTCTTTTTATGGCTGAGTAATATTCCATTGTATATATGTGCCACATCTTCTTTATCCATTCATCTGTTGATGGACACTTAGGTTGCTTCCATGTCCTGGCTATTGTAAATAGTACTGCAATGAACATTGTGGTACATGACTCTTTTTGAATTATGGTTTTCTCAGGGTATATGCCCAGTAGTGGGATTGCTGGGTCATATGGTAGCTCTATTTTTAGTTTTTTAAGGAGCCTCCATACTGTTCTCCATAGTGGCTGTATCAATTTACATTCCCAACAACAGTGCAAGAGGGTTCCCTTTTCTCCACACACTCTCCAGCATTTATTGTTCGTAGATTTTTAGATGATGGCCATTCTGACTGGTGTGAGGTGATACCTCATTGTAGTTTTGATTTGCATTTCTCTAATGATTAGTGATGTTGAGCATTCTTTAATGGGTTTGTTGGCAATCTGTATATCTTCTTTGGAGAAATGTCTATTTAGGTCTTCTGCCCATTTTTGGATTGGGTTGTTTGTTTTTTTGATATTGAGCTGCATGAGCTGCTTGTAAATTTTGGAGATTAATCCTTTGTCAGTTGCTTCATTTGCAAATATTTCCTCCCATTCTGAGGGTTGTCATTTCGTCTTGTTTATGGTTTCCTTTGCTGTGCAAAAGCTTTTAAGTTTCATTAGGTCCAATTTGTTTATTTTTATTTCCATTTCTCTAGGAGGTGGGTCAAAAAGGATCTTGCTGGGATGTATGTCATACAGTGTTCTGCCTATGTTTTCCTCTAAGAGTTTTATAGTGTCTGGCCTCACATTTAGGTCTTTAATCCATTTTGAGTTTATTTTTGTGTATGGTGTTAGGGAGTGTTCTAATTTCATTCTTTTACATGTAGCTGTGCAGTTTTCCCAGCACCACTTATTGAAGAGACTGTCTTTTCTCCATTGTATATCTTTGCCTCCTTTGTCATAGATTAGTGGACCATAGGTGCATGGGTTTATCTCTGGGCTTTCTATCTTGTTCCATTGATCTATGTTTCTGTTTTTGTGCCAGTACCATATTGTCTTGATTACTGTAGCTTTGTAGTATAGTCTGGAGTCAGGGAGCCTGATTCCTCCAGGTCAGTTTTTCTCCCTCAGATTGCTTTGGCTATTCGGGGTCTTTTGTGTCTCCATAAAAATTTTAAGATTTTTGGTTCTAGTTCTGTAAAAAATGCCACTGGTAATTTGATAGGGATTACACTGAATCTGTAGATTGCTTTGAGTAGAATAGTAATTTTCACAATACTGATCCTTCCAATCCAAGAATATGGTATATCTCTCCATCTGTTTGTGTCATCTTTGATTTCTTTCATCAGTGTCTTATAGTTTTCTGAGTATAGGTCTTTTACCTCCTTAGGTAGGTTTATTCCTAGGTATTTCAATCTTTCTGTTGCAATGGTGAATGGGATTGTTTCCTTAACTTCTATTTCTGATCTTTTGTTGTTAGTGTATAGGAATGCAAGAGACTTCTGTGCATTAATTGTGTATCCTGCAACTTTATCAGATTCACTGATTAGCTCTAGTAGTTTTCTGGTGGCATCTTTAGGATACTCTATGTACAGTAACATGTCATCTGCAAACAGTGACATCTTTACTTCCTCTTTTCCAATTTGGATTCCTTTTATTTCTTTTTCTTCTCGGATTGCTGTGGCTAAAACTTCCAAACCTATGTTGAATAATAGTGGTGAGAGCGGGCAACCTTGTCTTGTTCCTGATCTTAGTGGAAATGGTTTCAGTTTTTCACCACTGACAACGAGGTTGGCTCTCGGTTTGTCATATATGGCCTTTATTATATTGAGGTAGGTTCCCTCTATGCCTACTTTCTGGAGAGTTTTTATCAGAAATGGCTGTTGAATTTTGTCGAAAGCTTTTTCTGCATCTACTGAGATTATCATATGGTTTTTATCCTTCAATTTGTTAATATGGTGTATCACATTGATTGATTTGCATATATTGAAGAATCCTTGCATTCCTGGGATAAACCCCACTTGATCATGGTGTATGATCCTTTTAATGTGCTGTTGGATTCTGTTTGCTAGTACTTTGTTGAGGATTTTTGCTTCTATGTTCATCAGTGATATTAGCCTGCAGTTTTCGTTTTTTGTGATATCTTTGTCTGGTTTTCGTATAAGGGTGATGGTTGCCTTGTAGAATGAGTTTGGGAGTGTTCCTCCCTCTGCTATATACTGGAAGAGCTTGAGAAAGAAGGGTGTTAACTCTTCTCTAAATGTTTGACAGAATTCGCCTGTGAAGGCATCTGGTCCTGGGCTTTTGTTTGTTGGAAGATTTTTAATCACAGTTTCAATTTCAGTGCTTGTCATTGGTCTGTTTATATTTTCTATTTCTTCCTGGTTCAGTCTCCAAAGGTGGTGCATTTCTAAACATTTGTCCATTTCTTCCAGGTTGTCCATTTTATTGGCATAGAGTTGCTTGTAGTAATCTCTCATGATCTTTCGTATTTCTGCTGTGTCAGTTGTTACTTCTCCTTTTTCATTTCTAATTCTATTGATTTGAGTCTTCTCCCTTTTATTCTTGATCAGTCTGGCTAATGGTTTATCAATTTTGCTTATCTTCTCAAAGAACCAGCTTTTAGTTTTATTGATCTTTGCTATTGTTTCCTTCATTTCTTTTTCTTTTATTTCTTATCTGATCTTTATGATTTCTTCCCTTCTGCTAACTTTGGGGTTTTTTTGTTCTTCTTTCTCTAATTGCTTTATGTGTAAGGTTAGGTTGTTTATTTGAGATGTTTCTTGTTTCTTAAGGTAGGATTGTATTGCTATAAACTTCCCTCTTAGAACTGCTTTTGCTGCATCCCATAGGTTTTGGGTCATCTTGTTTTCATTGTCATTTCTTTCTAGGTAGTTTTTGATTTCCTCTTTGATTTCTTCAGTGATCTCTTGGTTATTTAGTAGTGTATTGTTTAGCCTCCATGTGTTTGCATTTTTTACAGATTTTTTTCCTGTAATTGGTATCTAGTCTCATAGCATTGTGGTCAGAAAAGATACCTGATATGATTTCAATTTTCTTAAATTTACCAGGGTTTGATTTGTGACCCATCATATGATCTATCCTGGAGAATGTTTCATAAGCACTTGAGAAGAAAGTGTATTCTGCTGTTTTTAGATGGAATGTCCTATAAATATCAATTAAGTCCACCTTGTTTAATGTATCATTTAAAGCTTGTGTTTCCTTATTTATTTTCACTTTGGATGATCTGTCCATTGGTGAAAGTGGGGTGTTAAAGTCCCCTACTATGATTGTGTTACTGTTGATTTCCCCTTTTATGGCTGTTAGCATTTGCCTTATGTATTGAGGTGCTCCTGTGTTGGGTACATAAATATTTACAATTGTTATATCTTCTTCTTGGATTGATCCCTGATCATTATGTAGTGTCCTTCTTTGTCTCTTGTAATACTCTTTATGTTAAAGTTTATTTTGTCTGATATGAGAATTGCTACTCCAGCTGTATTTTGATTTCCTTTTGCATGGAATATGTTTTTCCATCCCCTCACTTTCAGTCTATGTGTGTCCTTAGGTCTGTTGTGGGTCTCTTGCAGACAGCGTATATACAGGTCTTGTTTTTGTATCCATTCAGCCAGTCTATGTCTTTTGGTTGGAGCAGTTAATCCATTTACATTTAAAATAATTATTGACATGTATGTTCCTATTACCATTTTCTTAATTGTTTTGGGTTTGTTATTGTAGGTGTTTTCTCTTTCTTGTGTTTGCTGCTTAGAGAAGTTTCTTTAGCATTTGTCGTAAAGCTGGTTTGGTGGTGCTGAATTCTCTTAGCTTTTGCTTGTCTGTACAGGTTTCAATTTCTCTGTCAAATCTGAATGAGATCTTTGCTGGGTAGTGTCATCTTGGTTGAAAGTTTTTCCTTTTCATCACTTTAAATATGTCCTGCCACTCCCTTCTGGCTTGTAGAGTTTCTGTTGAAAGATCAGCTGTTAACCTTATGGGGATTCCCTTTTTGTTATTTGTTGCTTTTCCCTTGTTGTTTTTAATATTTTTTCTTTGTATTTAATTTTTGATAGTTTGATTAATATGTGTCTTGGCATGTTTCTCCTTGGATTTATCCTGTATGGGACTTTCTGTTCTTCCTGGACTTGATTGACTATTCCCTTTCCCATATTAGGGAAGTTTTCAACTATAATCTCTTCAAATATTTTCTCAGTCCCTTTCCTTTTCTCTTCTTTTTCTGGGACCCCTATAATTTGAATGTTGGTGCATTAAATGTTGTCCCAGAGGTCTCTGAGATGTCCCCAATTCTTTTCATTCTTATTTTTAGAATTCTGCTCTGCAGTAGTTATTTCCACTATTTTATCTTCCAGGTCACTTATCCGTTCTTCTGCCTCAGTTATTCTGCTATTGATTCCTTCTAGAGAATTTTTAATTTCATTTATTGTGTTGTTCATCATTGTTTGTTTGCTCTTTCATTCTTCTAGGTCCTTGTTAAACCTTTCTTGTATTTTCTCCATTCTATTTCCAAGATTTTGGATCATCTTTACTATCATTACTCTGAATTCTTTTTCAGGTAGATTGTCTATTTCCTCTTCATTTGTTTGGTCTGGTGGGTTTTTACCTTGCTCCTTCATCTGCTGTGTATTTCTCTGTCTTCTCATTTTGCTTAACTTACAGTGTTCAGGGTCTCCTTTTCACAGGCTACAGGTTTGTAGTTCCTGTTGTTTTTGGTGTCTGCCCCCAGGCACCAAAGTTTGGTTCAGTGGGTTGTGTAGGCTTCCTGGTGGAGGGGACTGGTGCCCGTGTTCTGGTGGATGAGACTGGATCTTGTCTTTCTGGTGGGCAGGACCATGTCCAGTGGTGTGTTTTGGTGTGTCTGTGAACTTATGATTTTAGGCAGCTTCTTTGCTAATGGGTGGGGTTGTGTTCCTGTCTTGCTAGTTGTTTGGCATAGGGTGTGCAGCACTGTAGCTTGCTGGTTGTTGAGAGGAGCTGGGTCTTAGTGTTGAGATGGAGATCTCTGGTAGAGTTTTCGCCGTTTGATATTATGTGGGGCCAGGAGGTCTCTGGTGGACAAATGTCCTGAACTTGCCTCTCCCACCTCAGAGGCTCAGGCCTGACACCCGGCTGGAGCACCAAGACCCTGTCAGACACATAGCATTTCTTGTTCCTTGATCTATGCAAATACAGTCAGATATGAAGCCCCAGTCAATTAACTGAAGCCAGGTACTTCCTTGTTTCCTGCTTCCAGTAGTTCAACTTTAAATGCAGTGACTAAGAAAAAACCCTACTTCTTATATCTCGCATTATAAACTCAAAGTCTACCCTGAAACAAGTTTTATGATTAAATCCAATAAAATCATTTTTATATCACTGATGCATTCAGGCTTTATTCAATCAATAAATATTTATCAGTTACCACTTAAATACTGGAAACTGTACTATGCACTGGGAGTGAAAAAATGAGCAAGATTAATCTACTGACAACAAAAGCTTATAGTGAAAGAAGGTAAGGGGAAAATGAGAAACAGAAATAGAGATAGAGATAAAGAAAGATAAAGAGAGAATAACCAGAAGATCAGTCGAGAAAATGACTATTTAGGCATAGTTCAAGCACAAAGGAGAGAGAGGCATTTTCACTTGGAAGCACTGTCAAGTGATGACCCTAAAGAAAGAATCACCAAATGGCTTTCAGCTTTTACCTCATACAAAGACAGCCCTGGTCAAGCTTGCCAATGACCTTGGCAATGCCAAAACCAAATGCAACTTCTCTATTTCTCATTCTTCTACATTTCTTAACTTTTCAACAGTATTCCACACCCTTGATCATTCTGACTTCTTGAGATACTGTCTTTTCCCAGCTTGTATAATATCACTCTCTTGCTTTCCTGATTTCCTCTATCTCATTGGTTCCTTTATAAACTCCTTTCTTGGCTTCTCTTCCTCTCAGAATGTTGAGTTTATGACTACTTTTCTTTTCATGCTTTGTGCACACCCTATGTATGAATCATGGTTAAGAGAGGGCATTCAAACCACACTCCTTATTTTAAATCCTGGACTTGCCAATTACCACCTGTGTAACCTTGGGAAAGTCACTTAACTTCTTTGTGTCATTTTTTTTTTTTACCTCTAAAATAGGGGTTATCATGAAGTATAAATGAATTAACACAGGTGATATGAAGTACTTAACATGTAAAATACTTAGAATAATATCTAACACATATTAGTCACGATAGTATTATCAGTACAATGTGTTTAAATGCTATTTATAATGCTTAGGACCTGCATTCTGTATTTTTTACTCTAACCTCTGCTTTGAAAACTAGTCATGTATTAAGCTATGAACTTGTATCTCATTTTAGATGTCTAATAGCATCTCAAAAATAACAAAACTAAGAAAAACACTTGATTTCTCTCCACTCAAAACTGTTCCTTCCACAATCCTCCCCATTGTATTAAGTGACTCTATACCTGGATACTAAAGCCAAAACCTAAGAATTATCCCTAATTTCTCTTTCCCTTAACCCTCCTGTCAGATCCAATTCATCAGTAACTTCTATCAAAACTCTCTCCAAAATATACTGTGAAGCCATCCCATCTAACCTCCTCCACTACTATGATCCTAATCCAAGCCATCACCATCTCCTTCCTGGAATCCACAATGGCATCTTTGCTCATTTACTTGCTTCTTCTCTCACACTCCCTAAAATCTATTCTTTACAGACTAGTCAAAATAACTTTTCTAATAAAAGTAAATTTGGATAAAATCCAATCTCCATGCTCTGACTTAGAAAACTCTATTGATTTGGCCCTGGTATGCTTTCTTTTACTTCACCTTTTACCGCCCCCACCTCCCCTATTCACTATTCTTTTGCAATTCCAACCTTCTTTATGTTACTTGAAAACACGGAGCTCATTTCCACCTTTGGGATTTTGTACAAGCTCCCACATTTATCTGTAATGCCATTCTTCCTGAATATCATATGCCTGGTTGCTTCTTGAAATTGACATCTCACCCCAAAGAGGTTCCTCAGTTCATAGTAACCTCCCTGTCATTACTTACAACCTCCTTTTCATGGTTTTTCAACCTCCTTTCCATGGCATATTCTGATGTTTTCTTCTTTATTCATTCATTCTTGTATTATCTCTATTAGAATGCAAGTTCTATGCAGAGACCTACCAGGTCTTCAGGTATCTGCAATGCTTGGCACATAGATGACATTCCATAAATACTTTGGAATTAATAAGTAAATTAACTATGACAGTAGTGAAACAAAAGAGACCAGCAGTTGAAATCTATTTGCCTTGGAAACTAGTTCTAGTTTGGGGAAAGGAGTGATCCTAAGATTATTTATTTGCATGACCAGATGGGTGATGCTGTCATTCAGAGAGAAAGAGAACACTGAAGAAGGGAAAAATCTAGGAGTAATCCTTTTAGGACAATGACTTTGATAGCTCTTGGGATACAAATTTGGAATTGTACAAGGAATAATGAGATACAGATCTAGGACTAAAAAAAGTATACCTCCATGGGCTGGACATATACATTTAATAATCATCAGAATAGCTGACATTTAAGTAGAGGAGAGCAGAGAGTTTATGGAGTGAGAAGAGATGAGATCTAAACTTTTAAAACACCAAAATATTCAAGAGGCAGATAGTGGAGAAGCTGGAAGACAAAATCCTAGGAGGAGACCCAGGAAGGAGGAGTATGCCAGCCAAGGAGAAAGTAAGTTTCTAGAATAAAGGTGAAGTCAACAGGATCAAGTAACAGAGAGATCGAATAAAATAAGTACTAAAAACAGTCAGCTGTATTTAGCAATTAGAAGATCACTGAGCAAATTGAAAACCAAGATGCCATCTGAACTTGCCAGAGTCCTGCCCTTGAATTCCAAGTCCCTCAAATTTTCAAGCACTATCAAAATATCTGTCTGGAATTCCACCTCTCCCAGACCTCTAAGACTTGATTTGGCACCTCCAACATTTTTGTGCTGCCACCAACATAGTAACCTAAGTGAACTGGTGCTTTCAATGGTTTAATCATTGTTTTTTCTCTTCTCTATCTGTAGAATAAATAAGAAAGTATTATCAGCTATCTGCAATTTAAATAAATATATTTTCAAATAAATCTCAAAAATTCAGCAGAATCTTCTTCATTCAAAGTAATTAAAACAATAATGAATGGATAGTCAATGAATCAGTGGGATAATAATTTCCAGGATGCCCCCAAAATGCTGGAACATGCTGATTTCTTTTTAAGATTCAGTAGACTTACATTTAGCAGACTACGGGGCAGCAAGAAAAAGTAAATATATATAGAAGTTTAATAACACGAGTCAAAAATAGGAAGAATTTATTGCTAAATTATCAATTAAATGCAAACATTATTAAAAACTGAAATGTTGAAGAAATTTTTGACTTGTGAAAATTATGAGAAAGAGAGTATATTCTTTAAAGCACTTTTAGGTACCTATTCCAGACCTTGATTTTTCATGTGTCTAATTTAAAATTCCCATTTTGTCATCAAAATCCAACTCATCCTCCAGCTACCTTAATAGAATTTTTTATATAAATTTATTTATATTTTATTTATTTATTTTTGGCTGCGTTGGGTCTTCGTTGCTGTGCACGGGCTTTCTCTAGTTGCTGCAAGCAGGGGCTACTCTTTGTTGTGGCACGCGTGCTTCTCATCACAGTGGCTTCTCTCCCTGCAGAGCACGGGCTCTAGGTGCACAGGCTTCTGTAGTTGTGGCACACGGGCTCAATAGTTATGGCTCGTGGGCTCTAGAGCACAGGCTCAGTAGTTGTGGTACACAGCCTTAGTTGCTCCGCGGCATGTGGGATCTTCCTCGACCAGGGATCAAACCCGTGTCTCCTGCATTGGCAGGCGGATTCTTAACGACTGCGCCACCAGGGAAGTCCCTAGAATTTATTTTTAAGTCTCTTGGTTAACTGAAAGAAAATTGTTAGGTCCTATGAAATTTCTAGATTCTCCAAAAGTCAAAGTAAGGAAGTTAAAACAGAGGATTCACTTATGTTTTGTGGTTAGTGTGGCATTATTTACTCCAATGATTCTCAAGCTTTGCTACATATAGAATTGCCTAAGCAGGCTTTTAAAAAATCTTAGTGTCTAAGCTGACCCCATACTAGATAAATCAGAATCCCTGGGGGGTGAGACCCAGGCATCAGTATTTTTTAAACCTCTTCAAGGATTCTCCTGGACAGCCATGGATTTGAGAACTCAGGACTTATGCTACCCTTCTCATTAAATGAATGTTTTAGTGGTTATGAATAAGGGCTTTGAAGTCAGAGCTGGATTTGGAATCCTGGTGGCTGTATAGACTTGGACAAACCCCTTAATATGTTTGAGACTCAGTTTACTCAACTATTATTCAGTAATTTTTGTTCCCACTCTGTAGGGTTGTTTTGAGCATTAAATAAGGTAATATAAAAACTCAGCAGAGCACATGGTATATAATGCACAATAAATGTTAATAATCTATATAAATATAACTGTGTTATTAATGATAATTATTTATGAATTTCAAACCAAATATTCTGTGTGGTTTCTAATACATACTTCGCAAATATAACTGTACTTAAACCTGAATTATTATATGTAACAAAGTATCACATCTATGCTGACTCACTGAATTCAGGCAACCAATTTGGGCCTTAGAAGCACTCTCTCATTTAAATGACACAAAGGAAGAGTTCAAAGAGCCTCAAATTCACCTCCTCCTCATACCTGCCACCACACAGATACATGACACCTCCAAAGCAGCTGCATCATTTGAGCCTGACTTGCAGGTGAAAGCTACTCATAAATTTCCTCAGGTTTTATTAGAGGGAATTTTAAAATCTTCATTGACATGGGAAGAAAGAACTCAACAAAAATTCCAGTCACATTTTTTTCTTATTTACTCGGTTCCTCTGGAGTGTGTGACTACTTGTTTTCCTTTAGTTGTATCTGAACAGTTTGACATATTACTGTGACAAGGTTACTTTTTAAATTGATAAAAGGTTTGATTGTGTCAGTGCATTTGTCAAAACTGTCTGACACCATGTATAATGGACTCTGCACTCAGAGCCCGGATGGCACTTGAGTCTCCTCTTACTATTCTGTGTTCAGCCCACACCTAACCAGACATCCAGCAGGGTTGGGTCAAAGTCAGGGAGATGAGCGTGGGTACAAACACTCCTACTTTGTTCCCCTGGCTTCTCACTGTGGGAGCTTCTCCTCTCTCGTTAAATGTTAAAGTGACATTTACAGCTTCCTTTTAAAGGGAGCAATGCTAGGATGTCAGAGCCTGAGCGAGGAAAACATTTACCCAGAAAAATGAAGGCTGGGGCAGCTGACTTCCTGGTCTTCAGGTGATGATTGGATGTATGTGTGCACCTACCCTAGAGTTCCCCTGTTTTTCCTTTATTCTGCTTAAAGCGGCCTTGTCAGCAGCGCATTCACTTTATAACAGAACAGTTCACTCTGTACCTGCAAGGTGCTGGCCTTAATTCCAGATTAATCACTTGGAAGTGAGGGCAATCTGGCTGGGGCTTTCTGAAAGCATTGTATTAATTAAAATTTATAAGTTATGAGAATGGTTAGATAAAAGGTAGATGTAGAAAACATAAACACATTAATGATTTTACTTTCCATTAAAAATTCTGTCCATTATGTTAAATACGTGCCTTTACTTTTCAAGACTAATCTCAATGTGTTTCAAGGGGATGTTTAGAATCACGCAACAGAGGTTATCAATTTCTCTGAGGAAACAGAGCTTAATATGTGAAAAATCATTACACCACCAAAATTTTATTTGGTCCAAAGAAGTTGCAATGCTCTCTCTCTCTCTCTTTATTAAGCTAAATTTATCTTCCCTCACTTCCATATCCCCCTTTTGAGATATGCATAAATGGTGCATAACTCAAGTATTCCACCCAGAGTCTCCAACTGATAATCCATCTTATGAATATAATTGTATAATCAATTGGATTTTCAGTTTTCACTATATTAGCCTTGCATGTTTTAAATACTGCAGCCACTAAATATTTAATAGTATATTGATGACCCATTCATGACAGGGTAAGAAAAAGAAATTAACTAAAAATCAACTAACTTGGGTCCTCTTTTGTGCTACTTTGTTGTTTCTTTTGGAGTTCGTTTGGTTAATTGTCTCTAACGTCCTTGTTTTTTAATACAAAAATAAATGCCTATGAAAAAAGACATCTTTCACCACACATAATTGTTCCCCCACCACAAATATTAATTCTCACACCCTCTTCTCTGACTATTAGTTATTCTGCTTCCAGCTCGCTCTTCAACTGTCCTGCTCTCTTCCTTGATCTCGTACAGTCTTTTCTACTTGGCAGTCGGAATTATCTTTTTGAAACAAAAATCTGACTCTGTCACCTTCCCGTTTGTTACAATTCAATGATTTCCTTCATTGAAACAAAGCTCCTAATGTGACATACAAAGGGATCACCATACCCCCTCCATGTTTCCAGGTCACGTTGACCCAGGCTCCACCTCCTGTCTCTGCTATAATAACTTGACCCTCCCTCAGCCCCTGGTCTTTGCCATGTTCCCTCCAGCCATTGGTTCTGCACACATGGAGTTCCTTCTGCCTAGAATGCTCTTCCCTTCCTTCCTCATTTAGTTAAACCTATTTCTTAGCTCAGAGATTCCTTTGCCCATTGCCTTAACAAGGTCTCATCCCATGTTACAAATCCTCTTATTTCCATTCTCCACTCTTTTTTTTGCATTTGTAGTTTCAATTTTATATCAAAGCACATGATCATTTCATTGATTTCCATTTTCCCTATCAAAATATAATTTCTGCTAAAGTAAGACCTTTATCTAAATGTACTCACCACCGAATCTTTAGCACATTATCTGGCATGCAGTATAGGTGCTCTGTGAAAATTTCTTGATTTTCCTTGAAATTTTTCAAGATAAAGACATTACAAGGTCTTGTTTGCAGGGCAGAAATAGAGACACAGATGTAGAGGACAAATGTATGGACACCAAGGGGGGAAAGTGGCGGGGGGAGGTGGTGGTGGTGGGATGAATTGGGAGATTGGGATTGACAGATATACACTAATATGTATAAAATGGATAACTAATAAGAACCTGCTGTTTAAAAAAATAAATAAAATTAAATTAAAAAAAAAGACATTACAAGGTCTTTAATACTAGTATTTCCTACAAGACACACAATGCCATGTATTCATCCAAAACATAGGTATAACTAGAGAGATTTTCCATAGAGTAAAATCATTCTTCATGTCTATTCTTTAGTCTTGCCTTCTTTCCTTGACTTTACTTGTGATCCAACCATAGGAGCTTTGATGATAAATGTGAATGGAATCCCTTAATAAGAATTTGCTTTCAGATAATACATTGAGAAATAATGCAATTTCTTTCCTTTAATATCATTTTCTTGCTGTTCATTAGTATTCATATGGATATTGTATTCTAATACCAGATAATTTGCTATGTCTGTGCCTTTTTAATATATCTCTGTTTTCTATTATTTTATTACTATGGATTTAGCAAATATTGCATTTCTTATAATATAAGGGAATAGTAACTCTGAAAGTTCTTATAATTTCATAGGAATAACCATGGAAAATTGATCCTGATGGCAAGATAATTGAAACCTACAAATATTATCTGTTTTGTAGGTTAGATTATTTTAAAGTGTTGGTTGAGTCATAGGAATGCAAGATGATTTGAATCTTTAGAAGAATGCTAATTTAAAAGAGCAAGGAGCCCTCTAAGACATCACCACTACAAGAGAAGAAACCAGGATTTTACAAAGGATTTACAATGGTCTCTAACAAAGGCGTCCCCAGCTCTCAGGTCATACTCATGCAGCTGAATCAGCTCAGGCAGTGGCCCTGCCAACACTGTAAAAGGGGATTGGTGAAAGGTGACCAGCGTAGGTTTTACTGCTAACTAGTGAGGGCCTCAATGAACTATCAGACTTTTAAAGTAAAAAATATTTAAAAGATTATCATGTATAAACAAATTATTTTATACGTGAGGAAAACCAAAATTAAGAGGGGACAAGTCACTTGTCTAGGGCCACATACCCAGTTGATGGCACAGCCAGGAGTGAAACCCCAAACTCTCAGCGCATGGTTATTTCCTCTACATTATGCTGCCCGGTCACATTAGTTCTCTCAGTTTCCCGGAAAGCAAATCTCAGCAATAAACCTCAGGTCCAGACCACTTCAATAACTGAAGAACCCACAAACATTTTTACAATAACAATAACATGAGCCAGATCTTATTAGCCAGCAAAAATTAATATGAACAAGTAACCACTACCCTCTGTGCCCTTGGCATTCTTTAAATTTCTCAAATAAACAGAAGAAACACAAACAAAACTTTTTTTTCCCTCAAACATAATGTTCTTGTGCCACTAAATCTCTTTCCTGAGTTAAAAATGCCAATGCAGACTTTAGGTAACCCTTTCCATTTATAAATTTCTGGCAATATTCTTTGCAGAAATGGACACTGATACAGAAATTCATAGTATAATGCTACATCAGTGGTATGGTCATAAACCAGCTCTCAAAAAACAAAACTACATAGAATTTTAAAAGCCCTCATTTATAGGGCTTGCTGATTCCTGTGATATAAATACTCCCACCATGGCCGATTTCAAGATACTGAGTCTGTAACAAATCACTCAAGAATTCCTGAATATTTAACCATTGGCTCTGGTGCCTCAGTCAGAGGCAGCTGCAGTACACCACTGGTACTACAGGAAACCTAGAAATAATCAAACCCAGACCACTCTTTTATACGAGGAGAAAGAGGCTCAAAGACAGTAAATGATTTGCCACAAGATCACACGGTGGCCGAGCAGGTTATAATACACCACCTCAAATACCTTCACACATTTAGTGAGACTTTCTGCGTTAGGAATAGTCAGTGGACTTTATATTAATGTAGAGACATGTGGATGAAAAAGGTCACCTGCTACATCAGTTAACAAAGGAGGTTGCAGACACCAAGCCATCAGCCACTGCAGCCACCCTAGACAGTTAAGCAGGATACAGCAGGATACTGGCCCTAGACAGTTAAGGTGCATCTCCAAGGGATGATTTCAATGAGCCCAGACTCTTGAATCTGCCCATACACAGAAAAACACTAAATTCATTAACTTGAGATGCCTGGTTTTCCTTAATTAACAGTAATCTTTTGATGTTCCTACTACCTGGTTTTTGTTGCAAAAACTCCTGTATCTCCTGGTTCCTCCCTTACCTCTTCAGATCTGTCCCTCAGAGCTGTCTGAGAAGCTGCCTCCCAGGCTTAAGCCCTCAGCAAGTCTGCCCAATAAAACATAATTCTCAACTTTTAGGTTGTGCCTTTTTTTTTTTTTTTTTAAAGAAATGTTTCTCAAAAAACCAGCAGCATCATGACAACACCAGGGAACCTGCTGAAATTTACATTCTCCGGCTCCACCCCAGACCTAGTGAAATCGCAATCTCAGGGGCCCAGAAATCTGTGTTTCAACAAGCTCTCTGAGTAGTAGAGAGCAGTGGGAAAGAATCTTTCCTTAAAACCCAGCAATATTTTTTATGAATAAGATTCACACACAAAGATAATAGCTGGCCTTCTTTTTCACATCAGTATCCATTACAAAAGATTATTCATCTGAAGCTTCTAACATAAAGTCCATCATCTTTCACATTTTCAAAGCCCTTATTTATCAAAATAGTTTAGACTTTTCTAACACTAGCAAAAAAATTTAAAAATGTTGAGTGATTTACCTTCCAGTTCTCAACCTCAACATTTTATAGACCAAAACCTAACAAACATATTTGTATATCTTAGCACTGGCACCTTTCTTTCTTTTTTTTAAATTGCTTTCAAATAAATATTTATTTTTCAATGTTCTGTCTTACCTCTTTCACAAATCAAGGCAGTTGATACAAGCAGGGTGCCCCTACCCTAGTCTACATACTGCCTTGTCAACTGATTATATAGTTATTTATGTATTTGTGTTTTGTTTAATCTGCCACTTCCTGTTGTTTTGATATTTGTTCCGAATCTTCAAAACCAGAACAAAGGCAAATAAATACTATCTGCCTTGTTTTCCTCTTCCAATATTTTAGAGGTTGGAAAATTTACAAAATAAATATCCTCTCAACCTTCTTATAAAAGCATTGCACAACAGCAAAAGAAAAACTGAGTAATAGTTTCCCCCAAATTAAAAATACCCAGCTAATGCACAGTCAAGTGACAAATAGCTACACTGATATTACTTTGAAAATAATCAGACAGCAATCTAAAAATCCAGGCCTATGGTTCTTAATTTGTTATTCACTATTCTTTAATTTGGAGGGTAAACTTAAATATGTTTAATTGATTTGCACAGAAATAAGAGAGTTAATAACATAAGTGTTGGTAGATAGTAGATGAATGAAAACATTTTGGAAGGGCATTTAATCACTACCGTATTTCCTGGGAAATATAAAACTAGGTGAGTGCGGTTCTTGGCTTTGGTGGGAATAGCTTCACTGGACTTGGAAATAGATGTTTTCAAGGAAACAAAAGGATTAGCCTTCTAATTTTCCAATTACCTGGTCCCGGCTGAACTTACATTTACCAAGCAAGAACTGACCAGAAGAGCTTTGCAACACAGCAGGTGACCATCCTGAAATCTACCACTTCTGAGTTTTTGCAATCCCCATCACTAATACCTCTCCAAAAAAAGAGCACAGTTTCTTTCATGAGATTCATCATTGATTCCACCAACCACAGGTGTGAGAACCTACCAGCCACAAGGTGTGGGAACCCACCAACCACAAGGTGTGAGAACCCACCGGCCACAAGGTGTGAGAACCCACCAACCACAAGGTGTGAGAACCCACCGGCCATAAGGTGTGAGAACCCACCGGCCACAAGGTGTGAGGACCCAACTCCATGACTGCTCCTCATCTTCCTGGTCAATACATGCACATCAGCCAGCATCCCTATGTCTCTCTGTTCAAGAACCTTCTCTTTCAAAGCAAAAGGCAAACAAACTCCATTCCCAAAATAAGCTGGACTCAGATCTTAAATTTAAGTCCCGTTTCTACAGCAGAGTCTTCCTCACCAGGTACACTGGGTGCAAAACCCAACCCCATATGGACGAGCCCTCGTGGGCAAGGATGTGGTTGGAAACGGCGCAGAGGGCGGGGGGCACTTACGGTTGGCACAGCTTGATTAGGTCCTGGTCAGTGGTGCCTGGCGGGAGGCCTCGAATGTACAGGTTGGTTTTACTCAACTGTTCCCCGCTGCTGTTGCTGCTGCTGTGGTTGCTGCTGCTGTTTGTGCTGGGGCTGGGAGGAGCCATGGGGTGGGGAGCTGGTGCATAGGACTGCTGGAAACAGAAAAGGCTGTTACTGGAAAAACAAAGCCAGCAACCTATTCCCAGGCCAGCAGAGCAACTCGAAAGCAATGCAAGCTTCTCAGCCTCTCCAATCCACACATGCACACTCGTGTTCATGTCCCTACTCTGGGGTACTTCCGGGAACATCATTTACTCTCCCCACATCGGGCCCTGCATTTGGATCAGCCTAGCACAGTTCTCTCCTGGGTGCACCGAAGCTCTGGCCCAGCTCACCTCTGACAGCCAAGCATCTTTGCCTTGCCTCTACTCCATCTTCTCTCTTTTTCTCCAAAGAAACTTCCTCATATTGCTTTCCTCACCATTACTCTCCAGCGTGATCACTCTATAAATAGCAGTGCTATGAATGAAGCAGTGAGTGAATGACTCCATCTTATCTCGTTCTCCCATTCCAAAATCTGCTCCTTCACGGTGAATGCCCTTTATTTGCAAACTGAGCTACTATTCTCTCCTCTTTGAATCACTCTGATTGAAAGTCTCAGCTGAGGCACTACTGACATACCGGACAGGATAATTCTTTGTCGCCGGGGCTGTTCTGTTCATTGTAGGCTGGTGGTAGCATCCTTGGCCTATACCCACCAGATTCTAGTAGCACCCATCCCCCAGTTGTGGGACCAAAAATGTGTCCACACACTGCCAAGTGTCTCCTAGGGTGGGGAACTCTCTCCCAGTAAAGAACCACTGGTCTAACCTGTCACACTGTGTTATTACAAAATGTAAGTGACAAGATGACCCCCAGTGACTTGGAGTATGCAATGTGAGAATCTTTATAATTATACATGCCAGAATTAGGAGATATATTACACTTTATCCTTTATTTCCTTTTCATACAGGCATATCTTCAAAAGTCTAAAATTACACTGATTGTCTGGGTTTGAGTCCGTGATGTGTTTATTATTGGCTGTGTGACCTTTGGGGTGCCTGAACCTCTCTGAGATGCAGCATTCTCATTAATATGAGGAGGATAAAATTAGTACTCCCCTACATCATAGGGTCTTTACAAAAACTCAATGAGTTAATGCAAACACAATGGTTCCTGGACGTAAGTAAGTGCACAATAAGAGTTAGCAATAACAAAAACACAAGAAATAATGGTGATAATGGGAATTCCCTGGCGGTCCAGTGGTTAAGACTCCACACTTCCACTGCAGGGGGTGTGGGTTCAATCTCTGTTTGGGGAACTAGGATCCTGCATACCATGCGGCACGGCCAAGAAATAATAATAATAATGATAATATTTGTGATTCATATCTGTCTTGCAAGTGATATTAGTCTTTAAATCTATCCCAGATTTTCTCAACTATAATCTAGAATGCTACGTAAATACACAGTGAATGCATCAATCATGATTCCAGTGCGGACACTTTGGCCGAGTTCTAACCTGAAGATTCATTAGCTGTTTTATCAGGGGTAGAAGGTGAGTACTTATCTAATAGCAAGTGGATGCTTCGTAAACACTCAAGCTACATCCCACACAATAAAAACTGAGTGATCACAGCAGTTAGCTCATAAAGACAGGAGGCTGTGTCCAGTTTTGTTTCTTGCTATAATAATCCATTTTATACCATCCAGGATTTCAGATTTGCCCCAGTCCATATTCCCAACTGGCTATAATACAAGGCCTCTTGGATGCAATATGTGAAAATGTAACTCATTCCCTCTGGTCTCTTCTCTCCCATTCCCCACACAGCCATCCACCCATCACAAAGACCCATTGCTTTCCGTCTTGCTGTCATTCTTGCAGCCTCCATGCTAGAAACCTTGGTGTTAGCTGCATTCAACCACTTATTCAGTATTACTTAATCTATGACCAACATTTTTAACGTACAATTTGAAAATGGATTACACGGGAGAATACCTTCCTTTCTCAATACTTGAATACAATGAGTATTCATTGCCTTTTGGAATGTCATATCTGCATAAAGCTGAATAAAGTTTCTTGGCTGAGATTAAAAAAATATTCCTTCTTGACCTACGAATTCTACTTCGCTCCTCCGACACCCCAGAACACTTAAGCTCTACCTCTTTACGAGTCTTGCACTTAGTAGGTGTTCAATACGGCCTTGCTGAAGCAGTGTCCTGGTCTGTGTATCTCACAACAGAACAGATGGGATTTATCTTTGACTTCCCTCCTGTGCGTTATTCTTTTAAATTTCCCAGGGCTTTTTTCAAGCTGTTTCTTACCACTTTCACCTCCCCTCTCTCCAAATTCTTTGAATTCCATTCTGTACTCAGGCTTCTTTTAAAATGAGGCTTTGTTTAAAGCAGTTTTTCCCACTGCATAGCCTTTAAAACCACCAGGGAGCCAGAAAAATGCGTCTAGCTTTATGTGTCACAGATCAGATGGACCAGTTCAGACCGAGTGAGCCCTTGACTGATCAAATAAGAAAACACCGACTACAGGATGATCAATCTGTGTTGACTTAATTCTTTTTTTTGCCCCAGGGGTCTTTGCAAGCATTTCCATAACCGGACACCATTTAGTAAATTGCATGGTGCCTAAAACAATAAATGTGCCCTCCAGAGGGCCCAGTGGGAAAAATTAAAACAAAACGGTCAAAGCGAATCGAAGCTAGGATGAGTATAGGGAACGTGTATGCATGGAAATGAGGTATATAATTTAAAAATAGGAGTGGAAGCACCAGGTTCTTGTAGAGAAGGATGTATTTCAAAAGCCCTTTGAAAAATACATACAATGAAAAGTGGTTTTCTATGCCCTATTCTTGTTTGTGAGTTCTAGAAATTCTACTGAAAGATGTAGACGTTCTCAGTCTTATTGAACCAATCACTTCACAGGTTTTAAGAGTCAGTGCCAACACTCTTGCTAATCCTTAATATTTTCATTTATCTGTTGATGATACACTGAACAATTCAGGTAGCAGTCTACATTGTAAATCATTCTTTTGTTTTAAGAATTATAAATTCCTTCCTTTCTACTCATTTTCAAAATGCACATTCTTTAATCAACAAAATGTTGGCAGAAGGTTCCTAGAATGTCTGATAAATGCATAGGCTTGAATTAATTTGTGAAAAGCAAAAGCAGTTTTGCATACTCTGGCTGCCAAAGACAAATGACCGAACTATGGCATCTCTAAAAAAAAAAAGGAGCGGCAGTAACCTTTAAGGGTCAGTGGGTCACAGCAGCCACTTTCCTGATTAAAAGTGGCTCTGATTGTTTTCTCAATTCTTTGTTTTTAGATGGATTTGCAATTTTATCATTGATTAACGTTTAAATCATTTTGAGGGACTAAGAAAGACATTTGAAAATGTTAGTTAAAAATATTATTTCCCTCAGATAACATTGGCTTTGCTATATTGATCAAAGTCACACTTTATAAATCCTATTTAGGAAAGGTGAGGACTTAAGAGTCTGGGGATACAGAACACTAATGCTGGACTGTACCAGGGCAGGGCATCGCTGTGAACTTGCAGTGTCAGCTTGTTAAAACCAGTAGGAGCAGCAGACTTTCAGAAGAGGGTCTTCAGATGGTACTGGATTGAGGAGGGGGATAGAGGGCTTGTCCTGAAGCTGCATATGCTTGGCAAGTATGCAGATTTTTCTTAGATGTTTATTCATGGTGGTAATGCTGGGAGGGTCTGTTAGGGATTCTTACATGGGGGCTAAAGCCCTCTTAGCCACATGTTGGGGCTGTTAAAATCAGCCAATCAAATAAAATGACTTAGCATCCGTTTTGGAAGATGCTATTCTTAAAATAACTATTCAAATAATTAGAGGTAACATTTGCCATCTGCTTGCTAAGCATGTTATATGTTATCTTCACAACAGCCCGATGAGGCAAATCATTTTCTTCTGGGTTTACAAATGAGAAAACTGAGGCACAGAAAGGGCAAATGACCTTCTCAAGGTCACGCAGCTGGAGCCCCAGTTTGAACCTAGGGAATCTGACCCCAGAAGCCACACAGCCCCACACAACACTACATACATAACCTCGCCTCTTCATGATATGGGCACCAATAAACACAAAAGGCTTCCTTGCAATGAACTCTGCAGGACGACACCCTGGCGGGAGCTCTGGCCCATCCAAGTATAAAGGGGGAGGAAAAGAATGAAAATGATAAACAGCATACAGTCACAAGGAAGGTTAACAAGCCCTTTTCCTCTATCAGAATTTAAATGAAGTCCATCTTAAATTTAATTTCAAAGGGGAAGTCACCATCAGAAGCGAATGTGTTATGAGTTTTTCAAATAATGTCAAACAAGGGGGTTCATTTGTCAAGATTCATGGTTTGTTATTTAATAACAGGAAAATGAAGTGGCTTGTAGATCATCCTAAGCAGCTGATTCATTTAGTGTGCTTTGTTAATATGCCTCATTTTTCAAGTTTGAAAAGTGAATCAACCAGCTCCTCCTACATTCTTGGAAAATGTGTGGTTTGGAGGGCGGCCCGTTTGTGTTTTTAACCCTTAGGTACTTTGGAGATAAACTGGAGAAGGATGTGAGTTGTGTTTTTGTTTGTTTGCTTGTTTTCCTGTTTATTTTTTTAAACAGAAAGCATTTGGTACATCAAATAAATGTTCACACATCAATAAAATAAATCATTAAAAATCATCTTTTATACAATGTCAGGCTACATTGGATGAACACCTGTCTGAAGGCCGTGTTGTAATGCACAGACATTAACCAGGTCCTTTTAAACCAGGGTCCCCCCTCCTTGGCCTTACTGACATTTTGGACAGGATAGTTCTTTGTTGGGGAGGGCTGTCTTGTGTAGGATATTTAACAGTACCCCTGTCTTCTACCACTAGATGCCCATTGTGCTACGCTCCCCCCAAGCTGTGACAACCCAAAATGTCCCAGATATTGTCAAATGTGCCCTGGGGTTATGACATCGTCCCTGGTTGGGAGCCACTGCTTTATAGAGATCCAACCCCTCTCCTTGAAAGGCCAATACAGTCCCCGTTGTGGAATAATGACAATAACTCAACGGCCCAAAACTATTCATTGAAACACCCCTCACCTCACCGAAGTTCAACTTCTTGCCCCCAGTACCTTCACCCTTTGTAACTAACCCTCTGCCACATTTCCTTTGCAGCAGACTAGGTCTGAAACATGCTTCTCCCTCTGATTGAAAACATAACTCTTTTACAAAGAGCATTTTAAATATTTTCTGCATGCAATTCCTCTTGTCTGGGAATCACAGGGCCTTGATGTCAAACTGCAGTCAATTCTCTTCCCAGCGTCTGGCTGCTGGCAGGATCCTGAAGAAGTTGGTCTGGTGGTTTTGGGTAGCCTTGGACTCCATCATGCAGCAGTCTGCTCTGCTGATGGTCTCCCCAATTTGTTTTTATTCATCTCCAGTGCAAGATAATTTGTACTCTTTTATCCACTCAAGGGTAAAGCCCTGGATAAAGTCTCCCGTGAGACTGACATGCCAACTCTTTTACTCTCCAAAAATGAATACAGACCACATTCCTGTCTCGCATCATACATTATTTAGCCTGCACGTACGCATGCAATCCTTTGCTCGGTGGATGCTGCTGTGAAAGGCTGTGGGATTCCTCTCCCAGGCAGGGTAATTTCCACGTAACCTTGTTTCTGCAGACCTGTTCTCTGAAAGAGTGGATGTGACAGGAATCATGGCAATCACTGTGGTGTCTGTAATAGCCTCAAATGAGGGTGAAGAAGAATATTGTCCATGCAAGCAATAAGAAATGCAGCTAAATTAATATCTAAGGCAAGCCATGCGACTGTAGCCAGAGTTTCATGAGCCACATACAGGATGGCTTTGTAATTTTATGCTAGGCAATTGCCTCTCCATTCTGGAGACTATGACTGTAGAAAACAATCGTTTCAGTTACACGTTTTATAACAGAGTTTGGCGAAAACCTGCCCCCCTTCACTTTGCCTATCCAGAGCTCAGATATGGAAATGAGTACTAAAGGACAAAATTCCCCACAAAAGGCATTCATTTGCACATTCTGGTCACTGGCCTATGTAATAGCTGCTGTCAACAATGGTAACAGGATGCTTAAGAGCTCCAGATTGCCCGCTGAGAATCCACACCACCACTAACTAGGCACTTAAGCCTCTAGTCATGAGTAAAAGACGGATTATGATGATCTTACCTCAGAGGTCAGTTGTGAGGCCTTACCTTGTAAATTGCACATAAAATATTTAACACAGTGCCTGGCACAGAGTCAATACGAAATAAATTATTTTTTGTTCTTAACATTTGCATCATCATCATGAGGCAGATCCTTAAAATGAACACGGATTTCTCAGTCCCAGTTGGAGTAATTTACCTTTGAGGGGGAGCTACAAGAGTCAATCTTCTTTTTATAGGTATGGCAGCCACTATTCTTGAGATGAAACTATGTCATTAGAACTGGGGTTTGCCGTTTTTATCAAGAACCAAAAAGCACTAAGCACTGATGAAACAATCATTGTGGATGGAATGGATGATTAATTTCAAGGTATTTATACATCACTACTGCGGTCTGATTAAAATTCTGTTAGGATGAGATTCACTTTTGCACTAAATATTAGTATTTGAAAACCCCAGCAGTTGCATCATCATACATTGCTCTGTGCTATTTACAAATAGGCTTAATCTGAAGTCACTGAACTCCATTCAGAGGTTTCAATATTAAATGACATTTTAAAATTCACAGTACTTAGAAACACAAGTAAAGTGGCTATTGTTCATTTCAAGCAGCTATAACCCAGTTTCATTAATCAATTTACAAGCTTGAGAAGAGTGACTACTATAAATGATGGAATGACTTTTTATAAAGATTGCTCAATTCTCCAAATGTCAATGACATCTGGTCTCTGCCCCAACCCTTCTTTTAATGTGGCCAACTCTTGATCTTTTTAAGGAAAAATAAACAAAATTCAGACAGACTTTGAAATTTGAGGTGCTTACTTAGTTTAAAAAGTCAAGTCTAGGGCTTCCCTGGTGGCGCAGTGGTTGAGAATCTGCCTGCCAATGCAGGGGACACGGGTTCGAGCCCTGGTCTGGGAAGATCCCACATGCCACGGAGCAACTGGGCCCGTGAGCCACAACTACTGAGCCTGTGCGTCTGGAGCCTGTGCTCCGCAACAAGAGAGGCCACGACAGTGAGAGGCCCGCTCACTGCGATGAAGAGTGGCCCCCGCTCGCCGCAACTAGAGAAAGCCCTCGCACAGAAATGAAGACCCAACACAGCCAAAAATAAATAAAATAAATAAATAAATTTAAAAAAAAAGAAAGAAAGCATATTGAACAAGTTTTAAAAAAGGAGATTTAAAAATAAGGAAAAAAAAAAGTCAAGTCTACACTTTGCAAATAACCTAAACAGCTCATGATTCCTATATTGATAATGATTGGTTCCTCCTGCAAAAATTGAGCCATGACTGGTTCCCCAGGTGGAGATGACAAAGTCCACTACAGTATAAAAGTAATTGTTAGAATTCCCCAGAAATCCTGAAAGCAACTAATCCCTGTATGGTACCTCCGTTCTGTCTGGGGAATACTTCAGAGATAAACTCAAATGTCTGCTTTCATGATGGGCTAGAATCACTGGGAGAAGAGTGAAAATCCAAAACAGGTCCCCATCAGCTATTGATGGAGACCTCCAGGAGAGCCAATGGTCAGCACCTTGATTCAGAATGCCATCAGAGATGAAGAGTAAGGGAGGGACTTGCGGAGAGTCAAACAATTACAGTTGAGTCACATTCTTTTACCTTATATGTTTACTTAAATTTTTAGTTTAGTTCTCCCCCCATAGTCTATAATTTTGAAGTTTTTCCTCATTTTTTTACAATGTTCTATGTTTCACAGTTTAATACACTGTTTCCCTAAAATCACAGTTAGCAATATTACCAACAATTAACTCTCTAGCTTTCTAATATATGCTGCCCTAAATAGAATAGAGACCAATAGACATAGCTTAAAGAACACCCACCATAAGTTATGTCAACCTGGTATTTTATTGCAACTGAGTAAACACTTTCAAAGTTTTCAGTCATGAAAACAGATAGAATGAGGCAGCTAATCAGTGATAAAAAGAAAGCAGTTTGTTTCAAACTTGTTTTTGTGTAACAAAAATTGCTATCGATAACAGAAGGCTAATCGGAACATCAAATAACATAAGGCTTTTTTGACACAGCAAATCATTTTGTCCAATTAAATCAGAATTTAGTTTTTCTGGAAGTAGATCTATGATGACTTGGGAGCAATGTAATAACAGCATAAATACCACATAAAATAACATCTACTTTCCTTGTCCAAGCTCCCATCCCACCTTTATAATGTCCCTCCAGCCCACACCTTCATAGTCACATGTGCATGCATCTTTTTCCTTCCACTTGGAATAACTGGGCTGCATACCTATGTCTTACTCTAGGGTGACTCTAAAAATGTACCTTACAACACCTTTGGGATACTTTTGAGAACAAAAGAGTAGATATTAATAATTAAACCAGGACACAAGGTATAAATTGAAACCGTCCAAAGTAAATTGGAATATACAGTCACCCTATAATTAATTTCTCTATATCTCTATCTCACATATTCCTCCAGTATAACCTAAAATTCTATCCCATGTCATGGACTTTTTTGTTTATTACTTTAGACCTATTTGACTTTTATCTCTTGTTCAGTTTCTACATTCTTAAAATCTATAAAAGGTCACAAAATAATGAACAAGAATAGCACAGGCTAATGTTTGTTGAGCATATATTTTATGCCAGGCACAGTTCAAAGAGCTTTATACTCACTGCTTTATTTCATGATATCAGAACTTTTAGAGGTAGATCCTATTATTATGCCCATCTTGGAGCTGGGAATACTGAGGCTTGGGCAGGTTACAGGGTTTTCCAAGGCTGTTTAGCTACTCTGCAGCAAGTCCAGGACCTGAAGCTGGGCGGTCTTCATTCCAGTTAATCCCAGATTTAACCTTAGATATGTGCAGTCCAAGACAGTAGCTACTAGTCACATGTAGCTATTTAAATGTAAAGATAATTAATTCAAAGAAAGTGAAAGAAAGAATTCAATCCCTCAGTCACACTAGCCACATTTCCAATGTTCAAGACCACTGGCTACTAAGTGCTATGTCGAACAGGCGGGCACAGAACATGGCGATCTTGGCAGGAAGTCCTACTGCATGTGCTGACGGAGATCATTCTGGCAATTCCAAGGCCCTGCCTCCCACAATACCCTACGCATATATAGCACCTCAACGCACTGAGCAGAATAATTGTCGCAATGTCTATGCTGTTCCTCATACATTTTTAAGTGCAACTGATCTCCTTTCAGTAGAGACCACATTTCAGTTTTTTCTCCCTCCTGAGTGGGTCTAGATTTTGGTGTCTAAAATCTCTCTCTCAACTGATACCTCCCCTGACCCAAAGTAGTCATCATTAAAAGAGATTCCCAGGAAGTCAAATATAATCTGTGGGAAGGACAAGATGTATTTTATCTGTTTTTAACTAATAACCAAAATTTCATGTGTAGTGCAAAATTGCTGAATACCAAGAAACGAAAGCAACTGAGGTAAACTGCTGGTACAGAATAATTGTCTCTGTTTTTGGCAGACGAGCTTCATGTCTGAGAAGGAAGTTTAGCATTTTCAGTACGACATCATCTACTTCACCTGCACGTCCCCCAAAAAGAACACCCCGACCCCATGCTGTCTGCTATTCTACCAACCTTATTTCTCTCTAAACTAGACCAAGGTGAAAAACAAGAATGCTTTCGTATAGTGAACTACTGGGGCAATTCAGCAAATTCATAAACAATAACCCATATTCCATGACATAAAATAATTGTGTTATTTTATTAGCCATTTCATTCATATTTTATTTTTGCAGCAAAGTTAAATGTGAACAGAACCAACACTTCGAAAGTCCTAAATCTAAGAAATTTAGACTATAAAACACAATAATTTCCTCAAGAAGACAAAGAGCACAGATCAATTAGTTGTGACAGCAATTAATACCTACAAAGTAATTGCTTCATTATAAAAACTGGAAGGAACACTTGTGGATAATTTTCTATGAATATATTTTCAACATTTATGGTATTTTGGGCCGAGATGGTAACTATGAGAATAAATTAATGCTCAAGTTCAAGAAAAAAAATGATCTGATAATAAAATGAATATTACACATTTATATTGTCATCAAATTTATGATAATTTTAAAATCAGAAACATATGAGATATTTACAACTTGTGCTTTAGAGAGTTTCCGAAACCAAATCCAATTTTTGATGCATGTTCTTTTTTGTATGATTATTGGAGATTTTTTTTGCACAGGGATATTCTCCATAATCAACAGAATGAACTATCCCCAATAATAAGACAGTCCTGCTTTTCCTTCTCCAAATTACTCTTGTTCTTTTAAAATAAGTGATTAAGGCTTCAGAGACTGGCAAAAAAAAGGGTATTTGCCCTTAATTGGGAGACTCTCCAAAGACTCAAGATGAAGAAGGAAGTGTTATTGTCACTGTACAACCACTAAGACCCTAGATCCTGAAGCCACACCACCCAGGTTTCAATCCTGCTGTACCACTCATTGTCTGTATGATCTTGGGCAAATTACCTAACTGCTTTTGCCTCAGTCTCCTCATCTGAAAACGGGATAATAACTACCTTAGAAGATTGTAAACATTTCAAATGAGTAATTATGTGGAAAGTACTGAGAATAAAACCTGGAACACAGTAAGCCTTCTACAGGGGCTAGCTACTATTATTACATCAATCTTAAAGCATTTTTACAATACTCGTTATTATAAACAAGCATGATCTGTTGAGTAAGACGTGTATTGGTTGGTCTCTTGAATGGTTTAGTGAACTTGGGTTTGCCTGGTTTAAAATCTTCCAGTGCAAAGTAAACAATCCATTGATGCTTGCCAAACTGAAATTCTCTCCATTAGAAACCAAGAAATGTCATTCTTCAATGAGAAATTAGGTTCAGTTCGTACTATTTCAGCTACTGATACTAATTGCCTTCAGATAAACTGATGACAAGACCCTCAAAAGAATTTTTAAGATAAACATAAACTTTCACAAGGGAAGTCATTTTTAGAATATACAAATTTTGAGAAAATATCTACAAATTGTGAAAGTGCTCATTAAAATAAGATCTAGCTTATCTCCTGTGGAAAAACGCTTATGGGTTAAATAACACACTAACTACTAAATGTCTACCCTCTTAGAAGGAATTTTATATACACAAAATAAACTGTACCAATTTCATAGCTTCCAACTCTAAAAATAATTAGGTTTTTTTAAAATTGTTGCCCTACAAGAAGACTTTGTGGGTAAACAATTGCTTAAACTGCTTATTTCTGTTTAATTATCTCCTTCATTTCTAACAAGTATGATATGTGTCCTAGGGTAACTCTAGCAAATAGTTTATTGTATACAAATGGGATAGTCATACATATTTACGTTCCGAAGTACTTACTACACATCTCCAATATTCCAGAGAATGATTTTATTTTGTTTTGTTTTGCTTTGGTTTGGAGAATCCTATGTGTTACTTGGCAAACAGAGATATGAGCCTTTTTCTAAAGGATAATCACTAAAAGAGTTTTTGAAGAGAGAGCATTGTTTGCTTCTCCAAAAGAAGCCACAGTTCTTGCTCTATTCCGTAGAAGGCAAATTGGCCAGAGTGAGGATCAAAACAGAAAAACTAACTCAGAATTAGTACTATGCTGGTATTCCAGGTCTCTAAGGAAAAAAACAAAAACAAAAAACAAAACCAAAAAAGCCCTGATGTATAGGTTTGCTGATTTTTGTCATATACGCAATCTTATTTGGCTGATTTTAACCTGCTAACAGTTCAACAACTGGCTGACAAAATTTCTGAAAACTTAGCCATCAGCTTTCACAAATGGTACCAGCCAACGCCAGGGCCCCACTGCATCGCAAACAGATGTGACCACAGATGAAATGCCCAACATCCTAGAAGACATACACAAAGGAAAGGGTTTATATGCATATGAAGAAGGAGCTAGAATATCCTGGGAAGACAGAATAACAATTTCTTGGTGGTTTTGTCTCAGCTTCTAGGACTAGAGGGCACCCTGAGAGGGTGCGAGGGCAGAATGTGCAGACGGATTTAGTGAATCTCCATGATCTAATGATGTAACAGTACAGGAAACATAAGAATCCCTTGAAGAATGATGGACTCAAAGAAAACCTGCCTCTCATTAGCCAACAGAGAACTCCTTGAAAAGAAAATATTTTTATGTCATCACTCCTTGATGTACAAGCACTGGAGACCCACTTAAACTCTTTAAGGGCAAACCGTTAACTCCATGAATCTGATCACATCTTAAGCAGAATCAAAACAGAGACAACCAAATGTAAGAAGCTAAACTATGACAACATCCATCACCAAAGCAAAAAGTATATATTACTAATTATTGCAGTAGTGATAAAAGCTGCCTCCTTGAAATCATAATATCTGTAATTTTATAAGGATTCTGTAATTCAGTAAATGGGTCTAATGAACAGTGTGTGGAGTTAAACGTTTTAATAAGCCAGCTTTACATATTAAGTTATGTATGTAACATAAAACACATATGTATCACAGCACCTCTTCTGCTTATAACCAACATCATACAGAACCCAACACTACGGCAGATAATGGGTAAGCAACTTGTTCAAGTTTATAAGACATGGACAGGAAAGCAGCCTAGAATTACACTTCCTTATAGTTTTGCAAATAAACTATTTCTTTCCGATATGTAGAATTCCTGAAGTTGCTAGCTTTAAAATTTCTGTCCAGAATTTTGACTTGAAGAAGGGGTCTATTTAGAGAAAATTTATATTATACCAAAGAAAGACCAAAGAGTTCTAATTCTCAGATAACCAATACAAATTTAATCTGTGCTACATATGTAAAACGGAACATATGAGAATTCATCGTGTAAGTGCAACAATAATATATAAAAGTAAATATTATTATGAGAAGATATTTTAAAAGATAAAATATAACCAGTGACAATTACTCTTTAAGTGTTAAAGACACAAAAATAGAGAAACAGTTCAGGCAGGTAAAGTTAGCATAGAGTTCTGAGCACATATAATTGCAGGATAGAAAGTAAATAAAAGATAGGAAAATTGATATACACCAAAATGTGGTCAATATTTACATCTATTAAAGGATAAGAGAAACAGTGCCAATGATAATTCTTATGAGAACATCTATTTCTTTTATTGTAAGTTACACTTCTCATAACAATTTTAAAAAATGTATTTTACGACTCAGGTTATTGTTTTAAGTATGGGAATGAATAGAACTGTGAAATAGTCAACTTTTATAACCAGAGTTCTCAAAGACAATAAATGCAATTAATTTGATTGCTTTTTCTAGTGGTTTACAGAAATCAGAGAAAATTACTTTCATAATAATAGAGATAAAATAAAATGAGAGAAGGTACTTAACCACATGGAATTTTCTCTACCACTGTGGTGACTTTTACTCAAATGAGTTATGGCCATATTTAAGACATTTTTTGGCAAAGGAATGTTTTTTAACTAGTAGAATGCAGCATCCTCTGGTGTTGGGTTCTGATTTCAACAGAGGAAAGTAAAGATGCCCAAAGTGCAGACTACACCACAGTGGCAGAACTCCTTCTTAATGCCTAAAGTCCTCCAGTTTAGGCAAACAGAAGAATGAGACCCTAATACACCCACCACTAGCCGAGAAGCACTGTTTGGGGTACAGTCTGCTTTCCATGTCCAAGGCTGCCAAACTCTCAGACACGGAGGCCGACTGTACCACCCTATTTCCATTTCATACAAGGGATTTGAGCATCTGTGGATTCTAGTATCTGAGGGAGGCCCTGGAACCAATCCTGGCAGGTAACAAGGGACGACTGTACTACAATATTCTACATTGTTGACTGTCTACTCACCTCAAGGCTGGCTGTGCTATGTGCAAAGACAGGTTTCCTTTTATTTACTTAGATTCCACTATTCATTAATTTCAATCAGTACTAAGGTGTCTGGCAAGGCCAGTTAGTGCCATATGTTAGCAGTTTGAGAATGACAGACAGACACACCTCTAATCTTGGCCACCAGTTCCTATTGTGGACACACTCTACCATCTTGTGTGAGCACAGAGATAACGACAAAAAGATGCATGCTTTGCATTTGCTTCCTCATGATGAGAAGACTGAAAGTGGGGTGACCCAATGTGTTCCATCTACTTTGAGCTACTTATCATACCCTGGCTGGTCAAATAAAGATAAGACTTGTTTATGAATGGAAGAAAATGAAAATTAGGTCTGTAGCTGATACTTTACTTCTAGTGACCAAGCAATATCCTCTTGTCTTATCCTTACCTAATCTTACAGATTCTTTTTCATAAAAGACACAGAGGGATTGGGAAAATTCAGAAAAATGATCACTGACATTCCAAATTTGTTCATTATATAAACTTCAATTTCAGTGGGTGGTCTTCCTGTGGGCTAGAATATATCTTATATATTCATTGTAAAATGACTCCATTATTATTTAGCATTTAATATTTAATTATATAACATTTGTTTTAACGGAGTAATGATAGGTGGTAGATAATCTCTCTCCATTCAAGATCATTTGTGTACTTCTGACAATACTAAATAAACTAGTTCTAATTCCTGAAATCCTCTACATGGAATAATGTTACAGGTCGAGATCTTAATTCTGGTTTATATTCTGCAGTTTTGATTTGAACCACTTATCTATGATTTGAACCAGTATTAAAGTTCTGGTTAAATATATTTCTCAAATACTATGTTATGCAGAGAGTGGAACTCTTTTTAAACTGCATTGGGATATAGAGTATTAGGGAATAGTAATGTATTCCACTAATATACAAACCACTAAGACATTCTGTAATTATAAGAATTAGAGGATGAGGATATTATAGAGTAGAGCTAGATGACAGAACGTAAAAAGGGTGAACACACAAAAGCTGAAAGCAACGGATGCCGCTAGTTCCTTCCTGCTGCTACAGCAAATTACCATAGGCTGGGTGGCTTATAAACAACAGAATTTTATATTTCTCACAGTTTTGAAGGCTGGAGGTTCAAGATCTGAGGCCAGCATGGTTGGGTGAGGACCCTCTCCCAGCTCCCAGATTATCCTGTATCCTCACAGGGCAAAGGGGCAAAGGGTGTTCTGTGGGGTCTTTATAAGAGCACTAATCCCATTCACCAGGGCTCCACCCTCGTGATCTAAGCATCTCCCTAAGGCTCCCCTATCTTAATACTGTCACATTGGGCATTAGAATTTTAACACAGGAATTTGGTGGGGGGAGGGGACACAAACATTCAGATCACAGCAGGTGTTTAATTCCAAAATGGTCTGCATGGTTGGGCTAGACATTAAGATTATGTACTTCATTATGAAATTAAGATCAACCCCTAGTGCAGGGAGAGATCCAGGTTTTGTAGTACCTAAAACTACAAACTGGGGGCAGGAGGATTCATTAAAAAAAGAATAAAATTTATAAGTATAAAACTGGTTACAAAAATGAATATTCATTTAGAATGAAAAAGTGTTGCAACAAATCACCAATTTTAAAAAGCTGATAAATTTTTTTAAAAACATAAGCATTGAAAGTGTTGAAATAACAATGTTAACACCCTGACACACTTCAAAAATAATTCTCCTTTTTTGTCTGCATACTCTTTCTCTCATAATATGACAGCAATTTCATAATATTTTCTGTAGAGAGAATAAAAAAGTAATTCTGTCTGTCCTCTAGTGGCTGATAGAGAGGCTTTTTTTTAGGAACAGATTTTATTTTTATTTTATGTTTTATTTTTTATTGGAACATAGCTGATTTACAATGTTGTATTAGTTTCACGTGTATAGCAAAGTGAATGAGTTATACATATTTTTAATTGATAGTTTAGAATATTTTTTTTCTTCAGCCTCACAACTCATTAATGGTAATGGCTTATAAATGGTTGGGATGACAAATTTGGGGAGAAAAAATTGGGAAGAATTTTGCATAGACTTATCTTTTGGCTTCAGATCTTGCAAATAAATCTTTTTCTCCTCCTTCCCATATACTTGCAGTGTTAGGGGCCGGAGGCAACACACCTAACACACTAGGATCTCGTGGCTGGGTATGACTGCCACAATGCCCAGAAGATCACACAGTGGGCAGTTTGAGATTCTTGGAAATCATTCTTACCACAGGACAGCTAGTGTTAACACAAACATGCATATATCCAGACTAAGTTCACCTCTACCAGCCTCCCCTCAGCGGAATTCCAAAATACCACCACCACTTGGGAAAAGTAAGGATGGGGCAGCTGACATGGAAAAGGACAGGGTCTTAAACAGCTGTTATCAAAATATCTTTTGCAAATTTTCCAAGCCCATATGACCATGTGAACACACTTCTAGGCAACGGAAGAATGTGGCTTTTGTGGGGCTAAAGTTTATGTGTCCAATTTGGATGGTCACTGGACTTTTTAAGAAGAAGAATACAGAATGAAGATATAAGATTAGATATAGGACTATTGAAAAGGGCGGAGAAGAGGAGGGACCCTAAAGCTTAAATTTCAACAGCTTCTAAGCAAACCTGCTGCCATCTCTTCTCCACCAGCCTCCCCAGCCTCCCCTCCACCCCTCCCCATACCAGTCAGGGATTTCCACTTTCAGATGTGAGTCCTCTGTGGTCATTTGCACCCATGCTTTCTCACATGTTGTTTTTTTCCGCCCACAGCCTGCTTTCAGCCTGCATCCCCTGGTGACCTTTTCCAGATACCTGCTGTGCTTCTGGGCATCTCCACGTGTTGCCCCAAATCACAGCAGCAACGTTTCATAACACATTATGTCTTGAATGTTCAACTTTAACTTAGCAGCCATTTTTCACAGATCAACTGTGCTTTGGTGACTTAACATCTGGATACATCTGTTTTTGATCTTCATGGCTGTGTCTCATCCGGGCAACCAAGTCCTGCTTATGCTTCCTTCGCTGTGCCTCTCACATCTGTCTTTTTCCATTCACTCCCTTGCCTCTGCTCTTGTCTGGGAGCACTTCATTTCACATATGGATCAATGTTCCTGTCTCCAAATTGTGTTTCCTGTTCCCAGGCTCCAAGTATTGATACTGTAATCTGTCCTGCACACAACCTTAAGCTTTATCTTCCTAAAACAAAACTTAATTTTCACACTTTATCCAAATGTTAAAAAAAAAAGAAAGAAAATCATGAAATGCTAAAGAGTATCTTCCTTCAACTGATATTCAAGGGCTCTGGACCTTTTTTTTTTTTTTAGAGCTCAGCTTTTTATTGAACGTGTTACTAAAGAGGTTTAGTCAAAAAGACCAAAGCCCATGCCACCATCAGACTCTTCAGATTCTTGTTTCTTTGCTTCTACTTTCTTATTCTCAGCTGGGGCATCAGTGGCAGAGGGGGCAGGACCTCCTGCTGGGCAGGTCCACCAGCCCCCACATTGCAGATGAGGCTCCTGATGTTGACATTGGCCAAAGCCTTTGCAAACAAGTGTGGCCAGAAAGGTTCAACATTTATACTGGCTGCTTTAATGAGGGCATTGATTTTATCCTCAGTGCCCATCACCTCATCGTGGTGCAGGATGAGGGCTGAGTAAGATGCAGGCGAGCTCCAAGACGGAGGCCATGGTGCAGGCAAGTGCTAGGCGGGGGCTGCCAGACTCAGTGCTAGTCGCGGGATGAAGCGAGGGCCTCACCCCAAGGACCAAGCACCTTAGCGGCAGCTGAGGAAAGCTGGACCATCTTCACACAGTCTCCGTGATCATTAGCATATAAAAAAAATTCTTATTTGCAAATGTTCATAAATTTTACTCTCTTCTGTCTGCAAGTGATTCTCATTTTTTTTTTTTTTTGCAAATTTAGAATAATGCAATGCCTTTGCTAAAAAAAAGAAATGATTGCTTTTTGATGCACGTCTGAGTACCTATGACTCAATAAAGGATGCCAGTTTCTACAGTTTGCTGGTTTTCCACCAAAAAATCCAACACAACCAGGCACTTATGAGGGCTCCCTTGAGTGATATCATCTCAAAGGGCAGAAGTGTATTTGCATATTTCACATTTACAAAGATGTGAGTCATACAGATCTTCTTTAAGCAGGGAGACTGCTCCGTTGTGATGGCTCCCATAGAAATGACCTGGGATTGTCCTTCACAGCATTCATCAGGCATGTCCTCATTTTATTCTATTAGGAGAGAAGGGAGAGCAATGCCAGGCTGATCGATGTGCCGGTGAGACTTACGGCTGTATTTTAGCATGACCTATATTACAGGAGTTAGGCAAACGTAAGAGAATTTACTACTCACAGGGTAATGGCTCACTGCGGCGTAAGGGTGTCCCAAACACGGCCTGTTCTTGCTTTATTTGCTCCCCAGTGCTTGACTGATAGTCTTTTTCCTATTTTGCCTTACTTTTTTTTTTTTTTTTTTGCCTTACTTTTGAAAGCATGGATTCTCTTGCCTTACTGATCTCTTTATACCCTTATCATTTTCCCCTGAGTTATTTGGCGCGATGGCAGCAGTGCGACGCCGAGGCTGATTTAACATCATCCCCCAAGTATGCAGCCCTGAGCTCAGAGTCGAATATTTTAAGACTGAAACATGTAACACATCTGTCAGGCAATGATACAAATACAGTCCCCTGTCAGAATGAATGAATGAGGTAATCCAGAGTATGGATAAATTGCAGGGAGATGGAAGATGCTAGAAACTGCGTTTTACCAAAAAGCATTTCTGAGTAATTAAGTTATTTGAGGGAGAATGATATTCCTTTGTTTGGGGTTCGAACTCATTTTTTTTTTAAACAAGAGACCCTGGTGGTAATTCCTAAAGAATGAAAGTGAGGTGAGAAACAGATTCAGCTATACACACATAATGGAAAAACTGTGTGGTCCTTTTCTGGGCTATCTCATGAGAAGGATATATTTTTTTCTGTAATATTTTGTAAAATTTGCTTAACCAGGTAATTCCTCTTTACGTGATTACAGTCTCATTTTTGTATGTATTTATTACAAACACCAGACACGAGGATAAACCCAGAAACCACTAAAAATGCTTCAACATTGATAGAAATGGACCTCATCATAAAACCTGAAAAAATTCTCAACAAAGAGAAAGTAATATCCCCAAGTCGGTTGTTTATGCTGAAGGTATATAAGCTCCTTCCCACAGGGGAAGGGTGTGAAAGGATAGATATGTCAGATACGTGATTAGAAACGAGAGGACAAGTAAGTCAGGCAGAGAAAGACAAACACCATATGACATCGCTTACATGTGGAATCTAAAAAAATGGTACAAGTGAACTTAATTACAAAACAGAAGTAGAGTCACAGATGTAGAAAGCAAACTTATGGTTACCGGGGGAAAGGCAGGGTGGATAAATTGGTAGATTGTGATTGACATATACACAGTACAATATATAAAATAGATAACTAATAAGGACCTACTGTATAGCAAAGGGAACTCTAGTCAATACTCTGTAATGACCTATATGAGAAAAGAATCTAAAAAAGAGTGGATACATGTCAACTATACTCCAATAAAAATTAATTTAAAAACGAAAGAAATGAGAGGACAGAGTGCAGCCTGTACGGGGAAGGTTAAGTGAAAGGAAGGAGGAGACCAGGAGGACTACGTCCCTGGCTCCTCATTGATCATTCAACTGGGAAGGAAGTTCCCAACTTTACACACGATTGGCTCAGTTATTTATAACTTGGGATGTGCCATTTGAAGCAGCAATTCAGTTCTGTGAATGGTCCACGCACACTCAATTCTCTTCATCTGGAAACAGAGGTGAAAATCTCACACTGAAGATCTAAGATAACAATGACCTGGCAGTGCCATGTGAGTAGGAGTTATCACTAATCTCATTTAACCCTGCACGCACCTAGAATCCTAGTGTCCTGATACCATCTTCAATAATATCTCAATGTGACTCTTACATACAACTAGAACTATATTTATAAGTACATGAGTTATTAGATCTTTATTAGGATAGGACTGTACATCATAGTCTAGTATCTTCTCGAGACTATACTGGATTGTTCCTTATTTTTCAGCTGCAACTTCGAAGAGGAGAGAAATGATGTCAATGTTCAAACAGGCCACTTATCCTTTTTTGTGCCATCTCACCTAATCGTGGTGTCCGAGAGTTTGGCAAAATGGAATCTACTGCCTCCAGATCAGTGCTCTTGTTCTATGTGGGATGCCCTCCTCCTGGCTCCCCCTGGTAGGAGAAAACCTACATATCCTGACTCAAATTCCACCTCCTCTGAGAAACCTGTATCACGGGCAGATTTATCTCCTCCCTGCTTAAGGCTCTATCTAAGAGCCTTTTTCCTCCTGCCTCTGCTGGTGATAAATATTCTGTGCAGTATTTCATCCTTTAGTAGCTATCCCTGACTTGGCACACTGGAGAGTTGAGGACAGGGCATGGGGCCCTGACCCTCAACACTTTATATACAGTACGTCCCCTACATACGAACCTTCAATTTGTGACCTTTCAAAGAGGCGAATGTGCAGCTGGTTCCAGCAAGGAACCAGAACCTGTGCCATCAACGTCAGGCATGAGTGAAATTGCAGCTTGCCCTCCATTTCCTATAGCTGATGATCCTTCAGCTCTACCATCTCCCACCTCCTCTCCCTCCTCCAGTCAGTAACTCTTCTTGCCTGTTCACTCAGTGCCAGGCCCTGTATGCCAGGTGTTGTACTATACTACTGTGCTTTTCAAGGTACTATACTGTAAGATTAAAAATGTTTTATTTTTTGTTTGTTTTTTATGTATTATTTGTGTGAACTTAAACAGCTAATTGTGTTAGTTGGGTACCTAAGCTAACTTTCTTGGACTTACGAACCAATTGGACTTAATGCGCTCTCTGAACAGAACTCGTTCATATGTAGGAGACTTATTGTACTGAGGACCAGTCTTTCAGTTGGTACTTAGTCATTTGCTAGATGTTGAATTTTACCATAAAAATCTTGTCAATAGTGATTGTTCTTGGTAGATCCTGGGATAATCCAGAAACCTAACCCCCAATTACTTTCTTAGTTTTATGAGATAAATGTATGCTGTGCTATATGGTTGTGAAAACATGGCATCTTTAGGAGAGGCTGTGCCTGCCTTTCTACTGATGGGGGCCTGTGTGAAGAGCAGAAAAAAGGAGATATGGAAAATAGATCTCCTCCTTTCTTCTCCTTCTGCAACTCTCTGCCAAACACCTGCTAGCCTGCTGCTTATAGACAGAGTTATAGCAGCTGGGCTGAGCCAAGAGAAGTTACGGAAATATATTTACTCATCACTGGCCAAGAATACACTCATCTTTTCAAACATAGGACAGTCACACATGTCTGTCAAAACTGTGAGGGAAGTGAACTCCATATTCTAGGTCTCACTATATATGTATCAACTAAATTTTGCCTGTTACAAAAATACAGAGATAGAGAGAGCTCGTAAGATCTTTGTAAATATCAATACATGTAAATAAAGGTCTATTCCATTATAAACTGAACTTGTGTATACTTGAATTAAAAATTCATTTGCCTATCAACATTGAGACGTAATTTTTAAAATTTTATTTTAATAAGGATATTGAAATAATTGTTACAATGTATTTTTCCAACTAGTTTGGTAAATAACTTTCTTCGTATCACATCCTTTGATGGCTATGGGACATGAACATAAATTTCTTTCTGCTTCATATCAGATTTGCGTGTGTGTTTAAAACAATAAAAACTCAATTCAGTGGCTATTTGTGAGTGATGATGGAAAAGATCCATTCTTTGTTGGAAAAGAAATATATTTGTCACAAATAGCCACCAACTTCAGTGGAGAAAATTATTTGCACACTGAACAGGGAAACTGCCAAAGCGAAGAACAGAGCATCTGCTGTGGACAAGGGTATAATTATCTTGCTCATCCAAACACTGTTGGGCGTAAAAGTTTTACTCTCTCTCTGGCAAGATGCTCTGCTCAGACTTTTAACACAACATTATTAGCAAATAATAACTAGTTTGGTAGTCCTGTCAATAACAACAGTCCGTTTTTTGGACCATTTCCTGAAAAATGGAAAGCAGACTCTAAATCTGATGAAATTAACCATTTAGGTGCCAAAATGATCAAAAGCATCAGTCCTGTCCCATCATAAACCTTTCATATACCTGCATATATCGTTTAACATAGAGTTGTGAATTTTTCAAAAAGAGGAAACATTTTATCTTCCTGGTTCTAGATTATAATTTACTGTACATTTCTATGAACTATTTTCTGATCCTTAATGTTTTCTTTCCCAGCTTGGTGAGGCCAACATTACTTTTATGCCACTCTACCTTCATTTAGAAAGAAACATGAGTGGACCATTCTGGTAGACCAGATGGATAAAAGAAGTTTGTTTATAATGAACAGATATCAATGATCATAGTTATAGGTGCTTTTCTGAATCTGCTGTTGCCAATTCTAACTTTTCTCTTGGGATTTCAACTTGAGATGGGCAAGAGACTTGAGTATGCTCATAAAACCATTGGAACAAGGAGGTTAGACTTCCTTTTCCAATTGCTTACATGTAATTGTTGTCTTTTTTAAAAAAGAAGAAAGAGGGGATAGGAATCATGAGGCCATTTCCAATCAATGCCTTTAATAGGCAGGCCTGTTGAAATAATGTCATGCCACTGTTTTTCCCCAAAACTTCCAACCTCTATCAGCAACAGCTGACAAGTTCCAGCTAATTTGAAATTGTGTGTTCTCTCCTGTGAAGAGCAGACCACACACACAGTATTGGAAAACACCCAGTAATACCATGATTTCCCAAACAGAGGGCTCATCATGTTCCTTCTTCTGTGCATAAAATAATAATGTGTCCTTTTTATTTAGAATAGAAAACTTTTCCATCCATTTAAATTTTATTCTTTATTAGCAGGGGGAAGAGGAGATCAAATATTAAAGTCTATAAAAAAAAGTAGAAGTGACAATTTCCTCCAAGGTTGGTGATTCCAGACACTGGCACAAATTCATCCATCTGGGTGTCTCAAGAACATATTCCCACATGAGGATCCAAAAGGGAAAGTGTCACGGAACTGACAGATGGGCTTCCCTTGCCTAGATCAGCCTAATGGAGCTTTTAGGCAATTTGCATACTAGCTGTCAGTGACAAGGTGTGTGTCAAGGACTTGAGAGCGGCCAAGAGAAGCCTCATGGAAGACATGCCTTCATGACTGATGTGTGTGCGTGCTGATGGGCAAAATTTGTTAGGAGGCTGCCAGTTTAATGGAAGCACTTTTTTTTTGTCCTTTCTGAGTTACTGGCTGCAGCAGTTCACTATAGGGTCAAGGCCAGAATAATCTTCACCCCAAATAAAAGACACACTGAAGTCTCGTTCTTTCTTTTGGTAAATCACACCCAAAGTTGTGTTCTCATGCCTTCACTTTTTTATTACATATGCATTGGAAATATTTTTTCTAGTGTTATGGTTGAATATTTAAATGTTGAAATATTGACAGCTGCCTGGTTTATCGAATCTCACTATCTGAAATAAAGAAACAGTGGCTAACAAATTGGACAAACTACAAGAAGTAAATAAATTTGTAGAAACAAACAACCTGCTAAGACTGAATCAAGAAGAAACAGACAATTTGAATAGACCAATCACTAGTAGTGAAATTGAATTTGTAATAAAAAAAAACTCCAAGCAAACAAAGGTTCAGGACTGGATGGATTCACAAGGGAATTCTACCAAACATATAAAGAAAAGATAATACCCACCCTTCTCAAACTGCTTTTAAAAAATTGAAGATGACAGAACACTCCCAAATTCATTCTACAAGGCCACCATTACCATGATACCAAACCCAAAGACACTACAAAAAACAAAATTACAGGCCAATATCTTTAATTTTGTATAGATGCAAAAATCCTCAACAAAATATTAGCAAATCAAATCCAACAACATATAAAAAGGATCATACACCATGATCAAGTTGGAATTATTCCAGGAATGCAAGGATGGTTCAATATTCTCAAATAAATCCATGAGATACAACACATTAACAAAAGGAAGGATAAAAATCACATGATCATCTCAATAGCTCTAGAAAAAACATTGGACAAAATTCAATATCCATTCATGATTAAAAAAAAATCTCATCATACTGAATACAGAGAGAACTTATCTCAGTATAACAAAAGCCATTTATGAAAAAACCCACAGCTAATATCATACTCCATGGTGAAAAGCTGAAATTCCTTCCTCTAAATTCAGGAAAAAGACAAGGATGCCCACTCTTGCCACTTTTACTTAACATAGTATTGGAAGTCCTAGCCACAGCAATCAGACAGGAAAAATAAATAAAAGGCATCCAACTTAAAAGGGAAAAAGTAAAACTGTCACTATTTACAGATGACATGACGCATTATATAGAAAACCCTAAAGTCTCCACCAAGAAAACTATTAGAACAAATAAATGAATTTAGCAAAGTTTCAGGATACAAGATGAAGTATACAGAAATCTTTTGCTTTTCTATACACTAATAATGAATTATCAGAAAGAGAATGTTTAAAAAATCCCATTTAAAATCACATCAAAAAGAATAAAATACCTGGGAATGAACTTAACTAAGGAGGTGAAAGACCTATATTCTGAAAACTATAAAACACTGATGAAGGAAATTGAAGAGATACAAAGAAGTGGAGAGATGCCCCATGGTCTTGGCCTGGAAGAATTAATATTAATAAAATGTCCATGCTACCCAAAGCAATCTATAAATTTAATGCAATCACTATCAAAATACCCATGAATTTTTTTCACAGAACTAGAACAAAAATCTCCTAAAATTCATGTGTAACCACAAAAGACTCTGAATTGCCAAGCAATCTTGAGAAAAAAGCAAAAAGCTGGTGTTATCACCTGCCCAAACTTCAGACTATACTACAAAGCTACAGTAATTAAAACAGTATAGTACTGGCACAAAAATAGACAAATCAATGGAACAGAACAGAGAGCCCATAATTAAACCCACACAGCTACAATAATTAATCTTTGACAAAGGAAGCAAGAATATACAATGGGGAAAACACAGTCTCTTCAATAAGTGATGTTGGGAAAACTGGACAACTACATGTAAAACAATGAGATAAGAACATATCCTCACACTATATATAAAACAAACTCAAAATGGATTAAAAACCTGTGTTAAGACCCGAAATCATAAAACTCCTAGAAGAGAATATAGGCAGAACACTCTTTGCTGTAAATTGTAGCAATATTTTCTTGAATCATCCTCCTATGGCAAAAGAAATAAAAGCAAAAATAAGCAAATGGGACCTAAAACCTTTTTCACAGCTAAAAAAAAAAATCAACAAAACAAAAAGACAAACTACTGAATGGGAGGAAAATATTTGCAAATGATATGTCCAACAAGGGGTTAATATCCACAATATATAAACAGCTCACACAACTCAATATCAAAAAAATGAACAATCCAATCAAAAATGGGCAGAAGACCTGAATAGACATTTTTCCAAAGAAGACATATAGATGGCTAACAGGTATGATAAAAGATGCACAACACTGTTAATTATTAGAGAAATGCAAATCAATGAGATATCATTGAGATATCACCTCACACCTGTCAAAATGGTCATCATCAAAAAGTCTACAAATAACAAATGCTGTTGAGGATGTGGAGAAAAGGGAATGCTCATATGCTGTTGGTGGAAATGTAAATTGATGCAGCCGCTATGGAAAACAGTATGGAGATTCCTCAAAAAACTAAAAATAGAACTACCATATGATCCAGCAATTCCACCCCTGGGTATATATCTGGAAGAAAATGAAAACACTAATTTGAAAAGATACATGCACCCCGATGTTCACAGCAGCATTATTCACAATAGCCAAGATTTGGAAGCAACCAACATGCCCATCAACAGATGAATGGGTAAAGGAGATGTGGTACATATATACAATGGAATATTACTCAGCCATAAAAATTAATGAAATTCTGCCAGTTGCAGCAATGTGGATGGACTTAGAGAATATTATGCTCAGTGAAAGAAGTCAGAGAAAGACAAATACTGTATATCATTTATATGTGTAATCTAAAAAAATAAAACAATTGGATGTATATAGCAAAACAGAAACAGACTCATGGATATAGAGAACAAACTAGTGGTTACCAGAGGGGTGAGGGAAGGGAGGAGGGGCAAGATACAGGTATGGGATTAAGAGATACAGATTACTATATATAAAATAGATAGGGGCTTCCCTGGTGGTGCAGTGGTTGAGAATCTGCCTGCCAATGCAGGGGACACGGGCTCGAATCCTGGTCTGGGAAGATCCCACATGCCGCGGAGCAACTAGGCCCGTGAGTCACAACTACTGAGCCTGCGTGTCTGGAGCCTGTGCTCTGCAACAAGAGAGGCCGCGATAGTGAGAGACCTGCGCACCGCGATGAAGAGCGGTCCCCGCTCACCGCAACTAGAGAAAGCCCTCGCACAGAAACGAAGACCCAACACAGCCATAAATAAATAAATAAATAAATTTAAAAAATGACTGTTGTTTAAAAAAAAAAATAGATAGGCAGCAAGGATATATTGCATAGCACAGGGAAATACAGCCATTATCTGGTAATAACTTTTAATGGAGTATAATCTATAAAAATACTGAACCACTATGCTAGACACCTGAAACTAATATAATACTGTAAATCAACTATACTTCAATTAAAAAAAGAAACAGTAGCTGCCAAAACCAATGTGAATATTCCTGTTGCTTATCATATTCTGGAAAGTTTCATCCTAATCCTACACTCTACTGTAGGATTGTTTCAGTGAAGCAAGGCAAGAAATTAATTAGAGAAGCATCAGTTCTATGTGTTAATATATTGTGTTCTCCCAACTTTCTCTTTTAGTTATTGCTTATTTATTTATTTGTTTTTGGTTGTGTTGGGTCTTCGTTTCTGTGTGAGCGCCTTCTCCAGTTGTGGCAAGCGGGGGCCACTCTTCATCGCGGTGCGTGGGCCTCTCACTATCGCGGCCTCTCTTGTCGTGCAGCACAGGTTCCAGACGCGCAGGCTCAGTAGTTGTGGCTCACGGGCCTAGTTGCTCCACGGCATGTGGGATCTTCCCAGACCAGGGCTCGAACCCATGTCCCCTCCATTGGCAGGCAGATTCTCAACCACTGCACCACCAGGGAAGCCCACAACTTGCTCTTCTGACTTTGACCACATAAATTATCTGCCACCATGGTCGGAAGGCACATGGGTAGCTCCAAATGAACACATCTTCCATAATTTACACTCTATTATAATGCCCTCTCATATTATGCTGGTCTGGACCATAATACTTTTCTTTGACCAATGGTTATCCGCAAGTTTGACACAAGTTGTTTTGATAACCACTTATACATTGGGATTTATTCTCTTGAGATGCATTGTCTTGTGACACAGCCACTGTCCTGTAAGGAAATTATTCCAACGGCATAATTTCTTGAAATGGGTTTTTACAGATAAGCTTTAAAGACAATAATGTGTAGTCATTGAAAGGAAGACTATGTTAAGAGTTAAGGCTAAAACATGTGCCATTTCAGTCACAGAATATTCTGCAGGAGAGAGAGGCTCCACGGAGATTCCCTGGAGGCCAAGACAGCATATGGAGAAAGAGGCCATGGAAAGGAGAACTGAAGTGCCCCAACTGAGGGTTCTCCACAGAGCTCTCTGATAAACAGATCTGTGTACGTGACCCTAGGTGGCACCACATGGAGCAGAAAGCCTACCAGGTCAATGCAGAGAATCACAAACTTATTCAAAAAAATCAACAATTTAATAAGCAATATATCATACTTGTTTTTAGCCACTTTGTTATCTATTGCTAATTTTTATGCAGAAACAGATAACTGAAATAACCACTTAAAAATGCAACTTTTTTCCGAGATCCTGATAGACAGCTAACTAACTTGCCAGGTGACATTTAATCTGCCAGAGGCTGTTTTCTCATCTATAATATGAGCAAGCTGAACTAGGTGACCTCAAGGTTCCTTCCAGCTCTGAGAGTCTATTTCATTCTGCACTGGGATTAGAATAAAGGTTGTTAGCCATCTGACTGCAACAGCAAACTAATTATGCAACATTGCAACCTTCAAGGGAAGGGACTTTAGTTGGCAATCCTGGTCCAATATAAATCCACCAGATAACAAAACATCCTTTGTGAAAAGGGCTTCAATCTCAGCCTCATCATAGCTGAACATTTTTGATGTAGATTCTTCAACTCTGTATTATATATATTCTGAAGAAAACAATTGTTTTGTGTTAGTGATTACACAATATGAGATGTGTGCTTTCCAAAAGAGCTAGGATCTGCTGCTGTAAGTTCATTCCACTATTTAGAAAGAAAAGGAATAAAAATATAATGTATATGATGACATTAGAGAGTCAGAAATCTGTACCTATTTACACATATAATTTCCCTAAGGGTAATTTAAACACCATTATCAAATGGCTTACTCTGTACCAATTTAGTACCAAGAATGAGATTATGATTGCTTTTTAAACTTGAGGACCTTTTTTTTCCCTTAACCATCATTTTTATAGTGTTTGTGGTGTGTCATACATTGTTCCAAACATTATACAGATGAGGAAACTGAAGCATATAAACATTAGGTACACAGTTGACATGTTAGAGCTGGTCTTATATCCCGGGAAGTCTGGCTCCGGATTCTGTATCCTTACACATAAATGTACTGTTTTGACCCATATGAGAAGTAAACCCAAGATCATGTTGTTATCTGAACCAAATTCTGACCGAGTGAGCTAATTAACATGATAGTTATATTTAAAACGTTGAAGAATTATGCCAGAACTGTTTAGAGATATGAAGGTATTACAGAAAAGTCAAAGACCAACTTAAGTCAAAACAAATCTGTAATTTGGATGCAAACTAAACCGAAATATTTTATTTACTCAGTTTTCAAAAAGGCACCTATTTTTAGAAATGCTTTCTCTAAGTTCTGCAATGTCTCTTAAAGACATTAATATTTATTCACTAATTTTATTTCCATTCACAATGTGAATTATCCTATTATTACCCAAGTGAGAATATTTACACACATGCCAGAAAATCTCAACAACCTAATTTCATGATGTTGATTTATCCAGATTAGCTTTGGGGACACTGATTTGTACCCACTGTAAACAGGACTGTGCTAAGAGTCATTTCAGCCACAGAAGCAAGCGTGATGCCCGAGTCTAACTCAGTTATCTCTTAGGGAGAAAAGGGAGGAGGCTGTAGGAGTGCTTAAGTGCCTGGTTAAATGGAGACCCTGGAAGCATCTTCCCAGACTGAGATCTTTGACTCTGTGTAACCTAATCACACTCAGATATCGCAGCAGCCTATATTATAATTCTTTAAATCTGCATACTTGAATCAAATTATAATTAGTATATAGTATCTGCCTGTACTAACATCCTTTGACTATTCATGTTTTAATCAAATTATGCTGAGTATATTGATGAGCAAAATTGCCCCTACTGTTCAGCCATAGAGCACAGTAGCAGAGAATGGGACCCTGAAAACTGCTGAGGTTTGCATACAAGGTTCCTCAAGGTCATGCTACCTTGGAGAGGTTATTGAACCTCTCTGAGCCTCAGTTTCCACATCTGAGAACTAAGGTTAAAAATAGTACACCCCTCTTAGAGCTGCTAGGATGATTCAGTGAATGGAGCAGATGTGAACGACTTAGAACAGTCTCTGGGACTGAGTAAGCACGTGTAATTGTTAGTTATCATGATCATTTGTATTCTTCTTGCTCATAAATTTATTACTGAACTGCACTGGCATCTACATTGGCTCTACAGAGTGTACCAGGCAGTTCTCCATGCGAGAACTTCCATTCAGGACACTATGAGAACAGCATGTGTCTGATTTTCATAAATATGATTTTTATGATGATCACACTTAACATTAAGATCACTTCTTCCTTGGCATTAGAAACCTGCATATAGGTAAGTGACTATAACACAGAGACAGCAAATTTGAGCATTTAAAAATTCTGCAGATTTTAGCTATAGCTCTACAAGTTAAATAAAAAGAAGTGAACTTTCAATAGAATGACATTTTGCTAATCCTGTCAACAAAAAGTAAAAATAAAACAAAATGATTAAGCCAAAAAAGTGTGCATGTCTGCGTGTGTGAATACACAAAGATGTGACATTTTTATTTTTTAATTTTTAATTTATATTGGAGTATAGTTGATTTACAATGTTGTGTTAGTATCAGGTGTACAGCAAACTGATTCAGTTATACATATACATATATCTATTCTTTTTCAGATTCTTTTCCATTATAAGTTATTACAGAATATTGAGTAGAATTCCCTCTGCTATATGGTAGGTCCTTGTTGTTTATCTATTTTATATATAGTAGTGTGTATATGTTAATCCCAAACTCCTAATTTATTCCTCTGCCCCACCTTTCCCGTTTGGTAACCATAAATTCTAAACACAGTTAGACGTCTAGTTAAGGGTTATCAACAACATTTTTGAATGCAAAGCCCAGTTTTGGTTTCTGATGCATGCACTATAAATGTTTGCTAAAATATTGAATGACAAGGCAAAGGGGTTGAATTCAACAAATCATGTGTAAGAAATGTTTGGCTTGATTATCCAGGGGGAGTCGTGATGTGGTTTAATGAGCCAGACCACCTTTCATTAGGACACAGAATGGGGCTAGGAGTGCCATTTAGGGAGTGTAGCTGTCTGAAAAGAAGGTATTGCTCTGTGCCACCTTTAAAGATGACAATAGCAGCTTTTAGCGCAGATTTCATTTTTAATAATCTCCTTAAAAATCACTAAAAATATCACCCCACTGTGTAATTTGTTTCCTTCACGCTGATGGCACTCCCACTGTTTAAAACTAATTGCTTTTTTACATTCTCTTAAGGTCAGGCTCAACAGAATGAATTTGAAGACAGCATAACTATGAGCCTCAACTGTTTAACACATCGAGGGCAGATCACGACGCTGATTGAATGTCTCCTTCAGAAACGTGCTGAAGATATTTACTTTAATTTGCCGCTAGGCAGACATCACAGTGACTGACAGTGTAACTTGAAGGTTTGTTAAACATAGTCTGGTGTTTATTTGCCTCTCTCTGGAAACTTGTCTAGAAATTACATCCTTTTTTAAAATTCAACCACTAGGTTATGCAGCAGGAAAAAAATTTATGTCTACATTCAGTTGGAATTTTTGTGAGGACATTCAAGTACTGTTTTAATCTATCTAGTCTATCTCTTTCAAGATGGCATATAAATTCCAAAGTTGTGCAATCTCTTCACCTTTTCCTAAGAGAGGAAACTCGGAAAACCAAAACAACAAAGTATGTTGTCCAAATCAATCAGTAGCTGACCAGGTACACCTTGAGTGATTGCAAATATAGCTGAAAGGGCTGAATTTTCCCCACCGCTGTCAGTGACAAATGAAGCAGACAGTTGAACAATAGCCATACAATTTGCAGATTGAGTTAAGCAAGATGTGTTTTAGCAAATCTGTGTGTGTGTGTGTGTTCCTGCATGACTCATTCATCTAATTAGTACACACTCCCCCTGTTCCTACCTTACCCAGCATACATGATGACCACATGTGTGGCCAAGGGTACTTGCAATATATCAAAAATCAATGAGGCTCAGTATGAAAGTCATGTACCCTGATTTGCCACGAAACCAATTTAAAAAAAACAAATGAGAGGATTTATGGATTAAGAAGTATTGGTGGTTTTTTTCTTTTCTTATAGATGCTTAAGAATAAAGAATTTTTAAGAGCATGACCTGACATATATATTTTCTGTGATTTTTTTTTTAACATGGGCGCAAGACCATATACAAAGTCTGGAAGTCAGTAACCAAAAGCACCAACAGTGGTTTGCCTATCTGCAGTATCTATTTTCTCACAGAAAGTTGTGACCATCTTGAATTCTTAGAAACAGCATGGAGACTTCCAAATAACTTGCTCATGAAGAATCGCCATCTTTCCCATTATGATCTAATTTTCTTTTGAAAAAGACTGTTTAAAATCCATGAAAACTTAGATTTTGGTCCTAGCATTTAAAACACATCCTAAAAACATAAACTCTAGACACAAAGTGACTAAGCACAATCATTCACCCATGGTGATTGTGACTTTTAAGTCTAGATAAATGTCTTCTTCCATTCCTCCTTTTATTATCATTCATTAAAATTCAGAGAGGGTGAGGGAACAGTCTAGCATTAAAATTATTCCACAGTTGAACATTTATCCAAGACTACAACAGTTAACAGCTTTTATAGTGATGGTTTTGTTGCCACCTTTGGGTGTGTATTTTTCACTACAGGTTTTGGGAGAGAAGAAGGAGCCAGTGGCCTCAGGCTGTAGGCGCTTTGTCATCTTCAGAACTGACCTACTTGTAACTCAGTACTCTCACTTCGGTTAGTGAAGCAAATGGAAGTTTCATCACTCAGGGCTGACCTGCCAAGGCACCATCCTTATGCCACCTGGAGCCCTCAGGGGACAGCAGGGGGCATAAGGGGGTGTCCCTAGGAAGTCCAGAGCTACTCAGGCAGTCATGTCCTCCCTCAAAGTAGTTGGTCCAAAGAGCCACTACCCTGCAGATGGTGTGACAATTAAGTGACAACTCTGCAAAAATAGAGCCTGTAAACCCTCAACTAAAATATGCTCTTTGCTCATTTGTTTACATGGGGCCTAACAGAGACCATGTAGATAATAGGCTGGATGGCACAACTAGTAAAAAGAAAATTCTATCAAAAAGGATAGAATCGTAGGATTTCAATATATACACACTTCATTTTATAAATAAGGAAAAGAATTTCAGGGAGGGAAAATCACCGTCCCAAAAACAAACCACAGAGCACTCTAAATGAGTTAGGCTCCAAGTGTGGTCCGTGGGCAGGTGCCAGTCTACAAGCCAAGTCCAGTCTGCCACAAGTTCAATTATAGAAATCGAGAGAGAACGCTTACAAATGTGGATGCCAGTCACAACACCCAAACGTCTGGTTTCATCCTTTACAAAAGCATCAGGCTGCAATGGATTAGAAATAAACAAAAACTCCATCTTCATCGTGGGTCGTTGAAGAAGCGCCCCTGGGAATCAGCATCTCCTAACTTCTGGGATGTTAGTGTCTCCACCACACCTTCTTGGTCTTTACTGCAATCTGGGCTTTGATGATACTGCATAGTCGAGTTGAGAAGAATGCTGATATCAGATATAACTTTATGTCAATAGGAAAAGAACATAAAACTAATCCAAATGTCTATTATCGAGAAGTTTCAGGTGGGAGAAAGGAGAAATCACTGAGCAGTTTGGGAACTACATCACGCTGTCTTTGGGGTCAGATTTGTATACCTTTTAAAATGTGTTTGATTAGTTATTGTTTTCCTAGGTTAGAAGCAGAGATAAGGAACTTATTTCTTTACCAATTAAGATCTTTAATTGTATATCTGCAATCATATTTTATTAATGACAGAAAAGGAGAAAAGTAAAAATGATTGATTTTCCCCAACCTCAATTGCATTTCATTGTTTCAGCCACTTCACCACGGGCTTTCCAGAGAATTTCCAGCGACCATCATACTGCCCGGGAAAAAGTTTTTAAGAGCCCTGGAATGTCCTTCTAGAAATCCCATTGCTTCCTCAAGTCTGACCTTTCTTGTGAACCTCACAATGGATTGGGCCTCGAGTTGGAGGTACCGTTCTTACAAGTCCTAGATCAGCTTTCTCCAGCTCAGGTAACCAGGTAAAGCTGACCCCTAGAGCCATTCCACTGCTTCTACCTAGAGCCAGATCTGGTCGGATACATACAATATTCGCTTCCTTCAGCCACCCTTCAACTTAAACTGACAGGAGATGCTCCACATGTTTTGCTCTAAACAAGTACGTTAAATATATGAGACCAATAGCTTTTGGGAAAAGAACTGAATCCATTCATGTCATGTCATTTATTTCCTTTGACTTTTCCTCCCAAACTTCAGCTTTGGCACAGCTGGGCACTTCCCTGTCAGGATAAGGAAATACATTCAAATACAGCTATGATTCTGAAAGAATTATAGGAAAGTAGGAGATTAGGTATGCTTCTTTGTTTGTTTGTTTGAATTTGTAACTTTGTAATCTTTTACTTTGCTTGAGAATAGGACATATCTGATTGATTTATGATCAACAGCTCAATCCCCCCTCCCTTTTATTCTCATATTTTAAAACATTAAAGGATCCTCTTATACTTTTCTTTACTGTTCCAGGGCCTTGTACAAATTAAATGCTCAGTAAATAAAGTATAAATAGCTATTGTAGGAGATCGTAGCTTTTGTCTCCCTCTGTTTGGAACCGTGGAGTTACTCTGTCAATAAATTCAAATTCATTTTCATAGCCCTCCGTCTGAATTCTTTATTGACCCAGCTGGAATATCCTCTGCTGTAAAGTTCTGTGCCACAAACTGCAAACTGTGTATGTAGAGCACTGCCCCCACTCCCCCACCCCGTGAAAAATATAAAATTTAATCTCACTTCCAAATCCATAAATACGCTTCTTTTTGGAGTCAGTACAGGTTATATAGGGGGGCCTCCAAAATCTTCTGATCTCTGACCAATTATACTTCTATTCAAGACTACTTTGCCATCAAATGGGAAAACAGTTCCAAGACGTCTCTGAAAAGATCAATATAGTTAACCCACGGCTAGCATGATTAGAAAACAAAAAGATAGTCAAAGCATATCTCACAACTACTTTATTATGTTAGTCACAGTTTTGGTTTTTGGTGTTATAAAAACCTACATCATTGCTTAATCTGTTCACTCGCGGAACATTTATTGAACAAAACTCTCTGCATGGAATTCAAAAATAAATAAGATGCAATGCCTTGAAATATTTTGACTGATTTCAAACACAGGCAGTTGAGCTGTTTGTGCATTTGGCTACATACAATTCTGCTGGACTCTTCAGTCCTAACTTGAATTCTTGATTGTAGACATTCCAGATAACCTCTTCCTTCATTAGAATAATTTATCCTGCACCCCTGTCTTTAATGATTGGAGGGCTGTATAGCATCTACTATTTTTTCAGATGTATATCCAAAAGCCTAGTCTTCAGTATATTACTAAGAGCTCTTTTCATCATTGTCACTGTAAAGTCATCACTGCGGCATAAAGTGGAGCACACTGAAAGTGGCTATCATCCAACAAGTAACACACACCAGCCGGATGTCTGTGCTGTTATCGAAATTACAGTATCGGCAGCTACACTAACGTGCTTGACGTTTAAAATGCTTCACTCTGGGGCAACTTGTTCAAAGCTGTCTTTCTTTAATTTGAAGCAATTTCCCCTTTTCCAGGTTAAAAAAATTAATCGTCATACCATGACCACGAGAGAGAAAAGAACTGTAGCAGCTGTCTGAACACTGAGAAGAATAAAACCACAGCACAGAAGTTTTTCTGGAAAGGGAGTTTCTCTGTTTAAGAAAGTTTAAAGGATAAATTCAAGTTCAGTCTTACTTATAAGCAGTCTCTGAAAGAAGAAAAGATTTCTATCCCTCAGTTTCATTTAGAACTTCCCACGATGTCATTATTACACATCTATGCTCCTTTATGACACTAAAGTGATTATCACTGTTTAAGTTAAAAGCCAACCTAGTTTGGTTATAACTTTTCTTCTTAAATTCTTCCCGGGGTTTAAATAAGCAGTAGTAAACATAAGCAATCTTCCTTCCTGAAGCTCTGCATCCATGAGGGCATCACATACCCTCTCATGATGAAAAGGTGCTTTGCTCTGCAACCCTCCACCCTGCCTGACAAATGTTAGACTGAAGATGCACATACTGTAAAGGCAGAGGCCTGAGTTAGATTTCATGTCTCTTTCACAGAAGTACACATAATAGTTTATAACTTAACTTTACCAGTGATATGGTGGAATCTTGCTCAAATATTTGTTGAACCAATGTTAAATACAGAACATAACATTTTTAATAATTTGTAATTAATATGGGCTATTTTTAACAATGAGTGATAGATGTTTCTGGAAACTCTATTTGACTTATTTATATCCAGTACTATGTATTATTTATAATGGATTTTATTTTTAGAGCATTTTAGTTTCACAGTAAAACTGACCAGAAAGTACAGAGAGTCCCACATACCCCCTGCCCTACACACACACACCCTCCCCCATTATCAGCATCCTGCACCACAGTGAGAGGCCTGTTACAATCAATAAACCTGAATTGACAAGTCATTGTCACTCAAAGTCCATAGTTTACATTTGGGTTCACCCTTGGTGTTCTACATTCTATGAATTTTGACAAATATTTAATGACGTATATCCACCATTGTAATATCACAGAATAGTTTCACTGCCCTAGAAATTCTGTGTTCCACCTATTCATCCCTCCTTCCCCTCAACCCCTGATCTTTTTACTATCTTCATAGTTTGCCTTTTCCAAAATATCCTATAGTTGGAATCATACAGTATAATTGGTTTCTCAGATTGGCTTCTTTCACTTAGTAATATGCATTTAACGTTCCTCCATGTCTTTTCCTGACTTGATGGTTCATTTTTTTTAAGCACCAAATAATGTTCCATTGTCTGGATGTATCAGTTTATTTATCCGTTCACCTATCAAACAACACATTGATTGCTTCCAAGTTTTGACAATTATGGATAAAGTTGCTATAGACATTTATGCATTTTCTTTATTCACTTATTTGTTTGTTTAGTTTAAGTTTTTTTTTCAGCTAGGATTCAGTCATGGATTCTTTCATTTTTCTTGGCAGTTCTTATTGAGATTTCAGAGTTTCTTTAACTGTAATTAATGAAATGATTAAAACATTGAGAACATTTACCTTCCACTGCATTTAAAGAGATGGAAAAACTGTTAGAACTAACAAACAAATTCAGTAAAACTGCAGGATACAAAATCAATACACAAAACTCAGTTGCATTTTTATACATCAGCAATGAAACATCTGAATGAGAAACAGAGAAAATAATCTGGTTTGTAATAGTACTAAAAATAATAAAATACTTAGGAATACATGTAGCCAAGGAGGTGAAAGATCTGTGCACCAAAAACTATAAGATATTGATTGAAAAAGACACAAATAAATGGAAAGATTTTCTGTGCTGTGGATTGGAAGAATTAATATTGTTAAAAAGTCCATACTACCCAAAGGAATCTACAGATTTGTTGCAATCCCTATCAACATTCCGATGGCATTTTTCACAGAAATAGAAAAAACAATCCTAAAATTTATATGGAACCAAAAAAGACCCGAATTAGCCAAAGCAAGCTTGAGAAAGAAGAACAAATTTAGAGGCATCACACTTCCTGATATCAAATTATACTGTAAAGGTATAGTAATCAGAACAGTATGGTACTGGAATTAAAACAGACACATAGATCAATGGAAATGAATAGAATCAAGAGCCCAGAAGAAATAAACCCATGCACATACTGTCAACTAATATTGACAAAGGATCCAAGAATACTCAGTGGGAAAAAGATAGTCTTTTCAATAAATGGTGTCAATAAAACTGGATATTCACATGCAAAAGAATGAAATCTTACATCACTCACAAAAATTAACACAAAATGGATTAAAGACTTAAAGGTAAGACCTGAAACTATAAAACTCCTGGAAGAAAATATAGGGGAAAAGCTCCTAGACACTGGTCTTGAGAACAACAGTTTGAATATGACACCAAAAACACAAGCAACAAAAGCAAAAATAAACAAGTGGGACTACATCAAACTAAAAAACTCTGCACAGCCAAAGAAATGATCAACAAAATGAAAATGCAACCTAAGGAATGGCAGAAAATATTTGCAAACCACATATCAGATAAGGGTTAATATTCAAAATATATAAGAAATTCACACAACTCAATAGCAACAAAATTCTGATTTTTAAAAGGGCAAATGACCTAAATACAAATTTTTCCAAACAAGACATGCAAATGGTCCTCAAGTACATGAAAAGGTGCTCAACATCACTAATCATAAGGGAAATAGAAATCAAAACCACAATAAGATATCACCTCACACTTTTTAGGATAGTTGTTTATCAAAAAGACAAAGATAACAAAGTTGGCGAAAGGGATGAATGAGTTCTGGGATGTAATATTCAGCATGGTGACTACAGTCAACAACACCACATCATATACCTGCACCTTGCTAAGAGAGTAGAACTTAAATGTTCTCGCACGATATACACACAAAAATTGTAATTATGTGAGGTGATGGATGTGTTAACTAATTTTATTGTGGTAATCATTTAGGAATATATACGTGTATCAAATCATCATGTTCCACATCTTAAATTTACACAATGTTACATGTCAGTTATATCTCAATAAAGCTGGAAAAATAAAAAAGATGGCAGAAACCCAGTGACACAAGCATTGGAAGATAAATGGTGAAAGTTATTATCCTTCCTCATATTATCTTCTATGGGTTTTCCTTGTTTGTTTTTACTCTGCTGTTTTCACCTAGGTTTTAAAGCAATCTCTTCAGCCATTATGACATTTACTCTTCCACCTGGAACTCCTAACTCTTCCTCTGATTTTCCCTGGTCCCTTCCAACCTTGGTCAGTGTAGGGCTATAAGGGCCTCCTCTCATGCTCCCACAAATATTCCTGCCCCTTCTGACTGCCCTCCTTCTCTCTTGTAATTTTTTAATCTCTCGCTTTTCCTACATTGGCTCCTGGCAAAATGCTCAGGTCTCTCCAGTGTTTAATATCCTTCACTGGATCCTGCTTTCCTCCCAAGGCTCTGTTTTCATCTTCTCTCTTTAACTTTTGAGCTTCCTTAAAGGGTCGTCCCCATGTGTTTCTTCTATTCCCTCAATCTGCTCCCCTTCTCAAACTCCTCTCATCTGAGTTGTGCTGTAAGCACTCTAGGATCACCCTGCCCTGTATGGTGAGATCTGAGATCTCTGATCACCCAAGCCAGTGGGATTTTCTCGGTTGTCATCTTTCTCAGATTTTGGAAGTGGTTGCACTCCATATCACTCGACATTCTGGAAACTACATCTGTGGCTTCCAAAATTCCATTCTTCTATCTTCTGTCCACAATGTGTTTGACTGCCCAACTCTGTCCTTTTGGGGATGCTTGTTCCTCACCTCCCTCACCGCCATGTGATCCAGGAAGGCATATCTCAGACTCCCTTCTCAATTCTCTCTCTCCTGCTTGTAGTGCTTGGGACAATGATTCCCAATACCAAATCCAGAGCAGATCGGTATTTCCTGTTAATTGTTTGCCATGCTACTGAAATAAATAGAATTTAACACATTATCTTCCTCAGGTATGACTAGTGGGGGGGGTGGGGGGAGAGAACAAGACCACTCCCAGTCAACTGGACTCAAATCTGAATCACCACTGAATTTCACTGTCTGACCCCATATGACATCAGCAGATAAAATCAAGAGCTGTAACTGCATCTTGCTCTCCTTCCCTCACTCTAGGTGCCCTGCTTCTTCTCTAATTGAGTGCAGAGCAATACTGATTACATCAATATCCTACCCCAAAAGCTTCAGTGGTTTCTAATGACACAAAGACTTGCATAGATCATTTTACTTTAGTATTCACCTATTCTCCAAAATGAACTTTCCAGTCCAAAGTCTTCTATTTATAGTCCATACCCCATGCTCCGGGCAAATGTATCTACTAATTCTCCCTTAGAAATGTCATGGTCTTCTTTGTATTTTTCACCATGATTCCTACCATTTTTCCCCATAAAACTTGAACACATCCATGGAGAAACATCTTAAATGACGAAAGGTCATAGGAATGGAGAAGAATGATCTCATTTGGCTGACCAAATAGGATCTTTCAACCTGTTGATCCCTACAGACATTGGTTCCATTTTGGGCTATTTATTACTCTCCATCTGGTCTAAAGTTAAGTAGCATACTTCTCCTACTTGCCATGCAATTGTAAGGTCCTTGACAGCAGGTAATTTGCTTTTGTTTGTTTTTTTCTGGTTTTCTGTCTTAATTTTTTATGGTAAAATATGCATAGAATAAAATTTACCATTCTACCCATTTTAAGTGTATACTCACATTGTTGTGAGTACACAGAAGCATTTGTCTCTAAAATATTTTTATCATCCCAAATTGGAACCCTGTACCCATTGTACAATAACTCCTCATCCTCCTTCCTCCCAGCCCCTGGTAACCAGTATTCTACTTTTTGTCTCTATAAATTTGATTACTGTAGGTACCTTATATAAATGGAACCACAATATTTGCCTTTTTGTGGCTGGCTTATTTCACTTAGCATAACATCTTCAAGGTTCATCTATGTTGTAGCACGTGTCAGAATTCCTATGGCATCAGCACGGTGTTTTGAACTTAGTAGATACCCGATAAATATTCCTTGAATTCACTATTTGTCTCAGAAATAATTACAGACAACAGCATTTCATTGACTTAGTAGGTTTATCAAGCTTTTCTCCCCAGAAGAGATGGCAACTAGACTTTTAAACATTTTAATTATTGCTAATAGCTGAGTGTTCTGCTTGTACAACTTTTCTGTTTTTGAGTTGACAAAAATTGGGCTATCCTTTTGTTCTATTTCTTTAAAACCTGAATACAATAACCTGGTGCATATATAGGGACCCCCACAGATTCCTTTCCCTTTTATAATCTTTCCACCTAACCATTCTTTAAAAAAAAAAAAAAAAAAAAAAAAAATATATATATATATATATATATATATATATATATATATGTATATAAAATTCGCTATTCTCTTGGGATATCTGGCAAACACAGTTGGTTCCCTGATGCAGCCTCCATCCTTCATTCTACCTCTTTCCTTGTCTAGCAGCCTTCCAGCTGGGAGTGGCTTCAGGATATTTCTGGCCAAAAAGGTATAAGTGGAAGTCGGCTGAGCAAGTATTCAGGAAAATTCTTACTTCTCTAATCAAGATAATAGACTCATCTGGCACAAGACTTTGGCTTTTGTTCCTCTCTTCTCGGCTTAAGTGGGGCCTTGAACATGGTCATTTTGAGATACTGATGTCATTAGGGTATGATGGCTGGAGATTCTTTAGCTGTTTTGAGACCATGAGGCTAAAGCCAAGGTGCTATGGGTGTCTGAAACTTTTGAGCATCTCCTAACTCCTGGAGTGCTTCTCTCAGCTTTCTTTTATAAAAGACAAACAAACCACAATTTTTAAAGCTCCTGATAAACAATATTTTACTTATAAGCAAGAGCATTTACTTCTTAAGCAGGATGCTCAGTTAAATTGCATCTAAGCCGACCTTCAAATTCAAGTGCTTTACTACTAAATTATTACTCATCTGAGCTTGTGAGATGAGAACATATATAGCAATGTGTGTGCATATTTATGTGTACATGTACATAACATATACATATATGTATATGAATGGGGCCACAGCTGTTTGAGATTTGGGCTTTGTCTGTTTATTTGTTCCAAATGATCATGCCCTGTAATTTATGAAAGGAAGTTCAAATTTCTGGGGACAAGAAAAGGAGATGAGGCAGGTCTAGAAGGAGCGAGGAGGCTTGATCTAGAAAGAAGTGAATTTCCAAGGCTGGCAGTCAGCCAGAAACACTGCCTTAGCACTGGCAGCCTGGGAGCACAGAAAACAGAAACGCCTTTCTGAGATCTACACAGTGATTCACACTCTCAACAAACATTTCCCAGATGTACAGCAGAAAATTGTCACAAAAACACCAAAGCCCTTCTCTTCAAAGCTGAGTTCCAAGAGCCTAAATCACATTCTCTCCTTTATAAGTGTCTTCCTGCACGGTGACACACCATAAAAAAATAGACTGGTGGAGATTCACAGTGCCTGGCTTTATTCATGCTATGTAAACATTTCTCGGGTCACTTGACACTTGCAGCACATGATGGTCTTGGAAGGCGAGGGTCTTTAAAGCACTCTTTTACTGTGTACCCATCTAACAGCGTTTCCAGAATCCTAGTCACAAACTGTCATATGGGCAATGGCCATGTGTTCTCTCTGGAATTCTGCCAACAGGGAAGAACTGAGAAAGATCTTTTCATCTCTAATTCAGAAGAATTTTCAAGTCACAAAAATAATTCTGGCTTTTGCCAGCCTAAGATCTGGTTATTGTCAGTTACAAGACGATTTTGTTTACTCCCATAGCTGTCACATGGTTCTAGGTAGTACAGTTGATGAGATGTTGGCCACTGACATCTCGAGGACTGCAGAGATGGGAGAGGGATGTGCCTCACTGGTCCATAAGCTCCTTCTCTAACCCAAAAAAGCTCTGGACAGACCGTCTTAGAGCTGGAGAGTGAAGTCTCCAAAAATTAAAGAAATAACACTGATGAATAAAATAATAGCACACCAGCCATGGCAGGAGTTGTTGTATCTGTGACATCTCATTTCATCCCCACAAGAATCCTCTGAATGGTATTGTCATGACCTCCATTTGACAGACGAGGAGTCTAGGGTTCAGAGGTTGGCTTATGACGCTCACCCAGCTAACAGGGGGTAAAGAAGAGACAAACTCAGGTCCATTTGGGTCTACGGACTTTCTACTCTCATTGATGGCACTGAGAGTAGCTGCGTGTGTAATTCCCCAAAGGCCACGAGGAGATTTCAAAGCCTCTCCCACATCCTTCCTTTCTCACCACACTTCCAGGACTTGGTCATCATAGAGGCATTTCTTCTATTTATTCTGTCACTGATCCCAGAGCAAGACCCTGCGGTTATGGGATTGCCTGCCTGTAACTCTCTGGTGGCTAAAATGGAGAAATGCCTGGAAGAGAAGAGCTGTAAGTGGGGAGCTTAGAGGGTGTGAAGGAAGGAGGGAGAAAGGCGGCCAGTGAGGGAGAGGACTCTGGGGCCACGGCTGTCTTAGGTGAGCTCATGCTTCTCTTGAAGACTAAAGCTAGGCTGCCTCCCTCCTTCCAAACTAGCCCAAACCAATGATTGCACTGCACATGCTGAGCAGAAATGTTAAAAAGTTGTGGGCAAACATTCAACACAGGAACCATTTAAGATCAAGGTCAATTTTCATGATAGCACCACCACAAATTGAGAACTAATTGACTCTAATTTATGCAAAGAACCCTGGGATATTAAGGAAGAATATAATCAGTATTTGAAAGTGAATAAATTTAAGTGTGGACAGCGGGAAACATGTTACCAAATCATGCTATAGTATGAGCCTATAAGTGGATGTCTTAGATCACATAACCAAAAGTTCAGTGAATGAATGGGCACTTTGTGTATAGCAGGCAAACTCATAAGGTGCCTAGGCAACCCGGACATTGTGTACGTAAACAGGCATTTACAAAGCATCAGTTGGTTTACTCTGCCTGCAGTCCTCCCCTTATAAAGTGGTTTGAAGCGCATATTGCATTTGTGTTCCTAACACATATGGGACACAGATATTTGAAAATGAACTTTGTACAATTTCATTATTAAACACTCAGCAGGCTTCAAAGACAACTGCATTTCATTAATAATAAATAATAAAAATGAAGACGCAGTAAAATATTAACATATCAAACACCTCCATGGTGCTATTTTTATGCACGAAACATCTTCCCTTCCCAAAAGACCAAGTCCCTGCCTGACTGTAAGTTAGGTATTTAGAAAAGAAAAAAAACTCCTTCAGAGGAGTCAAGAAGTCTCCACTGCGGCCCTAGGTGGTAAGTGAGTGCCTCATTATTTTTTTAATTTTTTTTTTAGAAATAATTTCAAATATAGAAAAGTTGCAAAAATAGTACAAAGAATATCCAAGATACCCCTGCCTTTTCCTCATTCTCACCTGTCACATTCTACCTCACTTACCTTAAATTTGCTTTTCTCTCTATCTAGACCTCTCTATTCATCCAACCATCTCTCTTTCTCAGACATGTCTTTCTGAGCCAGCTAAGGGTAAATTGGTAAATTGTGGCCTCAGTGTGAGTTGGGATTGAGGGAAGGCGCAGGAGGGGCAATTCATAAATTAAAACAGGGTGGTCTGGATAGATTTAATTAATAAGTTAACATTTAAACAAAGTCTTGAAGGAGGTATGACTACCTAAAGGAAGAGCATTTCAGAGAGAAGGAATAGACAGTGCGAGAAAACTGCAGCCAGGCCATGTTTGAGGATCAGCAAGGAGGCCACTATTGCTGGAGCAGCAGGGTGGATGGGCCAGAAAAGTACCAGGAGATGCAAAGAGGTGAGGGATGGAGAGCTCACGGGCCTGTGGGGGTGGTGTCTCAAAGGCCAATGTGAGGGTGATAGGGAATCATTAAAGGGTTTGGGGCACCAAAGTCACACGATCTGATGACTTACATTTTAGTAGGACCAGTAGGGTTGATATTTTCATTCTATATGGTAAACCTGGTTTTGCTAAACCTGATACTATTAAATGGTATCTGGGTAGCTAATTGTTATTCTCTCTTTACCCTGACGGTTTTGCATTCCATAATTAATTTAATTTAATTTAATTTATTGTATGTGTGTGTACGTATGTAAAACTTGGGATACATGCCTCTTAAATCACCTCCACTTGAATTATTTCATTCTTCAAGCTTCTCCTTTGTTCACCAACAATAATTTGAAAAGGTCCACTCCTTTTCCTTCCCACATTATACTGTGTATATTTACATATTGGTGTTATATCTGGGATCATAATTTCCTTGATGGAAGTCCCATTCATCTTTTAATTCTTAGTTTCTAGGTCACAGAATGGGTCTCTATAATGTTGATTGAATGACTACACATAGAAATAGGATATATCATATGATCCAGCAATCCCACTCCTGGGCATATATCCAGACAAAACTATAATTCAAAAACATACATGCACCCCTGTGTTCATAGCAGCACTATTCACAATAGCCAAGACATGGAAACAACCTAAATGTCCATTGACAGATGAATGGATAAAGAAGATGTGGTACATATAGACAATGGAATACTACTTAGCCATAAAAAAAGAATGAAATAATGCCATTTGCAGCAATGTGGATGCAACTAGAGATGATCATACTAAGTGAAGTAAGTCAGAAAGAGAAAGACATTTACCATATGATATCACTTACATGTGGAATCTAAAATATGACACAATTTAACTTATCTACAAAACAGTAACAGACTTACAGACATAGAGATCAGACTTGTGGTTGCCAAGGAGGAAGGGGTAAGGGAGAGGGATGGATTGGGAGTTTGGGGTTGGTAGATGCAAACTATCATACTGTTACATTTAGGATGGATAAACAGCAAGGTCCTACTGTATAGCACAGGGAACTATATGCAATATCCTGTAATAAACCACAAGGGAAAAGAATATAAAAAAATTGTATGTGTGTAACTGAGTCACTTTGCTGTACAGCAGAGACTGGCACAACATTGTAAATCAACTAGACTTCAATAAAAAAGAAATAGGATATATCTGTACATATGATCACATGGTATATTATATTACAATCCATGGAAAAGATTCTGTCCTGCTAAGTGTTAAATAAAAACATCAATATTCAAAAAAATATATATTATTTTGAGGATTGTTCCTGAAAAATGCTAAATTTCAAATCAACTTTCAGGTTTTGTAAAAAGGAAGGAAAACTCTTAAAAGGCTCACCTCTTCTGGGGCAGCATTAGAATGCAAAGTGACAGAGATCTCAATATATCCCCTTATATGTGTTCTCACATAGGTATGTATTAGAAGTTTACAATTCAAAGTCTAATGATAAAAAAAGTGGCTCCTATCCTTGGGATGCCAAGACATCATTTCACGTCCATCAAAGATTTTGCTTCACCTTTGTGGTGTAGTTTTCACTCATAAACCAGCAAAAGTTTACTCTTTCTTAAAGGAATCTGTGAAAATAGTGGCTCTTTCAAAAAAAAGAGGAAAAATGTCATCAGGTTGAATTTAAAGCTAAGCTTTGGAAGAAAAGTTCTAACAGAGAAAAGAGAAGGTTCCTTTGTGGTTTCTCTGCAGACACTGTGCCATTTTGCAATGCTGATGCCTGGCATGACTTCTTTCCACCTGAGGAAAGGTCACAGAAAGATCCTTCTCTGTTACCCTTGACAGCATAGACATGTAGTAATGACCGATCACATTAAGCCAATTAATATACACATGTAATATTTCCCCTACTGTGGCAGTCATGGTTTGTTGTCTAAAATATTTTATTATCTGAAATTTTAATAAAGTACCTAGAAGACTATTATCCACTAGGCAAAGGTTTAAAAGCTTTAAAGATGATACACTATTTAATTAGTAGGAGTGAATATGATGGATTAAATTACATTCTGTTTATTCATCCACTTTGTAAATATTTTGTAAATATTTACTGAGTGACTCCTATAATCCAGGCACTAACATAAGAGCCAGGATGCAATGATGAAAAAGACAGTCTACTCTCATGAGTGAGACCTTCCAAATGGATGAAACAGAGAAGGAACAAGTAAGCCAAAATAAGGTAATTCCAGATATGGTAATACACATTTCCACTTGGTTATGTCTCATGGTCCACCTAATCTTTTCTTTATTTTTCTCTGTATTCTCTTAATTTAATTGTATTTGTCATAGGTGTAACTCATTTATTCTGCTAAACATCAGTCTCATAGTTATACTTCTCATTTAGTGGTCAGCGAATTGCATAATTCCATTACTTTAGATTTCTGTAGATAGTTTTACAAACTCCAGAACGACAGACTATGACAATATGAAGTGCGTTAAGTCACTGAGCAGTTACACACTGAGGTCCTCAGTTACTTGATTTTGTTCATCCCTCCCTCTTGACGGTTGAGGAAGCAGTGACTGCAAAGTGGAACATCTTTTTCTAAGGATCTGAACCGCACCTCTTCCTCCCCCAAACCTGCCCATATAACGTTCACAAGTATAATTGGGTCACCAACTGGCATCAGATTTAAATAGCATTTCAAGAAAAGTTCTATGATCATAACTAAGATTATATCAATGGCAATAAGAGCATTTGTACCTGTGTCTCTCCCCATACACTCTCACCAATCACAAGCTCAGACGACCTTCTTTCTGTCCCTTTTCTAGTTGAACTCCTCTTAGTAAAATCAAAGACAGCTTTTTGCTCAAATTCAATAGCTTGTTCGAAATATTTTCTTTCCTTTTTTTCTATATATTTAACAATTGCTCTACTGGACTTGTTGCATCTATTTTCTTTCAAGGTCACCTTTCATTTCCTCTTTTATTTTTCTCACTATTTCTTCAAATCTTTCAATAGATCACCTGTCTTTGCCATGCTTGTATTGGATAATACTCCACCAAATAATTTTTAACAAATATAAAGTTGAGTGGTGTGATAGAGACTCAGATGGTTTAAAAGAATTTCAGCAGAGAATTTTACTGTGGTATCTCTCATCTGTGGTACACTAGTGTACTCCGTGACTCTCCAAAAATGTTGTACACATTGTATTTCATAAACTTGAAGACATGCATTTTTTTCCTACAAAAAAAAAAACCTTTGAGATGGAGATGTTTCTATAATCAAATCATAGTTTAATTGGCAGCAATTTTCTTCTTGGCTGTACATTAAAAAGTGGTCGATATTACGGTCAACAGCATCTTAGATTTAATAAAACATAGTAAGAGGCAGTGTCTTCCAAGCTTATTTGACCAGGAAATTGTATTACATCACAACATATTGGGTTGGCCAAAAAATAATATCACACAGAAAAACCCAAACGAACTTTTGGGCCAACCCAGTATCTCTTTGAATATGTAGCAACAGAACATATTTTGGGAAATATTGTGTAAAAGCCATATTTCCTAAATCTATTTATTTTGGAACAGTGAAATTTTATCCTGAATTTGGAAATTGCCAACCTATCTACCAAGGCAGGGGAAACAGTGGCAGAGGGATTTTTGTAATCTTCAATTTTCAAAAGAATTTAAAAAATCTCCATAGCTTTATTACTCATTCAGAATGGAATCTGAGAGAAAGCTGTGCTAACATAAATTAAAACTTTAGTTTTTAGCAGGGGTGGAACCGAGGGGACTTTTTATAAGAGTCCCTTAAAATCTCTCCATCTCCATCACACTCTCACCAAAGCCACGAGAAAGTAAGCAAAGAGAGTGAGCCGGTCACTTTCACCAGCAATTCCCCACCCCTCCTTCCACTCCAGTTCCCACTCCCACCTCCAGGGAGCAGTTCTGGAGCCTGTAATTAAGGATCTACTTACCCCTGGTGCCCCAAAAGCAGGAAACAAAACTACACTACAGCCTCCATTTGTGGACAAGAACGAAGGTTGTGACTACTCAAAACTCAGGATTATGGCTCTTATTTTATTTGAGACGCACTTCTCTGGTCCTACCCAGTGTCTGTCACTACAGAGAACCATAGAAGCAAGAAAGACACTTTCACTAAACATGTTTATCACCATCCAACTCGACGTGAAATTTAAACATTGACTTGACCAGTGATGCTGAAATAAGACCTGCAATGCCTGCTAATCTGACCTTCAAATTGGAATGTCCTTAAGGGTGTCAGCCCACAATTAAATTATGCCTGAGGACATTCAGAGGGTTGCGCACACCCCTCCACAGTTCAGTTTCTATGACAAAACACTCGTTCAGGTATTTAAACACCAATGTACAGGCAGCCGTCACAGAGCCAAGCAGCTCTGTAGCTCAAGAGTGGCCTTTTCCCCCATTTTTTTCTTATTAAATTGTGAACTTGTCTTATCAGAGATTCGAATCACTGTTCCAGCAATCTCAAAAGTAGGCTGTTTTAACAGAAAATAAAAAGCTAAGCTAAAGGCAAGGAGGGGAAATAAGAAGCCATGCTAGGGGCATACCTGGGCACTGGGGGGAAAGAAAGCAGAGAGTTGATCTTTTTGTACATTTTAATTTTTTTCTTATCCAGAGGGAGCGTCAAACTGATTCCGTTGTGATCACGTCACTATTCTCCATGAGGTAGAATAATTCCCCAAAGGGATTCAATTAAACAACACTTTAAATTTTTTTAAAAATTGAGAGGATTTAAGTTTTATGTAAGTGCTATCCCCCTCTACCCAATTCCTCTCAAATGCTCAGACCAACCAGCACTGCAGGAAATTGCCTAACGATGTGTCCATATTAAAAGGAAGGGAGACATCCAGTCTACCAGGTCTTTCTGTAGGAAGAAAAAATGGTATCTTGTTGCAGCAGTAAAATTTCACCACTCTACAGATTGGGGAGGGGACAGGGGTAACAAAATGGTGTTTACTCGAAATGGTGTTTCTTTAATTGGCCTTCCTGGAAAGCAAATAGGGGTTAAATATTGAAGTGATTTAAAGACAAAAATCAAAGCTATGCACAAATGTTTGTTATTCATTCAACAAATATTTATTGTGCACATGCTCTGTGCCATGCACTCTTCTAGGTGCTAGAAATCCAGCAAGGAGCAAAGCACACATTCCTGAAGTTTGCATTCTATTGTCGAGAGTCAGATAATAAAAAATCTATCTACCTACTACTTAGGAGAAAGGTATATGGGAAGCTAGGAGTAGAGAGAAAGGTGACATATGTGTTATATATGTATGTGTGTATACATACATACACATACAAAAACATATATGTATATATGTATACCTATGTATTGTATATAGTTCGGTTGGGGAAGCTCTCTCTGAAGGGTGACATTTTGTTAGAAACCTGAAGAAATAAACAAGCATAACTGGAAGTGGGGGTGGCAAGAGGGTGGGATTGGGGTCCTCTTAGCACAAGGAATAGGTAAGAGGCCAGCGTAGCTAAGCTGCCTTACCTAGGAGAGAAGAAGAAGGCAAGGCAGAAACGTAACAGAGCCTCATAGATGTTTATAAAAGAAAAAAAACTTCTGCTTTTACCTTGATTGAGATGAGAAACTTTTGAAAGCTTTGGGGCAGAAAAATGACATGAACTGATATGTTTTAAAAAGTTTACTCTAGCTGTAGGGTGAAGAACAGACCTTAGGGAAGCAGGAACGAAACAAAGTCATTAGTTAAAAAGTTATTGTGATAATATAGGCAAAGAATTGGTTTGGACTGGGCTTATAGAGGTGAAAATGGTGAGAAATGATCAAATAGAGCCATTAATATTTGCTCATGTGATATATGAGAGAAAAAGAGAAGTCAAGGTTGTACCTGGGTCAGATAGAAGTACAGAGTTCCCCTTTATGGAAGTTGTAAGGACTAAAGATAAACCAAGTTTGAGAGGCAAAGAATGACTTGTTTGGAACATGTTAACTGTGGAATTTCTATTTAATATCCACAATGGAAATGCTGTTTTCAGTTTTCTACAAAGTCTGGTGTTTAGTGGAGAAGCCAAGCTTAGCAATATACATTTGGGAATCATCGAGATATAGGTGATGTTTAAAGATGCAAATTTTGATAAGCTCACTAAGGACATGATCAAGACATTCAGAATTTCCAGGGCTGAGCTCTGGAGTCCTCCAGTATGGAAGTAAGGGGAAACCAGCCAGGAAGACACAGAAGAAGCAGATAGTGAGTTAGTAGGGGCACAAAGGAGAACAGTGTCAAACAATCCTCATTTTAAGAAGGAAGAGTGGGTCGAGTGTGTCAAATGTTGCCCAGTATTAACAGTACAATAAGATGGAAATGGCCCATTGGACTGGGCAACAAGACATCCTTGGTGACCCTCACAAAGTAGGGGTGATTAGGACATGATGAGAGTGGCCTTAAGAGAGCAGGAGGAGGGCGAGTGGAAACAGTGAAGAGACTTGTCTTTTATGGAGTTCTACTTTATAATTGGGCAGAGAAAAAAAATAAAAAATAAAAAATAAAAATTACTTGAAACGACAATATATAAATAAATAAAAATTAAAAATAAGTTAAAATTAAAAATTAAAAAACAATTAAAATTTAAAAGTTAAAAATTAAATAAAAAATTATAAATAAATAAATAATTGGGTAGAGAGATTAGGCAGTCACTGAAAAGAAAGTGAAGTTGAGAAATTTCCATTTTTTTTTTCTCTTAAAATGAGAAACCTTACAGCATGTTTGTGTGCTGAGAGGAATAACTCCATTGGAAGATATGGTGGTGGGAACAATTAAAAATTTTTCTTTTGTTTGCTTGTTTGTTTCTATGGTTTCAATGAAATAGCAAGCAAGGAAGAAAGAGAAGAGAAAATGTACCAACTAGTCATCCAGGAGGAGTGGGAGCATTGAATACAACAGGGAAATCCAATATTGCATGGTAGTAATAAAGGATGGTTTGAGGGCAGGGGTTGTGAATTTCAGCTGAGACCAGGTAGCAGGTAGAGTGTTTTTCTCCTGTCAGGTTCATGAGAGTTAAAAGAGAGAAAGAGAGAGAGCTGGATACAGCCAGGATTAGAATTTTACCAGAGTCGTTCAAAGGAGGGAGTATGGGATAAGGAAGTTTATATAATTATATATAAGAGAGTCATAATGGTCTTCCATGAAGCCTAAGCAGAGGATGGAGGGATGAGGGGGAATGAGGAAATGAGCGACAAAGAGAAAACTACTGAAGCAATGGTTCATTGTTCCTAATGAGATTTTCTTTTAAGGGTTAGAATCAGAATCCCCAAAGTAGTGAGCTAGAAAAATAGGAAGAAATCACCCAAGTGTAGGACCCCTGGAATTGGGATTACAGATGGGTTTTAGTAATTGGTAATGACAAGGTCTGGGATATGGCCATTGGATGAGTGGCTGAGGGAGAAGAGAGATGAAACTCATTGGAGAAGAGAGAGGCCAGGGTCCTAAAATCGCCAAGAATATGGCAGGATCGATGTGGGATACATGAGTGACCTGGAAGGGAAGGGGTGTGGATGAAGGATGGAAGGGAGGTGGGTGATATGGTTTGAAGACTCATGAGACTCAAAAATGGAGGTGTTTACAGAAAAGAGAGTGAGAAGGATCTGAAGATGGCACCTGGGAAGGCCCTCTGGCACCAGTGGGGTGCAGTCTCCCAATCTGAGGTGGTTTGAAGGGAAGCAGTGTCTTCTGGGATATCAGGTTTGAGTCTGAGTGAGAAAGTGAAAGAAAGAGACCAAGAAGAGTTTGAGGGTAAAAGAGATGTTGTCTACAACTCTGGAGTTCTGGAGAACCCAGGAAAAGGAGTTGGATCCGGGTCAGAAGGAGGAGTGGACAAAGCTATGAGGGATCAGGGTGTGAGTGTGAACCAGACAGCCTGGGGCAGCGTGTGGCATGGCATTAGCCCTGAAGGTCTGCTGGGTGTTACAAACAACTGAGGTCATTGCAACATGTGCTCAGGGATAGCACGTCAAACATTCTGGCTCATTTTTCTCCTTAAGGAGCCTGTCTTCTGATCCTGTCCTTCTGAATGGCAGTGCTCTGTGCCCTCAGCTGGGCTGGGCTGAGCACACACTGAAGACCATCTGTTATTAGGACTTTCCCTCTTTACCTTCCTGTTCTACACAGGAGGCAGGAAGTCCTGTGTCAGAGATGGGAAGGTCTATACTGCAACACATTTTTTAAAAATTTTATTTATTTCTTATTGAAGTATCGTTGGTTTACAATGCTGGGTTAATTTTTGCTGTACAGCAAAGTGAATCAGTTATACATAAATATACATTCTTTTCATATTCTTTTCCATTATGGTTTATCACAGGAGACTGACTACAGTTCCCTGTGCTATACGGTAGCACCTTGTTGTCCATCCATTCTATATGTAATAGTTTGCATCTACTAACCCCAGACTCCCAATCCTTCCCCCCCCCACCCCGCCCCCCCTTGGCACAACCACAACATTTCTTTTTTCTAACCTCAGGAGTTACCAGATCGTATATCTCTGCTCCAAGAGCACTGCCTGGGACAGCTGGAATTGTGGTGACAAGGAACGTATGCTCATACTTTTTCATTTAACCAGAACAAGGTAATCTGAGCCAGCTACAAAGCATGTCTCTCCTGCCGGCTCACAACACTGAGGAATGTCCGAGGCCCTCGGGAGCAGGCTGGTGATGTGGAGCAGCGTGGGGAGGAAGGAGACTGCCTGCTGGTCGCCAGCGCTACCCTCTGAAGTGCCCATCTCCTTCCAGACTTTCCAACGTAGACTCCAGACACCGGCACAGAATCACACTTATATATTAATACGGTTAAGACGTCAGATGACTGTCCTTGATAGCAAAACTTCCCTCCTAGTTTTACGGCCTGGGTGGTTTAATAAAACATACCAGACCAGAAAGCAGTAGCTGTTGGCCTCTGTCTCACTCACGACCCTCCTTCAAATCCCGTCAGGGGTTATTGAATACGTCTGGAATCTTTCTGGCTTACGTGTTTTCACTTTTCAAGCAAAGTTAGAATTCCATCTCACATTTAGATTCTTTTCCATTGTAAGCTCATAGTTACCAACCACCTCAGGGTAATGGCTCACCTCAAAGTTCAGTGGGTATAATACGTATTATATGGTTAAATTAACATGTATTAGTTGTTCACTATGGGCTAAGTACCTTACATGCATTACCCCATTAGATCTTTATAATAATTCTAGGAGGTAAGGGGTAATATTGCCTACAATTTACAGTTGAGACACTAAAATATTGAAAACTTATGACCCCAGGATCCTATAGTAAGTAGCAGAGCCAGGATTTGAACTTGGGTGTTGATTCCTGATTATACATATTCTTAGCTACTGCAATACACTGCCAGATACTGTGTTAGGCGCTGGGTGGGGAAGCTGATTAAGACGACGGACCTAAAGGAGCTCACAGCCCAGTATGGAATTAGATATTTTATGCTAACAATATCATACTATCATCTGACGCCTAGGTGCTTACCCACACACAACATTTTGAATCACCATAAATGTAACTAGCCACCAACATTGATTTTTAAAGCATGCTTGTAGGCTGAGAGGAATCCTTCTTGGCAAATCAATTTATGAGTGTCATAGAAGAAAGATTAGTGTCAGAGAAATAACCTTCTGCAGCCTTTTCCCCATCTTAAAGGAGTCAGCAGCATCAGCAAACACGGAGAGTCAAGAGATGGGAACCAGAGCCAGAGCTGGACAGAGCAGGTTGTCTTCTACAGGGAACCATGAGCTGCGAGAGGACCACGTGCTATTCTCAAAAAAGGACTATTTCCATGTAAGTCTCAATTCTTACTGAAACACACTAAACCAAAAGCAAAACACAACCTTGACTTATTTATGAAATCAGAATGTTAACAGCTGCCATGGCAGAGATCAGCTTCCCTTCGTAAGTAGCATCTTTTTATAAGTAGCATCCCCCAATTAAAGGCATTGTTACTTTGACAGAATATATCATCTATGACACTGCAGCCTAGAGGCCTGAGTACAGGTGAAGGTCGGCTTCACTAAGCCATTCTCTCTTCGACACCTTGTACCTTAAACATTCTGTTTTGTTTTCTCATCATAAGGATCATCTAATAATGTGTGTCAATGAATGTGTGTGTGTTATTTTTTTCTTTAATCAACCCTAGATTTTATTTGCTTAAAGAGGTTTACTAAAAGAAATAGGAGAAAAATATCAAAATTCAGAATGCTATCTATCTAAACTCTATGTTAAATTGTAAATGATTGTATTAGTTTGTTTGAGTGATGATAGAACAGAAAGGGGGTATAATTTTTTTTTAAAAAAACCTGAATCACCACATATCTAGAGTCTATAGTAAAATTGGAAAGGTATTTCAGTGGATCATACTTTAGGTGTTGCCACCTCAAGTCAAAAGACTGTGTTGTTTCCAGGACCTCAATGAACAGAGCAGTCATCTGATGAAACCTGTCTGATTTTTAGTGCTCTCAACAGTTAACTGAAGAACTTTTAATACTTCAGAGCACATACACCCCATATACCCCTTCCCCACCCCCATACATAGTGGGCAAATTTCTTAAGCGAGGCAATTTGGATAACGCAACAGATAACTTGCAACCTTGAAGATGCAGGAAGTAATACACATTAAGGAAGAGATCAATAAAGTACAGGTCTATGCTTCTCCATGTACATTATCATATGTGTGAGGCCATTCATGTCTCCGTGCACCATACAGCGACTGCTTCCCTGTTCCCATTTACTATCCATGAAGCAAGCCAGTCAAGGCAAACGTTCTGTCCTCTATTGGCATAAGTAGGTGATTTACTTGAAATGAAATTGGCATTGTTTTTTGACTAAGACAACATGAGAACTAAATGTCTTCTAAAAATTCCACATCTCTCTGTGTGTGAGTTGTTTGTGGAGGCATCTGTACTTTGTGAGTATTGTGAGCCTTCAGACGTCTTTACCACGGCTCTGATTTTATTCAAAACTGCAGAGAAATGCCTGTGTAATGGCAACATTCACTTAACAATTTTTTTATCATAAGTTTTTCTAATTCTCCAGCAGAAAGAGAAAGAAAGAAAGAAAGGGAGAGAGGAAGAGAGGAAGAAAGAGAGGAAGGAAGGAAGGAAGAAAGAGAGAAAAAGAGAAGGAAAGAAGGAAGGAAGGAAGGAAGGGAGGGAGGGAGGGAGGGAGGGAGTGAGGGAAGATGGACAAGAATTTCCCCACATAGGCTGTGTGCACTGTTTTGTTTCTTTCAGGAAAGAGAAAGGAATCTGATTCCACAGCCAACACAGAATACCAAACACATAAGGTAACATTAATAACAACAACAACTAAGACTAAAGTGAACATATCCCTTCCACCCAGGTACCACATGTTTGATATCTGACCCAGAGAGTCATTAGCTCAGGAACAAAATGAACCTCTGCAGTTAAAGCCTGGGGGGAGATATGACTTAAGGGTTATCACGTGGATTAAAAGATAAAGATTTCTGGGCAATGTGCTGCTGGCACTGATTTGCTGTATAAGGTTAAGAACATCACTACTTCAGTTCCTTTTCTACTATTTTCAAAACAACGCATCCTCCTGCCCCTCACCACATGGCGGTGACGTTACAGGAATCCATCCAAATTTCATAACCAATCCCATATAACCAGGCTGGTAGGTTGTGGCTGCTTCCGGTTATTGCCTTAGTAGAGAAAAAAGGCAGCACAGACCATTGGTCCACTTAACACCAATCTCCCGGACCACGTGACCAGAGATAACATTGATAAGCACCCAGCACTTAGACCACCTTGCTCCTCCCATAGGCTCACAATTTCCGGAGGTGTTGCAGGATGGCTGTAGTAAGGTGACAGTCATACTAAAGAGTGCAAAGTGTTCCTTAGCAGTTAACAGTGAAGAGCAGGAGGTCACATGACCTCTTTCCCTTCTGGACCTTTCTCTCACACTTCCTCAGAGGCCCAAGGGGCAGGAAGGAAATAAGACAAGCTTCCACAAGGTAAATGACAAATGACACTTTTGCACATGATGTATCGCGTGCGCTACCAAGAGACACAAAAGAGGAGATTTACCACCATATTTCATCTAGGGCAGGACAGTGTACACTTCAGACCTGTGCTTTTGGAACTACCTGAAGGACCGTTTTCCTCCCAATCCATCATGGAAACATAATGTGGACTGTACTCAGGTCAGATGCAAGCCCACACAACTTTCACAACACTTTGTTCAAGGGGACAAGACCACTGATCACACACTTGCTCCCAATTCCATACTCATTGCAGACCTAGGACAAGCAGTTCACAGACTGGCATCGCGCTATGTGGAGTATGGGATTTGGAGTCTCACTGCCCGGCCTTGACCTCGGCTCCGCGGCTTACTTACCAATGTGTGTGACGTGGAAAATCTACTTAATCCTCTGTGCCTCAGCCTCCTCATCTGTGCAATGGGGACGAAAACAATAGCCACCTCATGGGCTTGTGGTGAGGACTGAAATGAGTTAACATACACAAAGCTGCCAGGACAGCTACAACAATACCAGGCACACAGGAGCCCCTCTGTGTGAGATTTTATTTCTCTTGTGTGTTTTCATCCATAGCCCAGCTGGCTTTGCCACCTGTACACCTCAAAAGGGGTAGAGCCACAAATAAGCTGGTGGAATATTAGTAGCCCTTGCCACTTGTCAGAACAAGCCATGTTTATCACACACACACACACACACACACACACACGCACACACACGGGGTGGGTGTCTTTCCCCAGTCCATCCCCACTGTCTGTCCTTTGTAACCTGCCTGAGAGGCCCTGAGGCAGGATTCCAACCACTGGTTGGGGGTCTCCTGTTCCCTCCTTCCCTCTTCTTTCTGGTCCCCTTACTCTCTTGCTCCTTCTCTCTGTCGGAAATGCGCCCCTCTGGGTCCCTGTAAAACTGACTCCTCCTGTTTCCACAGGTCTCAGATGAAAGGCTGTCTCTTCCGTGTCCTTCCTTGACCACACTGAATCAAGTCTCCTCCATTCTGAAATTATTTATCATGTGTTTGTCTACCTTGGTGTGGATCACACCATATCTGCAGTCTTCACTGCTAACCCTCATCTGCACCCTGATATTTGACATGTAGTAAATATTCAGTAAAAACCTGTTGAATCGATGAAGTATATTTCTCTATGAATCAAATAAAATTTAGTAGTTTCCCTTTGATCTTGTTTCCTTGTTACTCTAACTTCTCTCCACCTTCAAAAACTGTATTCTCATTCAATCACTCATTCAGTATTTACTAGGTTACAGGTACACATCAGCACTCTTAGGTGCAAAGGGGATGGAATAATACACTGGGTTGCTGCTTTTAAGGATTAGAGAAAAATGATGAACAAATAAACCTTATAAAAACTGACATGTGCTCTATATGTGACCTTGTGTCTGTGTTTGTGTGTGTGTCTGCGTGTGTTAGTGTGATGCTCAGAAAAGTGCGAGAAAAACACAGAGAATGGCACAAGGAATTTTATCACAGTGGATTCACAAAAGGCTACAAATTTGAGGCTGACCTTGAGAGAAAGTCTCTAGGCATGCAAGACAAAGATGATACTTTGAAGGTGAGAAATAGTTAAAACAGGAAACCCATTTCAAAGAAATTATAAAATAAATGAGTGATCTTATTCCAAATCCCGATCGAGCTTATTTGGAAAATAAATTCTGTCTATTCCTATATGCCTGCATTTTGATTTTACACATTTTTGTTTTAATTTTGATGTCATACTTAACAGTTAAGAATGATAAGACTAGAAAAAATCATTCTAAGAGTTTCAGTAAAATTCTGCCTTAGCAAAGACAGCATCTGCAACCAAATCAGAGCTGCAACTAAAAGAATATATATCAGGAGAAAACTTACTTATGTTACAAATAATCAGCTGAACACACGCATTTGCATGTTTATCATCTTTACTTGTAACAGCTAACACCACTTGGCTAGCCAGTAAATATGAATAATACTTTACAACTGTAGGATGAGACTTTTTTCAAAATTATCTCATCAACATGATCTCATTTAATCCCCATAATACCCCTGTGAGATACAATGACAGGTATTTTAATCTCTATTTCACAGACAAGTCAGCTGATAGAGAAGTGTTAAGGGACTCGTCCAAGGCTGCAAAGTGACCTAGAGACAGATCAGAGATGAGATCTCAGGAGTTATTCCACTATAACTTTTGGCTTTCCCTGGCCACCAAAGCCCAAAACAGAATCAAGACTTCTGCATGTTAAGGTTACAGTATTTGAAATTATATCAATCTATATATGCTGATCAAAAATATATGCAACAAGAGTCACTTTTATTCTAGTAAAATCCTTGCAGAAAGACCAGACTTGAAATAAATTGGTAACAATTTTAGGACTACCATCACTTTTTTGCTGCTGATTAGAATGAAGCCTTTAACACATGATTCCAACAAGGACCATCCAAGCCAGTGAAGCAGACATACATCAGTGTGCTCAACACCTGTCTTGGTGGGGTTGGCCATGGTATAGCAGCATCACTGGGCAGGGAGGTGACCATCCAGCCTACAGAGATTGGTTGGGAGGTGGACACACATGCTCCAAGCCACACCCATTCAAGTTCTCCCGGGGTTTTTAATGGAACTTTTGGGAAAGAGTCACTCTCTGGTTTGGTGATGGGCAGCTCTGGGGCTTCTGCAATCCTGAAGCTACTCCATCAACACAGAGGTGAGGGAAGAATTACTAAGAGAGTGGACACAAGTGAGTCACGTAGGCAGCAGCGTAACTGGGGGAAGGAGAAATCCATAGGAAGGAGAAAAGCAAAAATAAATGTTAGTTTTCCCTGGACCAGTAGTTCTCAACCTTGCCTCCATATGAGCATCACCGGGGAGTCTTACAAACTCCCACTGTCCAAACCTCACCCCAGATCAGCTAAACCAGGACTTTGGTTCTGCCCATGTCCACCTTCCTGTCCGAGGTCAGCACATCTGACCACCAGTGGTGCCCGAGGTCTTCTGGCTTTGGCAGAGGTTCTGTGGCGGTAGTAGACGTTGGTTCTTAAACACTAAGAAATGGAGCCACTAAGAAAGAAGCCAGCAGAGGGCTGATCAAGAGGCGGACTTTATCAGATAGCACTGCATTTTTTTTTTTTAATTGAAGTATAGCTGTCCACAATGTTGTGTTAATTTCTGCTGGGCAGCAAAGTGACCCAGCTATACTTATATACACTCTTTTTCATATTCTATTCCAGTATGGTTTATCCCGGGAGATTGGATATAGTTCCCTGTGCTATAGAGTAGGACCTTATTGTCCATCCATTCTATATGTAATAGTTTGCATCTACTAACCCGGGTCCATCCCTCCCCCACCCCCACCTTGGCAACCACAAGTCTGTTCTCTCTGTCTGTGAGTCTGCTGCCACAACTCCACAACAACAGCAACAAAGAACAACCCAATCAAAAAATGGGCAGAAGACCTAAGTAGCATGGCATTTAACACACTGTATCTTTTCAACTGCTCCTGTGAAGCCTTCAGAATCACTGCCCTGCTGCTGCTTTCCTGTGGGTGGGAGTAAGCCCAGTTGAAGCCAATTTCAAGCTACCAACATCACATCACAAAATGCAGAGTTGGGAGAAATGAGCAGTTGCACCCCATTTTATGATATTTTTACCATATGGATATAATAAATGTTAAGAACGTCAAGAGCACAGATAATAGCAAAACCCAGTAAAATCATTACGAAGTGGTGAATTTTGAGTATTGCCTTTCTAAAATATAATTTATTTAATTACAAGTTTCTATAGTGTGATTTCAAATAATGACTGTGTTTAAAAACCATCTTGCGAGGGCTTCCCTGGTGGCGCAGTGGTTGAGAATCTGCCTGCCAATGCAGGGGACACGGGTTCGAGCCCTGGCCTGGGAAGATCCCACATGCCGCGGAGCAACTAGGCCCGTGAGCCACAACTACTGAGCCTGTGCTCTAGAGCCTGTGCTCCGCAACAAGAGGGGCCTCGATAGTGAGAGGCCCGTGCACCGCAATGAAGAGTGGTCCCTGCTCGCAGCAACTAGAGAAAGCCCTCGCACAGAAACGAAGACCCAACACAGCCATAAATAAATAAATAAATAAATTAAATTAAAAAAAAAAAATCTTGTGGAATTCCTAGAAAATTTAAAAATTGGTTTTCACAAGTGTCAACTTAAAAAAATGCACAACGTGAGAGTGAGAGTTAAGTTTTATTGGGGGTAAAATGAGGACTGGAACCCGGGAGACAGCATTTCAGATAGCTCTGAGAAACCGCTCCAAAGGGGTAGGGGGGTAAGGTCAGTATATATGTGATTTTGGTGAAGTGGAAATACATCCGATCAAGAACAAACTTTTTGTAGAAGTTTTCTGCTAGTCTCGTGAAGGTTACTTCCTTCTCGTCAGGAGGAGCAGACGTCACCATGAAAGATTTTAGTGTTTTTCTAGATATGAGGAGACACAAGAAATGGGCTCATAAAATTGGCTCCTGAAAATATCTAACTATCTGAAGACCTGTTTTCCCAGAGCACAGAGTGTCTCATTTCAGCTCTCCACCCTGAACTCTTTTCAGGGCGGTGTTGAAAATCAGCAGCTGCAGAAGCACATGATTTAATCCTTGTAGAGGTAGATGGCAAGTGCCCATGGCGAGTGCCAACTGTAGTTGACACAAGCCAGGTGGAGCTCTCTGTAGGATACCATCCATACCTTTTACAACTTCAGGGATGTATTCTCATTATAAAGCAACTCACCAGATGCAAACTAATATATATGGGATGGATAAACAACAAGGTCCTACTGCATAGCACAGGGAACTATATTCAATATCCTGTGGTAAACCATAATGGAAAAGAATATGCAAAAGAATATATATATATATATATATACACACACACACACACATATATATATACGTATAACTGAGTCACTTTGCTGTACAGCAGGAATCAAACACAGCACTGTAAATCAACTACACTTCAATAAAATGTAAAAAAATAAAAACTAAAAAAATAAAATATCAGATGGGAAAAAAATAAAACAAATAAAGCAACTCACATTGACTGAAGGGTTCTTGATTCAGGTCAGAAAAGACCCACCTTCACAAGTTTATGGTCTTGTTCTTGCTGACCTCTACCATTTTGGACTGGTTGCTACACTCAGACGGAGGTGAGTCAAAAGGGCCCTAGTCCACCCTCACTCATCCTCTCTTCCCTGTAAGCACTTGGTGTCCCACCGCCCCAGCACTAAACTCTCTCTCTATGCAAACTGCACAGCACTCTGGGTTTCCTTGCCTCAGTGCATTGAGTCTAATGCTCTGATGCTAACCACCTACTTCCAAGCAGAATTTTTAAGGTTTCCAGGGTCACCAGGCAGGATACTAATACAGCATTTGATTTGCATCATTGTGCCTCCAGCTCCAAACATTCCTCAGTCATTTTTAATGCTAAAAAGGCTTTGATTACTTCTGAGAACACTACCCACCCTTCTCCTCCCCTTTTCAAACAGCAAAGTCTAGAATTTCATTTCCTGCAAACAGGCACTCTGAAACCAGCTAGATGAATATCAAAAGTGCATTCCCCTAAATGATAGCTGCTTTCCAAAGGATCCCTCAAGGCTCAATTACTTGCCACTTCTTTGCTTGGTTTCATATGTTAGCATTCCTTCGCAGTCTCCAGCAAAAAATCATAAGGGCCTTAACCACTGATAACAGTCTGCAAACAGGGAAAGTCATCATTACCATTCCTTTAACCAACACCGAGGGTTTCCTACCCACAAGGTCCGGGGGCCAAGTCTGACTCTTGTTTCCCTTTTACATCTTTTAGTTAATTGCTTCAATTTGTTCCATTCCCATTCACTTTCTTTTGCTAAATCACAATTATTCATCACATATGTGCAGCCAGGAGGTTAGGGAGAACACCCAGCTGGTATTATCGGGAAGCCAGAATTTCTTTTAGGGGGAAGATTATCCTTGGTGTGACCCAACATTATCCTTTTCTTTTTTTTTTCTTTTTTTTAACTTTTTGCCTAGTTTCAGAAGCTGCTTATACCCAGAATAGCAGTGCTGTGATTCACTGGGTTAAACAGACAGAACAAATTCAATATTAACCCACAAGGGGCCATGACATCACCACTACAGGCATGTGGCCTCCAGAAGACACTCTAACATGAGAAACCCCAGACACTAATTCAGAAAATAAGTCCAAGCATCCTGCCTTATGGAATTAAACATTCAGAGGAAGTTATGTGTGACTATATCTTAGAATTTTGCCTGCTAGTTTTTTAAAATTTAGAATTAGGTTTACTAATGTATAAGCACAAAATAGAAGGAACATAATTGAGCTCTTACTATATTCCGAGCACTGTTCTAATGGCTTCAAGTGAATTATTTTTTTCTCATTGAAACATCACAGTAAGGCTGTGAGGTAGCTCCTGTTATCATTCCCATTTTACAGATGGGTAAACTTGAAGACAAATCTCTTTTGTTTTTGTGTTTTTGCAATAGTAATTCTAGGCCAATTAATAGTTTCTCTTTTCTCATTGGGAAGACAGATGTGCTTGATCTCCCCAAGACATTTATTACTAGAGGAACCACAGTACAACTGGGAGTAAGAAACAGAAATCCAATACTTGAGAAACACTACAATTAAAAGAAGCAAGTAGAATTATTTTGTTGCTTATCAGTTTATGGAGACATTGGAAACTCTGGCTCCCAAGGAAGGCATTATAAATTTTTTTCTCACAATAGCTTCCAACTTAAATTTCTGAAATATTCCTGTTTGATTATTCACTAGAATATTTTCTTATTTGTCAGAAAAGGAAAATAAGGGCACTTTAGCTAGCTTATCTTATTACAAACACATACAACCAAGAATTAATAAAGTTTTTTTAAACAACGTATTTAATCTTTTCCCTCAAAATGAAAGCGTCGTTTTGGCTAACTTTCATACTTTAACTGTTTAATACATTGTGATTACTAGTGGTGATCATTGGAAGATTACAACTGCTTCCCTGGTGTCCCCCACCTCACCCCCACTGTATGCTTTTGGGCAGTGTTTTTTATTCTATGATTTTGTATACTTTTCTTTGAATCCCTCACACCTAAGAGAATACTGATATATGACTGTTATATAAAAAATGTTTAAAGGATTAATGAATGAAAGAAGCAAGAAATCTTTTAAAGGTGATGAGGCAATGGGAAAATAATTCAGAAAGACCTTTTGTACTTAGAACTGATTGAAACACAGCCTGATTCTCCAAACTCTAGATTAGTCAAGTTTTCTGGTCTTCTCTCCTTCAGAACATCGTCTCCATCTTCACGCTGGATCTTTCCTGCAAAATCTAGATCAAATGTAGATCCTTCCTTGAATCTACCATGGCAAAATGATCTGTGCTGTCTCCTGCCCCTGTTTTGTATGATGCTCTCTCTCTCACACACACGTACACACACACACACAGATACACACAGAATTAATAAAATCACTGTCATATTTTAATGTAACGGCATTAATTTGTGTATATTACCTCTCAGTTCCTTGATAGCAGTGACCACGTTTGCTCACTCAATAATGCTGTGTGTATGTGTTTCCAACATAATTCTACAGAGAGATATTTAAACCAGAACCTGGTGAATAAATTTGCCTGGCAAATTTTTTGGCTTTCTAACACCAAAGATTGCCCCACCCCACTGGCAAAACCAATCAAATATCTGTTCGAATCTCAAAGATGAACTATTTAAACTTATCACGTTGTGCCTGCCTTTCTCCAGTCCACACCCCTGCACCATACAAGTAAACCCTCCCAATCCCCAAACACTAAGCATGCTGAAATGATTCTTAGGGTGGTTGAAAGGAACACGGGTGTAGGTGAACCACTATGTCAGAGAAGATACTTCCTGTTCCACGTACAAAATACCAGCGTTTGCTCAAGGAACCATGAGGACACAGCATCTTGGGAAGCCCCATTCAACTCACTGCTGGAGCTCTGAGCCAACAAAGGTAGCATAAAAACCAACACACAAAAATGGTATCAGCGATCGTGACACACAGACATTTTTATTCCTCTCTTCAAAATGTCAGCTCCTCCTGACAGCTGGATCCAGCCACTGGACGTAAGAAATGTTTCGATTTGTGAACCCCTTCCGTCTTTGCCACGGAGGACGACTTCAAACAGCCATCAGTAAACAGCTTTCTCATCACTCCAGCCCAGACTGAATTCTAATCAAGGTCTTTTAAATGCCATTGAACAAATCTATATACTATGGATTGTTTTCTTGTATGCCTCTAGCCAAACGCTATTCACTGGGTCATTTATTATTTTTAGAAAACCAAAACAATCCACACTAATAGTATAAATTATAGCACATCTAGAAGCAGCATCCAGGCATCCTTGGTAACTTAATAATAGAACTGAAAGAAGCTTTTAATTATTCCTCCTCCGGTAATTTATTAGACAGTCTGAATCTAGGAATTGCATGAGTGGAAGATCCAGGTTTACATCACCATGAATCAACAGAAACGTTCTGGTCTGCAAATGCGCTAAAAACCAAGTACTAAAACCCAAGGAGTACGCATAGTTGAGTTCAAAGAGAAATAAAATATGGAAATTTTAAAAAGTCCAACAGATTATCCAAAGCAATATATCTAGCAGGAGTCAGGAATTCTTAAATAGGTTATCTAACATAAAAATGAATGTCCAACTTGCAGGGAACTTTTGATAAAATGTTTATGTAAGTTGTAATTTTAATCTAAGACATGAGATGCAGGGTCAACTACGACTATACTCCAACCTGACTCAATGATGCCCAGGTGAAATCAACAAATGACATCATGATTTACTCACTTTCTCTTGAGAAAAGCCCATCAGGAAAGCAGTAGAGTAAACAGCAGACCACTTAGCTGCTCAAGTTCTTTACATCTGTAAACAAGTCAATTAAAAAGACTTCCCAGAATCGCATGTCATAAGGCCTGTCTGTCCATCATCTCCGAATGTATGAAAGGAAAACCACAAAGCCATTTCTCTGGGCTATTTGTTAGAGAGATGTAATTGTAGGCTTCAAGAAAATGACATCTGAAAGAAGAGCTGGGCCTGCATTGTATCCTCAGATTAATTAAGCCAGAGCCTCAGAGGTTTGGCATTGAAGTTTCAGAAAGAGCTGCCTTTTTACTGAGCAAAGTTATTTCTGTAAATCAGGGTTGGAATTGGGGAGTCCTCACTGTCACCATTTGGGGACCTTTTTACTGGACAGAAAGAATAATTTCAGCTACATTCATTTCTAGGTCCAATAATCCATTCTACACTAGTTTCCTATATTTCACTCTTTCTTGCCCCTTAGCTCTGGAGGCTGGGACACGTTTCTGCTGGTTATGCCAATATTCCCTCCTTCCTTGACCCTGTCCCAACCATCAACAAAACAAGCCGGAAGGAAATTTCAACAGTTTTCTTAATTTACACACCATCATTTTCTTCATTGCCCGCTCTCTCTTCCCCATCTTCAAGCTGTGTGTGGGTATGTCAGGGACAGTGGCTTAAGAAGTTTCATCTGAACTACTGCAAACACTTGTGAGATTGGAAAAGAGAAAAACAAATTGGGGATATCTCTGATTCAAGAAATTTAGAACAGTTCTTGTATTTTTTTCTGTTCCGTTTACATTTCAACGAAGCTTTACTTTTTAACAGCCTCTACTGAACTCCTGTTTTTCATTAGTGATGCGAAAGATAGCTCAGATTGAAGCTGTAGAATTCATTAATTCATTCAACAATATTTATTGAGCACTTACTAAGTGCCAGGCAATGTACTAGGCATTGTGCGAAAAGTGATGACAAATTTGCTCCCTAGCCGTCACTCCAATGAACATAGATCAATCTGCTCTTTTGGCTTTCCACATATCAGTATAGACACTTCCATCTCTCTCGGTGATCAGGCCAAGTACCAACAATAGGGTTTGCTGAACCAGCTTCACTCCATACATCCCTCCATGGACCTTGGTGGTCTTTTTTACTAAATGATACAATGTTAGACTCCTTTCTAACTTCTAATGGCAAGCTAGTTCAGGCTGAAACTTCTCTATTTTAATAAAAAGTTAACTCAATTGATGGCCACGTAAGTATCTGGAATCCGCATACAAAGAGACATTTTGCAATTCTATGACTAGCACAGGGTCTGAAGAATTAGTTACAGTTTCAATGAATTCCATGCACAAAGTAGTCTCAGTGTCTAAAAGAGAGATGCCACAGTGATTCTCTTATTTTCATCCAAGGTGACATCTTGATCATTGGTTTATGGATGTTTCAACATATCACCCTCAATATTTCTTTTCATTTACTGGCTTAGAACACAGGAAGAAACATAATAAAATCAAGTGCACTCTTGTCCTTCCTGATTAGTTATAATCTAGTTGTAGAGAAAGTGCATTACTGTCCTTTATTTTTCTAGTTTCACCAAAATATTTGATTAAGAATGGGGAAATATTATTTGCCTCTTTTGTAAAAAACAAAACAAAAACTTATCTTTTCTTCCAAGAACAGTACATGTTCTTTATAGGAAAAAATGGAAAATATAGAAAGTCAGAAAGAAATAAAAAGTAATTATATTCCTATCAAGCAAATACAACCACAAGTTTTAAAAGCTGTATATCCTTTAAATTTTGCTAAGCTTTGTTGGTGATTAAATAATATTTATGGTGTTTTCCTGATTATAAGGGTAATACATGTTAATAACAGAAAATTTGGAATATACAGAATTCTATTAAAGATAAATTATTTGATTCTAGCAGTGTTCTTGTTTTGACACATTACCTTTCTGCATCAACTAAAATATTTTTCTGTCTTGTTTCCCCTCTGTCTCTCTGTCTCTTTGTTTCTTCTCTCTCTCTCTCTCACACACATTGTATGTTGCTTTCTTAACATATCACAATTGTTTTTCAGGTTATTAAGTGATTTTCTTAAAGGTAAGTTTTAGTGGAGACAATATTTCACCATATAGATGTAAAGTAATGGAATGCTTACATATTAGAACTAAATTATTTTTCTCTTGTAATTATTGATGGGATAAACATCAATTTTTTAAAAATTACACTATAACTTTATCCATGAAATGGAATATCACATCAAATTATTAAGCATGTTGAAGACTTCTCATAAATATCACATATTTCACCAGAAAGTTTTTACACAATTTTCACCAGAAAGTACATACAAATATATAGTATTTTTCTCTTTCAGCTTTTCCATGTATTTCCAAATATCATTTTATTTTTTACAAAATAGTTCCACCACTGTTGGACATCTGGGTTGCTAATTAACCTTTACAATTGTTTTTGATTCCTTGATCAAGGATGAACATGCTTTTCTAGTAAAGACTGACTTTCATTTTCATTTTTAAAGCTGTAGATACAGAAACAATGGCAAAGAAGTCATCGACAAGTGTCACAGCTCAACTAGATAAAGGATAAAAGACTGTAAAGAGATGAGCTTAATTTTATTTGTGTCAAAGTAGTTGCTTTGCTCTGTGGGGTGTTTAGAAAATTCTTGTCCCGCAAAATAAAAAATTCCCTCTAGTTAGGCCAGAAAAACAAATTTGGAGGAATCTTTCATTAGAACCCTAAGTTGTTTTTTTTTTTTTTTTTAATATTTCTGAAATAGATCAATATAGATATGTGTGGTTAGGTAATGTCTGCATATCACTAATAACAGAACTGTCACCTAAGTAATCCTATTTTACTTTTTATGTTAAAAGAAATAAACCTGACTTCAGTTACATTTTTACAAAGAGTGATTTCTTTACCTGTCCCAAATTTAGATGCATATGACAGTGAGGAGTATTCTTAAAGCTGAAACTTGGTTCAACCCTTATTTCAGCCTAGCATTATTTTTTTTCTCTTTTTTTTAAAGATTTATTTATTATTTATTTACTTTATTTATTTTTTTTGGCTGTGTCGGGTCTTAGTTGCGGCAGGCGGGGTCTTCATTGAGGAGTGTGGGATCTTTTGTTGTGGTGCACAGGCTTTTCTCTAGTTGTGGTGTGCCGGTTTTCTCTCTCTAGTTGTGGCACGCAGGCTCCAGAGTGTGTGGGCTCTGTAGTTTGCGGCACACGGGCTCTAGCTGAGGCGCGAGAGCTCAGTAGTTGTGGCGCGAGAGCTCAGTATCGTGGCGCAAGAGCTCAGTAGTTGTGGTGCATGGGCTTAGCTGCCCTGCAGCATGTGCGATCCTAGTTCCCTGAACAGGGATCAAACCCACGTCCCCTGCATTGTAAGGCGGATTCTTTACCACTAGACCACCAGGGAAGTCCCAGCCTAGCATTATTTTTGGAGATCCAAATGTTTATTGCCACTTATATGTATTATTTTTTTTTCCTTGTTTGATACAGACAGGAGGATTAACCAGTTCTAACAATATTTGAATTATGGGAAAATGCTGTTATGCTAAATTTCTAAACTGAATGGCAATTGCTTACAATTTTAAAAGGAATATCTACTATATAGTATACTTTTCCTAAATCTTTTTGATATCCTTACTTTGAAAAAGCAAAGCTTAATGGTGAATTTACATGTTATTGCTTTCTGCAGCCTTCCTCACCTATAGAAATTGCCATTGTCTCACCCATAGAAATTGCCATTTAGTGTGGCAAGGCCTTTTCCGGAATCTCTCTGTTTGAAAACTGCAATTTAATGCAATAATTTCCATCCATATAAATAGATGCTATCGGATGCTCTTCATAGTGGTATTAATGGAAGCTGGGGTCAGACTCTAATACAAAATATCAAAGAGTATTTTATGGGATCTTCCTTAATAGCCCTTGTGAAGTCTATTTTCATTAATTAGGTCTTATTTTTCACTGAGTTCTTCAACATAGAGAATAAAGAGGACTGTGTAGGGCTATGGCAATCTGAACTCCACAAATTATTTTAGGCATCAGTGACTCCACGAACTCATGATGCTGGCAAAACTTTGCAGGAAGGGATAGGTTGGCAATCCCAATACTTCAAGCTACAGGAAAATGGAAAAAGCATAAAAGGCATATGCACCTGAAGCTCAGAAAGCCAGCGCACAGAGAAGTTAAATTTATTATTCTAATGACTTTCCCAGCATGAGACTCTCACCAGGAGACACATGTCTGTGCATCTAATAAGGCCATAGAGATCGGGGATTCCTGAAGGACTCCCGTGGCTCTTTCCAAAGCAGCCTTTTATAGATGGGAAAATACAAAGTACGTGAAAAGGGTGCAAGACTGCTACTATCTACACTGCTTTGCTGCTAGCTACCCTCACATGTATTCCTTGGAAATGAAGCCAATTTTGGCCAGCAAGCTCCAATTAAAATACTTAGGTTGTTTTAAATGCTTATTCATATTTTGTTCTTGAAGCCTGAGAAATCCTAGATCCGGCTCGCTGGAATGTCTCACTTCCATGGCATATATAACTGGGTCTACAACATCTAGGTCCCTCCAAGTTCATCCTTCTCCACTTTATTAGCCCTTTTATGCAATTATAAATGTTTATGGACATATACCCATAAATCTATTTTTATATAATAATGTGATTATTCTACATGCATTGTTTTGCCAGGTTAGTACTTTTTTTTTCAGTAAATGATATACCTGAAGGTTTCCAGTGTCATATATGTAGCTGTATCATATTTAACCAAACCCCCTCCACTTTGGGCCTTTAGTAGGTTCCAATGTGTCTACACAGGCCATCCCTGTGCATATATCATTTTGTCCACGTGCACATAATTCCTCGAAGTAGAAATTCTGGACCTAAGATATTCTGATGGACATTTCCAAGTGGCCATCCAAGTGGCTTTTCAGATTTAGTCTGCGAAAGTAACCATTCCTGGACATGATAATTTTCCATGTGAGGTGATACAGGTCTTATATTTTTAATCCATTTGATAGCAAAAAAGCTTTCTCATTGTTGTTTTAAATTAGAACTTAACCTCAATCATTCCTTTTACGTCTTGATGTTTCACGAAACCTTGGGTTAGAAAGCCTCAGTAGGAATTACTTTATATAGTCATCAGGTCTCGCTAATGTGTTTGTGATTATTCACAGTGAAGATCCTGGCCCACAAAGTAGGAAAACCCAAATAAGAAACAGTCTACTCCTAATTCTTTCCAGGCTCGTGTCTGCCCAAATGTACTCCAAATTAAATGCATCATGTCCCACTCCTTCTTTTTTTTTTTTTTTTCTTATGGTGTGTTAGTTTCTGTTTTATAACAAAGTGAATCAGCTATACATATTCATATATCCCCATATCTCCTCCCTCTTGTCCCACTGCTTCTGAATTAAGTAGTAAACTGCCTCAGGGATTATAATGAGGCAGTCCCAGATTTAGGCCAGAGCATAAGGACATACCAAATTCAACCAAAAGTCCTAGCAGGTAAGAACATAAATCAGAATTAGAAGCTGAAGCTATTGTCAGGTGTTTGGAACAGACTTGTCTCCAGGGCAGATGGGAGAGAGGCAGAGTTTCTACGTGGCCCAGGATGTAAAAGAATGGGAACCACTTATTTATTCCTTTGCATGCAGGAAGATCTCAGAAAGTATTGATATTGGAATGACATCCCAAACAGGACACTACCCAAAGGACCAAAGAACTGCAATGGGGTAGAGTTACTCCTTACCTGGAAGTAGGTTCTAAAGTCAGTATTAAGGCCCAATTATAGTCAAAACTACATGTTAAAAATACCTGATGTTATTTGTACAGTACACTGTACATGGTCCAACATGGAAAATAGCTGTAGCATTTGGGAAGTAACAATATAGGTTAAAATTGTCACTATATCCACTATTTTCCCCTTTGGAAACTGGACATTTGTATGCAACCACTCGTGTAAGATCTTGTAAAGGCTGTACCCAATGTAAGACCATCCCTCTTTATACATTTCCAACCAAACAATACCCAGCTTTTCTTGAGTATATTATCTCATTTGGTCCTCCAAGGAGCTTGATGTCATAAGTGCTATCATTAACTCTCTATTTTTGGGGGAAAATGGTCTCTTTTCACATAGGAGGTAGTAGGTGTGTGAACGCATATACACACTCACTGAAACACACACATATATTTCCCAGTAAATATTATTCACTATGTAAACTTCAGACTGATCACAGGACTGTGTACAAATTACCTACTGTTTAAAGCAATACAGTCTTAAAGAAAAATCGATACACTTAACAATGACAGTTATTTGTAAATATTTTCATATGCATATTTAGCAATAATGGCCAGAACACTCAGGAATACTTATTTAATAGAATGAAGGTCATTAAGATCACATTTTGGATGGAGGTTAACCAAGCTCTCTGAAACTAAGAAATACTGTTATTTCTCCAGAGGACTTTTTGGCCCAATAAATTGCCTTAAGAAAATATCCTCTTGAGGGATAATTATGATCTAATTGCTTGAGATCTGAGCACCATAAAATTTGCCACTAGGGCAACAAAACAGAGTAAATGGATTTTCCCATCACTACTTTGAGAGAGTTGTGAAATAAAAAGACAACGCGACAGAGCTGAGAGAAACTGTCAGTGTGAAGCCCGCTTCTCAAGAATGATCTTGAAACACCCTTAAACGTCTGTGTTCAACATCATCTGACTTGTGAATTCAACTAGCACTGGTCCTACTTCATCAGCGTGTTTCTCTGGATGACGCACCTACCATGCAACCAATGAGTGGACCTTACAAAAATAAAAGTGACCATGATTACAGTTCTTTTTAGTAACTTTTGTTTTTACAGGGTTCACATAAAGTTCTAGAAAGAACAGACAAAATTACGATATCTTGATAGAAATCATATCAGGGCCTGCTGAAAGGTGAGAGTGCAGAGCACTGGCTGGAAGGAGGAATATGGGAAATTTCTGGACCCACAGAACTGTTCTATATCTTGATTGGGGTGATAGTTAAGGGTATATACTTTTACAAAAGTCACTGAACTGTAGACTTAAGATCTGTGCTTTTTGTTTTACATAAATTTTTCTTCAGTGTAATTTCCGTCAGGATTTCTTCTTCGGAAAAAAAAGCAATTGCCAGTTATCCAAAGCTTTCCCTTTGATTTTGGAAACAAAGGAGCACACTGTGTAGTCACTGATGTTTTGGAAGACTAAATGTTGCTGTAATGAGGGGCATGTCTTTTCTGGGATGTGACATCAGAAGATGAACAGAGCGTCTACTTTTTTTTTTTTAACGTGCAGATTTCCCCAAAAGAGTTACCTTGTTTGGCTAAAGAGTGAGGTGTTAGGAAGCTCCAAGTTATGAGAATGGCCATTTGTAATGAACATTCTAAGTGCACTGATGACAAATGTGAATTAAGCAGTAGGCCAAATGAAGCATGTGTTAGAAAAACATACAGTAGTTTTTCTATATTGCTTTTTCTTAACCAAATTTCATCTTTTCAGAGTTTATTATGAAGGCTGTTTATGAAGAGGCATAAGAGCAGGGGTATTATAGAGACAAATTTTTATTTTAATTGAATTTAAAACAAAATAAGTTATGTACTCCCTATACATGGCGGGCGTTGTGATGACACCAGGAACGGAAAGGTAGACAAGATTGTGTGTTTCCTTAGTCAGAGAATATCCAGTCTGGCAGGAGCCCAGGCCCTGAAATGAATAATTACAACACAGATAAAAACTGAGGCAGGGCTGCTATGGATAAAAGTATGGGCTCTGGAACCAAACTGTTCAAATTCTGGTTTGCACTTCCTAGGTGAATAATCTTAGACAAGTTGTTTAAATACCTTGTGCCTCAATGTTACATCTGAAAATGGAATGGATAAAGAGTTATCTATCTCACAAGGTTTTGAAGGATTAAGTAAATTCACAGATGTAAAGTTCTTAGAACACAACCTGGCAGAGAGTGAGTGCTATGTAGGTAACAGGGAAACACGTGGCCGCCAAGGGCACTTCCTCTTGGTCAGTGTCCGCTCTGCCAGGTGTCCTGAGGTTGGCAATGAATGCATCATGATTGCAGAGCCTGATACTGCTCAACAGAAGCACAATCTATCTCCTCTTGCGTTAACTCCATGGAAATCCATGAAAATCTGAATCACTGTGTAGCTGATATATACAGAGAGAGAGAGAGAGAGAGAGAGAGAGAGAGAGAGAGACAGAATGAGAGGAAGAGACAGAGACAGAGAGACACACAGAGAGAAACACAGACACCGAGAGAGAGACAAACAGAGATGGTGTGACTGTGAGAACCAAGGCTATGGTCTGCTTGAGAGTTATATTTCACACCATATATGAACAAAGTTGTACTATGGCATGAATATCTGGCAAAAATATTGTGGAAATTAACATGCACACACATGTAAACAGGTACATACACCTTTCACAAACATCTATGTGGAATGAAAGAAAGAGAGCAAGGGGATGTTCAAATGTGTGAGTATTTCCTAATTCTAGAGTTGGGATAATAACTCTAAGAAAAGTGGAAAATGTCAATGACTAATCAATAAATTGTAAGAGCAATTTTAAGGCATATTTCTTAAGAAAACTTACCATTAAGTAAAAACCAGAAACAAAAAGAAACCAAAAACAAACGAAAACTCCTCTCACTTTTACTGGAGACTAGGATTGCTGCCAAAGCATCTGGATCTCATACTAATCTGGGTCAGGTAACAGGATTTCAAATGTTGTAGAGTCCAGATGAAGAACTCATCTACTTCTAAAGGACTTTGGTTCACACCTAAAATAACTCTGCATATGTTTATCAATGAGATTTGCTAATAAGAAACTGCATATGTATTAAAATACAACTGTTAATCTCTTTTTTCTGGTTTATAATTTTAGCTCATCAAAGTCCACATGGCCTTTGGTAGAAACTTCCAGGCAATAATTAATTATGTTGTTTAAAACATTATTGCCTGTTTTGGGTGTCTTAAGTTGTGAAGATTAGAATCCCATTAGCAAAATCACCAAGTGAAAAATACATAACTCTATTTGATTTGCTATACAGAGATTCCATGATGAATAATTAAAGCATCCCCACCAGGACTTCTGGTTTCAGATGGCAGAATGAAGCATGATTTCAAAATCTTCCTTCCCGCAAGCCTAATTATAGTAAGTAAAGGAAGAAAAAAAATGCCCAGCTGCAGTCAAGCAAAAAAAGAAGCTGGTGGCCACTTAAGAAATAAATGCTCCTATGAATCTATACTCCTTAATCGACACAAAAAAGGCACAGTTCAAGTCCAATACTGATGCTAAAATAACCTGAACAATAGAAATATCTGCTTTCTTTATACCAACTCAAATGCACGCACGCGTGTGTGCACGCACACACACACACAGAGTCGAACGCTGTCATCACTGTTGATAGGGTAAAAAGAATCAGTCGCATTTAATCGAGAATATAACAAGAATGTGCTATAATTTTAAACCGCTTTGTAGGTATTAGATAATACAATCAGATAAGAGCAAGAAAAAATTATAAAAATAGGATCTCAAGAGACATGTTTATCATTAATCTTAGGTAATGTGATTATGCTTCAAGGAAATACTAATTTAAAAATATATTAGGAACACTAGGAGAATTCTGTAAGAGAGTGATATGTAAAGTTATAATCTAAATGTAGAAAATATAATGAAGAGATAAATCAATTTTTAATAGTAAACAAAAATATTAAATACTTGGTATAAATCTAAAAGAAATCCACATTGCTTACATGAAGAAAATTTAAAATTCTACTACAAACCATGGCATAATTTGGTGAGTGAATAGATATGCCATGAACTATAAAAGGAAGACAAGATAGTATAAAAAGGTCAAATTGTTCAAAATTAATCTATGAATACAAATGAGTCCCCCAAAATACCCATAAAACACTGTGACACGTGTTTGTGAAAATGAACAAAATGTTTATCTCAAAGAAAAGACATAAAAACTTGAAGAAAATTTTTGAAAATGAAGATTAAAGAAAGGAGAATAGACCTAAATGGTATACAATTAATTACAAAATAATAATTACTAAAATTGTTTTGGGGAGAAAAAATGGACTTATAGTATATGGAATAAAATTAGAAGAATTCAGAAATATAGCAAAAATATATGGAAATAAAATCCATGGTACAACTAAATTTCAAATCCCTGTGGAAAGAAGAATTATTCAATAATTAACGTTGGGACTGTAGATACAGTTGATTGGATTTTTAAAATTACATATATGAACTATAATGTATATATGTGTATATATATCATAAACATGAACGTATGTGTGTATATGCATATGTGTTTGTGTATTTTACCCCTTACACTAGAATATAAAAATAAATTCAAAAGGTCTAGAAGAAAGTATGGATGAATTTATTCATAATATTTTAGTGGGAAAGCTATTTTAAGGAGGTCTAAAAACCTAGAAGGCTCAAAAGAAAAACATGTTAGATTTTATACACACGTATTTTAAACTTTTGTAATGCAACAATATCATGAAATCAAAATGCAGAAAAGAAATTGGGGAGAATATATGTGCTACGTCAGACAGAATGTTATTTTCTTAATTTATACAGATCTCAAAAAAGTCAGTAAAAAGATATACAATCTAAAATAAAAATCTGTAAAACAAAGAGTAAGTTTCTAGAAAAATATACAAATGATGGATAAAGGCGATCTAAGCTCCTTCATAATGAAAGAAATGTATAAAACAATGAGGTTGCATATTTCACAGTTCAGATTGGCAAAAAATTTGGAAGTTCAGCAGTCCAAATGCTGGAGAGGTTATGAGAAAAAGCAGATGCTACTGGTTAAAATATAAATGTATGGATCATTTCTTACAGGCAAGTAGGCAATCTCTGAAATAGCAGAAACTTCAGGGTTCCTTTGATCTAGTGTTGAGACTTAGGAATTTATTACAAGGTTCATAAAGATATATGTATAATAATGTTCATCACATCACTGTTTGTATTAGCAATGAAAGCAGTCATCAAGAATGCACTGATTGATGACATTCTGGTACCCAGATTACAAGGAATGTACTATTGCTATTAACAAGGATGAGGTAGAGCTGTAAGAGAGATAGAAAAGGTGAAGAAATGAGGGAAAGAAGCAGCAGCTGGTATCTACATATCTCTAATGATAACTTTATATACATATATGCAAATATAAATAGGTACACATTAAATTCTCTAGAAGAACAGGCAAGAACTCTTAGAAGTGCAAGTTAGATTTGGAAAGAGGAAACAGGACACAGGATAGAAGATGTCCACTTTTCCTTTCATAGCTTTCCATCCTATTAAAATTTTCTTAACATGCACTTATATTTTGGTTTTATTTTGTTTGTTTGTTTTTTTTTGTCAAAAGGCATTATCTGTGCAGTAGATTGTGGACAATTTTTTGTTTTCTCTTTAAATTCCTTAATATTAAACACACTACTTAATATTATGTTTGAAGTTAATTCTCCAAATAATCAATAACCATCCGAATGAAACTAAGCTGCTCCACATGTGTGATGTTGATTAAGGCTCATCCTAGGCAACCACCTTGTCCTAGAGCAGACCGTGAGATTTGTTCTATGCGTCTTCATGGCCTCTGTACCATCTACTACACTGCCTTGCAGATATAAGATGCTCATTGCAATTTTGTCAAATGAAGACATTTTAAGAATGTATTAAGTTTTCATTTATTCTGTATGTGGTCAATTAACTGAAATCTACCTATAGAATTTTCTCTTCCATGAATTCAGACCTGGAAACATCTGTAAGTAAATTGGTAATCTCCAGAGTGAATCAGTCCTAAAACAATCTGTTCAATTTATAAAAACAAAACAAATAATCAACAGTGTTAATGAATAGGAACACACATCCCTTAATCCTCAGCCACAGTTTTATAATGACAATTTTTAAAATTCCTTTACTTTCAAAAATGTTTAAAATGAACTGTTAGAATTATATGAGTAAATAGGGATTCATTGGATGGCTTCACAAAGAGAGAATGGAATAAGAAGTTTTGAAAGCTATTAGAATTTAAATTATTTGTAATGGTATGTTAAATTATATTTTTTTAGAATCTGAAAAAGAGCAGATATATATATACATATAACTGAATCACATTGCTGTACAGGAGAAACTAACACAACACTGTAAATCAACTATACTCCAATATAAAATAAAAATTAAATTAAAAAAAAAACTACCACAAAAAAATAAGGTACAAGGATATATTGTACAACATGGGGGCTATAGCAAATATCTTATAATAACTATAAATGGAACATAACCTTTAAAAATTGTGAATCACTATATTGTACACCTGTTACATATATTATACATCAACTATACTTCAGTAAAAAATAAATTTAAAGAGAAAAATTATATTCTTGTAAAACCGAGGTACGAAGATAAAATAGATAGCAGACCGCTGAGCAAGTTGTGATAACATTTGTAAAATGCCAGAGCAGGGCATCCCCGGTGGCACAGTGGTTAAGAATCCGCCTGCCAATGCAGGGAACATGGGTTCAAGCCCTGGTCCGGGAAGATCTCACATGCCGCGGAGCAGCTAAGCCCATGTGCCACAACTACTGAGCCTGTGCTCTAGAGCTCATGAGCCACAACTGCTGAGCCCATGTGCCAAAAGTCCTGAAGCCCATGTGCCTAGAGCCCATGCTCTGCAACAAGAGAAGCCACCTCAACGAGAAACCTGCGCAACGCAACAAAAGAGTAGCCCCCGCTGCCACAACTAGAGAAAGCCTGTGCACAGCAATGAAGACCCAACGCAGCCAAAAATAAATAAATAAATAAATAAATTTATATAAAAAAAGAAATGTCATAGCAGAATGACAGGAAGCTGGTTAGATGGGCTTAAATGTACATTGAGTGTTAAAAAATGGCGCGGGCCAAGTAAACTGAGATGGAAGAAGGACATGCGAGAAGATGTGTTTGGAGAAAGTAGCTCTGTGCTAACCCCTCAACTCAAGCTGAGACAGGAGCCTCAGAAGCACCCATCGAGGGCTCAGTGCGTTGGCTCTGAGTTAACAGGGCCAGAAGGACTGTGCGTGGCCCCTACTTAGAAAATGGAGAAAGTGAACAGCTGGTAAGCTGCTTTGGGTGCAGATTAAAGGTGGGGGAGGTCTGGGGGTGGCCTTGCATACTCAGACTTTGTTGGGGCCAAGGATGCCTGTCTTCCCTGGACAAGATATGGGTTACAGAGGAGAGGGGAACAGAGCCAGGTGCAAGCATTTCTGTCTCCTGTCCAAGCTGGGCAGGCTGCACCTCCAGGGGCTGAGCTGGGAGCACAGGGCTGGAGAATAACGATCATCAGTGTCACAGTCGGGCTTTCAGACATTCATGGTAGAGGCCTCTGAAGATACTAAGAATGTTCCCAAGAAAGAAAGAGACTTGGGAAGAGAATGCAGAGCCATCTCACGACAGAGGTCAAGTGAGAACTTCTCTGTCTTTCTCACCCACCTTTCCGTCTCACGCGGACACCACCAGGGTCAGGGCAGCAAGGATCTGCTGGAGGGAAAGACAGACAGAAACACGGTGCCTCCTTCTTTACTCTGAAGCGTCCATTCCCCTACAGACTTGAGCTGGAGGAAGGGATGCAATCAAATGTGAATCTACATTTTTATTAAAGATTAATTATTGGGTGGGAACTATATATTCTAATTTCTGAATCAAGCCTCAATTTGCTAAAATCCATCCCACATCCCTGTGACCTCACTGAATAAGGAGGAAACTGGAGCTCAGAGAGTTTAAGATTATTTTGCCAATTACTCTTCAACTGACTAATAAAAAGCTGAGACTCTCAACTGCATTTCCATTATTGTACGGAACCCCTTTTAAAAAATAAAGAGTGATTTGATTTGAGCTTTTTTTTTAGCTTTTTTTTAAACCAATCTGTATCTTTTTCTTTTTTTTAAATTTAATTTTTATTTTATATTGGAGTATAGTTGATTTACAACATTGTGTTAGTTTCAGGTGTACAGCTAAGTGATTCAGTTATACATATACACATATCCATTCTTTTTAAGAATCTGACCTTTTTTTTAAATGAGTGGAGTCAAGAGTGAAAAGTTCCCATGGCCTGAGGGCCACCACAAATATGTGGCGCTGTAATAAAGCCTGTTGATGAAGTGCATAAATTAACTTTCATTTTCTGGAGACAGTAAATGCAGTGTTTTGTCTGAATATATGCACCATGAACAATGCAGCGTTTTATAGCATTCCTTTTATGCATAACCCCACTTGCATATTATTAATATTTCCTGACTAGATTAAAAGTCTTAGAGATGATTTTGCCTGAAATGTTTTAGTTCAATGCCCCCTTGGGGGAATTATTTTCAGCCTTAATTAACTTAATTGACAAGGCAACCAAGAGAATTAAAATGAGAGAAAAACAAGAATATTGAGAAAAAAATAAAGTTTCCCACTTTATTTATAAAGAGCCCCTGAAACTCAGCGTGTAGCAAGAACGTGCAAATCTGGAACGTTCACTTATTACTGAATTCATTATCATTTCATGTACTTGGTCAACCTTACCCTGTGCAGTTATGTTCTTTCCTGAAATGTTTTGAATAGGCTATTATTACGACCACCAATCTAAACTTTTTTTAAAGCCAGTATCATCTAAAATAAATGCCTCTGTGCTTCACATTGCTAGCAATTTTTATCATAAAAGTATGCATTCCCTCCCTCTTAAGGGTGGCCGTCACAATGGGTTTTGTTTGGAGAAATAAACTGAAAATTTAATTCTGTCCCCACCCTGCACTCCTCCCAAAGTAAAGCATCTGAATTGTAATTCCAGCCAGTCTCCCTTCAGACCTTGGTTCATGAATTTCAGAGGTAAAATGGTCACAGCCTTGGGAACTGTGCGGAATCCGCATAATTTACTATTTCCTGTGATTCATCAAAATGCCATTCTTCCCAAGAGGCCATTTTTTTTCCCCCATCGTGAACACACACGTACACTCACACACAAACATACCATAGATAACTTTAATTATCAAGAATATACAAATAGACTATAATTTAAAAGGATTACAAGTGTGTTTAGTTACATTAAATTAAAACAAACAGATCCCTAAACCACTCTTTCTCCTATGAATTTTTGTCTGCATTCTGCGAGTAACATATAGAACCCATTTATTAAGTGTCTTTAAAAATTACAGACCTGGAGTGAGTGGACTTACCTACACTTACTTGTCACTTGGAGAACACGAACTTGCATTCAACTTGAAAGTGCTAGAAAGTTGACCTATGCTTTATAAAAATTCTCAAACACTTTTAGATCTTACTTTAAAAAGAAAACGAAGTAAACTACAGGGGTCGGCATGATGATTACGGCCTCCATCCTCATTTTCCATTCTCTCATTGGCGTCCAGAGTCCTCATATTTCCTCTTGGGCACCAAAGGAATTCCCGACATTCTTGGAGGAACTCCTTTTTCATGTAGCCTAAGGCATTCACTGAAAATCCACCACTAGGCTTTACAGAACCCAAAGAGCAGGAAAGCCTGAATTCTGGCAAGAACTTACTTCTCATGTACTTCTAGTTAGAAAGTTCCAGTCAACAGCTACTGACATGTTATGTTTGAAGCCCCAAAATTCTTTCTGGTAATATTTTCTTCCTGCACGAAGAGCACCATCCCCACAGTGTCAAATATCAGCTTTTCTAGAAGCTAAGAATTTTAACTAAGCTATGTGTGCAAAGAGGCCTGAAAATATGGTTCCATTAATGCTTATTAGCAATCCACACACCAATGGGTCTATGATAATTCAGGAGTTCCAAACCCATAAGACTGAACTGCCTTCACCAGAATTCACAGAACAGAAAAGGCTGATAAAACCAAAGTGTGAACAGAAAGCAAAACTTCATAGTCTTTTCACTTTGCCATATTCAGAAGCACAGCTCTGGCTGCCTCAAAACACACAAATATTGAGCTCCTACTCTGTGTCTTCTGCTGGTGTTTCTGTATTCCACGTACTCCTCTAAAGTAGCAGCAAATAAATATGTGGTCCTTTTGATTGAGAATTAATTTATATTAACATGGGCCAACTCCAGGTTTACAAATATTCTCTCTGTTCTTGTACCTGTCATCCCAGGCAGCAAATCTGCAAAATGGGCTTGGATGAGAGACCCAAAGACTCACAGAAAAATCACCAGGATAAAAATAACTTATACCTTTTCACTCTGTAGCATCCTTTCCATAAAAGAATAACCCAAGTCGAACATGCACCTTCATTTTCCCCTCTCTGTATCAAAAAGTTGGTTTCTCCTGGCCACGTGTACAATCTGCGGGTATGCCCAAACCATGTTTCTCATTAGTTTGAAACACTTCTCTTACTCCAAATTAATCATTTGATTTTGCTGTCAACGCCTGTGTCAAGACTTCCATCAAACCTGTTTCCTTAATGGTCCCCTCTGGCCATGGGCTGCCAGCACATCCCTTAAAACGTCAGACCCACACATATGCCGGATAACATGCATTTTCAGGGATATTCTAGTAAGTTGCATTACAGCGTGATGAGCTTTATAACTGGATGAGAAAATCATGCAAGCCAAAAAATGTACAGACAGAAAGGGCTGTCTCTGATGAAAGGGCTTCCTATGGGGAGAGGCATTTTATTCTTTTAGCGGGATCCCCATCAAAGCAAGAGGAGAAACCAAGGTTTTAGATCAAGCATAGATCAAGCAAGAAAGAGCGAAAGAGGATGCATGGGAGATAAAATATCCTTCTTCCTCCAAAAATGTTAGAATATAGTACTTCCTGTTACTAAACATTCCTCAGTCAAGAAAATTTAAATCTATAGCTTTCTGTGATAGAATTAGATAAAGCCATGATTTTCAGGAGACAATTTATCATTCTCAGTCCTTCTGTTCCTCTCACAAGGAAAATTATAGACAGGACTCTCAGGTAGAATTCATTGAACGAAGAATGGAAATTGCTGCCCCTCAGTACATGAGATCATTTACAATCATAAAGGAAGCCTAGATGGATGGGAAGGCCCCAGTCAATAGCTCACTTCCACCATAACTAAGAGGCTGTCCTGGAAGGAAAATAGTGCACCAATGATTTCACTTCAGGTTTTTAACAAGACAAATATCGCTGACATCACATTTGGCTAGATGGTGTTTGCAGGAGGGTTGAAATTCGACACTGGATAACTAACAATCCTACAGCCCTTTGTGAAAAGACTTCTGGTTGGGTTTGAAGTTCTCAAAGAGAAATCTTCAGGTCCTGGGCTGGGAGTCAGAGACAACAGTCACTGGCGGAGTCTGTATTCTCTTTTCTGGAGAAGCCCCTTATGGGGAGATGGCAAAATAATCTATTTTGTTCATTTCCTCTGTGATTACATGTTGAAAATTTTAAATTATCCTTTTTGGGAAGAGAGAAAGGGAACCACATACATAAAAATTGTTGGCTTAAACTAGTTCCAGAAAAGGTACCAAATACTGGTAGCATACACAAAACAGAAATTTTACCTTTCTAATCAGTAGCCTGCTTGCACATAACAGCTAATTGATTTTGGACTGCATTTAAGACATTGGCCTCAACAAAGGGAATACAGTTTATAGACATGATAGTCCTTATGAAATTAAAAATAGTAGCTCTGGGAACTTGCTCTCTACCAGCAATTCCCAAAAGAAGATTCAGAACTGGTGAACCCAAGCAAAACCAAGGACAATTTCCAGTTGCCCTTGTTTAGTGAAGGGAAAGTTTTTAGGAGACAGTGTCTGTTATACTTTCCAGGAATCAAGCAACCGCTATCGTGTGATAAAACTCTACTGACCACATTGTATGGTCGAAACTGTTTAGCCTCTGTGGGACTCAGCACAGCACCTGGTCTACAGCATGCCATCAAAAATAATGGATGGATACCATAAAAAAGAATGAAATAATGCCATTTGCAGCAACATGGATAGGCCCAGAGATTATCATACTAAGTGAAGTAATTCAAAGACAAATATCATCTGATATCACTTATATGTGGAATCTAAAAAAATATACAAATGAACTTATTTACAAAACAGAAATAGGCTCACAGATAGAAAACAAACTTGTGATTACCAAAGGGGATAGCAGGGGGCGGAGGTGGGGAGAGGGAGGGAGGGATAAATTAGGAGTTTAGGAATAACATATACACACTACTATATATAAAATAGGTAAACAATAAGGTCCTGCTATATAGCACAGGGAAATCTATTCAATACCTTGTAATGACGTATAATGGAAAAGAATCTGAAAAAGAATACACATATGTATACATATATATATATGTATATATACCTGAATCGCTTTGCTATACACTCGAAACTAACACATTGTAAATTAACTGTACTTCAATAAAAAAATAATGGATGGATAAATATAAGAAAGGCCTATCTTTACAAATATGACTGAGTTTAGTTTCTTTGCTTTAATAGAAGGAAGGTAGGAAAAGAAGGAGGGAGGGAAGTGGGGAGGAGGGAGGGAGGAGAGAAAAATGTGATCTTCTGTCTGGGATCAGCATAGGCGATATCAATCCCAGCTTTGCCACCCATCCTTTGGGCAAGTCCCTTAGACACGTGCCTTCACCATACACACCCCCAGTGAAATGGGAACACTGTTGCCTATGCCTGCAGTTCAGTTCTGAAGCACTGCATCCTTGTTTAGTAAAGAACAAGAACAGTGGAGACAAAGGGACCCACTGCTAGTACACCCAACTGGGGATGGGGAGGTGGTCCCAGTTCAAATCTGGGCTCTGCCGCTTACCAGCCATGACCTTTGGATCAAAGGCAGCAGAGAAATTAAATTTATGCCTCTATAACGGATTCTTTGTTTTGTGAAGGAACCATTAAAATAGAGGTGTTTTCTGAGGGGCAGAGAGTTAGCATCAGCTTTCCTGGTGCTTTCAATTCACCAACATTCCTACCAAGACCTAAGTGCTATTCCAGTGCAGGAAACATCATCTTCTACCTTTGAAGTGACGAAAATTTTTCTGCAATTTGGTATTATATACAAAAGAAAAACTTGCTCATAAGTAAGGGGAACATATGAGCCATCCACTTGAGAGAAACTACAAAATATTAATTATACTGATGTGTAAAATAATTTTCAAGTCTTAAGTTTTATTTTGAAAGTTTCTCAAATTATTCACTCAGACTAAAACACTTAAGATTTTAAATATCATTGTCCTTCTTTGCCTATTAAAGTGGTTTATTTAGACTTAGCTACATTTATCAATGTTGGTATTAGTAGACTTAAGTAGAAAACACATGGTTTCCTCAGGTAATTGGTTGCATTTTTTAAGAGAAACGGGAGTCTCAATACAGCATTATTTATGTCCATTTCTATAAGGTAGTTCACTCAGACCAGAAATCATAACCTCTACTGAATGGACTCACACGTGCTCTTTTTAAGTTGTTTATATATATTATTCAATACGTTATTAGATAAAAACATCAATGCAAGCACATAATTGAATCTAGCTACATATACAGATACAAACTTTTCACCTTTTCAGAAATTGTTCATCTACTGAATAGCAACTATATAAGAAACCAGTATATGTTTAAACATATACATATATGTTTATGTTTAAACATAAACATATACAGCTTAAACATATACTATATGACATTCCTCTGATTAGAATTTCAGTCTCCACTTTACACATACCAGTAAGTCAATTTTTCCACCAGTAAATTAGCCCAACAGAAATTTGTTACTGGCTTCTCAACATTTTCTTCATCTTACAAATTTAGAATCATTGCAGTAAAATTTTATAGCGAGAAGGGTCTTTGGGGGATCATCTCCAGCTCTTCCTCAAATGCATGAGCTGTTTCTACAATGTGTGGAAACCTTCCTGATTTAATCACAATTTGTAAATTTTTAATGTACATTTACCTAACTAAGCAATTGGTCAAATTATGAGTAGAACATAAGGTTCAATGCTATATTTTTGACAATGATGGAAATAAATTCCTCACACACTTGGTAATACTGAGGCATGGTTAACTGATCCATTATGGTTTTGTAATCTAAATCTTAAATTATTTATTTATTGTACTCTGATCCTTAAAGATAAACTTGAAGAGACATTTTTTTTTTCATTGATTCTTAACTTTCAATACCTCAGGCAAATAGACATGAGACAAAAGTGCAGATTAGCAGACAACATTGGGTAGTGCACAGGAAAATTAATTTTTGCATATTCCAAATCCAGAAAACCAACCAGGTAAAAATATAACAAAACCAAGAAAATATTCACTATTTTCTATCCATTGGAAATTGCCTTCAAAGTTGATTTTAAAATTGGTCAGCTTTTCAGTATACCAGTGAGTGGTAAAAAGAACTAGGTCTCAAATCCCCATGGATGAGCCACTAAGTCCTTTGTAAAGAGCACAAGTATCTATTTTCTGTTCACATTTGAAGCCTCCTTTCTAGGAAACAACTCAGAACTCAGCAGAATCTCTTCTCGATTTTTACACGTTATTATTGTGGAAATGCATTCCCCTATCACACTGGAATCCTTCAGCTTTCAGCCTTCTCTAGACCCCAGCTACCCTAACTGTATCCCCAGGGATGCAATCTTACCAAACACATGATGTTTTATGAAAATTAAACCAAAGAGGTGAGGTTCCACAGACAAGAAAAAAAATGCCTCTTTGGTTTTAATCCAATTAGCAGTGTTTGGCATGGTCCCTTAAATGAAGAGCTGAGTTCTACATTCTCAGAATGAAAATGACTAGTTTACTTCCTTGTTTAAGGGTAATTATTATTTTAGATGGTCAGAGATGGAAAATCATAATTCTACACTTGTTAAGTAGGTAGAGATTTATAAAGGATCATAAACTACTGAGATAAATGTATCTTGTTACTTGAGAGTAGTGACCACAGGAGAAGCCAGGCTGGTCCAGGGACAAGAAACAAGACCCAGGTCACTGGTGCAGTGTCCTGGTCTCTGATGGGCTCCTGAACTGAGCAAGTCGCCCTAGCTTCTTGCGCTGTAATAATCTTGTTGATCAAATCAAATAGTTATTACATGGCTTACTTCATATAAAAGATTAGTAATAAAGAGAGATCATAGAATAAACATACTTAGAAAAATTCAAAATGTTTTGCTGAGACTGCAGGGTAACATGGAAAGAACATGGATTTTAAAATTAATACAGATCTGTGCTTCGAACCCTCCAGTGTGTGAAAATGGGCAACATAACTTAATTTTCCTGAATTTTCCTTTACTTGAATGAAGGGTGATAAATCTACAGAGTTGTTAACAATTAAAGGAGAGAATATTTGAAACATTTTGATTGTTCGGTATTTCTTAATATCGCTCTTATGTAATTATTAGTTATCAATTTAATTACACATATTATTAATGAAAGATTTTACTGCTTATTTTTTTACTTTATGTATGCATATGTATAAAAGTGTTGTAGATGGATGGATGGATGCATGCATGATGCAGGCACGGAGCGATAGGTAATTTATTTATCTTTCTCTAACAAGCCAAGAGGAGTATTGCCAGTGGTCAGCTCTTCCTATTCACTGCAAGAGTGCTGTAGAGCTTATGACAATATCTCACAGGGTGCAAACTAATAAAACATAGAAGAATATGATTAAAAAGCATCAAATAAAGATCACCTTTTATCTATTCAGAAAGGATTTAGCTTAATCTAATTTTTAAAGGATATATATATATAAAGGAACAGGATGATCAAAAACACAAAATATACTTTATTTGCTACCATTTTTGTTATATCACTGAAACACTGGGATATAATTATCTTGCCAAACCAAAACAACAACAAAACAAAAGCACATAGAAGAAACTGAGATACTTGATATCTCCTAAAAAGTAGAATTGCTTACAAGAGATTTTGTGATAAGACCAGCTTTGCTTTTGATATGATGGATTCAGACAAAAGCCATTCTCTCTTCTAAGGACACAGTTTTGGAACAGAAGAAAATAATTGGTGTTTTGCCAAATCTCCCTAGTACAAACTTGGAATTAATGTTAGAAAGACTATGAAGAAAGGGTAGATTTTGAGACACGTTCAACTTTCAATTTATTTGGCCGTTAAAGAAGGTATTACTCCATTCTCAAAATCCTCCATTAAGTCAAGAGGGAACTTTCAATACACAATGTTGAAAAAAGACTTTACAAAATTGCATTTTGTCATAAGATGGCAGTCCAGTGGTGATGCACATTGGTCAAAAAAGAGGGCAAATAATTTGAAAAAAATTAATAAAGGAAGACAGTCTCCACGGGCACAAGACTTGTGCACAGGGCTATGACTTAGAAGGACACTGCCTTTGGTTTAATTTTCTGCTGCTGCCATCTAGAAATTCCTAATAATTTCTTAACAAGGGGACTCATATTATCTTTTGCACTGCACCCTTCAAATTATTTAACCAGTCCTGAGGGAAGACAGAGAAACTGCTAAAATCTCTCCTTAGATGGGGCTGAAGTTTCTCTGATCTAGGATTGTTGGAGAACACTGCCTTGATAGAAAAAATCTGTCAGTAAAGACCAGTCCTCAACAAAAACGCAAGACTATGTTTACATCCAGCTCTATCTCATCTTTTTGCACCATTCCCCTGGTGCATCTTCTTAGGGGCTCTTATTTCCCTCCTTCCTGCAACCAACACAATATGCCCCTCACCCCACCCCAGAGCATCACCTGAAATCAGAACTCGGCACCATTTTGTGCTTTGCCGTCAATAGTTTGTCTCTTCTCGAGGCATTTCTACTTCAGGTCTTCCTCGAATTTATTAAAAGTTCTTTCCTCTGAAAGGGAACACTCCTACACTATTAGTGGGAATGTAAATTGGTGCAGCCACTATGGAAACAGTATGGAGGTTCCTCAAAAAACTAAAAATAGAGCTACCATATGATCCGGCAATCCCACTCCTGGGCATATATCCAGACAAAACTATAATTGAAAAAGATACATGCACCCCAATGTTCACAGCAGCACTATTTACAATAGCCAAGACATGGAAACAACCTAAATGTCCACTGACAGATGAATGGATAAAGACGATATGGTATATATATATACAATGGAATATTACTCGCCCATAAAAAAGAATGACATAATGCCATTTGCAGCTACATGGATGAACCTAGACATTATCATACTAAGTGAAGTAAATCAGAAAAAAGAAAGACAAATACCATATGATATCACTTATATGTGGAATCCAAAATAGGACACAAATGAACATATCTATGAAACAGAAACAGACTCACAGACAGAGAGAACAGACTTGTGGTTGCCAAAGGGTAGGGGGGTGGGGGAAGGAAGGACTGGGAGTTTGGAGTGAGCTAGCAGATGCAAACTATTATATATAGAATGGATGAACAACAAGGTCCTACTGTATAGCACAGGGAACTATATTCAATACCCTGTGATAAACCAGAATGGAAAAGAATATGAAAAAGAATATACATATGTGTATAACTGAATCACTTTGCTGTACAGCAGACATTAACACAATATTGTAAATCAACTATATTTCAATAGAAGTTTTTTTTAAAGTTATTTTCTCTGTAAAAGAAATTTCTGGCACCTGTGATGTATCAGGAACGTATTATTCTAGATAGGGATTCTTGCGAGAACGCTTGGAATTGTAGTTGCAAGGCAACTGCTTACTTAATACCACTGGCCCCCTCACTCGAGACATGTGACTTTCCTGATAACGTCTTGCTGTTCTTTTTTAAAAAGTGATAAGGTTTACTTAAAGCCCATCTATTTCACAGCGCTGCCAGGAGTTGAATAACAGTCACGCAGCTTCCCCCCCCCCCCCGCATTGCTTAATAATCATGATTCATGACTCTGCTCTCCAGCCATTTTTGAACAACAAAAGGTCAGAAATTCTGCATCTGTGAGGACCTGCAGTCACTTCCAGGTGCCCCCATCAGCACCTGAAACCAGACAGAACCACAGATCTCTTATCAGGCATGCTCCAGAGCCCTTGCCCCCAAGATGGTTTCATTTGCAAATGCCATTTGTCTTAGTCTTGACTCCTGCCAGACAGAGATAATGAAGTAAATCTAGGGTTGGCAAAAAGGGAATCCAGGTCTAGATCTAGAGGAATGAGGCTTCCCTACTCATCTCCAGAAGAATTATGGCCTGGGCTCTAGAGAAAGCAGGTGTTTCCAACCAACTAACCCCACTCCACACTCCTGCCCAGGAGGGGTCTCAGGCAGAATGAGAGGGCAACAAGAGAGAGGATCTCGGAGTCTCCGGGCTTGCAATGGTTGGCCTTGCAGGGGGGCTTGCCAAAAGAGATGCCAGTTAGCGACAAACATGGCAGAGACACAGGAGACACAATCATTTGAAATTTGCAAGGGAAGCACTGGCCACGAATCGTATTGAAATTGATAATGTTGGTCCACTTATCCACAAAGGGGGGACAAAACTGGCTCTAAACTGCATTGGAAGTCCAGCATAATGGCTGATATGGTGGTTGCTTAATAACTCTAGATTTAAAAGGTAGTAATTTATGAAAAAATGAAAACTAAAGTACTTATGTAATAAGAAAGAAAAAAGGGAAGGGAGGGAAGGAGGGAGGGAGGAAAGAAGTAAAAAAGGAAGGAAGGGAAGAAGGCAAGAAGGCAGGAAGGAAGGAAGGACGGAAGTTAGACCTGTATAATCTGAATAAGTAGACCAGTAGTTTTTAAACATTAACCTGCATAAGCATTACCTGGAGACCTTTTAAAACAGGTTGCTGGGCGCCCCTCCCCCCTGACACTTCCTGATTCAGTAGGTCTGAGGAGGAGTCTGAGAATTTGCTTTTCTAACCAGTTCCCAGGGTGATGCTGAAGCTCCCGGTCCAGGGACCACACTTTGAGAACCACCACTCTACACCTTTATAGGAAAGATTCTATTCTAGTTTACAAAGGACATATTGTTGGCTGGAAGGCAAGCCAATTACTCTTTTTCTGTGCCTCAGTTGATGTCAATCTGCAGAGTACCAAACATTTTATTTGCTTTTATATAACTCACAGATGAAGTATAAAACGTGCTAAGCCTTATTTATGATATTTAAAATGCTGGAATTGATATTTTATAGCTGGACCATAAAAATGAATGCAAATGAAAGACAAAATAGATGTGAAGATTGCTCAAAAAAGCCTAAGGAGGGCCAATCAGGACTCAAAGAAAAGAACACAGACAGTGCACGTGGATTTTGTTCCACTCCGTCCGTTGTTAACTGGCCTTAGGTCTTGGGCCTGTCACTTCGTGCTGTTAGCCTCAGTTTTCTCATCTAAAAAATGGGAAGGCCAGGGCTTCCCTGGTGGCGCAGTGGTTGAGAATCTGCCTGCTAATGCAGGGGACACGGGTTCGAGCCCTGGTCTGGGAAGATCCCACATGCCGCGGAGCAACTGGGCCCGTGAGCCACAACTACTGAGCCTGCGCGTCTGGAGCCTGTGCCCCGCAACGGGAGGGGCCGCAATAGTGAAAGGCCCGCGCACCGCGATGAAGAGCGGCCCCCGCACCGCGATGAAGAGTGGCCCCCGCTTGCCGCAACTGGAGAAAGCCCTCGCACGAAACGAAGACCCAACACAGCCAAAAAAATAAATAAACAAATAAATAAATAAAGTAGCTATTAATTTAAAAAAAAAAAAAAAAAAGGGAAGGCCAGAGCAGAAGAACTAAGTTCCCTCCACGTGCACCATTCTAACCTGGGACACCGGCCGTCACTGGAGCTGTTTGTTTTTTCAAATTGCTTGCTCTTTCCTAAAGCACAATGACCAGATACTATTTTGTACCATAAATGTAATTTGGAAAGATCAGTCTTGCCAGACCTGTCCCTTAACTATGCTCCTTGGAACACAAAGCACCAGTAGAGACAAGCAGTGTTGTGAGGTCATTTCGTAATTGTGTCCTAGGTTTATAACGTGGTTTTAGCATCACATCAGTCCTTGGTTCTGTGCAGCTACATATGACATCAGAACACATGTGGAAATCTGAAACAGAATTTTCCCTAGCATGTCCCTAAAGACTATGGATAACTTGGGCCTCACAGCAACCGTTTCTCTAAGAAATAATGTTGATCATCTGGGAGAAGTTTTCAACATTTTTTATCAGATATTCCTAAAATCATATGCCGGATTGCTAGAATTTAATCCTGAGATAGCAATGTTTTCATTAATTTATAAACACCTCTGTAAATGTCTATCAACTTTAGACTGAAGTATTTTCCTTAATCATCTCCACAAAATAACGAAAAGGATAGGTGTGGGGGGTTAAGAATAATCAAAGATATTATCTATACTACTGTTCCAGGGTTAATTTTAGAATTTTAAGCATGTTGCCATGAAATTATCGTGACAGCACTTTTTAAAAACAGTTTCAGATTTTTCTGAAACTCTGTACATTAAAACACCAAATAGTGTTAGAAGGCTTGGAAAAAGAAGGTACACAGAACTTGAGCTTCATTTTTTTCAAATTATTTAAATATGAATTTGACCAAAAATATCAAGATTTTGCCATTTTTTCCTCTTCTAAGGGTGAACACAAAGGCAAAGTAGAAGGTGTCCGGCCTGGGTTTGAATGTCTGTTAGTATTTATTGGCCAGTTTACCTTTGGTAATTTGCTAAACTTTCTGAGTTTCCGTTTTCTCAAGTTAGAGTAACTGATTACTCGGATATACTAATCCTATAATTTAATCTTTATAGGATTAAATGAGAAGATATATATAAAGTACCTTTCCTGATGCCTAACTTGTGGTAGCCAATTACTAAATTAGAGGCGTGGTTATTGTTCTTACAAGGGCTCAGCTTTCCTAGAAGGCAAACCTTTGGTTTGGCACCAAAGTCACTGCCATCCAGGACTGTTTGCAGATCAGGCTGTGAACAGAACCTTACAGGCTGGCTGTGTAAAACTACGTAAGAAAAGTCAGTATTGGCATAGGTCAGCAGACCTCGAATGATCATTTTCACTCCTTGAATTAGAGTTTTATGTGAAGGTTGACTTATGGTAACATAAGTGGGGCCTTGATAACAAACATATTTACTATATAATATTTCAGATCAGAAAGCATCCTTGAGCAGAATAAGTTGTACACAAAAGTACATCAACTCTTAATCCTGTGAAAATTAACAGAAAGCCTGTTTTCAACTGTGCTTACCCCACAAGACATGAAGAAAATGTCAAAATATTTTTTCCTACTTGTTGGAGCACTATTTTTAGATGGTTTTTGAATAGAGAACACATATTTGTTAAAGACGCCGAATTCATTCCAGATGGAGGCTTCACTGTGAAGTGATGGGCTGCAAAGAGCTGGTTTTCCTTTGTTAAGAAAAACCAGAAAGCCTGATCAGCTGAAAAATTCAGGTTGGCCAACCCAGGACTGAGAATGTCCATGAATATTTTATAATCATTTTTCATACGTTTAGAACAGAGCTCCCTTCAAAAAGAAAACACAAAATCAAAGACAGGGAGGGAGGAGTTAGAGGAAGGGAGAAAGGAAGGGGGAGTCGAAGGCAGGAGAAAGGGAGGGAGAGGGAGAGGGAGGGAGAGAGGGGGAGAGAGAGAGAGAGGGAGGGAGGGAGAGAAAGAGAGAGAGGGAGGGAGGGAGAGAGGGAGGGAGAGAGAGAGAGAAGGAGGGAGAGAGAGAGGGAGAAAGACAGAGAGAGGGAGGGAGGGAGAGAGATAGGGAGAAAGAGAGAGAGGGATGGAGGGAGGGAGAGAGAGGGGGGAGAGAGAGAGAGGGAGAAAGAGAGAGAGAGGGATGGAGAGAGAGAGGGAGGAAGGGAGGGAGAAAGAGAGGGAGGGAGAGAGAGAGGGAGGGAGAGAGAGAGGGAGGGAGGGAGAGAGAGAGAGAAGGAGGGAGAGAGAGAGGGAGAAAGAGAGAGGGTGAGAGATAGGGAGAGGGAGAGAGAGAGGGAGGGAGAGAGATGGAGGGAGGGAGAGAGAGAGAAGGAGGGAGAAAGAGAGGGAGAGAGAGAGAGATAGAGGGAGGAAGGGAGAGAAGGAGAGAGGGAGGGAGAGAAGGAGAGAGAGAGGGAGGGAAAGGGAGAGAGAGAGAGAGAAGGAGAGAGGGAGAGAGGGAGAGAGGGAGGGAGAGAGAGAGAGAACTTCAGGGCTTTGTGGTCTAATCTACCTTCATTTAAACCCTTCCTGTTGAAAACGCATCTCTCTGTCGATCTCTGGGTTGGTGACTGCCCCACTGGGGCTTTGGAATGCTCACACTTCAGACGTGACAGGCGCAGTACAATGCGCAGTCCCAGAGTTACGAGTTTCTCCCACATACCAAATACATGAAGTAGCCCTGGAGTGCTTGGAAGAGCTTTGGCTCGGGGCCACCCTGTAACAGGAACTTGCTTGGCAAAGAGCTGCTTGAAACACATTTGCTGTGTGTATATCTGGAGCCATTTCTTTCCCTTCCAGCCCCTTGAAACTGACATGGGTGGGCCAGTTCTCTGAGGACGTCCACCACTGAACAAAAAGCAAAAGCCTGACTTTCTAGAATTTGCCCCATGGGCTGTGTCCACAATTTCTGCTAACCGATTCTCCTGCTTTCCATGCCCACATGCCTTATAGGTGTACATCCCACATTTTCCACCGTGGGGAGCTGAGCCTTGAAATATTATATTAGTAAGCATTCTCGTAGGGAATTAAATCAAAACCAGGAAGGAGGCAAATACTGTCGGCTCTATCACAAACCTGGCAAAAAAGGAAGAATGAAAACACCTACGACACCCATAGTGGAGAACCCTTTAAAAAATGCCAAACATAACTTAGAAGCCGACTCACTCTCCAGTACGTTAACAGCAAGAAAGGCGGACCTACAGTCAGGAGGATAATGCCTGCTATTAAAACATAACTGATGAATGTTACAAAAAGAGTATTTGTCATCAAACAATGCTTCCATTGTAAAACAATTTCACCCTATGCATGAAAGATTCCAAACGCTAGTACAGTATTCAATTTGATACTGGAGCTTTATCATATTATTTCATGCGAAGAAGACTTATATACTCAATCTGTCTGACAGCTTTGCATATAAAGAACAGTTTCTGCATGACAAATGTGGCAAGCTTATTAGGTTACCAACACACTGCCAAGCCATATTGTCTCAGGGACAGCAGACCCCAAATATTTTCAAATGATTTTTTAAAGGGGCAATGTGGGAAAACCAGGACAACCACATGTTCTGACTTTAATATAAGTCACATTTGCAAGAACATTTACCTTATATCTAATTAGAACAAATCATCCATAAGCCTCATTGAGCCCATATTTATTATGTCACAGACTTTAATTTTTTGAGGTAGTTGGAAATATTAGTTTTTGATTTATCATTTACTGCCTCACAGTTGCAAAACAAAAAAAGCTATTAAACTGGATATAAAAACAGACCACTTTTTCTTAAAAATATAGAGACATAAGGGATTTTACAAACATTCTTGTATGATGGGAAAAAACAAACTATTAAATAATGCAAAAGATTACTTTAAGAGTGTACGTAATCAAAATTGGGAATAGAAAGTAATTCAAGCATCGTTTCTTGCCCTTTTGGCTAAGATCAAGTATAGAAAGTAATTTAAGCAGACTAGCCTCCTAATTTCCTCATATTCTTGAAGACACATTTACGCTCAATCTGGATATGAACTAAAAACACTAAGTTATATTTGTATTGCAAACAGGAATTGTAAAAAGCTTAATCATGTATAATGAAAACAAAAAGATAACAACTAGGACTCTACTATTAATATCATTAACTAGTTCCACTAATAAGCATTTGCTAGGTGTCAGGTACTAAGCTAAGAAATTTAGACACAATTTTTTTTTTTTCATTCTCATATCAACTCTCTAATTCAGTGCCATTGTACAGATGAGGGGAAAAAAAAAAAACCCATAAACTATACAACTTGCCTAAGGCCATCAGGCTACAAGCAAACCCAAGTCCCTCTGATTCCCGAAGCACTGACCTCGTAACTACTCTTTTACTGTATTTCCTCACACAAATGAAAACTAGATGGGGTTGTCAGACTATCAAAGATCATAACCTAGTCATACTAAAATAACGAAGACAACTTTGCATCTCTGCTGTTATTCTACAATGACCCAGAGGAGACACAGCTAGTCAATTATCCAACAGATTGAAAGTCATTTTGTTTTGTTTTGATTTCCCTCTATCCAATATGGTCTAGAGTTCAAGAAGAATGGGTTCATGTAGTGGAATTTTCAAATGCACGTTTTTTATGTAGCCCCATGACTTTAGGCCACCACCCCAGCATTGAATGTTACATGTGTTGATTTCCACCTGGGCAGAAAACCTTGAGAGCATCCTGGATGCCAGTGGCCACTGACTATCTCACCTCTGGTCATAAGAATAAGGGACAGAATCTACCAGGTGGTATCATGCCATGAAAGGGACAGACAAGTGATTGAAGATAGTCCAAGTTGCAATTTTAGACCATTTTTACCAAGACCATTTTCCTTAATTTCTCTCTGACATAAAAGCAGCATATGTAAATATTACTATACACATAGACTTCATATTCATACACATATACAAATTTAATAGGATATCAACCAAATGAAAAAAATACATAGTCACTGAGTAAAAGGTTAGGTTTTCCTGCTACTAAAATTTTTCAATATTTATTTTCCGTTACTGAAATTTTTTCATATTTAAAAGAGTAGCCGAGAAAATAATAACAAGCAAAATCATATGCTAGTCTACAGCAAGGGTATGAAGTCATCCTAGAACAATGTCATGATTTAATTATACTTTGAATTCTCATTTCAGTGTCAGCCTGCTAATGATTGCAGGAACATGCAACGTAAGTACAACCTCCTTATTTATTTTTCAGTGTTATCAATTATGGATTCGGAAAATAGCTTTTTGCACTTACAAGAAATACGGTCCCAAGTTCATTTGCTCCTTGCTTTATTTATTCAATATTAATTTGAAAAATATTTATGGAGCTCCAACTGTGTGCAAGACACACATAGAAGGAGGGTGGTTAACTGGCTGTTTCAGATAGGGCTAGGGTTAGGGAGTTGAGAACAGTAGGAGACGTTTAAAGAGTTGAGAACAGAAGGAGACATTGACACCACAATGAATGTGTTGTTCTCAGTTGCAGCAAAAACTTCTGGAACATTCATGAACAGACAAGCTATCCTTGGTGCCTCCAGGCTAATTCAACACTGCAGTCAGGTCAGCTCTCGTTCTCAGAAAGATACTCATTTCTAAGATAAAGCATGTTTCTCAGTTAATATTCCTAAAGTATTTGAGAGAGAGAGAGAGAGGAGAATAGGCTGAAAAAAAAAGTTCTATTTGTGGATAAAGACCCACAGGAAAGAGCAAAGGAGGTGAGTGAATGATCATGACTGGTTCTTGTTGTTTTTGTCCCCAAATGCATCACTTCTTCCTACCTTGCCATTGACCCTTGATATTCTGATATTTATTTATTGGGGATATAAAATTTTATTGGACTTAGAAGAGATAAGTCAGACAGTGTTGCAGGAGCTGAGCTAAGTAAACTGAAACAAAAGTGGCAAATCAGTGACCCAGCCGTGGGGACTCTATCATCAATATGGATACACTTAAGTCCTTTCATCAGTAGAAGGCAACAAACAACTATTGGGCAGCTTTGGAGTAGAAGACACCATATGTATGAGTTGCTTGTCATGGTTCTGACAAGCTGGTACCCCCTAGGAATTCACAGTCGAGTTTGAGGACAAATCTTGTAGCTGTAGGCAGCACGTAGCTTGTGCTCTAATAGGTGGGCGAGCTGCTTTCAGAAGGAGCACGAGAGATGCAGCACTTGAGGAGAACTCCAGGAAAGGGGACCCACTTTGGGTTTGAATACCAAGTAAGCTTTGCTATTTCAAAAAATGCAAAGCAATATTATGGACAAGCCCCTTTCAATCTTGGAACAAAACTTGTGATTTCCGTGGGCAGGATCAGATGGGTTTATCACGAAAAAGCATGCATGGAAATCACCTCATTTACCACATGAGGTGGAAAAGCCTGACTTCCCATTCTCAGTGGATCACAGAGTAACGACTTGAGCCTAGTTTGCGGGAGCAAAATCCAAGACGAGGATGGGCACGATTTACTGAAGAAGTGTTCCCAGGATAAACTGGTAAGGGAGTCGGGGAAACCTGCCAGGGAAGGGAAAGAAACCAAGCAAGGGTACTTTTCTAGTGAAATGCTACAAGGGGTAACTTCAGTTTGATCTCACTGAAGACCTAAGGACTGCAGGCTGCATGTTAGGGCTTGTCCCAACTAAAAGCAAGGGAGCTGGGCTTTCATACACACCAGGGAGGACATGAACCCCATGGCACCTCAGCTTTTCAGCAGCCCAAAGGCAGCACTCTAAAGAAAGTCCCAAATGCTGGCCAGCAGAAGCAAAGCATCCAGGGCCTGGGTGATGGGAGCTCAGAAATGGCAAAAGGAAATCAAGGAGATGTGGGTAGGGTGTCAATGCTGGGTAGCACAGGTGGATGAAAAAATGGGCGAGGAAGCTCTTTATCCAGTCTCCATAGCCAGTTCTTTTCTGGGACAATTCCTGAGCCACACTCTCTTAGGGCCTGTCCAGCCAATGTCCTTGTCCCAACACTACCACAAGCATACCAGGATAGCCCCTAAATCATTGTGTTAATGTAATGCTACAGTTAGAACACATAGGTAGGGAGGAACATAACTGGCTGTGAAATTCACACATCTGCGAAGTAATTTCATGCCAGTGGTACTACCAATTCAATCACCACCCTGGGCGGCAGATTTAATAGCTTAATTTTCTAAGGACTGACAGCATCCATCCTAGCAGGCTCAGGACAAGGCTGCATAACACAGCATTTGGTGCTGTTTGCTCCCGTAATTACCCCCCTTCTAGAAGCATTCCACAGGGTGGGCAGGGAGGGAAAAGTTAGCAGGGGAAACTTCAGCACAGCTTCAATATTTAGAAGACAGAAGGTATCATTACAGGATTAATAAGCAAGGCTAGTTCAGCAATAGGGAAGATAGCCAAGGAGGCTGTGGGATTATTACACTGGAGATAATGAAGGCTGAGAATAAACACCCACCCAGAATGGATTTCATGAACAATAAAAATCTATCCCGCTCTTCTCAGAAAGGAGATGAGCTATGTGTTTCACTCAAGGTCTCTTCTAGCCCAGATGATTTTATAAATTAGATAAAGTCGTTTAGTTTAAAATAGCACTTATTAAGTATGACTTATTCCAAAGTGTATCCAGTACAGGGGTGGTGGAAGGCAGAAGCTATTGAGTGACACATATAGCTGGAACGATAAACCCCGGCTGGCACCTATAAACAAACACCCACTCTGAAAACAGGACCAGGAGAATCCAGGAAGGCAGGTTTCTACAGTGGAGAAATAGAGACCAAAATACCACATCGTGGTGTATTTGAACTTCAGGTATTTGGAGCCTGAAGTAACAGTCTCAAGTGTTGAGTCTGTGCTTTGTTCAAACACTGTCTGATGTCTATCATGCAGATGTAGAGCTCTGAAGACCTAGTCTATCCTGGCGACTGAGCCTAGTAATGTCATAGAGGGCTAGCTAAATTTCACAAAGATCAGAAGGGTTGCATGGGACAGATGGTTCTGGAAGTTGGAGGAATGAATACACTTTTACAGCATTCTGGGAACGTGAGAAGAGGTTCAAGTTTCCAGATTTGATCATGGTCTTTTTAGGTCAGGAACAAAATTTTAAAATTCCATCAGGGAATAGAAGACCAGCTCTCCACTTAGACGCTGGGTCTGGTTAATTAGGCATCTTGTCTGGCTTGGAGCTCGGCACACTGAAGCACTCGATTTTCTTTGAATGAGTGAATTGAGACAATGATAAATCTACCTATTTAACTCTCTGCGGTGACCTCTGGCCAAACGAGGTACAGAGACTAAGAGATTCTCTACCCTTTATCCACTTTTTCTATGATGCTCTTCTACGATTCAACTCAATAAATTATTTCTTTCAGTTTCATTCTAAATCTTTCGCTAAATCCTCTTGCTGGGGAACTAATTCTGTGGCTTTCATTGTATATGCATCGGACACAAGCTAAGTATAGAATCTGCTGTGATTTTAAAATTTTCGATTCTGATCTTAGAGCAACACAATAAATTACTGAAACCTCTCAGCCACCTGCCCTTCCAAATTTTAATTACACCATGAGCTCCGGAGAATTGTATATACATTTTAAAGTCCATATGCTTACACTGGTAATTGGTTCATGAAGATGTGGATGTGGTTATGCCCTGAAACCAAAAGGGTTACCTTCAAAAACATGGAGAAATATTAATTTTATTATAGGGAGAAAAGAGATAATATATTGTGGAATTAAAACCCTGAAATACCTAGAATGGCTAAACAAGGTCCTACTGTATAGCACAGGGAACTATATTCAATATCCCGCGATAAACCATGGTGGAAAAGAATATGAAAAGGAATGTACATATGAATAACAGAATCCCTTTGCTGTACAGCAGAAATTAACACAACATTGTAAATTAACTATACTTCAATAAAATAAAATTTTTAAAAATACCTATATTACCTACAAACTTGAAAACATTAATTTACTTTTCAGAATAAAGAAATTCTTTTGGTTTAAATTTCAGAAAATTAATAAAATCATAAAATCATAACTCAGTATACATTTGATAAAGATACCCCAAATGATAAACCAAAAATGAGTATTTTTAGATCTGAACAGTCTTTCATTTTTCAAAAACATTGATTCAACACCTATTATGTGTAAAGCCCTAGACTAGGGACAAATGATACAACAGAGTCGAACACTGTCCTCAGCTTCACAGGCTTTAGACTAGTGAGGAATCAAATAATCATGTAAACGAATGTGAACTTGAAGTTGTGAACTTGAAGTTGTGACAAGTGTTAGGAAGGAAGTGGTGCTCTGAACACCACACAGGAGAGTCTGACCAAGCCAAGGAGGGCAGGGAAGGCTTGTAGGAGCACGGGAGACCCGAACTGAGATAGGATAGAGATGCTAACAAGTGAAGGAAGGAGAGATTACTTTCTAGGCCGTGAACATACTGGTGGCATTAGCTGCCAAAACACTTACCTAGAGGTTGGGGGAAAGGAAGACAGATCCCAGAGTTCTTAAGTCATCTACCTATTGCATGGAATCTGTGGAAAGCAACAGATCACCCTAATTCTGGGGTGAAGAATTGAGTGGTAGGGGATGATGGAATTTAAAAAGAAGTGAATAATACCAAATATCCATTTTGTGTTAATCTTGCAAGCTTTCAGTTTTCATTTCCACTTCTTCACATTTACAGTAAACACTTCTAACAAATCACAGTAACTACTTCTAATAAACAATCACGATCTCACTGTTCTTATAGACTTTTCATTTCAACAAAGTCATGCCTGCTCTCATATACTCCTGGGTTCAATAGAAAATTTGCTAATTTAAAAATTCTTACAGCCAATAAGCCAAAGATTTTATAGTACGATGAAACCATTTGAATGTGCTCATTGTTTAACTGGAGAGGCACTCTGAAAACAGTTGAAGGGCGATTGAAGTATAAGGGGCCATGGGCAAGCCATACTGATGCTATAATAGACGAGATCAGAGTAGGTCCCACTAAGTGAGCACACTGCAGAATGATGCCATTCTCTTTTCTTTCTTTGTTCGTGAATAATCATTTATTGATAAAAGAAGAAGGAAAGCACCCAACAATCAAGATGCAGGGACTAATATTGCTTTCTCTCCTACTCTAAAAAACACTCCAGAGTGATGAATGATAGTTCTTTGGTGCTAATTTTGATTAACTGAAAAGGCAATAGTGAGTTACACATAAATACCAGCTTTTATTATCAGCTACAAAACAGGGAGCCCAATCCTCAGGTGAGATAAAGATACAATGACTAGAACACCCTCTTGTGATAAAACTCTCCAACCCCGAGTACCGGTTAGTAATATATTGGGTTGGCCAAAAGGTTTGTTCCGTTAGTGAATACATTGTTCAACAAAGTTCTCGGTGAAAATGAAAAATGTCTTTTATTTTTACTTAAAACCGAACAAACTTTCTGGCCATGCCAATATCTGTGTGATCAACAATACCCACACACCAACAAAGAATTCACATCCCAGGATGAGTATTTACTCCACTGGGATAATTTAATATTTTTCAACAAAGGTAAAAGTCCCACTTAGATAGTCTATGCTAACAGGCTACTATTTTTCCAGATTAGAGGAATAATAAAAATAGCAATAATATTAAGTAAACAGGAAGGGAAGGAAAAGGAGGAGGGGGAGAAGTAGGAGGAACAAAACCTCTCATTTATCCTCCACTCCAAAGTTTTGGATTTATTTTTTGGAGAACACTCAATTCTGTCTATGGTCTCGAGATAGCCTGAATTTTTACAATTAAATATGAACACAGACCTTCAAAACTACAGGAAAGATCAATTAACATAAAGGCATAATTAACAAAAAGACTCAACACAACTCATACAAGTCTATTGCTTTCATCATCATCAAAATCAACACAAATATCAAGCAAAGGAGATGATCAAAGAGAACCTGTAGACTACATTCAAGACTAAATCTTGACCTTATTGCAAATAGTAAAGAAATTGGAGAGTTTGCTTTAGACTTTCAACTTTCAGGTCATAGTGGATAAGCACTTCTTTCCCCACTCTCAAGATCTTCCTGAACATTAGTCTCCCATCTTTTTAAAAAAGATTTATAAAAAACTTCTTCCATACAGAAAAGGAGTCCAAGAGTAAGACTGAAGCATTGCTAAATATGACAATATTTACTAAGCATAAAACTACAGACCAGACACTGGGCTAAGGAGAGTGAGTACAGGGTGACCAGGACCTGGGTTTCTGATGTCAAGTGCTCACTAGTTGGTAGCAGGACAGTCACATAAACAAATATCCGGAATACACTATAATAAGTACCTTTAAAATAGGAGTAGGTATACGGGACCGTGAAAACATAAATAGGAGAAAATTAATTTTGGATGGCTGGGGTCAGAGCTACAGAGGGAAGACTTACTTGTGTGGAAACTTACTTGGTAACAAGATGTCTGAAAGTTACGGAGGTTGAAGAAGGTCCTTCTTGGTAAACAGAATGTAATTCTCAAAGCCGTGACCTACGGGGGAGGGCAATTTGGGCAAAGTACAGGTATAGAGCGTTTGTGAAAAAAACTCAGTGACTGGCGGTGAATGGCATGCCTTGCTAAGGAGTGCAGTCCGTATTTATTCTATAAGCAGTGAAGAGATGGGATCTGTGATGGTTAATGTTATAGGTCAAGTTACGTGGAGGAAGGGATGCCCAGAGAGCTGGTAAAAGGTTATTTCTTGGTGTGTCTGTGCAGATGTTTCTAGACGAGATTAGCATTTGACTCAGTGGACTGAGGAAAGAAGATCCAACCTCACCAATGCAGGTGGATATCATTCCATCCTTTGAGGGCCCGAATAGAGCAAAAAGGTGGAAAAGGGTGAGTTCTCTCTTTCTCTACTTGACCTACATGTCTCTCCCCCGACTCCATCACAGGCCTTTGGAACTCTGACTGGGAATTACATCATGGGCTTCCCTGATTCTCAGGCTTTTGGATTCGGACTGAATCATACCACAGGCTTTCCTGTATCTCCAGGACTTCTAGGCCTCCAAAACTGCTTGAGCTAATTCCTGTAATAAACTTCCTCTTATGTCTCTCTCTATATATACTATTGGTTCTATTTCTCCAGAGAACGCTGATTAACACAGGATGAATTTACTCAGGAGAAACATGATCCAAACTGCCTTGTAGGAAGACAAATTTGGTGGCAGTGAGAACGTTAGACCCACAAGGAAAGCCTGGAATTCAGAGTGACTTTTCAGAAGAAGGCTATAATCCCAGATTAGATCATGAGGGCTTAACCTACAGCTGTGCACAAAGTTCATAAAGCTTGGATGGAAAGGTAATTCCAGAGAGAAATGCCCCACTGCACAGTACTACCCAGGTGGCCCAGCAAAGTGAATGAAATAAGACTCCAAGGGTGTCTAGAGCACAAAGGAGAAATAAAATAATACTTTAAGGGCATCATAGCACAGGCAGCTTTTTGATGTCTTAACTAAGATAAACATTCTATTGAAATATATGAAATTGCCAATGTTCAAAAGCGTTTTTGTCTATGAAAATGACAATTTTACATGATTCAAGCCATAAGCAACTAAGAGGCTAGAAGGGCACCCATGAGTTTGGACAAATGCCCCAGTCATGGCAATGCTTTGCATTTTTTTTTAGCACTTAATGGGTCAGTAGTTTTCTTTCAACAGAATCTTACTTTGGCTTTTGAGGTTTACATTTTTAGATTTAATTTTTGGAATAGATAATATATTAACATGTTTTTAAAATTTAATAATTATAAAAAGGTATAACAATGAAATCCCTCCTCCCATTATTCTTCAGCCTACCCATCTCCTGTCATTTATGAGTAGCTTCCTGGGTTTCCTATACAGATTTCTTTGTATGTTTACTAGTTACAATAAAAGCAAAAATAGAATCTGATTCCCCACCACTTTTTTCACAAAAGGAAATATAAAATTCAAATTGTTCTGCACTTTGCTTTTTTCACTTAACAAAATGTCTTGGAGATATTTCCAAATTAATGCACAGAGCACCTTCTGATTCCTTCCTAGAATTGCATAATGTTTCATTATATGGATATTTATTGTTTACTCAACGTATCCTCTGCTGATGGACCTTTGAGTTGTTTGCAATCTTTCTTATTACAAACCATGCTCCCATTCATAATCACCAGCATGCAACCTTTCACCTGTGTGCAAATAGATCTGTGGGATAAATTTCCATAAGTTGGGATCTCATTTTCATAACAAAAAAGATATAAAAGTAGAAGAAAGATCATAACAGAGAGAAAAGAAGAAAACAAAAGAAATAATGAGAGAAGGAAAGAAGGAAGACAAGCAGATGAGGAAAATCAAAAAGGAAGGAATGAGAAAGGAGAAAAAGGAGAGAAGAAAAGAATGAAGAGAGGGGAAAGCTGTTGACTTCTGCAAGATTCTAGGAGGAGAATGATTCAACTGTAGTGCAGGGGGTGGAGGGCTTAATGGGAAACGTCAGGGAGTCCTTCAATGCTGGGAGAACAGAACAAGGAAGCCACTCTTCCTGTCTAAACAACCCACCCACTACGGCAACACAGGGGAAATACACTCCAAGGCTAAAAAAATACAGCACACAGAACCCGAGATGTGGCCACTCCAGGTTATACAGCAATAAGAGTGAGCCTTCCAGACCAAAGCCAAATGCTTTGAAAAAGAACCAACTACATGTAAAGACCTGGCTCTTGAGGCCATTGTAAATCATATGAGTCAAAATGGTGCATAATTTATAAATAGTTAAGAGGTTTTAAAAGAAGCTCACAAGTATATATTCTTTAGATACATGTACATGTATATTTGAATCACTTTCTCTATACCTGAATCTAAAACAACATTGTAAATCAACTATACTCCAATATAAAAGAAAACTTAAAAAATAACAGTAATAATTTTTTTTAAAGTATGGAATATGGAAACAGAATTTTAAGTTCCAATTTCTCAAGTTCTACTACTTCCGTTGGTTCCAAACCCACTAATATGTTCACATTCTACTAGTAACTTTCACTTACAAGCCATGCAGCCTTTGAAAAGTTACTCACTGCTTCAATTTTCTAAAAAAATAAAAATAAAAAATAAAAGAAGCTCGCAAGAACAGTGCACATAGAAAGGGACAAAGAAAAAGCTGAAGAAGAAAAGAAGAACCCAGACCAGGACAAAATGCTGTGCCTCTTTGTTCAGCATCAGTGGCTAATGCTCTCAACTGGGTCCCCCCAGAGGCAATGAGAGGGTAGAGGCAGTGCTCATGACTTGCTTTACAGAAGTGAGTGCATTTAAGTTCCGCACACAGTAACATCTACATCATCCTACTCCACTGAGTTTCTCTGTCCTCTTAATAAAGTCCAGAGTTAAAAATAAAAACAAAATTTTAAAGAAATCTATAGGTATTGTTACAGATAGTAATTTGTCTTGCAGTGAATGTATTTCCAGCAGACTGGGCAAATCCTAGGAAACAAGCCCCATATCAGAATCCTGTTGGAACAAGGGGAATATCTGACCAGCTGTGCCATTTTGTTGGCTTCATTCGCATTTTCCCAAAATGCCTCCAACAGCCTAATGCCTTAAAAAGTTTATTTCATGCCTGAGACTGCAAATATCCTTAAAAGAAAGCCATGAGGGAAGTGCCAAGGAAGGATGTGGATGATATTAAGAGATACTAAATAGCTGATTTAAAAAATTTCCTCTCAAACTCATTCGTCTAAGAAGAGATACATTTCAGAAAAGAGAAGAAGGGATCCAAGTGTATAACAGACATGTTACACGTGGCCTCTGACTTTCATTTCTTTCTGTTGTTAATTTGACTTCAGTACTGGAGTTAAGCATGCATTTTAGGTCATGTAAAGATGAGAATAATGGAAAAAACATAGAAGATTCGAATCTCAGCATTTCCCAACTTTCAGTCATGACAGTCCCCAGTTCACCGAATGATCAACACTGCTCTGTCCAAAAATTCAAAAGATCAAGGCCATAACATGAGCTAGCGTACGGCTTTGATTTGTTCACTATGGTAATTGCACATAATTCTGCAATTATGGTAAATTCCATTGTGTCACGCAGGCCTATTACAAAAGTCAACTTTACATGAAAAAATAAACTGAAGTATATTTCTATTTTTCTTTAGAAAAATAATTTTTATATATATATATATAAGCTGTATATCTGTTATTTTGACCATCATTGACATTTATATATGACATTTGCACATTCAAACCCAGATATTTCATGAGTGACATTCAGTTTGAGCCTCACTCCTTCTTAACTTGCCAGCACCAACTCCTGCTTGGTTCTGAAAAATGAAACTAGAATTTGACGGTCTCCATGGCAATGCCAAGTCTACATCTTGGCACACTGTATGCTCTTAAATAATACTTATTAGATGAATGAATGACTTTTAGCAAGAAACATCAGAAATATAATCTTCAAACAATGGGCTGCTCCAGAGTTCCAAGCAGTCCCAACAGTTCTGCACACTATTCATTCAGTGGCAAAGAGGTGTTACTCTATTTAACTGAAGTCGCTAAAGAGCTTATGGCAATCATTTATAAACCCTCTCCCTAGCATGGGGTTTAAGTACCTCCTAATGCTCATGAAAATTAACTCCAAGGAACTATCTACAAATCCTTTGCATAGAGTGGGGTTTCCTTATATGACATATTTCCTGAAATACAAAGACCAGTAGCTGGAGTGTGGCCATTCCCCCCCCCCACCCACATATGAAAAATGATTAACAAGGCAACTGCCTTAGTTTGGACTAGGTAGTTTAAGAGAACTGCAATCAAGAAATTGCAAGACTCAGATTTTCTACTCATAAAATGTACCTCTTATATTCACCAGATCTACTTGAATGTTAAAGGATGAAATTTTTAAGTTGTTGTTGTTGTTGTCTTTTACTTTTATTTTTTAAGAATGAACTTTCTAATTTTCTCTACGGCATGTGAAGGCTTATGTTAATTGATAAAGTTTCCAGAATATTGTATTGTAATGTATCCAATATGATTATAGCTTAATTAGAATTTATATCTTTATATGTAAATAAAGACAACTTCTGGGTAAATTCAAAGCAAAGAAACAGAAAATACTTTCACTAGATTAGAAATTCTAACTTTTCATTTCCCTTGTGCCTTGTATGATGTCTGGCTCTTGGTAGGGATACAGTAAATATTGGTTGACTCAAAGAAGAAAGGCGGTAGGAAAGAAGGGAAGGAAGGAAGGAAAGGAAAGGGAAGGAAATAAAAGAAAAGAAGAAAAGGAAGGAGAAGAACTCTTCACAAAGGGAGTATCCCATAGAAAATTCTATAAAACACTAACTATAGTACCTGGCAAAATCACTGTTAACTCTCTTTCCACGTTTTATCATGGACAATCTTGTAATTAAAAACCACTACTGGAGAGGCGGAGTCAAGATGGCGGTGTGGGAAGACACGAGTTAGCGTCTCCCCACACCTAGGGTGCCTGCCGGCAGCTGGTGGGGGACTCTCATGCCCAAGGAGACGGGAGGAACCCTAAAGTGAACCGGTAGGATGTAGGGGGACAGAGGGGGGAGGAGAAGTGGAGGACAGACAGGATCCATGTCCCTGAGGCTGGGGAGATCAGGAGAGGCAGGCGGGAGGAGCCATTCGGGAGGAGTGGGAGAGGAGTGGAAGGTGATTGCCCCATCCACTTGGCCACGGGGAAACTGCTGAGTTCCCAGGCCAGTCCCCTGCCCTCCAAACCCCCTCCAGGCTGTGTGGGTCCTTGGGGGCATAGGAGGGAGGCCGGGTAGACCAGGAGAGGCAGGTGGGACGGGCCCTCCCAGACCCCAGACCAGAGGAGCAGGAGAGAAGAGGAGGGTGTTTGCCCCACCCACTTGAGCTCAGGAAGCCTGCTGGGCTCCCAGATGGGGTCCCCTGCCCTCTGAGACCAGGGATGGGGGGCACACCTGGGCCCCTTCTGTTCCTTGAGCCTAAGAACCACCCCCCACAGCCTGGTGGTTCCTGAGCATTGGTACGCCCACCACCCAAACCTCGCCCTTGCCTAGGCCCTGCCCTCCACAGCCAAGGTCTTTCTCCCACCCCGCCTTTTTTTTCTCTTCCTTCCTCCTCTTTTTTTAATATTGTGGTACTGATGTACCTTCTGGTTATTGATTCATCTATATTTTTATTTTTACATTCTTTCTAACATATCTGTTAGTTTCCTAGTCTAATTTTATTTTTTACTTTGTTATTGTTCTGTTTTTTTTTTTTTTGGCCACCCCACGAGGCTTGTGGGATCTTGGTTCGCAAGCCCGGGGTCGGGCAGAAGCTCCTGCAGTGGGAGCTCTGAGTCCAAACCACTGGACTAACAGAGAACCTCAGACCCCAGGGAATATTCATAGGAGTGAGGTCTCACAGAGGTCCTCATCTCAGCACAAAGACCCAGCTCTACCCAATAGTCTACAAACTCCAGTGTTGGAAGCCTCAGGTCAAACAACCAATAAGACAGGAACACAATCTCACTCAAAAAAAAAAAAAAAATGAGACGGCCAAAAAAAATGTCACAGATGAAGGAGCAAGGTAAAAATCTACAAGACCAAATAAATGAAGAGGAAATAAGCAATCTACCTGAAAAAGAATTCAGAATAATGATAGTAAAGGTGATCCAGAATCTCGGAAATAGAATGGAGGCATGGACTGAGAAAATATAAGAAATGTGTAACAAAGATCTAGAAGAACTAAAGAACAAACAAACAGAAATGAACAAAACAATAACTGAAATGAAAAACACACTAGAAGGAATCAATAACAAAATAACTGAGGCAGAAGAACGAATAAGTAAGCTGGAAGACAAAATGGTGGAAATAACTGCCGAGGAGCAGAATAAAGAAAAAAGAATGAAAAGAATTGAGGACAATCTCAGAGACCTCTGGGACAACACTAAATGCACCAACATTCGAATTATAGGGGTCCAAGAAAAAGAAAGGGTCTGAGAAAAAGAAAGTGTCTGAGAAAATATTTGAAGAGATAATAGCTGAAAACTTCCCTAACATGGGAAAGGAAATTGTCACCCAAGTCCAGGAAGCACAGAGAGTCCCATACAGGATAAACCCTAGGAAAACACACCAAGACACATATTAATCAAACTAACAGAAATTAAATTCAAAGAAAAAATATTTAAAAAGGAAAAACAAAAAATAACAAACAAAGGAACCCCCATAAGATTATCAGCTGATTTTTCAGGGGAAGCTCTGCAGGCCAGAAGGGAGTGGCAGGATATACTTAAAGTGATGAAAGAGAAAAACCTACAACCAAGATTACTCTACGCAGCAAGGATCTCATTCAGATTCTATGGAGAAGTCAAAAGCTTTTCAGACAAGCAAAAGCTAAGAGAATTCAGCATCACCAAATCAGCTTTACAACAAATGCTAAAGAAACTTCTCTAAGCAGGAAACACAAGAGAAGAAAAAGACCCACAAAAACAAATGCAAAACAATTAAGAAAATGATAATAGGAACATACATATCGATAATAACCTTGAATGTAAATGGATTAAATCCCCCAACCAAAAGACACAGACTGGCTGAATGGATACAAAAACAAGACCCATATATATGCTGTCTACAAGAGACCCACTTCAGACCTAAGGACACATACAGACTGAAAGTGAAGATATGGAAAAAGATATACTATGCAAATGGAAATCAAAAGAAAGCTGGAGTAGCAATACGCATATCAGATAAAATAGACTTTAAAATAAAGATTGTTACAAGAGATAAGGAGAGACACTACTTAATGATCAAAGGATCAATCCAGGAAGAAGATATAACAATTATAAATGTTTATGCATGCAACATAGGAATACCTCAATACATAAGGCAAATGCTAACAACCATGAAAGGAGAAATCGACAGTAACACAATAATAGTAGGGGACTTTAACACCCCAATTACCCCAATGGACAGATCATCCAAACAGAAAATAAATAAGGAAACTCAAGCTTTAAATGACACAATAGACAAGATAGATCTAATTGATATTTATAGAACATTCTACCCAAAAGTGGCAGAATACACTTTCTTCTCAAGTGCACATGGAACATTCTCCAGGATAGATCACATCTTGGGTCACAAATCAAGCCTCGGAAAATTTAAGAAAATTGAAATCATATCAAGCATCTTTTCTGACCACAACGCCATGAGACTGGCAATCAGTTACAGGAAAAAAAAACTGTAAAAAACACAAATACATGGAGGCTAAACAAGGAGCTTCTAAATAACCAAGAGATCACTAAAGAAATCAGAGAAGAAATAAAAAAATACATAGAAACAAATGACAACAAAGACACGACGACCCCAAACCTATGGGATGCAGCAAAAGCAGTTCTAAGAGGGAAGTTTATAGGAATTCAATCTCACCTCAAGAAACAAGAAAAATCCCAAATAAACAATCTAACCCTATACTTAAAACAACTAGAGAAAGAAGAACAAAGAAAACCCAAAGGCAGTAGGAGGAAAGAAATCATAAAGATCAGAGAAGAAATAAATGAAATAGAAACAAAATAAACAATAGCAAAGATCGATAAAACTAAAAGCTGGTTCTTTGAGAAGATAAACAAAATTGATAAACCATTAGCCAGATTCATCAAGAAAGGTAGGGAGAGGACTCAAATCAGTAAAATTAGAAATGAAAAAGGAGAAATCACAACTGACACTGCAGAAATACAAAGGATTATAAGAGACTACTACAAACAGCTATATGCCAATAAAATGGACAACCATGAAGAAATGGACAAATTCTTGGAAAGGTACAATTTTCCAAGACTGAACCAATAAGAATTAGAAAATATAAACAGACCTATCACAAGTAATGAAGCTGAAACCATAATTAAAAATCTTCCAACAAACAAAAGTCCAGGGTCACATGGTTTCAGTGAATTCTATCAAACATTTAGAAAAGAGCTAACACTGATCCTTCTCAATCTCTTCCAAAAAAATTGCAGAGGGAGAAACACTCCCAAATTCATTCTACAAAGCCGCCATCACCCTGATACCAAAACCAGAAAAAAGATATCACAAAAAAAGAAAATTATAGACCAATATCACTGATGAACATAGATGCAAAAATCCTGAACAAAATACTAGCAAACAGAATCCAACAGCACATAAAAAGGATCATATACCATGATCAAGTGGGATTTATCCCAGGGATGCAAGGATTCTTCAATATACACAAATCAATCAAGGTGATACACCATATTAACAAATTAAGGAATAAAAATCATATGATCATCTCAAGAGATGCAGAAAAAGCTTTTGACAAAATTCAACACCCATTTATGATAAAAACTCTCCAGAAAGTAGGCATAGAGGGAACCTACCTAAACACAATAAAGGCCAAATATGACAAACCCACAACAAGCACCATATTCAATGGTGAAAAACTGAAAGCATTTCCACTAAGATCAGGAATAAGACAAGGATATCCACTCTCACCACTCTTATTCAACATAGTTTTGGAAGTCCTAGCCACAACAATCAGAGAAGAAAAAGAAATAAAAGGAATACAAATTGGAAAAGAAGAAGTAAAACTGTCATTGTTTGCAGATGACATGATACTATACATAGAGAATCCTAAAGATGCCACTAGTAAACTACTAGAACTAATCAATGAATTTGGTAAGGTTGCTGGATACAAAATTAATGCACAGAAATCTCTGGCATTCCTATACTCCAACAATGAAAAATCAGAAAAAGAAATTAAGGAAACACTCCCATCTACCATTTCAACAAAAAGAATAAAATACCTAGAAATAAACCTGCCTAAGGAGGAGAAAGACTTGTACTCAGAAAACTATAAAACACCGATGAAAGAAATCAAAGATGACATAAACAGATGGAGAAATATACTGTGTTCTTGGATTAGAAGGAACAATATTGTGAAAATGAGTATACTACTCCAAAAAATCTACAGATTCAACGCAATCCCTATCAAACTACCAATGGCATTCTTCACAGAATTAGAACAAAAAGTCTTACAATTCGTATGGAAACACAAAAGATCCCGAATAGCCAAAGCAATCTTGAGAAAGAAAAACGGAGCTGGAGGAATCAGGCTCCCTGACTTCAAACTACACCACAAAGCTACAGTAATCAAGACAGTATGGTACTGGCACAACAATAGAAATATAGATCAATGGTACAGGATAGAATGCCCAGAGATAAACCCACACACATATGGGCACCTAATTCATGATAAAGGAGGCAAGAACATACAATGGAGAAAAGACAGCCTCTTCAATAATTGGTGCTGGGAGAACTGGACAGCTACATGTAAAAGAATGAAATTATAACACTACCTAACACCATACAGAAAAATAAACTCAAAATGGATTAAAGACTTAAATGTAAGACCAGATACTATAAAACTTTTAGAGGAAAACTTGGGAAAAACACTCTGACAAAAACCACAGCAAGGGCTTCCCTGGTGGCACAGTGTTTGAGAATCTGCCTGCCAATGCAGGGGACATGGGTTCGAGCCCTGGTCTGGGAAGATCCCACATGCCACGGAGCAACTAGGCCCGTGAGCCACAATTACTGAGCCTGCGCGTCTGGAGCCTGTGCTCCCAACAAGAGAGGCCACGATAGTGAGAGGTCCGCACACCGCGATGAAGAGTGGCCCCCGCTCACCACAACTAGAGAAAGCCCTCGCACAGAAACGAAGACCCAACACAGCCAAAAATAAATAAATAAATAAATAAGTAAAATTTAAAAAAAAAAAAAAACACAGCAAGATCTTTTTCAACCCACCTCCTAGAGTAACAGAAATAAAAACAAAAATAAACAAATGGGACTTAATTAAACTTAAAAGCTTTTGCACAGCAAAGGAAACCATAAACAAGAAAAAAGACAACCTCAGAATGGGAGAAAATGTTGCAAATGAAACAACAAAGGATTAACCTCTAAAATATACAAACAGCTCATGGAGCTCAATATCAAAAAAACAAACAATCCAGTTAAAAAATGGGTGGAAGACCTAAATAGACATATCACCAAGGAAGACATATAGATGGCCAAGAGGCACATGGAAAGATGCTCAACATCACTAATTATTAGAGAAATGCAAATCAAAACTACCATGAGGTATCACCTCACGCCAGTCAGAATGGCCAGTATTAAAAAACCTAGAAGCAATAAATGCTGGAAAGGGTGTGGTGAAAAGGGAACTCTCCTATACTGTTGGTGTGAATGTAAATTAATACAACCACTATGGAAAACGGTATGGAGGTTCCTTAAAAAAATAAAAATAGAGCTACCATATGACCCAGCAATCCCACTACTGGGCATATACCCTGAGAAAACCATAAGTCAAAAAGAGACATGCACCACAATGTTCACTGCAGCACTATTTACAGTAGCCTGGACATGGAACCAACCTAAGTGTCCATTGACAGACGAATAGATAAAGAAGATGTGGTGCATATATACAATGGAATATTACTCAGCCATAAAAGGAAACGAAATTGAGTTATTTGTAGTGAGGTGGATGGACCTAGAGTCTGTCATACAGAGTGAAGTCAGAAAGAGAGAAACAAATACTGTATCCTAATGCTAATGCATATATATATGGAATTAAAAAAAAAAAGGTACTGATGAACCTAGTTGCAGGGCAGGAATAAAGAGGTAGACATAGATAATGGATTTGATGACATGGGGTGGGAGGGCGAAGCTGGGGCAAAGTGAGAGTAGTATCGACATATACACACTACCAAATGTAAAATAGTTGGCTGGTGGGAAGCAGAACCATAGCACAGGAAGATCGACTTGGTGCTTTGCGATGACCTAGAGGGGTGGGATAGGGAGGATGGGAGGGAGGCTCAAGAGGGAGTGGATATGGGGACATGTGTATGCATATGGCTGATTTGCTTTGTTGTACAACAGAAACTAACACAGTATTGTGAAGCAATTATACTCCAACAAAGAGCTATTAAAAAAAATAGATAAATAATAAGGACCTACTGTATAGCACAGGGAACTCTACTCAATACTCTGTAATGACCTATATGGGAAAAGAATCTAAAAAAGAGTGGATATATGTATCTGTATAACTGATTCACTTTGCTGTACAGCAGAAACTAACATGACATTGTAAATCAACTCTACTCCAATAAAAAAAAAAAAGGACAAAATAATACCACTACTGGGATCCATCATAATATCTAATTTTTAAAAGTCAATAAATAAAATAAGGCATTAAACATGTTTTGTTTTCTTCTTAAAAGGAAACCATGCAAAGCCACTTAGAGTTACTGAGAGGAGCAGAGCAGTTAACAGAGGAGGGAGGAAGCTGCCAGGACTCAGACTGCAGTAGTTGTAGCCCTAAGCTGAACACCTCTAGCCAGCTGGGTGGCTTTGACCTTTATAAATTTGTAAGTTGCTTTCATTTTTAGCCATGTAACTGATTATTGTATCCATGATGGCAGGAAGTATATGGAATCAGTACTGGTGTTGAGATACAATTTGCTACCATGTTACATAATACATCAAGATGATCTTAGTAGTTCATAGTCAACCATAAGAAGAAAAAATACAGGTTGATATACTGCTATTTCCAATTTGGATCTTCATTTGTAAGGAATAAAAAACTACACATGCCAGTAATATTTCACAAGTTGAAAAAAGCTCACAAACTAAAATGTATCCCTTATCTCATCATTTAGAAACAACTTGTGAAAATTATAGAATTTAGCCACGCAAAACACGCTACCATTGGGAATCTCTTGTGGTCAAATTATTCCTATATTTTCTTATTTTCTGTAAGTTTAAACAATTTTTAACTTTGAGGTAACTGAACAGGGTACATCATTGGTTAAATGGGAAACAGTAAAAAATTGTCTGGTTATTTCACTTTATTTTGCCCCAGATAATAATGTCAAAATGATTATTTTTAATTCATAAGGAAGTTCCTAGGATCATTTATTCAAGGAAATGGGCTATTGTATTAAAAAGTTTGGGAAACCTTTATCTGGTACAATAAAACACTTAATTCAAGTGACTGCTAGGTGTCTAGCAACCTGTCTATTCAGGTTGTAAATGAGGGAAAGCTCAAGGGAATTCTCTCTTCAGATTCTTGCCCTATGACATGAATAGGACATCTAGGGGTCATTTGGCACCTGCATTGGCTAAATATTTTACATCTTAACTCAAGCTATTCCTCAAAACATACTGGTAGTGCAGGATAGAGGACAAAGCTCAAAGATTTTCCCAAAGTCTTAGAAATAAAGAACACCAGAGCCTTGGTTCATATTCTATCCTCTCTGCTTCAAAGTCTATTCTTTTCACTATGTCACATTATATTTACCTCACCTTTCTATGAAAGGCTATTTTTATCTGGCATTTCAGAAACTCTTATAAGCCTCCCACTTAAAAAAAAAAAACTAGTTATTTATTCAAAGTCTTAATTCATAACTAAAACTAATATCCTTTCTCCAGTTCATTTCGGGTGACTCCGAGTTGCCCAAGTAGCAAAATCATGACTGAGAAGAAGAAGCTAATAAAATAGAAAATCCACCTGTTAGCAAGAGTTTCTTTTAAAAATATTCCTCCATAAGTGAATAAAACTCTCTCTGATTATTATTCCCAGGGATTAAGCATCTTGAAGTGATGTATGTCATGACTGTGAATTTTTCTCTGTGATAGTATAAATGTCTCCATTTATATGCCACAGAATATTTCTAAGAAGGAAGATGATCCAGTTTATTAAGCAATGAATGGCTACTTTCACCTCTGGAAAGAACATTTTCCATGACATACCTGGAAGACATTTTTAAGGAGTTTGATATTTAAGAGTTAAAACAAAACCAGGCATTTTGAACCTTTCCGAGAACCCTGAATTTACGAAGTCCTCTTATTTGGTGGAACCCCCGTCCCTTCCAATCCACAGTCAACTGAAGTCTAATCCAAGCACGGGATTATCTCCTTGCTATCTACAAGTAACTCAGAATCTTGTGCAAAGGTCATCTAGATAGACAATTAGATGTCTCATCTGAGAAAACAAAATCCGTGGACTTAATGAGGTAAGTCAGATCCTTTTACACAGTAGGGATTGAATCGAGTCCAATCTCAGAGATTGTCATGGGCAGGGTCAGATTTAAAACCTGAGTCTTCAGAATCTCAAAGCTGCTTTTTCGACGGTGTGCCTACCTGAGTATTTGTGGAGGAGGTTTCAGAGGGCAGGGTTTGATGGGGACTGAGTCATTACCTCCTATACCTACCCTGATGGCATCTCTGCCCCTTTTCATATACAGTCAAACAAGTATCAATCAAGGGAAATTGACCACACAAGCCAGGCAGGCAGTGGAGGCCCCCAGAGCTCATTTCCAGAGGGGAGTTACAAGCGAAATGAAAGCAAGAGATATCTCTCAGCCGTTGGCATGTGAATTCCATTTAGGGAGAGGAGGCCTGCCTTTACTTTGAAGGTCAGACCCCGAGGAAATGCCCTGAATGAGGCAAGGGAAGAGTTTTGCGGCTCTGGGGTCTGCACGATGCTCAGGAATGGGCAGAGTGGACTCTTCCCTTAACCTACGCACTTTGTTCCCAGTTAGGGCAGCGTCTCCTAGCTTAGCATCCCAACCTTTTGGGATCTGGCCTCTAGCATTGTCCACAGCTCCCACACCTACCCCCTACCCTCAGCTCCCATGGCTCAAGTCCAGTGAAAGTGTTTGCCATTCCACAAATACCTGAAACACTTTACTGTCTCCTTGACTTTTTACAGGTTTCAGGGCTGTCTCATTGCCTCTTTAACTAGAAATTCCAGTTTTTCTTCAAAATTCAGTCTAAAGTTAGGTTTCTCCAAGGTAATTTCCTTGATTCCTGATTTTGATGCCCTTACGCTCTCCTAGTATCTGATCATGCTTCTATTATAGCACTGATAAAACTGTAATCGTTGATTTGCATATTTATTACTCACTCTAAGCCTCTGGAGGTTTGGGATCTTGTCTCACTCAACTTCATATCCCTGGCACATAACACCATACCTGGTCCACAGTTGGCACTCGATAAATGATGAATGTGTGAATGAATTAATGAAATGTCCAAAGGAAGGGGCTGGTCCATGATTGTCTACATTGGTTGTGACTTTGGGCAAGTCACAAACTCTATCCGATCATCCAAAGGTCATCATTCAGAATTAATCATGAATCAGTGCCAGAGGATGACATATTTCATGGTAAGGGGCTCTTGTATTTGAGGAGTTAAAACAACGAGGACCTGCCTTTTGAGGGCTTTTAAAAAGTGTGATGTTGGCCAGCCAGCTGACACACAGGGTCATCCATCTTTCTTGCACAGTGCATCTCCCTCTCCTAATGGTGCTGTTTCTGATACCCATGTTAGGACCTTCTGCATCTTTAGGCATCTTCATTTCAACTTGCAACTGATGCCTAAGTGACCTCAGTTCCTATAGTCCTAATTCACAGGATTCCTGACTACCTATTTTACTAACCTAAGAAAAAGTTAGTAAAATTAATCAGGAGGGATGGGTACAGCATAAAATATAAGCTTTGCTTACAATCTCGTAAAGACACCAAATTTTTATGAATGTCACAAATGCCTGCTTTTTCTAGTTGGACTGACATATACAGAAGAAAAAACAGGAAATTAATGCTGAAGATTCTCAGGACAAAAGAAAAGTGTTTAACAGGATCCCAAACAGGGTAATTTGATCTTTCCCATTATTATCTTGTATGTACCTACAAATCAGAACAGGAAAAGGAATTCTTGAAAAAAAAATTAACTAAGATGAAATAAGATACTGCATTCATCACTGAAATTCAACTATAAAGAGGTTAAAGCTGTCTTGTAAACTCCGGATAAAAGGTACATAACTCATTTCCATTGGAGGGTAATAAGACAAGCTGTTCTTTCCATGAGGGGAGGGAACAAGTGTAGTCTTGTAAGAAGAAAACTAAAGGTGAATATAAAATGTAGTCCCACTACCACTGGAAGAATTCTGTAGTTTAACTGATATGACATCACTGTGTTCTTGACCTTTTATAGTCATTAGGGAGAAGTATTCCTTCTCAAATCTTTAGTACATAAACACAAAATCCCTTTCACATTTCCTAATTTCTTAAATACCTTAATTATTTGTGTTTAGTTTCCTTTATTTTCATGTATTTCTGTGTGTGTGTGTATGTGTTTATTATATGTATTTATTGATTCTTTTTTTTTCTATCCCATTAACCTTAGCTTTTATGTGTTGTCTCTGTGGCTTCTGAATGGCTGCAAATTCATTACACATTCCTCAGCTTGTCACACTAGGGATACAACGGGTGAGATTTTTCCACTATAGATGATTTAAAGCTTTCAGGTTCAGATAAAACTTAAAACCAGAGAGACAGAATGAACAAAACTCAACATGCTACTGTAGCTCTCCTAATGGACATCCCATTTTACTCTTTGAAATATAAGGATAAAAAAATAATTTTATTCATTATATTGCATTTGCTTTCTGAATATATCATTGTTCAGATCTATCATAGCTTAGTTTAGATAAGCCAAAAACATATTAGCAGCTGACATAAACCTTTCTAAACAAGAATAAATGTCACCATACTCAAACTGAATAGGCTGTCTTTTAGACCTATTGTATTTTGATTTAGGGCTTTTCTCAAATGTTGAACTGAGTCTTTTCTAAACTCCTTTTATCTCTAAAAACGTTTTGAAAAAAGAGTGAATCTCAAAGAATAAACTAAATCTGGTACATGACCAAAAGAGCAATGAAAGTATAAAACCGAACACCAAGTTAGAGTCTTAGACAAACTTTACTTTGGTGTGTCAATATATCAATATTCATTGTTCACATTAGAATCACTAACATTTCTACAGATGAGTAATAATGGTATTAGTATTTTTCACTCATTCAATAAACGTCTCTTGAGTGCATAGGAATTAAAGTTTAATCCACATAGCCATTTACACAAGGCTCATTTCCAAGAAGTGTATAGTTCAGAATAGAAGATAATACTGTACTGTATACTTGAAATTTGCTAGGATAGATCCTAAATGTTCTTAACACACACACACAAATATAACTCTGTGAGGTGATGGATATGTTAAATAGCTTGATTATGGTAATTAATTCATTATATATTTATATATATATCACATTTTTATATATATATATCACATTGTATATACAACTTTATATATACCTCAATAAACCTGGGGAAAAAAAAGAGTGGTTGAATTTTGGGTAGTAGAATTGGAGTAAGGAGCATTTTGATATTTTATTCTATACATTTCTGTTTGACTACTTTTCAACCAGAATATTATTGCTTAGCAAGATAGATAGATAGATAGAAAGAAAATAGACAGATAGATAGAAAATAGATAGATAGAAATTAGATAGATAGAAAATAGATAAAGATAGATAGTAGATAGATAGAAAGAAAATAGAAAATACATAGATAAATAGATAGAAAATAGATAGATAGAAAATAGATACACAGATGGATAGACAATTGATAGGTAGCTAGATAGAAAATAGACAGATAGATAGAAACTAGATAGATAGATAGACCATAGAAAATAGATAGAAGATAGAGAGATAGATAGATAGATAGATATAGATAGATAGATGATAGATAGATAGATAGAATATAAATGCCTCCTCCTTCTCTACTTACAGGATAATTAGATAAAAGCTTATGAACATTTTAAGGTTATTAATAAATATTGCCACATTGCTTTGTAATAGTGCCAATAGAGTCTAATTTGTATGTTTTCTTTTCCAAGTTAAATTTCAAGTTAGATTTTAGCAAGGGCTATGATTAGACCAGAGATGGCCCTGCTCCTAGGCCTAAAAGCTTCCAACTGTAAACATTCAAGCTCTATATTTCTGACTGAAGGCATTTAGAATTTTTCCCAGTCCTGGATTCCCCAAAGTCAAATCCAGATAGAGGATACAATGCTATTTTGGTATATTTCTTACTGATCTCATATGCCAGCTACTGGAATCACTTTACTAAGAAAAGCACATGCCTTTTGTGGCACTTTAGAAAAGAAAGACTCTAATTCAGAAAAATGCAATATAAGACAACATTCATGGTTGATACATGAAGTTAGGTTTAATATAACCCCTCCAGTTCATAAAACTCATTTTGAGATAAAATTTGAAACTTGAATTCAAAGTGGAGGTCCCTCAAAGAGCCAGCTACTAGCCTTATGCACACCTGGCTCCCTCCACCCCCAGGCACCTGGGGAAAAGCAGAACACAAGGCTGAAACACAGGGTACCTGGAACTGAACCAAGGTCAGGGCCATGGTCTCCTGACTCTTAGGCAACAACTTTATCCCCTAGACACCTTTTATAAACCTCAGGCTGTACCGGACTGGGCTCAGAAGCCACACCGACTCAATAGGCCTCCTGCCTTCTAGCTCTGTGGTCTTGGAAAACTACTTAAACACTCTGTACTTCAGTCTCCTCATTTGTAAGCTAAGGATACTAACAGGATAGTAAACCCCTGTCGTACCCTTTTAAATGGGATCTAAATATTCAATCCAATAAAATATGAGCATGCATTTTTATGAGAGTCATGGGATGACCACAGTTAGCTAGCTGGCTGAAAGCTCCAGGGATCCTGGAGCTAATTCCCCATTACACAAGGTCCAAATTTGTAGGGTACAGTGTCATGGCAATGAGCTTGCTGTGAGGACAAAGTTAATATGTCAAATACCTAGAGTGGGGCCTGTCATGGAGTCAGTGATATAGACAATGCTTGCTATTATCGCTATGTATGCTTCTTCCATGACTATGACCCTACACAGCCGCTGCTGCAGCACCACCAAGTACAGAAAACCAAAGAAAGAGAATTTGCCGATGACCAAGCAGCAAGAGGATGGCAAGAAGGAGCAGAAAGGAGATTTCCATGTATCTGTTCAAGGGTAACCCCTCTAGGTTTTACTGACTATTCTCCACTCATCCTGGATTTTCCGTTTTGCCAAAAACTATAAACAAACTCTGGGAGGGAGTAGGGCCAAGACTTGAGGCTGGCATTTAAGAGAGAGTCTCTATAAAAGAGACTGGGTGGATATTAAGCACACTGTCCATCTATAAACTCATCTCCTGCTTGGTATCCACTGCTTGCTCTGGAGACAGAAGCTCTCCTTCCAATGGGCATCGTGCCTTTCTAACAAAATACTGTCCACCTGATGTCTATGTACCAGCAGCTATAGATGTTCCCATGAGAGAGTTGTAGGATCCTTGAGGGGGAAAGTATTGCTTTGTAGCTAGGAAATTTGGGAGGTGGTGGTGGTTTACATCTCCCTTATTAACATCATGACATTTAATGTGACACTGCTGAAAGTAAACCACATCCCCACAGACACCCATGATCTGTACCCCAACCTTCCTCGCTCCAGGCAGGGGTCCCAGACTGGAGTCTGGAAAAGCTGGCCACACAGAGCTTTCAGGCCCACAGATGTGAAAATGAGTCTTGGTAAATGTAATGGTCATAGACTTAACTTCTTTTCTCTTCTGGAGGCAGTAAGTTTCATAATACAATTGCAGAAAGAGAAAGACATCAGTGCTGAGGACAGTGAGAGCCTTTACATGCTTCCTACCTCTTTCTTGTCATGCACTAAACAGGACCAGATGTTTCAACAAAGAAATGAAGCCAGTCACCCTGCATTTGATTTGTGGGACCACCCTTACGTGAAATGCCAGCTCATCGTTCCAAGGTTTTAAAAATGATGTGCGTAACAAGCGAGATAAGAAATGTGGACATTCCTTCAAAAATGTCATTAATTATATGATCCACAGATGGTGAGAAAATGCCTTCCAGGTCAGCATTGAGAAATGTGGAGATTATTTGCAAAGGAGTTGGAACAAGGGGGGGACTCTCGTCCCTCTGATGCCTCTGTCATGAAATGGGAGAATGACACGGTGGGAGTGAGGGTCCAGGAAAGCAGAGCCAAGGAGAGGGGCAGATCAAAGGCACGTAGAGTATTCCATGGTTTCCAGGGAATAGAAGTTTAGCAAAACATAAGTGCAGGGAGACACAGCACATGCACATTTAATTCATGGGAACTCAACTCTATGCTTGTCAATGTGCTGGTTTGGGGGAAAGATAAAGAAGGAGAGAGAGAGAAAGGGGTCAAGAGATGAAGATAAAGAGACAGAAATAAACCAGGACATGCAAATATACAGGACACGAGACAGAAAAGACACACAAACACAAATGCAGAGAGTGAGAGAGGAAGCAGGAAGAATGAGAAGGGATTAGTGATCTACGTTTGTGGCCACTTGCTACGACCAGGAACTTATAACAGAGGATGAGCTCTGGTCCTGAAAGAGGAATTTCTCTTCCCCTGGTCATCCTTGGTTCCCTTATGTCTCTATGTAAGTTGAACAGTTCAGGTTTTTAAAAATAGAGCATATATTGTTCAAAAAACGGGTTCCCTAAATGCAAATTAATCACTTTATCTTATGCTCAACTAAAGAAATAGAATTCTAGAGGAAAAAAAAGTAGCTGGTTGTTTAGGATGTTAAATATCTGATCATTGCCTTATAATTTAGAATGTGACTCCACTGTTAGACTATAACCCTGGAGGTGTTATTCTGCACAAGATGATGTGGACAAAAAGTTTAGGAAATGGTGGGTTCACCCAACTGAAACAGGCTTCCTCCCTTCAGCCCTTCTCAGAGCCTGGTATACACTGATGGACACTGAGCTCTCCATGATGTCAATGGATGGTGCAGCCTTGCCCAAGCAGACTTGAAGAGTCCTTTCTTTTACAAAGTACACCTCAGAGTACAAGTGCATTGTGGAGCACACTTTAGGAATCTCTGATCCAATGCAAGCCCTCTCATGTCCCCTTTTCTTGCCTTCTGCTAGCCAAGTATATACGCCATCATCAAGCAAATCTTCCTAAATGGACATTTCATTGCATGTTCCCGTGCTTCATACCCTATTGTGGTTTCCAGTTGCCTAAAACTATAAATCTCAAACTTTCCCCAAACACCTGGAATAACGGACAACCCAGGAACATATTCCATATTTATTCCCTGGCTTCACAAATCTTCTGGCTCAATACCAGCTTCCTTTGATGGTTTGTATATCATGATAGGAGAGACACATTCAGAATAACAAGTACCTATTGCTCAGTCAGTCTGGCAGCCAGTGCCCGTCACACTCAGACTTCAGCCCAATTTTCTTTTTTTTAAAAACTTTTTAAAATTTATTTTTTATACAGTAGGTTCTTATTCATTATCTATTTTATACATATTAGTGTATATATGTCAATCCCAATCTCCTAGTTCATCCCCCCACCCCCACTTTCCCTCCTTGGTATCCATGTTTGTTCTCTACATCTGTGTCTCAATTTCTGCCTTGCAAACTGGCAAGTATCATTTGTATCATTTTTCTAGATTCCACATATATGCGTTAACATATGATATTTGTTTTTCTCTTTCTGACTTACTTCACTCAGTATGACAGTCTCTAGATTCAACCACATCTCTACAAATGACCCAATTTCGTTCCTTTTTATGGCTGAGTAATGTTCCATTGTATATATGCACCACATCTTCTTTATCCATTCGTCGGTCGATGGGCATTTAGGTGGCTTCCATGACCTGTCAGCCCAATTTTCCATCTTACCTGTGTCTTTCCTTCCTGAGGCCTGGCTATGGAGCATAAAGTAGTCTACAGAAACTGTTATTACATTCTTCCAACCCGGATTGATCGGTGGTCTCAATTTCAATTAAGAGGAGAGCCATATTAGAGAACAGGCCAGTCTCTCTAAAGATAATAAGAGAACCCAACAAAGAAACGCAGCTCGAGTCTGTTTGCACATAACAGATAATGTCTAGTTTTGCTTATTAGCTCTGTTTATCAGCCAGGACCACACTCGGCAGCCTTCTTAACCTACAGAATCAGGGGTAGGATTGAAAAGTGCTTATGGCGTGGATCACAGAAAAGGCAGCACTCAGGTGTACTAACACAGGGGCACCGTCGATATATAACATCAGACATGGATTTGGACACACTGAGAGTTGCATAACACAAAGTAAAAGGTTTTATATATTGTTTTGCTTTGCTTCACTCTTATTTAATAACAGAAAAACTCAGTGGAGATAAAACACTAGTTTATATAAAACAAATAGAATAACACATGACCATCAGAGCCATAAACACGAGCAAATATGCCAGATGCTGCTTCTCAAAATTCCACATGACAGTAAATTTTCATCGCTTTAAGTCATCCCAAGGAGTCTACCTTGAGGGATTTTTCCCTCCAGCTTTAGCCTAGTAGCAATGAGAGAAGATGGGGCTGGAAGAGATGGGTCCTGTGACTTTCCTTTATTTCATTTCCCCAGGAAGAGAAAAATCTTCCTACAAAACAAACAAAAAAACGAATCTTTTTCTTTAAATAAATTTATTTTATCTATTTATTTTTGGCTGTGTTGGGTCTTTGTTGCTGTGCACAGGCTTTCTCTAGTTGTGGAGAACGGGGGCTACTCTTCATTGCAGTGTGCAGGATTCTTCTTGCAGTGGCTTCTCTTGTTGCAGAGCACGGGCTCTAGGTGTGCAGCCTTCAGTGGTTGTGGCACGAGGGCTCTAGAGCGCAGGCTCAGTAGTTGAGGCACACTGGCTTAGCTGCTCTGTGGCATGTGGGATCTTCCCCGACCATGGTTCGAACCCGTGTCCCCTGTATTGGCAGGTGGATTCTTAACCATTGCACAACCAGGGAAGTCCCCAAAAATGAATCTTAATATTAACATGTTCAGGAGATTGGTTCAAGATGGCGAAGTAGAGGGATGTGCTCTCACTCCCTCTTGCGAGAACACCAGAATCACAACTAACTGCTGAACAATCATCGACAGGAAGACACTGGAATTCACCAAAAAAGATACCCCACATCCAAAGACAAAGGAGAAGTCACAATGAGACGGTAGGAGGGGTGCAATCACAATAAAATCTAATCCCGTAACTGCTGGGTGGGTGACTCAAAAACTGGAGAACACTTACACCACGGAAGTCCACCCACTGGAGTGAAGGTTCTGAGCCCCACCACAGGCTTCCCAACCTGAGGATCCAGCAACGGCAGGAGGAATTGCTAGATAATCAGACTTTGAAGGCTAGCGGGGTTTGATTGCAGGACTTCGACAGGTCTGGGGAGAACAGAGACTCCACTCTTGCAGGGTACACACAAAGTAGGGGGTGCATCGTGACCCAGGGGAAGGAGCAGTGACCCCAGGGGAGACTGAACCAGACCTACCTGCTAGTGTTGGAGGGTCTCCTGCAGAGAGAGGGGGTGGCTGTGTCTCACTGTGAGGACAAGGACACTGGCAGCAGAGGTTCTGGGAAGTACTCCTTGGTGTGAGCCCTCCCAGAGTCCGCCATTAGCCTCACCAAAGAGCCCAGGTAGGCTCCAGTGTTGGGTTGCCTTAGGCCAAACAACCAACAGGGAGGGAACCCAGCACCACGTGGCATCAGCAGACAAGTGGATTAAAGTTTTACCGAGCTCTGCCCACCAGAGCAACAGCCAGCTCTACCCACCACCAGTTGCTCCCATCAGGAAACTTGCTCAAGCCTCTTAGATAGCCTCATCCACCAGAGGGCAGATAGCAGAAGCAAGAAGAACTACAATCCTGCAGCCTGTGGCACAAAAACCACATTCACAGAAAGATAGACAAGATGAAAAGGCAGACGGCTATGTACCAGATGAAGGAACAAGATAAAACCCAAGAAAAACAACTAAATGAAGTGGAGATGGGCAACCTTCCAGGAAAAGAATTCAGAATAATGATAGTGAAGATGATCCAGGACCTCGGAAATAGAATGGAGGCAAAGATCGAGAAGATGCAAGAAATGTTTAACAAAGTCCTAGAAGACTTAAAGAAAAAACAGACAGAGATGAACAATACAATAACTGAAATGAAAAATACACTAGAAGGAATCAATAGTAGAATAACTGATGCAGAAGAACGGATAAGTGACCTGGAAGACAGAATGGTGGAATTCACTGCCATGGAACAGAATAAAGAAAAAAGAGTGAAAAGAAATAAAGACAGCCTAAGACACCTCTGGGACAACGTTAAATGCAACAACAATAACATTATAGGGGTCCCAGAAGGAGAAGAGAGACAGAAAGGACCGGAGAAAATATGTGAAGAGATTATAGTCAAATACGTCCCTAACATGGGAAAGGAAATAGCCACCTAAGTCCAAGAAGTGCAGAGAGCCCCATACAGGCTAAACCCGAGGAGAAACACACCAAGACACATAGCAATCAAACTGGTAAAAATTAAAGACAAAGAAAGATTATTGAAAGCAGCAAGGGAAAAATGACAAATAACATACAAGGGAACTCCAATAAGGTTAACAGCTGATTTCTCAGCAGAAACTCCACAAGCCAGAAGGGAGTGGTACGATATGTTTAAAGTGATATGAAAGGGAAGAACCGAAAACCAAGATTACTCTACCCGGCAAGGATCTCTTTCAGATTTGACGGAGAAATCAAAAGCTTTACAGACAAGCAAAAGCTAAGAGAATGCAGCACCACCAAACCAGCTCTACAACAAATGCTAAAGGAACTTCTCTAACTGGGAAACACAAGAGAAGAAAAGGACCTACAAAAACAAACCCAAAACAATTAAGAAAATGGTAATAGGAACATACATACTGATAATTACCTTAAACGTGAATGGATTAAATGCTTCAACCAAAAGACACAGGCTCACTGAATGGATACAAAAACAAGACCCATTATATGCTGTCTACAAGAGACCCACTTCAGACCTAGGGACACATACAGATTGAAAGTGAGGGGATGGAAAAAGATATTCCATGCAAATGGAAATCAAAAGAAAGCTGCAGTAGCAATACTCATATCAGATAAAATAGACTTTAAAATAAAGAATGTTACAAGAGACAAGGAAGGACACTACATAATGATCCAGGGGTCAATCCAAGAAGAAGATATAACAATTATAAATATATATGCATCCAACATAGGAGCACCTCAATACATAAGGCAACTGCTAACAGCTCTAAAAGAGGAAATCAACAGTAACAAAATAATAGTGGGAGACTTTAACCTCAATTACACCAATGAACAGATCATCCAAACAGAAAACTAATAAGGAAAGACAAGCTTTAAGTGACACAATAGACCAGATAGATTTAATTAATATTAATAGGACATTCCATCCAAAAACAGCAGATTACACTTTCTTCTCAAGTGCACATGGAACATTCTCGAGGATAGATCACATCTTGGGTCACAAATCAAGCCTCAGTAAATTTAAGAAAATTGAAATCCTATCAAGCATCTTTTCTGACCACAATGCTATGAGATTAGAAAACAATTACAGGGGAAAAAACGTAAAAAACACAAACACATGGAGGCTAAACAATACGTTACTAAGTAACCAACAGATCAATGAAGAAATCAAAGAGGAAATAAGAAAATGCCTAGAGACAAATGACAATGAAAATACGACGATCCAAAACCTATGGGATGCAGCAAAAGCAGTTCTAGAAGGGAAGTTTATAGCAATAAAATCTTACCTCAAGAAACAACAAACATCTCAAATAAACAACCTAACCTTACACCTGAAGGAACTAGAGAAAGAAGAACAAACAAAACCCAAAGTTAGTAGAAGGAAAGAAATCATAAAGATCAGAGCAGAAATAAATGAAATAGAAACAAAGGAAACAATAGCAAAGATCAATAAAACTAAAAGTTGGTTCTTTGAGAAGATAGACAAAATTGATAAACCATCAACCAGACTCATCAAGAAAAAGAGGGAGGGATTCCCTGGTGGTGCAGTGGTTGAGAATCTGCCTGCTAATGCAGGGGACATGGGTTCGAGCCCTGGTCTGGGAAGATCCCAGATGCCGCGGAGCAACTAGGCCCATGAGCCACAACTACTGAGCCTGTGCGTCTGGAGCCTGTGCTCCGCAACAAGAGAGGCCGCGACAGTGAGAGACCCGCGCACCGCGATAAAGAGTGGCCCCTGCTCGCTGCAACTAGAGAAATGCCTCACACAGAAACGAAGACCCAACACAGCCAAAAATAAATATAAATAAATAAATAAATAAATAAATAAATAAAAGATTACTTAAAAAAAAAAAAGAAAAAGAGGGAGAGGACTCAAATCAATAAAACTAGAAATGAAAAAGGAGAAGTTACAATGGACACCGCAGAAATACAAAGCATCCTAAGAGACTACTATAAGCAACTCTATGCCAATAAAATGGACAACCTGGAAGAAATGGACAAATTCTGGGAAAGGTATGACCTTCCAAGACTGAACCAAGAAGAAATCCAAAATATGAACAGACCAATCACAAGTAATGAAACTGAAACTGTGATTAAAAATCTTCCAACAAACAAAAGTCCAGGACCAGATGGCTTCACGGATGAATTCTATCACACATTTAGAGAAGAGTTAACATCCATCCTTCTCAAACTCTTCCAAAAAATTGCAGAAGAAGGAACATTCCCAAACTCATTCTATGAGACCACCATCACCCTGATACCAAAACCAGACAAAGATACTACAAATAAAAGAAAATTACAGACCAATATCACTGATGAATATAGATGCAAAAATCCTCAACAAAATAATAGCAAACAGAATCCAACAACACATTAAAAGGATCCTACAACATGATCAAGTGGGATTTATCCCAGTGATGCAAGGATTCTTCAATATATGCAAATCAAACAATGTGATACACCATATTAACAAACTGAAGAATAAAAACCATATGATAATCTCAATAGATGCAGAAAAAGCTTCTGACAAAATTCAGCATCCATTTATGATAAAAATTCCCCAGAAAGTGGGCATAGAGGGAAACTACCTCAACATAATAAAGGCCATATACAACAAACCCACAGCAAACATCATTCCCAATGGTGAAAAACTGAAAGCATTTCCTCTAAGATCAGGAACAAGACAAGGATGTCCACTCTCACCACTGTTATTCAACATAGTTTTGGAAGTCTTAGCCACGGCAATCAGAGAAGAAGAAATAAAAGGAATACAAATTGGAAAAGAAGAAGTAAAACTGTCACTGTTTGCAGATGACATGATACTATACATAGAGAATCCTAAAGATGCCACCAGAAAACTCCTAGAGCTAATCAATGAATTTGGTAAAGTTGCAGGAAATTAATGCACAGAAATCTCTTGAATTCCTATACACTAATGATGAAAAATATGAAAGAGAAATTAAGGAAACATTCCCATTTACCATTGCAACAAACAGAATAAAATACCTAGGAATAAACCTACCTAGGGAGACAAACAACCTGTATGCAGAAATCTATAAGACACTGATGGAAGAAATTAAAGATGATACAAACAGATGGAGAGATATACTATGTTCTTGGATTGGAAGAATAAACATTGTGAAAATGACTATACAACCCAAAGCAATCTACCAATTCAATGCAATCCCTATCAAACTACCAATGGAATTTTTCACAGAACTAGAACAAAAAATTTCACAATTCGTATGGAAACACAAAAGACCCTGAATAGCCAAAGCAATCTTGAGAAAGAAAAACGGAGCTGGAGGAATCAGGCTCCCTGACTTCAGACTATACTACAAAGCTACAGTAATCAAGACAGTATGGTACTGGCACAAAAACAGAAATATATATCAGTGGAACAGGATAGAAAGCCCTGAGATAAACCCACACACATTTGGTCACCTTATGTTTGATAAAGGAGGCAAGAATATACAATGGAGAAAAGACAGCCTCTTCAATAAGTGGTGCTGGGAAAACTGGGCAGCTACATGTAAAAGAATGAAATTAGAACACTCCCTAACACCATACACAAAAATAAACTCAAAATGTATTAGAGACCTAAATGAGAGACCAGACACTATAAAACCCTTAGAGGAAAACATAGGAAGAACACTCTTTGACATAAATCAGAGCAAAATCTTTTTTGATCCACCTCCTAGAGTGATGGAAATAAAAACAAAGATAAAAAAATGGGACCTGATGAAACTTAAAAGCTTTTGCAAAGCAAAGGAAACTACAAACAAGACAAAAAGACAACCCTCAGAATGGGAGAAAATATTTGCAAATGAATCAACAGACAAAGGATTAATCTCTTAAATATATAAACAGCTCATGCAGCTCAAAATTAATAAAAAACAACACAATCCAAAAATGGGCAGAAGACCTAAATAGACATTTCTCCAAAGAAGACATACAGATGACCAAGAAGCACATGAAAAGCTGTCTACATCATTAATTATTAGAGAAACGCAAATCAAAACTACAATGAGGTATCACCTCACACCAGTTAGAATGGGCATCATCAGAAAATCTACAAACAACAAATGCTGGAGAGGGTGTGGAGAAAAGGGAACCCTCTTGCACTGTTGGTGGGAATGTACATTGATACAGCCACTATGGAGAACCGTATGGAGGTTCCTTAAAAAACTAAAAATAGAATTACCATATGACCCAGCAGTCCCACTACTGGGCATATACCCAGAGAAAACCATAATTCAAAAAGACACATGCACCCCAATGTTCACTGCAGCTCTATTTACAATAGGCAGGTCACGGAAGCAACCTAAATGCCCATTGACAGACGAATGGATAAAGAAGATGTGGTACATATATACAATGGAATATTACTCAGCCATAAACAGGAACAAAATTGGGTCACTTGTAGAGACATGGATGAATCTAGAGACTGTCATACCGAGTGAAGTAAGTCAGAAAGAGAAAAACAAATATCGTATATTAACGCATGTATGTGGAACCTAGAAAAATGGTACAGATGAACCAGTTTGCAGGACAGAAATTGAGACATAGATGTAGAGAACAAACGTACAGACACCAAGGGAGGAGAGTGGTGGGGGCAGGGTTGGTGGTGGTGGTGGTGGTGTGATGAATTGAGGGATTGGGATTGACATATATACACTAATATGTATAAAATGTATAACTAATAAGAATCTGCTGTATAAAAAAATAAAACAAAATTCAAAAAAAAAAAAACCTTGTTCACACATAAATATGGTTTCTAAGCCTCTCAATCGTGGTCTTGAGAATTTCACTAAAAATAAAGGCTTTTAAAAAAATACAGAAGCCTAAATTCTTGGATTCAAATATTTTTAAGAATTCCAATGGAAAGCATCCAATTCCACCACACGTGTTTCTTGTACACTTAGTAATAGTTTCCTCTGTTTGAAAATTCCTCAATTATTGGAACTGTAAAGCAAGAAGTTCTACTAAGAAGAAAAATTTGCCTTTGCTTCTGCAGATATGACCTCTCCCAGGCCCTCCTGGCTCTCTCACAGAAGATGACCTACTTTTCAGAGATTAAAGTTTTCAGACATGATCTATTTCTACTTTGTCCCAATGCAAAATTTATCTCTGTCCTCATCTACCCTTTCTTTCCTCCTTTCTTGGAGGAAGAAGTGATTATAGATTAGGTTTCTAAGGCCAACTGTCCCACTGGTGCCCCTGATCTGTTCATTATCTGCCCCCTGGATTCAGGATGTGTGTTTAATGGCATCTCTTACCTGCTTCCTCACACCTCCAATCCATCATGGCCACCTCCTCCCTTCACTGAAATCACAAATACTCTCAAGCCTCTTGATTTCAAAAACACCTTCCATTAATTACACGATTCCAGTTTAGGGTTTGCCCATCTCCCAATTTTCAGTCTCAAACTTCTAGAAAGCATGGACTACAGTAACGCCTCCCACTAAATTTTCAAAGCCTTCTTCACCTGCCCTCCAGCTGAAACTATTTTCCCGAAAGTCAACAATGACCTCAAATTACTAAATGCAGTGCATTGTTTTCTGTCTTCAAATATAGTCGGCCCTCCATATTCAATCAAGGCTTGGGTGGAAGACATTAAGAAAAAATATTGGATCCATGGTTGGTTGAACCCTCAGATGTGGAAGCTGCAGATACAGAGGACCAACTGTAAGAACCTTGAGCATCCCAGGTATCCACCCCCCAGCGGGGAAGGGGTGAGGTGTACTGGAACATATATCCCTTAGATACAGAGGGATAATCATACCTTAAACTCTTTCTAATACATGAACTAACTAAATACTTTTCTTGTTATGACATTTCCTCTTCCCTTTGCTATCATAATACTCAATTCTGTTTCTTCAATCTCTCTGACCAATTCTTTTTTAAAATTTATTTTATTGAAGTATAGTTGATTTACAATGTTGTGTTAATTTCTGCTGTATAGCAAAGTGATTCGGTTACACATATATATATATATACATTCTTTTTAAAATTCTTTTCTATTATGGTTTATCACAGGATATTTAATATAGTTCCCTGTGCTATACAGTAGGACCATGTTGTTTATACATCCTATATATAATAGTTTGCATCTGCTCATCCCAAACTCCCAATCCATTCCTCCCCACCACCACCCTCCTTGGCAACTACAAGTCTTTTCTCCATGTCTCTGACCAATTCTTGCTCCTTCACTGACTAGCTCCTTAATATTCCCTAGGATTCTGTCCTTGAATTGTTTTTCTATTTCCATTCTAATCTTGTTTGCTCTGAAAGCTCTGCTGATGACTCCCAAATATCAGTAAAATGATAACTCTTGTGCCTACCTCATAGGTTGCTGTAGGGATTTAATGAGTCAGTGCAATACAACACAAAACCCTTTAAAAAGTGTTAGCTGTTGCTGGTATTATTCTTAATTTTATTAAATCTGAATCTTTATTCCAGATCTTTATTATAAGCTTCAGTACATTTTTTTTTCTTGTCTCTGTACAAATTTCTAACAGACTTGGAGGCAGCTCCAGGTAGCCGACAAACCGACAAACACTTCCATGCTCGCATGTCCAAAACTCAGCTCACTGTCACCTCCCCAGGACTTGCTCTTCCTCCTAAGCCTCCTCCTCAGGTGAGAATGTCTCATCTTCAGGGTCACACCAGCATAAAGCAATAGATTCACCTTTGAAACCTCTCTACCCCTTACCCCCATTCCTCGAACCCAATGTCTGCCAACACTCCCTCGACAACTCTTCACTTTCAACAGAACTTTCTGAAGCCAGAAGTTCATAATCTGTTACCTGGGTTAATATGATAACATCCAACCTGACCTCTTGCCTCCAAGCTCTCTTTAGCATCTCCATCCTAATCAATTGTAGAGTAACTGTTCACAACGATTGTTGTCTGATAATATACTCCCACACTGAAAACAAGACTACAGCTCATGATCTTCATGAGAACATACAGATTCCTTACCGTAGCGTTCAAGGTCTTCCTGATTTCCAACCAAACTTTCTTTTCCAGTTTTTTCTCCCTGTTTTCCACCACTATCCTCTATTCCTCTCAAGTTCATCCTTTCCAACTCTAGACCTCCAACAATGCCAGCCCTACAGACACTGCCACAGGAGTCTAGGCATTCTTCAAAACGCATCTCAAATAACACATCCTCCATGATGTTTTCACCAATGGTTCTGGATTGACATAATCATAAACTCTGGCCCTGGCAGGTTTCTGTACCTACTGTAGGACTGAACCCGTTTTATATCACATACTAGGCAATATGCTCCTGTCTTAAATCCCTTCCCAAATTATAGACTGAGATTTTATTTAGTAATTTCATCCTCCTTATTCATTCAGTGTTGACAGAGTGCTTTCCATGACAGACTCTGGAAATGCAATATGAAAATCTCTCTGTCTCCTCCAATGAGCCAACTCTTTCAACCAAGCAGAGTATCTGGGAGATGGCAGGTGCTCAGTAAATATGTGTAGAATGGAATTGTCCCTAACCTCACAGGTGAAATAAAGGTACTGTGAATTCAAAGACTTCTCCAAATCTCCTGACAAGCTAGTAACTAGTGCAACTCTGCATTTATCAGTTTTATGTATTCATTTCAATTGCCAGAGCATGCCATCCCACAACTGTTACAAAAGAGTTTTATAAAAAGTTTTATACTACTTTACTGGTCTACAAAAATGTTATTACACAAAAACTTGGGTTTCCTATATATAGGCTTACGTTTTTAAAGCAGTGAAGAATCTGGTATATTTTCAATAAATCTAACTCAAAAGCAAAGTATGAGTTGTAATTTTCTTGATCCATATAATTTACCTATTTATACATTTAACGATTTATTAATTCACTTATTCTTCTACCCTGTAGGTGGCCTGCTCCCCTTAATGTTCTCTTAAAATTTCACCACCAAAGACAGACACCATCTATGTCTTCAGTGCTCTACCCGAGGCATCTCATTTGTTCTGCTCAGGCTTCACCTTTGCACTGAACAACATCACCATCCCAGGAAACACAAACAGTGCAGTGATGAGTCACCCCAATCCTTCCGGGTTTCCCTGTTCATTCCCAGCACAATCCTGACCTCCAGAAAACCCTTCTCCCAATATAGACCACCACTTCGAGCCAAGCTAGCACGGGAAGGGACTGTGTGCTACTTTATAAATAGAGAATCACATGCCTATTCATTGCAGCCGCAGCTGTAAATGAATTACTCAAAATACGACCAACGCACATGCATAACTGCTTATAAGCAATGCAAAAATATTGACACTGGAGAGAGCTCGACCTTCCTGCAATCCTCCACTTACGATTTCTTTAGATAAAGCACAATGCATCACTTAGCTCTGTGACCAGTCATGGAAAGGACACGAATGCAGGTGGAGACATTTGCGGAGGGGAGTAGAGTCAGAGAGAGAGGAGAGGATGCTCTCGGGCTGCCGGAGTTTGACGAATGAAATGGAAATGGTGGCAGCGGCACTAGCAGCTATTTTAAACAAGGTCACCACATGTAGTGGTGAATATATTTTTAAAAGATGAGTTTCCTCTTAATTGTGTGTTTTCTTCATTTAACGATTAAGTTAATATATGGCTTTTTGTCTAGCAGCAAGACACAAGGCCCGTGGTTATGTACTGTACCTGCTATAAAACCAGCAAGACTCAGTGAAGGGCAGGGGGAAGAAAGAAGGGGAAGGGAAAAGGAGATTCATTTTTATCCTAGGAGGTAGGATGTGAGCGGGACTTAGAAGATGAAGCTGAGGCAGGAAGGCCTAAGGAAGACTCCAAACAAAGGAGACAGTGCAGCAAAAGTCAAGCAGATAGAACCCCAACTTGATCAACTGAAAGGATCTTTCTGGTAAGGGAGACACTGCATTCTTCGGAAGTAATGACTGCTTCTTCCTTATATAAACATTCACATCACAAGGAAGGGAGGGATAAATCTGAGGTTCTGCTTTATTTCCCCATAATATGAAATATCAATTCTTTGTCTTATTAGTTGACATTTATTAAATACTTACTCTGTATGAGTTAGGGTTCCATGGTTGCAGGTAACAGTGATTGATTCTTATTGTCAAAGCAGAAACATCTGACTGACTAGAGCAAAAGCAAACCTAAAGAAGCAAGCCTCTAAGACAGGAACCAGAGAAGCTGCGGGAATCTAAGCTGAAGAAGCTGATGGACAGTTAGCTAAAGTCAACATGGAGAAGTCAAGACACTTCTTCTTGGGAAAGAACATCTGCTTTCTTAGATTTGGTCAAGAGTCTTCCCTATGTCCAGATGCCTTGCCCCATGATAAGTAATTTAACCAAAACCATATCCAATAGATTAGTTTCCCAACAAGAAACTAGGGTACAACTATAAAAATAAGGAAGAATGGGTGCTGGGCTAGCGAAATCCAATGTTCACAGCATGCAGATTTCAGCATAGAGAAGAGAAAAGAAGTGTCAAACAACACACTGGCATGGAGTGTGCACACACATGTGTGCTATTGCTCTCTCATGTGTTTTTAGACCAGCTGGTGAACACCCTCTGTTCTGTTGAGGTTCTTGCTTCCTTTGGACCACTCTGACCACTGAGTTCTAATGGGACCCAAACTCTGCATCTCTGCATTTTATCTTTTGCTAAGTACCTTCAGGTGTTTTTAAAAAGAAGAGCAACCTTTCCCTAAACAATTTCCTCTGAAAAGCCAGTTTAGTTAAAAGGAATGTGGATAATCCACTGTAGGTACCATCAATCCAGTTCTGCTAGAATGGAAATTCAGAAACAACTTGAAGAATCAAAGAGGACATGCTGCTTTGATTTCATGCTCTGGTCAGCTGGTGGAGCCTCCTGGAAAACTAGGAGGGTCCCAAGGAGGTGGCAGGCACCACTATCAATTATCTGTATCTTTCTAGCTGAGAGGGATGGGATGGTGAAGCTGGCCAATGTATCTGAGGTACATAGGTTCATTATTGTTATCAGACAAAGGAAGCATGATCTTGGCCTATAATCTAGCACAGGCACTGGGAATACAGAGCCAGATACAGAAAGAAACCTGACCGGCAGCCGGTTACTCACTCAGCGAATGTTTATTGAGCACGTACTTTGTGCCAACCCTTGTTCTGGGCTCTGGGGATACAGCAGAGAACAAGAGAGACTAGATCTCTGTTCTTGCAGAGGTTACATTTTAATAGGGAAGGCAGATAGTAAACAAAGAAGGAAAAAAAAAAGAAAAATATCCAGTAACGGTAAGAGCTCTGTGTGTTGCAGGGAATGAAAATATGGTGAAGCAATGGAGCTTGACTGAGGGATGCTTTTAAACTGGGTGGTTTAAGCTAGGATCTGACCAGCAAGAAGAAACCATTCCTGTTCAGATTGGGCAGAGTAAGGGAGGAATTGAGGCAAAGGGAACAGCTCTTGCCAAGGTCTCGGTGTGTTGGAGTAACAGAAAGAAGGCCATTGTGGCTGGAATAGGAAAAGGTGAGGTAGAGAGGGGTAGGTGATGAGTTCACAGAGGTGGGCAGGGGCCAGGTAGGTGGTTGGTCATAAGGGCGGTTTCTAAAGGGAAAACTCAGAGGATGTTTCCAGAAGCAGTCACTGTGGATGTTCATTAGGATGGTGGGGAAACCAGGAAGGCAGTCAAGTCAGTAAAGAGCCATATCTGGGAATTTGGGAAGTGACGTAAGGGAGGGCTCAGGTCCCTGGGATGCAGCAAAAGATTAGATTTCTGTAAGGAGGAAGAGGATGGATCTGAATCTTGCTGGGGATCCAGAACCTCCCCATGAAACCGCATGGTGCACCATCAGGGCAGGAAGGTCCCGTAGAATAACTGAACAGTTAGTGAGGAGGGGGTGAGGGAGAAGCACGGCTCTGCATTCTACCCAGAGGTGGTCTTATGCAAAAGTGCCAGGCATTGGCAGTACTGTGGTCAGGTTACCACATCCCATACTTGGGTGGGCAATTTATTCCCAGGATCCTCCAAGTGGTGAGGTGAGAGCTATGATAGCCCTCTTACATGAGCCAAGATTGGGTTAGGCTTTGTCTGCAGGGTTATGACCTCAGTGGATCCAACTGTGAGAAGCTGAAGAAGGCAGAGAAAGCACTAAAGGGTGGTGGTGAGTCCAGACGTTCTCGCAGTGCCTTTGTTTGGAGTCTTACCACCCATTCTAAATACCAGTTTGATTTAAAATATTCCTTAAGAAAATTACCATTACTCAAATACATACAAAGAACCACATACTGGGCAAGTTGCAAACATTATTCCTAATCCTTGATTCCAATTACAGAGAGGAAAAAAACTGAAACCCAAAAATGATAGTCAATGATTAGAATCAAGTGTTTATGATCACTTTTTCCCATTAGGACAGAACATAAAAGCAAACATATATGGAGTTCTCTATGAAAAGAAAAAGAAATTAGTCTATTCCCCTCTATCAACTAATGCATATTTGAAAGTATAATTTCAAATGTATGGACCTAGTACAATAGGCCCACAATCCATTCATCCTTATTTGGAACTCTGATGTATATTTTCCCTCTGGCACATTTTTAAGAATATATTCACATCACCAGGATTTATTCTTTGAGGTTTTTATAAAGAAGTGTCATCCTGTGCTACAAAGGTTAAAAAGAGAAATTCAGTGAAAGTGAAGTTCACTTTCAAAGGTAAGCAAAACAGACAGGTTTTCTAATGCAAATATGTGCTTCTTAAATTAAATTAAAGAAGGGGCCTCGAGGTTAAGGTTTGATTGATTCTCACTCTGACTTTAGCACCGGAACCTGATGCCAAGCACCACACTTCAGACTAAGACACCACAAAGGAGAAACACCCCACAGGCAGTGGAATATTTTGACAGTGAACCTTGCCTTTGGATCCCGTCAACCGCCAGGTTCAAGAGATAATCAGACTCCAGTGGAAGGTTATAGTCTCAACTTTACAATGAAAGGGCTAGCCCTAATGCCTTCAAAGTTCCTTTCAGTTTTATAAAATTCTCTAGTTCTGTTTCCTAGTGAATGAACAAATACACTGCAGGTAAAGTGCTCAGAAAAGCAGAGGAGTGTCCATTTAGGCCTGGCTGTTGGCTGTTCATAGGACCCAGCATTTTGCTGTCTTGGTGAATTTATGGTGCATCATGGTTGTTCCCCAGCCTTGGAGATTTAGGAACTGGACTTTTTCAGCACACACCGAGATGATCAGAATCCTGGGGACAGATGCAACCTAACTCAACTCACATGAGACTAATGTATAAACCAGAAGGCCAATTTATCATAGATAACACACATATTATGATCAGCATATTCACATTTTGCAGAAATAGTAACATGGGGAGCTTGCTAATAAAATGCAGTTTAAAAACAGAGAAATAATGCCGCGGAGCAACTAAGCCCATGCGCCACAACTACTGAAGCCCGCGCGCCTAGAGCCCGTGCTCCACAACAAGAGAAGCCACAACAATGAGAAGCCTGCGCACCACAACAAAGAGTAGCCCCCACTTGCCACAACTAGAGAAAGCCCGTGTGCAGCAACAAAGACCTAACACAGCCAAAAATAAAATAAATAATAAAAATAAATACATTTAAACAAAAAAACAGAGAAATAAACAGGCAAAAGTGATGTTTTTCCCCAGACCAGGTTGAGTCACATAGCAGAGACCCCTTCTGTATTGGCAAGAATGCTTGGATTTCAGGATTCAAAGTTTCTTCCCCTTGGGCAGGGCACCACACATGTGTTCAACTGTCAGTCCTTTCTGTAACATAGTTTTTTCTCTAGATAGTTTTAATAAATCACTGATTAAACTAGATTTTCATATATTCTTGAATAAATATTGCTTTTCCGTGTGTACTGGCAAAGTCAGTTAATTTTAACTATCAGAAGGCAAACTAGTCTTTCTTTTTGCCAGGATCCTGGGGATAACTCACTGTGTTCCCCTTGAAGTCTCTTTCCAATCGTATTATGAATGTATGAAGGTACCAGGGTCAGGAGAGGTAAACCACAAAAATAATTTTAATTACTTAAATTACAGGCAAATTTAAATCTGGATAAATGGCTGTAGAGTACATTATAATAACCAGGAAGTGCCACCGTCAGTACATTTCAACAGACTATTTGGTAATGTAGTTGGATGGTTCTTTGTGAAAGGATGGTTAAGTGAAAATGAAAGTGGGCTTCAAAATCATGTTTCCTAGAACAGTGTTATTCAATGTGTGGTCTGCAGGCCAGCAGCATCAACTTCACTTAGGAGATCATGAGAAATATTTCTTAGGCTCTACCCCAAACCTATTGAGAAGGAAGGAAAGAAGGAAGGAAGGAAGGGAGGGAGGGAGAGAGGGAGAGAGGGAGGAAGGAAGATCCACCAGAGGATTATTTATGTATGCTAAAGTTTGAGAACCAGTACCCTAAAGTACAACTTGAGAAAGAAATCCCACAAAATAATCAATTGGTCAAACAAATAAAATAAACAAGTAAATAAAAACTAATCATTTAAGCAAGCCCGCAAACAAATGAAACATCGCCAACTATCTCATGCTCTCTAAATAAAACTTTTCAAAAATAGGTCCACACAAAAGAATCACTGCAATAGAACAGAAGTGAATGGCCAAGGACAATTGCATGTAAAGATAAAATTAAAACCTGGAAAAGACGATCTCAGACTTTAAGATAGGTTGAGTTTCCGCTAGCCCCGTTTTCTAAACTCTCTGAGGTTTATCACTTAAATACTCTTGCTAGTAACGCATTCTTTTCTTAACCTTTGCAAGAGCTTTGCCATACTGAAGATGATCTTAAACCAGAAGTACATGCAGGGCACAAGTAGGGAGGAAGGAGCATGAACTCTCTTTAGTATCCCCTCTACAATCTCAGCTTTGTCCTCACTTCCGGTTATCTCACTCACACTTATCACATCAAATGTCACCTCCGTGTAGGTGACACCTAAATCTGTGTTTGCCATTGCACTCACTTCATGCTCAGATCTTCCTCCTTGCCTACAGCACATCTTCATCTGGGAGCCCCACTGTCACCCTGAAGTTACATTTCAAACTGGATCATAGTCTATTTTCAGATCATTCTCAGCCCCTCTCTCCAGTCTCCGTGTCACCTACCACACTGCCCTTTTTCCAGTCCCTGATATTTCATGCTTTCCTGTCTATGCTCATCCAGGTTTAGCTTGATATCCTAAATGTTACCCTTCTGCACCACTACATCTTGCAACATACTAGTAATCAATCCAAAACACTCCTTTTATGAATGTTTCTTCCCTCCCAGTGAAACAATTTGTAAGCGCTTCCCTCTACTAACTGTGTGGCTCCCTCTTAACTTGTCATCATTATTTTTTGGAAACAACTTAATTTCCAGTGTTAATTGTTTGAGTGATCATCACCTCATACTCAAAAGTCTTAAAAAATGTGTCATCCAAAAACCCAAACAAAATCATTCCTGTTTTTTTAGGAACAGGTGAACACAGGACAAGCATAAACATGCACACGCAGACATACAGGATTTTAAAAATAGGTTTGGAATCCGAATACCTTATTTTTAAAACCTAACAATATGTCATTTTCCCTGCTCAATATATCCATCTGCATAGATTTCATGGCTGCATAAGTGTTTTTTTTTGTAAAGATATAACAACACTTATTTAATCTACACCATATATATGGACATCTAGATTGCTTACAATCTCCTCTATTAAATACAGGGCCGCAATAAGCACCCTTATACACCCATACTTTTATCCCTTAGCAGATATTTCTAGAATTGATCTTGCTGTATAACAAGGCATGTACATTCTTAAAGCTTTTGATACATTCTTTCAAACTGAGATCCAAAAGGTACCTATGTGTTAATATTCCCCTGAGTATGAACAGTGTGTTGGGAGCCGCTGCCTCCCTATAATTCAACGTACTCTGGCTGTTAAGAAATGTTTAACTTCTGAAAAATCTAGCCGGTAAAAATAATATCTCACTGTTATTTTAGTCACCATTTCTTCGATTATTAGTGACATACTTTTGAGCGCTTGTTAGCTATTTCTATTTTTTTCATTTGTGAATTTTTCTCCCTTTTATTATTGGAGTGTTTTCATTTTCTTTTTGTCCTGTTGAATAGTAGGAGCCTATTTTATATTCAGAGTATTCAACCTTAGTAATATTATACTGCAAACCTTTTTTATAACACTGTTTACTTGCTTTTTACTTTAAATTATGGTAGGATTGTGCTAGATGAAGACGCATAAATATGTCTGTAGTCATAATGTGGGAATTGCATTAAAAATAAAGAATTTTAAGTCTATCACTCTTTTCATTTATAGTTTATGCCTTTGGAATGAATTGTATAAATCTACTCCCTCTACAAAGATTAAACAATAGTTCACTTTTTTCTTTTCTGACCTCGAAGGACTTTCAGTCATTGCTGTGTTCTGGGAACCCAACCAATGCCCTCTGCTACCCATTCTCTGTTCTGGCAAAGTCTGATTCCTCACTGTCTGGTATCCCCCCAGTTGTACCTCATGCCTATGTTATGTTCCTGCTCTAATTCCAGCAGGAGTGCCCACCCATCCTTCCCTGACTTCGCCAATATGCCAAATGTCCAATTCCTTTGTTCTCCTCCAGACTCACCCCAAACTCTCTTCTCCCTTCATGGCTCTTCTTGCCCAAACAGCCCTTGTCCCTTCTCTTTAAGTCAATGTCACACAATTTAGTATCTAATTACTCCCTTTTGTTCCATGTGTCACCTCTGTTTCCTCAAATAAATGGTCATCTGAAGAGCAAGAATCGTAGTATAACCTCTTTCTGTCTTGAACAAACTGTTACCAACCCCAGTCCTTAGACTCTCCAGTCAATAGAAACTGATGAGAGGACACCAGAGAATTGCGGGCAAAGCTTTATGTGGACTTGGGCCAAGGCTCAAGACAGCAGAAGCAAGAGTCAGGTGCCCACGCCCACTCCCCTGCTTGGGTCCTTAAGTGGGGTAACAACGGGGCAGATCGGTGGGTGGGGCAGCAGGTGTGGCTTAGATGGTCTGCCCACCGCCCCGGAGGTGCAGGGATCAGGTACAGGACCCTGCTTTGGCTCCCAGCAACTCACAAATGGCAGTTGGTTTGTGGCCGTTTTGTACCTTGTTTATAATTTGCCCCAACAGCACATGCATGCAATTATTTTTAATCACATACAGTTTATTTGTATCCTGTTGCTTAAGAAGACCTTTGTCCATGTGCAAGCACTGCTGTAAAGGGCCCCAAGGTCCCAGCCTGTCTCAAAACCCCCTATACAGGGCCAGCCTAAGGAAGAGCTCTATGAACGTGCATTGATTGACACCTTGGATTTCACATTCAGAAATTCCACGTTCCAAGTCACTTCTTACTAACTATAGGATACGAAATAAATTGGCACAGCACTGGACTATAAGATATTATAATTCAACAGTGCACAAACACTGAAAAATCTTATTTCCTCCTTTTCCAAAGCATCTTCAAGCCAAACATACACGAAGGTGTGGGAGACAGCAGGTGTACACAGACACCTGTTTTTTGCTAAGTCAATGTTGACTTGAGAGTAAACAAGAGAATGAGCAAGAATAAAGCAAATACTTTACAGAAAAAAAAAGCCAAACACCTTGAGGAGAATTTCACCTTTATATTTCCTTCCTAGTTCTATGTATCTTTGGAATTGAAAGTGCGGCGTTATTTTGAAATTAAAAAGGAATAAAGAAAACTGTAGCAGAAGCACAGATAAATATGGAGTAGTTTCATTCAACTTTCCAGAAGATTCTACAATCAATTAAAGGATGTTTAGAGAGTTAGAGCATGGCCTACATGCAGGTCATTGTTGTAGGGTCTGAGAGTGAGACAAGGAAGAGGAGGACAAGGATTCTTTCCTCTGGGGGCTGAATTATTCGGAAAAAAACAAGGGGAAGAAAAAATGGTTAAGTGCCCAGAAAGCATAAGTATTATCAATAAGTGTTACTAGAGTTCAGGATATGTAACAACTTCTATGTCATCAGTTGACATTTATCAAGCACCTACCAGATGCTGGGCAAGGACTGAGGGTCACACAGCTGGAAGACCTTTGAGATTGCCCTTGGGTTTTGAGCATGAAGATGTAGGTGAGAGAAGTCGTTACAGTTGGAAGAAGATTAACAAATAATTACAATTAAGTTCAGCGATGTTACATGTGAGCAAGTTTGATAATATTTGAAAACTCAGTGTAAGCTGGAGAAACTAAAAAACCTCAATTCCTTCATTCCCCAGTGAACAAGTCTGGAAAATTATCTAGTTAAAACCCAATACCACACCCAGAGCCAGTGCTGGCCTCACTCAAATCATTTTTAAACACGAGCTCACTCAAAGCATTTTTAAACACGAGCTCACTCAAAGCATTTTTAAACACGAGCTATAGCTCTAGGGAAGCAAGGGCTGACACCCTATAAGATGGCTACAAGAAAATGACACCCCTCCCTCCTCTAATTTAGTTACTTTTGGGGACAAAAAGCATCCTGGGAACTTAAATGAGGAAAGTGCAAGTATTGTGAAATATAGCAATGTAAAAACCAGACAATTTCTCAATAGATTCATCTCAGACTGCAGGGTGAGTTTTCTATGAAGCACTGAAACAGACCTGCATTGCTTTCCAAAACAAAACCACAATAAAAAAAATCATGGAAGAAGTATGAGAAATACTGAAAGCAAATCTCTCTACATGATTTCAATCCAACTGATGGCAGAGATGGAGGCCGGAGAAACATAATGGAAGTGCAAAGAAATGTTTCGGTGAAGGTCATTGATCTGAGCTCTTATAAGGATTTGTGGTCCATTATATTCATGTATCAAGTCAATTTTAGCCCTCTCAGTCCCCCTCTTCTTACTGTTATCACTTATAACAATCTCTTGGAGTTAATGGTTCTTATTTATATTTTATAATTTTCATAATATGTTAATATATTGGCATTCTTTACAGAACCCTGAAACACATTACTACTAGTCTAATATTGATCATCAAGACATTCTTACCAAATAACTAAATATTCTTATGATGGGAAGAAGTGGCAGGAAACCGAAATACAAAAAGGTCAGGAAACCCTGGGGATATGGTATTAAAGCAAGTTCTAGAATCAAAAAATTTGGCCTCCCAGACCTCTCTCTCAGAGTCCTTTCACCTAACCAAAGCGCTGTTTTCATTTCTGATTATTAAATTCCTTTTCCAAACTTGGTTAAAATGTTTCAACTTGCATTAAATATATATGAAGTACGGTATACTGTTGCTTTTTAAGCATGGGTTAAAAAATGGTCGGTATTCTAGTTGTAAAAAGAGAAAATGCTAAATTGGCCTTCCTGTGTTGAACTAAGCTCTCCTTCTCATCTCATACACAAAATAAGAGAAAAAAGTCATCCTTGCAGGTCTATGTTTAGGATACTCCCTGAGTTTCCAAAGAAGCATGTGGAACTTGATCATCAAACTTTAAAAGGCTATGAAATATAAATACATTAAATAGAATTAAGTGTTATTAGAAATACATGTCCTTGATTTACCTTTTTTATAGGAAGAGCAAACAGTTGAGGTTTTATGATCTTACTGTCTTCTAGATGGATTTCAGTTGGTAAATATTTCTATATCAGCCCAGCATAGCATCTTCTGCATCTTTTGTTTTCTTCTTTTCATTGCCATGTTTTAACTTTAATTAAAATTTATATTGGAAGTGAGAAACAGGACAAGTACAGGGGAAAAAAGAAACAAAATCAGATTTCACTGAGGTTCATTAGATTTTCCAGAGTCATTTTTCCAGCTCAGTTAATATACCAGGATATTCCTCCTATGGTCAAGGAGCACCAAACAAGTCCACCAGATGAGGGCTATCACAAAATATAATTTTGCAGTATTCCCAAGATAATAACATAAAAAGGAAAATCCTGATGTCCAAGCTCTTGGGACATGAATATTTGCTCTAGTACAAAAATGCCTCAGCTAGATTCCAACCGCTTAGGAAGATTTGGGCTGCCTGAAGCTGTCCTCGCCTGCTATTGCTCTTTCAACTTGGAATATGTGTGGCAGACAAAGCAGATCAACCTGGGACACAAGTGTGGCCCCATGGGATGGACAAGAAGCAAAGAAATGTTTGGCCCTGCTGACCCCAAGCACCGCTGGGATCCCCATGAGGGTGTCACACACACACACAAAGAGACATTTCTTCTTCTGACAAATGTGAGAGGCTCCCTTTCAGCTCAAGCCTCAATCCGGAAGTTCGTCTTCTCACCCAAAGGAACAGACTTTAATAACCCTTATCACTCCAACACAAAGGGGCAGGTCAGTCCCACAGGACACAGAATCTTCAGGTTAAGAATCCAAGCACTTAACACATATCTATGGAACCTAAAAAAAAAAAAGGTTCTGAAGAACCTAGGGGCAGGACAGGAATAAAGATGCAGACGTAGAGAATGGACTTGAGGACACGGGGAGGGGGAAGGGTAAGCTGGGACGAAGTGAAAGAGTGGCATGGACACATATACACTACCAAATGTAAAATAGATAGCTAGTGGGAAGCAGCTGCATAGCACAGGGAGATCAGCTCGGTGCTTTGTGACCACCTAGAGGGGTGGGGTAGGGAGGGTGGGAGGGAGATGCAAGAGGGAGGGGATATGGGGATATATGTATATGTATAGCTGATTCACTTTGATATAAAGCAGAAACTAACATACCATTGTAAAGCAATTATACTCCAATAAAGATGTTAAAAAAAAAAAAAAGATCAAGGGTAGAGCAACGCCAAGAAATGAGGAAATGATGGCGGGTATTGCTTAATGAAAAAAAAAAAAAAGAATCCAAGCACTGATGTCAATCCTTGTGTAATAAGGAACTCATCAAGGCATTTTTCAGTGTTTAAAAGGAAGCAAACCTGCTTAGAAGATAAATGATTCAATTTTCAGTATTGAAATGAGTACCTTATACATTTATTGTAGCATTATTCATAATGGCAAAACGGTGGCAAAAAAAAATCCATGCCCATCGATGGGCAACACCTGCATAAAATGTGATGCAAACACACTAGAAACAATTACCCTGACAATTAAAAAACAGGACATGTCTAGTGAACTGGGGAGAATCCACCAAGTATGTTTTCCATTGAAAAAAGGAGTAAAATAACCTGCTCAGTTTGATCTCAGATACCATAGATCTGATTGTATGTTTGTATGAGCATAAAGAATGTTATAGAAGGGCACATATGATATTTGTGTTAACATATGTTATTTCTGAGAGTTCTTCACAGACCAGTGTGGTGTGCAGAAGAAGATTATTAATATTTTCAATATATATCTTGAGTTGTTTCACTAGATACGATTAGTCTGGATTACTTTGCAGTAGAAAAATTTACTAAATGTTGAGGAATTACATATATAGAGACTATATTTTCTACAAATGGTAATAAGAGCCTTGATGCAAAAAAAGAACATGGTGGAGAAAAAAAAAATACAGAACTGCAGAACAAACATAAGAGATTCAACACAACTTGGAAAAATCAAGGGGCATCCAAACCAAAAACACAGTTTGCAGCCACAACTGGGCTATTGTTTCCATACATTCCTTAGTGAGGAAGCCTTTGAAGTTGACATCAGAATCCCATCTTATATCATCTATCGTTACTTCTGACATATCTTTATACCTGCTTAGTTAATTGTATAGGGAAACTAGAGCTTTCTTTTCCCAAAATAGGCATTTTGTCAGTCTTATTTGATCTTCAAAGTTGTCTTTTCAAAATTTTGAGTTAAAAAAATCCATATTGCTGTGGATATTTACATGGCATAGGGAGATAATATATGACTATTATACTCAAGATTCTCTGTCTCAAATAAGAAAAATAGACAAAAAGATGGGCCTAGCACTCAACCCATCTCCTAGCTGCGTCGTCTGAGTTCACCTCCTGATATGTCTAACTCTCTGCCAACCCAAGGAAGGAAGCTGCATATATAAGCTGACAGTCTTGGCAACTGCTCAGGAATGGCCTCTCCAGTCCCCTCAAACCACCACCACTGCCATTTAGTCCTGACCTCCTTGCTTATTCTCATCCCCAATTTCCAAATACTGGCTGTCTTTGAAATCCACTTCTGTCCTTCCAAGTTGGCATGCGTTCTGATGTTCTTGCCAGCATCTTGGGAAGCAACACTGTGTCAGTTTTTCTCTTCTCTCCTCTTCTCTCCTCTTCTCTTCTCTTTTCTCTTCCTTTCTCTTCCCTTCTCTTCTCTTCTCTTCTCTCTCTTCTCTCTCTTCTCTTCCTATTGCAGTTTCGGACTGAGCTCACCTGCTATCACAGTGTGTCCCATTAGCTGCGTACATAACCTAACTCTGGCCAACAGTCCTGGGGTCCTAGTGGCCCACATGTTTCAGGGGAGAAAGGTGGGGTAGGGAGTGATATATCAGTTGGTATATGTAAAAGAATTTACTTTAGTAAGACTTATTTCTGCTACACAAAATGCCTTTTGACATAAAGCATCACAGAGGTGAAGGGAACATTCAGCAACTCTGGTTTTAAAAATCACTGCCTTCAGCAACAGAGGACTGCATGAGACACACTGAACAACACAGATTAATACACGCTAAAAACCTTCTGTTATGCACTCAGCCTGCACCAGGCACTCTACTGGATCCTGCGGGGCATTCAAAGATGAAGACCCTGTGGTCCTAGTCTTCAGGGGGTTCACAGACTAACTCTGAAACAAATCTGATCCTGATAAGTAAAGGTATATTTGAAAGCCAAAAATAGATTTACAACCAAGCAAGAAAAGAAAGTCAAAATCCAATCCACTCTACCTTGGAAAGAAATGGGAAAAAATAAAAAGCAATAACTAAAAAGATAAGAGGAAACTGAGAGCAAAGGGAACAAAAAGGAGGAAGAAGTTTAGGAGCTAAAGGCAGGGAGGCAAAGAAGGCAAATCCATAGCAGACAAGTTGAGGAAAGGAGAAAAGGGGTGAGAGGGAAAGGGCAAGGGGAGTGGAAGCTGTGAAACAGAAAGAAAAGAGTTAGTTTCCCAGGAAGGACAATCTGGGAAAGGCAGGGAGATGGAGAGGATGCAGTGTAAATGTGAGGTCACTACAGACAGACATCCTAAATGGAATAAGGATGGAGAAGTGAGTAAAATGAACTTGGCAGAAAAGACAGACCATGAATAATAATAACAATAATAGCTAACCTTTCTTGGACCTCTATTGACCTAAACTTCAATGACCGTGTTGAAATCTAGACACTCTTTCACCAGGACCCACCCTCTAACATATGAATGTGCTGAGAGCCAGGGCACTTAAGCACGATTGCATTCACATCTTCAATTCAACAGTTCTGTGGATCCCTGGGCACATCAGTGGCCCTCAAACATCACTGCCATCTGGTTAGCATTGTACAATTTTTATGCCAATACAGCTTTGCTAGTTTCATAACTTATTCTATTGGATTACCCCACTCAAAGCTAGATCCTTTCTACATAGAACAACAGAGCTTCGCTCGTGATTATATTTTTGAGCAGATAAAAATTTTATATGTACATTTTATACATAGAAATTTCAAATACGTGTAAAAATTTTATTTCAATATCCTTCTAAAAAACACCCTTGTTTCCAGTCAAAAGCATCAATAAGGCTTTTATCCAGGTCGTCGGTAGGAACGAGTGATGGGTAAACCAGAACAAGAAAAGCAGGTGCTGGAAGTTATCAAGTGCATTGATATGTGGAAGCAGAACAAAGCACTAAGCTGTGCTAGAACAAAGCACTAAGCTGTCCTCAGAAGCACTGAATTTTACTTTTTCACAAGACACCAAGTCTCAAATATATGACTCCTCCAAATCAAGTTCTATATTCACATCAAAGTTTTTCCCGAAGATGGTTCTTTGATTCCTAAACTATCACTTCCTTTGCAAACAGCTCTTATTCTTTGCCTTTGGAAAGGAAAATAGTCAAATTCCAGACATTTTCAAAAATAAACTAGAACTTGATAACATTAGCCTCTTATTTTCTCTTTCTTCTTTTCTTTGTTTTATCTTTCTTGGTGCTTCTCCTAAATCACTTGTAAAATTAAAATCATGGAACTGCCAGTTTTTTCTACCATGCTATTGACAGCCTCATCATTACAGGCTTTGAGGATCATTAGACTTTCCACAATATAAACAATAAACAATGAAATTGGGGAAAAATTAGAGTCAATCTATCAATAAGATTTCTAAAAAATTCTATCAAGAATAATGGAGGAAAAAGAATATATATCTAATTTGCATAATACATTATCAATATATCTCAGATCATGGGAAGATACTACATTTTTGAAAGAAAGTAAAAGTTATTAGTCATCTGTATTTTGGTGAGACTCATCCCTTTTTGCCATCAGCTAGCAGCAAAAAACTTATTAGACCTGAAAAGAATGAGTAGATGTCTCCTTAAGACCACTTTGCCCCTCCATATTTCTCAGTGGTCCTTTAGCCTCAGAGAAAATCAGAACCATTGAAACAATTCTTAAAGTTTCCAGAAATGTGTGTGTGTGCTTGTGTGTGTGTGTTTTATGTTTGTGAAAGAGAACTCAAAGCTTATTCATTGAATCTGCTGATGAAATTTGGTGAGATCTGGCTAGAGGGCTGGGAAGGAAAACTGAGTAATTAGGAGGAGAATCAAAACATTGGGTGACTGTGAGAATTTTCCCTTCAAGATTGTGGGAGGGGAGGGAGTTTTCCGGTGTGAGCATATGCAGGGGTCTAGAGAGACAGAGAAAAGTCCTTCTTGACTGAGGTGGGGGGAGAAGGCCATGCTCTGGACCTGGCATCCTTGTTTTCTTATATTACTGAAAATAATAAAAATCAGAATAAAAATGAAGGAAGCATCGTGCTTGGCTTAGGGCTAGAGAAGCAGTATCTTCAGGGTTCTCACCCACTGTGAGAGTCATGGTGGATCTGACTGCGGTGTGCATATGTGCAGACCTGTCTGCTTTCAGAGGCACACAGATGTTGCAGGGTTGACAGGGACCTCTGGAAACCAAGAGAAGTCATCCAAGGTGAATAATCGTGGACTTGGGGAACAGGAGGAGGTGGCCGTTTTAATACATGTAAAAAACCCATGACCCTATTTAGAAACAGAAGAATTTAAAAGATTATGCCATAAAATAACTACTGTGCCAGGAACTTGCCTCCTGCTTGGACCCTAAGCTGAGAGCCCAGGGAAACACCTGTTACAGTCAAGCTCTTTTTCTTTCCAATTGGTAAACAATTCTACCAATTGCACAATGAAAAAATTCTGTGACCCTGGCACCCAGATCTGGAACTCTCAATTGCTCTCACCACCAAAGGTCAATCCAATGTATCTGCTTGTGACATATTTTAGCCAAAGAATGTTAATGACATTTTCCAATACACTGTGCTGTTCTAACACATGTCCCGCCCTGGAAATTTGGGATTAGTAAAATACAGAGATATCTTGAATGCCAAAATGTCTCAGTAGGTAGAGATATGGCCAGCTTTTCAGGCTCTCCGACCACTTTAGGGACCCACAAAAGCACTGACAAGATGAGAAAAATGTATTGCCTCCAAACACAAAAGAGAACTGTGAAACCAAAATTAGCAAACATTTGTTTCTACAAAGCATAATACATTGCCAACTTTATTCATTGTTCTATTTAGTAGAGACCGAAATAATCTTTCTTTGTACCTCAAGAAGATCTGTAGATTACATTTTTTTCATTTTGCAAGAACACTTACATATGCAAGATGGTAAGTGCACATAAATTCACAAGCACACATAAATGAATTTACTCGTACTCAGAGAGTTTTAGTGGCAAAATAATAAAAACTCTTTCCATATTTTATTGCAAAAAATATAATTTGATGTGGAATATGGGTACACTTTAATATGTTTAATATATTTGTTGAGAAGTGGGAGGCTCCTAAAGTGTTCAGAAAATATGGAGGTTTTAGAATGACCCTTTACTTCTCCCATTGTTAAAGGACATCACTAAATTTGGAGAAAAATTCTTCCCTGTTCATCGATAAACAACAAGGTCCTACTGTATAACACAGGGAACTATATTCAGTGTCCTGTAACAAACCATAATGGAAAAGAATGTGAAAAAGAATATATATATGTATAACCGAATCACTTTGCTGTACATGTTAAATTAACACAAACTTGTAAATCAACTATACTTCAATAAAATTATTTAAAAGATCAGAATTTTTCCCTGTTCACTGACCTATTCCCTTGCACTTTTTCCTCATCTTTTTCCAGCTTATCAACAAAGTAAAACACAAGAACAAGCCAGAAAGGGAAAATTCCCTGTTGCTAACATAAGTCCAGTTGTCCTAACAGATGAATAATAAAGTGTAAAGTCAATGGTTAACTTTTTGGAATAAATTGAGAAAAGAACATCAGAACTTTATTCTTTTCAGATTTCCCTGCCTACCTAGATTACAACACAACATCCTTACTTCTGAAGGCACAATCTCGACTGGTATGCCTGGCAATGAACAAGAGACCGAGGGGCTGAAAGCCAAGACCAAGGCTAACACAGGAGCTGTCACAACCTTTCAAGGGACTAGCATTAAGCTAAAAAAAATCTGCTTCTCTCATCTCTCAAGAAGAAATTCAACATCATGGGTATGTCATATGGTTTTCTTGTATGGTATCCCTGAAAACAGTCTGAAATTTTCTTCCAAGCTTTGTACACACTTCTTCAAATACTTCATCTACTCAAAACTATTTGGGGAACTTCCCTGGTGGTCCAGTGGCTAAGACTCTGTGCTCCCAATGCAGGGGGCCCGGGTTCAACCCCTGGTCAGGTAACTAGATCCCGCATGCCACAACTAAAGATCCTGCATGCTGCAACTAAAAGATTCTGCATGCCACAACTAAGACCCGGCACAGCTAAGTAAAGAAAGAAAGAAAGAAAGATTTTTAAAAACTATTTGGGACTTTAAAAGTATATTTGCTTAAAAAATGAAAAAATAAAGAAAGAGAAAAAATGTATATTTGCTTGAATTTTAAGTTACCTTAGTTCTAAGTTATATTCAGGATGCCACCATCCAATCTGTGTGAATAAGTTTTAAAAGGGGCAACCTAAGAGTTTACAGTCATCAGTGATAGCCTCAAATATGACTTGCATACGTAAGAAAACCTTTTAAGAAATCTTAAACAGTTCCAGAAAACCAGATAGCATTCTGTTTCCCATTTTCCTTTTCACTAAATTGTCATCAATCAGAAATCTGACTAAGATAAATAGCAGCCCCTAGGTAAAAATAGGAAGACTTCTCCAAAATTCTCATTAAATTCTATACATGATCCATATTCAGCTTGAAAACCACCAGTTAAGAATGAGATAAACAGAAGGTCACCTGCATCTGGCAATACATGCCAATTTCTTAACCATACGGTATAATGATAGGAAAACTAATTCTAGAACAAGTTAAAAATCAGTTCCCCAAAACACTTACTACCAATATTTAGAATATCATGAGATTTATTTTACTTCTATTATGCCTTACTTTCCACACAACAGGAAAGGATATTATCAGGGTTGCCTTGACTGTGTATGTAGTCTAGTTTATTTTTGGTATTTGTTAGTCATTCATAAAAACAAAATTCAGGGTTCCATTTACTTTCATTAACTCAGGTAACAGGGGCTTTGAGGGGGACCAAGAAGAATACCTAGCGAGAAAGAGATGAAAAGAGAATGTTTTTGTTTATGCGTCCTGGAGAAGATATTATTTTTCTCCTACAATACCATGCACTCTGGTTACTAGAGTATTTTTTCCCCGCGCTTTAAAGGTTACTATTCAGAAGTTCAGGGATTTGAAGGTTTTGCAAACTCCAGTCAAAATAGCATTTCATCTATCAATTGTTATTTCCATATGTACACGAGCTCTTAGATTCATTCATGAAACCAGGGCTGTCAGGATCTTAATGAGATCAACTGGTTTAGCCAAACACATGCATCACTATTCAGCTCTTTTGTCACCTGAAGAGAGCAAGTATTCGCATAAGGCCTAATTTTACGCACTCAAGGAAGAAAACTTGAACCACGACAAAGCCAGCAATGATGATTAAAGAGTGCCTGTCACTTGGCCTCATCCCTGGGAGCTGTTCTCCACCCACTCCTGGGTGATAGGGGTGTTTCTCTGGGTGCCCTGGATTTAGATGTGGTGAAGGATGCAGACAGTTTCCTGTGTCAAGCCTCCAGAGTCGGCAAAGCAGCGCTTGATCTGCTCTGTAGAAAGCGCTGAGGACCCAAACAAAAACTCATCAGTGACACAAATCCAAGGTCATCTCCCCAATATCCCTAATATATCGAAGCAGCCTCATCCATCTCAAAGCAAGAGTCACAAATGCTAAGCCTGGAAGGGATCTTAGGGAACTTGTCCTAGAAACTAACTCACTGACACACAAATCAGAGAATTCTCCCAAAGAAAAGCAGAATGAATGTCTTATAATTTACTCTCCATCCTCTAGAAATTGGATGGATATTAGAGGTTGATGTTCTGAACAGCAAAACTTCATTCAGATATCTGATTCTACATGGTATATATTTCCTGACCAATAAACCTACACGGAAAAATAAAGTTATGTGAACAAATTCTCTGCCAATATCAACTTGAAAAAGAAAAATTGAAAACCAAAACAGACACAATCCAATCCTACCTCGGTCCACACCTCTTCTTGCCTTTTGAAAATTGCTTTTGAATGTTTGAAATCTGAAAATAAATAGCCAATTCTATAGGTTTTTTCAAGGCCCTGAAAATGATCACTTAGTAATAAATCTTTTATTGTATTAGTAATCCTATAGATTGATAATCTCTAGAAGACGAGAGATTATAGTTTTCATGAACAGTCTTTCAAAAACATTGTAGTTAAAGCCTTTTTACTATAACATCCCTGCTAAAGAAATAGAAACAAAAGTTGTCTCCTTGTGTGACTATGTAATTCTTAACACTAGCAACAAAATATTAATATTCATACCAAACTGAATATCATATTCTCAAACATCTTAAAAAAGAATCACAGTGCTACCTATTTTGCTCTAAGTCGCTGATCCTTACTATGTACCACTCTTTTGTTTAGGGATAAATGGCCTGAAGGTTTTCTTACAATAGTTCCATAGATTAAAGTAGCAACGAAACAGAGAAGAAAACCATTTATAATTTCAAAACAGAAAGGAAAAACTTCACTTTTGCTTTTTGAATGTGTGCTTCATGGGAATAACTTTCATCTTTCCATCTGTATTTCCTTCAGATCCATTCAGTAACTATGTGTTTTGCAATGAAATGGCATTCCATATTTAAAATAAAAATTGGTATTTTATGTTGGTTTCCATTTTCAAAGAGCATATTTTTAATCACATCCAAAATAGTTCAGCATTTTTCCCACTACTGCCAAAAATAGCAACACGTACCCTCAACACAACGTATCATAACATATCCTCAACAACACACGTATCACCACACACATTTCTGCTCTTGGGCTCCCCTCAGCCCCATCTGTACTCTTGCTGCGAACAGCTATAGCATAAAAATGTCTCTTCTCACATGCTTTTGATATTACACTATTTAATCACATACAGCTGTGGCTTATGAGGCTGTTACAAAACACAATTTTAATGTAGTACTTGAAGTCAATTTTGGATAAACATCAACCATTTACTCTGAATAAGAAGTCCAACACTCCAAAGATCTTCTTTTAAAGGAAAACCCTGGTTTTCTTAGAATTTGGCATGGGCATCATTGTGACTGAGACTCCTCTCTGCCAAAAAGACTGATAATGTCAAAAAAGGATCGTGTAAATCATATTAGTGCAAAAACGAAGCTTTCCAGAATTCCTGGAGCCAGAAAGACCTGGAATGATGTGCATCCTTCCTTCTCTAGGGCCTCTTCCTTCACGTGGCCCCTACCTCCAACCCTCAAATACATTTTATTACTTCATGGAAATAGGTTTGAGTTATAATTCTGTTTTTCTTTTTCCAAATTGAGAGAAAATGAAAGGAAAATGTGTTGGAAAGATACTGTTCAAAGAAATATGCATGGTGTTTCCCTTAAGTTTGGAATTATTCCAAAAAAAAAAAAAAAACCCCATGAACTTTTTACATTTCTACTCCTTTTAGTAGGCACCAAACTTAGTGTTTGAAAATAATGACGACATTAGAGAAAGAAAATCCCAACGCAAACAAAGATTTGGAGGAGTAAAGAAAAAAAAACCAAATTGAAAAGGCAAGGTAGCCTCTTGTTTCTATGTTTCTCTCATTTAAAACCAATTAAAATAGTATACATTCTAACACGAGACAAGATCGATCATCATTTCATGCTATCGTATAACCCCCCGGAAGTGAAAGAAATATGTGGAGTTATTCCTAAAAAATTATCTTGCTGGAAGATTTTTAGAAAAGCAGTTTTATATGTTTCAGTCTTTCAAAGGAAAACAGTACCTGGGAGTTTTCAAGGCTGAAACATACAAAACTGGTTGGTAACTGGCAAGTTACCAACTCTGACTATCAATGCAAATCTGAGGCAGGAAGTACTAAGGAAATTCTAAACTCACTCCCTCCCTCTGCAAGATTTTCTACATTTTCATGTGTGAGGAATGTGTGAAGGGTTGTTTTGTTTTGCTTTTGTAGGACCTGTACATTCACATCTTTAAGAATATCCTTGGCCCCACGGGAGGCTCCCTCTTCCTTTGCAGGCCGCCCTGGCCTTGTGTTTTCAAGTGTCTGCTCTTTTCATGGCACAACTGGGGTCCAGCTAGACTTTCAGAGCCGGGCGGCTGTCCAGCTGCAGATGGCTGGAAATTCAGCCTGAAATCAGTGTGCTGGTGATGAATTACTCCTCCACCTGACCCCAACTTCACACCACGCTCTGAACAGAATCTGAGTACCACCAGCCAGGGAGACCTGGTCAGGGTTCCATGATCTGAACCCCTTTCTTCAAGGTCTTCTGGGGAAGCAGATGGCCAAAGAAGGGCAGGCAGCAGACTGATGAAAAAGCAGAGTGATTAGAAACTGCACTGAACTGGGAGAAATAGAGTGATATGGCAAGGGCGTGGAAAGGAAGAAAAGACAAACTTGCTGTGTGTGCTTGGGTGAGTTTTAAAGTTTCATGAAGATGACTAAAGTTTTCTAAATATCACATATGAGAGAAATACCTATTTCTCAACTGCAAAATATCAACTCACCAGGCTGTTACCACGTTTTACTCTTTACCTTTCCCAGTTCAACTCATTTGTTTTTCCAAGAAAACCCCCTCAAAGTACCTCGAATTCAGATTGAAATTCACCCTGGGTCTCATAATGCAATAGCAACAGGTTGGTTATTTGGAATGGGCTGTAACAAAATTCTTGAGAAATATTATGTTACAACTTAAGCAAACATCATTGCATATATTATCATTAAGCTAAGAAACTATTTTTTGGTCTCCTTTCTCTAAAACTTGCTGATTATTACGGGTGGCTTTTCCAACAGCAAATTCGTTTTGATGAAACTCTTTTTTTAAAATCCAGTTATGTCTCTTATTGAAATATTAGGACATGTCACCAAAATTTCTTCATTATTTCTAAATAAAAGTAATGTTCTTTTTAGAAATTGCTTCTTTGGCTAGGATAACAAAATTGGTCAAAAGGAAAATTGACAAGTGACAACTTTTAATGTGAGGTCTGGGAGAGTAAGCATGTTATACCCACATTACTACAAGGTACAACAGCTACAAGTCAGCCATGGGTTTTCCTTTTATTTGACTTACACATACATTTTTCTAATATAACATTTTAAGCATCTGGAAATTTATTCAAAGAAACAAAAGCATAAGTATCTTATTTCTTTTTTTTTTTTCTTTTTAAGCAACAAAATGAAGAGATTGGTTCTAATGTGATGGGTAATAAGGGGAGCAGAGAAAGCAGGGAAGTGTCACAAGTTTTTCTAAAACTTAAATTGCATTTGAGGAAATGGAAGACATTTGCATTTATTTCAAAACCCATTTTCATTTTGTTTTATCATAAGAAAATAGCAGCTGCATTTAACACACATATTTAGGTAGAAAGAGAAGGCTCAGTATTTTGGCATTTTCTGAATGAATACAATAATAAATATCCCATGAAGATTTTCCAACCAAAACTAATGTCAGCAAATAGCTTTTGTGGGTTAGTTAAAAACACCTGAATTTAGAGAACAGTTTAAGGCACGGTATCACCAGAATATGATTTTTGTTGTCAACCACAGAATCCTATTTTTATCAACCATAAATGTTCTTTACATATCAGCATCATTTTAAAAAGCAATGATTTTAAAATTGGATTAAAACTACAAGCCAAGGCTGGAAGGACAGTGGATTTTATGGAATTCCACCTAGGCTTAGCAAATAAATCTAAGCAGCATGCATTTCCTTCAAAATTACTATAGGTTATATTTTGAGATATAAGTGTAAAAGGAGCAAAAAGTGCTACCGAAACAACCCGGTTGTTTTCATGCTATGCTGGGGTGTGATGGGACTTTATTATACAGTGCGAACGCTGTCAGAAACTTCCCATATTTTAAAATATTGCACATTGACCCTTCCTCCCATTCCCTGAGTGCCTAAGTTCCCAAACAGGGCACATTTTCATATCTTCAGCTTCCAGGAATGTCATTAATGTCTGTCATTTCAGAGCCACTGTAATGATATTTGACAACTTCACAGCACTGTCGAAATTTTACAACGCAATAATCAATATGAACTACCATGATAGCCAAAGTAGCTGATCTTATACTCCCTACCACCCAGATCTGATTACCCAAATATCAGCTGAGGTCGCCTAATGGATCTAACTTCTTTAAAAATGTTCCAGAAGTTGATGGCTTTGACTAGCTTGAAAGTAACAAGATCCAGATGCTGCCTGTCTACACAACACTAAACTACATAGGACCCCAAAACAGATTTATTTTTAAATTCCCTCTCTATTTTTCTAGCTCTCTTTTCCCTCAACACCCCATGTTTCCTCTTTACCCCAAACAACACACACACACACACACACACACACACACACACACTTCCCACCAGTGTAGCTGGTCCTGTGCCTTTAATATAATGTGCCCGACATTATTTCCTGCTAGCAATAGGTTAAAAGAAATCTCAAACCAAAAAGCAATTATTCCATTCATTTTGATCTAAAGTTTCTTTTCTGAATAGACTTCATCGGAGAAAACAAGAACCAAAAAGAAAGCATGAATTTTGAAACATTTGGAAAAATTTAGCCAAATGACTAAAGGGGATGGAATGTGCGATATTTTTCATGCAACCTTTGTTTGTTGTTTCTGTTTCTTTGGGGGATGAGAAATGACTATAAATTTCCCCTTTTAACTTGTCCTTGCTTTGCCATTTCTTTGAGGAAGGCAGGCAGCGTTCTCTTCCCAATCCCCCAAAGAGTTAAAACTCTAGCCACTGGAGCAGGCGGGCTGGTCTATTTATTTCAGCAGCAGCCCAAACTAAATGCTCACAAAGGCAAAAAGCAGTGTGAGTCGACCTTGGAGGGGCAGGGCAAATTGTAAAGCGACTGAGAAAGGAAGGGAGAAAAAGAACAATCTTTAATATAATACTGAAAGTCTGCTGCCTGATCTGGTTTACAAATCAGCATTGTTTGGTGAGAGAGAATAAATGAGAGCTAACTAAGGCATGAATTACCAAACCCTAATCACAGCACCCAGTCCTGGTGACAGCACAGATCACTCAGGCATGCCTTGTTCACTCCCGGCGTATTTATCAAGAACACGGTAGAGTCTGGCTAATGCAATATAAAATAATATCATCCATAAAGGAATACAATCCACGCATTCAAGGGGGAACAACCAACATTTTTCCCCCAAAATTAAGTCCGATGTAATTGACAAATTGGAGCAGTGATTTCACACCTGAGAGTCTTCCATGTCTGAACTGCAGGATAAAGTTCATGATTGGCATGACCCACTGTTCAGTGACGTGGTCTTGCCGCTGGCCCCCTCATGATCGTCTGAGCACACACATAAAGCCTAAAGTATTTAACCAATTCATGTCCAATTATCACCAGTATATTTCATCCTTTTTCAAGACCCAGGCCTCCTGATGGCAGCCAACGACTAGCTTCTAAAAGTAAAGAACATCTATTGTAAAGCTCCTAAATTCACTCTCTAGCATCCTGATCATCCTCAGTATAAAATAAGGCCATAAATAAAACAAAAATGCACCCAAGCAAACTCTAAGAGACTTGAATTAGTTACCGTGTACCTTCCCACACCCGTCTTTTCATTCTACACTCAGCGGTTAAAAGTTTGAGTCGCCCCCACCCCGGCGTGTCCTATCCAGTGGGAAAAAACCTTTTAGAGCCACAAACAAAGAAGAGCTCACCAGAAAAGCCCCTGAAATTGTATTCTTGTGCCTGACCATTACTGTTATGATCTCCTTTTTAACAACCCTGCCCATCTGCCAAGGACTTGACGGATATCAGGAACACCTAGGCAGCCAAATAACAACAAAGGAACTCAAGTAAAACTATTATCTCTCCTTAAAGAGAAAGCACCAGTTCCAGGCTGGCTTTCTTCTTATATCCTTCTCTGCTTCATTAACTCCATTGCTATGTTACTAATTTCAAAGAAGCAGGAAGAGGTGACGGGGTAAGGGGAGGAAGGCGGTAAATGATAATTCACATGCCTGTCTGTTTCCCATCCCAAGTGCAGAAGGACACCCCACTGCTGCCAGACTGTGGAGCGAGCCATACCTTGGTTTGGAGATAATGAGGATAGTAGTAAGTGTACTGGGGGTACATTTGTGGCTGATCCAGGCGTTTGCCCATGTAGCTGGAATCTCTATCTCCGAGGCAGGGAACTGGATGACAGGGTATGTGCCCCAGGCCGAGCTTCCTCTGGAACCACTATTCCTGACAGTCCCGATGACTGATGAGGCTTCCGAGAGTCTTCCACCACTCACTAGTTCCAACACAGCAAGAATTTTAAAAAGAAACACACCAAAAAAAGAGGGAGGTGGGGGATCTGTAGGAAAAACCCCACACAGCCTCCCCAGCTCTCGCCTGGGGTCCACTTGGGATGAGGCAGTTTGTTCTCTACCCGGCTGTCCGTAGTGATGTCAATTGCCAGCGTTTGTAAAGGAAAAAAAAAAAAAAAAAAAATCAAAGTCCTTTTAGCACAACTCGGAAATCTTGCAGATCAGCTTCCTGTCTCCTGTGTGTCTCTTTCCCCACCTTAAAGAAAACGAAAAAAAAAAAAAATAGAAAAAAAAAAAAAAAAGGAAAAGAAAAGGGGGGGGGGGAGAAAGAAAAAGAAAGGGGAAAAGAAAAACTAAAAAAAAAAAAAAAAAAAAAAACCTCTCACAGCTCAGTTGCTGCTGTGTCCCTCCCAGAGTGACATGGTGTTCGGTGCTTGTCCTGTCCTTTCATTCACGTCCCCTCCTTCCAGCCAGTGGGTGGGACCCGGAGAGCCCCTCCAGGGAGCAGCGTACGCAGTCCAGAAGGCTGCAGTCTTTCCTCCAAGAAAAAAAAAAAAAAAAAGGCTGCTTCAACCCCTGCTGCAAGCAAAGTTCCGATTCCCTCTACTGGCTATCTCGAATAGCAAAGCGGTTTTTGCAGCAAAGCTGCTGCCGCTGCCGCTGATTCCCGGGGAACTCAAATGTGGGCGGCGGATGATTCCTTATCCTTCCCTCCATCAACCCCGCACAAGAGCTGCCTTCTTTGCTTTGCTTGCCAAGTTTCCAGGTAAGCCACACTGCGAAACAAAACACAGAAGACCCCGGGAGGGACAGGAGGACGAAGGGAGGAAGGGGAGAGAGGAAAAAATCAAGGCAGACGGACTAAGCTGGCTGGTGAAAATGGAAAAAGTGTGTCCCGGATGCTTTCAAAACCTGTGAACGCACTAAAAGCCGAAGGAATCCAAGACCTGCTTTAAAAACGAACCTTTTACTTCTCGGAGGACGTGGAGGATGGTAAGTATTGAAGAAATGTTGTAGTCTACTCCAGGACTGCTCGTAACAAGCCAGGCATCATCAGATCACAATTAGCAACTTATCATAGCAGAAATAATCAATCTGATCATTACATCCATTTTGTAAAAATCAAAAGAGGTGTCTCCTTCGGTTTATGATCGTCTTGATAAATAAAATCACTGTTTCTCTCACTGTCTATCTCTTTATGATTCATGGAGGCTTTAATCACTTTCCTGATATCATCGTACACAAACACAAAGAACAAAAATCATAATCACTTGTCAGGGTGTTTCTCCACCAATAATAAGTAGTATTCTGACGTGTCTATCAGCTGCTACATTATAATACAGATTGTTTCAGAGGAAATATATTTCCTTAAAGGGTCCCTTTTCAAGGCAGGCGAGGCTAAAATTAGACGTGCCAGCTGTGTTTTGCTGAGGGCTCACGCATGCCCAGAGCGTGGGCAGACCAGCACTGAACTCCTCTCGACTTTGTCAAGTCGGCTGTATTCTCCCCAGCCCAGAGTCGCCTTTTCAGATAAAAGGTTCCTGGTACAAATCCAGCTTCCTAGGCAAGAAGACTAGAGAACGTGGTCCCATGTACAAGCCCTACCACCCCCGGGGCAATGGGCTTCCCGCAGGGGTCTGGTTTCTGGGAGCCCTGTGAGTGCAGGTAGGTTCCTTGGAGACAGATCAGGATGGTGGGCACATAGTTTTATGTTTGACTTTTGACAAGAACGACGATCGGAAGGAAGGAAGGGGAGAGGGTGGAGAGTAGGAGGTAGAAGCCCTGTCACTGAGAAAATTAAATCAAGTCTGCCAATGTTTATGTGTTCTTCTGGGACTCAGAGGTCTCATCTAGAAAATGGAACTACTTCCAACTTACCTAGCTGGAGAGAGTCAACTGAATCAGATACTAAATAAAAATCCCATTGATTTCAAAATTCTTTGCAGCATCTCACTGCTCAGACAATAGAGTCCTGACTTTTGGTATACTTTTCAAGTCACTTAAAAACCTAACTTTCTTCTCCAGAGGCAGACAGCAGACCCTGCCCCCTACGTTTGATGCCTGAGTGACACTGCCCTGCTTTCAGGACTGGGCTGTGCTCTCAGGACCTTTGGTCATCCCCTCTGCCAGGGGGGCTCTCCCAGACCCACCTTCAGCAGATCCTCCAGCCCACCCTTTGGTCTCAGCACCACCCACACCCAGTGGCTTCCTATGCACTCTGGCTTTCCCACAGCACCTTGTATTTACGCTAATATAATGCTCATCTTATGTCACTGCCTATGAATTGCTTGTTTTCTCTACGATGCTCTAAGAGCATCAGGAAAAGCAGGAAAGGAGGGGGTCCCATCATTCTTGTTTACCTTCATCTTTTTTAAAACTGGCATGGCGTCTGGCACCAAATGGTTGCTCCGTAAATGTTTGAATAAGACATCTTAAATATGAGAAACAACTCTAACCCAACTCATATCCATCTTTCAGTACATTTCTGGGTGCAGGGGATATAGTGCTACACAGTTCAGAACAAGGCGCCTCATCCATCCGATGCCACTGCCCACTTCACACAGTTATTTTGAGAATTCACTGAGTTAAACATGTGAAGCATTGATAACACCTTGGATCTGCTCAATAAACACAAGCCTGCACCTGGGGAAGAGCATCCCAGGCTGAGGGACCAGTAAGAACAGAAAGCCTGGCAGCAAGCATGTGTCTTTGGAATGTGCCAGATATAGTGCAGGGGCTGGAAGGGAGCAAGTAAAGAGTAGAGGAGTAAAGAGTAGAGAATGAGGCTGGGACAAGATCTACAAGCCTTGGTGGAATTTGGTGGGGAAAGCTAAATTAGTGATGGTTAACAGTGCAGCCAGGACTCTATCCAAATCATCTTCAACGACAGAATGCTGTCTTCCTAAATGAAAGATTGGGGTTCCTCCAAATTATAAGACACCTAGGATCAGGATCCTAGATGGCTTCTGCCAACGCGGCCACTTTGGACAAAGGACATCAGTATTCTTTCATTCATAACTGCCAAGATGCTCCTTAAAGGGAAAGGACTACTGTCTTATTTACAAATAAAAGGCCAAATAAATAACTTCTCTCAGTGCATGCTATAGCCCACTTATATGCAAAGTTCCCAGTATGTGTCAATACTATTAGCAATTTCTACACAACTTGCCACTTCCCAAAATCTATTCTATTCCATTGGATTATCGGTATTTTCTGGGCATTAATTGTCATTAGCTTAAGAACATTCACTGAACATTTAAAGCTTTTCTTAAATAATGTAAAGACAGTTTAGCCCTTGTGAGGATCATAAAACCTGTGTTTTATTCTTTTTTTTTTTTTTTTTCCTCTCAGAGATCCCAGTAGCCATGGAGATTCGGGGGGCAAGATAGTCATGTCAGAAATAGTTTTTATATCATGTCTGCTCTGTTGGAGCTGCAGCACTTTCCATTTAAATGATCAAGTTAAGGTAGGAGGGAACTAGTTTAAGGCACTCTCTAAATCAGAAGGCAGCTGTGTGCCATTTGCCAAATAAACAAATTTTGTACAAATCCAAAAGCAGCAAACTGCATCAAAGGGCATGGACTCTTATAGATTCACGTGATTCACAGCACAGACTGGAGAGGCACTCATTTAAGACAAGTTCTTGGCTAACAGAATTGAGAGGATGTTTCAGACATACATCCAGAGATGGGGAAGTGATGGTATTGAAATAAGGGTCAATTGGGTAGAGACAGAGACTCTTCTGGTTTGCTCTCGACCTAGCCACTCAGAGAAGAACTGGGTCCCCTCTCTGGATGATTTATTTATTTATTTATTTTAATTTTTTTTTTTTTGGCTGCGTTGGGTCTTCATTGCTGCGCGCGGGCTTTCTCCAGTTGCGGTGAGCGGGGGCTACTCTTCGTTGTGGTGCGCGGGCTTCTCATTGCGGTGGCCTCTCCTGTTGCAGAGCACAGGCTCTAGGCGTGCGGGTTTCAGTAGTTGCGGCACGCAGGCTTCAGTAGTTGTGGGTCGCGGGCTCTAGAGCGCAGGCTCAGTAGTTGTGGCCCCGGGGCTTAGTTGCTCTGCGGCATGTGGGATCTTCCCGGGCCAGCGCTCGAACCCGTGTCCCCTGCATTGGAAGGCGGATTCCCAACCACTGCACCACCAGGGAAGCCCTGGATGATTTATTTTTGTAAATTACAAAGACTTAGTCAAAAGTAAAAGAACAGTAGAGATATAAGGAAAAACCATAATCATATTATCTTCAAAAGGAGTATTCTATTTTACCTATAAGAAAGACATGCATGACCTTGAGTAAAACATAAAAGGCAAAAATTGTGTCATTTCCTGCCCTCTTTATTCAAACTTGTGAAATCTCTTTCCAACCCAGCAGTTGCCAAATGAGTATGAAACATAAAAATTGTTTGTTTTCTTAAAGACAAGATGGTAGGTTGAAAATTCCAACATTAATGTTACAACTTTCCTTTCTCCTACTGAATCCTTACCAATGGTTTAAGAAAATGTCTGAGACAAATGAGAAGAAAGAGACTACCATTCAAGTATGTGTGGCCCAAACTTAAATGATAATTGAATGTAAAAATATTAATGTAGATAAAGACAATAAAAATTGGCCTTGGAAGAAAATTTCAAGCCTCAAGACAAAACTACAATGGACTATAGTTCAAGACAGTTAAGTAGAAAAGCAAGAGCAGTTTAAAACAATGAACACTATTAACTTCAACAACAGTTTATTGAGCCTCTATTCTGGGCCTAAAAAATCGAGGGCACCAGTATAAATACGGTATCATCACCCACGTCCTCAAAGAGACGTACAAATCAATACGTCTCAAACTTCAACCATTCACAAATGACCTTAATGTTTTTTCTCATATCTGAGTACCAATTTGAAACAATAAAAATAATTTTCTTTAAGTTGGCTCAATTTTTTCTGAAATCCATGTGAACTTTATTAGAATTCTAAGCAATAATATACATAAAGCTCATGTTTATTTTGCTTCTATTATCTTTTTAAAAAATGCACACTATCCACCAACTCTCTATATACATTTTTCGTAGCACTCAGTACTGTGGCGGGCGCATCTGGATCTCCTTTACCACTAGGATTAGCAAGACTCACACTTCCCCATTTCATTGAAAGGAGGAACGGCCACATGACTTGCTATGCCCAATAAAATATGAAGCTTTTACGAGCGACACCCACAAAAGCTTTAACTGCTGCTCTTTGATTCTCCAGTCCACTCTTCTCTGAGGCGAGCATGTGCTGATATGGAGTAAGCATCTCAGAGGGGTGAGAACAGCTGCCTTGAATAGTCACCTGGACCAGCCACTGACTTGCCATGCATGAGAAGTAAACTTTGTTGGATTATGCTATTGAGATTCGGTGACTTACCACAGCATCACCTAGCCTACCCTGACTAATCCAACATTACTTCTCGTTTGATTCTGTATTCATTGGTTTCCTTGCTTGAGTAGCACCCCCGCTAATATCTAAGCTCCACAAGGGAAAGGAGCATATTTGTCTTGTTCCCTGTTATATCCCCAGCACCTAGAGCAGTCCTTGGAATTTAATACACACTTAATAAATGTGCGTTAAATAAATAATAAATAAAATGATTATCTAAAATCATCTCATTTATTTATCAGTGGTTAATGCATGCTACTTTAGGAAATCATGGAAGGTGAAACAAAACATACTCACAAAAAGTAAAAACTGAAGTTTCATAGGGAACCCTCCTACACTGCTGGTGGGAATGTAAATTGGTGCAGCCACTACGGAAAACAGCGTGGAGGTTCCTCAAAAAACTAAAAATAGAGCTACCATATGATGCAGCAATCCCACTCCTGGGCATATATCTGCACAAAACTCTAATACAAAAAGATACATGCAACCCAATGTTCATAGCAGCACCCTTCACAATAGCCAAGCTATGGAAACAACCTAAATGTCCATGGATAGATGAATGGATAAAGAAGATGTGGCACATATATACAATGGAATATTACTCAGCCATGAAAAGAAACGAAATTGAGTTATTTGTAGTGAGGAGGATGGACCTAGAGTCTCTCATACAGAGTGAAGTAAGTCAGAAAAAGTAAAACAAATACAGTATGCTAACACATATATATGGAATCTAAAAAAAAAAAAAAAAAAAGTGATTCTGAAGAACCTAGGGGCAGGACAGGAATAAAGATGCAGACGTAGAGAATGGACTTGAGGACACGGGGAGGGGGAAGGGTAAGCTGGGACAAAGTGAGAGAGTGTCATGGACATATATACACTAACAACTGTAAAATAGAAAGCTAGTGGGAAGTAGCCGCATAGCACAGGGAGATCAGCTCTGTGCTTTGTGACCACCTAAAGGGGTGTGTTAGGGAGGGTGGGAGGGAGACACAAGAGGGAGGGAATATGGAGATATATGTATACATATAGCTGATTCGCTTTGTTATACAGCAGCAACTAACACAACATTGTAAAGCAATTATACTGCAATAAAGATGTTAAAAAAATTTGTGTATTAATTAAAACACTAAGTATGAACAATTTGTAGCTGTTTTATAAGCCTCAGGAAATGAACAAGTCTTGTAAATTTTAGATTCATTTATTCAGGAGAACAAAATATACTGACTTTCTTTTCTCTATGCTATTTCCCACCTCTATCCTATTATATGTATGCATGTACATTTATAACATTATGTTTTTCTGATTGCAAAAATAATGATTTACATTGTACTTTTGAAATGCAGAAAAGGGAAAATTTTTAAATACTACAATTCAAAGATAATCATTCCTCTTAAAATTTTGGTATATGTTCTTCCAGGTTAGATATGTATCCTCTTTTACATAGCTGTGAAAATATTGTGGAAACTCTGTGTAACTTTTTTAATATAACAATTACCTTTCCATGTCTTTAAATATTTTTCCAAAACATGACTTTTAAATAACTCTGTGTATGTTTTTACTGTAACCTAACTCAAAAACGTTCTGAAAATTGGTAGAATATAAAATATAAATAAATATTAACCATCATAGCATAAAAACAAAATGTGGTACATATATATGATGGAATATTACTCAGCCATAAAAAAGAATGAAATAATGCCATTTGCAGCAACATGGATGGACTTAGAGATTATCATACTAAGTGAAATAAGTCAGACAGAGAAAGACCAGTGTCATATGATATCACTTATATGTGGAATCTAAAATATGACGCAAATGAACATATCTACAAAACAGAAACAGACTCACAGACATAGAGAACAGACTTGTGGTTGCCAAGGGGGAGGGGGTGTATGGGAGGGAAAGATTGGGAGTTTGGGATTAGCAGATGCAAACCATTTTATAGAGAATGGATAAACAACAAGGTCCTACTGTAGAGCACAGGGAACTATATTCAGTATCCTGTGATAAACCATAATGGAAAAGAATATGAAAAAGGATATATGTATGTATGTATATATATATATATATATATATATATATATATAACTGAATCACTTTGTTGTACAGCAGAAATTAACACAACATTGTAAATCAACTATACTTCAATAAAATTAAAAAAAAATTTTTTTTCATGGGAGGAGAACTGCTATCATACTGAACACTCAGAAGAAGGAAAGTGTTCTTTCACTGACTATTTGGAGTTAGTACTGGGGTGTGGTGTTAACTAGTTAAGAGATAAAGAAGGCAAAGAAGTAAATGAACACAGATATAGATGGCCAACTACATACTAGACATTGGAGGAGATGCCTATAAATGTTTCCTCAGTGAAAACTCACAAGTACCTGGGAACTGGGTATGATTTTTCACACTTTACAAAATTGAGAAGGAGCAGGTTTAACTACCTGATCCACACTCACCCAGTTATCACGTAGTAGAGGAACACTCCTGCCTCATTTCTGTATAAGGTCCAAACTCAGGCTCTTTCCTCAGTGTCCTTGATTGAAATCTTAAATGCTTTACTCCAAAATCGGATGAGAAAACCTTTGTGTTTAAAACATAAAACTCACAGCATACGGAAACATCCTAAATAAGCCACTTACGTCTTCATAGCAAACTGAAAAGAAAGAGCGTGGCTGTCTGTCACACAGCATAAACTCTATTTGGATGACAGATGTGATGGTTAATACACAGTTACATGTGTCAACTTGGCAAGGTTATGGTGCCCAGTTGTACGGTCAGCACCAGTCTAGATGTTGTTGCCAGGTATTTTTCAGACATGATTTACACTTAAATCAGTAGACTTTAAGTAAAGCAGATTACCCTCCATAATGTGGGTAGGCCTCATCCAATCAGTTGAAGGCTTTAAGAGTTAAGACTGAGGTCCCTCGAGAAGGAAGGAAGTCTGTCTCCAGACCACAGCTGGACTAAAGACTCAACACTAGCTCTTCTCTGCATCTCCAGCTTGCCAGCCTGCCCTGCAGTTTTGTGATTAGCCAACTCCCACACTCATGTGAGCCAATCCGTTAAAATAATTTGCTCTCTCTCTCTCTCTCTATATATATATGCAAATACACATCTGACTACTTGTGTTTCTCTGGAGAATGTATTAATAAAATGAAAGAAAATATGGCAGCAGTGAAGGTCAATGAAATGGGCACTCATACATTTCTATTAAATGTCTACTTAACAAAATGTATAGCCTTAAAACTCTCCATCCTTTTCACCCAGTAACTTCAGTTCTAAGAATGTAAAAGAGATTATCATTAGCATTTTAATGGTAAATAACTAGAGAAACCTGAATGTCCAACTCTAGGTGATTAAATAAATTACAGTATAAAGTTAATTCAACCATTAAAATGATCCTTAGAAAACATTTTTAACAATATGGGAAATGCTTAACTTGAACAACTAATGGAAAATATAAAAATTCAGAAAAAACAGAACATTGTACATGCAGTAGGTTTTCAGCTATGAAATATAAACACATAGACAATAGAAGAACTGCATCAAAATAGCAACAGTGAAACTTTCCCTTTCTGGTGGGGTTATTGGTGATTTTACTTTTCTTTTTGACAAATTTTGGCATTTTCCAATTTGTCTTAAAATCAGCATATGTTTCATTAAGTGAAATAAACATTGTTTAAAAATATATATATATATTTCTAAGTAAGATTTTTATTATTAGTTGAGAGGAAATTTAAACTCCCAGAAGTGACGATATCAAAATAAATTACATGTGTATCTTAAGTAGCCATTTACTCCTTACCTGAGACAGCAATTTAAGAAAAGTTTAAGTCTTTAAAGTCTGGAAGCATCAATTCTACATCAAAAAAAAGTCAAAACTCTCATTTAAGACCTAAAGACTGGGATTTCCCTGGCGGTCCAGTGGTTAAGACTCTGTGCTCCCAATGCAAGGGGCCCAGGGTTCGATCCCTGGTCAGGGAACTAGATCCTGCACTCTGCAACTAAAGATCTCACATGCCGCAGTGAAGATCCCACATGCTGCAACTAAGACCCGGCACAGCCAAATAAATAAATAAATATTTTAAAAATAAATTAATTTAAAAATATTAAAAAGCCATTGTCTTAAAAAAAAAAAAAAAGACCTAAAGACATATTCTCTTATTCAATGAGGATAATGAAAAAATAACGGCAACCAATGGCAGAGGATATAGCTTCAAAAGGATGAAAATAAAACTGCATCGTATCTAAGATTTTATTTTTATCTTCAACTAATTCTGCCTTTGTACTTCTAAGTTTCTCATTGAATTTATTTTTAAAAAATATTGATGCAGCTCTGCCAGCTTGTTTACAATATGTTGTAGAAACCAAGAATGTTTTTTTCTTTTGGTTTATCACTATGCCTCCCTGTATATTTCCATGCAAAGAATGTCACTATTTCCAGTCCATTGAGTCAATTTGGTCCTGATATAACTGGCAGATTCTAGTGGCCGTTCTTACAAGTACACCGTCTGCCATGACTTGTGCCATTAGTGGGACCAGAGCTTTGGAAAACCCCAAACTAAAAGCCTCAAAGTAGAGAAAGATGAATAGCTGCTTTGTTACATGGGAAACACATTTTTCTAAAAGGAAGATCATCAGTTTGTATCAACCGTCCAGCTTTCACCTGCCAATAGCTAAGCAAGTTGGGTTGATATGGCCAGATTTGATTGGCTAGACGGATTCCTCTTGCTGGAAAAATCCAAAGTTGCAGAAGTCTAAGCTGAAAGGATACTACTAACTAGAGTTACCATATAAAATACAGCACACCTAATTCAATTCGAATTTCAGAAAAATGGTATATTTTTAATATAACTATATTCCAAATATTGCTATGGAATATTTGGGTCATACTTATAAAAATTATTCATTGCTTGTCTGAGTTTCAAATTTATCTGGTGTTCTGTATTTTTAAGTTCCTAAATCTGGCCAAACCTACTCCTAACCGATGCACTGACACAGTTCACAGGCCTTTCAGAGGACACAAGAATTGATAGAGTTTAAATTTAAGGACAACTGGCAACGCCTAATATTTTCAATCGTCTTTACACTCAAACCAAGACAAATGTGCAACATTTGTCAAACCAAGACAATTTGTGCAACACTCAAACCAGACAATGTGCAAAATACAAGGGAAAAGGCGGTCAGGAACAGCGCTACCTGAGGGTGGTCCCCAGACAAATGCTGATGGGCAGACCCTACCATATCTACTGAGCACAGGGCTTGAGGCTGAGTGTCCATCAACTTTATAGGAAGAATCTTATGTCTATTGTCTCTAAGTAATGAAAGTGTGGACTTGTAGTTTGAAAGTCTGCTTTTTGCATTTCATTTTTCTAGTAATTTACAGAAATATCAGCTAGTCAGTTAGAAATAAACAAAAACGAGTCCTTCACTGGAGAGTTTGAAAAGTGCCCATCTAGGAAATACACAATTGTCTTATGTCCTCTCATTTCTATTTGCACATTTCTAGTGGTGAAAACATTGCATTGATGTCTTTTCCGATTGCAATACAAAGAATAATGAAACCCACATGAACTACAAAGGAAAATATTCATTCCTGCAAATTTCCTAACTCACTTTCTTTTCTTTGTCTATTCCTTACCCTCTACCCTATGCCACCTTCCTGACCCCAGGGATGACATTTAAGAGTACCAAACCCAGGTACGCAGGGTTTCTGACTGTGAGTGACTGACCCTGAAGAAATCAACTCCCTAGCTGGAGCCTCAGTTTTCCCAAGTGTAAAATGAAGGTTGTGATTAGGTCATTTAAGGTCCCCTTCTGACTCCAGTATCCCATGGTCCCAGGATACACTTGTTAAACCAAGTTAAGACTACATGTTTTTGGCTACAGGGGTATGCTGGCTGGCCCCAGAGTGGATGGGAGACTCACACCAGCATCACACCTGAGGTTGACACACCTGAGCCACAGGCTTTGTGTGACCCCCAGCCATTCCCAGCAGCTGTGTGCTGGGAGACACCAAATCCAAAAGCAGCCCGCCCTGTCATAGGGAAGAACAAATCTGACTCCATATTAGATCTGTTTCTTTTACTTTAACCTTTGTATTTGATTGACTTTGCTTCGTGTATAACCTGAAATATACAGGATAGCCCATTCTCAAGGCTCTGACCTTTAAGGGTTTAACTCTTTTCTATTCATACAGAGATAAATAGTTGCAGAACTGAAAATAACATTTTTCTTGTTGGAGGTTTACAGGAACCTCATGACCTGACCTGCCTGGACCAATGCAAGAACAAAGGATTCTGACACCAAGAAGTTTGCAACAACTAACCACGCCCCTCCCTCACCTGGCCTTTAAAAGTGCTTTGCTGAAACGCTTCGGGGAGTTTGGGGTTTTCTCCCATTCTCCTTGCATGACCCTGCAATAAACTTTTCTCTGCTCCAAACATTTCGGTTCGTTTGGCCTCACTGTGTGTCGAGCATGAACTTGCATTCAGTAACAGCCTCGCATGGATTATGATTTGCCTTCTAGAGATGACATCCCCGAGCGGAACTAAAATAAGGCCAAACAGTTACCTGACTCTTTAGCCAATGCCTCGAAAATAGTTCAATCCCGGGAAGTCTTCACTATTCTGAATGTTTATGCTCATTCTGCAGTCAGGAAACGTAATTATTCGTTTTTTCTGTAAGGAAGTTTATGACCGAAGGTAATGGGGGGAACATAAATGTACTGACTGTTTACTGAGACTCATAAATGCTAAGAACACAGGCAAATAATTGCTGCTTGGAGATTTGTTTTTGTCGTGTAGAATCTTCATTTTTAGCAATTTAACTACTAAAAGTTTCCCCACCTGGAGGAGAATTATTTAGTCGGAAATAAAACTTAGCACCTAATTCATTCCCGGCTCCGACAACTTTCATCCTTTCAGAAAAGCGGCTTTCACATAAAATGTGCAGAAGGTAGCTTGTTATATAGGGCTAGTAAAACTCAGAGGTAATTAGTATAAGCTAAACCTCTAGATAATAATGCCAAGTTTTTAACTTTTGCAGAGCCCTAGGTCAACATTTACTAATAAATTCTCTGTTTTCCTTTGTGAGAGATAAATGTTGTTACAAATTATCAAGAAATTTTAAAAAAAAGAAAGGATGAATGAAGTTAAGAAATCTGTTCTGGCCAATTAGTAAAGAAAAGTAGTTAAAGCACAGGTCAGAATTTAGCAAGAGCCATCAAATACCTACACCTCTTCAGAGTTAGGAATTTAAGAACAATGCTTATTCATGGCTGGGATGGGCCATGGGTCAGTCTGGGCTCATCTTAGGAGAATTTCTGGGAAGGTTTGGCATTGCAGGGTGGAGAAACCAGTGTGAAGACCCTGGGACTTTGGGACCCCGATCTCCTACCTTAACTGCCGCTGTGACAGGTAAATGATGACATTGTGTGCTGTCACACGGTGGGTGCGAGGGTGGGTGGGGGGCGACACAGAGAGATGCTGCAAATAACTCAGCCTGTCAGGGCGCCCATGGCACCTTCCCTCCCACAGTGGAAGCCGCGTGAAACATGACAGCTCACTGCCTCAGCCCTTCCAGCCCCGGCCACCTCTCAGGTTCCCCAGATCACTGCCTTTGCAAGCAGAGTTAAAAGCAAACCACCCCAACAAAGGAAGTTTCTTTTTTCCAATGCTGAGTAAGATCCCTTACCAGCTCATCTCTTTTCCTTCCTCTCTACATCCAGGGGGGAAGAGAAGGATCACCAGCATGGCATCGAACAGTCCCTTGAGGGAGGATACAGAGACGGCTTGTCGCACCTCACTTCGGGGAGCAGCACAGAGGAACCCGGGGACAGCACATCTCCACAAAGCAGTGGTTGGAAAAGGAGACATCTGGCCCAGTGATGCCTTCTGTTATTTCTCCCTTAGGTTGGAAATGCTGAGTTCTTGGTCCATAAAGAGGGCAGATTATTAAGAGGAAAATAGGAAAGCCAGTCTGTTTCTCAGTGTGATGGATTCCCGTCAAACCAGATCTGGTACAAGATGCCTCACTCTTCATCTCTACCTGACAAGGGGTGTGGGGGGCTTGTAGCAATACTTGGGTTCATATTGGCTTGGAGACTGAGACAGATTTTTCTGTTCTCTCCGGGAGAAAGATACACATGTTGCTCAGGATGGGGAGACAGGCAGGGGATCCATGCGCTGAAACGAACCTGTGGATTCCACGTTTCCGATGAGCAACCATCACACAACAGCTGTTAGAGGCTGCTGTCCAAGCCCAGCTTATTTCTTTTTGCTGCAAAGTCTAAAAATTAGGTTTGTTTCTTGGTAAAAAACAATGCTGTGTCAAGACCCCTAGAAAAATCATACAGTGTTGTTCCATAAGCTGGTAATGGAAGGACCTGTCCATTACAACCAGGGATAAATGTATTGGATTCAATAAGTTTGGTTTGGGAAATCTCTTTCTGTCAGTTCCAGGATAACCAATTGTCCTTGTTAAGAGGAGGTGATGTAGAAATATTTCACCTCCCCATCCATAAACATTTCTTTCCTCCCAGAGCAAGAAGGGGCTGATCTTCTAGGTCTTAGTGTTATTTCTTTTTTTTTTTTTTTTAATTATTTATTTATTTTTTTGGCGGGGGGGAAATGTCATCATTTTTTTTTTATGATATTTCTTTTCAAATGAAGAGGTATGATTTGCATACCAGGTGCAGTTTTCCTTTAGTCTTTGTGTAAGTGCCTGCCTTTTAAATGACTCCTAGAACTAAGATCCTGACCACTTGCCCTTGTTAAATATCTGGTGATCCTTCTCCTCAACAGATGGGAAGGGCCTCCTGATATGCCCCTGGCCTCATTTCAGTTTGGGTAATTGCATTCTGTTGACTTGAAATTTCCCCACCAGTTTCATCTGCCTGGGATATGATGCCTCATTCTCAGCCCTGAGCTGCCTGGCGTGCCGTCGGAGGCTGGGGAGCAGCTGGTGCATTCCACCCAGAAGTGGACGCATTTTAGTGGCAGGTGCAAAGGTTTTCTTTGGCTGAATACAAATTCTAACCTAGGAATAAGCTGCATGGATGCTCTTTATTTATTTATTTTTAAGATCTTTATTGGAGTATAATTGCTTTACAACGTTGTGTTAGTTTCTGCTTTATAACAAAGTGAATCAGCTGTATGTATACATATATCCCCATATCCTCTCCCTCTTTTGTCTCCCTCCCACCCTCCCTATCCCACCCCTCTAGGTGGTCACAAAGCACTGAGCTGATCTCCATGTGCTATGCAGCTGCTCCCCACTAGCTATCTATTTTACATTTGGTAATGCATATATGTCCATGCTGCTCTCTCACTTTGTCCCAACTTACCCTTCCCCCTCCCTGTGTCCTCAGGTCCATTCTCTACATCTGCGTCTTAAGTAACTACTGGGAAACCAAAAATATAAAAGTATCCAAAGCATAAATATGAATTGGGATGAAAATGCACTTTCACTAAAACCAGTCTATTGTGTGATCATTTTGCACTCCATGAATCTCACCATTCTTCTAGATTTGAATTTTGACAATAAGAATAAATAATTCACATAAAGCAGACAACTCTTCTGAAAGGAAGAATTTTATGCACACACACACACACACACACACACACACACACACACACACACACACACGTATGTCCCAGCTCTTACCTCCCTCTGGAGTCTTCCTCAGTTTGGAATAAAAGCAACTTTCCCCAGGAAACCACATTAGGTGCCCTATGCATACCTCCTTCGAGTAGGTAACACATTTAATCGTAATGGGCTTATCTCTTGTACCAAACTGGAATCTCAAAAACTACCCCATCCATTTTTGTTACCCCAACACCAAAAACATAATAGGTGCTTAATAAATGAATTAAATACAGACTGCATAGGCCAAATCTAATTAGTCTTCAGCTCTGATCCAGAAAATACTATTTCTAAGGGCTGTGAATCAAGGTGTGTTTTTTTCAGGTTCACACACCTGGAGGAAACCCTGGGAACTTGGTGGTCCATGTCACCATGTCACACAGTCGTGGCCACCTCAGCTCGAGGGAACAGTTCCTGCCAGCACAGGTTCTCTGCATGGAGGGCCCCTCCTCCAACAAATGGCACCAATGGCTGGACCAGGGAAGCTGAGGGCCAGGGTGGTTGCACAAAGGCTGCGCTGAGCTACCAGCGGAGGACAGGTGCTAGTAGATACATGTTCCTGCCTCTCAGCCTTCAGGCAGACAATCTGCAAGCCTTTCTGTCCCTTCTCAGGATGCCTCAGTGAAACTGATCCCCACTGACCAACCGCAGCTTTTTTTTCCCCTGTAAACGTTTTAGCGTGACCTTGATAACACTGTGGACTCTCCTCCTTCCACTCTCCTCTTACTTCAGGAAATCACCTCCAGACACACTTTCTGCACACAAGCCCTTGCCTCAGTCTCTGAGTTTGGGGGGAACCTGAATGGTGACAGCTTGGGGCATCCCCACACTGACAGTCACACCACTCACGTGTGCACATGTAATATAACTGTTCCTCCACCCTCCGTTTCCTTTCCCTGTCATAGGACAGAAAAATAATATGAGGAGCACCCAATACATATAGGCTGACAGATTATAGGTGATGCTGATGCCAGGAAATAGGGGGGACCACTAAGACTGTTCCTTGATATGTCTTCTGTAATATTAAAGATTTCAGCTCTAATTCTCCTGTCTTACCAATGAGGGAGGAGTCATTCCCAGAGTCTCATAATAGGGGAACAATCCAGATTCTGCCTCATTTTAGCCTCTGCAGGTCACCGTAAATTAGCTTAGAAGCCCCAAGCCTCCGTAATGACTCGAGTTGACTTGCATCCTAATTTGGACTATGCGGCAATCTTGCCGATGCCATCTGCATGCATGCGTTAGTCTCACACTGCCCTGGTCCATGGGGTGGAAGAAGGTTTATGTAGAAGGACCAGTCGCTGTCATCCCTGCTTTGTGTAGATCATCAGCCCTCACCAAAGAGGAGGGCTGGATGAAGCCCAGAGGCCACCATCGTACACCCAGGCAGCTGCGGAAACCAAGGGCAGGGTGTCGCCCTATTGGGCTACCCTGGCGTTACCAGTGTCATACTTGCTGCAGGCCTGCCCCACTGGCCGCATGAGACAGAGGAAGGTAGCAGACAGGTGGATTGCAAGGAATTCTCATCAGTTTTGGAGACACTGGTGCTTAGACCCCTGCCTGCCGCAATGTATTCAAACTGAGGCAAGAGCCTGATGTAGCAGCCAGATTGAGGCAAAGCTGGACAGAGGGGCGCAGAGGTTCTCAGTTCATGGGAAAGACTCTGACAGGTGAAAAGTTATGTTCGAGAAGGCCTATGAGGCACATGGATCATCCTTCGATTTTTGTAAAATTAGTAATTTTTCATCTGACTGTAAAAGCTCTACCTTTTCACTGTAAAATGTTGAAATACAAAATCGTATAAAAACAAATTCACGTATCTGATCTCATCTGATTCTACAACCCAGAGGTAATTGCTATTAGTATTTGGTCTATTTGCTTCTGGATTTTTTTCTTCTCTATGAATAATGAATATATATTTGTCTCTGTCTGTGTCTATCTCTCTGTCCATCTCTGTCTCTCTGACTCTCTGTCCATATATGTGACATCTGGAGAAAATACTGAATTTATATCTTCTTGTACTTGTTTCTTCCAACAATATATGGTGAGCATTTTCTTTGAAAACAACATATAATGGGGACATAAATTTTAATTATAATATTTTATGATTCTCTATTGATAGATATATAGGTTGCTTCATATGTTTGTTATCACAAATATATATAATATATATTCTTGGGGTTTATTCCCTTTTGGTGTGGATTCTGGAACTCCTTTCTGTAGCAAGAGGCAAAGAAAATGCCCATCAGTGGATAGTGCCAGGGTCAATCACATAACAATGCAAGCCACCCTCAGCATGTTGATAGCTGTCCTCATGGTCACAAGATGGCTACAGATATCTTCACCCGCCAATATCTGGAATTAGCTACCTTTTCCTCCCGTACCTTTTAAATAACTTTTACTAGAAGCTCCTGCCTCAAGCAGTCTTCTCCTCATGTTTTATTGGACAGAATTGGTCACATACTGTTTCCTAAGTCATTCACTAATGAGGAAAATGGAATTACAACGATTGGCTCAAACTACACAAGACATACTACCCTCCTGAGCCTGGGAGAAAGGTCGTTTTCTCAGAGCAAATGGCTGCATATGGCTTAAGAATGGAGCATGTACTATAGATCAAAATTAGAGCCCTCCAGAAAAGAAAGAGGGATTTAAGGGGAATTAATTTGGGTAGGCGAAACACAATTGTCTCCAATATCAAATAAACTTGTTTGTTACCCTCTCACCTACATTATAATGCTCTTTTCTCTGATAATATTATCCTTCCTTAATTCACCACCTAGGCACTTTGTTTTCCTTAAATCAGATCTTTGCTGGTTCTCCACGAATCTTCAAGTAGTTAACAGAAAAATGAACATGACAATGATAATGAGCTTGAGATCTTGCTCTCCTTGGGGGCATTTCTGTTCTAGAAGGAAGTTCTGGAAGATAGGAACATCTTCAAGATCTACAAGAACAAAGAAATAATGGGGCCTGGCAGGCACAGAAGGGCTCGAGGCCCTCTTCACCTCATCTCTGCTCCCCTGTTCCCCCGCTCACTGGCCTCCTGCCCTTCCACCAATAGGCCAGCTGACTCTCGTCCTGGAGCCTTTGCACTTTGCTTTCCTCTGCCTAAAACAGGCTTTCTTTGGACGGTCACTTGACTTAATCCCTCACTTCTAAAGCTCTCTGCACATATGCCACTTTATTAAAGAGGTTTTTCTTAATCATCTTATATAACATAGTACCTTCACTTCATTCTTTACCCTATTACCCTGCTTTATGCATGTTTATGGCACTACTAACCACCTGACATGGTATATGTGTGTTTATTGTCTTTCTCCTAAGTAGAGAGTAAATGCTATGAGGATGGAATTTACGTTTGTTGTGTTTTTTTGTTTGTTTGTTTGTTTGTTTTTACTGTTGGTTCCTCATACTCATTCCATAAAATTGTGGAGAAAGAATTGGTGGCTGGATGGATACTTTGGCAACACGAAACTTAAATGGTCATCTTCTTGCTTAACCTGGATCATAGCAGAAGTCAAGTAAGACCTAATTCTGCGCAGGCATCTTTCTCTATCATAACCAGTGGTGTCCGTAAGTCCAAGTTAGTCAGTATTTCCCTTATTTAACCTACTTCCCTCTAGGCAAGGCTTTCATTTTCTAGGCTGATCTGTATATTTTGAAATCTACACAGTATCTATCTTTCTAACATGAAATAAAAGGTGAGTTCCAACTTAGAGAAATGAGATACATCATACAATTGTAATACTATCTAATTAATAAAACGTGTTTTAATTCTGATTAAAATTTATTTTGCATGCCAGAAATAGTCATAAAACCATATCTCAAAGCCATGAGAAATATAAGTATGCAACAGTAATTTAAGAAGTAAGTTACTGTATGAGTTGGAGTTTCCATTTGATGTTGTATTTGATACACACACACACACACACACACACACACGCACATACACAATGTTTCAGAGACTTTCAGACAACATGCGCACATGGACATGATCGTCGACATGAAACTATGAAAAAGCCCATATTAGAGTTCAGAAAAGGATGTACTAGGAACTACAGCTACCTACCAAAGAGCAGAAGTGATTTCTGTTAGTTGTGGTATAAATATACCAGATGGACCTGAAGGCAACCAGACAGCACTGACAGACAGCTGAGGGGACAGCCTGTCTGAGATAAACATGGAAGAGATTCCAGCAGAACCTGGTAACACCCACTGTGCTGTGCATGGGGACAGTGGCGGTCAGTGTGTATATATTTAGAACCCGCAAGCATCTCTGGGGAGACCACGGGATAGAGGAGAGCATGATGAACGGCTTCTCTAGGTCTGCATTAGGTGAGCAAAGCCCAGGCAGGGTTGGAGGAAGATCGGGTAACCTCCAACTTAGAACAAGGGCACCCTTTCCTGACAACGAGCAGAGTTCTGCCCAGCTAACTCTTGGCTCCCACACCAAATTCAGAGAGGAAATTTTTTGGTGAGTCTCCCAAGCTAAGGAGCTCTGAAATGACAAGATGAAAAAAGAGCAAACCCAAACAGGTCCCTTCCTGAAAGACTTCTGCCCACTGCCCCCAATCTCTGACAGATCCCATCCCAATTCTCAATTCTGTACATTGGGTAATATATTCTATTTTTGGAATGCTGTAAAACTTTTGTTCTAAACATCATATTCTCAACTAATATTTAAGAATGCAGAATATCCTTATGTCATAACATATACTAAGCGAAAAATTTATGCAGTAGTAGGTAGTATAGAATTACAACCTTAAAATATTTTATATAAATAGCACATACACTAATCCATACAAAAGTACTAGATAAATATACTCTATTATGGTAACAGTGCTCCAAAACTTGAAGTTATTTTTATTCTCCTACATCATATGTTATATAAAAAAAAATTTAATTGGCTCTTTATTCCAAAATATATCCAGAATCCAAACACTATCCAACACTGTCCCCACCCTGGTCCGAACCACCATCATTTTCTCCTAGATCATCATCATCCTCGTCAGATCCCCTCATTCACCTCTTGATAGGGTGCCTGGCTTCCTTCCTGGCTACCCCATGACCCATCGTCTATTCTCCACACAGCATCTAGTGTGACTGTGGAAAATATGTCAGATTCCCCTGCTCAGATTCTCCAGTGGCTGCACCTCACACTCCTTTCATAAGCCTCTCTAGTACTTTCCAGACATCATCTTCAGCTACTGTCCTCATCTGATTCTCATCTGATCACACTGGCCTTCCTCCTGGGCCTCACGGTTGCTGAACACCCTCTCTTCTTTGCATAGGCTGGTCCCATGGCCTGAAACTCTCTTCTTTTAAATAGTATCCCCTTCAAGATCTTCATGTCACCTTCTGGAGCAATCCTGCCATTGCCCCAAAACCCCACCTCATCTTTCTGTTCTCACCAAGAGTCTCCAGCCTTCCTTCCTAGGGCCAAGTGGCATCGTTCCAGAAAATGAGATTCTCATAAAATAGAATGTGGATGGTATACTCTGAAGTTGTGTGCAGTGTGAAGACCTTCCTTTCCTTTTCTTCATCACTCTTATCACCTTCTAACACATTGTATCCTTTATTTTTGTTGTTGTCTATCTCCCCCTATGGGACTGTCAGCTCTGTGAGGGTAGGAATCACTTTACTGCTAGAGCCTCAGTTCCTAGACCAGTGCCTGGCACACAGTACATGGAATGAATGAATGAATCACAGGGTAGTAGAAGCAAAAGTGATTTTTCTTTTATTCCATCAATGAGCTATATTTTCTCTATTATTTTTAAAACCAGAAAAAAATATAAAAAGTAAAAAAATGTATAACATTGACCCTTTCATTGCCCTTTTTCTTAGCTTGGAAAATAAATTTCCTGAACTCAAACTAAAGAACAACTAAAGAATAATACCGGTTTAAACTATTGTTGAGTTGAACTCCCAGTAAAATACATCTAAGCTCTGTGGTTATTTCCACAGGTTATCCCACTCCCACTGATTCTGGTGTAGTTTCTGATCAATCATGATGGTGGGAGATGACCCAGTTTCATAACTTCTGAAGCTATTCAATTTTTCTATGATACAATTCCATCTTGAGCCAAGTTGAATGGTCCAGCGGAGAGATGTTCTCACATTCTCTAAAAAGGTTATCCTTTTGGCTTTCTTTGAGATATTGTTTCTTAGATAGGAGAAAAATTGAAACTTATATCTGAGGACCAAACTATGAGATGAAAACTTTTTCTGTGTTACCTTCACCCAAGGGAGAAACAATTCTGAAGACTTATACTTTCAGTCCTAAAAATGTTAATGACTGCAAGTGAATTTGAACCTATCTTTAAATCCACTTTAAAATATTATTTTTATCAGTTTAGACACTAACCAATTGAAAATTTTGTTATTTTGTAAAATATCTCAAAGCTGACTGTCCGACAATGGTACATAAAAACAAACCAACAAACAAAAAAACAATAAATGAGATTTGTTTTTTTGGCTGCTCTTAGCTTTCTTTAACATGGCAGCAATTTCCTCTGTAATAACAACTCAAAACCAAGCAAAGACATACCAACCGTAAAGGAGAAAATAAGTCTGGTCAACAGAGACTTGGGACCCACCATTAATCCTTTAATAATGGTCCAGAGATTGATTTATCTCTTGCTGTTATTTTGTATCTGGAAGTTCAACTGAAGACATCATTTTGTCCTCAACAGGGACAGTAATTTTGATGCTAGCCTCTGTGAATAGCTTTGTATAATTTATATAGTTTTTAATTTTGGTAATAGCGACTAGCTGGCTAAGGCAATAAGCCCTTTCTATCACAGACTAAATAAAGAAATCTCTCATGTTTCAACTAACGAACTAAACTAAACCATAATGAGTATGACTGTTTCATTTCACTTGGCTGTTGCTCAAAGAAGGTTCATTTAAAAATGATTCATTGTTAATATGTATAATGTTCACACTAATATTATGATGTTCACACTAATGCTGGAGAATTAGAAAAACATCAGTCTGTAATAGAATGACCCATTACATCAGCCAAAAAAGTTTTGTTTTCACTGAATTAATGGTTTTGTCCTTGGGTTTTTACCTCCTGAAGTGAGACAGGTGCTGAGGAAGCAATGGGCAGGGATTGAAGATGGTGCAGTGTACCAGGTCACATGGATGAGCTCCATCTTTTGAAGTTGTCAATAGCTTCACTAGTTTTATACTTTGTGCTGAAGATTAAAACATATATGCACATCCAAATATGCATTTCGCCAAAGAAGACACAAGGATAGACAAAAGGCACATAAAAAGATGCTCCACATAGCTATTATTAGAGAAAAGAAAATTGAAACTACGATGAGGTATCACCTCACACCAGTCAGAATGGCCATCATCAAAAAGTCTACAGATAACAAATGCTGGAGAGGGTATGGGGAAAAGGGAACCCTCTTACACTGTTGCTGGGAATGTAAGTTTGTACATCCACTATGGACAACAGTATGGAAGCTCCTTAAAAAACTAAACGCAGAGCTACCATATGATTCAGCAATCCCACTCCTGGGCCTGTATCTGGAGAAAACCATAATTCGAAAAGATACATGCACCCCAATGTCCATTGCAGCACTATTTACAATAGCCAAGACATGGAAACAACCTAAATGTCCATCGACAGATGAATGGATAAAGAAGATGTGATACATACATTCAATGGAATATTACTCAGCCATAAAAAAGTATGCAATAATGCCATTTGCAGTAACATGGATGGACCTAGAGATTATCACACTAAATAAAGTAAGCCAGACACAGAAAGACAAATATCATAGGATATTGCTTATATGTAGAGTCTAAAAAAATGATACAAATGAACTTATTTACAAAAGAGAAAGAGACGCACAGACATAGAAAACAAACTTATGGCTACCAAAGCGGAAGGTGGAGGAGGGATAAATTATGAGTTTGGGATTAACATATATACACTACTATATATAAAACAGATGAACCAACAAGGACCTACTGTATAGCACAGGGAGCTATACTCAATATTTTGTAACAATCTCTATGGGAAAAGAATCTGAATCACTGTGCTATACACCTGAAACTAACATGGTATTGTTTTTTTTTTTCTTTTTCAACAGGTATTTATTTATTTAATTGGGATATAGTTGTTTTACAATGTTGTGTTACTTTCTACTGTACAGCGAAGTGGAGTTCCCTGTGCTATACAGTAGGTTCTCATTAGTTATCTATTTTATATGTATTAGTGTATATACGTCAATCCCAATCTCCCAAATCATCCCATCCCCACTTTACCCCCTTGGTGTCCATACATTTGTTCTCTAGGTCTGTGTCTCTATTTCTGCCTTGCAAACAGGTTCATCTGTACCATTTTTCTACATTCCAAATATATGCATTAATATACGATATTTGTTTTTCTCTTTCTGACTTACTTCACTCTGTATGACAGTCTCTAGGTCCAACCATGTCTCTACAAATGACCCAATTTCATTCCTTTAACATAGTATTGTAACTCAACTATACTTCAAAAGAATATATATAAATATAATATATATGCACAAGAAAACACTATTTTCAATATTGTATATAACATTCTAGCAAATCATAGTAGTCACTGAATAACTATTGATAAACGTAGTTAATAATCTCTTCTCAGATATGACACATAATGATTATGTATGAGAGTACCATATACTTGTCCTCGACCAAAGGTAAGTTTCAAAAAAGTATATGCAGATTCTATCAAAAGTCCATCCTTATGATCAACTTAGAAGTACAATAATTCTTACAAACTCTTGTATGTACTGCATTACTTTAAAGTCATTTAAAATAACCCATTGTGAGTTAATCTCAGAAATTAAGTTAATAATCTAATATTGTAAAAGTTGAAATACAACTTCTTCCTACTTGCCATTTAGCTATCAAGATTTATATATTTCCAAATTTCATGCACACTTTTGTTTTTGAACATCTCTGAAAGCAGCCTGTGTCACATAATGGAAGATAAGAAAGTACTGCATTATAATTTAATAGGAATTATTGTGTTTTCCTTCATAGTAGAACAGTGAAATATAAAATAAAGATGTGTTTTGCAATCAATGCTTCTTGAATTCGATGAAACACAGGAATAGACATTGTTTCCCTGGCTCAATACCTAGATCTGTAGTATGATATTATCCCTGACTGAAAGCTGGTTAAATAGAATCTAGGATAGACAGCCGAGTGGCCCAAGCCTCACACTTAAGTCATGTAGCACAGCACTTGCAAAAAGTGAGATCTCAATACATGTGAACTATCCCTCTCTTTGATAGCCATCAAATATCTGAGTATGAGTAGCATATGCTATTTCTGCCCCCTGCCCAGATCTCCTTTCCCAAGCCAGTGTTCCCATGCCCCCACCTTTTCTGGAGGCTCCCCTTTAGCCTACAGAAGGCACCTCGTCCAGAGTTGCTGGGAGGTTACAACTACCCACTTCCTGGGGTGACTCATGACCAAAGGCATAAAAGCTCAGCTCATTTGCCTAAAGGCAGGCAATGCTCTCTTACGATCCAGAGCTTCTCCTGGGACCAGGCTGAAGCTAGACTCCTGAAACCACACCTCTCCAATTCCGTCCATTTCCTACTGGGCTCCCCTCACTCCCTTAAAGGTTTCTCTTAAGAGCCTGCTTTCAATAAATCACTCACAGAGGAACTGCCCAGTCTGCTTGGAGAGAGTCCCACCTAAGAGTCTGTTTCCTCGTGTTTCAGCTGGGTGTGGGATTTCTACTGGTTTCCATGAGGTGTTTGGCCAACATAATCCTGTGAAAACAACCAGTTGAACCTTGGGGAACCATATGTGTTTATATATCTGCCCTCAAAGTCTCAGAGGAGAAACAGATATGTAAATAGGCAAACACAAATAGTAAAATGCACGCATGTAAGAGATGCTACAGAAACACAGGAGAAAGAGTGATAACACTGCCCAGAATGCCACTGAAAACTGCACCGAGGAGGTGAAATGTGAGTTCATTCATGAAGACATGAGACTGGCTCAGGTAGACAGAAGGAAAAGGCAAAGAAATCAATAAAAAATAAAAGCCTACATAATACGTGAGCTCGCTTTGAAAAATTATCATCCAACTGAGGGAAAAGTACATATCCCACACTCCTTGAATCACTTTCTAGGACTCTGAAAGCAAGTAGATATTCATAAACTATTGAAATTGAAATCGAAAACTCTCAAGGAAATCTGTCAGGGAAGAGTAGAGTGGAAATTAGCAAAGTTGAGAAAAGCGTTAAAATGTTTGTTTTTCCTTTGGGCAGAAATCTTTTTAACAAGTGTGTTATGAACTGAAATGGGTTCCCCTAGATTCATATGCTGAATTTCTAAAATAAAGAGAAAATGCCAAGTAGTAACACTCAGAGGTTTGAGAAAGCGTGTTGTGTTCCCAAAACTGTGAGTGGTTTGGCATGTAGGATGTAAAGACACAAACTGGTATGAGATCAGTGTGTGAATACACACACACACACACACACACACACACACACACAGAATTATATACAATTCATGATCAATTACATGATGGAGAACCAGTAAAATGTAAGTAGGAAAACGACATCATTTGATTTTTAAAAACTGTAATTGTTTCACTTTATGTGAAGTATGCATAAGAAAAGAACTCAAAAGGTATAAAAATATATAAAAATTGGGTTTGATAAAGAGGACTCTAGTGCAGCACAGAGAATCTGAGGAAAGAGAGTGGATGCTGTGGGGAGGGCAGCCAGTTGAGAGATGCAAGAATGGAGGTACCCAAACCTCAGGAGGGAGGGGAGTACAGGCCCCTGGGGGATTGGTCTGCCCTTCATTCTGGTCACAAGCACTCAATGTGTGTTGGGCCTGTTCTGTCTCTTGCACTTAGTAGGTAAGCAGGCAGGCACATAGACAGACCCTCTATGTCACACAAGGTCAGGCTAAAAAACTTCACGGAGAAAGCCCAGGATAGGTTCTCGAGGAAGAGATGGGCTCACACATCCCTTGGCCCTGTAATGGGTGTCAGGTCCCTTTGTGAAGATAAGAGATACTCGTCTCTCCACTGAAGTGGACGTTTCTGGATCTCAGCTCCATAAAGCCATTTCCATGAAGTTGATGGAGTCACATATTTTCGATTTCTCTGTAAATCACCATTACGCTTTTGATGAGCACACAGGAAGCTATTTAACAAGAGCCCAGAGAAGAAGAGTAAAGGTCTAAACTAACACAGTGATCTAGGGAAGGAGAAAGGGGTGAGGGTATAGGGAGGACACAGAAAGATCTATTTGGTAAAAATAAAATAAATGCAAATTGACTATCCTTTGAAGGAAAGATAGAAGAAAGCAGCAAATACCTATTTATGCCACCTTAAAAATGCCTCAGTGTTCATCCACTAAAATGATATTAAATAGCCTAACATTTGTTAAAGCACAAAAGTGTATCAGTTCACAAAACTCAATTCAAAAGGGGCAGATAAGGAAAAGGGAAATAGAACAAGAGCTATCTACCTATGCCATAAAAACAAGATACAAATGTTTAAGCTAGACCTGCAAACTAGGAAAACAAACAGAAAGGTACTATTTTTCCCATACAAAATTTCACTATTAAACTACTGGTGCACTAATTACAGCCGTGAATCACAGCTATGGTAGGGATAGAGTAGGATAATTAAATAGTCAGATTAGAAATCCCACTAGGGGATTAAGGACAGAAAGGGAATTTTAAGGGAGTTTGGGAGACTGTTGTAAGCTAATGACCACTCAAGAATCCAGTAACCTAGCAACAATCTACACTACTTTGAAGGAAGACCAGGTGCATCCAAGTGCCAGACACACTCAAGCCACAAACCCTGATAAAACACAAGACAACAGATACAGGGTGTGAATCTTGTTACATGAAGTCAAAGAGTTGATAGTCCTTGAAGACTAGCATTTCTGCATGCAGCCGAGACAGAAATATAGGAGAAAGGGGACATTATACCAGAGCCCAAGATGAATTACCATATTTTAGTATATGTGACCACACTTCTGCTAATACACATATGATTTAAATAGCACCATGACAGTCCTGGTTAGACCATATAGGGTCAAAGGAGGAACTAATCATGTAAACCTTGATGTCTACCTAAAAATGAGAAAGAAGGTGATCTTCTCCCCTCCCCACTTTTTCTTTGATTATAAAAACGTAGCCCTCTTTGTCCTCGGCGCTGTGCTCCCTTGCCTGTCTGCTTCTATCTCTCACAAGCATCCTATACTAATAAACTCACTCTTTGCCTGCATCTTTGCCTCATGCTGAATTCTTTCTGCAACGAGACAAAAGGACCTGAGCTTCAGTAAGTCCTGACACCAGGTGAGCGGTTTTAATCAAACGACAGTGGGTTCGAGTCCCCTCCTAGTCAGGGATGGTGGGTTCAAGTCCCAATCTGAGGTGCAAGTGGGTTCAAGTCCCAGCTCGTGGGTTTGAGTCCGAATCTGAGTTTTGGCTGGGTTCAAGTCCCACCCAAGAAGGAGTGAGGTTTCAGCTACACGGCATTGATGCTACTCCAGTCTCCTCTTGGCAAAGCCATATCCCATGACATTAGGAAAGCAGGTCCGAACCCAGCCAATGGCTAAGTATTGTCGTTAAGTATGCAATGACACACGCCCTCCTGCCAAAAATGAGCAGGCTCAGCTAGGAGCTCTTTCTGTTAGAAAGGAGGTTTGCTGAGGTGTGGAAACTTCTGTTGCAAGGAGAGAGCAAGCAAAGACCTATCCTCCCTTTGACCAAAGAGTTGCACCTGGCAATGACTCAACTCCTGAATGTCAAATGAGAGTTGACTGTTCACAGCTGGCCCAGATTCCTTATACAGAGCTGGTAACCCCCATCCTCCAGCTCCTTTGCATGCCATCTGCTAAGGACTCACAGTTGCCCAGCTTTGCATAACTGCCCACAGGTGACACCTTGCTGTCAGGGAGAAGGACTTTATAGTGTGACTTAAGCTCTGGAGTCCCTTGAGGATGAGGTCAGGGCTCACTATTTCCACCCTTGAGCACATCCTCTTTCCTATTGTTTCCCTCACTTCCTTTAAAGTATTTCTGTTTGTCTGTTTCCTGAACAGCACTCCTGACATAAATCACTTAAGCCCAAACTCCTGCCTCAAGATCTGCTAGGAAATCTGACCTAAGACAAATGGGTTAAAAACAAGATGACTGGTTTCAAATAAAAACTGTCAACTGAGATTTTTAGAAAGAAAAGAGAACACTGTTTAGTGATAATATTCATAATCCTAACAATACTGGTAGAAAAAGAGATGCTTCTATTTTATTAGGTCTCAAGATAACATAATGGTCTAACAGAGGCGTTATGTACTAATTATCTGTGACAACAGCAACATTACATCAGCAAAGCCAACTAACAATTGCATGTTGTTTTCCTTTGGAATTGTATTTCCAGTAATACACCACATCATCATATTTGTATGTCATTAAGTATGTGACCTTGAAAAAAAGTTGCATAAACTCTCTGATCCTCAGCTTCCCTATCAGTATAAGAATGCCTTCCTCCTGTGATCAGGATGAATATTAATGAGAGGGTCCTGAAAAGCAATTAGCATAGTACCTGGCTCTCTCCAAATATTAATTTCCTTCCACTCACCTACCTTGTCACCATCAATTAATATTTCTTTTTAATGTGCTGGCTTATTATGCCTTAATCAACACTAAGATTTAATCCAAGTTTATTCTTTTGTCATTGCTGAAGATGCTGTGATCAGTATGAGTGACTATTTCCCATGCTTCCGGAAAAAAAAAAAAAAACCAACATGAGAGAGGGATGGGATTAGCTCAGTTACTGTAGTGGATATTTGTGTTTTTACCTGTTTAAATAAACAATAAAATTTATTTATTGTTTGTTTGTTTGGTAATAGCATGCTATTTTTCCGTGGGAAACAGTCCCTCTGCATTTATGAATTTTTATTAAAGATGGTCTCCTACTCACAGGAGGGTTGAGCACTGACTCAATTGAACCAGTAAGATTCATTTCTCAAAAATGCTTGTTTAAAAAAAAAAAAATGCTTGTCTTGGGTGACCTCATCATAGACAATATGTGGCATTTCTTCCTGACCACAGTAATGCCCAGAAGAGAGTGGAATCCTCATTATTTTTTGTTCCTTGATCTCTCAATCTTTCCATTTCAGCTCTTCTTTGACAGGGCTTTGGTTTTTCAATCTACATATCATTTCAATAGATTGCTTCTATTGTTATTAGACAGAGATAGTCTCTGTTGCCTGCAACCAAAAGACCTACTACAATGACTCAAATTAAAAATCTAATAATTTCAAAAAGTCTTTAAAGAGGGACTTATGACTTCACATTCTAAAGGGGAATGGTTTAAAGAAAAGGCAAATGAAGAGACCATTCTCAGTTTTACCTGAAGGGATCAATATCATAATTATTCATAAATATATATGATGTACAGAATCACTTGCCAGTTCTGATGCCAATGGATTACAAATCTTAATTAAACGTTTTTGACACTAGAAATATATTATATAGGGCTTCTCTGGTGGCGCAGTGGTTGAGAATCTCCCTGCTAATGCAGGGGACACGGGTTCGAGCCCTGGTCTGGGAGGATCCCACATGCCGTGGAGCAGCTAGGCTCGCGAACCACAGTTGCTGAGCATGCGGGTCTGGAGCCTGTGCTTCGCAACAAGAGAGGCCACGATAGTGAGAGGCCCGCGCACCGTGATGAAGAGTGGCCCCCACTTGCCGCAACTAGAGAAAGCCCTCGCACAGAAACGAAGACCCAACACAGCCAAAAATAAAAATAAATAAATAAATAAATAAAATTAAAAATAAAAAAGAAATATATAAATGTTCAGGTACCACTTTATGCCCCTTTTATATTCCATTGATGTGTTTTTATAACATAAGCCCCTGCTCAATCTAAAAATTAATATATTAACAGACTTTGGTATCTCTACCTTTGGGGTTGGAAATACAAATATTAATGGTATTTTCAAATTATAACTAAGTTATGGCAGAATGGAAGACTATCCCAGACCTTATGATTACAGATGAATTCCTAGGAAGCTAACAATGCACTATTTTACAGGGTATGTCCTAGTATCTATTGTTAATCTGCCAAATAAGAATTAATATGGTAGCAGCAGACCCCGACTAGTACCTGGATGATTCTCACAGTTAAGAGAAGCATCTGTCCAAACATGCCCTCCATCCATCCCACCCTTATTGGCAACATGCAATCCCACCACTGGGCTGCATGCAAATATGCTTAGACTAGACAGGCAACAAAGACACCAGGGCCTCCGTGGAACGTTCAGCAGAAATGTTCCTGGTCCATGGAAATGTAGAAAGCCCACGGTATTCTGGACACCAAGTACAGGTTTCTAAGGTGCTGTGACATTCTCAGTATCTCTCTCTTTGGTTTTAAGCCACTAAGTGCTCCAAGTTCTGCTACCCAATCCCTTATATCTTCTGTTTCTCTTAGAGAAACCACTTCAGGTCAAGTCCATTCCATTGCAAACTCATTCATTCACTGATATTCGTTCATTCAGACATGTATTGCTTGGCAGCTATGTGCAAGGATCCCAGCTAGAATCACTGAATACAATGGGGAACAAAACTGACAAAATCCTGACTCTTACATTTGTGGGGGTGGGGAAGGAATGGGCAAGAAGCAGGTAAATAAATAGGCTAAGTAGACAATTTCAGATAGTCATAGGCACTATGAAGAAAATAAGTAAGATGAGTTGGTTGAAAGGGACTGGTTTGGTGACCAAAGAGGATGGTCAGAATTAAGTTTGGTAGTTCGGGAGGGACTCTCAGGGGAAGTGACTTTCTTATCCTATAAAGGTGTCAAAGAACTGTAGAAACTGACTTAAAATTGGAGGGAAGAGCAGAAGTCACCAAAATACAGTCAAAATGCATTGGTTATTTTAGTGTATCTGTCCCACTGGCCTGTGTCTATCTGAAACACACAAACACAGGATATCTTAGTTTTAAAAAAAGATCTTAAATCTCCTCGAAGCCACACATTTTATCCGGGTTGCAGTGTGCTTTGTAAACATAAAAGATAAAATGACTTGCCTACCTGAAATGCTTTGTTCCTTGAGAAGAAATCATTCTCTTTTGTCCCCTTTGGCATATTGATTACTCATTAATCCAGCAAAACAAAGGATTAATTAATCTCTATGGTTCAATGAAGAATAAATTAGTGCAGTTTAAAATGGGCCTGATCCAATATTACAAATTGGAGGAAATGTTCCTCACACTCTCTCTCCATTCACTTCTCCAAACCTAATCTCCGGAGAATGGTCTTGGAAGACTGAATTTACTTTGCGTGATATTTTGTACTCTTGCTCCTTCTTTAGAATTCAATCTCTTGAAAAGAGCTCATTGCTTTTCCCAAATCCCACTTTAACTATTTCCAAACACAGAAACAGTACCATTTTTAAAGAGGGCTTTAGACATATCACATATCTGAAACAAAATTTTCCTATGTAGAAAATAATTTGAATAGCCAGTTTTTCAAAACGGAAAATAATACAATAGCCACATACATTGAGGCATTTACATAACTGTTCAATTATTTCCCTTGTTGAATGAAAAGGACTCATACATACCACATTCAGTCAGGTTGCCTCCGGAAACTACAAAACATGAGGTACAGCCTCTGAGCATTTCAGGGAAAAAAATGGTGTGCTTTCTAAAGTTATTCTGTTGGTTCCAAATAGAGTTTTTTTCTGAGCTATAAAAGAATATAATGTCATGTTCTCAGAATGCACTAAGGGGTAGGATCTACACTTGTGAAGAGAATCCCCTATTTGAATAGTCAATATCTAGGATATGATATCCCCCTCAGTATCCCCTTCCCATTTTTGTTGCAATTATATCAGTTTAAAGGAATTATGCACCTAGATTTGGCCTCTGGATTCTTAGCCAAAATTCCTACAAAGAGGTAGCACTTGAATAACTGGAGAAAGAAAAACTTAGGACTAATCTTGATCTCCTACAAGCTTATCTTTATTATTAGATATTCTAAGACAATGATTTTGTTTTCTGTTTCTCTCTTTGACAAGAGATGATAATTTTCATGTATGAATTTTAAAACAATAAGATGAAAAGCCAGCTCTTTCTTTTAATGTTAAAAAATAAAATCTTGTCATAGACTACATCATGGATATTCAATATTTATTTCTAGGGGCTTCCCTGGTGGCGCAGTGGTTGAGAATCTGCCTGCCAATGCAGGGGACACGGGTTCGAGCCCTGGTCTGGGAGGATCCCACATGCCGTGGAGCAACTAGGCCCGTGAGCCACAACTACTGAGCCTGCTACTCTGGAGCCTGTGCTCCGCAACAAGAGAGGCCGCGACAGTGAAAGGCCTACGCACCGTGATGAAGAGTGGCCCCCGCTTGCCGTAACTAGAGAAAGCCCTCACACAGGAACGAAGACCCAACACAGCCATAAATAAATTTATTAAAAAAAAAAAAAAAAAAAGAGTCCAACAGGATTTTGAAAAAATATATATATATTTATTTCTATAATATAGTATCAGCATATATATTAGTATCAAAAGGACACTCTCTATGGCCAAGGGAATTTACATGTTGTGTTCTGACAATACCACGGTTGAAAGAGTTCAGGACTGGGAATGAATATATGTGCTTTCTCATTCACGTATAGTCACATTCCCTACCTGTTTGGCAAATTCCTCCAATTCCCTGGAGGTCAGCCTTCTCACCTGGAGAAAGAGAGGTTCCGATCAGATGAACTTGAAGGTCATTTCCAACTCTAAAATTGTATGACTCACTAATTCAGCTGTCCACTCTTAATAACATAGTTAAAATGAGGTTGGCTTTGGAGTCTATATTTACAGACCAGGCACCTCGGGCAAGATAAAGCTTTCAAGGAGCCAAGCTGGCAGTTAGATGAGGAAGCCAAGGGGAATTGTTGATGTTGCTGGTAAAGAAGCACGATGGTTCTCCATCAAAGAGGCCCCCAGGCAACCGGGGCTGTGCCCATAGTCACATGACCCAGAGACCAATACTCAGAAGTCCTTGTGAAGGAGGGTAATGCTCACTAAAACGCTGCCCTCTCTATGGCTCTGTGCTCAGATGGACATAGGATCAGAACCTGTACTGAGAGCCGACCCAGATGTGGGGAAGACATCTGTAAGCCTCAATCTCCACATCTATAAGATGGGCACTGAAAACCATACACCTCCTTGGGTTTTTGTGAAAGTTAAATAGTGGTTGAAAATCACTTAGCATAATATCTCATTATTTTTAGCAGTTTTTATAGATCTCTCTGACTTTCAGACAGAACAGAATCTGCATGGAGGTCCACCTACACCATATGTTTTAGAAACACTAAATCATTCCAACAGCAGGTCCAAAGATGTTCTCAATAGGTAACAATTTACTTCCTTAAAGTGTTTGGTTTTATGAAAACAAGCAAAACAAAGGTAATAAGGTTCTGCATTTAGCTGAGCATTGGTGGGCACATAATTATAACCAAGCTCCATGAATCTGACAGCCAATTTCAAGCTGGATTTTATGGAAGTGTATGCACATCATGCTGCCCTGTTTGGAACACAGATGACATACAAATACAGCAGCACTAAAATTCAGCGAACCACTTAGAGGCCCACAGAACACCAAAAACAACTTCAGTATACAGACTGCAAGCCTGGAATCCCCACAACGTTGATGTTTGTCATTGGTCATGCTGGGCAGGCCGGTCTCTGCCTTCTGATCTAATCAACTTCAGAATGACTTTGAAGCTGACAGCTATGTCAGAGCAAGTGAAAAAATAGATTCAGAACAAAGGGGAGACCCATCTCTCTAGGGCAACTCCCTCTGGAACATACACTAAGCTTCAGTGGAATGTATAAATATTTCATTCAATATTTTGTATGACATTCCTCCCATGATTTACATATGTCTGACCCATTACTTTAAAAAGTACATTAATGTCCCCTGTCAACAGTGTCTCCTCTATCTGCCCACCTCTCTTCCTTATTGAGCCAGGGGAATTGGAACCCTAAACAGAATCTGTGTCTGTTCTGTATAACATCACAGGGTATTGAAACTGAACAGGACCCTGTGGGTCTCATGGGCACAAAAGCCTTTCTGTGTCCCCCATTTCTTGATTACAGGAAATAGGCTTCATTCAGCCTCCATGACCCTCCCTGAGTTCCAAAGGGCAGGTCCAAACAATTGCTAATCAGGGAAGGGAGGGGACAGGGACACAAAGGAGGAGCAGTCAAGAAACAATAGTGCAGCCTTGGGGCAGGGTCCTGGTTCCCCCTCAAATGATACACATAACAATATCTTTGAGCTGTTTTGCAGATACTGAAACCCCCACCAGGTAGGAGAAGTTAACTGTATGCTGCCCACAAGCACATAGACCCCAGAACAGTTGGAACCAGAAGGTTGATGATGCTGACTCCCAATTACCTCACCACCAACCAATCAGAAGAATGTCCATGAACTAATGACGCCCTCTTTGAACCATTCCTATAAAACTCCTCACTACCCCCTCCGGGTCGGGGCACAGAGTTTTCAGGGCATTAGCATGCGGTGGCCTCCTTTGCCTGGCAAAGCAATAGAGCTATTCTCTTCTACTTCACCCAAAACTCTGTCTCTGAGATTTAATTCAGTGTTGGGGTACAGAGGCCGGATTCGGTTTCAGTACCAAAATATAAACTCATTTATTTTCTTTTTGTAGAAGTGTACCTTCCCTCGGAACAGCTGCTTCTCCAGGATGTTTTCTGTGTTTTGCTTTCTTTCATAATATTTGAGAGAGATGAGAGTGGCTTCTGGAAAAATGGCATGTGGAGGAAATGAGACCCTGCACTTTCTATTTCTTTTGGGATCTGAAAGGGAGCAGTGAGAGAAATGGGGGACATGCATGGAGAGAGAGGGAGGGAAGACGGGAGTTGGTGTGAAGCTGTTAGAAGGAGCTAGGGGTCTCTTTCCGATCTCACAGCTGGGCCAGGGGATTCAAGGACACGAAATGGGCAGGATCCACATGGCCTCCTTCAACTGCTGACTTTTGTCTTTGCAAATTATAAGAAAACAAATTCCACTATAAAACGCTTAGAGGAAAACATAGGAAGAACACTCTGACATAAATCACAGCAAGATCTTTTTTGACCCACCTCCTACAGTAATGGAAATAAAGACAAAAATAAACAAATGGGACCTAATGAAACTTAAAAGCTTTTGCACAGCAAAAGCTTTCGTCTATAAACAAGACGAAAAGACAACCCTCAGAATGGGAGAAAATATTTGCAAATGAATCAACAGATAAAGGATTAATATCCAAAATATACAAACAGCTCGTGCAGCTCAATATTAAAAAACAAACAACCCAATCAAAAAATGGGCAGAAGACCTAAATAGACATTTCTCCAAAGAAGACAAACAGATGGCCAAGAGGCACATGAAAAGATGCTCAACATCACTAATTATTAGAGAAATGCAAATCAAAACTACAATGAGGTATCACCTCACATCAGTTAGAATGGGCATCATCAGAAAATTTACAAACAACAAATGCTGGAGAGTATGTGGAGAAAAGGGAACCCTCTTGCACTGTTGGTGGGAATGTAAATTGATACAGCCACTATGGAGAACAGTATGGAGGTTCCTTAAAAAACTAAAAATAGAATTACCATATGACCCAGCAATCCCACTAATGGGCATATACACAGAGAAAACCATAATTCAAAAAGACACATGCACCCCAGTGTTCATTGCAGCACTGTTTACAATAACCAGGTCATGGAAGCAACCTAAATGCCCATCAACAGACGAATGGATAAAGAAGAAGTGGTACATATATACAATGGAATATTACTCAGCCATAAAAAGGAACGAAATTGGGTCATTTGTAGAGATGTGAATGAACCTAGAGACTATCGTACAGAGTGAAGTAAGTCAGAAGGAGAAAAACAAATATCGTATATTAACACATATATGTGGAATCTAGAAAAATGGTATTGATGAACTGGTTTGCAAGGCAGAAATAGAGACCCAGACATAGAGAACAAACATATGGACACCAAGGGGGAAAAGTGGCAGGGAATGAACTGGTAGATTGGAACAGACATATATACACTAATATGTATAAAATAGATAACTAATAAGAACCTGCTGTATAAAAAAAATTAATTTAATTAAAAAAAAATTCCAGTGTTTAAGTAGATTGGAATAAATGCAATATATGATTAAGCATAATCTCCACCCGGTGATTTTCACGTGCTAATGATGACTCTACTTAGATTTAGAAACATGTGGGCCAGAACACTATAGCGTACCAAACAAGTCAGGAAACACAGGATTTAAAATATGAATTACATTTTTTAATAATATGATAACTATGATTTTTGTTAACCTCCAGACACCTTTTCAGGGAACTGGCTCAAAATTTAAAACAATGGAGTCAATTGCTCATCCGGAAAAAGCACAATGGATATACCATTTCCCCATTACCAGATATTTTGGAAACTCTCAAGTGTTCCTGGTCCCCCAAGTATAAACAGAGCTGCATTGATGGAGAACAAATGCTCCCAAGTGGATTTGCATTTTCTCATTCAGTGAAAGGTTCCTGTGCAGGTAGGTCCCTGGTCAGGTTGCCCTCCTGTTTGTCCCTTGCAGCCCCTCCTTCCCCATCCCCCACAAGAGAGGTTCCTTGGTGCACAGGTTCCCAGGTTCCTTGTGTTTCCCAGGTTCCTGGGCCTGCTGGCTTCTACCTGGTTTCCATCTGGCTGGAGACTGGATAGCAAGGAGAAGGGAAACGTTATTCCCTCCTTCTTCCCTGCTTTTGGAGGCTTCTCTGTCAGCAAGTAGCTTCAGCTTTTACCACTCGGCACTGGTCCAGGGCCACAACAGCATAAGTTTTCCCATCTGCCTCAGCAGGGGGGGTTGGTGGCTTCCTGCTGTTGACAATCTCAGGGATCCCTGTTTGGTTCCTCAGTTCCTTCATCATCTGTGTAGACAATTCCCTACATCACATTCCTTTTTTTTTTTTTTTTTTAAATTAGCATAGATTCTGTATTTCTGGCTGGACTTTCACTGACACAGCTCCATAGTCACTGACAGACTACTCATTTTTCCTTCATTCATTCATCATTTCTTGAGTACCTGTATGGGGCACATACCATTTTAGTTGCTAGAGATCCTGCAGTGGCTGTTCTCACGAAGCTTCATAAGTTCCAGGAAAAGAGACAAAAAACAAAAAATGTAGAATAATAGATAATCGTTGTGAAGGGTAGAGAAGGAACACCAGGCGATGTGAGGGTGGAACTGAGCACGACTTTAGCTGGGAGAGTCAGGGGAAGAGTTTCTGAGGAGGCTCCATTTGACCTGAGATGTGACGGATGAGAGGGGCCCAGCTACGCAGTGGAAAAAATATTCCAGGCAAAGACAAAGAAACTCAAGCAGAAGGAGCTTAGAATAGTGGAGCGAGAGAGAAGCAGGGAAGGGAAAGCTTGGAAGAGCAGGCAGAGGTCAGGGTGGAGGGAGAAGGCTGATCATGGAGGTAAGAGTGTGAATTTTATTTTTCTAAGTGGGTTTGGAAAACATTGGAGAGTTTTAGCAGCAGTAGGGGTCATGAGTACTTGACAGTTTTAGAAAATCACTGTGACTGATTTTTGGGGAGTGGGTTAAGAGAGGGCAGTGTGACTGCGGAGAGAGGGATCACCTCTGTTGCCAGGTGACTGTGGTGGTGATGGTTGGATGAGGGTGGAGAGGTGGCTGTCTAACCACCGTGAGAAGGGGCAGCAGACGGGATGCTGATGGTGAGAAGAAGAGAAGAACGAAGTGACTGTGATGTGGTTTTTTGTTATTTTGTTTGTTTGTTTCAATCCATTTTTTTTTCTGATTTTTTTTTATTCTACATTTTTTAATTGAAGTATAGTTGATTTACAACTTTGTGTTAATTACTGCTGTACAGCAAAGTAATTCAGTTATGTATAGATAAACATTCTCTTTTTTTAATATTCTTTTCCATTATGGTTTATCATAGGATATTGAATATAGTTTGCTGTGCTATACAGTAGGACCTTGTCTATCCATTCTATATATAAAAGCTCAAAATGACTGTGATATTTGAGCAGCTAGATGGATACTGAAACCAAAAACCACTCCTCATCATATTTCTGTTGCCTTACTTGAGTTAACTTTCTTTTCTTGAGAAGTATTCATACATGGATATTAACCAATATAAAATATAAATAAATATTTGTTTCATTCCCCAATGTGTTAGCCTGAAAACTTTCAAACCTATGGGAATGTTATAAGAACAGTGCTATAAACACCCACATCTTACTTTGCCTAGATTCACCCATTTTAATATTTTTGCTACACCTGTTTTGTCTTACGTTCTCTCTCTGTAACCCCACACACGTACATAGACAGATTTTTACTGAAACATTTACGAGAAAGAAGCAGCCAATGACACTTCCCCTCTTGATTATTCAGCATAAATCTTCTAAGAACAAGGACCTTCTCCTGTAGAACTGTGCAAAATTCCCATGAATTTTGACTCTCATGTAACACTATTAGCTAACATAAAGAGCTCCTATTCAAATTTCCCTGATATTCCTCCAAAAAGAAAAAAAAAAAAATTTTTCTCATAGCCCTTAGGACACTAAAAAAAAAAAAGGAAACCCAGTATCCAGTAGTGAAGGATTATTTGTTTCTCATGTACCTGTAGTCTCCTTTAATCAAAAATAAAACATTTATTTATTTATTTATTTAGGCTGCACCAAGTCTTTTTTTTTTTTTTTTTTGCACCAAGTCTTAGTTGTGGCACACGGGATCTTCGTTGCGGCATGTGGGCTTCTTAGTTGCAGCATGCGAACCCTTAGTTGCAACATGCACGTGGGATCTAGTTCTCCGACCAGGGATTGGACCTGGGCCCCCTGCATTGGGAGTGTGGAGTCTTACCCACTGGACCACTGGGGAAGTCCCAATCTTGACTTTTTTTGAATAGTGCAAACCTGTTAAAAGCTCCTCAATGGGGATTTGTCTGATTGTTTCCTCATGATTGGATTGAAGGCAAACTTTGGCACGATTACTACCTAGGTGATACCATGCCCTTCTTAGGGTTATCAGTCAAGAGGCACTTGGATCTGATTATGGGTGATGCTAAGTTTGATCACTTAGTTAAGAAAGTGGCTTTTGGTTTTAACCAACACAATTCTTAACAGCCTTTTCCAGCTTCTTCCATCCTTAATTCTTCTCTACATTAATCTCTTATTGTTATTTAAAATGTGGGAGTAGCCACTCTACAGAATGTGCATAAAAAATGTCCACTCCCTTTAGGAACATTCAAGGTGGATGGCTCTCTGGAAACATAGGGACATCAGTAACAGTGACAGTGAAAGAAGACACTGTGTGTGTCACTCATCTTAAACAAGCAACTGGGGCCAGTTTCCATCAGCAATAACTCCTTGGAGAAGAGTTAGAACATAGTGTGAGTAAAATGATACACAGACCTCTATTTCAGTGATCAAAGAAAGTGGATTCTTCCATGCATAGTGTCAATCATTTGCTTGAAATAAGTGTCCCCAGCTAATTCTGGGAAAGGAAACTTACATGTAATGAGCAAATATTTATGCCAGACAAAATGCTGGATATTCTTGTATTTGTTTTCTCAATTAACCCTCAGGAAAACCTCATTATTTTGTAAGGAGCGATGGAGACTCAGGAAGATCCTTTAAGTTTCAGGAGCTCAAATTCTCAAATGTAATTCTCAGTATCAATTCTCAAATACTCAAGGTTAATATGTGTCAATTTATCATTTGAATCTATGTCTAAAATGTAGATACTTTCCAGCCAAGCCTTGCAGCTTCACAGAGCATATCCTTTAGCAACAATGTTTAGAGTCATCACACTTTTCCTTGATTATAATCATGAAAGGGGATGGAAATACATTAAGAAATTAATTAGAATACAAAAACACCTGGCTTTTATCTCATCCCTTAAAGAAAGGTGGGAAAAGAAGAAGATACTCTTTTCTTTTTTTCCTTTCAACTATAATACCTTCTGGAAAATTACAAATAATCAGTCACTGAGAACTGGAAATATAACACTGTGTTTAAAATCTGAATGTAAGTTAAAATCAGTTATATAATGAATGCAAGTGTTACTTAAATTTTTTTTATCATCGTTTTCTCTGTAAAATTCTTTCCTGTAATTTTTAATTCATAGAAGCAATACTTGATGGCTGGCTGGTATTGTTACGCCCATTTAAAGGTTTACTACTTAAATCCAAGGTCATTGACTGGTCTATGGAAAATTGGTCCATACAACTGAGGGCAATGGAAAAATTGGCAGGAATAGTATATATTCATTCCTTCCAATTACTACAACTGAACTACAGGCCAATTACAGTTGAGAATAACAATAACTGTTGAACATTCTTTCTAAAAATCCTAAGACTAAGTAGAATTGAGTAAGATACAGCTCCTATCCTTAAGTGGCTCATAATAATCTATTTAGCCCTTAACTTCTTGATCCAGGAATAATAGCAAGAACTATTTCAACAACGTTTCTTTCAACACATTACGTTGGGAAAAAATCCCCTCCATTTGTCATATCATGTCATTTTTTCAATCATCCTCAACTTTCTCAGGAACTGTGCCTCTTAAGACAAATTTTAAGCAAGTGGGGAAAGTGGAAGACTTGAAATATAAAAACAAGATGAATAAATATTTTCTTAGTGCAGTTTGTTTGTTTTATATCACTTTCTAACATGTCTGGAATATTACAGCTTCATGAGTAATGTAACAACAATAAGCAGTTTTAGGCAAAGAAAAAAAAAATAACCCTCATACTTCAAGTTTCCTCACCTTTCAATTTTAGAAAATTGGTGCTTTGCAGTGTTTTGATTTTGCTTATTTTGACTGTTTGTCTTCCTTAAAGCATTAAGATCAGCAAGTAGATAAAGTGTTTATAAAATATTTAATTTAAAAATACAGGAATTTTCCCTGGAGGATCTCCAATTCTTTAAAAAATTGACTCTCCAGTTATCATGTCTTTATTTGATAAGCAAAAGACCAGGGGTTTTGATATTTGGGAGGGATAAAACTTAGATACGCAGACTATTTGAATAAAATTTCCCAGAATGACATAATAGTCAGCATGACAGCGGGAGAGAACAAGGGCAAGAGACAAAGACCAGAGAAAGATGGATTTCTGAATTTCATTCTGTACTTTAAATTGCTGAAATGCCCCTCTTCCTATCCCCTTATAAACATTAACACCATTTGAAAAATGAATAAATACAAGAAAACTGAATGGACATGTTTCAAGAAAGGAGAAGATTTTTGAGTTCTATTCCAGCTCAGAAATCATTCAGCTTCTGAGAATTTGGAAAATTCTCTGGTAATTGTTGTGCCTCCGTAAATGAGGGGATTGGACTAACCTCTCTTCAGCTTGAAGATTTCACAACTCCATGATTGGAAGTTTAAAGAACTTTTCAGTAGCCCATTGCTCCTGGGTATAGAGTATCTCTATGGCCTAGGAAGAATCTGAGATTATCTGACACAGCTTTATAATTTTTAGAATAATAGCTAAATTCCTTTTCTATGTGCTTATTTCTTAAGCAGTATGTGTGTGTTTGTGTGTGTGTGTGTGTGTGTGTAGCTTTATATCAAAAATATTAAAAACTTACCATCTCTTATCCTGCAATAAATTTAATTCGGACATAAGACTTTGGCAATTGATTCTTGGACCCTAAAACTCCCAGTCAGCCGACTGAGCCAGGTCATCCCAAACATCTCATTAAGCTCTCAATAATATGAACAAACATTTTGTGCATTTGAATTTTTGGTCACCACTTACAGTGCTTTGTTGGGATTTTACTAATATATCTGAGTGTATGTATGTATTTATCTAAGCAAATATAAAGTCAAAAGTGGTTGCTTTCTTTCTTTTAGCGTGAAAAGTTTCTGAATTGTCAGTAGACAGGTCAAGAGACAGGTTCTTATTTTAAAGATTCCACTGGACTTTCTGGATGCCTCCAGATCCTTTCTGCTGCAGGAATATTTCCTGATCAATGGTTTCACAGTTGCAGGACACTGGCCAGACAGTCCCAAGAGAGCCATCGTTGCAAAGCCATTAAAGAAAGAAATATATTCAGATGGTGTCAATAATTTCTAACACCTAACTATTGGAAATTCTCACAGACACAATGCAAATGGGCTCTCTCAAACAATTCTCCATCCTAGTTTCTTCCTCAGCATTTTTACAGACAGAATTTTTTTTCTATCCCCAGTTGAACAAGAAAGAACAAAAGTAGATTCCCCAAAGGAGGAATCATTCGTACTAAGTTTCTTTATGTAGGTCACCTCTGATGTGTTCTTGGTTGCATTTCAACTGCTAAATTTCCCATGTCAAGTTTTCAGTTCTGATGGCTCTGCACATAAATTCTATTGCTTTCCAAAAGAATAATTGTTTAAGTTCCCTGTTTGAATGTTGAAGGATGTTATATGTTCCACAGATGCTCAATACATTATTGGTCATGTTAGTAGTATGATACAAAATACTAAAATATTTTACATGGAGGTGTCTCTGTGTATGTACATTATAATATGTTAACAGGAAGAACTGTTGTTCATTAAACTAATTTAAGGAGAGTGACTATCACCTATATTCAAATAGACTGTAAAAGTATATCCTTTGTTGTTACCAGTCTACCGTATACCAGGTTAGTTTCCCTAACTTTTTCCCTTCTCCAGATTTACGTCTTATAAATATCTCTTGAGCCCATGTCCTCTGCTCTATTCCAAATGTCATTGGTTCAGTTTAAACCTTTGGCAAACCATTCTACACCTTCCATCTTCAGATCTATGCTCTACTCTACCATATGTTTCTAAAAAATAGATCTTGTCAACTCACCTCTGCTTAAGAAAATTCCCTCTTTCCTCACTAACTATGAAAAAAGATTCAAACACCCTGACATGGCATTTGAAATCTCTGATAATCTGTTGTTAATTTATTTACTCAGCCTCATCCATTTGTGTGTTCATCAGTCAGCAATAGGATGAAAGTGCCCCTGCTAAAATATTTATTGCCCAGAAGAATGTAAGCTCCACAAGGGTGTGGATTCGGATTATTTCTTTCACTAATGCCTACTAAACATCTAGAACCCTATGTGAATGAAAAATATTGCCTGCCATATCAGTAAACAAAGCATGTTGCAACCATCAAGCCATCACATTACAGCCACCCCTACGGTGAGCCCTGAGGGAACTCAGGATAGAAACGTAATGCCTACCATCAAATCATCAGACACTGCAGCCACCCCCGACTCCACCTAAGGAAACTCAGGATGAGAAAGCACATGATACTGGCCCCAGATAGCTGAGGTGCATTTCAAAGGAATGATTTCAGTGAGCCAGCCTCTTGCATCTTGCTATACATAGAAAAGTGCTAAATTCCTTAACTTGAGATGTCTGGTTTTCTTTAATTAACAGTAATCTTTGATATTCTACCTGATCTTTGTTGCAAAAACTCCTGTATATCGGGCTCTCCCCTTGCCTCTTCGGAGCAGTCCCTTGGAGTTATCTGAGATGCTGTGTCCAAGGCTTAAGTCCTCAGTTTTGTCCACCAAATAAAACATAACTCTCAACTTTTAGGTTGTGCATTTTTTTTCAGTCGACACATATTTGGCATTAGGTAGATGCTTAACCGATATTTTTAGAATTAATAAATTTAGCAAACTTGCTGAGTGCTTATTATGTGTGACATAGAGAGTCTGGCGTTAGGAATCTGTGATGAAAGCCATTGTCTCTATTTTTAAGGTGCTGGTCAGTGAAATTGACATTTCTAATGAATTCAGTGTGTATCTGTACATATCACTCTGGTTTCTGTAGGAAGCAGAGTCATAATTCATTGATCTGTATATCCTTTGTTGCAAACTAAGTGTTCATTAAATGTTTACTAAATAAATTAAGCTAAGAATGCAATTAGGGCAGAATTTCTGAAGGCTGTGGTAGGCAAAATAATCTACCACCCCACCCCCGCCAAATATGACCAGATCCTAATTCCAGGAACCAGTGAATATGTTACATTACATGATAAAGGTGAAACATTTGCAGATGTGATTAAAGATTAGGAAGCTGGAGAGGGGGAAATTATACCAGATTATCCAGGGGAGCCCATTCTAATCACATGAGCATATAAAAGTGGAAGAGGGGGGAAAAAGAGGGAGTCAGAGAGAAAGTACTTGAGAAGGACTCAATTTGTCATTGCTGGCTTTGAAGATGGAGGAATGGGAACAAGAACCAAGGAGTGTGGAGGTTTCTAGAAGCTGGGAACAGTCCTCGGCTGAGTCAACAAGAAAACGGGTCCTACAACTAACTGCAGGGAACTGAATTCTGCCAGCAGCTCAAATGAGCAGGAAACGGAGCCTCCAGGAAGGAATGTAGCCCTGCCAATTCCTTGATTTCAGCCTGTTGAGATGCTTATCAGACTTATGACCTACAAAATTTGTGTTGCTTTAAGCCACTGAGTTTGTGGCAATTGTTATGGCAGCAGTAGAAAACCAATACAGAACTCGCCATATCCTTGGAAGACTGGCCAAAGTGAACCTTTGCCTTGGGTTCCTGTGACCAAAAAGAAAACAGTCATCCTTGAAATTCTGACAGTACAATCTCAACATTTTTTGCAAAGGACATACACAGATAGAAAATTAGCTACATTTCCAGATAAAACAAAAGTGTTCTTCCAAAATGGAATTTAGGTAAACCATTTTCCAAGATGACGATGGCTTATTGAATCATTAGTGTCCTAGGACATCAAGCTGTACTATAAAAAATCTATACATAAGTAGCCTTTGAAATGTGTTTTCAAATTTTTATGCCCTTGAAGGCTAACTTTGACACCAGGGAGATTCTGAGTTACAGTTTTCCTCTCAGTCCAGAGATCAGCAGAAAAGGACCACAAAACAATGGCCCAAGAATGACATTTTGTAAGTCAGACAAAGACAAATATCATATGATATCACTTACATGAGGAATGTAAAAAAATGATACAATTAAACTTATTTACAAAACAGAAACAGACTCACAGACATAGAAAACAAACTTATGGTTACCAAAGGGGTAGAGATAAATTAGGAGTTTGGGATTAACAGATACACACTAATACATATAAAATAGATAAACAACAAGGACCTACTGTATAGCACAAGGAACTATATTCAATACCTTGTAATAACCTATAATGGAAAAGAATTTGAATATATATATATATATATATATATATATATATATATATATATATATATATAAACTGAATCACTCTGCTGTACACTTGAAACTAACACAACATTGTAAATCAACTATATTTCAATTTAAAAAAAGGAGGTAAGGAAGCACAAGGCTATGAATTAAATAGGAAATTTCCTTAGCCATGAAAAAACAAGTTGGCACCAGGCTGCCATTTACATCTGTGTAGATCACAATGGGCAAGTTGTAGCTAAAATGCAGGTCACACCTGCTCACCAAGCCATGTGCTCTGGCCTGAGGCAGTGACCCTCCCAGAGGAAGGGGCCTCCGGATGGCAACATCCTAAGGCTGAACAGATTATGTAAGGTACAACTTCACAAAGTCTACTGCAAGAACAGCATCACCTGAAGATGTGTTATGCAGTGGCCCTAGACGTAGTTTTGTTGTGTGCTTGCCTAGAATTCTCCAGGCACGCTGCCTTCCCCCAGAAGGTTAGTATTTTCTAATTCTTGCAATGACATCACATACGCTAACAGTGGCTTTGGTTCAGCCTCATAGAGGAAATATGTGTTTGCTTTTTATGTTATTGTAGCCAGATATAGAAAAGTAAAAAAGGACACTAAACTTGGGTTTGTGGGGAAAAGAAAGTGGTCTCAGTGTCCCACTCTCAAAAAATGCTATGGAGGTCTTAAGTCTCTGTCCCAGGTAGAACCCAAATATAATTTCAGGAGTTTAAGGCATCCTCCATGGTGCATGGTACAGTCTTTCTCAAGCTAGAAGGCATGAAAATGGAAAATCCACCCAGAACCATTCCCTTATTCTAAGTGTGAACTCCCCTCCAGAATTTCCCTGCTTTGGGTCTCTGTTCAGTGCTTTCTGATAGCTGTTCTTTACATTTTGCCCAGAGTTTAGTGTTATCTATAGAAAGGTTGGTCTAATATGAGTTGCTCTATCGTATTGGAAGCAGAAATCATCCCTAGCTTCACTTTTGTCAAATGTGTCCAGGTGTCACTCCGAGGGTCTAGATTGAAGCCTTTGTCTTGGCATACGATCCAATCTAACATCTTACTGTACTGAGCTTTTGGGCTTCAAGAATTGAAAAAAATATGGTCACCCTACCCATAAGACACAGTAGCAAGTAAACTGTATCTTCCAGAAGACAAATCAAGAATAAGGACTCATGAGATAGCAGGAAGGGTTTGTTTCTATCTACCTTTTACCATAGGAGAGAGCATTCTATCTGAAGACACCCTGGGGAGGGGAACCTATTTCTCTGTTAATTATGATAATACTCTGCCTAAGCACTCTTTTGCTAAAATTTAATCCCATTTTCTCTCTTCCTGTACTTTGTATAAATTGATATTGTGTTCCTTTCTTCCCTAAATTTAGCCTTTATATACTTCAAGAGAATTAGGAAATCATCTCTTAGTCATATCTTCTAGATTGAGTAACCCTAATTCCTCTTTCTCCAATCATAAGTACTATTTCACTTCATTTTAATCATTTGCTGTGCTCCTTCACTCTGAACAGCATTCCAAATCACTTTTTGAAAATACAAGCCTGACCCTATGACACCAAAACACCATTCCTAGGTACATACTCAAGAAAAATGAGTGCCTATGTCCACACGAAGATCATGGCAAGAATGTTCTTAGCAGCTTTAATCCAAGTATCCATTCACAGAAAGATGGATAAACAGATTGGAAGAGATTCAGACAATGAACTACTACAAAGCTATGAAAATGAAAAGCAAACAAATAATAACTGAAAAAGATCATGGGTGAATCTCAAAACTATGTTTAGTGAAAGAAGTCAGACTCCCAAAAATGCACTCCACATAATTCCACTTTCACCCAGTACAACATGGAAAACTAATATATGGGGATAGAAGTGAAAAGATTGGGTTACCTCTACGTGTGTATATATATGTATACATGGGGGCTGAGGGTGGGAGGGGTCCCTTTAGACTAGAGAAGGGATGAGGGAACCTCCTGGGGGAGGTCGAAATGTTTAATATCTGGACATGGGTGGTGGTAATATGGGTGTACCCAGGCATGTATGTACAGATGTGTGTGTGGATGCATGCGTGTATGCATGTGTGTTTGTTTGTGGATGCAAATCAAAGCCAAACATTGCTCAACAAAGAAAGCCTTCCTCAATGATGAAAGACCCCCAAACTTAAATCTGCAGCCTCTGATCTTCCCAGCAGCTCTTTGTACCACTTCCTAACAGAAATGAACACGGAAGAAAAAGTCTCAGGGACTCTTATGAAAATAGAGATTGTTTTACAACAGATCCATGAAAATATCAGCAAGACCCTTCCAGCTGGGAAAGTTCATCTGATGGAAGAATGTTGTCTACAGATGCTTCATAACATGTCTGCAAGCAACTTAAAAATCCTCAAAAAACAGTAATTAAATATGTCAACTTGACTGAATGCAATATCTCTGGGTTCCTGACTTAAAATGCCAGGTTGGAGAAGTGGTTATAAACCTAGAAAAATGGACAAGGGCTTTGAGGTAGGATAGCCCTGAAAGTGGGCCAATCTCCTGTCTCTACCTAGTTATGTTACCCCATGAAATCCTATTAACCTTGGAGGTGTTCAGTTGCCTCATCAGGAAAATGGGATATTCAGAAAAATGTCATAGCATTCTCTGAGAAATAGGTGAAATAGTATATAAAAAGGGCTTAGTAAAATGTTGGTAGACAGAAGAGAAATTATTAATACCATAAAATTTTTGACAAAGGAGGCAAGAATACACAATGGGGAAAGGACAGTCTCTTCAATAAGTGGTGCTGGGAAAAAAACTGGACAACAGAGAATGAGACTGGGCCACTGTCTTCCACCAAAAACAAAAATTAACTAGCAATGGATGAAAAACTTGAACGTAAGACCCGAAACCATAAGACTCCTAGAAGAAAACATAGGCCATAAACTCCTTGACATCAATCTTGGCAATTTTTCATATTTGACACCACAAGCAAAGGCAATGAAGGCAAAAATAAACAAGTAGGACTATAGGAAATTAAAAAGCTTCTGCACAACAAAGGAAACTAGCAACAAAATAAAAAGCAACCTACTTTTTATGGAAGGAATGGGAGGAAATATTTTCAAATCATATGTCTGATAAGGGATTGATATCCAAAATATGTAAAGCAACAGCAAACAAAAAGAAGAAAAAAATCAATTAAAAAATGGGCAGACGATTTAAATAGACATTTTTACAAAGAAGACATACAGATGGCCAACAGGTACATGGAAAGACTCTCAACATCGCTAATCATCAGGGAAATCAAAGCAAAACCACAATGAGATATCACCTCACACCTGTTAGAATGGCCAGCATCAAAAAGACAAGAAATCACAAGTGTTGATGAGGATGTGGAGGCAAGGGATCCCTTGTGAACTGTTGGTGGGAATATAAAATGGTACAACTGCTATAGTGGAGCTTCCTCAGAAAATTAAAAATAGAACTACCATATGATCCAACAATTCTACATCTGGGTATTTATCTGAAGAAAACAAAAACACCTGCACAGAAAGATATATGTACCCCCACGTTCATTGCAGCATTATCTACAGAGGGGTGTGGAAAATTGGGAGGTGATCATGGTTATGTCACTGTGTATATTTGTCAAAACTCACAGAACTGGACACTAAGAAGGGTGATATTTACTGCATGTAGATTATGCTTTAATAAAAATAAAAATAAATGACTATTCATGTTTTAAGACTTTGCCTTTCTATGAACTTGTTCAAACATATGAATATAATAAATCTGCCAGGGAAATTATTTTCCTAAAAACAGAAGCAGTGTTATTAAAATAACACTCTGAAAAACAATATATTCCAATAAAGATGTTAAAAAAATAAATTAAGAAAAATAACACAGCAAATCTAGGAGTAAAATTTAGGAAGTGTATGCTAGGGAGTTTGGAAAGGTAAAAAAGGGATATAAATACAAAGTGTAGTAAGAGCTAGCCTTTGTTGTTGTTGTTGTTTAATTTTATTGAAGTATAGTTGATTTACAATGCTGTGTTTAATTTCTGCTGTACAGCAAAGTGATTCAGTTTTATATATATTCTTTTCCATTATGGTTTATCACAAGATATTGAATATAGTTCCCTGGTCTCTATATAATAGTTAGAGCTAGACTTTGAAAGTCACCTCAAAGAAGATAAGGAAGGCAAGTGTCCCTACAAATCAGTTGACTCTAAATCTTGGAAATATATTTAGATAATTCAATGAGAACTACTGTTCCACTCTTTAATTCACAGAATATACATAAACAGATCTTGCCATTAAAATATGTCATTGCAGAAGAAGAGCTCCACGGTTTCACGCTGATTTTGAAAACAGGAGAAGGTGTAGTAACAGAAGTAAGTATGAAGATAAGGATAATGGAGGGAAATACTGTATGTTAGACAAGGGCTATCTGATGGTGCTCGCTCCCTTATCTGGACCTTTCCCTGACATCATGCATGCCAGGCTTCATTACATACAGGATCACTGCAAACAGAAGGTCAGGGGCAAGGATAAAGGACAAAGTATTTGTAAACAGAGAAAGGCAACCCTGTATAATCAAAAAGCTTCATCTCCATTTGAAAAGGAACCATTACACTGAAATCCTTTCCCATTTTTATTGGATCTTTCAAGTCATTTATAAGAATAACACACAAAAAACTATCCTCTGGGTGTAATATAAATACCACTCATAATAAGCAAGAAACAAGATCCAGAAATATATTTGCTTCTCATGTTAGGAAATCAGGATGTAATATTTTACACAGTCAAGAACTCATTGGAGAAAGAAAAAGAACTATGAGGAAAAAAGTCAAGAGGCTCTTCTTTCTAAGCCACACTATTTATAATGCTCTTAAAGAGGTTTGTGTATTGTGTAATCATGATGACTGAAACCACAATTTGCCATCAGTTCTATATTTAAAGAAAAAACTCTGGTGGTCTCCTAGCTCACATTTAATTAATGGAAAAATTTTCTTTATAGCTATTGGAATATTTTTCTACCTAATTCTTTTACTTGAAGACCAGCCAAGTGTCAGCCCCAACTCTGATCAAGCAAGCATAACCCCCTCCATGACGTGTCGTGGTATTCGCTGGCACAGGCTCAGATGGTGGGCTTTTTACATCACCAAAAGCAGTTCAAGTCCTCTGCCCCACACACCTTGCAGCTACCCACTAAATCTCCTTCAACTGATGCTATGTGAAGGTGATTCAAAAATAGTAAATATTCATACATAGGTTCAATCAAATACCTTCTTGAAAAAATAGAATTTACTTACATGGTGAAAGCACAATTTAGACATTCATCATTCACTCATTAATTCATTCAATTAATATTTATTGAGGACTTAATAATATATTCCAGGCACTATTCTAGGAACTAGAGAGAAACAATCATAGCCCATGCCCTCTAATAGGGGAGACAGACAATAAAGAACGTAAAACAAACAAAATAAAAAAGGATCAACAGGGAAGACAAATACAACCACTGAAAGCTCAGAGCATCTAACCGCAGACCAGTTGAAGTTCTACACCTATGTACAGCTAAAGAGTTTTATTTTTCACGCTGCCAGTAAAAGACACGCAGAGCTAACCAAAGCTATTCTGCTTACACCTCTTTTTATGATCATTGTGGAATTCAAATGAGATTCAAATGTGCTGACCTGTCGCATAGTTTACACAAACCACTCTGAATTATTTTAATCTTTCATGTGGAACTGGTAAAACTTCTGCTCTTTTCCATGCTTTCACATTCATATAGATAATAAATTAGATGATTTCCATTGTGTTCTTTTCGTTGTTGTGCGTATTTGTCCTCCCACCCGCTCTAACTCTTCTTCGGTAAACAAGAGAACCTCTAGCAAAAGAGCCTGCTCACAGAGTTTCAGAGCCTCATTGTATTGGAACAGCAGAATTACAAGAGGATTAAATAACTGAGCTGATCAATATACATCCTGGTTCTGACAACATCAAATGACCTGATGTGTTCACCCTCTTCCTCCCCTCCTAGGTCCAATTCCACAAGCCAACCTTCAAAGACGGGAGGTGAGGGGAAGGCAACAGTGACTGCTTTAAATCAGATATCAAATTTGTGGCAGCTCCTTAAAGCTATCACAGAAATGCTCGACTTGACCAGGTCAAATTTTATTTGCCTTGTACTTTCATCACTCTCAAAGTTAGTGCAACATGTTTGCCATAGAAATAAGGAAAACAAAAATGAACTGTCTCATTGGCATGTCAGATTAAAAACAAGTGGATTGATTTTATACTTTTGAAATAACCAGCTGGCTTGAAGCCTCTCCTACTTTCTCTGTTGAAAGATTCTTGTACTCTTGGGACTCAAAGAGAAGCATTAGGTTGGATAAATGTAGTACACAATTCTGTTCATGATGATGACAGCGGTAAACATTTACTGAGCACTATGTACTAACTATGTACTAGGGGTGATGTTACATGATTTGTGCACATTACCTTATCACGACTTCTCCTTCCTATTTGCTTATTAAATTGCTCTCACCCTCCTGAATCCTCCATTTTTTCCCGATCTATTTTTCTTCACTTATTTTAAAAATGCACTTGGCGAGGTATACCCACCACTTGCTACTTACCTAGAAAATCAAGTAATTAATACATGTGTTACACCTGAGTGGCTAAGCTCGGCTGAAGTTCCACAGAGAGACAGCTGGGTTCCACCGTAGATGTAAGATCACCAAACTCAAATGGGAGCACAGCATTGACTGGCAATCGTCGTCCATTTATTTGATCAACTTAACTTGTCATCGTCTGCAACAAACTTCAACCTTTTCTATTCCTCTCAAAGAGTCAGCTACTAACCCTTCAACTGCCCCTTTCTCCCTTAATCTCAGAAGATGACTCTGCCTTTTACTTTGGTGAAAAAAGTTGAAGCGACCAGATGGAAAAGCCCTCACTACCTTCTACCAAAACGGTAAGTGCTACAGCTTCCTTTGTCTTTGACCTTCATGACCCCTCATGTTACTGCAGTGGGAAGCTCTTCCCATCATTTAAGCCCAATAAGTGCATTTCCTTCTTCTTCCTTTCCTATTATCTTCTTCCTTCTCGGTAACTGTTATGCTTTTCCTGCATATTCCTGTACTGTATAATCAGTTCTCAACCAAATCATGCCCATCGAAATTTAAATATGCTCACATCTCTCCCACCTTAAAAGAGTCCCTTCATCCGTCATCCCAAACTCTTTACATTCTCTCTTTCATTTCACAGACAAACTTTTTGAAACAGTTGACTCCACATTCAATATCCATACCCTCAATCCACTTGATACTGGATTCTAACCGCAGCTGGATGGAAACAGCTCTAGCTGGGGCACTGTGATGTAGATGGAACTGCTCATTTTATAGAGGTAGCAGTAGTGAAGCTGGGATTTGAACTCAGTTTGATTCTAGAACCCAAGATCTTAACTAATAAATTAGACAGCATTAAAAAAAAATTAACTTACATCTACCCAAATTACAAAATCATTAACATTCTGGCCTAAAATTTCAGTCTTGGATATTTACCTTATAGGTATATTTACACAACTCCAACTGGCATATGTACTAGGTTATTCCTTATTCATAGCAAATATTTAGAAATAAATATGATGTCCATAAACAGAGGATTGGACAAATAGATTATGTCATGTGGGTAAAATGGAACATTATGCAGCTGTACAAAAGACTGAAGATGCTCTCTAATTGTTGGTATGTAAAGATTTTAAAGACACACTAAGTTTTTTAAAGTAAGGTGACATTTTGTGTGTAGTTTGCATAAAAATGAGGAAAAATGAAAATATTCTTGTTTGCTTATTTTTACATAAAGGACATAAGCACACACAAATAACAAAAATGATCACCTTATGTTGATGGCTGTTGGGAACTGGGCAATAGGAGAAAGGAATAGAAGTGTGACTCAGCGTAGTATACTATAATAAGAGCCCTCACTGGCTGAGAGAGTCTTTTCTGCCAGATCCAGTTCTAAGCATTAAATATATTAACATATTTAGTTTGTACCTACAAAGCAGGTGCTAATAGTATCCTTACTGTACAGATGAGAACACTGAGACACAGACTGGCATATAATTTTTCTAAGGTCACACAGCTAGTATATAGCAGGACAGAGTGGTTGAGGCAGTTGTCATATCATCCACAAGCCTAAAATATTTACTGCCTGTTCCTTTAAAAAAAAGTTTGCTCATCCCTTATGCTGATAACATGAGCAAACTGTATCTATGACTCCAGGTCCAAAAAGATCCAACCCTGTAATATACAGAAGCAAGATGTTCTTTTTCCTGACTCGAGAAAGTTACAACAGCTGTCCCTACAAGCCATCCATGGCATCTGTGTTTTTAAATGATTTTGTGTTTGTTTTGCTAAATCATGAAATGTACATTGTTATTTTCAAACTGCTCAGAGTCTTCCGTAAGTCCGGAGATAATTTGTAATCTAACAGTAAAAATACTTGGTTCTGAAACATAACAGTGATATTTGAGGACAGAATGCCAGGAAACACCAACACAATGTTTTGATGAATATTTATGAGCATCTCCACCTGGCCTTCCAGTTTCCCATGCTTTGTTGCTTATGTTTTTGTGTCTGCATTGAAGGGTGTGTGTGGCAGGGGGCACGTTGAGGAAAGGGAGAACCATTCTGAGCCTACCTCTTGAAGAATGACCAAGTATGCTGAGTTCAAACTTTTATCTCCTTCCTCCCTTTTATGAGCCCTGACTGCGGATCATCTTTGAACCTTAACTGTAGAACACTCTCCTGACTCTTACATATGCACTGTCTTCATTCATGTACTTATCACCCCTTTTTCCTGAAACATATTTTTTCCATTTCTCTTCCATCATTTCCATCAGCACACAGGCATGCTGTTTTGACTCCTTCCAGTTGACACTAATTTCTTTCATTATCTTTACAAGAACCCTCACTGAAAGACCTTTTTATATTTGCCCTCTCCAATGACTCTCTTCCATTCTCCCTTGAATCCATTCCAATCAGGCTATTTGGCCCCTGCTACCCACTCCACTGAAACTGCTCTTTTCAAGTCACTGAAGAGTCACTGCCAAATTCGACATTCAGTTCTCAATGCTTATTCTACTCTACCTTTCAGCAAAATTTCAAAATTCAGCTATTGTAAATAGTGCCGCAACGAACATTGGGGTGCATGTATCTTTTTGAATTATGGTTTTCTCTGAATAAATGCCCAGGAGTGGGATTTCTGGATCATATGGTAGCTCTATTTTTAGTTTTTAAAGGAACCTCCATCCTGTTCTCCATAGTGGTTGTACCAATATACATTCCCACCAACGGTGTAGGAGGGTTCCCTTTTCTCCACACCCTGTCTGGCATTTATTGTTTGTAGATTTTTTGATGATGGCCATTCTGACCGCTGTGAGGTCATGATTTTAAATACTATTGTTATCCTGATTAGCTCCTGCACTAACTATTAGTTTTCAACTGGAGTGAACCACCAGTATGCCTTTGCTGTCTTGCATGAAGACTGTGCCAGCTCCCCTTCCCTCTGTCATAACCTAGTCTGTAGAAATCTGGATTGTCTGGACAATCTGTAGATCACCACACTGGTCCAGCATACGGATGGCATCATGCTGATTGGACCTGGAAAACAGGAAGTAGCATGCGGTTTAAATGCCTTACTAAGACACATGAATGCCAGAGCATAGGCAAGAAACAGGGAAATTCAGAGGCCCTCGACCTCTGAGAAGTTTCTGAGACTCCAATGGTCTGGAGCAAGTTGAGGCACTTCCTCCAAAGTGAAAGACAAATTGCGTCAACTTGGACTACCTGGAATTAAGAAATAGGCATAAAGCTAGTTTGGTATCTTTGGGATTTTCAAGGCAAAATATATCATATTTCAGTGTGCTGCTCCAAACTATTTAAAGGGTAACTTTAAGGCTTCTGATTTAGAGTGGGGCCCAGAGAAAGAGAAGATTCTGCTACAGATCCAGGATGTAGTGAAAGCTACTCTGCCCTTGAGGCCTTATAACCCAGCAGGCCCGGGGGGACTAAAGTGTTTGTGGCAAATATGCGTGTCTCATAGTACTGCTAGTAGCCTTCAATAGGACAATCACGGTGCTGACCTTAAAGCTTTCAGAGCAAGTCTTATCCCATTCTATGATAACTATTCTCTTTATGAGAAATAGCTCTTAAATGGCCACTGGGTACTCCCAGTGCTGTACACTTGACTGAGAGACATCACTTGACCATGCATTCTGAACTGCCCACCATGGTATTTGATCAATCAAACCAGAGAATTAGGCGTATGCACCAGCAACTCACCAGGTGGAAATGGGCTATAAGAGATGAACCTGGAGCATATCGTGAAGGCAGACACAAGTGATGTCATCAAGTGATTCATACATCACCTGCTCCTGCTGCATTGTCTCTCTACCTCAATCCATGCTTCAGGCATCACAGGGCATCCTTATGACCATTTGGGCCTGGTTTATAGCATGATATACTGAAAGCAACTGGAAATAGATTGCTTCAGCATCATTGCCCCAATCTAGAGTATTTCTTAAAGATGGAAGTCAACGGAAAGCATCCTGCTAAAGAAAATTTAAACAGAATATCCTGTTGTCCCTTTCTCTAGATTCAGAGATAACTAGAGGAAAAGGTCTACATTGATTCATGGGCAGTGGCTAAGAGTTTAGCTGAATGGTCAGGGACTTGGAAAGAATAGATTGGTGACAAGGAAATCTGGGGAGAAGGTATGTGTATAGCTCTTTGAGAAAGGCACATGCAAAGATATTTTTGTCCTCTACGAATTATAACCAAATATCATTCACGACAGAGGAGGCTCTCAGTGATCAGATGGCAATGGAAATACATTCAGGGATGCCAGTCAGCCTCTTTCTCTAGCTGTTCTAGTGCTTGCTGATGTGTTTGTTAAAAAAGTAACCAACTCAGCAGAGATCGAAGGTACGCATATGATGAAAAGCACGCACTTTCCTCTTCTAGGCTGTCTAGGCTCTTACCATTACTGAGCAGCTAACTTGCAAACATTAGACACCAACACAGAGCCTCCTACAGGACACCAATCCCAGGGAGACCAAACAGCCACGTGGCAGCAGGTTGATTATACTGGATCCTTCCATCCCAATGGGAGCAGCCGTGTATCTTCATAAGTGTAAACACTTGTCATACTGATTTGCATTTGCTCTCTGCAATGCTTCTGACAACATGACCATCTCACAAAACATCACTTCTGACTAAAGAACTCATTTTACAGCAAAAGCCCAGCCACGGCTTTGGACCCTGTGGACTACACTGGAATTTACCACATATACCATTATCTAGAAGGAGATGACCCAATAGATCAGTAGGATGGCCTATTGAAAGCCCAGACGAGGCCTGTGTTGGAAGCGACACTCAGAAAGGTCGGAGCACTTACCTGTAGGATGAAGTACAGCTTTGGAACCAGGGGCTGTGCTGCTTCTGTCATAGTCAGAATACTATGGTGAAAGGAAATGTGGGTCTTCTCGCTATTACAACTAATATTCCACTCATAAAATATTGGCTTTCTGTTCCTCTAAATTTGACTCCACTTATTTAGTCATTTCAATTCCCAAGGGAAGAAATGGTCAAGGTGATGCAACAAGAAGTCCACTGGATTGGAAACTGACACCATCACCTGGCCATTTGGGGCCATTGGTGCCACTAAAGTATTAATAGGCAAAGGTGATTAAATTATTGTTTGGGTGACTAATGTCATTTACCCAGAGGAAATCGAGTTGATGTTATACAGTGGGGGCAGGGAGGAATACATGTGGAACCTAGGAGATTTTCTGAAATGCTTCTTAGTCATTTCATATCCAATAGTATAACTTAATTGGAAAACTATAGGAAAACACAAAGACACAGACATTGATCATTCAAACCTTCCAGAGATGAAGGCCTAACTTAACCCACCAACTGAAACACTGTTGAGAAGAAGGACTGGCTGATGAAATAAGAAATAAGCAATAAGAAATATGCAATGAATAACAGAAGGAGAGTTATAAATATCAATGATAGCCTTGCTCCAAATGAAATGCGAAGTCTTCACACCTTGGCTTCACAGTCTCTATAAGCTCTGTGCCCCAGAAACATCTCAGACCCCATGTCTTACCACTCTCCTCAGGCTCACTCTGCTGCAGTCAGCTGCTCTCGCTGCTCCCAGGACACCCAGCACCATCACTACCCAGGGTCACTGCCCGTGCTGTGACCTCTGCTTGACTTACTCTTCCATTTCAAAGTCATCTCGATTTAAATGTGCCTGAGAAGAGGGCCTTTCCTGACCACTCACTCTAAATACCCCATGTCATTTCTCTGCAATCCCTACCTTACTCTGTTTTTCTTCTGATCATATACCACAACCACATGACAGATCAAATCTTTATTACCTACTTAACTATCTAACATTAATATTATTTTTAAATATTTCATTTTATTTAAAATATTATTTAATATAATTCATTTATTAAATGTACTGTTATAATAATATTTAATAATGATATTTATTTATTTATTTACTGTTTTTCTCCCCCTCCAGAATGTAAGATCCACAATGTCAAAGTTATTATTTTTGTTCACGCCTATATCTCCCTCCACTGCCTAATATAATTTCTGGTATATAGTACCACAATCAGGATACTTTTTTATCTGGAACTACCCACCTACCCTATATTCACTTTTGAAGCAATCAAAGGATTCACTGCTGTCATATGTTCAGCTCCTCCAAATATGTGACCTTGGTAAATGAACACACTATTAGTTACAGATCTGGATTCATCACTTAATTAGTGACACACAACTTTATAAAGGCAATGCGTCTCTCACAGTGCCAAATTTAGCCCTTGACAATTTATTTGCCCTTTTTAAAGGATTTATTTACTGACTAATTCTTAGATCAGAACCCAGTGGAAAGGAATGAACAACTAGTGTTCCATCAGTACTGAAAGGCCAAAGACTTCCTCAATATTATCAGGTTGTCAAGCCTCTGGTCTATGTTTTTACCTCTCCTAGAAAACATATGCTGTCCTGCACTCTGTTCCTGACTTAAGCAAAATCACGGGCTAGTCCTTACCAGGGAACGAGATTGTACCTGTAGGCATTATGGGTACATCTGTTCTCTTGTGATGCTGTTTTCAACACAAAAGATGCCCATACACCATTAAAGATTCCACCCTAATAATTCCACGTCTATGTTCTGCAGAGACAAAACAAGGATGCACCTGTTATATCTGATGACTATCGAAGTTATTCTGTAACTCAAGTTTAATGTAAAACTATTTAGAGAAGGAACTGACCTTGAAAGAATTTGGAGAAAATATGAAGAGTTAATCCACTTCAGCACAGGTATCTGCTCCCAATAGCTGTTCTCCTTTTACCTAGTATTTGTATTTTGTTGGTACATGATCATCAAGATAAAACTTGATTTTTCAGCCTTTCTTTGTAAGAAAGTGTTGCCATGTGACCAAGTTCTAGACAATGGATGTGAGATGTAATGTGTCAACCTCTCAGTTACTCTTAGACTTTTATATGTGATGAGTTATATTCATAAATTACTTCAATTGCTGTTATTTGGGGTGTCTCTTACAACTTTCAAACTGATATCCAATATGTCAAGAGCGTTAACAGACAACACAGCACTGAGTTCTCACTTCTTCTATAATATAGTATAATCTTTAGGAGCATAGGCTCAAGTCAATCTCTGGGTTTGAATCCTAGTTCACCATTTATTAGCTGTGGGACTTTGCTCAAGTGATTTCACCTCTTTGTGATTCATCTCTTCGTGTTTTCAGTAAAATTGGGACAGCACTAGTGCTACCATTCAGATTTGCTAAATGCCATGCCTAACAGGCTTAGAACAAAACCTGGCAGTCAATAGGCATTAACTAATCTATTTATTTAAGAATGCCCCAAGGCCATTCAAACATTCATCCAAGTTTTTATCAGATCAGTGAAGCTTTCTTTTTGTTATGCAAGTTTCATTCTCTTTGAGCTGGTGCGGCAATTCCTGCTTGAGGGAGAACTGAGAAAATGTCTTGATAAGCTCAGTTGAGCTAGGTGAGTTCCATGGGGGGGAAGTGAGTGGAGGCGGCTGCCAAAATTTTTAAAAAAGAGACTTGATTATTCTGAAGAGAGTAAGAGGGACGGTTTTATGATGCCAGGGATGAAGAATGAAAGAAAGGTAGGAAGGAAGGAATGAAGGAAGGAAAGGAGGGAGGGAGGAAGAAAAAAAGAGGGTGCAAACTAAGAAGATGGTAGAAGGCTGTGTGACAGTTGTTACCCGCTCACTAGGGTCGTGAAATACTCAGTGAACTTATTCACGGTCAGAGAAACAGTGTGATTAAACATTTTTAGGAAACTGATGATGGAACTGAGTTTCCCATTCCAGTTAATATGAAATAAAACAGGGACTTCCCTGGGGCTCCCAATGCAGGGGGCCCGGGTTCGATCCCTGGTCAGGGAACTAGATTTCACATGCCTCAACTAAGAGCCCGCATGCCACAACTAAGACCCGGAGCACACCATCACCCTGATACCAAAACCAGACAAAGATATTACAAAAAAAGAATATTACAGACCAATATCACTGATGAACATATACACAAAAATCTTCAACAAAATACAAGCAAACAGAATCCAAAAACACATTAAAAGTATCATACAACATGATCAAGTGAGATTTATCCCAGGGATGCAAGAATTCTTTAATATATGCAAATCAATCAATGTGATACACCACATTAACAAATTGAAGAATAAAAACCATATGATCATCTCAATAGATGCAGAAAAAGCTTTTCACAAAATTCAACACCTATTTATGATAAAAACTCTCCAGAAAGTGGGCATAGAGCGAACTGACCTTAACATAATAAAGGCCATATATGACAATCTGACAGCAAACATCATTCTCAAAGGTGAAAAACTGAAAGCATTTCCTCTAAGATCAGGAACAAGACAAGGATGTCCACTCTCACCACTATTATTCAACATAGATTTGGAAGTCCTAGCCACGGCAATCAGAGAAGAAAAAGAAACAACAGGAATACAAATTGGAAAAGAAGAAGTAAAGCTGTCACTGTCTGCAGATGACAGGATACTATACACAGAAAATCCTAAAGATGCCACCAGAAAACTACTAGAGCTAATCAATGAATTTGGTAAAGTTGCAGGATACAAAATTAATGCACAGAAATCTCTTGCATTCCTATACACTAACAACGAAAGATCAGAAAGTGAAATTAAGGAAACAATCCCATTCACCACTGCAACAGAAAGAATGAAATACCTAGGAATAAACCTACCTAAGGAGGTAAAAGACCTGTAATCAGAAAACTATAAGATACTGATGAAAGAAATCAAAGATGACACAAACAGATGGAGAGATATACCATGTTCTTGGATTGGAAGAATCAATATTGTGAAAATGACTATACTACCCAAAGCAATCTATAGATTCAATGCAATCTCTATCAAATTATGAATGGCATTTTTCACAGAAGTAGAACAAAAAATCTTAAAATTTGTATGGAGACACAAAAGACACTGAATAGTCAAAGTAATGTTGAGAAAAAAAACGGGGCTGCAGGAGTCAGTTTCCCTGACTTCAGACTATACTACAAAGCTACAGTAATCAAGACAGTATGGTATTGGCACAAAAACAGAAATATAGATCAAAGGAACCAGATAGAAAGCCCAGAGATAAACCCACACACCTATGGTCAACTAATCTATGACAAAGGAGGTGAGGATATACAATGGAGAAAGGCCATTCTCTTCAATAAGTGGTGCTGAGAAAACTGGACAGCTACATGTAAAAGAATGAAATTAGAACACTCCCTAACACCATACACAAAAATAAACTCAAAATGTATTAAAGACCTAAATGTAAGACAAGACACTACAAAACTCTTAGAGGAAAACACAGGAGGAACACTCTTTGACATAAATCACAGCAAGATCTTTTTTGACCCACCTCCTTGAGTAATGGAAATAAAAACAAAAATAAACAAATGGGACCCAATGAAACTTAAAATTTTTTGCCCAGCAAAGGAAACCATAAACAAGATGAGAAGACAACTCTCAGAATGGTAGAAAATATTTGCAAATGAATCAACGGACAAAGGATCAATCTCCAAAATATACAAACAGCTCATGCAGCTCAATATCAAAAAAACCCAAACAACCCAACCAAAAAATGGGCAGAAGACCTAAAATAGACATTTCTCCAAAGAAGACATACAGACGGCCAAGAGGCACATGAAAAGATGCTCAACATCACTAATTATTAGAGAAACACAAATCAAAACTACAATGAGGTATCACCTCACACCAGTTAGAATGGGCATCATCAGAAAATCTAAAAACAATAAATGCTGGAGAGGGTGTGGAGAAAAGGGAATCCTCTTGCACTGTTTGTGTGAATGTAAATTGATACAGCCACTATGGAGAACAGTATGGAGGTTCCTTAAAAAACTAAAAATAGAATTACCATATGACCCAGCAATCCCACTACCGGGCATATACCCAGAGAAAACCATAATTCAAAAAAACACATGCGCCCCAGTGTTCATTGCAGCACTATTTGCAATAGCCAGGTCATGGAAACAACCTAAATGTCCATCAACAGATGAATGGATAAAGAAGATGTGGTACATATATACAATGGAATATTACTCAGCCATAAAAAGGAATGAAATTGGGTCATTTGTAGAGATGTGGATAGACCTAGACTGTCATACAGAGTGAAATAAGTCAGAAAGAGGAAAACAAATATCATATATTAATGCATATATGTGAAATCTAGAAACATGATACAGATGAACCAGTTTACAAGGCAGAAATAGAGACACAGATATCAAGAAAAAAATGTATGGACACCAAGGGGGGAAGGGGGTGGTGGGATGAACTGGGAGATTGGGATTGACATATATACACTAATATGTATAAAATAGATAACTAATGAGAACCCGCTGTATAACACAGGGAACTCCACTTCGCTGTGCAGTGGAAACTAACACAACATTGTAAAACAACAATACCCCAATTTAAAAAAAACCAAAAAACAGGGGCACATAGATGGCTCTGGTGTGCTGGCAATAATCTGTCTATAGACCTACATGGTGATTATAAGCTTTAATTTTATAATAAACTTTTGAAGTGTATATTTTACAGTCTTTCACAAATGTATTTATGCTAAATTTCACAATAAATTGAGGTTATAAAAAAAAAGAAGACCCAGTGCAGCCAAAATAAATACATAAATAATTAAATAACTTGGAAGGAAGGAAGGAAGGAAGGAAGAAAACAGAACCTGGCAAGCAGTAGCAGAGTTGAATACGTAAGTTACTTGTAAGTAATTTCTAAGTAAAAATCTTAGAAATTTGTTAAAAGATACTCTAGGATAAATCCTTAGGCCCTCTCAATGCTGGGACCTGGAAGATTGAGTCATGTTCAAGTGGCTCTCCACTGTGGAGGTGCATCCCCTCTGCCCATCTCTATCCCAGGGGAGTTGACCACATTCTCCCTGGAGTTTCCATTGAACCACGTACACACTTCTTTTCTATCAGCTGTTATGTTGTAGTGAGTGTTGCTATTTGTTTCTTAATATACCTTTCTCTCCTTCAAGGATGTGAATTCCTAGTTGTGGGTGTTGTGTTTATTTATGTCTATACGGTTAGCTTGCAAAAAATGCAAGTACTTGTTGAATGAATGAGATAAAATAACACCTTGATATCCACTTTTCTATCCATACTCACAGGGAAAGAGAAGAGGGTAGTGGGTTCAGCCACCTATGATGAGTGAAGGTACTGAAAGAAGAAAAACTACAACTATTTCATCATGTGCTATTGTGATAATCATAGTAGCTTATCTACATATTATATTCTGTCAAACAAAATAGCCAGTGGCCAACCACTTTTTAAAAGACAGGCTTATTTCAGAGAGAAGGGCACAGAATTTACACAAAATATCTACTATTTATATATTATAGTAGCATCTTTCATTGCACTGATCAATAGAAGTAGGGTAAGTATCTTAGAGCCCCGAATGGGGGAAATCTTTAGTTTTATGCTATATCATCCCCTACAAAAATCATGACTTTTCTACTTCCAAAAGCTTCCAGGTTCTCTTTATTTATTCAGTTTTTTAAAATCAGTGGAATCTTGCTTTGAAAAAAAAATACAGGAACATATGTTAGTCATCTGGGAATGAGAAAGGTGGTGGGAGACATTTTGGGAAATATTTAAAGTACGTACAGGTAATAAGAAGAACTATCTTTCAGCAATATTGACACTGTTACCCTTAGTTCAAGGAATTAGGAATTTTGGAGAGGTTAGAATTTGGTTAACATTTTGTGTTTTCAATTTTATCACCATTATGCATGTGTGTGGATTAATCCGTTAGTTTACATGTGGGTGGTGGGAATGTGCAAAAAAAGAAAACAATAGGAAGTATAAAACAAAATTCCAAGGCTTTGAGCTCTTCTGTGAATGAAGCTGGATATCTTTGGCTTGCTGGGCCCCTGCCCCTGCCAACTCCAAGTGTAATCAATAGAATCTGTTAATTCAATAATTATCAGATGCATTAAACATGATTTTTTTCATTATTCTCATTCTGAAGTATTGCATTTTATTTTTGAGTTTTAATATTCTTTACACAGGGAGTCCATCTGGGGCTTTTGATTTTAAAATCTGATAGAGTTCATCTGTGGCAGAGTGAATGCAAATAAAATTCAGCCCAACTTAGAAAGGACAGTATGTGTGGCTTGAGCAACTTATGGTGGAAACAGAAAGCCCCAGTGTATTATGCACAAAAGAATCTCATTACTTTCTACTGATGGATGGCATTTCTTGGCAAAACTGTTTTGCTCCTTAATAAAATGAGCAGAAGTACCTCAAATCCAAAATTTTAAGGTGGCAGAGAAAGAGACATAAAAGATGCACAGCAAATGGATGGGAGATTGAGGTAGATCAAGACAAAGGAGGTAGACAGAGATTCATGAAGAATACAGACACCCGTTTATTTAGCATGTATTGATCTAGTTTTAATCTGCAGCATAGCTTTTCATGTCTAACACCCCACTCACCATTGCCACTGAATTACAGCACTTCTAAAGTTGGCTTTAAAATTCTTACTGACTCCATAGACCCCCACCCCCATCACCTATCAGTGGCATTTGGAATCATTAAAGATTTGCAAACATTTCAAGGACGGTGATATGGAAGAAAGCATGAACAGAAGCTGAAGTGGAGGCAAGTAGGGCACAAGGGAAGAGAGAAGAAGGGTTAGAAGGGCAAAGTAGGGAAGCATGGAGGAAGCAGCCCCTGCCATGGGAAGAGGGCTTCTGCAAATGCAGTGGCACCAGGAAGAAACGTGCTTAGCTAAGACCCACATACGAGATCAGATTATTTGCTCGCTTAGTGCTATTTGGTAGGTATACCAATACCAAATTATAACTACTAATTCATTTGATTTGTGAAGCCCCACAATTTTTTTTTAACAGCTCTGTGCTTAAAGCAATAGTAAAACCCAAAAGGATTAAATTATATTGTAGAATCTTAATCTGATGAGTTACTTTTAATCTTAATTATATTTGTCCAACAGTAATTCAAGGAATTAGAACAGGGCATTTATAGTATCCTGATTAACAAGGGGTTTGTTCTGTTTTTCCACTTCAGCCAAATCCTTCTCGTGACACAGTTTATTGGTGAAAAGCATACCATCTGATGTTACCTTTAATATATATCAGTTTCCTGACACTGAGTCAGTTCCTAGTCTTTTTTTTTTTTTTTTTTAAGTTTGATTTTATTTATTTATTTGTGGCTGTGTTGAGTCTTCGTTTCTGTGCGAGGGCTTTCTCTAGTTGCGGCAAGTGGGGGCCACTCTTCATCGCGGTGCGCGGGCCTCTCATTATCGCGGCCTCTCTTGTTGCGGAGCACAGGCTCCAGACGCGCAGGCTCAGTAATTGTGGCTCACGGGCCTGGTTGCTCCGCGGCATGTGGGATCTTCCCAGACCAGGGCTCGAACCCGTGTGCCCTGCATTGGCTGGCAGATTCTCAACCACTGCACCACCAGGGAAGCCCAGTTCCTAGTCTTTGAACCTAAGTTTCCCTCATCTATAAAATGCTGATAACAATAGCCTCTATCTCACAGGCGATTAATAGAATTAAATGAAGTCATGTTGAAAGAGTTTTGTTCATTGCCAAATGTAATTAGCACTCAATAAATGTTAGCTGTTGCTCCTACTATTATCATTAGGTTCATCTCAGACACAATGTGTCCAAGGAGACAATGTTACCATTTGGAAATATACAGTATAAGAACGAGAAGATCTGTTCAAATGCCATGCATCAGAAGACAGAATTTTTCCCAGAAAAAATAAATAAATAAAATTTAAAAAAGCAAAACAAAACAAAAAAACTATGAACTACTATTTACTTAGTTCCTTTTTCCTGGGTCATCTAAGGTTAGCCACTTAATCTTCTTGTTTCTTTGTATCTACTACATTAGAGAAGATAACACTGTGTGCTTCATAGTATTGTTTTGATAATTATGAAGTAATGGCTTTAGATGGGTTAAAAAATACTAATATTTATGCCAGACTAAATGACATTGACCAAGAAACATATTTAGCAACTATGAATAGCTTAGATAAAATAGAAGAATTATTTAAATCTTCTTCACCATACTGCTAAAGATTTTCAGATTACAGCCTACCTATTTTGATTAATTTTATTATCTCTATCTAAACGTGATAAACAGATAAAACAATATGCTTTTGAATCTTACACTGACGCTAACAAAATGTGTGAAATAAAGGGTGCAATAAATGCCAAGCACCTGTTTTAATGTAATAGGTTTTCATGTGATTTTTCATAAAATCATCTGGCTTTCTTTGGCTCTTTGGGAATTGTTCTTATCATGAGAGCATAAATTCTAATGTGTACTAACAACAGATACTACTATTGTGCATTTCTTTTTTGAAATATGCACAAATAAAAAAGTTTTAAAGGTTTCTTTAAAGTTTTGAAAAGTTTCTTTAAGTGTGATTTTCAGGAAAAGCCAACACCTACTCTCTAACCATCAGAGAAAAAGAACTCCAGGGGAACCAAAAGGAAATCCATTTTTCAGCCCCAAAGAAGGGAGAAACCATCTGTGCTAAATCATAAAACAAATGCACTGAAAGTTTATATCAATATACACATGGGAAGGAGGTTATTTACTCTGTGGAGGAAAAAATCCTCCTTATGTTTAATCATGTGAATTTCATGGACAAGTAGACTCCTAAACCATTTTTATGCTTAAAGAAAATACTTAAAATTTTCATCTTAAAGAAATATACTCAATCCACTGTCAATTAAACTCCTCAAATAGAGCCAAGCTTAGAAACTTCCTTATCTCTATCCAAAAAATGTCCAGGATTTACATTCTGGAAGGGAGTATTAGAAAATGAGCTATTCAGTTATTCACATCTATTCATGTTAAATCTTTCTCTCTAGCAATCTCTCACAGTACTTTTTTTCACATTAACTGATTCTGCCTGTGGCCTCTCAAAGGTCTAACACCAGATTAGCCAAGGAAAAGACACAAAACATTGAAGTAAGAAGGTGGTAATTCTGGAGGGGTAATTGTTACTGTTTTTTAATCAGGTTACTAATATAATGTATTATAAATAGATTTGGGTATCTGAGCAATACTCAAATGACAAAATGTTTCTATATTTGAGTTCAGAATGAGGCTTGTCTTGAACCCATCCAAAGGAATTTATGCCTGGAAGTGATAAAGGACCCTCATTATAACTCTATCTCATAGCAGGAGGTCCACATTAGATCTCTGTGAAATATTAAACTTGGAATAGAAACAGAAAATAAGAAAAGACTTCCTGAAAAGCAATTGCAATAGACTTCAAAATAATTTGCTATAGCTTGACGATGAAGAGGCTGACTTTATAATTCATAAGCACTTGAAGTTTTAAGACTTATAGAAATTTTTATAATCAATATCTATAGTGATAGCTTAAATAGAAGTTTTATTGCCTTGTGAGGGCAAAAATAGGTCTCTAATGTGAAAAAATTATGGAGTTTAGCTAGAAGGAAGCAGTTCCTAGAATTGAAACATTTCTCTAAACAATTTAATGAATAATGAAATTTCTCTCAAAGAATAGAAACAATAACAATAACAATAGAAATAGCCTGTTTTGTATAAATAGGCTAAGAGAAAAATGGAAAGACATAGGCACAAAAGAAAATTGTAAATTTTAGAGTTTTTATTAAACATGGGCTAAATGTATTTTAAGAATTCTAATGGGTTGTGCCATAAGAATCTGCATAAATGAATTCCATACCCACAGTCTACATTGTATTCATCAAAATCTGTTACATGCTGAGATAAGTCTATAAAATATATTCATTTTTTTGTATTTAAAATTTCACTCCATCTGAATAACTTTCTATTTCTCTACTGGTCTTTATGAATACTTTAATATTCATGTCCATTGTGTAAATGAAAAGCCAGCTTGTCATTTGGTTATATGCAAGATTCATAAAGTTTGATTTCTGAAATAACATCACTTCTAAACTTCCCTTCCTCATGCACTGTTGCCTCTACTCAAATATCTGGCATTCTCTCTCATCTTATTTATGATCTTCAGATGCGAACTTTCTCTATCTACCTTGACAGCTGAAAAGTAACACAAACTATTCTGGGGAACTTTTCACTTTTCACTCAATGCTCAGGCAGCAGTTATGTATTGAATACCTCCTGTGTTAGCTCCTAGGATATAGCTGCTGGGATACAGCACTCAACATTCTGACTCCAAGAATATATACCACAATGGGAGTTTGTGATGGATAATAGGCTGTTAGGAGAGCGTGTGAAATCTAATTTGTCCAAGGCAGTTAAAATGAGTTTCCCCTTTGCATCCCGAAAACACAAAATCACTTTTATTGTCTACAGACATCAGTCTAGTTGTTAAAAGGACAAGCCATTAAAGTTAAGGATTTTGTCTTTAATGATATGAATACCCATAAAATGACACTCTGGTTTTCAGAGTTCTTTCTTTTTAAAATTCATATCTTCAACTTTTTATTTTAATAAGGTTTTGGGTAACTTACTAAATGTAACCTCTAGAACATAAAGGAAATGATGTACATTCCCTTCTGCATGGCTTTCTCCTCCTCAGAACAGCTCTTGTAACGAATCTAGATGTGATTTTACAACTTTCTCAACACAGCACTTCAAGTACTGCTGTCAGTTGGCTAGCTGAAGAAATGAACCCTCCTTACCATGTTTCACAGAAGGGTAAGTTCCCTGAGAACAGAGCTGACATTTTTGCCATAGAGGCCAGCACATTGGCTTTACACGGAGAAGATGCTCAAAACATCATAGAAATAGAAATCCATAGAAATCCTAGGAGCTTGGAACTAGGAAGGAGACATAAAATCTCCTCTAATCCAAAGCCCTCATGTTATAGATAAAGTTGGGCCTTGAGAGAATGATGATGCATTAAAAAAAAAAAAATAGGCCTTTGCTTTGCTGTTCTGTTTGTTTTTCATGACCTCCCCTGCACACAGCTAACTAATTTTTCAAGATTCCACTAAAGGACCCTTTCTTCTGTATCGTCATCCCTAGTAGAAAGCAAAGGCAGTAAATCAGACTTGGAGCTGCCATGGCACTTTCCAAACCTTTACCCTTCTCTTGTGATTCTAATGATCTGTATGTTCTCTTATCCCCTTAAACTATGAACTCCTTAAGTGATTACATCTTACTCATTTCTGTACTCCAAGCATCTAGACCAACATGTGGTACATTGCAGATCTCAATAAATATTTGTCAAAAGAATAAATAAATGAATGGATGAATATATAAGCCCTTTTCAATTTGAAATAACATGTGTTTTGAAAGAATATTGTAAGAACTTTGTAATTCAAAATGCATTTCCCTGCAAAACAAATTTATATAACATTATGCAGTAGTATATTGTTTAACCACAGCCTGTAGCAATGTTTCAATACAGAAGAGGATGAAGTCAGGAAAGACTTCCTGGAGGAAGTGATACCTCCACTGAGTTTAAAATGAAGGGAATCTTAAATTACTCCCTTTGTCCTCAGAAGAGAAACATCATTTGATTCAAAGAGTCTTCAAGTTCATCAAGTCCAAGGAAATAATAGGAGTACAATGAGCCTGGAAAAAGGGAACAGTCCCCCAGCGGGACCAGGAAGAACAGAGTAGCGGGGATAGCGATGGAGGAGGGAAAGATGAGAGCTGCCGAGTGATGCGGGGATGCACGAAAGAATGAATGCTTCTATGATTCCGCCTACACTCAAAACCGCTTCCTTGATCCTAGAAGAAGGAAAAGCTCTGAATGAAGAAAAATAGAAAAAAAAGAGAGCTTAAAAGTCAGGATGGTCCAGGCATGATGGAAAGTTCAGAACAGACAGGGATTTTACAAAGAGAATGAGAGGAACTTAATTGTCAGGATGCTGGATTGAATCAGAAATATTTGATTCTAATGATGCTAACATTTTCCTATTAATATAACATTAAATATTTACCACACTTTTTCACCTATGTTATCATACTTTGCAGAGAATACCAAGTCAAAATTTACAAATAATTTGCCCAGAGTAAGGAAACAAGTAAATGGCAGTCCAGACACAAACTTAGGTCTTCTGACATTATATTCTCTGCTCCTGGTACAGCGTCGACCTTACAGGACATAATAGAAAAGCTGGATGATAAAGAAGAGATAGCAATACGTCAGTAGAGATTACCTGGTCTAAATGCCTTAAGTTTTCTTCTAAAAAATATCACTCGACTTCTTCTTTCAGCTGTATAGGGTGTTTATATCTGTTTAATCTCCCCTCAAAATAATTACAGAATTCTCCCTATCCTTAACAGGAAAAAAAAATTGTTTTTTTTTAATCTTTTAAATTATTCATGCATTAGTTGAATAAGGAAGAACAAAAGGGAGACTTTCTACCCTGAGATGCACATATCATGTGACAATTTCAAAGTTCTACCAACTCGGTTTCCCAAGTAGAGGTTTTCCACACAGAGCATCGCACTGCAGGGCCCTTGTTCTTGGTCATCTCACATCATTTAAGGAAGATAAATCAGTGGCCAACTCCTCCACCTACACGTCTCGTGTTGAATTCCTTTCATTTCCCAGGATTCAAGAGTGAGCTTGCATCTGTCCTCCTTAGACGGACAAAAGATGCCATGAGTATAAAATAAAATGAAAGAAACAGGAAGGCATTGAAAGAAAAATTGAATGACAGGGTTAGAATAGGACTCTGTGCTATCTTTTATCCTTAATTGGTTGAGGATTTCCAGTGGTCTAGGTTTTGAGGGAAACATAGACTCACAGTGATTTAACCTAATAATCTAGCCTTCAGAACACATAGCTAAACTTAAGGAAAGTTAGATGTCAAGAAAATAGAATGAAAGTAGCGGCACTTTGAACCTTTGAACACATATAAACTCTAAAAATAACAGGCTAGACGGTAGAAAAAAAAAAAGCATGGTTCATTGGATAATCCTACGAGTTAAATTTGGAATAGGGTTGCCATACATTTTAAAAGAGGGGAGTATTTGCAAGCAATATTTCTGTATAAAATACTTTGCATTAAGTTCCACAAGTTTTCTTATGTCACAATAATTTCATTGTTGACAATGATTAAATATGACTAAACTTCTTCATGTAAGAGCAAAGCATATTTATTATAGAAAATTTTAAATTAAAAAATATTAAAAACATCCTTTGTTAAATATGCATTGGCTTGGGAACCATCTCAGTGGTTTCTGTTGTCCGAACTTTTAAGATGGCAGAACACATTGTTTTGCATCATTTCATGCATGAACTAGAAAAAAATCTGCAGTATTGACTAAGGACTTGGTTGAAAGCGTGGTTACATTGTGGCTGGCAGTGTGGTTTTGGAGTCTGACTCTAGTATAAATCTGACTCTTCTTCAATGGCTGTGGGACCCTGCAAAAGTTATTTGAATTCCATGGGACTGTTTCCCCATTTTTTTCAGGGGGACAATAAAATTCACCTCCCAGATTTGCTGAAATGATTAAATGAGATAATGCATCCAGAATGCTTAGCAAAGACCTCTGTACACAGAATCAGGGAAGACCTGCAGGCTCTGCTTAAGGTGGTCCCCTGCTTCCCCTCTCTCCAAACATCCCACTCCCAACCTCCATCCATAAGCTTCAGCCAGACTCCCTTTCTTTCTGAGCTTCAAACACACTAGGCTTGTTCTGACTCTGGCCTTTTGCTTTCTGTCTGGACATCTTTTCTCTGGATTTTTGCACAGCTGACTCTTTCCCTTCATTCAGAATTTTATCTCAAGAGAAATTCTTTCTCTCATCATGCTCCTTAGAAGAGCTCCCTTCCCTCGGCTGTTGGTCCTGAAACTCATTTACTTTGGTGTTTTCTACACTGCATTCATCACTATCTGTAAGTCTTACTTACACGTCCACATACATGTCTGTCGTCTGCTGTGCTGAGTCAGAAGGGATGCTCCAGACAAGTGAGAACCTTGTCTGTCTTGTCTAATATTGTAGCACTTTTGGCACAGACTGGCTTCGTACTCAATAACGTATTTTCTTTTTTCCAAGAAACACGGCCACATTTCCCAGCTTTCCTCGAAACCAGCATGACCCCATGGCTGAGTTTCCAGCAAATGGAATGTGGTGGCAGTGACCTTTGCTCCTCAAGGCTAGATCCACAAAACCTCCCGACAGCCATTCTCTGTTCTCTCCTCCCTTCTTGGTGAGTTGGATGCAGAGGGTCCTGGAGATGACGCAAAATCTCTAGGGGATGGCAAAGCTGGGAGGTGTTAGGAAATGAGCACCTTAATCACTGTGCAAAAACCTTCACACAAATAAGAAATAAGTGCCTCTTTTGTTTAACCTCTGAGATTTGAGGGTTTCATATGGCAAACAGACATAAGAAAACCTGAACGAATATACTACAAGACACAGAAAACTGCCCGCCATAGTAGGTGGTACGGGCTGAATGTCTGTGTCCACCCCAAAATTCATGTGTTGAATCCCTAGCCTCCCAATGTGATGGTATTTGGAGATGAGGGACTTATAAAAGTAACTAGGTAATTAGTTTATGAGGGTAGTGCCCTCATGATGGGATTGACACTCTTATAAGAAGAGAAAAAGACCTCTCTCTTTCTCTGTCTCTCTCTCTCTCTTTTTCTATTTCTTTCTCTGTTTCTCAGCAGTAACTAAGGAAAAGCCATGTGACCACACAAGAGGAGAAGCTGGCCGTCTGCAAGCCAGGAAGACAGCTCTCACCAGAATCTGATCATGCTGGCTCCCTGATCTCAGACTTCCAGCCTCCTGAGCTGTGAGAAATAGATGTCTATTGTTCAAACCACCCAGTGTACGATATTTTGTTATAGCAGCCCAAGCCGACTAAGGCAGTAGTACACAATAAGTACGTAACAAGTATTGATTAAACAAGCAAAATAATTAAATTAGTGGCATTTTGTGCCCAGCCATATCAGGTCTCTGTGCCTGACTATATCGTCTCAAAGTGGGCTGAAGGAAACATCACTCTGCCGTAAAAAGTTCCATTCTGATGATGCTTGAAGCTCTCTGAGGGGTACACGATGTTAGAGACTGAGGAAACTACACCTCCTGGGCTTAGAGGTTTAGTGAACATTAACATAAAAAAGAAACTAAAGGAGATTTTGGTGCGCAATGTTTCTCATCCCCTGCATGGACATTTCCTGTTTGGTGTCATAAAGGGAATATGAAGGCCCCATAAAAACCTAAATGAATTGTGCTGTAAATGTTAACTGCCCTGACAGCAGTGCGGAGGCTGCTCCAGTGTGGGGCTGCCACCGGGGCATCTCTGCTGAGAGCCTCAAAGCCAGAGTCACGGCCAAATGTGGACATTAGACACGGCCCCACCCCCACCAGAGGCTACACTCTCCTTCCCGTTGCCAGCCAAATGCTTGGCCAATTAAAGTTATATTTGTTGAAACAAGATAGAGCTCTCCACCCTGAAAAGGCTGCTTCACAAAATATTCCTGTGCATTTTCATTATTAAATCCCAAAGTGACAATTATTAGCCTTCAAGCCATTATCTTCCAAAATGAGCCAGAGTTTTGAATTTATGATCACACGAAGCCCATCATGCTTATCCTTAGGATTTGATAACAAACACATTTTGGGAGATTTAAGGAACTCATCATCTCAATTTAAGAAGTAAAAGGTGTGAGCTTCAGATCTATATTCTAGTAGATGCAAACTATCAATGAAGGAGAAAAAGCAGTTAGTTACATTTTTAAAAAATGTTTTACCAGTGTGGTTTGGGGTAGATTTTGTTGAGTCATGTACCATTTCCATTTTTCATTCTTTTCTGCAGATGCCTTTAAGAACTTTTACTACTTGTGGTGCCATGAGAACGAAAAGAATTCTAGTGATTGCTGCATTGAAGTGCTCGCCTCTGCCACACTGAGTACTTGCATCCAGGCCACTCAGAATTGGTGACTTGGCTCCATGATCCCTGCACAGAATGGCTGCCAAATATCCCGGCATGTGAAACCCCTCAGATGTGATCATTAAGCTTTAGAGTGGTAATCCTTTTTTTATATGCCACTGTGGAACAGGAAAAAGGCAAGTACTGAGGTTTTAATTTTTAAGAAATATTTTATAAATATGAGAAAGTATAAACCACATATGCAAATACATGTGTCCACATCACCCAGCTTCAGAAACAGAATATTACCAGGAGAGTTGAGGTACCCACGTACCTTCCCAAATGTTCCCTCATATTCTGAATTTTGTAATTTTCCTGGGTGTTATTTATGCTTTTCTATGATTCTGTCTTTCACATTTAAAACTGTTTTCACTAAAAGCTTGATTTATGGAATAAGGATTAGAATCCTGAATATATAACACATCTTGAAAAAGTTTTACAGTACTAAATTAATAAATATTCTGTTGTGTTTTGTTTTGTTTCATTTATGTCTGCTGATTTAAAAGTATTTAACATGTAACAGATCAGATAAGATAACACTGGTGAGAATTTTGAGAATCTCTTCTTATTTTAAAGCATCAAAACTAAAAGATTTCAGGCAATAAACCCAGACAAATCTATTAGTTTTTAGCATGGTTAGGTCTGTGATGTTTTAGGTTAGGTACAAATAGTGACAAAAATACCAATTTGCAGGTGATATAAATATAATTCTATTGTTTTTATGATGCAGATACAGTGCAGTAAAATGGCAAATATCTCTTCAGTTACACTGGTTTATATTATCATTCTACTTTTATTTAGGGAAGGAGCTAACTTCATTATAAAATTATGAATGGTTGATAAACACTTCAGAAGATGTTTGGCCTCTCCAGTGATGAAAGAAATGCAAAAAAAAAAAAAAAAAAGCATACTATTTTCACCCAGATTAACAAAAGTCTAATTGCCAGATAGTACCCGATATTGACTAGAGTGTGGGGAAGCTTACCCTTGTCAACATCGGTGGGAAGGCGACCTTGCAGCTACAGTAAAAATTTTAAATGAAAATATCATTAATCACAGCAATTATGTTTCTCCAAAATAATACTAAGGAAAGAATCTTACAAATATATAGGGATATACACACACACACCTATGTACACATTGCATGTGTCTATACATGCACATATTCACTCTATCATTATGATAATAAAGAAAAATGGGGACCACCTAAATGGCCCCTAAATAGGCAAGATTTAGATACTTCATATAAAGCCATGTTATTATATTTTATGCAACAATTAAAAGGAAGATGGATTTTATATTTCTAGCAAGGAAACGATCTTCATGATACATTGTTAAGTGATGGAAAGGAAGTTAAGAACAGCAAGCATAACGGGCTTCCATCTCTGTTAAGTCCTGTTTTGACCTCAAGAGAATTCCTGCAGGGATAACACTGTATGTGTCCCAAAGAAATTCCTTTATGGACTTGTCTGGGATAGAATCTGAGGTCCCAAGGGGACCTGAGTAAATGCGGCATTTTTCTTTCCCAGAGAACTTCTTGGTGGTTCCATTGATCATGAAGAGAAAGAGAATGAGAAAAGAAGTTACTAGAGTGGGGTACACAGCCACCCACTGCACTGAACGCGTGACCCCTCTCAACCTTCCCTCAAATGCCCAACGCAAAAATCCTAAAATAAAAAAATAAAATAAAATAAAATAAAATCTGGCTTCTTTGTTCTGATTATCTTAGAAGAGGGATGAGGGAGAGAAGAGACAGCCATTGTCTGCCTTGTAGTAAAAAAAGAATTTCTCAAGCAACACAAAAGAAGGGCTACCCATTTTTCTTAAGTTTGATTGATTTTGCTACATTCAAATTAATAACATTGTTCAGCAAAAGATACCATAACAAATGAAATAGTAGCATCCAACTGAGAGAAGATATTTGCTATATACACACTGTCAAAAGATTATTATCCAGCTATATAAAGAAACTCTACATGTAATAAGGAAAAAGACAAATATCTCAGTACAAAAATGAAGAAAAGACAGTGCAAGTCTTTCACACAAGAGGAAATAAGAGAGACTCTTGTTCAACCATAAGTTAGGGCACAGCTGCCATGTGGCATTGCCTACACAGCTTAAATACAGCACACCCTACAACCCAGCAACTCCATGCCCTGGCATAGGCAACAAGTGTGCCAGGAGACAGGAAATCAGCAGCATTGTTCATTGTAGTAAAAACAAGAAACAACCCACATACTCATCAACAGGAAAATGGATAATGGAATTGTGGCATATTCAAACAGTTTCATAATACAACAGTGAAACTGAATGAACTCTAGCTAATTACATTAAACGGATGGATCTCAAAAACAATGTTGCACAAAAACCAAAAAAAATTGCAAAATACATGTAGTATTATACATTTCACATTTTTGTAAAGTTCAAAACTAGGCAATGACATGTTTAAGTACCTATATGGGGCAAAGCTATGAAAAAAGGCAAGGAAATACTTAAAACAAAATCCTGGATTATGGTTACCTCTGGGGGCTATGAAGAAGATGCATTAAAGGAACTTCAGAAATATCAATAATGTTCTGTTTCTGAAGCTAGCTGTTGAATTTAGAGGTACATATTTTGTTATATTTTTTGTGATTATTTCTCCATTAATATTTAAATGCACATCTAAGTTTGAAGAGCAATTGAAGGAGAAAGAACATTCACAACCAAAAAGTCTCTGAAAGGATAAATCATCCTCTATGGCTAGGAAAGAAGGAAGCTGGAATTTTCACTTTAACGTTCCAAAAGTTTAAATATTTATCACAAAAGAACCTGTGCTAATCTTGTCATTGAAAAGAAAAGACCCAACCGTAATGGGTCTTCATACATGAAGGATTAGGGAGCTGCTCCAATAAGTCGAGCTGATAATGCCGATGCCATCCAAGTTCACTGCCTGTGATCATGACAAAGCTAGGCCTTAAGAGGAAGCATGGAAAGTCCCTTCATAAAAGTTATTGATAAAATCTGCATTTCCTAAAAGGGTGAAAGGAGCTAATCAGAGCATTTTGGTTTTAATCTTAAAATTATTTTTTTTCTTTTGGAGAGGGATTCATTACAACGGAAGCATATTTTGCCTTTGTTTCTTTCAAAGACTCAGTTGAACACGTTTGTGAGGCACATCCTTCACTCTCATGGGTAACAAATTACAGACAACTCTGGTAATTTGTCAGCCCCAGCATTTAGAACACTGCTAGATCACAAACCAAAACCTTTCCGTCTCATGTGCCTTTTTGTAACAGTGGTGCCACTTTTCTTCCTTATCATCTTGAAATTCTTCTCATGTGTCAGGTTCCTTGTTATAAAGAGAGTTTAATCTCACTCCAGTGCTCGTAACCAAATTTGAAAGAGGCCAGGCTGTCAACTAAAGTCTTTGAAAATGGTTTATTTCTATAGTAAATTGATTCATCGATGATTTTATTTTTTTATATTTATTTATTAATTTTGGCTGTGTTGGGTCTTCGTTGCTGTGCATAGGCTTTTTCTCTAGCTGCATCGAGTGGGGGCTACTCTTCGTTGTGGTGTGCGGGCGTCTCTTTGAGGTGGCTTCTCTTGTTGCGAAGCATGGGCTCTAGGTGCGCGGGCTTCAGTAGTTGCAGCACACAGGCTCAGTAGTTGTGGCACGCAGGCCCTGGAGCGCACAGGCTTCAGTAGTTGCGGCACATGGGCTCTAGAGTGCAGGCTCACTAGTTGTGGCACATGGGCTTAATTGCTCTGTGGCATGTGGGATCTTCCCAGACCAGGGATTGAACCTGTGTCCCCTGCAATGGCAGGTGGATCTTTAACCACTGCACCCAGGGAAGTCCCTATTTTACTTTTTAATATTTATTTATTTATTTATTTTTGGCTGTGCCAGGTCTTAGTTGCAGCACACAGGATCTTCACTGTGGCATGCGGGATCTTTAGTTGCAGCATGCAGACTCTTAGTTGCGACATGCGGGATCTTTTAGTTGCAGCATGCAGGATCTTTAGTTATGGCATGCGGGATTTAGTTACCTAACCAGGGATTGAACCTGGGCCCCCTGCATAGGGAGCATGAAGTCTTACCCACTGAACCACCAGGGAAGTCCCTCACTGAAGATTTTAAAATTTACTATTTCATGTGATGCTGTATTGCATTTAATCAATTTTAATGTTAATTTTTAAAAAATTATCAAAGCAGGGGATATTTAAAAAAAATTAAACTCACAAACCCGAGAGCTGCTTGGAGGTAGGTTTGGGCAGCCTAAGATCCTGCCTTGAGTTCCCACAATGTCTTAGGAAAGCCAAGCTCTGCCACAGGAGGTATGGACCAAGCCTACATGGATGGCTGTATCGATTCCCCAGAATGTCTGTGCTGGATACTCAGAATTAAGTGGTGTCAAGCCATGCATTATGGAGGCGGGTAAGGGACTGTTAGAGAGACTCGGCCATGGGAAAGGAGACCATCATGGCTGGGAACTGAACAAAGGGCATAAAGTACACCAGATGAAACCTCAGCTCTGGGAAACATCATGGGAAAAAATAAAGGTCAGGAGGGAGAAGCAGGAAGGCCAGGATTCTTAACTTTATCTGGAAAACACCACCTCTGGGGAGAATACCACATGAAACAGATGTCATTTAGATCTTAGGGTCACTAGAAATGACAGACTCTGGGCAAAGTTATAATGGTTTCCTGGTCTTGATCTATTAAACAGGATATTCAACAGCCAAAAAAGAGAGAGGTTGAGATTTCCAGGCAGACACATGTACCTGAGGGTCTCTCGATAATTCAAATCCTGAGCCCCAAGTTTTTAAAGAAGATGCCATCCAAATAGTGCAAACTGGGAGCCTGGAAGCCTTCTCTGATGCCCCAAATTAACATTGATTTCTTTCCTATTTTAGTATAACTTCTATCTATTAAGAGATGTATAAGGGATAAGCCTGTATTAAATAGCTATGAATGTATTATCTCATTAAATTCTCACAATGACCTCAGGAAGTAGGTTATAAGTTTCCTATTCTATAGAGAACGAAGTTGACTTAGAGGCTCAATAACCTTGCCCAACGTCATCAGCTACTAAGTGATAGAGGTGGGATATGAACCCAAGCTAGTCTGATTCCTGAGTCCAAATGCTTAGCTGATTCCTCAACCTACTGTGTTACAAGGATCCACATTTAGTATTTGAGAACCACTGGTTTAGAACCTTGTTACCACTATCTAATTTCAGTCTGTTTCCTCAGATCTCTTCCCCACTAGCTTTTAAGCATCTTGAAAATATGGACACTTTGTATTCTTCTCCAGTCCCTTCTTCTTCTACCCTTCCTCCTACCACTGTCCCCACCCAGCACAATGTCCAGCTTACAGCATATGCTCAATTAATGTTTGCTGAATGAATACATGACCTCATTCAAAGTTTAAGAGCATTGAGGGGTCAAGGCTGGTACTCAGCTGCTCCAGGTAGTATGTACAAACACTAGACAACCAAAACTGTATAGTCAGGAAGCAAGTGCACTTCAATGAAACAAACTTTAGCCCCTGAAGGATTATGCACAAGAAGGAGGAAAGTTTAGGACAGTAAGACCAAGAATATACTCCTTGAGACATGTACAAATGGGCAGCCACCAACCAGCCTCATAGTGAAGTAGAAGCAGCACAGTCGATTTAAGCTTGGTTTTATACATTGTGATAAAGGCAGGAATTGGCTTTCAGTGTATGATTTTTAGAGCTGTGTTCCAAGGAGATTTAATCTTCTAGGGAGATGCCTCAGGGCATGCTGGGGGAGGCAAAATAACAGAAGTCTGGGCCCCTAGAACAGATACTGTTAATTGCTTTTGCAATCCTCATTTTCCTTTTTCTGTACAATAGAACCTTGACTTTGTTTAGCCCCAGAGGATAAGACACCTAGCCCCCGGGGATAAATTATAGTTTGTTTAAACCAGTGCTTTTCAAACTTTCATGTACAAACAAATAAACTGGGTATCCAGATAAAATACAGATTCTTATTTCATAGGTGGAGACTAAAGTCCCCAGGTGATGCTGTTACCATTGGTCCCCAGGTGACATTTTAAGTAGCGAGGTTCCAAACCAATGATTCTCAACTATGATTGCAGTCACCTGGGTAGGTTCTGCTTTCATTGGTTAGGAGTTAAGCTTGGGATTAGTTTTGTTTTGTTTTTTGTTTTTCTTTTTAAGAAAAACAAACAAAAAAACGTCTCCAGGCAATTTATTTATTTGTTTTTATAGACATTCCAGCCCCCAGGGCCTTTTTTATTTTTTAATTAATTAATTAATTAATTAATTTTTGGCTGCGTTGGGTCTTTGTTGCTGAGTGTGGGCGAGTGGGGGGCTACTCTTCGTTACAGTGCATGGGCTTCTCACTGCAGTGGCTTCTCTTGTTGCAGAGCACAGGCTCTAGGCGTGTGGGCTTCAGTAGTTGTGGCATGCAGGCTCAATAGTTGTGGCACATGGGCTTAGTTGCTCCACGGCATGTGGGATCTTCCCGGACCAGGGATCGAACCCGTGTCCCCTGCATTGGCAGGTGGATTCTTAACCACTGCGCCACCAGGGAAGTCCTCCAGGCAATTTAAATGCGCCTGGTTTAGATCCATGTTGGGAAGTCTGTTTTCATTTGCTTCATGTTGAGTCTAAAGTTGAGCAGAAAAACCAGTTCTGGTCAATGAGATGTAAGGGCAAATCTACCAAAGGAATTCTGGGGAAGATTCTCTTCCTTGACAAAACTGGAGCAAGATGAAAGCTCCTGCTTGCTTCCCTCCTTCCTGAGGTGCTGCTGTATTAAATGAAATGTCTGGAGTTGTGGGTGTCGTCTTATGCCTAGGGAAGGTGACACCACAACACTGAGGGTAGCAGAGAAGAAAAACAGAAAGAGCCTGAGTCCTTGATGAGGCTGACCCACTACTGCACCAACTTGGAAACATCTATTATTCCAGCTGCTATTTCTGGGCAACAAACCATCCAAGGCTGCGACCTAAAACCATGGCCATTTTGTAATGCTCACAGTTCTGAGGGTCAGGAATTTGGACACACTGAGAACGGTTTGTCTCTGCTCTCTCACGTCTAAGGCTTTAGATGGGAAAACCTCCCACAAGTACCTGGGTGTGGCTCAAACAGCAAGAGAATGGAGTCACCTGAGGGCCTCTTCACTCACACATGGGGCGTGTGGGCTGAGAAGACTGGAAACCAGGCTCAGCTGAGACCAGAGCTCGTACATACAGCCTCTCCATGCAGCTTGGGCTTCCTCACAGCACGGTGACTGGGTTCAGAAAGGGGGTGTCCTGAGAGAGGGCATTCAGAAACCCAGCTTTTTAAGAGAGCTAGATAAAAGTACATGGCCTTTTCTTTCTCAGCTGTATGTATATATCCCTGGGCTAAAGGAGAAGAATAGCATATCCAAGAGGATGCACCTTGATCTGGGAGTCATGCAGCATCACTTCTGTCACATTCTGTCCGGTAGAAGTGAGTCACAAAGGCCAGTTTCAGGAAGAGGGCACTTAGATGCCACTTCTTGGTGAGAGAATGGCAGTGTCACATAGCATAAAAACACGTGGGATGGATGATATTATTGCAGCCATCTTGGCATATAGAAATGTGCACCCTACTTCCAGACTTTGTGTTAAGACTTTGTGTCAATATGCATCTCTCTCTTTGAAGTCACTGCCAGCTGGATACTCTGTTATCTGCAGCAGAAGTATCCTAACTGATAAAATTCCTTACCCCAACTTCAATGAAGGTAACTGTGTTACTATTTGTTTTGTATATTCAGTCTTGTAGGAGCTTTTATGAGTGTGGGGAGACCCATAGCCTTGGAAGTGATGAAATGTGAGAGATACAGATGTGTAGAGATATACAATCTCTTGGCCTTTGGAACATCTGGGCCAGGTTGGAAGCTGAGTCCTGAGCTGTGAGCAGCTTCACTCACTGTGAACAGGCTCCATGACATGAAAATAAGTTTAGAAAAAATTACTGCTGAGTAGTGGTCTTCAAACTCTGTTAACGTGTTCCTAGAAGAATTTTGAAAACTTCCATACCTTCTTTCCCATTTTTAAGTTATCTAAAAGCTTAAATGAGCTTTCATTATGAGCTTAAATAATTGCACAGAGATACACAGACAGCTGGGGAAGACTAGAAGCCCCATTGGTTTAGGGAGCCTGATTACTCATCACATAAAGCATCTCCTTCATTGGCACCCCTCTGGGATGTTTTCACACCCTGAGGGAATAGATCATAGTAAGGTTTATGTGCAAAGAACATGCTTTCCTTTGTAAAGGGCTGTGGTAGGGAGACCATATATCTTCTCAAGTTGAATATTTTTGAGAGTAAAAGGGAACACTATTAATAACGACTCTAAGGAAAAAGCATAAACCAGGAAAATCGGGATAGTGACCCTAGTTATTGGAATACTAGTAAGTTATAGGGCAAGCCAGTTTCCAAAAGAATATTCATGGAAACTGAAGAGCTGGTCATTATTTCACTGAAAACTGTCCATTTTCAGTACTCTTTGAAATGTTTTCCATTTATTTCCAAAGTTGGTGGGTTGTGTTGAAACATAAAAGTCCTTATATAGGAAAAAGGAGACTTGCCATCTTTTCTAATGCCTTCTGTAATCCTCCCAAAGAAATGCTTGTCCCTGCCCATGGCAGGTCTGGGTTCAGGGAGCAGCTAGTAAGGCAACTGGGTGCCATGGACATAGCGAATAAATACCTTCATTGTGGGATAATGTCCTTTCTGATAGGTTTGCAAAACCCTTGTTTTATTTGACAGCTTAACTCTTGATGGAAGGCCGTTGTCCCTGGGCTTTGCAAATAAGTTTCTAGAGAGGGAATCTCCTGGAACCTTATTCAAGAACTAAAAGAGAGAGTCCTCTAGCAAGACAGTGTTGTGGTCCCTCCCCTTTTCCTGGCAGGATTTTTTCTAGAAAGCGAAACCCAGCACCCACTCTTCCTCTCCTACCCATCTGCTCTTCTCTTGAGAGAGACAGGGACTCAGCAGCAGCCTTCACAGCCTCCTGGCAACATCAGCCCCCAGGCACACGCCCACTACTTTTTAATTCACTTTACCTCTTTTTTTCTTTAGCTGTTTCTGCTTTGTCTCCATTACTAGCTGAGTTGCACCTGGTCACTGCCTCAGGATTGGCACAAAGAGAAAATGACACACAGGACCCTGGCCTCAGCAATGAAGATCAGAAACTCCCCATCTACTTTTTATCTCTTCCCACTTCCCGTCTCCATCTCTCCCAAATGATGACACCATTTCAGGTATGGGAAGAGAAAGATGCAAGTTAGAACAGAGGCAGGGGTCATGGAGAGCTCAGCCCGCATGTAGGGCAGCCTAGCAAATCCCCTTCTTTTATGATTAGCATGATCCCCAGTCACTTAATGGCTATCAGTTCATAGGAAGTTGCTGGAAATTTGATGTAGTTCCCCATGTCAAGTCATAAAGCCAACAGGGTTACCATTCAGCTGCTGACCAAAGAATCAAATGAAAGATCAAAACCAGCACCCTAGTCAATATACTATTTGGAAATTATTGGAATAATTTTACAAATGAAATGTATTAAAAATAATATGACTAGGTAAGAAATGTACATGATATATCATTTTAACTTCCGTAGTCAATAAAAAGAGTATGTTATATTTAATAGTTGACTTATCAATTATATTATTATACTACTTGAATATTTTGAATATTAGTTTTTGCCACTTTATATCCCAAGTTGAAGAGGCCACCCTAGATGTCTGGATATGTTTTCTTCATTTGCATGTTTTTTTTTTCTTTTACTAGTGCAATGGATTAAATGTTAGTAGAGTCTTAATCACCTTGCCTTCACATTTTCTTTTAAGATCTATGTTGGAGTGGCTATCATCTTATTTTATAAGTGGAAAAACAGTGGGTTCAGAACAATCAAATGTATGCCAGTGGGTTTCAATAATTTTGAATTTCCTTAGAATATCCATTTCAGTCCTCTACTCCTCAAAAAACCCCTCTCACATCATGTCCCTCAGTGAAAAGTCTCATCAATTTCAGGAAGCTCTGAATAATTACCTAATGGCTCAGAATCAGCCACTGAGTCACTGGGTAGTATTGTGGTAGCTGAATAATCGTCCACGTTCACAACCAAATCCCTGGAACATGTGAGTGTTACTTTTTTTTTTTTTTTTAATTTTATTTTATTTATTTTTTTATACAGAAGGTTCTCATTAGTCATCAATTTTATACACATCAGTGTATACACGTCAATCCCAATTGCCCAATTCATCACACCACCACCACCACCACCCCGCCGCAGCTTTCCCCCCTTGGTGTCCATACGTTTGTTCTCTACATCTGTGTCTCAATTTCTGCCCTGCAAACTGGTTCATCTGTACCATTTTTCTAGGTTCCAAATATATGCATTAATATACGATATTTGTTTTTCTCTTTCTGACTTACTTCACTCTGTATGACAGTCTCTAGATCCATCCATGTCTCAACAAATGACCCAATTTTGTTCCCTTTTATGGCTGAGTAATATTCCATTGTATATATGTACCACTTCTTCTTTATCCATTCATCTGTCGATGGGCATTTAGGTTGCTTACATGACCTGGCTATTGTAAATAGTGCTGCAATGAACATTGGGGTGCATGTTTCTTTTTGAATTATGGTTTTCTCTGGGTATATGCCCAGTAGTGGGGTTGCTGGATCGTATGGTAATTCTATTTTTAGTTATTTAAGGAACCTCCATACTGTTCTCCATAGTGGCTGTATCAATTTACATTCCCACCAACAGTGCAAGAAGGTTCCCTTTTCTCCACACCCTCTCCAGCATTTGTTGTTTGTAGATTTTCTGATGATGCCCATTCTAACTGGTGTGAGGTGATACCTCATTGTAGTTTTGATTTGCATTTCTCTAATAATTAGTGATGTTGAGCATCTTTCATGAGCTTCTTGGCCATCTGTATGTCTTCTTTGGAGAAATGTCTATTTAGGTCTTCTGCTCATTTTTGGATTGGGTTGTTTGTTTCTTTAATATTGAGCTCTATGAGCTGTTTATATATTTTGGAGATTAATCCTTTGTCCGTTGATTCGTTTGCAAATATTTTCTCCCATTCTGAGGGTTGTCTTTTCGTCTTGTTTATGGTTTCCTTTGCTGTGCAAAAGCTTTGAAGTTTCATTAGGTCCCATTTGTTTATTTTTGTTTTTATTTCCATTACTCTAGGAGGTGGATCAAAAAAGATCTTGCTGTGATTTATGTCAAAGAGTGTCCTTCCTATGTTTTCCTCTAAGAGTTTTATAGTGTCCAGTCGTACATTTAGGTCTCTAATCCATTTTGAGTTTATTTTTGTGTGTGGTGTTAGGGACTGTTCTAAATTCATTCTTTTACATGTAGCTGTCCAGTTTTCCCAGCACCACGTATTGAAGAAACTGTATTTTCTCCATTGTATATCTTTGCCTCCTTTGTCATAGATTAGTTGACCATAGGTGTGTGGGTTTATCTTTGGGTTTATATATTGTTCCATTGATCTATATTTCTGTTTTTGTGCCAGTACCATATTGTCTTGATTACTGTAGCTTTGTAGTATAGTCTGAAGTCAGGGAGTCTGATTCCTCTAGCTCCGTTTTTTTCCCTCAAGATTGCTTTGGCTATTCGGGGTCTTTTGTGTCTCCATACAAATTTTAAGTTTTTTTTTACTAGTTCCATTAAAAATGCCATTGGTAATTTGATAGGGATTGCATTGAATCTGTAGATTGCTTTGAGTAGTATAGTCATTTTCAAAATACTGATTCTTCCCATCCAAGAACATGGTACATCTCTCCATCTGTTGGTATCATCTTTAATTTCTTTCATCAGTATCATATAGTTTTCTGCATACAGGTCTTTTGTCTCCCTAGGTAGGTTAATTCCTAGGTATTTTATTCTTTTTGTTGCAAAGGTAAATTGGAGTGTTTCCTTAATTTCTCTTTCAGATTTTTCATCATTAGTGTATAGGAATGCAAGAGATTTCTGTGCATTAATTTTGTATCCTGAAACTTTACCAAATTCATTGATCAGCACTAGTAGTTTTCTGGTGGCATCTTTAGGATTCTCTATGTATACTACCATGTCATCTGCAAATAGTGACAGTTTTACTTCTTCTTTTACATTTTGTATTCCTTTTATTTCTTTTTCTTCTCTGATTGCCGTGGCTAGGACTTCCAAAACTATGTTGAATAATAGTGGTGAGAGTGGACATCCTTGTCTTGTTCCAGGTCACTGTTTTTCCTTTAATTCTTCTAGGACTGTGTTACAATTTGATTACTATGTTACTATGTGTTGAGGTAGGTTCCATCTATGCCCACATTCTGGAGAGTTTTTATCATAAATGGATGTTGAATTTTGTCAAAAGCTTTTTCTGCATCTATTCAGATGATCATATGGTTTTTATTCTTCAATTTGTTAATATGGAGTATCACATTGATTGATTTGCACGTATTGAAGAATCCTTGCATCCCTGGGATAAATCCCACTTAATCATGGTGTATGATCCTTTTAATGTGTTGTTGGATTCTGTTTGCTATTATTTTGTTGAGGATTTTTGCATCTATATTCATCAGTGATATTGGTCTGTAATTTTCTTTTTTTGTAGTATCTTTGTCTGGTTTTGGTATCAGGGTGATAGTGGCCTCATAGAATGAGTTTGGGAGTGTTCCTTCCTCTGCAATTTTTTGGAAGAGTTTGAGAAGAATGGGTGTTAGCTCTTCTCTAAATGTTTGATAGAATTCACCTGTGAAGCCATCTGGTCCTGGAATTTTGTTTGTTGGACGATTTTTAATCCCAGTTACAATTTCATTACTTGTGATTGGTCTGTTCATATTTTCTATTTCTTCCTGGTTCAGTCTTGGAAGGTTATACCTTTCTAAGAATTTGTCCATTTCTTCCAGGTTGTCCATTTTATTGGCATAGAGTTGCTTGTAGCAGTCTCTTAGGATGCTTTGTATTTCTGTGGTGTCTGCTGTAACTTCTCCTTTTTCATTTCTAATTTTATTGATTTGAGTCCTCTCCCTCTTTTTCTTGATGAGTTGGCTAATGGTTTATCAATTTTGTTTATCTTCTCAAACAACCAGCTTTTAGTTTTATTGATCTTTGCTATTGTTTTCTTTGTTTCTATTTCACTTATTTCTGCTCTGATCTTTATGATTTCTTTCCTTCTGCTAACTTTGGGTTTTGTTTGTTCTTCTTTCTCTAGTTCCTTTAGGTATAACGTTAGATTGTTTATTTGAGATTTTTCGTGTTTCTTGAGGTAGGCTTGAATAGCTCTAAACTTCCTTCTTAGAAGTGCTTTTGCTGCATCCCATAGGTTTTGGATCATCGTGTTTTCATTGTCATTTGTCTCTAAGTATTTTTTGATTTGCTCTTTGATTTCTTCAGTGATCTCTTGGTTATTTAGTAATGTATTGTTTAGCCTCCATGTGTTTGTGTTTTTACATTTTTTTCTCTGTAATTCGTTTCTAATCCCATAGCATTGTGGTCAGAAAAGATGCTTGATATGATTTCAATTTTCTTAAATTTACTGAGGCTTGATTTGTGACCCAAGATGTGATCTATCCTGGAGAATGTTACATGTGCACTCAAGAAGAAAGTCTAATCTGCTGTTTTTGGATGGAATGTCTTATAAATATCAATTAAATCTATCTGGTGTATTGTGTCATTTAAAGCTTCTGTTTCCTTATTTATTTTCATTTTTGATGATCTATCCATTGGTGTAAGTGAGGTGTTAAAGTCCCCCACTATTATTGTGTTACTGTCGATTTCCTCTTTTATAGCTGTTAGCAGTTGCCTTATGTATTGAGGTGCTCCTATGTTGGGTGCATATATATTTATAATTGTTATATCTTCTTCTTGGATTGATCCCTTGATCATTATGTCGTGTCCTTCCTTGTCTCTTGTAACATTCTTTATTTTAAAGTCGATTTTATCTGTTATGAGTATTGCTACTCCAGCTTTCTTTTGATTTCCATTTGCATGGAATATCTTTTTCCATCCCCTCACTTTCAGTCTGTATGTGTCCCTAGGTCTGAAGTGGGTCTCTTGTAGACAGCATATATATGGGTCTTGTTTTTGTATCCGTTCAGCAAGCCTGTGTCTTTTGGTTGGAGCATTTAATACATTCACGTTTAAGGTAATTATCGATATGTATGTTCCTATTACCATTTTCTTAATTGTTTTGGGTTTGTTTTTGTAGGTCGTTTTCTTCTCTTGTGTTTCCCACTTAGAGAAGTTCCTTTAGCATTTGTTGTAGAGCTGGTTTGGTGGTGCTGAATTCTCTTAGCTTTTGCTTGTCTGTAAAGCTTTTGATTTCTCCATCAAATCTAAATAAGATCCTTGCTGGGTAGAGTAATCTTGGTTGTAGGTTCTTCCCTTTCATCACTTTAAGTATATCATGCCACTCCCTTCTGGCTTGCAGAGTTTCTGCTGAGAAATCAGCTGTTAACCTTATGGGAGTTCCCTTGTATGTTATTTGTGGGTTTTCCCTTGCTGCTTTCAATAATTTTTCTTTGTCTTTAATTTTTGCCAATTTGATTACTATGTATCTCCACATGTTTCTCCTTGGGTCTATCCTGTATGGACTTGCTGCACTTCGTGGACTTGGGTGGCTATTTCCTTTCCCATGTTAGGGAAGTTTTCAACTATAATCTCTTCAAATATTTTCTCTGGTCCTTTCTCTCTCTCTTCTCCTTCTGGGACCCCTATAATGCGATTGTTGTTGCATTTAATGTTGTCCCAGAGGTTTCTTTGACTGTCTTTATTTCTTTTCATTCTTTTTTCTTCATTCTGTTCTGCAGCATTGAATTCCACCATTCTGTTTTCCAGGTCACTTATCTGTTATTCTGCCTCAGTTATTCTGCTATTGATTCCTTCTAGTGTATTTTTCATTTCAGTTATTGTATTCTTCACCTCTGTTTTTTCTTTAATTCTTCTAGGACTGTGTTAAACATTTCTTGCATCTTCTCAATCTTTGCCTCCATTCTATTTCTGAGGTCTTGGATCATCTTCACTATCATTATTCTGAATTCTTTTTCTGGAAGGTTGCCTATCTCCACTTCATTTAGTTGTTTTCTGGGGTTTTATCTTGTTCCTTCATCTGGTACATAGCCCTCTGCGTTTTCATCTTTTCTATCTTTCTGTGAATGTGGTTTTTGTTCCACAGGCTGCAGGATTGTAGTTCTTCTTGTTTCTGCTCTCTGCCCTCTCGTGAGTGTTACTTTATGTGGCAAAAGAACTTTGCATATGTCATTAAGTTAAGGATCTTTGGGTGGGGAGATTACTGGATTATGTGGGTGGGCCTTTAAGTGTAATCACAAGCATCCTTAGAAGAGAGAAGCAGAGAGAGATCGGACTAGAGAGAAGGCAGAGTGAAGATGAAGCAGAAATAGGTTTGAAGATGCTGTTATGCTGGCCTTAAAGATGAAAGAATGGCCCATGAGCCAAGGTGTACAAGGAATGTAGTTCCAGAAGCTGGAAAAGGCAAGGAATAGATTCTCCCCTAGAAGCTCCTGAGGGAGTGCAGCCTTGCCAACAGCTGATTTCAGCTCAGGGAAACCCATTTCAGACACTTAACCTACAGAACTGTAAGATAATAAATGTGCATTGTTTAAAGCTCCCAGGTTTATGGTAATTTGTTACAGCAGCCATAGGAAACAAATGCAGTGATGTACAACAGGACTTTCTTGGTCAGGGAGAGGTCTAACTATATTCTGAGATTTCTATAGGCTACTGATACGAAGTTAACTAACCAGGCACTCGTGGGGTATCAGAATTCCTCTGTAGCAGGAGAACGAAACATCTACTGGCTGCACAAACATCACACTGGCTGACACCCTTGTAACCCTAGTAACCCCAGGAAACTAAAGAGCTGGAAATCTTCAATCAAACCGGTAACTTAAGAAAAAGGGCCAGAATCTCACAAGGCAGACAGAACATTTACATCTTCATTAAAGGCTACTAGGTTATATGACTCAAGAAAGTCACTGGCAATCTCTTCAGACCAGAATTCCATTTCTGTGGTTTTAACCACAAAACCTCTGTGGATCTTACACTACATGGCAACTGTGGGATCTACTCTCACATTTTGGAAGCTAAATTATTTCTCCAGTATTTTGACTTGCAATAGGGACCCAGGAAAAAGTTATGAGGTGGTCAACATTTTTATATGTTATCATAAATGAGCTCTCCAAGTTTTCCTATAGTGGACATCAGGTTTATTATCAGATGATATCATTCTTTTTATAAGGTGGTAGCAGAGCTAAATGGGCACTGATCTTGGAGTCAAGGGTTTAATGCCATCTGATTAGGCAGGGGAGGAAGATGTGAAAGAAAAGTTTAAATGCTGAAATAATGGAAGAATGTCCAGTAGGCTTTAAAATTGATCCTTAGAGTATCCTTGAAATCAGAAGTACAACACCCATGACTATTTCTTAAAGTATTTTCTAATCTTTTGCTTCTACTTTCCATACTTGACTCACTTTACTCTCAGTGGTGTAACAAAAGAAAGTATCAGTTTCTGGATTTTGAAGCACAAAAAATGGCTAGACATCCTGTAATTATCCCAGTAGTTTCCAAGACAGAATAACACCTATTCTTTATTCCAAGTTCCAGACCTAAAATTGAATATCTTATAAATACAAGTACCTCTCTGAGGAGTAGAGAGGTATATGCACATTTAAATTAAATGATTAAAAAGAGTTTTATCTGAGGTACAACTATAGGATTGTTCTCAATATGTAAATAAAGACTAATGGTAGGGAGTATAATACATATAATCCAACGGATAAGAATGCGGGTTAGAGACTAGACCGCCACGTTTGAATCTCAAGCCCCACTACCAGCTGTGTAACTCTGAGTGAGATGTTAATTTTTCTAAGCTTTATTTCACTAATCTTTAAAATGATGATAATAATAGTACCTACCTCCTAGGGCTATTTTGAATATATATACATATATAATACACATAAACTTGCTCAGTACAGAACTTGAAAAATATTAAGTGCTCAATAAATGTCAGCTACTTATAGATGGCCTTGAGGCCAATAAGAATATGAATTGAAATAGCACATTAAATTATAATTTGTCATAATCTTGTTTGACAAATAATGACTGAAGGGAAAAAGCTAAGGAGACATTTTAGATATGCAA